>NC_044366.1:33318023-34735277 GCF_007364275.1 Archocentrus centrarchus
TATTTTTTTTTTTTTTTTTTTTATTATTCAGGCAAATGAATTGGCTTTTTTGGGGGCTTTATCATATTCAAAAACTCATGAAACTTTGCACATGCGTCACACCTGGTGAAAATTTAAGTATTTTAATGGGCTCGGGCAAGGGCGCGCCCAAATGGCTCGCTAGCGCCCCCTAAACTGGAGCCCCACCGCTGTGTTTCACGTACATGAATGAAACTTCATACACATGTATATCATGTCCAGGCGCACAAAAAATCCTCTGGGAGCCATGCCCTAAACCCAACAGGAAGTCCGCCATTTTGAATTAATTATGCAAATTTGGCGATTTGCAGCCCTCACACTTTTTCTAATAACTCAGAGGTTTTAGACGTTATCATCTTCATATTTGGTTTGTCTAACCTACACCCCCAGGGGAATCTAAATCTCGAAAATGGTGAGTTTTTGCCAAGGGGGAGGGGTCCTTATGCCCCTTTGAACTTTGATCATTCGCCATGAAATTTTGATTGCCTCTCATTCATACCTACATGATCCAATGTGCATCAAACTTCTCCAGTAGGATGAGGGTGCCCCCCTGAACACATACATATGACAATATTTAATATCAGTCGCAGCGCCACCTAGTGGGAACAGGAAATGTCATATTTTACACTTGGAGGTCCAGCTCCAAGGTGGTTTAGCAGAACCATCTCAAATTTCACCTGGAAAGCCTTAAGAAGTTGGACTTACTGTGTTTTCAAAACTGTGAGTTTTTGACAAAAGGGCGTGACCCTTATGGGACGGCAAAGTTCGATGATTCGCCATGAACACAAAAATGGCTGTAACTCAAAGCCAACTTGCCCAATCTGGCTCAAACTTCAGTGGTGTGATAAGCATGCTGTCCTGAACACACTCATATGCATAAAGTCCATAAACGTTAGAGCGCCGCCTAGTGGCAGCTCGGAATATCTTAAAATAGCAAGTTTTTTGAGTAGCCCCGGAGCTACGTTTTATCTACATGTATGAAAATGTACATGCTCATGTAACATACTAAGACGTACAAAAAAGTCTCTTGGACCCATACCCTAAACCCTACAGGAAGTCGGCCATCTTCAATTGAAGGTGTCAATTTTTGCGATTTCCACGCCTGCTATTTGAACGAACTTGTCCTAGGGCATTTCACCCAGTGACACCAAATTGGCTCCAGATCATCTACACAAGTAGCCCATCAAAAGTTATTCAGGGTTTTGTAGAATATTGAACGGTGTTGCCATGGCAACCCTCTGAATTTGGACTTTTTTCAATTTCAAATTCACAGAGATTCTAAACATCAGCCCCTGGGCTGTGCTTTCTCTATGTACCTGAAAATGTGCCTGCTGATGTAAGATGCTAACATCTACAAAAAACTCTCTTGGACCGATAGCCCAAACCCAACAGGAAGTCAGCCACGTTACTTTAAAGTGTCATTTTTGCAGCATTTTTCGCCTTTTTCAGGCCTTTTTGCCTCAACTCCTCCTAGGGCATTTGACCCAGTGAGACCAAAATGGCTCCAGATCATCCACACAAGTAGCCCATCAAAAGATATTCATGGTTTTGTAGAATATTGAACGGTGTTGCCGTAGCAACCCTCTGAATTTGGACTTTTTTTCCATTTCAGGCCCAGATAGGTTCTAAACATCAGCCCCAGGGCAGTGCTTGGTCTGTGTACCTGAAATCGTGCATGCTGAAGTAACATCCTAACACGTACAAAAAAGTCTCTTGGACCGATAGCCGAAATCCAACAGGAAGCCTGACATGTTCTAATTAAGGTGTCATTTTTGCAGCATTTTTCACATTTTTCAGGCCTGCTATTTGAATCATCTTCTACTACAGCTTTTCATCCAGTCACACCAAAATGGCTCCAGATCATCTACACAAGTAGCCCATCAAAAGATATTCATGGTTTTGTAGAATATTGAACGGTGTTGCCGTAGCAACCCTCTAAATGTGGGATTTTACTCATATACCACAGTGCACCAAATTGTTACATCTCTGACATACATTGTCCGATCTGCCTCAAACTTCACAGGCTTAATGGGAGGGTAAGGGAGACCGGACACACCCCTCTATCAGCTTTGTTTCACACTCATAACGCCACCTAGTGGCAACAGGAAATCAGTAGGACACTGATACTCATCATCCTATGGTCATTACAGTTTCATTGATGGCTGCAGGCATTACATAGAGCATTGTGACATATTAATTAGTGGGCACTCACCGACGCCACCTAGTGGAAGCGGGAGACGATCGACGCGAAGTACGGCTAGCCTGCTGAGCCGTCAGCAGCCGGGTGAGCCAGCTACTCTCTCGTCTGCGAGAACCTCCGAGCGCGGTTCGGCTGGAGCGTGCCACGGGTCGACGCGCGGCTTGGCTGGAGCGCGCCAGGGGTCGACGCGCGCCGGGTGCGAGGGCCCGCTCATCGCCGCTTGCGGCTTTAATTTTATTATTATTTTTATTATTATTCAGGCAAATGAATTGGCTTTTTGGGGGCTTTATCATATTCAAAAACTCATGAAACTTTGCACATGCGTCACACCTGGTGAAAATTTAAGTATTTTAATGGGCTCGGGCAAGGGCGCCCCCAAATGGCTCGCTAGCGCCCCCTAAACTGGAGCCCCACCGCTGTGTTTCACGTACATGAATGAAACTTCCTACACATGTATATCATGTCCAGGCGCACAAAAAACCCTCTTGGAGCCATGCCCTAAACCCAACAGGAAGTCCGCCATTTTTAATTAATTATGCAAATTTGACGATTTGCAGTCCTCACACTTTTTCTAATAACTCAGACGTTTTAGACGTTATCATCTTCATATTTGGTTTGTCTAACCTACACCCCCAGGGGAATCTAAATCTCGAAAATGGTGAGTTTTTGGCAAGGGGGAGGGGTCCTTATGCCCCTTTGAACTTTGATCATTCGCCATGAAATTTTGATTGCCTCTCATTCATACCTACATGATCCAATGTGCATCAAACTTCTCCAGTAGGATGAGGGTGCCCCCCTGAACACATACATATGACAATATTTAATATCAGTCGCAGCGCCACCTAGTGGGAACAGGAAATGTCATATTTTACACTTGGAGGTCCAGCTCCAAGGTGGTTTAGCAGAACCATCTCAAATTTCACCTGGAAAGCCTTAAGAAGTTGGACTTACTGTGTTTTCAAAACTGTGAGTTTTTGACAAAGGGCGTGACCCTTATGGGACGGCAAAGTTCGATGATTCGCCATGAACACAAAAATGGCTGTAACTCAAAGCCAACTTGCCCAATCTGGCTCAAACTTCAGTGGTGTGATAAGCATGCTGCCCTGAACACACTCATATGCATAAAGTCCATAAACGTTAGAGCGCCGCCTAGTGGCAGCTCGGAATATCTTAAAATAGCAAGTTTTTTGAGTAGCCCCGGAGCTACGTTTTATCTACATGTATGAAAATGTACATGCTCATGTAGCATACTAAGACGTACAAAAAAGTCTCTTGGACCCATACCCTAAACCCTACAGGAAGTCGGCCATCTTCAATTGAAGGTGTCAATTTTTGCCATTTCCACGCCTGCTATTTGAACGAACTTGTCCTAGGGCATTTCACCCAGTGACACCAAATTGGCTCCAGATCATCTACACAAGTAGCCCATCAAAAGTTATTCAGGGTTTTGTAGAATATTGAACGGTGTTGCCATGGCAACCCTCTGAATTTGGACTTTTTTCAATTTCAAATTCACAGAGATTCTAAACATCAGCCCCTGGGCTGTGCTTTCTCTATGTACCTGAAAATGTGCCTGCTGATGTAAGATGCTAACATCTACAAAAAACTCTCTTGGACCGATAGCCCAAACCCAACAGGAAGTCAGCCACGTTTACTTTAAAGTGTCATTTTTGCAGCATTTTTCGCCTTTTTCAGGCCTTTTTGCCTCAACTCCTCCTAGGGCATTTGACCCAGTGAGACCAAAATGGCTCCACATCATCCACACAAGTAGCCCATCAAAAGATATTCATGGTTTTGTAGAATATTGAACGGTGTTTCCATGGCAACCCTCTGAATTTGGACTTTTTTCAATTTCAAATTCACAGATATTCTAAACATCAGCCCCTGGGCTGTGCTTTCTCTGTATATCTGAAAATGTGCCTGCTGATGTAAGATGCTAACATCTACAAAAAACTCTCTTGGACCGATAGCCCAAACCCAACAGGAAGTCAGCCACGTTCACTTTAAAGTTTCATTTTTGCAGCATTTTTCGCCTTTTTCAGGCCTTTTTGCCTCAACTCCTCCTAGGGCATTTGACCCAGTGAGACCAAAATGGCTCCAGATCATCCACACAAGTAGCCCATCAAAAGATATTCATGGTTTTGTAGCATATTGAACGGTGTTGCCGTAGCAACCCTCTGAATTTGGACTTTTTTTCCATTTCAGGCCCAGATAGGTTCTAAACATCAGCCCCAGGGCAGTGCTTGGTCTGTGTACCTGAAATCGTGCATGCTGAAGTAACATCCTAAGACGCACAAAAAAGTCTCTTGGACCGATAGCCGAAATCCAACAGGAAGCCTGACATGTTCTAATTAAGGTGTCATTTTTGCAGCATTTTTCACATTTTTCAGGCCTGCTATTTCAATCATCTTCTACTACAGCTTTTCATCCAGTCACACCAAAATGGCTCCAGATCATCTACACAAGTAGCCCATCAAAAGATATTCATGGTTTTGTAGAATATTGAACGGTGTTGCCGTAGCAACCCTCTAAATGTGGGATTTTACTCATATACCACAGTGCACCAAATTGTTACATCTCTGACATACATTGTCCGATGTGCCTCAAACTTCACAGGCTTAATGGGAGGGTAAGGGAGACCGGACACACCCCTCTATCAGCTTTGTTTCACACTCATAACGCCACCTAGTGGCAACAGGAAATCAGTAGGACACTGATACTCATCATCCTATGGTCATTACAGTTTCATTGATGGCTGCAGGCATTACATAGAGCATTGTGACATATTAATTAGTGGGCACTCACCGACGCCACCTAGTGGAAGCGGGAGACGATCGACGCGAAGTACGGCTAGCCTGCTGAGCTGTCAACAGCCGGGTGAGCCAGCTACTCTCTCGTCTGCGAGAACCTCCGAGCGCGGTTCGGCTGGAGCGTGCCACGGGTCGACGCGCGGCTTGGCTGGAGCGCGCCAGGGGTCGACGCGCGCCGGGTGCGAGGGCCCGCTCATCGCCGCTTGCGGCTTTAATTAGGGCCCGAGCACGAACTGTGCGAAGGCCCTATTGTAATTGCTTCGTTTATTATTTTTATTATTTTATTATTATTATTTTTATTATTATTCAGGCAAATGAATTGGCTTTTTGGGGGCTTTATCATATTCAAAAACTCATGAAACTTTGCACATGCATCACACCTGGTGAAAATTTAAGTATTTTAATGGGCTCGGGCAAGGGCGCGCCCAAATGGCTCGCTAGCGCCCCCTAAACTGGAGCCCCACCGCTGTGTTTCACGTACATGAATGAAACTTCATACACATGTATATCATGTCCAGGCGCACAAAAAATCCTCTTGGAGCCAGTGCCCTAAACCCAACAGGAAGTCCGCCATTTTGAATTAATTATGCAAATTTGGCGATTTGCAGCCCTCACACTTTCTCTAATAACTCAGAGGTTTTAGACGTTATCATCTTCATATTTGGTTTGTCTAACCTACACCCCCAGGGGAATCTAAATCTCGAAAATGGTGAGTTTTTGCCAAGGGGGAGGGGTCCTTATGCCCCTTTGACCTTTGATCATTCGCCATGAAATTTTGATTGCCTCTCATTCATACCTACATGATCCAATGTGCATCAAACTTCTCCAGTAGGATGAGGGTGCCCCCCTGAACACATACATATGACAATATTTAATATCAGTCGCAGCGCCACCTAGTGGGAACAGGAAATGTCATATTTTACACTTGGAGGTCCAGCTCCAAGGTGGTTTAGCAGAACCATCTCAAATTTCACCTGGAAAGCCTTAAGAAGTTGGACTTACTGTGTTTTCAAAACTGTGACTTTTTGACAAAAGGGCGTGACCCTTATGGGACGGCAAAGTTCGATGATTCGCCATGAACACAAAAATGGCTGTAACTCAAAGCCAACTTGCCCAATCTGGCTCAAACTTCAGTGGTGTGATAAGCATGCTGCCCTGAACACACTCATATGCATAAAGTCCATAAACGTTAGAGCGCCGCCTAGTGGCAGCTCGGAATATCTTAAAATAGCAAGTTTTTTGAGTAGCCCCGGAGCTACGTTTTATCTACATGTATGAAAATGTACATGCTCATGTAACATACTAAGACGTACAAAAAAGTCTCTTGGACCCATACCCTAAACCCTACAGGAAGTCGGCCATCTTCAATTGAAGGTGTCAATTTTTGCGATTTCCACGCCTGCTATTTGAACGAACTTGTCCTAGGGCATTTCACCCAGTGACACCAAATTGGCTCCAGATCATCTACACAAGTAGCCCATCAAAAGTTATTCAGGGTTTTGTAGAATATTGAACGGTGTTGCCATGGCAACCCTCTGAATTTGGACTTTTTTCAATTTCAAATTCACAGAGATTCTAAACATCAGCCCCTGGGCTGTGCTTTCTCTATGTACCTGAAAATGTGCCTGCTGATGTAAGATGCTAACATCTACAAAAAACTCTCTTGGACCGATAGCCCAAACCCAACAGGAAGTCAGCCACGTTTACTTTAAAGTGTCATTTTTGCAGCATTTTTCGCCTTTTTCAGGCCTTTTTGCCTCAACTCCTCCTAGGGCATTTGACCCAGTGAGACCAAAATGGCTCCAGATCATCCACACAAGTAGCCCATCAAAAGATATTCATGGTTTTGTAGAATATTGAACGCTGTTGCCGTAGCAACCCTCTGAATTTGGACTTTTTTTCCATTTCAGGCCCAGATAGGTTCTAAACATCAGCCCCAGGGCAGTGCTTGGTCTGTGTACCTGAAATCGTGCATGCTGAAGTAACATCCTAACACGTACAAAAAAGTCTCTTGGACCGATAGCCGAAATCCAACAGGAAGCCTGACATGTTCTAATTAAGGTGTCATTTTTGCAGCATTTTTCACATTTTTCAGGCCTGCTATTTGAATCATCTTCTACTACAGCTTTTCATCCAGTCACACCAAAATGGCTCCAGATCATCTACACAAGTAGCCCATCAAAAGATATTCATGGTTTTGTAGAATATTGAACGGTGTTGCCGTAGCAACCCTCTAAATGTGGGATTTTACTCATATACCACAGTGCACCAAATTGTTACATCTCTGACATACATTGTCCGATCTGCCTCAAACTTCACAGGCTTAATGGGAGGGTAAGGGAGACCGGACACACCCCTCTATCAGCTTTGTTTCACACTCATAACGCCACCTAGTGGCAACAGGAAATCAGTAGGACACTGATACTCATCATCCTATGGTCATTACAGTTTCATTGATGGCTGCAGGCATTACATAGAGCATTGTGACATATTAATTAGTGGGCACTCACCGACGCCACCTAGTGGAAGCGGGAGACGATCGACGCGAAGTACGGCTAGCCTGCTGAGCCGTCAGCAGCCGGGTGAGCCAGCTACTCTCTCGTCTGCGAGAACCTCCGAGCGCGGTTCGGCTGGAGCGTGCCACGGGTCGACGCGCGGCTTGGCTGGAGCGCGCCAGGGGTCGACGCGCGCCGGGTGCGAGGGCCCGCTCATCGCCGCTTGCGGCTTTAATTATTATTATTTTTATTATTCAGGCAAATGAATTGGCTTTTTGGGGGCTTTATCATATTCAAAAACTCATGAAAGTTTGCACATGCGTCACACCTGGTGAAAATTTAAGTATTTTAATGGGCTCGGGCAAGGGCGCGCCCAAATGGCTCGCTAGCGCCCCCTAAACTGGAGCCCCACCGCTGTGTTTCACGTACATGAATGAAACTTCATACACATGTATATCATGTCCAGGCGCACAAAAAATCCTCTTGGAGCCATGCCCTAAACCCAACAGGAAGTCCGCTATTTTGAATTAATTATGCAAATTTGGCGATTTGCAGCCCTCACACTTTTTCTAATAACTCAGAGGTTTTAGACGTTATCATCTTCATATTTGGTTTGTCTAACCTACACCCCCAGGGGAATCTAAATCTCGAAAATGGTGAGTTTTTGCCAAGGGGGAGGGGTCCTTATGCCCCTTTGAACTTTGATCATTCGCCATGAAATTTTGATTGCCTCTCATTCATACCTACATGATCCAATGTGCATCAAACTTCTCCAGTAGGATGAGGGTGCCCCCCTGAACACATACATATGACAATATTTAATATCAGTCGCAGCGCCACCTAGTGGGAACAGGAAATGTCATATTTTACACTTGGAGGTCCAGCTCCAAGGTGGTTTAGCAGAACCATCTCAAATTTCACCTGGAAAGCCTTAAGAAGTTGGACTTACTGTGTTTTCAAAACTGTGACTTTTTGACAAAAGGGCGTGACCCTTATGGGACGGCAAAATTCGATGATTCGCCATGAACACAAAAATGGCTGTAACTCAAAGCCAACTTGCCCAATCTGGCTCAAACTTCAGTGGTGTGATAAGCATGCTGCCCTGAACACATTCATATGCATAAAGTCCATAAACGTTAGAGCGCCGCCTAGTGGCAGCTCGGAATATCTTAAAATAGCAAGTTTTTTGAGTAGCCCCGGAGCTACGTTTTATCTACATGTATGAAAATGTACAGGCTCATGTAACATCCTAAGACGTACAAAAAAGTCTCTTGGACCCATACCCCAAACCCTACAGGAAGTCGGCCATCTTCAATTGAAGGTGTCAATTTTTGCGATTTCCACGCCTGCTATTTGAACGAACTCGTCCTAGGGCATTTCACCCACTGACACCAAATTGGCTCCAGATCATCTACACAAGAAGCCCATCAAATATTGTGGAAATCTTTAAAAAATATTAAACGGCCTTGTCACACCAGGCCATTAAATTTGGCCTTTGTTTTTCTCCCTCACCACCAAAATTGTTTGTGCACTTGTTCGCACATGCTTTGTCTGATCAGGCTGAAAATTTAATCACTCATGTACACACCCAGGCTGAATCCATAACTACAGATTCAAGACTGTAGGCGCAATAGCGCCCCCTACAGAAGCAAATGAAAATTTGTATGACCGTCCACAGAATTAGTTTTGCTCTGAAATACATGAAATATCTTTCACCATTCCTTACAAAATCCTCATCTATTTGATAAGCCTCCTGCCCTGAACACATTGATATGCATAAAGTCCATAAACGTTAGAGCGCCCCCTACTGGCAGCTTTAAATATCATAATATACCATGTTTTTTAGCTAGCCCCTGAGTTACATTTTATCTACAGCTCTGAAATTCTGCACACTCATGTAACATCCTAAGACATACAAAAAAGTCTCTTGGAGCCATACTCCAAACCCTACAGGAAGTCCAGCATCTTCAATTGAAAGTGTCAATTTTTGCCATTTTCAGGCCTGCTATTTGAATGAACTCCTCCTAGGGCATTTCACCCAGTGAGACCAAATTTGCTCCACATCATCTAGACAAGGAGCCCATCAAATATTGTGGAAATCTTTACAAAATATTAAACGGCCTTGTCACACCAGGCCATTAAATTTGGCCTTTGTTTTTCTCCCTCACCACCAAAATTGTTTGTGCACTTGTTCGCACATGCTTTGTCTGATCAGGCTGAAAATTTAATCACTCATGTACACACCCAGGCTGAATCCATAACTACAGATTCAAGACTGTAGGCGCAATAGCGCCCCCTACAGAAGCAAATGAAAATTTGTATGACGTCCACATAATTACTTTTGCTCTGAAATGCATGAAACTATCTTTCACCATTCCTTACGAAATCCTCATCAATTTGATAAGCCTCCTGCCCTGAACACATTGATATGCATAAAGTCCATAAATGTTACAGCGCCACCTACTGGCAGCTTGAAATATCATAAAATAGCATGTTTTTTAGCTAGCCCCAGAGCTACATTATATCTACAGCTCTGAAATTCTGCACACTCATGTAACATCCTAAGACGTACAAAAAAGTCTCTTGGAGCCATACTGGAAACCCTACAGGAAGTCCAGCATCTTCAATTGAAAGTGTCAATTTTTGTCAATTTTTGCCATTTTCAGGCCTGCTATTTGAATGAACTCCTCCTAGGGCATTTCAGCCAGTGAGACCAAATTGGCTCCAGATCATCTAGACAAACAGCCCATCAAATATTGTGGAAATCTTGACAAAATATTAAACGGTGTTGTCACACCAGGCCATTGAAGTTGGCTTTCATTTTTCTCAATGGCGACCAAAATTGTTTGGGCACGTGTTCGTACATGCTTTGCCCGATCTGCCTGAAAATGTAATCACTCATGTACACAGCCACTCTGAACCCATAACTGTGGATTCAAGGCTATACGTAGCTGCAAGAGCGCCCCCTACAGAAGCAAATGAAATTTTGTATAGCATCCACAAACTTAGTTTCTCGGAAATGTATGAAAATGTGTTTCAACATTCTTGACATCATCCTGATCAAAACAGTCTATCAGACCCATGCCCTATTTTGCATGCTGGAGCCGTGACCCCACCCCCAAATATTCCATTGCGTCTATGCCGAGAGCAAAAGATATCTTTTCCTATAAAAGAATTCAACTTTCTACAGACCTTCTGTACACCATCACGATCACAAGACCTCCGAGTGCGGCACGGGTCGACGAGCGCCACGGGTCGACGCGCAGGGAGTGCGAGGGCCCGATATCACCGCTTGCGGTTTTAATTGTATTTATTACTTGTTTGTAAACAAAATAAATAATTCTACTGTGAACTGTACAAACTGATAAGCGATCTGCTAAGGCGCCAGTCATACAGGACCACAGATGGGTTGGCGATTGCCTGAAACCACCAGTCGCTACGGAAAAAGGAGCGTTTCCAGACTAGTTGCAAGCCCCAGCTGTGGAGGTCTAAAGATTGGTCAGTGGCTCCGTGGAAAAATGTGTATTTCCTCAGCAGTTGCTGAGTGGCTGCAGGTGAAACGGGTTGCAAAGAGGTATACAGCGCTGCACCAAAAACCTCCTTCCACCTGCTTTGGTTGCACCTTTAGTTTTATGGAAGACGCCCACTTGTCATCAAACGCTTGCAAACTACTCGCTAAGCGGTTGTGAAATTACAAACCACAGAGTGTTTGCCTTCAGAGTAAAAGTTGTGTCCTTCGAAACATATTGGTTACAGTGGCAAGGCACAACTTTTACTCTGAAGGCAAACAGTCTTCATGCTGGTTGGTTCATCGGTGTTTGCAGATAAGATGGCATCTCCCATGCAACCACATGGCGACCACGGCAGTCTGATAGTGACCAAAGCAATCGCAAGGTTTTTGGTGCAGCACCATCCTTGCAGCCTTGAATTATGTGAGGGTGGTGCACTATATGTATGAGGACAGCGAGATGGTGGTCAGGTGTGTGGTTGGCATGGCAGATGGGTTCAGGGATCAGCTCTGAGCCCCTTCTTGTTTGCAGTAGTGACAGGCAGTCTGACAGGAGCCGTCGCTGCCTGTGACGTTTGCAGACAGCATTGTGATCTGTGGTGAAAGCAGGGAGCAGGTGGAAGAGAGCCTGGAGGGGTGGAGGTACGCACTAGAGAGAAGAAAAATGAAAGTCAGTAGAAGCGAGACAGAATAAATGAATGTGAATGAGCGGGAGAGGCAGGTGTAACAGTGAAGCTGCAAGGAGCAGAGGAAGTGAAGGTGGATGAGTTTGAATACCTGAGGTCAACCAGCCAAAACAACACAAGAGGTGAAGAAGAGAGTGCAGGCAGGGTGGAGTGGATGGAGATGAATGTCAGGGGTGATTTGTGACAGAAGGAGAGCAGCAAGAGTGAAAGAGAGGGTTTACAAGATGGTAGTGAGACCTGCTATGATGTATGATTTGGAGATGTTAGCACATAGCAAGATGTTAGGATTTTTGTTGAGTGACCAGGATGGGCAGGATTAGAAATGAGTATATCAGAGGGACAAACTCAGGTGGAGCAGTTTGGAGACAAAGTTAAAGAGGCAAGGCTGAGATGGTTTGGACATGTGCAGAAGAGGGATGGTGGATGCTGAAGATGGAGCTGCCAGGCAGGAGGCAAAGAGGAAGACCTCAGAGAGGATCCATGGATGTAGTGAAGGAGGACATGCAGCGGGTTGGAGTGACAGAGGAGGATGAGATGGAGGCAGCTGATCCAATGTGCTGACCCCTAAAGGGAGCAGCTGAAAGAAAGAAAGAAACTCCAGCTGCATATGTCAAACACATGGGATTTAAAATAAGACATCTCAGTGTCATGTTCAGTGGTTTCAACATTAAAGGCACACAATACAAAGCAATTTCTTCTGTGGTTTTGTTAGTTAAGCTCAGACGTATGAGGACACACATCAATCGGTGGCAGCAATGAACCAAGATACACATCAGTGCCTCACTAAAAGCAGTGCAGATAAGTATTGTGTATTCAAACTACTAATGGTGTTTCTTTGCTCGGAGAAAAACCTGAACCACCCATTATTTCAGTTCAGATCCTAAATGCGAGCTCTGAATTCTCTGTGGTTTGAAACTGGAGACTTAATGATGGAAAAAGCTCAATTTGAACGCGAGCTTTTTCAGTTCAAATAAAGTGACCGCACGTTTTTGTAAACGAGCCTGTAACACACACACACACACACACAGAGTATGAATTATGAGCGTGAAGTTCTGTATTCATCATGTTGGACTGTGCAGAAAGCAAATGCAGGAGTTACAGAGGAACCACGGAGCTGCTTTGACAAGAACATCTCCTTCAAGCCAAAACACTGGACATGACAGGCAATAGCGGCAGTTTAATCAATCCGGCATGACAAGAACATCACAAAGAGAAACAGAACAGGTTACATTTTAAATGAGCGCCGATGGCCTCGACAGTCTATTGACAGTCCACACCACCACCCAGAGGCTGGTAAAACCTTCATCAGCGGTCTTCTCGCGTCCTCGGGGATCCTCTTACACGGTGCTCCACTACTCTTTTTACTGTTCGCTTGATGAGCTCTCCTGTCAGCATCAGTCATGTTTTACACAGCTAGATGAAAGTCTGCAGGGAGTGTGTAAAATGTTACTGGGTGAGTAAGCACGGCGCAGGTGCTCCTCTATAGATCCACCACATGTCAGGGCTCATGCAGACCCGCTCGTCCTTTCCCATGCTGCTTTTTAACGAGGCATTTTGTTTAGTCGTCAAACGCTTCTTTTCTTTTTTTTTTTTTTTTTATGGAGCCGGGAGAAGGCTGTTACAGATATTTGCAACGAGCTCTCATTCTGTGGTTTTTGAGAGTGTGTGTTATGAATTACGGAGGCTTATAATGAGTGCAGTGTGTCTCTGCAGCGAGGAGGGTCTCCAACGGGCCCCTGGGAGCTGCAGTTTGTGGTGTCTGGCCTTGTGCGCTGAAGAAATATGCTTTGCATTGTTTGTACTGATTGAATGCACATAATGGAGAGGGTATAGTATGTTCTATTTGAGTCCCAAGGGCTGCAGGTCAATTTTAAGGCCCACGTAAGGCTGATCTGACTGCTCCAAACTATCACTCACAAGTTAACAACCAGCATCTCTGGGGCCGTTTTCTGATCCAATAATCAACCAAAATGCTTTGGACAGCTTTAGAGAAAGGTCTGTGGCCAAGAAAAATGCCGGCTATTGAGAGTCTTATGGGTCTGGGAGGGTGCTGCTGTCTGCTCAGCTGCACTCCTCACAGTTGCAGGCGAGGATGTATCTGTAAGTGGCTGTAATGCGAGTCCCACCGGTGCAGCGCAGCCTCACCGCCTTCAGCTTGGAGGTGTGCGGCCGGCAGCAGGAACAGGTACTCTTGAAGGGCTGTTTGAGCACCGAGCTGAAGGAGATGAGTGGGTCGGAGCGGGTCGTGTGGCTGCAGTGGCCCTCGCAGCGTGCCAGCAACACCATCTGAAATAAGACATGCAGGAAAGGCAAAGTTATGAAAATACAGATAAGCATTTTTCTTTGACCTTCAAACTCTTTAAGGGAGTAGAAGGATGTCTGAGTTCAATCAGGCAAGGCCGGACTCAGCGGGATGATGTTTGGGCTTTGTACGTCTTAAAAAATCTGCCAGTCTCGGCCTTGCACCTGCAAAACGAGAGATAGCCATAAGAACAGCCACACACTCCTACACCTGCCACGCCTCAGGGTCACACATTTGAGCGAGGCTGTCCACTGTTTTTCTGTGATGTGTAGAGGGGAACAAAACCAGAATATGAAACCTTTCCCAAGTTTAACCAATACACCAACACACACACACACACACACACACACACGTACAAAGCACCGCTGATTAGAGTTGTGACCGTCTGACCGGCATTCCTCTGTAGGTCACTGCTGTCGCCTCCCTAAACTCACTCCTGTGTCATGTCCTTCTGCCAGCTGCTCTGTGTCACCACCCATGTACCCACTTTGATAAAAGCCTGTCTGGGGCCATGTATGGCACACACACACACACACACACACACACACACACACACACACACACACACACACACACACACACACACACACACACACACACATCAGGAGTGCTGTCGCCACTTTAAGACCATTTGTCTTAGTTGTGACTGAGGATCAGGCTGTCCGACTTTGGCCTCCTCTCTGTCTGCACCTTTCGTGCGCCTCCTTTCATGAGCGGCTACATCAAATAACCACATGCAAGACTCAGTTAGTGACAGAGCACTGTAACAGCACCATAATGAGAGTAAATGCCACTGAAAAGTGTTAAACTATTAGTTTGTGCTCTCCTGAGGCTCAATTCTCTCACTGCGAGGTAGGACGTGGCAGTGAAAACTGAAGGTGGACTGTAACAGTGCTGGAGGCGTGTCGGACAGTGTGATAACTATAAGTGGAAATTACAAAAATTCTTAAGAAGAAAAGTTAGCTATGAGTCCCAAACGGCAACAATCAACATCACAACGCTAAGCTTAAAGCTCTGCTGTGAAATGTTGCTGTGTGTGCAGTGAGAACTCACGCTGGTCTGTTGTGTTTCAGGTTTTCTGATATAACTTTTTCAAAGCTTTAGTCTCTTTATCGGCAGTTCTTAATTTGAGGTTTTGGTACTTTTGCAAACTAAACTGTGTTGGAGTTTATTTGAGCCCAGGTTGCTGAACACATATGGATTAGTTAATAATGTGCTCACAATGTGATATAAAGAATTTTGAGTATTTTTCCTTTAAAAAAGTAATAAAAAAACCAAATATTAAAACTTAACTGTCACAAAAAAGCACATCTGCAGAAGTATTAGAGTCCAAGTTTAGGCAGATTATGCTGAAAACCAAGATATTCCAAAATGAAGGATGATTTCCTGCATCTCCCAAAGACAAAATCCAGAGAGCCGAGACAGTGATCTGTGCTGTCATCAGCTGGATAGTCTGTGGGTGATCTATACAGACTGCATGGGACAAGTGATGGTTTTCAGGGTGCCTTTTGCTTTAATGCAGGTTGAAGAGCAAAAAGGGTAAAAATCTGAGCAAGTGAGATATGTGAGGTGTGAAAAGGTTGATAAAGCTGTCTAAATATCTGTATTCTGCCTGGTGACTGTGGTTTCTTACAGTAAGAATATTTGTTTCATGCATCTAACATCCTTTGTTTTAGAGCCTGAGGTGTAATTTTGCTCTTTAAAAGGCGGGGTGTGACGGCCCCCAGGTCTCTAGATCCACTTCCTGTAGTTTGTGGTTGCTTATGCCGGGTTTCCATTAGGACCTACTCAGCGCGGGTTGAATCGACTCGACACGACTCACCACGGTTTTGTTTTGTTTCCATTACAATTGAGTACCACCTCAGTGTGGGTGGAGTTGATATAGCAACGTGGGCAGTACTCTCTAAAAAGTACTAAAAAGTACCTGGTACCTGGGCCTGATGGAAAAGCCTACAAAACGTGCCGAGTCGAGTCGAGCCACATTGAGTAGGTACTAATGGAAACACAGCATTAGATCTGGGGAATGGCTCACTGGGAGTAATGGCTCACACCTGGGATGCTCACCTGTAGATATACAGCACAGGTCTGAGCAGTCAGCTGCTCTGTCTACGTTTGATTTGACTGAACTTTGCTTGCTTTATTCTTCTTGGTTTACTTACACAGCACATGTTCACACATTCAAACACAACACAACACACACACACACACACACACACACACACACACACACACACACACACTACTGAAGAACTGACTGCATATTTAACTTTTTAATCTCGGCTGGGCTGTGATGGTAGGAACAGCAAGTCCAGTCAGCTGTTCCTAAATTGATTTTCAACTTTGACAAATGTGGTGTCGTGTTTAGTTTTAAATGCAGCAACTAAATGTGTGTGAGAGTTGCCAGAGAAATAACCAGAAAATAATTGAATAATCTCTTTAATCAGAGCAGAGCTCAGATGCTAACATTCTCTATTTTCAGTTTCTCAAATGAAAAGATTTTGCTTGGCTTTATGGAGTTTTAAATCTTAGGTTTGGAACAGTTTGCAAAACTGACTTTGTAATTTGATGAAGTCACCATTAGTTAAAGTTTTGCACCTGAACAGAACAGGCCTTTCATTAATGTGCTTAAATACTGTTTTTTCCCACAATGATCCTGCCTTTTATATTATTTTGTTTAGGTCTCAACTGTTGATGTTAGTTACATTAACGTGAGGAAGCAGCAGTCAGCACCGGCTATAAACCAGATCCTGCTAATGTTACCTGTGAGTTTTCATCATGTTTTTTGCTAATAAGGTGACATGAAGGATTTGGCGAGTGATGTGTCAGCGTCTGAGCTGAACCGGCACTCAGAAACGAACCCAATCCTATTTCTTTGTACACCTCACAGCGCCAAGATAATCATGATTATTTTCCTTCTCCCTGCAGATCCACAGAGGACATTATACAACTGCTTCCACAGGCTCAGTGGAGCTTTTTGCAACCTGCAAACTGAACTTTATGTGAGGAATTATTGTTGTGACGCTTTAAGTTCAAATTTATAATGGAGGAGTTTGCTTCCAGTATATTACTCAGTACCTGAGCTGCAGACCGCAGCACAGTAGAGATACTTCAGCAGTCCCTCTTTTTCCACACCTACAGTACTGTGCAAAAGTCTCGAGCCACACCCATTTCTTTTTGGGTGGGGAATGTGCAGCAATACACAGTCAAAAACAGAGTTTGTAACAAGCTTGAAAGTCAATATTTGGTATCATCACCTTTATCCTTTTAGGCAGCTTTCTTGTCATTTCTTAAAGGAACAGCTCTCCGGGCTTCCCGAAGGACATTCAAAGCTCTTCTTTGGATGTTGGCTGCATTTTGTTCTGTTCTCTGTCAAGATGATCCCACAATGCTTGAATAACGCTGAGGTCCGGGCTCTGGAGAGGCCAGTGCATGACTGATAGTGTTCATTTGTGTGTTTTTCTATCCAGGTATGCTTTTACTGCACTGGCAGTGTGTTTAGGATCATTGTCATGTTGAAAAATGGAGCTGCTGCCAATCAGACACTTTCCAGATGGTATTTCATGGTGGATCAAAATCTGATGGTACTTTTCTGCATCCATAATTCCATCAATTTTGACAAGAAATGCAGCTCCAAACCAGGACAGAGCCTCCATTGTGTTTTACAGATGGCTGTACACTCACTGCTGTACGTCTCCTTCTGACCTACATATAAATCCTTTGACCATTTGAACCAAAAATTTCAAATTTCTCCTGTTTCCACTGATTTTCAGTCCAGTTCTTGTGTCATTTTTGATACCTCATCCAGTCTTGTTTCATTCATTTAAGAAATATAACAAAAATTAGACCTTTATTGACACCCAATATTATGGAACTTCTTATACACACTTTAATTTTCTCCCATCTTGATTATTGTAACTCAATTTTCGCATGCATCTCTCAGTCCTCCTTAGCCCATCCTCAGTTGGTCCAGAACTAGCCAGCATGCATACAGATACTGTTCATTTGCTGTAGATAGTTTTTAAGCCTGCCACTTAGTCTTTTGTCCTCCACTTGTCCAGCTTCCTCAGACTTTTTTAAAAGCTGTGCCGAGATATACCAATATGTTTACAGCTCTTTGTAAATTATCTTGTTGGTGTAAAAATACTATTTTATTCCTATCAAACCGTGTTATCGTTGACACGGAACAAAGGCTGCTAGTAACAAAGTGCCTAAAGATACAATTTAGAATTGGTTGTTCTGTCATGTGCAATCATTCTAGTATAAAATAAAAGGCATTTAACTAAAGGGCTAAACTAGTGTTGTACTGGTTTATCCCTAATAGTTAAACGCCTTTTTTTATACTTATACTCACCCATCCAAATCATTGAATTCAGGTGTTCCAGTCACGTCCACGGCCACAGGTGTATAAACTAAGCACCTAGGCATGCAGACTGCTTCTACAAACATTAGTGAAAGAATGGGTCGCCCTCAGGAGCTCAGAGAATTCCAGCGTGGTACCGTGATAGGATGATACCTGTGCAACAAGTCCACTCGTGAAATTTCCTCACTACTAAATATTCCACAGTCAACTGTTAGTGGGATTATAACTAAGTGGGAGTGATTGGGAGCAACAGCAACTAGTGGTAGGACATGTAAAATGACACAGCAGGGTCAATGGATGCTGAGGCACATACTGCGCAGGGATCAGCAACTTTCTGCAGTCAGTCACTACAGACCTCCAAACTTCATGTGGTCTTCAGATCAGCTCAAGAACAGTGTGCAGAGAGCTTCATGGAATGGGTTTCCATGGCCGAGCAGCTGCATCCAAGCCTTACATCACCGAGCACAATGCAAAGTGTCAGATCAGTGGTGTAAAGCACGTCGACACTGGACTCTAGAGCAGTGAATTTGTGTTCTCTGGAGGGATGAATCACACTTCTCCATCTGGCAATCTGATGGATGAGTCTGGATTTGGTGGTTGCCTGGAGAACGATACCTGTCTGACTGCACTGTGCCAAGTGTAAAATTCCAGTGAAAGGAACTCTTAATGCTTCAGCATACCAAGATATTTTGGACAATTTCATGCTCCCAACTTTGTGGGAACAGTTTGGGGATGTCCCCTTCCTGTTCCAACTTGACAGCACACCAGTGCACAAAGCAGGTCCATAAAGACATGGATGAGTGAGTTTGGTGTGGAAGAACTTGACTGGCCTGCACAGAGTCCTGACCTCAGCCTGATAGAACACCTTTGGGAGGAATTAGAGTGGAGACTGTGAGCCAGGCCTTCTCTCCAACACTCCTAAACCTGTGGAAAATGGTCAGGTACAAGGATTGGACTCAAAATCAGTGAAAAAGCAGCCAATGTCCAAAGAAAAACTTTGAAAGACCTTCAGAAAGCTGGAGAACTATCGCTCAAGCCCACGTTAAAAAACAAGAAAATCTGGCTTTATCCTTGGAAGCAAAATATAAAGAAATTAGGTGGTGGTTCAAGATTTGTGCACAGTTTTCTACACACAGCCAAAAACTTTAAATACATGCTTAATAAACATAAACAGGACACTTAGCAAGTCCTGGTGCAGGTGGATTTTGTGTAAACTTGTACAGATTGAGGTGTAAAACAGTTGCTCATTCAGGCTTCCACTCAGCTGTGTGCTGTAATAGAAAGCCGAGCTCATGCTGAGAGTGTGTTCAGCCCTGCCTCGCCTGAGCTGAGTTGCGGTTTGGCCACCTGCTCGATGCACTCAGAGTCAGAATATTAAAAAAAGACCAAAGAACAGATCACTCATGCTAGACGAGCAACTGCACTGGAGCAGAACAAAAGGAAAGAGAGAAAATTGACAGCATCTTTCCACAATAGCATTCATATGTTTGGTGCTGCTCAGTGGATCATCAGTCTCTTTATGTCAAGTGGCTGTCTTTAAGCTGTCAGAATACACACCAGACCATCGTTTAATCACTAGCCCTCCACTTTTCTTCTCCTTTCCTCAGCCTGTCTGTCTCTCTTTAGCCCCTGGCAGAGGCAGGGGAGAGCAGGCTAACGGTGAGACAATGGCTTCAGCCAAAACTGAGCCCCAGCTGAGGTGCAGAATATGTCTGCAGCGTGGCCCATCTCCAGAACCACTAACACACACTCCAGTGTGACTCTTCTAAAAGAGAGCTGGAGATTAAGAGAGCAAAGGAAAGAATGATACACTAGAATGGTCAAATGGCGAAAGGCTTTCAAGGGGAAATGAGCAATACTTGTAGAAAGGAAAACAAAACTTGTGAAAAAAAAGGCTTTTTATTCATTGTTGGGGTTTTTTAGGGCCTGGGACTTGATTTGGAGCAAACGGCCTATTACCTTATGGAGCGATGCACAACTTTAGAAAACCATTGTTATTAATGACACCTGCAGCCAGGTGATCAAGAGAGCTCAAGTTCACGTGCAGCTTGTGCTGTCACACCTTGTATGAGCTTCCGTCATCAGAACAATTCACAAGACTGTCTTGCAAATATTCTGTTGTATGTACTGTTTGTCTTGTATCTAGTACAGCAACCAGGACACCAGCGTAAATGAAGGGTATCAGCATGAAGATATCACAGTTGACTTGGATGTGACGAAGCAGCTGCCTGCTGTGTTACAGATAGCTGGCAAACCACCTCAGTGTTGTAGAGAGCAAATATTACACAGAGATATTTGCCCTGTAACATTACATGATTTACTGATAGCAAAAATCAATACCATGTGATACTATGCATAAGTTGCTATCATGGAATACTTTAGCTGGTAAAGAAACTGGGCATGCTAACCAACTAGCACTTTTATTCAATATTTTATTAATTTTTTTTTTAGCAATAACATTGACAAGCAAGATGCAGTTAGCCAGTGTGCTGTAACCATTCTCAGACTTTGTGATGTTAGCAGATAAAGTCATTTTGAAAATGGCCAGGTAAGTTACCAGATTATCTCCAGGGTTTGGACGACTTAGCCGACCCTGCTACATGAGATAGTTTGCAGTTTGTCCTTGTTAGCTATATTAGACAGAAGACAGCTGATCAGATTTGAACACCAAACATTTCCTCCAATGTGCTGCTGAAGTTGCCCAGCAGTTGACATTTTAATTTGGCCAGACAAACTTCAGTTGATAAAACTGTCCGCTCACCCTGTTCGGCCAATCCCAGCTGTCATAGGGCGAGAGGCCAACCTGAACAAGTTGCCAGCCTGTCAGCCTGCAGGGCCAACACAGAGAGACAAACAACCTTTCACACTCACATTTACACCTATGGTGTATATTTAGTATAGCCAATTAACCTAACCCCACTAAGTACGTGTCTTTGGAATGTAGGAGGAAACCCACGCAAGCATGGGGGGAACATGCAAACTCCACACAGAGAGAGGGAGAGGCCTGGTGGAATCGAACCCAGACCTTCCAGATGTTATTCTAACTGTGAGGCAGGAGTGCGAACCACTGCGCCACCGTGCTGCCCGATAAAACTGTCTTCTGATACCTGATACTTGATACCAACAGCAGGTAGCTGGCTAGCCTTGGTTTTCTTGCTGACTAACATTGTCACTAGCTCAATCCTATCAGTGACAGCATGTCTTTTGTCCTGTCTCCCTCCCCTCACTCCCAACCAGTCATGGCAGATGACTGCCCCTCCTGGCTCTGCTGGAGGTTCCTTCCTGTTAAAAGAGAGTTTTTTTCTTCCCACTTTCCCCAAGTGCTTGCTCATAGGAGGTTGTCTGACCGTTGGGGTTTTCTCTATATTATTGTCGGGTCTTTATCTTGCAATATAAAGTGCCTTGAGGCAACTATTTGTTGTGATTTGGTGCTATATAAATAAAACTGAACTGAATTTAATTGTTTTGTTGTTCTTTTGTGTAGCTTGTCTTGCGGTCTGCATTGCCAGCGGTTACTGGCGGCCTGCTTTTCTAAGCTACCATTTTCTACTGTTAACAGCGGGACCGGAGGGGAAGCACCGAGGCATGTGGGATCTAGAACAACTGTTTGGATTTTTGAGGAAAAGCCGACCCACATCCTTCACATAGAAAGCAGACCACAGGCTGATAGAGGGAACTGAGAGAATCAGGGATGGTGTCATTTTTAATGTGAAACTGCAGTCCATTCGCAATAATAAGCATTTAATGTATTTTTTTAAGAGTTACACAATACACATTGACAACTTTCTACCCAAAATGAGCATGTGAAACAGGCTGACTTTTAGTGTGTTGGTATAGGTGTGTTTACCTTGGAGTTGCACTTATAAATCGGGTGTGTGATGGTCTCCACAAAGTGGTGCCTCATGCAGCGGTCTGGGTCAGTATCTCCCAGATGTGCATGTCCGTTATCGCTGGCCTTGTTGCCGCTGCTGGCAGACTGGACCAAACCCAGGAGGGGGCAGCACATTAGGACCAGCAGAAGGCCAGAGGGGGGGCCCACAGAGATGGAAGGTTTCATGATCGGGCCACCCTGAGGCTCTTGATCCTCACGGGAATGTCCAACGTGTCACGTAGCTGCTTTTTTTCTCCTTCTTACAGAATCTATTTCTCAGTCCAGTTCTATCACAGGGCACAAAATGAGACTGTTTTTGACTCTCTGTTGTTCCCGTTAGCACAGTGTAGGTTCAAAATCAGCAAGCTGTAGAGGGAACGGTAGCAGGAGGGTTTCTTGGGCAGGCCGCTCCATCCCCCTCTGCCTTAATCCATCAGAGTCTGGAAGAAGAAGACAAACAGAACTGCATCAATGGAAACATGAAGAGATAAAGACCAGAAAAAGCAGCAATATTACGTGTGGCCCTTCAGTGTTTTGTCCATAAGTTAACTGTTCCAGC
This sequence comes from Archocentrus centrarchus, assembly GCF_007364275.1. Taxonomy (NCBI): domain Eukaryota; kingdom Metazoa; phylum Chordata; class Actinopteri; order Cichliformes; family Cichlidae; genus Archocentrus; species Archocentrus centrarchus. The sequence goes on from NC_044366.1 coordinate 33,340,833, forward strand.
TGCAATTTGTGTGTAGCGGATGAAGCTATCTCCAGACATAGACTTTTTTTTGCCAGTTTTTGAGATTAATTATTTGAGTGTGTGCGTCTTGAAAAACTGGCTGTCTACTTTGTCTCCTTTATTCCACGCTCAACCCAGTACACCCACACACTGCGCACACATGTAGACACATACGTCCTTGTGCTTTTATTGCAGAGGAGAAACTTAAGCCATGCGCAAACAGCCTGCAGCCGGGCCCTTTCCTCTCCCCAGGAATGACTTTTTCATTAAAATAATTCACTCTCCCAACAAGCCCTCTCATGACTGCAAACCCACTGCATATTTTCACATTTATTTAGGTAATTTCTTTTTTCAACTTCATAGTTTTATAGTCCTTCTGACAATAGGGTTTGTGTTAAGAGGGAGCCTGGTTCTGGCTGCTGCAGGTATGCTGAAAGGCAATGTGTTGTTAATTAGGTACATGGTGAGGTGAGGGATGGAGAAAGGAGCAAAATGAGGATTTATTAACTATTATTATCTACTAAGTCTGTATAGTTATATTTTTTTATTACTAGATTGGTTTTCACCAGCTACTCATAAATTCATACTTACTTTGCAGTAATTTTGTGTGCCAGAGGTTTACGATGAAGTGGTTACACATGTAGCTGCAGAAGCTGCATTTATGCTGACAAGTGGTCTTTCAAAAATGTAGCAGTTATTCGGGTTCAGACTACTGCCTTACTAAATATGTACAATTAAATGTAGCTGCCCGTTTGTGTTACTTGGAGTGCAAATATGGCAAAATACATCTTGTAGACATTAATTGTTCAGTTACTTTAGGATGAGAAGGAAATATCAGCGGTTTGATGTTGCTTGCACAATAGTTTGTAATCTGTGTTTTGTTAATATATACGAGTGTTAGGTCAGATGAACACTTCCTTAAGACGTCTCAACTGAATGAATAGGTATTAGCAAGCTAGGATGACATTGTCATTTCATACAAACAGTTACTCAGGAAGCGAGACGCTCTTCACGCACTGCTCTGTCGGTTGGACATTTGAGTCTCTGGTGAAGTCGATAACGCTCTGATGTATTCACCACCCTGTCATCAGTGTTATTCTTCATTGTCATTTGTAAGTGCTTTAATTGCTCTCCTTGAAGTTGAGAAAAGTTTAACTAGCCCTTGAAGTTGCTCAGTGTCATTGATTTTCTATGGCCTCAGGTTCCCATCTTGCTGATTGTTGCGTCCTGTGTGGACACCGCTTGATACATATTGGGTACAAATTGTCATTAAGTGATAATGTCTGCCTGTGAAATGTAACCTGTTTGGATAGTACTTGGAAATTATTGATATGAGTTGATAAATTATCTAAGTTAAGACAGTGTTTTCAATATGTGCATGCATAATGATAGTAATGGAGTAGCTAACTCCCCAATCCATTGCTTTAGTTACATAACTCCAAATGAAACGGAGTTATGTAACTATATTAGGAAATAATAAATGTAATCAGTGTTTTTGAGAGTGTGTATTGAGAGTGTGTGTTCGAGCATCTGCTAATGGCCCAGCTGATACCCTTCAACACATTCAAGTGTCTTTCTCATATAGGATACATAATTATAGTTGCTATAGCCACAGTCATGCTTTCTGCACATCTGCAAGCCACTTTGCAACCCAGGGCCACCTCCAAAAACAGAGCCAAGATAAGTTACTGCAGATGGAAATAGTATATATTTTTGTAATTATTTTGGTCCTGACTAAACTGAAACTATGTAATAAAATCAAAATGTTGCTTTTTACAAAGTGATTATATGTGACTTTTTTTTTTTTGACAAAATGTTTTTTATTGATCATTTTTCACCATCATTTTCTTAATAGAAGAAATGTCAGAATGGGGCTGGAGCCTATCTCAGCTGTTATAGTGACAGTACAGTGACGTGGGGTACACCCTGGACAGGTTGCCAGTGTATTATTACAGGACTAACACACAGACACACACATTCACACCAACGGCCAATCATAGATCCACCAGTTTCACGTGCCTAATATGCATGTCTTTGGACTATGAGTACCACACCAACAAGTTAAGCTGGGTGACCAAGTCATCAGACAGACATGCTATTCAGAGATCCAATCCAATCCAACTTTATTTATAGAGCGCTTTAAAAAAACAACAAAGTTGAACAAAGCACTTCCCAGATAAAAGACAGCAATACAATACAGCACAATAAATAAACACATAAAAAATAATAATAATTTAAAAGGTTAAACCATAAAAGGAGTACTAAGTAAAAATATAAAAGCAGTTCCCAAAATGACTCAAACTAACTAGGGACAGATATTTTGAAATGCCTTAGAGAAAAGGTGTGTTTTTAAACGAGATTTAAAGCCCTCTAGTGTTGGGGCCAGCCTAACATAGAGAGGCAACTCATTCCATAGTTTGGGCACCACCGCAGAAAAAGCTCGGTCACCCCGATGTTTCAGTCTCGACTTGGGGACAGCAAGAAGTAGGTGGTCAGCTGACCGGAGTGACCGTTGCGGGGTGTATGTGTGTAAGAGGTCTGTTAGGTATGTGGGGGCCACGCCACTTAAAACTTTAAAAGCAAACAATAAAATTTTAAAATTAATTCTAAATGAAAATTCTAAATGAAAATTAATTCTCGAGATGAAAATTCAAGAGCTTTCCTTCTGAAAACAAAAATAATTCAATCGTGACTGCAGAATAAAGCTTGTTTACCAGCCGTGAAAAGGCTGCTAACACTGTCAAACCTAAGGAAACATCTACAGCTCGTAGAGAACTTCCCTGTTTTATTGCTCATGCTAAAACAGTTGTTTCAAATGTAATTAAAAAGTAATCAAATGTAATAAACAAATGTATTTTCTAAAATGACTAAATTACTTGGTCTTCTTTTTTAAATCAGTAGATTTAAAATTATAGGAAAAGAGGAAATAATTTAGCAAAACCCAAATACATACAATTCAGTTTTTGCTTTGAATTAAAATCCCTGCTAGCATCCCTTTTCAACACTGCACAATTCTGCACTGATTTCTTCATTTAAACTAAAACCAAGCATCTAGTTCAGGTGAAACCTTCCCCCCATCTCTCCATCTTCAGCTCCCCTTCATTTCAACCCCAGTGTTTTTCTTTCTAAGGGGGAATCATTTAACCTTAACATTCCTCTTGAGAGAAATAGAAGTATCCTTTGGCCTGTTAAAATAAATATTCCCCAAGATGCTTCGTTGGCCTGTCGAACATGTGCTGCAGGGTTTACATTGTAGTCGGCTCAAGCAAACGGCTGCTTTATACAGCCAACACCCATCAGCACCTCCAGCTCTGCCAGCCGTACCTGGCCGAGCGTCACGACGATCACTGTTATCCCCATCTCTGCTGCCGGTATCACTATCAGCACCGTTAGTGTGCATGTCTCAGGAATTACAGTCAAGTCACTGAAGATCGAGCAAGAGTATACAATTAAATCAATACTTGGTTCCCTTATAAGACAGGAGGAAAATAGAGGCATCAGCCCAAATGGAGATAAGATTTGAGCAGATGTTGGATAGTTTTTACTAGATAGGCATTATCTACATATTTATGTGCACCTATCTGAAGGTCTATACAGCGGCAAGGGACAAAAATCTGCCGTTAGGCTCCTTTTGACCCCAAGAAACCATCACCTATCACCCTCTGTGCACATTGTACATGCCCTGTGGCCTCCAAATTCCCCCTTCAGTGCAGTGCACACTACAAAGTACACAGCTTCATTTCATCCCCAGAGACCCAGAATAACAAATACTCCAGTGGTAGACCAGCTCCTAGGTTTTCTGCATGTTTGTGGTTGCCAGTTTTATTTTAGAATGAGTGTGATCTGAAAGCCCGACAAAATCAAATACAGGGTCACAAAATTAGGCAGACCTTTCTTCAATCTGCTATTATCAACACAAAGAAATCGGTGCATTTACAAGTTAAAAAGTCAGATATCTTCCTAAAAATTAAGTGGAGTCAAAGAGTTAAGAGGACTGAAAATTACAAAGGTGCATTCAGCAGGGGCCAAGAGACAAATCTACAAGGAATTGGAACAGTGTTGAATATCTGCTGAATGTTCAAATACGCAGATGTCTGCATAAAATCGTCTGCATCAGTTTAAAACATGTTAATCTGGTTTCCCTGGTCCCGAGTGGCTAAACAAGGAATTATTGACAATTCGACTGATTTTAGTGTTCAAATTGTCGGTTAAAGGTACAAAGGTAGCTTTGGCGCTCAGTGACCGCTGGATGCTGCTTTGGCTGGACGACAGTCTGGTTTTGCGTGAAAGAACAGAAAGCATGCACGTGTGATTGCAGCATCTCCTAAACCCAGTTGTTAAGGGATATGTGTTAAATCAGTTCAGATCAAAGATGACAATGTAACTGTATTGAGGCGTTTTCACAGGAGAAACATCCGCAGTATTTCCTCATAAATCAAAATTTCCTCTCGGAACATGTGGTTCCGTTAGACGGCAGGTCCTGGCCTTACCGTGAAGCGAAACAAACAAAGATAATGACAGGAGTGATCCGCCTTGAAAATGCCAGGACAAGCCAAACAAACTTTATTTTACCCGAAATGTTGTAATTCTGATCTACAGCCAGCTCTCCCCTCTCTGATTACTAATTAGTTGAGCTTGCCAGACATTCCCACCTTTTTATGTGCAGCAGGGAGACGATTTTCTATTGACTGCTGTCTGCTTGTTACGTATCCAGCTGAGGCGGCTTCACTCAAACAGCATTGCCCTGCAAAGCAGGGACGTCCCTCACTACAAGGTGACTACACATCATTATTACTGTCGCCTTTTGTAACTCGTCCTCTGAAAGTCGGTGATCAATAATGTCTGCAAATGGCAGCTGACTCAGATAATGGGGGCTTTCAGGATAATATAAAGAGATTGCATCTGGCTGAGTGAGTTCATTACTGCTCTGTGAATGTCCAAACTGAGAACTTATTAATGTGTGCGATGCCAGGTAGCATATGCTCTCACCTATCCAGCTCATATTTATAGAGCTCGTAGAGTTTAGAAAAACAAGCTGGATTGCCCCGTCCACCCCATCCCCCCAACTGATCCGAGTATAATGACCGGCAAACCCGAGACCGTTACGGTCCATATATTTCCTGGACCTATTGTTTGGAATCAACCCCATCATCAAGTCCAACCAAGCTTGTCTTTCTGATATAATTACAAAAACAAATCCCCATAGTGTTCCACTTTAAACTGCACCTTTCCTTTTTCCAAAACAAGTCCCTCCATTCTTCCTTTCCCATCACATCTTTCTTTTTAATTTCCCAAGACCAAGCAGTTGCACTGGTACTGTTGATGTCTGATCTGAGTGATTAATTCTGCGAGGTGTGGTGGATTCAACCTAATCGTGTCACCTCACTGTTTTCATTATACTGTGCTGCTATGTTGACAGCTGAGCCCAAAGTCATTCTTTCTGAGTTACCCATAAAATTTCACCTCAGTTAAAGTAAGCAGCCTCCTTCGATGACTGTTATAGAAAAACTGCTGCAAGACCAGGGCCCATCCAGTAAACCTCCACCAAGAAAGTCACCTCATCCCTCATTCCTACCAAATGGATGACTTCTACTTGATGAGGTGGGGGATCTTTTTTTTGGGAACACAAAGCCACCTTGTATCACACAGATCATTCTGATTGATTTCACTTTAACAAATCCAGGTTTTCAGTTCTGTTATCTTAAAGCCCCTGTTCTGATATCCCTGACAGAAGAACAGCGCATGAGGCACAGAGCGGCTGGTTTGTTGCTTCGGAGCATTAGACTTTTTCTGTTCTAGCAAAGAAGGAGAAAACGGGACATGGGGGGGAGATGTGCTGAATTAGCTGTCACAACCTTGCCAAGTCTAAGGCAAAAACAAGTAATCTGGAGTAGCGGCATTATTATGAGAGGAGAAGGATAGAGTGGCAGTTCTGGGGTGACATTTAGCTGAGAGCATCACTAATAGGGACAGGACTAAATTAAACACATTTACAAAAGTTTTACTATTTCTGTACATTTTTGGAATCTTTGAAACAAAATGTGTAAATTAACCATCATTAATTTTCCTGGTGAAATTCATTTCAGCTGCACAAGTCATTTAAAAACACTGCCTAGAGCTAACCTTTGAATGCGTACAGCTAACATGTGAATGAAGTCTTAAATATAATCTTAATGGCTACATAGTTTATATAAGGCTGAAGCTAATGTTGCGTTTCCCATGCAAAGTTAGCAGTTAGAAAATTACAATTAGAAAACTTCACCAATATAGAAATTGTGGCTTATTTGGAAAGGTTGCCAGGTTCTCTCTAAAGAGAACAACGAACCGCAGCTTAGGTCTGGACATGTTGAGGGTCACTGAGTCCACTATGAACTCCTCTGTACACCAAAGTATTGTAGACTCAAATGTGAGGCCATCTGTCTGACAGCTAAAGCTTGGTTCATGTAAGACTCAATTAATCAATGTCCCAGTCAAAGTCCAGACCTCAACCCAAATGAAATGCTGTGGTGGGACCTTAAGCGAGCTGCGTATAAATGAATGCCCACAAACCTCAGTGAACCGAAGCAACACTGTAAAGACGAGTGGGCCAAAATTCCTCCAAAACAGTTTGAGATACTGATAAAGTCATATAGAAATCAATGAATTCAAGTTATTGCTATTACAGGTGCTTCTACAAGCTACTGAATTCATGGGGCATACTTAGCTTTTCATAGGACTGCACAGAGTTGTGAAAATGCGGCACCATGGATGTAGCCTTTGGCTTTTGAAGTGAAATGTAATATTCTTACTGCAAGCGTCACTCGTGGGGAAATTCAAAGCTTGACAGACCTGAGATGAGTAATGATTATAAAATCATTTAGCAAAGAGCTAATAGTTCCAGCTTTAGATTCCACCTGATCATCCAGTCTTTCTGGCCTAAACCAGGTAAATGGCATTCACCCTTTACCTGGTGGAGTCTGTACACTTGCCTCAGGTTTGACTCCAACAAATTGGAACTTTGATAATTTGGCACAATAGCCTCCAAATCCAAAGCAATCTCCTTCCCTCTTTAACTGACCAACATGAAATTCCCAGTACTCAAAAACTAATAAGAGAGCCAACGCTGGAGGCCCAGAGTCAGATGAAATCATTACACAGCATGTATTATTTGTACTGTAAGGCAGGCCTATCTCTAGATCTGTGTTTTTGCTTATAAAAAGATATATCATCTGTCACAGAACAAATCAAATTAAACAAATTCCACTTCATTTTTTACATAACTTTAGCAGCACTGCCAAAGGGAAGGTCATTTAAAAAAAAGGGGGGGGGGGGGGCTAGTATCTGCAAAAAGATCTAGCTTGGGTTAAAAATGTAATATGTGGGAATCCAAACCACATTACTACAGCGCAGTCCCTCCTTACACACCACAGTTTGTCTGGTTTGAAGCTTTTGGATTCAGCTAGTTATGAGATGATGGTTCCAAGCTTAAGAAGTGAAGGTACTGTGATGGCTCTCTTAGAGGCTACTGTGGGAAAGATGCCTCCCCACACTCACCTGGGATACAGAGATAAATCATTACAGATCTGAACTGCAGGCAGGCCAGATCTGTGAACATCTTCAGCTTTTCGACTGCTTTTAGGCGAACAGTTTTCATCATTTTCTTACATCTTATAAAGCCATATGATGAATCGGTTCATTTTGAAATAACACAGAGAAATCAGTGACAAAAAGAGCTGTTATCCACCTGCTCTAATGACTTCTTCTATTCTTAGTAAAAACACACAGACGCACCGAAGCCACAGCCAAAAGATGTGAGGTGCAAAAAAAAGTCATAATGAAGTCTTTTGTTTAAGAGGTGCGAGCACAACAATGACATCATCTCAAAAATCTGTTCTGAAAAGTGACACTGTGCGGCCTCCCCAGTGTACGTGCCATATGTTGTGTAGAACAGAACTGCACAATACTTGTTACAATGTTTTGTTCTTAGCAGTGGGGTGCGAGTATAAATATCCCCGGCCCACCTTACTTATGGGTTTTTGTTCACGCGCACACAAACCCTCACACGTTTTTTTGTATATAGTACACGAGGGCGGTGTCATGCGGCGTTCTGGTGGATGTTATTGTGCTCCCGCTCTAAACATTGCTGGGATGTTGGTGTGTGATGGCACATGGGCCAGATCTTCAGAGGGGTCCTCTGCTTTATCACCCATGCCTGGCGGCAGCTGAGTGCACAGTTGTTGTCCAGTGACGAGCCTGTCTGCAGCCACAATAGGGAGCTCGGGTATAAAGCTCCCCGCTGCCATGCTGAGAAAACAGGTGCATCACAGGACGATGGAGGAGGTGGAATTAGGGTGAAGTGACAGGTAGAGTGGAGGGAAAGGTTATTTTATGGCCATTAATAACTCCATCTCGCCTTCTCTTCTTCATTTCCAGCTACATCATCATCATCACACTCCTCTCTGATCTGCTCCAGCTCTGTCTCATGCCCAAGGTTTACGTCATGATTTTCTATTCACTACCCCCCCGCCCTCATCCCCAACCTCACCCCCTCCATTGTTTCACCAGCTTTTAATAAACTAAAGGGCAGATTCCTGACTGCAGTGAGGGGGTGGGAGGGGAGGGGGGTGTACAGAACCACAGACCTGTCCAACCACACACACACACACACACACACACACACACACACACACACACACACACACACACACACACACACACACACACACACAGTTTGGCATGCAGAGTGCCAAGCTCTTCCACCGTCTACTGACGCCAGCTCCCAAAACGCACACACAAACTTACTCTTCCTCTCTCACACACGCACACACACACACACATTCACCCTCTCTTACCCTCCCCACGCGCCACTCTCCTAAAAGCTAAGCTCCTCACTAAATATATCCCCCCAGTAAAGATAAGACAAACAGTGTGGATTTGAAAGCACTGTACAGCCAATGACAGGCAGCCGTGTGAGCTGGAGCTAATCTTGTGTTAGCTTTACAATTTAGGCTTCTCAGAACCAGTGGGAAATAAGAGGCACGGAGAGTGGAGAATACACAGAGAAGGTATTTGTTTAAATATTCTCCAGTTTCTTTTTCTCTCATTTAACCACAGTAGTGTGGGAGCCGTTTGGTAACTGCTTTGATAAAAACAGAAACCCCCTAATCTTCCTGGGTCAAATCCTGAACCCATCTCCTCTGTTGTTCTCTCCATCCTTATCAGAAAGAAGAAGAAGAAGAAGAAAAAAGCTGGGAATGTGGTGAGCTGCGAGCTAAAAGCTGCGCATGAAACTAGATCAATCCACTATTCAGCTCCAAGCCTAAGGCGTTTTCGAAAAAGAGTGAACGAAGGAGTTTTAGGCGCGTTTGTTTTATCGCTCTGGACCAGGTTTCTTCGGGCAGCAGATATCTGTCGCATACTTGTCTGGGAGGGTGGCGTTAAGGATCCTCTCGATGGCCTGCGGTTCGTGTAGAGCATCCATTTGTCAGAAGCACATTCCTGTAGCAGTGAGACATTGTGAACTGCCTATCAGAGCTTCAACACTGTCCAAATAAATATACTCACAATGGGCCCCAGTGTGTGTGTGTGTGTGTGTGTGTGTATGTGTGAGAATACGAAACATGAGACACAAAACCAAGTGTGCACTGCTCTGCCAGAGCATTACTGTCTATCTGCACCTGGCTGAATTTGCAACGCTTCAAACACACCTCCTACTCCTCTTCTTCACCTTTTTCTCCAAACAGTTCAGAGGTGATTTTCAAAGTCTGAGGCGACCTTTTGTTACTGTACAAACTGTTTCTCATCTGGTGTCACCGGAAGTGGACGGGGATGTCTGGAGGGGTGTTTGCATCACACATTCTCAGTCTCTTTCTTTTTCCCCCTCTTGTGTCACACTCTCTCATTCTCACCTCCTCCAGCCCTTCTTCTCTCGGCCTCTCTCACACATCTCAGTTTCATTCTGTTTCTCCTATTTATTGTGTCCTCCTCTGGCTCTGCCCGGCTCTTTCTCAGATGTTTTTCCTCCTACTTGGGCTTTTTTTCTCTTACCCCTTTCGCATTATCCCACAGTCTTTTGTAGCCACTTCATTTTTCATTTAAACACCTTCTCCCTCTATCTTTCTCACACACATACATACACGCCTCTCCTTCTCAGTCAAATGAAAGTGGTAGCTCGCCTCCTCCTCCTCCTCCTACCTACCACAGAGTCTATTGTATCTGTCATCATGTACTTTTAGCATAAGCCAGCAGCCTCAGGGTCCAACACAACAGGCCAAGTCAATCATACACTTACGGGCAGAAACGCACACACCTGTAAAACACATATTCATACATCTCCAGAGTTATTCACACCACTGTTAACCCTGTGCGCCCGTGCACGCGCTCTTCCTACAAGCTGCGCGGGCTCCACTATCCTTCCAGCCTCGCTGTCAGTGCCTGATTAGCAAATCCGCCGGCGCCAACACAAACACATTTCCTCCTATTACAAATCATGTCACACCGCGTCCTAATCACAACCATTTGCAGTTTCTGGGCTCAAGCAGAGTAGAAAAGACCTGCAATAAAACAGGAATGCACACCTGAGCTTAGGGATGTGCAACAGAGAACGAAGTGCGCACAACTGTCACTCAAACTCTCTGTGAGTGCGCCCATCTTTGATGCACACACAGCTACGTAAAAAAGCATACATGTAAAACACATGCAGGCTATAATAGTGAATGATTGAATCTTTTATGGCATGCCTGATATAGAGTTTGATTAACTATATTTGCAGCACATAAGGTATAAAAATAGGATCCACCCAAATTTGTAGGACTGCAGACCTAGAGGTGTGACACCCAGCTTAGTGGTCTTACCTTCAGTGACCGGCAGCAGAGAGACAGCAGAGGTATCCGGAGAGGCTGCATGCAGCACTGGATTTGTTGTTCAACTATTGTTTCCCAGCCAGCTCCTCTCTCCTCTTGTTTCTACCTCTCTCTCTCTCTCACACAGACACACACACACTGATTGTCTAAGCGCTCCTCTCTCCTCCCTCTCTCTCACTCACCTCTGCTTTCTCTCTCTCACTCTCTCTCACTCCCCCTTACTTTTCTTTAACAGGGAAATCACCAGACAGAGGGAGCAGCCTGGATGCTCTCTGCCTGTGAGGACAGTCATCACATGTGGATCGTGACACAGCAATCGTATATCATACGCCCTTTCCCTTTTCCTCTCGCTCGCAGACCAGCTGACGCACCGACATGCTCCGCAGCGGCAAATGGGAATTCCAGGCTTGGAACGACTCTGCTCGCCCCATCAGGAGAGAGCTGACCAAAAGCTGCAGCCAGTTTTTTACGAGGTCAGGGTTATAAAACTGTTAGCAGATTTAGTTTATTTAAAAACAACTGGCCCCTGTGGCCCTTCCTCTTCACGCGCTTTCCCCTACCATGACACTGGGGGTCAGGGTGGGGGTCGGGGGGGTTTGCAGGTGGGATTTTTTTTTTTTTTTTTTTTTGAGGGGGGGGGGGGCATATTTGAGATTGCAATGCTGAGATACCACTCACCTCCATACAAGAGGAAAGTCTCATGCATCCTGAATATATTGAAAAAGCAGAAAGCATGCATAATTTCATTCATCACGAGACATTCTGAAATGCTCCAATTTATAGCATGCAAATACAAATGATGGAATAATTTGCCAAACACTACACAATTCTTTCATCACTCCTTGTTTAAAAATATGCACAACCCAGGGGGAAAATATGAGTACAAATGTAAAGCCAGTTGTATGTTTAGAAATGATGAAAACAACTGCAATACAGGGGCGCACTGAGGAGATCCAACTGCAACAACCTCATCCATCATCCTCAAGTGGCTCAATATGAAGACAGACTGACCCTGAAAAATTAAAGGGACAAACTGCCAAGAATAGAAGGCAAATAATGAGGGTGGCCCTGAAAGTCATATATACTCTGAGGCTGCCTGATTATTGCAATATATTACATCAGTGGCCTTGCTTCCCTTTCAGCATTTCTGGACAGGGAGATATCAAAAATATGACACCTAACTGATGTGTAGGGGAAAAACTCAGAGGACGGATGAAGCCAGGCAAATCAATAAGATCATTTAGGACAGTGTGTCAGTGTGTTTCACACAGGCGCAGGGAGGCAGAGCACATTAGGGAACAGCCAACCAGGTGAACTCAGCCATTTTCATAGCCGCATTAAATAAGGAAAGTAATGAGTGTATGGCCAAATAAAAGGTGAAAAAGACTAACACGGGTTTGGTGACAGCATGTGTATCACACACAAACACGTCCTGGTATGCAGAGCAAAAGTTCTCGAGGGAAATAACGGCAGCAAGCTGCATCACACTAAGTAGAGCTTAGTGGGTCAAAAGTTTAAGAAGCACAATTACCTGAAGGACCTCGGGTGACCCCCAAATTTCTCGCCTTCTGTTCCCTCTCTCTCTCTCTCTCACACACACACACACACACACACACACACACACACACACACACACACACACACACACACACACCTTCAACAGAGGCGATTTACAACCAGCGGCAGGAGGGGGGTGAAACTCATATGCCACCAACAGGCTCCTGGAGAGAGTGAGAGCAAGAAGCACACATAAGCACGGTTTGTGTTTTGATTACACTTTCAGGCATTGTAAATGATCACCGCTGTGAACAGTGTCAAATTAAACGGTCATAACTCACCTGGACAGAATCTGACCGCCTCTCCTTGGCTTAACTCAGCTTGTGTCCACATGAGAGGTGGTGACAGGGAGTAAATGGCTTCAGATAATGTATCATAATATCACATTAAGAAAACGGTCAGTGGAGCCAAATGTGAATCCCATATGCGGGGAAGAGAGGGTGGGGTCGGGAGGCAGAGAGCGGAGGAAAAAGGCCAGAAGACAAACTGAACAAAGGGGGATGCACCGAGCCGACATACGGCTCCAAAAGCAGCTTTCTGACAACTTGGAGAAACTTTTTCACCTTCTGCATATATAGCTGGTAAACAGGCGGTAATAAAAAGCAAAATAATGTGGCAGCTGCTGGCAGGCGTTTCCCTCTTTGCTCAGCTCCATTTTAGTGACGTGTCACTGCCTTAAGATTCTGGCTTTGCCTGTGGCTGCTCATTGCAGCAACATGTGATGTGACAGTGGTCCACGTCTTGATTAAGTCCCACCTTGGCTGTAGGCAGTCTGATCCTGCTGTTCCAGCATTTGAGCCGGTCTTCAGCGGGATTAGCGGGGCAGGGTCACATCACATCACCTGAGTCACACATTTGCTGGCCTTCGGGAACGGTATCCCAACGCCAGCCGAGAATTTATGGCGATGATAAAGCTCTGATCCCCTGTCCAAAGTGTTAAACGTTGATATCTATCAGTTTTCAGCTTCTTTCCTTCAGCACAGTACAGCCCATTTCAAGCCAGTTATTATTATCTGTGAGAGACATAAAGCCGTAGACTGACTGACGGTGAACACACACATATTCAGTCTTCATTTGGAAGGTTGATTTTCAGCCTTATTTGAAGCTGCACGAATAAAAAAAATAGAAGTGAGCTATAATTCTTGGAGATTTATGCAGACCGGTGTGCAACAGAAAAACAGGCGTGTTTGCCTCAAAAGTGGTCTACACTGGGAGCCAAACGTCTGACAAAAATAGTCCCATAGTTGTAATTTAAATCTGGTGTAGAATAACTTTCTCTGTTCTTGACCAGGTAGAGTAATGTCACAGCAGCTGCCAAAGACAACTTGATGTTTGATGAGCGTACCAGGTCTGGTTTTGGAGTTCAGGGAGAAACACAGTTAGCTCAGAATCAAGGGGTATTGTCTACTACAGCAATAAAACTCTGGTATCAAAGAGAAACTGCAGGGCTCAAATGGCGATGAGGGCGCAGTGACTGCAGACCACACTGTAGGTAATGATCTTAACACTCATTTAAACCCAACCGCGCAAAGTTATGTGCATGACATTGCATGTGGAGTCAGAGCAATCCCACCAGGCGGAGGGTTTGCGGAGAAAGGGATAAAAGTGAACAATTCTGAACCAGAGATGAGAGATATGGAATAATAAAAGAGTAAGAGCGTTTCCCCATGTGCACCCAGGCCAGGGCCTGACCCTGTAAAGTGGGGTATAAGCCTCAGCCCTCTCTACCTCCACCCTCCCGCTATACCGATGCCCACAGTAATCAGCAGAATGAGGCAGAGCAGCCAAAAACAATCTGCTAAACTCTCTTCATTCCTATAGAAGTGCCATTGCACTGGACATTTAAGTAGCTGCTCCACCTCTGCAGCCCGCCTGGGACAGCAACAGGAGCAGAGCCAACAGGTGGGCAGGCACCAAATTTAGCGAAGGTAGTTTCAAAGAATTTGTGTGCAGATTATTTATGAGTTTGAAGTGTAATATAAGAACACTCCACCTGCATTCAAAACATCTCCCATCTTGCAATAAAACAAAAACAAAACAACAACAAAAAACAGGATACCATCCAGTTCTCATTTCCTAAATTTTTCTCACAATAGCAAAAATTAATGAGTAACTCTGAGTAATAATGGGTAAAAATGTACCTCCATCAGAAAGGTCTATAAACCAGACCGATATTTAAAATTCCATTTCCAAAAAAGTTGACTTACTGTCTGAACAGAGAGCAGTTATTGCAAATGATTTACCTGAAATAAAGAAAAAATATATATATATAATTTTTCAAATGTATAATAATTTTGAGCTTGAGGGAAGTAAAATGAGTATATCAGAGGGACAGCTCAGGTTGAGTGGTGAGATGGTTTGGACATGTGCAGAGGAGGGATGGTGGATATATCGGACAAAGGATGTTGAATGTGGAGCTGCCAAGTAAGAGGTGAAGAGGAAGCACACAGAGGAGGTTCATGGGTGTCATGACAGAGCGCGTGCAGAGTGCCGGTGTGGCAGAAGAGGATGCTCAGGGTAAGATGGAGTGACCCTAATCTTTATTTTAAGTTGTGTAGGTAATAACTTGAGGTATACAAACTCAGTAATTTTCCACAATTATGGTTTTAAGTTCTGTAGAAAATCATTAGACCAAAGTGAAACTTTATACCAACAACTGGAAGCTTGTTCTGAGTTAACTGCGGGGCCAAAAACTGCTGCTTTGGGGGAAGAGTTCTGAGAAAAACAAGATCTGAACACAGGTGCTCTGTGATGTGTGTGTCTGTGCTCCTCCAGGTTTAAGATTTGTTGTCA
This sequence comes from Archocentrus centrarchus, assembly GCF_007364275.1. Classification (NCBI taxonomy): domain Eukaryota; kingdom Metazoa; phylum Chordata; class Actinopteri; order Cichliformes; family Cichlidae; genus Archocentrus; species Archocentrus centrarchus. The sequence continues at coordinate 33,356,024 of NC_044366.1, forward strand.
TGAGAAAAGAAAGGCACCCTGCCCGTACACAGAAATACCCCCCCCCCCCCCCCCCTTGTTCTCAGATATCTGTTTAGACTTCATAGATTAGCCATGACTCCATCAGACTTGCATTAGGCCAATCACGCACATACAGCGCACGCACGCAAACACACTCGCATATTTGAATGTGCGCAACGCGCTCAGATCCTCTTCACCCGGGAGACATTTATGGATTTCCTGCATATCAGTTTTTACAGTGCGATTTTCCCGAGCAGAACAGCAGTAAAGTGGAACGAGGACAAAACAAGGGAAGCAGAGTCTTTAAAACAAACCTCCACGTTGTGTTTGCGCTGAGTGGAGACAACAGAACGCAAACCACATGAACTAAACACCGCACGCTGAGAAGAGGCATCATCACAGAGGGTGATTCATGACAGCTCTTTCCTGCAAAGCAGATTCACATGTTCACCATTGTGGCGCTTTGATAAACTGAGTTCTTAAGCTTTAACGACACTGCAAGATGGCTGCAGCCTCGCATACAGCATGCAGGCAAATATGAATTCACGTGAAAGTCCTATTAAAACTGTGACGCTAATAAATAAATACATTTCTAAAGCCACAGCGGGATGCTAAACTAGAGCCCAAAATTTTATGGTGTTAACCAGACTGAGACCATTAGAAATATAGAAACTGATGCCTCATAGCTTTTGCTTTCTGTGTGGAAAATTGTAGGTACACCAAGTGTTTAGGGTTTTTTTTTTTTAATGTAACTATGCTATATGGACTGACTTATTCATTTTTAGTAGCTGATGAATCTTATCAGTCATTTATGCAGGGCGCTCTACTCCCTAATATCAGACAGAGTCATGGCAGAATGCTGACGTCTTCCACAACAGCAAAGATGGGAGTGGGAGTCTAACTTCCAGGGGAAAAATGCTTTTTAAAGCTTTATTTTGGAACAAAACCAGCAAAGTTTTATCAGCTTTTTTTCTTTGTTTTTCTTTGCTATCAAAAGAGCCACTTTGAGCCAAAAAATATCTGTGAAGCTGCAAATCATACTTAAGCCTGACAACGAAGATGACACAGCCTGTTACACTTTAACAACATCAATATCAAGGTTACTAATAAATGTAAATCAAAAGTTATTAACACGTGACTACTCTGCAGCAGACTCCATCCATCCATCCATCATTAAAATGCATCTAAATAAAAGAACTAAAAAAATCAAAAATGAGTTTAGAGCTTGTTCTGTTTAACCCCTTTTTAAAATGCCATAAATATATCCACTTACAATAACTGAGTAGTGTTTATCAATAAATATGAACACCTCAACCACCAGTATAGCTCCTTAATATTTTATCAAAGTCTTTCTACAAGCAAGTCTCACCACTTGAAACACCGTAATGTCTGATATGCGCCGTAAAAAGTGTGACGACTTTGCACCAAAATAAGGTTTTAAACAATGTTTTCGGAACAAAGGCACCAATCAGTAAGTGCAAATTTGAAACGTCCTCTTTTTATCCTACTTTCTACTTCTACAATTAATAGCAAATAAATGACTGATCTGCATAGAATACAATCACTGATTGCTTGTTTTGAAATTAATGCATATTAATGATCTAATATACTGGATGCACAGCGGTCACAGAGACCATTATTCTGCCTGGGGCACTTTTTCTTTTAATAGTAGAAATGCACGGCCCTGATTATAATTACTTCCTTTTCTATTTTCACTGCATGACTTTATCATATCTCAGTAAGTCTCTGAGTACTTCCTCCCCACTTCAAATAACAGAGAGATCCTACCAACAAGTACTGTTGCAAAGCCTGATTTATTTTCATCTGTGACACAGAGTTTAATTGTAGTCTAAATATTAGGGTGGAAAATACACAAAGTATAGAGAGAGAATTAAAATCACTGTTAGTTTTGGTCTTTTGTGGATTTGTTTACATTAAAAAATGCTAATGACCTATCAACAGCCTTATACTTCAATTGAAACTAATATATATTTTGATAATATATGATATATATTTTTTTAAAAGCTCAGTCTGCTCCTGAAGGACGTTCTGCACAGCATACGTCACCTCCATATTTCAAAGCCCAGCGATGATGACGCAGCTCATTCAGTCTGCTGTTGCTGTGCCACGGACCGTGACAGGGCAGAAAATGGGAAGTACGGGGAGCACAGCAACTGACAGGAGGAAGAGGAGCGCTGGACAAGGTGGGGGTTGAAATTCCTCCCTCATTATCCTCCCTCTCTCACATCATGTTTCAGAAGGCAAAAAAAAGGCCAAGCACGCGCCCAGGAAGCTCCCTGTCACTGCTGACCGCACCAGCGTCACTCATTGTGTTTTGGTGGCGGGTGACTGCGGAGGCTAATATTTTAGTATGTGTGAAAGCAGGCTGAGAGGACCTGATAATGCCCTGGGTGATGTAAGGCACTGTTTCTGTGCTCAGTGTGAAGGGGGTGAGGTAGTGCGTATGGTGTGTGCGTATGTGTGTGTGGTTACACAGAGGGGATTGGGTGTTTGATTACCCAATGTTTGACTTATCCCTTTACTATAATTTGCAACGCAGGCTCTTATTACAGCGGCGCCTCAACCTGAACAACCTGTGCCTCTTCATATCCGAACAGTCCCACACACAGACAGCCAAACACATGAGAATGTAGTTCCTTGTAATTTAGACTTCTGAAGAGCTCACTCCTCCTCTGTGTTGCCAATATTATCTGCGATGTTTTCATCCATTTAGTGTGAGAGAAGAAATCCCAGAACTATCACCAACAATAAGTCACTGATGCTGGAATGAGCCTTAAGGAATTTCAAACTGAAGCTGAAGAGAGACAATAACAAAAAAATCGATTTTGTTTTCACTCTTTACTTTTTATTATTTCTGCCTGGAGAAGTAAGATTTTGCCGTCATAAGAAACATATAAGGCCTTTCTCATTACAACCCATCTATATCTCTTTTCCACAGCTCTAGAGGAGGTACATAAAGTTGTCTACTGCTCAGAAGGTTGGTGCTTTGATCCCTGCATCCCACCAGTTAACGGAAAATCATACAGAATAAAGAGCTCTATGGATATCTGCGTAAATATGCAAAATTAGCATGCAGTTTGAAAGCAATCTGTCTCACACAGCCTAGAAAAGCACCAGTGCCAGGCCAGTATGGCTGGCTTCTGTATGTTTGAGGTCATTCTGTATATAACTGTATATTCAGGGTTCCAGTGGGGCTGGAACCTGAACAGCTGTCATAAGACTACACGCAGTGTGCACCGGTTGCAGGTTGCCAATCTGTCACCAACACAGAGACAGACAACCATTCGCACTCTCATTGCTAACTACAGCCAGTTCAGAACACCAACTAACCTAACATGTATATCTAGGAAGGAGCACTGTGGGAGGAAGTCGGAGTATCTGGGGAGAACCCACGCAGGCGAACATACAAAGTCTACACAGAAAGGCCTCGGACGGCTGGTGGATTCAAACCCAGGACTTTCTTGCTGTAAGGCAACAGTGCTAACCACCAGATTTTATTCTGTGTGCGGTAATTGAACTTTGCAGTATGCCTCTGTTCTGGGACCACTGTGCACTTCCATGCACATGTGTGGAAGGCTAAAAGGCACGCAAAGCAGGCATCAGTCACAACAAACATGACTGATTAAGCCTGAAATAGCATAAATAGCATGAAATGCAGGAGCTGGGGTAGAGGTAGGGTTGCAAAGCAGCTTGCAGGATTAACCTTAGACCTCAGAGGGTTAAAGCAGTTTAACCCTCTGAGGGCTTAGTCATCATAGCAGATAACCCTAACTCTGCCATAACCCTGTAAAAATGTGAATAGATTTTAAGTATGTGTCAGGATGACAACTCTCTTTCATTTCTTTATTTTATTTTTATTGTATTTATTCCCTCATTGCCAAAGCTTGAGAAAGGAATTTAATAAAAACAATCTACATATTCTGACTCCTTAGGAGTGACTGATGACTTTGCACAATGTGCAGTAAGTTTAATTTGGGAAGGAAATAAAAACCTTTACAACCTTAGTTTGCTGTTAAACCATGCCCTTGTCCGTGGATTGAATCATTTAGAAAGGTGACTCAACATTAATACCTGGAATCATGAACATCATGGTTGCCAAATGTCCAGTTTTTCTTGTAAAAGGACTTTGGGAATACTCTTTAATCATCATATTTGTGAGCACATGCTGGCCAGAGCTTAAATATGGTTCTGCTTTACGCCTCGTGTTTTGTTCTTCTCGTTTTTCAGCCATATCTAGGCTAAATTCAAACCAAATCACAAACACACACCAGCGCATGCAAGCACATAAAAAAACATCTGTGTTCTCACAACTTCTCTCCCCTAAAGCACCAATTTCCCAGGTAACGAAATTGTTTTCGCTTTACGCTGCTGCCAAACTATAAGAAAAAGTAAATTATTCACGCGCACACACCAAACACAGAGGCTGTTATCTGATGTACCATGTTCTTTAATTGAGGAATGAGGAATTAATGTGTGTGTGTGTGTGTCCACGATGTAAGGTTGTGTGTCTATGCTGAGGTGTCACCGCTGTTGGAGGGTAAGCTGAACACATCCTGCAGGAAGGCAGAGTAGTTGATGTTTTTCACTGCTGCTCCACCGTCATCAGACCTCATACTGACTTCAAACTGGAAACAACAGGAGTACACGTGTCACTGCACAACTCTGACCAGATTAAAGTACTTACTCAGTGTTGTAAATAAATGATTACTCCAGCCTCCAGCTTTTATTTTACTATTTGTTTCTCTCCTCTGCAGCTGTAACTGTTGGTGCTTCTCTGTGATAAAGCACTCCATTATTGCGCTTTTATTTGTTTGACTCTGCTTAATGTACTTTATACAAATTAAACATTTCACAGTGTAACAAAAATGCTCTTTTAAATAGCACTGCTTTTTCTAAAGTTCTAAAGCTGGGGGCTCTCTTTTCTCTCAATTAGACTGATTAAACCCCAGAAAAGAAGCAAAAAAAATCCTGCAAACTTCTCACAAAAGTGCCATTTAGCACTTTTTGCTTTTATTGAACTGTATCCAACATTATTAAGTAAAATGAATAGAAGACGAGGATGATAACAGCAGAGGCAATAAGAAAATTAGCAATCCTATACAGCACGTGGAATGCAGCAAATACCAAAAAGGCACCCAAGGAGAAGCTAGTTTGTCCGGGCCTGTCAGCATGACATTCCTGTTGTGCTTGACACCTTAAAAAAATACCAAAGGCGCAGCGGCCATTTTCAGTCTGTTTGAGGGTTTACCTTCAAGCGTTTTTAGGAGGGCTGAGTAGTTGAGCAGAGACTGAGCAACGAGTTTGGGCTTAGAAGCCGGCGAGGCAAAAAGCAGCTGGAAACCGTGGCGGAGGAAAATGGAGAATAAATTAAGCACAGTGTCAGCATACACACACGCGCACACACACATTCCTTTCACTCTCGCTCTATTCACGCAAGTCTGGTGAATCTCTCTCCTGCTCACCTGTTTCTGCTTAGATCTGGCTGTAGCATAGCATGCCAAATTAGCATCACATAGGAAAGATACACATAAGAGAGAGAAGAACAAAAGAGCTGCTTCTTTTTGACCACCCCTGTATACATGTCTGTCGCAGACATTTGCCTTACACACACACACACACACACACACACACGACTGTTCCTTTCCGCTCACTTGATTCAGCCTTTGGCTCACTCATCCACTGAGTCATCACAGGTTAGGGGAGACTGTAAACTGATTTTCAATTATCCCTATTTAAAAATCTGTGCACACTGTGAAATCACTCACTGAGTCTTTGTGATGCTCTCATTGAACTGAATCTGCTTTTCTTGTTTCCTTTTTCTCACCTTTAAGATGTCTTTGGGCATTACTGGCGGAGTGGGGTGCTCTACCCAGTTAATACCAGCAAGGAAGGCATGGTAGTCAATCTCACCTCCATCTGCAAACCTGGGTGAAACATGACTCCAGATTAGAAACAGTTCTGGTGTGGTCCTTAGTTGCAAAGAGCTGGAGAGCTTTTCAGCCCATTTACCAAACTAACAATTAAGAGCTGCTTCCTTTCTGAGCATAAGTTATAGATGGAATTACACATTTCCAGTAATTATATGAACCCTGCTATATTGCTTACTCTTCTCAGAGATCGCGCCCCTTTTCTTGTCTCAGTAAAAACGTGAAGTTGAATCACACAGTTCTAGCTGGCCTGAGGGTGCTACGATAACCAATAAAAACTAAACTTAAACTCTATTAAACAGATAAAAACTGAAAAGAGCAAACTCATGCTGGAAACCAACTGAAAATAAACTGAATAGAAAACAAAATCAAAATGAAATAAAAAAAAAAAAGGAAAATATGATAACACACCCCTGAAATGTTCAAGCAAGGGTTTAAACCAGGCTTTACTTCATTTTGATGGTTTTCAGTTAGGTTGATCATTTTTTTCAAGAACAATCCTGGGCCTGCACTTTACATCAGTGAAAATAAATCTTTCAAAACTATTCTGAAAATGTTCTGAAAATTTAGAGGGACCTTGAACCGCTCTACTCGAAACTGATTTGTGGGCTCTTACTCGCTGAGAAGACCTTCAAGCAGGCTGTTGGACAGGGGAAGGTGGAAGGCTTTACAAATGGTCCTTATCTGGTTTGTGGGCAGACGGCATGTCCTAAAGGAAAAAAAAAAACAAGAGCAGAACACATCCAGCATATGGTAAAGGCAAAAGCTGCAGTTTGCTGACTACAGTTCAGACTCACACTGGCTGTGCGCCTGCTGTTTGTAGAGAAATTCGAGAAAGGCTCAAAGAAAAAAAAACATGCTGCTTAGAGGCCAGTGCATTACATCAGAGACAATGTGCCATCAGCAGCAACATGAGCTGGCTTTTGTTGTTAGTTTAACATAAAATACATGGAATTCCCATAAGTGGAAAATGCTTTAAAGTGACATTGTGCTAAGACAATGCGTGTAAAACAGAGGATGTCTGTCCTGCAGGAACACAGTTATTTTCCACAGTAATGCCAGAGAGTCCAGAGGCCCATTCTCATCATGCCATCCTTATTACCGGGATGCTGATGAACAATTTGATGCCTACCGAGGGTGTCAACAGAGTCATGTAAACAAACCAGCAGGCTAAACCATAACCCAACCATTAAAAGCGGGTTAAAGGTCCTATCATGTGTAGTGTATATGCATTACATGTAAGATTTTATGCCCAAAAGCAAAATGAAGGTGACAGACAAGGAGAAACACACATAGACTAAGGAGTGTAAGTTTGTGTGTGTGTGCGTGTGTTTGTGTGTGTGTGTGTGTGTGTGTGTGAGTGTGCTCTGGCCTAAACAGGTCTTAAGGATCCATCTGGTTCCAATGCTCTGCTCTTGCACTGCTGGAACGAATCTCTGCTCTGAGACACGGGGCCACAGGCTGCGTGATTGATGCCTTGTTGTGACGCGACGCTGTGTGTTTTTGTGTATGTTTTTGTGTTTATGTTGCAACAGTATTTTGTCTCACTTGTGTCGGTCTTGGTGTGCGAATGCTCTGGCCATTTTAGGAAACTGCTCAAAGGGGTGCTTCTTGAGGAAGTCCTGGGCCACGGCCAGCATCAGACCCACGTCCATCTCGGGCTGCTGGCGCTCTGAGAAACATCGTCCCAGCACCAGCACCTCATGCTCAGACAGATCGCAGTCCAGTCCCAGAAGGAGGCTCCTGTAGCACACGCAGGAGAAAATAATACACAAAAATTGATGACACATATTCTAACCACATCTCATAGTCCTAACTTTAAATATACTGTGTCCAGGACTTCTCTTTGCTTTCTTGTGTCACTTTTTATATTTACATCCCTAAAACAGGCTAGAAACTACTTAGTCTCAAATATATCACCATTTAAGCTTCATGCCACCTGGCTGTGCATGCATATAGTTAATAATTACCCTCATAATCCCTTTATGGTGAGGAACTGAAACCCTTCTCCTGCTCTAATCCAAGCTACCGCACTCAGCTGACAGGAGGTGCTGGCAGTAGTTTTACCTTGTAGAGCTGAGCACACTGATCACATACTTGTGGGCTAGGAATTAAACTGTGAGCATTTTTGCGGCATTACTGTACCTTATCGACTCAAAAGGGATGAAGCCAGTGTTGCTGGGGTCACTGAGAGTCACAAACTTCCTGATCTCGCTCTGTTTCTCCTCTGGAATGGACCGTAGTTTGCTGAGGATGGTGCCCATGTTGGCTTTGGGAAACTTTCAACAGTGACACAGAAAACATGCTTAACACTAGAGGAAATGACTGCTTCATGTCCCCGAGACTAAAAAACGAGCTTGTGATACCATCTTCCCTCGTTACCTCCTCAGCATGCTGCTCCATGTAGTTGAATGTGTATTCATCAGCATCCAGAAGCTGGAAGTTGATACTGTTGAGGCAGAGGGTAGCTCCAACATACAGATCCTGAGCTGTAAAGTACTGAGACAGCTCACTCTTGAACAGCTCCTGGCCTGGTTTCTTTACACGACCACGCGCCAGAAACCTACCACCAAGGACACCTACAAGATGTGGTAATTCTTAGCTAAACATATCCAAACCTCGAGGGTCATCGATTTCTATCTCAAGTCCTCGGAGGAGCTCTGGTGCAGCTGAGGTCCAAACATTTTTACCTGAGTTCCTCTGTGGGCGTTCAAACACACTGATGGTGTCATCGCAGAGGTAGAAGGAGATGATGAACACCCGCTCTCTGTCAGTTGGATCAGCCGTAATCATCTTAGCTCGGAAAGTCAGCACTTTACTGTCCAGGCCGTATCTACAGAGACAGGTTCACACTAGACTTGGGGGCTACTACTAACACATGTACATGTAAGTAGAGATATTTCAGTAATTTAATTGTGACTATGACTTAAACTCATCTAACCTGTCTTTCTCCATAAATTTGTGGAAATCTTTCTGCGGGGGCTTGGGCAGGAGGCACAGGCAGGAGCCTAGTGAGTCCTCCTCTGAGCCAAAGCCGATGTAGGGGGGCAGAGGCCTCGGGGGCTTGGGGGCTGGCGGAGCTTTGTTCTGCACTGGGGTGAAGTCCTCTGAGAGGAAGCAGGAGAAAGAAGAGACAAAACACTTAAAAGAAGAAAAGAAACCCATGAGGAGAGCTGAAATGATCACAGGGAAACAGGTAATCCATCCCTGAGCTGACCTCTGACTGCTCAGAGCCAGACGGGACGCCTCCATCACAGTGGCCTGTCAGCGGGGCCCCTGCCTGGTTCCTACTGTGACTAATGCAGCAAGCCCCCAAAACCTGCTCAGGGTGGCAGAGAGCAAGGGTAAGGGTATGGGTTTTTCTTGCTGGGGAGCAGTGTGCCTCTGGTAATCCTCAGTACCTTTAACTTCAACTGGAGGCCCAAAGTATCTTTTATCAGTTCATCAGTGGTGCTGAACACTTTTATTTGTTCTAATGAGCACTAAACAAGGAATGCTCTCTGTATAGACGGACCTCATTTTCCAAGCAAATCTATCCTGTACCATCGGATTCAGGAATCAGTTCCATAGGAAGGGGGTGGCTTTGGCTGGTGCTTGCTCTTACTGCCCCCAAGTGTTCAGATTAATACAATGCAAGACACGACTGGTAATCCCTGGGAAAAATATCATTGGAAACACTTCGTTATGTCATTTGTTACACGTGAGATATTTTTTGCAAAGTTAAAACTCTTGAAAAACTTTTTTTTTATTCAAAATGTGCCCAAACATTTTAAAGCTGACGATTTTGTCCAAAGAAACAATGCAAACACTCGTAGCAACACTGACACAAAGAAAAACAAATCAACAGCACAGCAGCAGTGTTTACCTATGCCATATTTGGTGCGGTAGTAGTGTTTGGTGAAGTCATCACAGTCGGTGAGGATTACTCTCCTGCCAAACACATTCACTTCCCCACCTATAATCAAATCACAGTCCTTGTAGAAGTCCTCGTGGACAGCTCCTGTCTGCAGGCGAGAGCAGAAAGAATGGAGAAAATGACATGAGTAAAAAAACATATACAGAAAGTTACTTGTTGAACTCACTGAATTCACCTCGGTCAAAGAGCCCTTACATAGCCTGGAGGTGTGCTTGGGGTCATTGTTCTGTTGAAAAACAAAAGACGGTCCCACTAAGCACAAACCAGATGGATGGCATGTCGCTGCAGAATGCTGTCGAAGCCATGCTGGTTACATGTGCCTTGGATTTAAATTGCCAACAGTGACACCAGCAAAGCTGCCCCCCCCCCCCTCCCCATACCATCACACTTCCTCCTCCTTACTTCACAGTGGGAACTACACATGTAGGAACCATCTGCTCACCTTTTTTGTGGTGAGACATGGTGTTAAGAACCAAAAATCTCAGATTTGGACTCCTCAGACCAAAGGACAGATTTCAGCTGGTCTAATGTCCATTCCCTGTGTTCCTCGGCTCAAGCCGTTCTCTTCCTCTTGTTGTTCTTCCTTAGAAGTGGCTTCTTTGCAGAAATTCAACCGTAAAGTCCAGATTCACACAGTTGATGGTGAGATGTGAGATGTGTTACTTGAACTCTGTGAAGCATTTAGGGGGGGCTCTTATCTGGGGTGCTGTTAATTCACATACTCTTGACTGGTACTGTAGCCCAGAGGTAATTGCCAATTAAAATACATGTGACTGTTTTTTTAGATAGCATTGAATTACCAAAACTAGCAGAGGCTGAATCACTGGAATTAGACCGACCCTTTACTGTGAATGAACTTCAGGAAGCTGCTCTGGATATGCATTGTGGTAAATTCCCTGGTGATGGAATTCCCTCAGATGTGTATTCAACTTGTTGGGCGAGCCTGGGTCCCTTACTATATGATACAAGCATCTTTGGATAGAGTGTTTTTTTTTTTCCCAGAGATGTAAATGTGGCAATTAAAAAGGCAAAGATCCATATGGCTGCTCTAGTTATAGACCCTCATCCCTTTTAAATGCTGATGAATGAATAAAATGCACGCAACTTCTGCTCTTTATGACCAAACTGATCAAACTGGTTTTATTAGGTCTAGATTGCCATCAGATAACATGAGAAGACTGTTTCTTATAACACACAGTGTCTCCTCATCATCATTACCTCCTCCTGTTTTCTCACTGGATCCAATGAAAGCATTTGACTCTCTGGAGTGACAATACCTGTGGTCAGTGTTGGAATCTTTTTGTTTTGGCTCTTCATAAGTAAATAATTAAATTCATAAGTATGATACTGTATACTAATTTCTTGGCCATAGTACTGACAGAAAGATCCTGTTCATCCACATTTAACATTGCCAGAGTCAGCAGACATGACTTTCCCTTGAGCCCGTTCCTCGCTGCTCTTTCTCTAGAAACTCTGACTCGGTCAGTTCACGTCTGATTCTGTCACCCCCATTACTTAGTATGTGACCAACCATCACATTTCTCTTAAGCAGATGACATTCTCCTGTATGATGGAAATGCACAGGACTCTATTCCTAACATTTTATCCATTTTTAAAAGTTTGGATGACATATCAGGGTACAGGATTAATTGGACTAAATCTGCATTCCTACCTTTGAATGATCCACTGAAAGGCATGTCACTGCCATCTGATATTACAGTGGTTAATAAAATTAAATATGTCGATGTCTCAGCATCCTTGCAGTCAGCTGTCCAGGTTAATTTTGAGTACACCCACATGAGGATCTCTCGTGATCTTGAAAGCTGGTCCTCATTGCCAAACTCTTTCATTTGTAAGTTCAGTGTTGCCTTTGCCACTTCCAACTGGTTTCCGGCACGAATTACGTATGATAACTAAATTTGTCTGGAATAGTAAACACCCCTGTATTAGGTTATCTATCACGCAGAGTGACAGATCTGATGGGGGACTTTCTTTACCAAACTTCGAATTATGTCATTGGGCATTCATGCTACAGCCTTTATTTAGCTGGTGTAACAATAAGATGGAGGTGTGTTGGCGTGCATTAGAGGAGACTCTGGCTCTCCCATTTAAACTGCGATCTGGAGGGCTACTGAAAAACAATTTTATCAAACTGGAATGTTCATTTGCCTATTTTTAATAATCATGGTCTTTTAATTGGTAAGCACCCAATTAAGATTGGTCATTATTGGCATTGGTATGTCAAGGGTATTCACTCTCTTTGTGATGTGTTTGATAAAAAATGCCTTTGTTTCATTGAGGAAATCTGTGCACGCTCTACTGCGGACTGTGATGACAACCTATGGCGTCTCATGACAGGTTAGCAAACACCAGCTACTTGAGATTTTGCATGAGACTCGAGGGTATAGTGGAACAGTTTCACGCCTTCCATTTCCACTGGATTCACTATGGTGCACCTCAGCCCAACTTTTGACTGGGGTGGTGTTTGGGATATGGTTAAATAGTTTTAATTTTTTTCATTTTAAATGACATATCAATAAAAACTGCATAAGGCAGGAAAACATGTATCTTTAGCTGGTTTGACAGCTACTAAAAAGTTGATTGCCCACAAGGTGGAAACTTCACTTGCTCGCTCAGAGGAAATGGCTGCTCACATTCATGGATTTTGCTTATCTTGAACTGCCCACAGCCTGAATCCATGGAGCTAAAGAAGAAGTTAATCTTTGGGCCCAAGTCATAGAGGATCTTAAGTCTTTATTGTACTGAGTGCCCCCCTCCCCCACCAATATCCTTCGTTCTCTTGCTGTTCATCTCCTACTTTCTCTCCTTGTTTCTTTTCTCTTGCCTCCTTCTGGACCAGATTTTTTTTTTTTCTGTGGTTGTTGGGTTTTGGGGGGGGTCTTAAACTTTATTGTATTTTTTTGATATTACTGATTATATGTTTGTCTAAAGACAACAAAAATCTGATCTCACACACACACACAAAAAAGAAATTAGAAGAGAGTTCAGGCTGTGGAGAATAAAGGTGGTCATTCCAAATATTGTTTTTAAGCTTGCTAGAATTGTCCAAACTCAATTTTTGCCTTATGTACTGTATTTCCATGTATGTATGTATATATTTTGATAAACTGAGTCTTCACATTTTCCTTGTAAAATCTGAAGAAATGAGGGGTGACCAAGATGTTTGCACAGTACTGTATTTGCTGAAGTAGTATCGGTCTTTGCCCTGGACTGATTACTGGATTATAATAATTTGACACATATTTTATCCTTAACTCTAGAAGAGTTCCTTAATAGCTGGTTTTAGGCTTAATCTCCGAGAAACACGGCAATCTCCCTAACTGCCAAGACTCTCGTTGACCTCTCAAATAACATCACGTTGTCATGTCAGCATGTTTGTAGTGTGAGTGTGGATGAGGCAGGACATACGTTGAGGCTGTCCAGCATGTAGCGGTCCCCCATAGTGCCCATAATACTGGAGGTAAGCACGTTGAGCACCGTGTGGTCTGTTATCTCTCCAGGCTGCTTGATTTTGGCTGGAAAATGCTACAAAAAAAATAAGAAGCGCAGACAGAAAATAGCAGAAATGAAAAATACTTAATAGAAATAAATACCATTCTGCATGAAACACACCTGGTAAGAGAAATGAAAAGACTAATGAAAGAATAAAAGACTGAAAGAAAATAAGACTGAAGAAGGAAATGAGATCTGTCATTAAGGACACGGTGACGTCCCGCTGGATGGCGGATTCTGGTCAACCTTTAAGGCTGACATTTAATAAAAGGCACCAGAGCAAACAACGTTACTGGACTAAAAACACACAGTTACACGCTGACATGATTGAAGCCTGGCTGTCCTTCGGGATGAATTAGGCTTGATCAGTCAGTAACTGGAGGAGAAAGCCAAAATGCTTGAGGGAGACGGGGTGCTGCAGGAGTCCTGTCAGAGTGAATGAAGCCTCCATGAAGGCAGGAAGAAGAAGAAAAAAAGCAATACAACCAGAAACAGAGACACTGCAAGCCTTTAGATTAGGAGTAACCATCTTTAAATGCTAAACAAGGTTTAAATAGCTCAACTTTAAGCTCCTTTTATTTAACCCTGTATGTTTCTTCCTTACACTCCTTCACTCAAGATACTCCTCACTCCTCGCTCTCCACTCGAGGGGCTCAGGGGTTTGGAAACATTATTTTTCAACAGCTTTTATCACACTGCCTTACCTTAGGTAGTCTGCAGCGGCAAAGGAATTTGGTCACTTTGTCTCTCCCGGAGTTCGGGGGGATCACCTCCCGGATCTCGATGGTATCATCAGCCAGGAAGTAGTGCAGTATGAGCTCCCGCGAATCCCCATCATCCCAGAAGCAGTTGAAGCACAGGACTTCGCGGTCATGGTCCAGGAACTGCCTCCGCGTGTCGCGTCTCTCATACGGCCGAAGTGGCCGCATGCTCTTTTCGAGCTGAAAGAGAGACAGAGATTTTCAGCAGTGGCAAAACAAACGAATGTTTCAATTATTTATTTATTTTAAATTAGGGAGGATTAAAACTTAATTTTGACAAGGTTGTATTACAGACTAAATAATTAAACACTTATTTTAAAAAAATAAAGTTATAAATTCTAAAAAAAAATTCATTTCAGATGCCCACCTGCTCCCGAAGGCTGCTGTAGGGGTCATCAGGTACGGTGGCAGGGCTATTTACGTACACCCCGAGTTTTGTGAGAAAGTTTCGTGTAAAAGAGTCACAGTCAGTCACAGTGAATGTGCGAGAGTACATCACCATCTGTTGGTTGATGTTGAAATGGAAAACGTTGTAGAACTGGTCTTCGTTTGGAGGAGGCAGTGGGATACGGTGGCGACGAATGAGTGTTCCTGTGACAGGGATCACCAACACGGAATTGGTAGCAAATGGGTATGAAAGCAATAGAATAATGCAAACATATCAAATGTTTAAACTGAGACAGCGTTACCATTTTAAGAAAAGATGAGTCGCTGAATTTGATGGCAGCAACATACCTCAAAGAAATTGGGATGGTGGGAAAAGTGGCACTAAAAAAAGAAACAGCTGGAGGAGCGTTATGAAGCTTAGGCGTGAGTTCAATAAGGAAGACCTGAAATCACTCATTAACATTCTTTCCTGGGTTTTTGACATCTCTCTATATGACATCACCTCCACTTTCCCACGCTGTCAAACTCAATGCTGACCTCATCTCTTCTAGTCCAGTCATCTGTCTGCCGGCCTTCCTTGAGTCGATCAGCCTCCCCTCAGCATGCTTTAAATATCACTGCTTACCTGTCATTCTCCCTTCCAGATTCATGCATGCAACCCACCTCCTCCCCTTCACCACCCAAGAGCTCCTTCCAAGCCTCCATCTTGGTCTCCACCACCACCAGCGCCCTACCTAATTCCTATCTCTACTGGCATTCCCTTCAGCTTCGATGGGCCATCAGAGTCTAATCGCCAAATCAGCTATTTGTATTTCAATAAATCTTGTTCAGTTTCTCCGAATGATCTTAAGAAATCTCAGTGCAAGAGACAAACCAGAAAATCAATATTGGATGTCCATGATCTTCGAGTCCCCCAAAGTATCCAAAACAGGCATGATTCTGACATGGAAATCAGTGCATGGGCTCACCGTGCCATCCACAAACGCAGGTTATGCATTATAACATCTATTACAACTTGAGCAGCTAGAACCTGTATCAGACTTCTGAGAATTTCTTTCTCCAAAGTCCAGCTACTGCTCTGCTTCCAGATGTTTACACACTGTTGGACGCTTCACAGTGGGAAACATGGCCCTGTCTCAGCTTTTGCTGACATCAAATTCAAAGTGACCTTATTTATTTATTTATTTTTAATGGTATATTTCATCAATTTAAACATTTGATATGTTTTTTTTATGTTCTATTGTGAATAAATTATTCACAGTTTATCAGATTTGCAAATCAAGACAAGACACCTTGAGGAATGCCACTGTTCTTATACTCCGGCTCCACCACCTGTATGGTATCATCTTCCAGGAAGAAGTAGATCTTACACTTTCTGATCCTGTAAGTCTCAGACTGAGCCTCAGGCACAGTCTCCTGGAAGAACGCATCAAAACACAGAACCTGGAAGGACAAAGTGATATTTATTAATGAAATGACAAATATTTAGTTCTAGACATGATGGCAGACTTTTAAAAAAATATGCAAATTTTAATTACTGTTTAGAGTATTTTGCTTGAATGAGTAACAATCTATTGAAAGCATTCCACCACACTAATAACATAAAAAATAACACAAAGCTGGAGCGTAAAACTGATTTAATTCAATTATTCACCTGTTTGTCAAAGGTTACCCATGCTGGTGAACCACTGCCCTCTCCTGTGGGATACACGGAGTACTTTGGTTTAATCTTCTGGCCCACTAAATCCTCTCCTCCAATGCCTGGCTTCTCAAACCCAACCAGCATAGGGACTCCATTGGAATAGTCAAAATGTTGGGATTTGTGGAATCTTTCCTTCCCCAGCTGTGGTACAGAAAGGAGAACATATATGGAATCACTTTCTATTATAGACTCTTAATGGACTTAATCCAAGCCAATATGCAAGGAAGAGGAATGGCACTCAAACAATCCCAAATCCCTCACTGTGGGGCAAAGTCATCAAACTTGATGCTATACATGTAGTTTTGTGTCCTGAACGTTCTTCTAAAGGCAAGCTTTGACACATGGAAATGGCTCTGAATGCTTATCTGCGCAGTTATTTTGTATCTTTTTTTGTGGGGGGGGGGATAGTGACTTTGCTCCAGAGTAAGATGTTTCACCCTGGAAGGTGTACTGCTACCAAAGACTTTCCTGCAGGCGTCTCAAGTTGATTATCTAACTGAACTTTACTGTCAGTGCTCACTGAGACATAAAAACTTCATAGACAAACATACTTCTACCGCCATCTTTGCTGTTATAAAATTCTCCTCAGTATTACTTAAGTGTCATGACCTCTTTCTGCGGCAAAATGCTGTATATAGCTTGTGTATATATCTCTTTTGAATTAGTATTACGAAGCTCATAAAAACTACTTAGAGCATGAAAAACGCATAGTTTATCTCCACTGCGGCTGAATTCCTGAATGCGAGTAGTTTTTTTGGTTAACAGGATCAACGCAGTAAGATAATTAAGTCCTTATATTATTAGGGCCCGAGCACGAGGCCCTATTGTAATTATATTATATAACGGATGTTAACTTGGATCTAGCTAAAATACTCTGATACATTCAGCTGCTGCGAAGCAAACGGGGAAACTTACTCGCTTATTGGGAGAATTTCCTGGCAGAAACGGTAAAGCCATGACGTCAAAGCTGGAACAGTTTGATTTGTCTCCATAAACCCGTTTCAACGGTCTGTTATTGGTTACCACGGAAACGTCTGCTGGGGGAGTCTCTTAGCAACAGGAAGAACCAATAAAATATATACCTATATTTTCAATATTATAACAGTATTGATATTATTGATGCTCGTTGTATATTTTAATGCTAACGTAGTCAATTAAATAAAAAAAAAAAATTTATGTACACAAAAATCTAATCTATCTATCGCTTTTTTTTTTTTTAATGCTCTGGTGATCATTGAGGGGTTTCAAAGTGCCGGTGTTGTGCCAGAAAGTTTTTTCCGGTATTTGCAAAAGGAAATAAAAAATAATTTAAAAAAAAATTACTGGCTGTATTTAAACTGTTGTAAATGACTTTTCCCGAACAATATGTCAAACAAATCTCTCATGAATGATATCAAATCATTCTGAGTGAGAAACTACACTCCTGTCACAAGCTACAATCACTTTCTGGCCGTAATTTTTGTATATCCTGTATTTATCAGGGTAGAAGCAGTCATTGACATTAAAAATGGGGTTTTTTTGTTTTTTTTATTTGCAACAAATCTAACATCACAGTTCTGTGAAGGTATTTTAAGTGGTCAAAAAGTCCTGAATTGATTATAACGTAGGTACAAAAATGCAGAGTCATAAAAACACTTGCAAAACAGGTAATTTCTTCATTTTATATATAAACCCTTCATAAATCTTGTGGACTACAGTCTATTTACCAATATAAACAAATACATTACACATTGTCAAAACACACAGAAACAATGGAAAATTTTTTTTTTGGCACAACACCGGCCAGTGGTGGATTTTGATGTCCTTCAAGAAAATCCTCTGATGATGTCAGATATCACATATTAATGCTACCTTTAATTAAGTAGTAATCATGCCTTTTGGTAGCATTTGCGTATCATTTTGTCTGTAAACACAATAGCTCAAAATGTTTTAAATTCTGATCAAACCTTGTAGGGGTGCAGAGTGGGCTCATATTAACAGTCCATTAAAATTTGGCTCCCATCCACCAAAGTGTTCAAGGTCAGCTTCATGATTTATTGGTAGAAAATGGACAAAAGCCTTATAACTTAGAAACTATGATTCTTCCAATGAGAAAGTACTGTATAAAGATTTAAAATATGTCACATTTGACCTCTGACCTCACTTTGACATTTCAGATCTGCCCCCAAAATGCATTTCATCTTTAAAGAAATTGTCACGAGAATGAGCTGCTTGGTTAGAAATATACTGTAGTATAATATCTCATTTTCACGTCTAATTAATTACAAATCAGTACTTATTACCAATTACCTACTCCTACATGTTTGTGTACTGCACTACAAAGTACATTTTAAAAGAACAAAAAAACCCCCAAAATGAATATAAACAAAGAACTATTCCCTTAAAAGGAAACAGTTTTACTCCACCAGTGTGTGCTGCCTCAGTGGAGGCTCTCAGAGTGATTCCTATTATAAATAATATCTTAATTTTCATAGTTTACTGTATTGTTTCTGATTACTTAAAAAAAAAGTTTATTGGAACTTTTATGCTGCTTAAAACCCTTTGAATTTAACCGAAAATGGTCATTTTAATGTATGCCATAAACATCCCTGTAAACATAAAACTGTCTTAAAAACACATTGTAGAAAAACAGAGCACGTTATACACTGTAAACTATTCCTGGATACCTGCAGCCAACATAAAGATGGCCACAGTAACACATTTTAATCACACTGATTCAAAACTCTGAATTGCTATAAAATATTTTACAAAATCTGTTATAAGTGAAAGCAAACAAGCTTTTATGAACGCACATTAACAGACTAATTCAAGAGGAAGAAGATTCATTTGTACTGGTAAATGAATTCCACACAATTCAACTTATGCATTTTTATTTACTTACATAATAGTAAAACAACAACCTTCAGTAGTTACAGCATGAAATCACTGCTAAACATTAAACATAAAAAAAGAGACAGCAGAGGCTGGTGTAACCCACAAAACATGCAGCACTTCCAGAGGCACGAGGACCCCTCATCTATCAGCACTTTTATGCTGAACTTCAAGTTTTCACTCTGAACACGATTACGATGCGTGGAGCTGAAAAAACTTAACTGTGGCACTGAAGGAAAATCCTAAAGGCATTCCCTGCCAGGTGAAGGTGAACTGAAGTCTATTTGTAGAAACTGTGCACAGTAACAGTGGGAAACCTCTCCTTCTGGAACAACCATCCATTTGGTAACTAAATACATACAAAACAGAAACATTCTGCCGGCTCTGCTCTCTTAATTCGTTTTCTATGATATGTATTATTATTTGGCGCTGAAAATGGAGTGTTTCAAGAGGGCCATTCTGAGCTAATAAATAAGTCCCACGTCTTTATGGACAGCAGTTGGAAACAGGGTGTTAGAAACAGAAGGATTTGCAGTGCAGCTTATCTAGAAACACAGAGCTTCACGCTAAACTGGTATCTGTTGGTTGTTTGCTGTTAAAACACTTGAGAACCCTCCAGCAATGATATAATTATCCTCTATAGTTTTTCATAACATCAACAAAAATAAACGAAAAACAATACACTCCTTTCGTTCGGCAGGCCCTAAGACGCCAGGCCGAGCAGGAATCCTCCGATGAAGCCACTTGTGACGACAATGTTTTTCTTCACAAACTCTTTGGACTGAAAGACACAAAACATATTTCAGTGGTTAATATAGTTACAACTCTGGGCGGATATTAACCCACAGTCACAGGCATGCAAGCGGACTCAACCTTTAAAAAGATTTTACATCAATTTTTGTAAAACTTTAAACTAGTGAGAAAGAATGTTGGAAGCATATGCTAACAGCCTCAGCACAGGGGTATGGCACTCAATGAATGCTGAATAGTAATCTACAGCAGGACTCTGAGTTCCTAAAAACGGTGGGTTTCCCACCTCTGCCCCCTAAGAACCGATCGATAACAATACACTAAACTCACAGTCCTGTGAAAAACTAACTACACCTTTATTACTTTCTTAGGAATTAAGAGGCTAAGTAGCGGCCAGGTGCTGCTAATCAAATGCACTTGATGAATTAATCATCAGCAAGTGTGAGCACCTCTATAGAAGCAGAATCTGGCAGTTTGCTGGTCTGGAGCATTCAGGTGTGCGTTAACACAATGCTACAATCTTCCGAGGAGTGAATGTCCCAGAAAATTCACCCCAAGGTCGGACCGTGCAATGCTCAGAGAAACTGCAAAAAACCCCAAAAACACGAGCTACATCTGAGACACCACAAGCTTCAGGAAATATTTAAGTGCTTGATGGTACAATTAAAAAGACTGAATGAGTATGGCTTGTTTGGAAGGGTTACACAACATTCACAGCAGTTTCAGCTGTGCGGCTGAAGATGTATCTACTTATTGTATCAAAGACAAACCTCTTATTGTTCTTGGCTTACTGTATCTGGAACGTGGACTCACATGCTACACTGATCATGTTTGCACTTAGAACTGAACCATAACCATTAAATGTTAATGTTAAAATGGCTTTTTAACCTGTATTTAGATGCAAAGTCACTAAACTGATGAACCAGTTCTTAATCAGAATTGATTGCCAATTTCCCAGTGCCCTTTGAAATAGTTATTCATGAAGATATGAGTTTGGACCAGCCTGAAATAACAGCCCCAAAGTGTTGCCAAGTTGAACACTGAGTGGGAATACATATTTCTGGGAGGACAGACAGACTTTAATAGAAGATAACTGACAAAACATCTTGCTGACTGACGATTTTATTTATTTATTGGATGTTTTAATAAGAATCATTTTTGGCCATTTGCCTTCTAAATGCTTAGTGTTGTTCATGACAGGAAACATGGTTAAAGAAAGAATGAAAGAAACACCTGAAAACGAGGGAGTTAGATGGTCAAGACTTTCAACTACTAGTCCATCAGACTGCCCTCACTGCCTCATTTTCAGCTGTAATGGAAAAGTGAAAATGCTCTCACAATCAGCTCAGAAAAGCCTTACCTTCTCAACAAACGTGTTGAGCTCAGGGCCTGCCTGATCTGTTCCCTTCTTTAACTGCTTCTTAGCTTTGTTGACATCCTTCTCTACTCTCTTCCAGTCCACTTGGATATAGCCACTGTTGTTAGCGACCTGGGCAGAGAGAGATTCACCAAAATGCCGTCAATCTGTTGAAAAGTTTAACCCGCACGTATTTATGCTGAGTGATGCAATAATACCTGCAACAGCAGAAGACCGCCCCCCACAGCTGTAGCAGCAACTTTTCCAACCTTCTGGAAGAGGTAACCTGCACACCTGAGGTGAGTTGAAAATACAGCATAATAGTTAATAATGACATGAGTTAGCTTTACAGTGACCACTATAAGGTTTGCATGACAGTGAATGGACACGCTGATAAAGTAACTAAAACATTGTTTGGGAAGATACTTTAACTGCACAGTTATGTCAGAGCGTGAAATCTGTTTTCATAACTGATGGCAAAACACAGTTTGGTCTCTATTACCGTAAACCCTGAACATTAAGATGAGCATATATTTTATATTTTGCTTCCAAGGAGCCAGATATTCCTGTCGTTTTTTAAAATAGTCTTAAGCAATAGGTCCTTCAAAGTTTTCTTTGGACATTGGCTGCTTTTTTCCACTCATTTTCAATCCAGTCCTGGTACCTGGCTGTGGTACAAAGGCTGAGGTATGCCAAATTATACAAGAACTGGACTGCAAATCAGGGGTACCAGGTCTTATGGAGTGATAAATAGGAATTTGAAACTTTGGGTTCAAATCGAGGTACTGCTTCTCCTTGAAATGACTGTCCACAGCAAAAACAGTGGAGGCTCTGTCATGAGTTGGGGCTGAATTTCAGCCACGGTGTTGGAGATCTTGTCAAAATTGATGGAATCATGAATGCAGAAAGCAATGCCATGTGAAAAGAGTCTGATTAGGAACAACTTCATTTTCAGCATGACAACAATCCCAAACATACTGCCAATGCAGTAAAAGCATACCTGGACAGAAAAACCACACAATGGAACACTATCAGCCATGGACTGTCCTCCCCAGAGCCTGGACCTCAGCATTACTGAAGCGGTGTGGGGATCTTCTTGATAGAGAACAAAACAAAAGGCAGCCAAGATCCAAAGGAGAACTTTGAATGTCCTTCAAGAAACCTGGAGAACTGTTCCTGAAGACTATTTAAGAAATGACAAGAAAGCTGCCTCAGAGAGTTCAGGCTGTACTGAAGAATAAATGTGGTCAATTTTAAGGTTGTTAGTATTGTATAAACTGTTTTTGCCTTATGTGCTTTATTTCCATGCACGTTTGCACATGTTCCAATAAATCTCTGCACCTATTTCCCATATTCCTAGCAAAGTATAAAGAAATAAGGGAAGCACAAGACCTTCACTGAGCACTCTATGAAATAAAGACAGCCATCAGGCAACAGAAGATAGAGACAAGTTGAGACAAAGAGCAATCTAAGACTGCCTAATTTAATCTGACATCGCCTCATTAAGCATTGGGGAATTCCCCAGCCATTCATATTCATATTTATCAATACTATAAGTGGGGAAGTTAGC
This sequence comes from Archocentrus centrarchus, assembly GCF_007364275.1. Taxonomy (NCBI): domain Eukaryota; kingdom Metazoa; phylum Chordata; class Actinopteri; order Cichliformes; family Cichlidae; genus Archocentrus; species Archocentrus centrarchus. The sequence continues at coordinate 33,378,799 of NC_044366.1, forward strand.
TAGGAACACTAAAGGCAGCGCAATGCATTTCCAATGAGAATATTTACCATCCACTCACTCCACCTATTGCGATCTGTGTGGCCACTGAGTATTTCTCTGCTATGGGGCCGGAATTTTTTCCGAAAAGGCGGTTCCACCATGGCTGCCGTTTGGCATACTCTGTCAGATCCACGACCTTGTCGTAAATCTCCTCTTCCACGTCTGTACATACAAGAAAAAATAAGCAGCTAGCATAAAATAATGAGTGTAGCAGTGAGCAGTTTTACATACACAGTTGTATTATTAATGTTATGGGAAGATTACCAATGCTACATTCTGGATGCTGTTACCCATTACTTAACGATAAACGGTGGTAGTTTACTTCTCGTTAACTTTACAAGCGTCCCGGTATGACAGAGGCAGATACCTGTAGCTTCATTACAACTTTTTACAACTAAAATTCTTGCGCCTCAAATTAGGTTAGCATGACTTCACAGCCAAAGCTAGCAGTAAAAAGTTAACAGTAGCTGTAAATGCTGCGCCCGGAGAAAGAGTCAGCGCTTCAGAGGAAACGGAGCAATAGCTTCAACGATTCAAAAACAGCGACGTGAACGTTACCAACTGTGCCTACTGCGAGGATAACGAGCGTCCTGGTTCTGATTCACACAGAATAACTTTACAGGCCTGCTTACCCTTGCGATTCGCCATTTTGGAGCGTACTGGTCTCTGTCCTCAGCTGCCTTCACGTCTGGCGTCATTTGCATAGTTTTGACGGTAAAAAAAGAAACCAAGACGCGAGCAGGCCTACAGATGAAGTAACGTCCTTCTTCACGCAACATAATAATAATAATAATAATAATAATAATAATAATAATAATAATAATAATAATAATAATAATAATAATGTTTTTATTTTAGATACAAAATTCTGAACGTCTAAAGATTATTCCAACCTTGCAACTCCATCAGGTGACCTGCTGGACACTCAGTGCTCTGAAGGTTGTTGGGACGCAGGTATGGGCAGCCAAAGGTATAGGTAGTGACTTTTTTTTTTTTACCCTTTAAGTGAGGTAAAAATTTACAACCATATCATTTTAGTGTCTTCTTTTATGGATATCATTGCTTCAGCAAAATAAAGGAATAAATGTGTCCAGGTGGGAATGACTATCCAATGATCTTGTTTTCCTAGTTGTCTGATGTAATAGATTAATCCTACCTGACAACAGCTGCTTTCATTTATTTAGGTCATATTTGTATTATTGATTCCCATCCATCCATTTAACTCAGTGAATGGGTTTCGTAATAACCTGGTGTGCAGAGTGGGAGAGTTAAATAAATAAAACAGACAAACAGTAAATGTATTATTACGTATTCGCCTTGTATCATCTTGTGATTTTGATGGGGAGATTTTTACATTTTATTTGGATTGGTGGGGCATTGTGTTTATTTGTTTAATGAAGTGCTCCTCTAGTAAAGCTTAAAAAATACATGGAAAAATGGAAAATAAAATAAATGACACAAAACTTCAACAAGGGTGTAATTGTCATGGCACAATCTTTACAAATACAATTAACGTTAAATTATGCTTTTTTGTGGCCTGTTTACCATTTGTGCACTTCCTTTCACAGCTCATTTATTTTTTATTCATGTTTTGTATCTGTTATTTGGATGAGAATGAGATCCCCCCGTTTCTCAAGCTGGTATCTGTTTATCCATCTATCAGTCAGAAAGTACATGTGCGACGTTGCAACAATATCCTTGGCAGACATGACAGCTATTATAACCAATGAGTTAACTTGAAAAACAGTTACGTAATCATAATACAACATGAACAACCAATCGCACCACGCGAGGCGGGACTTGGACGCACATTTGATGTGTGCGTGCGCGTGTCCGTCCGCGTGTTCGCAACACGTCAAGGGGAGACGATCACGTGACCGCAAATGCCGCCCGCTGATTGGGCAGAAGGAGCGGAGGGCGTGCCGACGGTGGCGGCGTGCGTTTGCCTGTGTGACACAATTACAACAACTTTGAGCCGATGGTTGGGGAAGTTTGCGATATTATCAAATAACACTCACTCCTAAAACCCAACATTACATCAACTTCATGCATAAATTGGCACTGGAATACACGTTGTGTTTGGTGTACAATGAGGAGTGTGGAAGATAATTTGAAGGGATCATTTCCTTGAGGATTTGGCAAGAATTACACTACGCCCCGTTTTAATCCTGGATAGCTGTGCAACACTTTCGTTGTGACTGCATTTTGGCGGAGTTGCTCGGTGCCGTTGATCTTCCCAGTTCTTTTCCATGAAATCGTGCGGAGTGTCGCTCACCGCCGCTGCCTCCGCTGCTGCCCGGAGTCTCGGCGTTGCTGGTAATGACGAGGAGAAAATGGCGTCGGGAAAAGCGACCGAAATCGAAGAGGACTTTCCGAAGCTAACAGCGCAAGAGAAAGAGAGCTTGGTCGGAATTGACAGGTTAGAGGCTCTATTGTGTGAATAGTTGAATTCGCTTCTTTTTTTTGCAATTAATAAATTTTCTTCGCGCAGTTTGAAACAACAATTGCCCCCACCACCCCCTCCTTCCCCAAGTAACACGGAACCGCCTGTGTTGTCTGTCCTCTACTTGCAGTTCACTGTTTGGATTTCATAGGCTTCAAGAAGATGGCGCCAGAATGAAGGCCTTGCTGTTAAAGGTATGCCACAGAATAGGATCACAGTCGCCTCTCTCCGTTATCTCCACCGACGAGTGCATATCCCACCTGAAATAAGTGGTACAGACCTCCTAACGCAGCTCTTGCTATAAGGCTATCCGCGACATACACAAACCATAATTTCCCCAACTTTGAAGCTGCAGCAGCGACTCACTGTACAAACCAACCCTCAGCTTTAGATCACTGCATACGCCAGACACCACGCACTCTGCCAGGTACACAGCGAAACTATCATTTCTGCTGTGTTTATTAGTATTAAACATTCCCAGACTAGCAGACTGCTCTATAGTGCGTTTGCAGGGAGATGGGAACCTCCACCCTGCTGAAATTGGTGGTGTCATCGCTAGGTGAGAGTAGGTATCATGTACGTGGTAGCGTTACTGACTGTTGAAAACATACTTTGAATAACAGAAATATCGCTTTCAACAAAACGCCTCACAAGAAGCTGAAGGCATGTGTGAATAAAACGTATAATGTAGTGGTTATTACTCGCTGTGTGGTCAAGCACACGTTGCAAACGGTGAGACTAACATTTGACACCTTGCTACCTAGCTAACTCGCATTTGATCTGCAGAAGCATCACAGGGAGCCTGAGAACATGGTATATGCTCACTTTCTTGACTTTTACCGAGAGGCGTTAACAGAAATATTTGTGTCGCACTATGCCGCCCGTCCCCTCTTCAGTAACGGCAGGCAGAGTTTGGTTTGTGCGTCAGCGCACTGTTAGCACGCAACGGCTAACTATCCAGCGGTTATCTCCCCCCCCTCCCTGCTCGCACCTATAGCTATTACGACATAACTTGGAGAACATTAGGCACGAAAAACAAATGTTTGGTATTAATTTAAGCTTGCAAAATAATGGCTGCTTGACTTGGCGCAAGATGGCGGGGATGGGGAGAGAATACCTAGCAGAGGTTTGCTAGCTAGCTAGCAGCGGCAGCTAAGCTAACCACCATTCGCATAAAAGATAAAATGACGGCGGCGTCCAGTGGTTTATAACGAAGATGCATGATTAACGTGCAAACCAGGGGCTGCAATTAACTGTGTAGCGCTGGTTGCACGCACATCAATCCTGTTCGTGCAGTCTGTGCTGCTACAGTTGAGCTGCCTGCGCTTGATGTGTCTTCAACATGTGGCTTCTGGGTTTCTCAACAGATTGCTCGGGACGTTGTTTTGTCGGGGTGCACTTTCAGATGAGGCCGAGCCACACATTCAGTGTTTGCACATTTGTGCTGTTGCTGGCCTTCATAATCTGCTGGATAGTTGGACAACCAGACCTATCAACATCATTAAACTTTAAACATCTGGTTGTTCGGTCTTTTTTGTTGATAATATTTTAAGTTGTGTCCCATTAAATAATGCTATGTCTTCCTAAATGAATCTACACTATTGCCTAATTCTCCTTATCTTCTTTCCGGACCCTACCATTTTAAAATGTGGGGGGATCCTTTTTTTTTTTTTTTTTATTTTTTTGGAATGATGAACTGTTTGAGTCAGTCCAGGTAAATATTAAAAGCAAGCAAATTTGTCATTGTCTAGTTTGCTTAAACGGGTGCGGAAGTTGTCAATGCTGATTTACACTGTCTCTGCAGAGTACACTGCTGGACCACAGGCACAGATTCATAAGTATAAAAACAATAGTTTAAATCTTTATGCAGGCTCGATTTTAAACCAGTTTCTGATAACATACAACTCTTTAAGTTAGTGTAGTTGTCTGTGCAGTGACGAATCATGCAGGCATGCTTTTAATAAGACCTCTAGATAAGTTGTGCTTACCAGACTAATGTTTTGGAAAAATGCTGTCACCAAGCAGTATGCATATATGAAAGGTTGCCTGTTTTACAGAGCAATGGAGTTGATCATAGAAGACGTTAGTTGGCATGGTATTGCAATCACGTATTTCAAATAAGCGCAGTGCAAGTTTTCAGCAGCAGTGCAGCCATTTAATTATCTCAGTCTAAACTCAGTGTAACAACAGATTAGATGAAAGTTCTACATGTGACTTAGGTGTACAGTGAGTTGGTTAGCGCTGTTTTGCAAAGTACAGCTTTCAGAATCAAACATGCCAGTGTTATTAAAAGAAATTGATAAGCTTAGAGAATTGCGATTCAGGTGGACCGGTTCTCTTTTGGAACCAATTCTAGATCCCTTTTCTTTTAAAAGTGTCTGTTATACTGAGATGCATGGGATTCAGAAGGATACAGTGCTGACTGCAAGTTCTGCAAAACATGAGCCAAAAATAAGGAACCATTCTGTATTGTCTGCTGCTACCAGCCTGGTTTCCAGTTCTTGCGCTAACATTATCCCCTACTACCTCTTTTCTACCAGCATGGTGCCGGCGTTGGTTCCCATTAGACAACCAGACCCCATTTTGAGAGTTTTAATAACTAGTTTTTGCGTAGCTCTGCTGGCAGAGGGTATTTCCTTAGCAAGAATGCATTGATGGGAAAAATCTGTGAATTGCTTCTGCCTATCATTGGTGTCTTTATTGCTCTAGCCTCTCCCAAAGCCACTGATGTCAGTGGTTCCAACTTCAGCTCCAGCAATACCGTAGTGCCAGGTTTTAGAACGGGCATCCGTAAAGAAGGCTTAAACTCTAAATGGATAAATACTGTTGTTGCTGTACCTGTGGTTGAAATATCAATCTTCTGCTGTAATGTACTGAATCCTGTCACCCTAAAGTGACATAGTGGCATTGTTGGATGGGACCACATGGGTTGGTTTGATGCAGTAGTTCATTCTTTGCTGAGTTGTAGCTGGTGTCCATATTATTTTTGCACTCAGCAGTTAAGTAAAAATGATTTTGAAGTAGGATGTTGTCTTCTGTCCATCATGAAAACAAGATGAAACAATTATTGTGCCAAATTCTGCTTTAGCATTTTTGCTTTAATCTCTTTAATCTAATCTCATTTGTCTGTGAATCCAGCACATATCTTTCTTTAACTTACCATTTTATTTTTGTCAGTTGAGTTGCATTTAATATAGTTCAGTTAATATGTTGTGGTTCCAAATCAGTGAGTAAGCAAGTGGGGGAAATAAATGTGATGTTGGTATTGGTGGTTTTGGTTTTTGCCATTATTGAGCAGCTGAAAGTGATTCTGTCCAAATCCAAACTGCCCTGTTTAATTCTTATAAATTCAGTTTCTCCAGTGATCTGACAGAATTGTTTTACCACCTTTATTTCACCCTCCCATGTATGCACACAGTCGTACTCACTGTTCATTTCTCCCTAGCGACTGCAGCACGGGCTATCGCACGTAATTTGTTTATCCGTTGTTTAAATACTGACTTTCCAGGTCCATATTTGGGCACAGAGCTGGGACTATGCAAAACGGGTCTAGAAGGATTGAAAAATACACCCATTTGGTAGTATGTGAGTCTAAGCATTAAGGACAAGTTATCAAAATTAGTTTGGCCATATCAGCATTTTATAGCCTGATCATTTCTGTGTAATATGCATTGGACAAACCAAACGTCTAACTCAGTGTTCTCCATTGCGCCCTTTTAACGCTTCACTACTATTGCTCTTTATTTAGGCTGTTAGCTGCTATGATGCCCTCATCCTGAAAGCAGAGGGGAAAGTGGACCCTGACATTTTCTGCCAGCTCGGCCACTTCAACCTTCTGCTAGAGGACTACCCAAAAGGTGAGAGAACAGCGTGTAAACAGCTCCCTTTTTCCTCTTAAATCTCCATCCTAGGATCCACTAAGAGTTATTTTAGACTCTTGTTTCATTACTCTGCTTAAAAAAATGCTGACAGTGAAGTATTCTGATTAGGCAGTTTGTGTTTTCCTTCTGGGAAGAGTTTGTGTAGCAGAACTAAACATTTTCAGCTATTAACAATTGTAACTAATGGTTTACCTCTGTCCCTCTGTCTGTTACATGTTCTTGTACTTAGCATTATCTGCATACCAGAGGTACTTCAGTTTACAGTCGGACTACTGGAAGGTGAGCTTGCATGACTCTACATATGTGTAACACAACACAGCCAACAAAAAAGTTGTATTTATTTGTATCTATTTTTATCAGGGATACACAACAGCCTCTGTTATTCATAAGAGTGAAGTGACAAACGTCTGAGTCTTGATTTATGTGTAGATTCTGTTACCAGCGTGCAGGAATTGTTACTGTACATGAATACACAGCTTTGATCCTGACACCTGTTAGCCTTTTTTTCTTACAAAAATCATTGTAGATTACTCAGGTAGGCTGAAAAGAAGTTGCGTGTTGATGATGACCTTGTGCGTTTGTCTCCTTGTAGAGTGATATTATGTTTGATTTTTTTTTTTTTTCATTTTTCTTTCTACTGCTTTTGTTTTTGAGCTGGCAAAAAGAGCAGGCCAGCAGCAGAAACAGTGCTGCAAACACCCTGCGAGCACTCGGGGGGCAGTAGAGGGTCACAGCTGCTCAGTTGCAACAATGCTTGGCACGTCAGCATCCTTAAACCGTGTGCACGCACCAAATGACAGCAGCAAATGCTTTTGATTGGTTGACAGTTAACCTGTAAAAAGTGCCTGTTTCTGATTAAGGTTATCCACTGCTAGCTCAGAGCAACTGCGAGATGCTGTGATTGTAAGAGTTTGATATCGGCTTATAGAGCTATCGGATCTTGGTTGTAGTGTGTCAGTGTGACTATAGCGTGGATTTCCTCCCGTTTTTTTGCTGTTTAATTATCCTGTTGAAAGTTGAAGTGTGTAGCCTGAATTGGATAAAATGCACAGAAGATGGCCGGATGAAAATTGACAGCTAACTAAATTAAACAGTCTTGCAAACACAGCAAAAAAAATGGGATTTCATTTAAACTGGCTTGATTGCTGGTCTTTTAGTCAGCAGTGTTATGTAACTGTTTTGAGAGCTGAAGGTTGCCAGCTAGTTTTGTTTTTTTATATCAGGGGAGAGAGGAGTGTCACTTTGGAAATGCTGGGGCATGAAGGTTAAAGGCTCCTTTGTACTGTTAGATTTGAACTATCGCGAGTCCCTTTTACGTAGTCTGTTAGAGGTCAGGGGATTTAGTTATTATTCTGTTTTATGTAAAAGGTTGACAAGTGGAATGGTGGGAGGCTTTGTTCCACCTTTAACCTAGTGCATTTTTCACAGTAGCAACACTTACTGTTAGGAGGAGACCACAGCAGGACAAGAAGCTGTCTAAGTTGCAGTTCACATGACCGTCCATCAAGAAGAACCACAGCTTTACAGTAGTAACTAATTTACTAGTTAATGAAGGAAAGAAATCAGACTAGTCAGCTAGTCTACAGGTCGGAAAATGGTTAAAATTTAATCTGCAAGGTAACCAATTTAACCGAGGTCAAACGTTGTCCATACAGGTGTGTGTGTGTGTGTGTCTTTGTGTTTGTGTGTGTCTAAGAGCCATTTTAAACCATTAGTCATATTCTTCACTAAACAAAATGTCACTGAAATGTCTGGCAGCTAGCACTAGCTTTCTTTGTAGGTTAATGTCCACGCTGTGCAGATTGGGGTCCCACGGTGTTCCGGCTGAATGTTTTTCTCAGCCAACATAAAGCCGTTCATTAGCAGAATTAAAATAATGCAGAATCACGGTGGTTAGCAGGGAGTCGTCTGTCTTACTTTACACTTTGCTAGTTTAAAACTTCTTATCAGACAAAGAGAGAGAGAAGGGGGGGGGGGGGGGCTGCATAAGACCAACAGTCAACTGGTGTTATATGTTAAAAAAAAATATATATATATGTTTAGCAGGCTCGTATTTCTGCTGCCCACTAGTGTTTGTCTAGTGTGTGTATTCCCACTTTAGACAACATAACCTCAGCAGTGAAAGCACCATCGGAGCCTTTGTCGGCACATTTGACCACAGTTTGCGGTTAAATTGAAAACTATTTCAAACCTACAAATGAAAACTGCTGTTGTAGCTCGTGTGAAACGCCTCCAGCCTGCTGTCGCTTTGCTGTCGGCTTCCTCCAAGCTACGTTAGCACTCCCGTTAGCAGCCAGTGCACTGTTGTTAATGTGTGGTGTGGAATTGAGTGGATAGGCTGTAGATCGATTGGTTGTCACTTATATCAGAACCAGCTTTTCAAGTCAGGATCAGGACTGATATCCAATCCAGTACTTAAGGAGAAAAATCGTGCTGTAACTCTGTGTGTTTCTACCACTCCAGTTACCTCATCCACAGTCATGGTCAGCCTCCCCAAATTATGTAATTTGTTATCTTAAACTGCAAATCCCTAGTATGTTTTTTTTGTTTGTTTGTTTAATTTAAAGTCATACTTGGCCTCTAGTCAGATTGTCCAGTCATCTGTGTTATGATGGCGTGGAGCCCGTCCTCTCCATGTGGTTGAGCAGGCCCGTTCCCTTTGATGCTTCACTGTTGGGAATGTCCATTAAACAGAGGTGTTGAGAGTTCGATTGTGATCAGACCTGACAGCTCCTCGCACACAGCTCACCACCGTGAAGTGATAATGTGATCTCCTACTCTCTGTTTCCCCCGCCCAGCACCAGTCCTATCAAGACCTCCTGCCCCCTAAAACAGCAAAAGTAACATAAATGCTGTAACAGGAAGAACTTGCATTATTTATGGAGTAATTTATCGTTTCATTTGTGTGCATTTGTGGGGAAAAAAATGTTAAAAAAAAAATGTAAATAACTACGACAAAATCACCATGCAGATTAGTTAAATGCAATACTAAGTTTTCATGTAACACGATCACTGAGATAGAAAGTTAGGAGCAGCAGGGGGAGTTGCCATAGATGTTATAAAAGATGGACAAACCTTTGGGGCCTGAAAAGTGAAGCCAAAGCAGAAGTTTTTTAAACTGGTATTCTTTTGAATGGCCACCAGGGGGCGATAACTGTGGTTGCAAAAAAGACTTGTGTTCCTCGGCCCGTTTTTGGTCATGGTGAATAAATCATTAAGTGTAACTTGTAAATGTTGGTCATCCTAAATGTCAGAAAGGAGGATTTCCCAGGGTATGCTTACAGGTTAACGACTTGTGATTGACAGGTCGTTAGCAAACGAGTGTGCGGTTTCACAGTCATATCAGTCAAAACAAGACAGCGAGGGTGAAAACACTCATCTCGAGACTTCCAAATGGGGCTACACAAACCAACGGGCAACTTCACATTGGCGATGTGCATCTATTATACTGTTTAGTTTTTTTCCCCTCTTGCTGTGCACAACTGCTGTTTTCCGCTGCTTGCTCACGAACACAGCAGGCGATAGAGCCCTGTGCCAGGAGAGCAGAACATCATTACTGCTGTCCCTAGAGGTTGGGCTCTGTCATTTTTGGAAACAAAAAATCAGCTAGTAGGCTATGAAAAGTGGCAAGATCTGGCAGCAGTAAGTTATCAACAGTGAAGTGAAGCGTGGTGATCGCTGCTGTTAGTGAGAGAAGTGTCAGGCAGACAGCAGAGATGGTTCATATTTCCACATTAAAGAAAAAGGGGGGGGGGAAAAAATCAGGGTCCCACACTTGAAAACCAAACACCTACCCACTAAACAGCAGTGTTTGAAAACCCATTTTCTTTGGTTTTTAAATCAGAATGAGTTTTGAGTATGTGGTGTTGTACTCAGGTTTCCTAAACTCTGTGATTTTTGTCGTATTTGTGTTATTTTAGATGTGCAGCACTATCATTTACTGTGGCGCTACTTCTCACTTTTAGACATATGTCCGTGAGAAGTTTTAGAGCGTAATGAAGCTGTTTTTGCCCACCCCCTTTTACATATTTAGATTGACTGACTGCATCGCTAACATTGTTTTCTATCGTTGGGGTGGCTGTGGCTCAGGAGGTAGAGCAGGTCATCTACTAATTGGAAGGTTGGTGGTTCGATTCCTGGTTCCTCCATTCTGCTTGCCAAAGTATCCTTGGGCAAAGATACTGAACCCCAAGTTGCTCTTCGATGCAGCTGTTGGAGTATGAATGTGTGTGAATGTTAGATAACAAGCACTTAGCTGTAGAAGGAAGTGCTTGTATGAATGGGCGTGAATGGGTAAATGCAAACATGTTGTATAAAGCACTTTGAGTACTCAGAGTAGAAAAGTGCTATATAAGAACTAGTCCATTTACCCTTTCAGGCTGTTTTTATGTGTGTATGAAAACAGTAATGGGCTGATAAGATACATTAGCTAGTTTAGTGGCTGATAATGCCAAATAATGTCCCCAGTCCTTAGGCCTGGCAGGAGGTCAGTTTAGTCCAAGCAAGCTGCCATTCTTCCACTGGTGAAAACTCTGTTGATGGTGATGATGAAGGTCTTGTTAGCCAGCCTGCTCATTGGTCCAGAGCAATGAGAAAATGCATGTTTAGTGATATATGGAATGAGAATGGAGTACACTTAAGAAAGTGATTGACTGGGTAGACAGTGTTGGAAGTGAAAATGTCCTAAATAATTTCCCATTATTGCAATTCTGAAACACAATATTAAACTCTGCTTTTCACATTATTGAACAATATTCTTAAAGTTAACCAAATGGTAGACTTAACTTGGTGATCATTTTGAATTGACTAGAAGATTTACTTGAATATTTTTATATTTTTGTACATATTATTGTTTTGATCTTCACTTGAAATGTCTTAAATGTAACGTGCTCACCCCTGCTGACACCCTGAATGATTTTGTTTAAAAAAACCAAAAAGGATGTGGTTTTCAGTGTTGAATGTATTGTATCCAAACATGTTTGATGCCATTCGGGTTATATCTGCTAGCTCTTAATTTGACACAAAGCTCTGTATAATAAAAATTTTAATGTGCTGAAGGACGTCTGTGTTACTGTTAATAACAACTTTTCCAACCCTTGTTTTCTTCCCCAGAATGCTGCCTTTTTATATGGCCTTGGCATGGTTTACTTCCATTACAATGCATTTCAGTGGTAAGTGGTAAAATGCTTTTCATTGCATGCATGGTCTCTGCCAGTTTTATAATGATTAGTTTTTTCTAGGACTGAACAGGGATTTAACAAGCTTTATTCCTTCTCCAAGGAATGCTCTGACCTTTTAGTAAATAAACATGAGCTGTGTCACCTCAACACTGTGTGAAGACCAAGAAATTTGGCAAAACCAGAAAGGTTTAAAGGAGAGAGAGAACCATTGTAATGTAAGCTACAGTACAAGTCCGAGTCCCCCCTTCCCATCCACACTGAAGGCTGCCTTCGTACACTGAGCTGATACGCAGATAAGAGTGAGAGGAATGTGTTGTCCTTTCTGAACTCCCTGTGCTTAATAGGCACTTGACATAATGCTGTCAGGCGTCAGACAGCATTAGCTTTCCTGCGAATTGGAAGTACACTCTCCTGTGTTTCCCTGTTTAAGTGATTTTATATGCGGTTAATAGGCAGTTTTTTAAAATTTATGCTCCTGTGCAAAATAAAGCAGGACAATATTGTTGTCATTAATGTCCATGAGTTTTTACCTTTCTGGTCTATAGACTCGAAACCACACAGAGTTGAGCCCTGAAATTTGGCATGTGTTTCTTTACTCTTCAAAGATGTGCAACATGAACTGGAATATGTATATATCTTTACTAATCCAGGGGCGACTAAATGTATGTGGATAAAGGTTTAGGACCGGGTTTCTCAAACTGTGGGGCGCAGGGTCATGACGGGTGGGGCGCGAACGACCTGGGGGGGAAGAAAAACAAATGTTGAACGTCAGATCAATTCTCACTGCGGAACGAGGAAACGTTAGCAGGTACGTCAGCACAGCGACTAGCGAAACTCTCCACCATCACTGTCTGCTGTGTAATTAGCACCGTGGTGCTGCCGCTTCACCGCTGGGCGTGAAAAGATTTCATCCGGCGAAGTTGGGCATGATGGAAAAAGTTTGAGAACCACTGGTTTAGAGCAAGGCCTCCAAATATGGGCAAAATAATTTTGCAGAAGGTAATAAAATGTCTGCTGAAGGGTTTTCTATCATGAAGTGGGGCTGTAGGATATCCACATCAGTGAAGGTCTTGTGTCTTTCCAGTAAGTCAAGACAGTAGGTTCCCTGTGGGCCTGTTGATTTTACTGCTTTCATGAGCTACAACAGAAGAAAATTGTTTTCTTAGCCTAAGCCAAGTCCTTAAAGCTTTAAAACCCTGTTAATTGTTTTAGTAAGTCTTTTACTACATTACTGCTTTTCATGCTTTAAAGGGCTGCCCTGTTGATGGGTGCATTTCACTGAATCCCTTAAACTGTACTGTCACCAGCTTTGACCAAAGAGGAAATACTTTCACGTAACATCCAGCAAAGACCAACCAATATATTGTCTATAGGCAGTTTAAAATCATCTTACACGAGAGTGCATATCTCAGCAGTGGTGTGCAGCCAAGTGGCATCATAAAATAGCTAACTATTATATTTTTCCAGTTCTGAGGTGAAAACTTGGCTTTAGGTATCTGATGATCCCGAGTACTGATCCGAACATGCAAAATTAATAAGCCTCATTGGGCCTGATTTACTAACATGTGCGTGGAAATGTTCTTACCCTGCACAAAAAATTAGCTTGCATGCAAAATAACTGCCATCACCATTTTTCTATATGTAAAGAAATATGTTTACCTGGAGATGAAGTGGAGATATTGGTGAGTTAAGGCAAAAAAGGAGAAAGTCCTACCGGAGAAACTTAAATAATAGTGTCCGAGGTCTGAGGAGGCAGCCAGAAAAAGCACTGCTTTCCAAAGGGTTTCCCCTGGAGTGATGATGGTTTATATTTTAAAAAAAGTACAGACTCTACATAAAGTGATGCTGAAATAATGGGGATGGTGAATCTCATTTCCCCTGAGAGACTCACTGTTGTTATGAAAAAAAGACTACACAATCTGTCAGCCAGAGATGACAAACTCACTGTAATGAGGGAGAAAAATGTATATATCCAGATTCTCCAGCATCCAAGGGCTACTGCTGAGAAACTAGAATGTAAGTGATGAGATCAAGTTATTTCAAATTAAAGATAAGATCATTTAAGATGAGATGAGGTAAGGGATACTGGAATGTGTATGAATTCAAAAAAGTTAAAGCATCTTTTACATGTACTTTTTGTTAATATTTCATTGTAATTATGAGCATTTTGTGGCTTATGTTTTAGAAAACTGCAAATACTGACCAAAAGGCAGCAGCAGTATATTATTATTATTATTATTATTATTTGTCAGATCTGCGCTCCTACTAACAATAGTGCTCATATTACAGTAACAACAATTTCACTTCCTGAAACTTGACATCTCCACTTTACTTGCTCTTGCCAATGCAGTTTATTTGTACCTCTCTACCTAATCCAGTACTTGTTGTCATAAATATTTTGTCCATCCCCATCTCAAGTCTGGGCAATGTGTAACTGCTCATGAGTGTATTTTGGAGCTGCAGCCAACCAAAGATTCTCCTTGTGAAATACAATAGTAGTTGTGAGTTTAACAGGTTGATTTAATTAGTTAAGTATGTATTTTGGGGCATCAGTAATTGAATTTCAGGGCAGATAAAGAATGTTATAACTAATATTGTTAATACCAGGCTGCATTACAGAGGAAAAAAATGGTTAAAGTATTCCTAAAAATACTTTACAAACTTTTTCAAGTACATGCACAAAGCAAACCACCTGTTGGCAATATTGGTAAAAGCTGAAATTATTTGTAGTTTGGCAACAAGTAACAGTGTTTCCCACATAATCAAGATTATATTTGTGGTGGGAGTGATGTGCAAAGTACAGGCACACTTGTCTAAATGCCATATAGTCACAAAAATGAGTGTTAATTTGTGATCATCACAAATGAACCCCAAATGTGTCTAAATTGGCGTTGCAGGGGTGGGGGTTACTGGTAGCTGGTAGCTCCACCCGGTCCACTGTCCCCAGCCGTCTTTGAGTTTGGAGCATGCTGTGTTTGGTATAAAGGCGGATTGATTACTCCGCCCTGTGACGTCATTTCAACACTTTTCTACTCGTACCCACAAACTTGAATTCGTGTCCACACAGAAGGGAGGTGTTCGTAGTCGAAGAAATTAGAGTTGTATTCACAAGACTCACAGCTTTTAGATTCATACTCACATAAAAACAATCCTAATCCGCACAGTTTCTCAAATACGAATACGAAAGTTAGAATTATGCACACATCTTTTTGGCAGTTATCTTACTCCATAGCATTGCAGCTGGTGATGGTATTCCTCGATCTAGTCTAGCCCTCCTACTTCAAGTGTATCTCCAGAGCAGAAAACAAACTATTGTCAACAACTGCAGTGCAAGCTGGAGGAGTTAGTCTCCTCGCAGGGAGTGGGACTCAGCAGCTGAATGACAACAGCGACCTGACCATCCTTCCTGTGGGGAAACATGACAGGACAAGGACCAGAACAGCTGGTCATCGGTTAATATAAGGCTGCTCGCATGGTTCAAGTGATAAACCATGTTTGAGATTGCAGAATTGCAGACAATTTTTTTTTTTTTTTTTTTTTTATATCTGCAGAGCTTGTGTAGTCATCCTTTACCTTCCTGCCTGACAAATGTACTTGCTCTCTGTTAATCACTGGGAGCAGCCGTGCATATGATGTTTGTAACTGAGCCACTATGCTTCCTGTGGGTGACCAAGAGTCTTCTCATTGACTAAGGGTTAGCTGATGGTTAGGGGCCAGCTAAGTGCTTTTTGAGTCTCTCTATTCAAACAGTGCTTGTAGGGCTGTGCAGTCAGGTTTCATTCACACTGATTTGCACCCATGGTTATGACAGCTTTTTGAATCAGTTTGTGTAAACCAGCTGTGAGTGCTGGGGAATGTGTTAGTGGGGGAAGGGGAGACTGTCATATTGGGCCCTCAAGGACAGATTACGTCAACTTGGGCCCAAGGCCCAGAGAAATGCTGAGCTGTCAGTGGTGAATGTTGCTTCACTGTGGTGAAGTTTTGCATACCCAGAGAGATGCTGGCCTGGCTGTCCAGTCTGCTCCTACAAGCTTGTGATTAAAAACTAATATTTGCTTTGTGGTCATTAAAAAAAGCAACAACAGGAGCAGAAAATATTAGGTCATAAATGCTGTGCTAATTTTAATGTTGGACATTAATGCAAAATTTAAAATGGTCACCAAATGGCATCTGTATAATGAGCCAGATTAATATTTCAGACGTGCACCTTTTTATTGTCAGATGGTCTCTTCTAAAGCCCTCTGTTCATGTTTTGGCTTGAGCCGGCCTTATGCTGTGTGTCACAGTCTATTTTGTAGAGGAGCTTCACCAGTGGCAGAGAGAGAGGGGAGGGTGAACACAGGGGAGGGAGAGCGGGAGGGCCCAGATAAATGGGGAGGAGGGAATGGGGGCAATGAGTTCAGTCAGGCTGCTGTGTGTGTGCGCGTATATGTGTGTGTGTCACACAGTCAGCAGTGAGCTTAGTGCTCTGCTGTTTCATACAGGAGAGGGGCTTCGTGCTGATATGCAGTTGCCATTGTTGTCATAGCTACACAGTGAGTGGCTTCAATTGGAAACTCGTGTTTCTTTGTTTTAATATGCTCTTGTCTCTGTAGATGAGTTTATTTCAATATTGTTGAGAGATCGATGCTGAAAGGCTGCTGTCATGTTAGCAAGTTTTCTATTGCTCTGAAATACACAGCACTTGTGAAGCCAGGCCTGCAGATACAGACCAGATACAGATACTGCTAATGAATGACAGATTTGTGGCTTGATGCATGATAACAAGTGGTGGTGGTGGGGGTCTCAGCATACAGTCGGCCACCATTAATTCCTGTAAAGCTGTGCTCGTGGTGGGTTTATGTCCTCTCCATTTTTCTGGTGGCTGTGCTAAAAATGATAATAGAGGGTTTTGTTTAAAAAAAATGCCAGTACAGTGGAGTGTCTGTTTCTGTTTTCTGTATATCTTTAGATTATATTACATGGCACTGAACAGGAGTGGCCCTCCAATCTCGTTGCCTTTATTGTCGTTATACAGGATGTACATTCTATTCTATTTTATTCTAAACTGTTTAGCTTTTTGTCTTTTATGTCTGAGCTGAACTGAGAAATTAGCTCAGCAGCTTACTGGCAACTAGGGAACAAAATATCAAATCTTAGAGCGAACCTTTGGGCACATTATAGCATTGACATGTCAAGTGTATGTAGACTGAAACCTCTGTCACGCGCATTTCTTAGGTCTTAGTCACTCTAGAGTAAAAACAAGACAGCAGCCTTCCTGCAGTGAATTTTTTTTCTCTTTTTTTTTTTTTTTTTGCTGTCTGGGACTGATTGCAAGTAGTTGCAATAACCAGCTGATTGCCCAGAGGCTGAGCGTGCAACACCCTCAAACTCTTGGTGACAACTTTTGGTCGCAAGGCAATTGCACAGGTCGCCATCAACAGATGGGCAACGGTTTGCAATTAATTGCCATCTAATTTACAAATGCAGACAGATTGATTACAATGTGTTGCGCCATTAAATAATGAAATGCACAAACCTGAATTACTAAGATTTGTGGCAGGCAATTTACTGTAAACTGTCTAAAATTTAATAATGGGAAGACAAAGCATGTCTTATTTTGCACCCAATAAGTGTGATAGTTGCTACTAGGAGCACTTATTTGGAATGAGAGGGGGAGATGTTGTCAGAATGAGTGCGTAACTGGATGGCTCAAAGCTGTGAACATGGTGCCAAAACTTTTGGCTCTCTTCTGTGGCTCTTTCCTCAGTCCTCACTCTGAGTGTTTGAGCCGAGCCCCAAATGTTTCTTCTCCACAATAATACTGGTATTTTATTGAAACAGAGCAGAACTGAACTGAACACGGTCAGAAGGAGGGAGGAGGAGAATTCCAATGCAAGACGCATACAAGGACACGCCTTGTTTATTTGATTTGATTTATTTTTTACAGTGAGCAGAGCGGGTTCCAGTGTTTCAGGCTTTTAGCCATATTTCTACACAGAAATTGGTACACAATGAAACAGTCTCTCCCTGTCTTTTCTCAGCAGTCCACACAGAACAACATTCATGCTCAATGGCCCTTTTATGTCCTGTTACACACAGATTTTACCTCTATTAATAGGCGCTATTAGATATGTCTGAAAATGCAGCTCTTAATTGGACTGTGTTGGTATGCTGCAGTCCAATTAGTTAATTAGCTAGTTAAATTAAGATGCTCAATATTCCCAATGTCATGCTTTCTTCTTCAGACACTTCAATTCAGAAGCAACAATGCAAAATGTTTAATATGCCAGAATTAAGGCCCCTGTCCACTTAGCATTATTTGGTGAGCTTCAATGTTTAATTGTGAAATAATGTCAAAGTGCAACAGCACAGAATGCAGTGAATGACGGGCAGGTTAGGGTCGAGCTATTCATTCAGGAGCGTGGCTTCTCCTCTCTATTGAACCGTCACAGCAGCTGCACATTTCATCAGAGACGCTCTCATAGCAAGGCTTTCTATCTGTAGGATGTGAGAGCAGCCCTGCAGTTCAGGTTCGTACACTGCAGGAAAAACCCAGATTGATGCCCACATTTACACCTGGCACAGTAAAGAGTATCCTCATTAACACAGAGACGGTTCAGGTTATGATAGTAAATAATGTGTTCTTTTATGTCAGCTGTTACACACAGATTTCAGATTCATATTTATAGCTTTACTAAAATAACAAGTAGTGATGACTGCCTTCATGCAGTTGAAACTGTTGTGAACCTTCCTGGTACCACCCTGCGTCTCCCATCTTTCCCAAGCCAAAAGAAAAGATCTTTGGCAAAAGAAAAATATGTAACACCAATAAACAGTAGTGTCTGCAGCACTGAGGAGAATAGTGGGATTTGTGATGCCTGCTCAAGTTGTAGGGCAGACGCTGTCCACTGATCCTAAAGGATGCAGTGCCATGTATTGATACAGCGCTGAAGCTATTTTATCTAATTGAAGTATAGTACTATTTTTTTATTCTAATTAAATATTTTGTAAAAGTAGCGTTAGGCGTCATCCAGGCTACCTCGGCCTGGATAACATGCAGTAACAGTAGCACAAAGAAATGACTCAGTAGGTTTTAGCAGTAGAAAAAGACTTCACTGTATCTCAGACTACTTCCCTCAATGGTTTACAGTTAGAATTATACTCATTTTCTCGTGATATTTATTTATTTTAGTAGCATTTACCCTTGTTTTATTATCTGGTCTCCATGGGCATGTATACAGTCCTGTATTACCATATTATTTTTATTATTGAGGTAATATTGAATCTTATGTTTGTGAAGCTACCACTCATTCTAGTCAGCTTATCTAGTGGTAGTGGATATATTGCTATATTGATAGTTTTTATTAGTGTTGGGTTACCTGTTTATATTCATTTTTATTGGTATTAAACCTGCTGCTTTCTTTGTCTTTTTCCAGGGCAATCAAGGCATTCCAGGAGGTGCTTTACATCGATCCCAGCTTCTCAAGAGCTAAAGAGATTCATCTGAGACTGGGATTCATGTTTAAAGTCAACACAGACTACGAGTCAAGCTTAAAGGTAAATCTGATTAAATAACAAGTTTGAAACCGTGTCATAGAGATACATAATGTTTTTTTTAATTCAAGGATTTTACATGTATTTTTTGTGTAGTGGTAATGTTTTTTTCTGTGAGGTGATACACTGATTTTCCACTGAGATGGTAAAATATGTTGGATTAATCTGAGTGACTTTGGTGTCACAGAGAATGATTGGCCTTATTTATGTCCAAGTCCAGTGTTTGTCTGTGTAGATTCTCAGTTATCCAGGTCATAGTAGTCTCTGGAGCTTGAAAAAGGCGACTGGACTTCTTTTTGTTTCTTGAAGACGTTTCACCTCTCATCCGAAAGGCTTCTTCAGTTCTCAACCAAATGGTGGAGAGACCCAGGTATTTAAACCCCTGTGGGCGTAGTCCCCTGGAGGTGGTTATGACCCTCTGTTGATCATGTGCTTGAACACATGTGCCCAGGTGTGAAGGGGGCGTGGGTCATATTTAATCATTGGTTTCAGTTGAAACCAACTTAGGACTCCGCTCCATTGTTTCCTGTGGCCTATTGAGGTCACTGGAACAAAGGTGTGAATGGGGGTTGAGACGTCTGGGAAGGGAGCTCAGGACAGCACTGTAAGCGGGGGAAAGTTGGTGACGTAATCCACCTCCTCTGTTCAATGATGGTTGTTCACAGTGGACATAGATGGCTTCTTTCACTCCTCTTTCAAACCATCTGTTTTCCCTGTCCAAAATGTGGACATTGGCATCCTCAAAAGAGTGCCCTTTTTCCTTCAGATGCAGATGTACTGCTGAATCTTGTCCTGTCGAAGTGGCTCTTCTATGTTGTGCCATTCGTTTGTGAAGAGGCTGTTTGGTTTCACCAATGTAGAGGTCCGAGCACTCTTCACTGCACTGAACAGCATACACTACATCGCTGATCTTGTGTTTGGCGGGTTTGTCCTTGGGATGAACCAGTTTTTGTCTTAGGGTGTGACTTGGTTTGAAGTATACTGAGATGTCATGCTTGGAGAAAATTCTTCTGAGTTTCTCTGACAAGCCTGACACATATGGGATGACAATGTTGTTCCTCTTGTCCTTCCCATTCTCTGTAGTTTGTGTTTGGCCTTCATTCCTGTGCATCTTAGCTGATTTGATGAAGGCCCAGTTGGGGTAACCGCATGTTTTGAGGGCTTTCTTAATGTGTGTGTGTTCCTTATGCTTCCCTTCTGCCTTAGAGGGAACACTTTCCGCACGGTGTTGTAGGGTCCTGATCACCCCAAGTTTGTGTTCCAGAGGGTGGTGGGAGTCAAAGAGGAGATACTTTCTCATCCTGTAGCAGAACAGATCAGGATGAAAGTTTCAACCACTCTCTCCAGTGCAAGACTTCCTCCATCCAACCTCACCATTCAGGAGAAGAAGGCCATCACAGCCCTAAGCAAGGATCAAAACATCACCATACTGCCAGCCGACAAGGGGAGGTGCACGGTTGTGCTGAATTCATCGGATTACCACAACAAAATTACTACACTCCTCAGTGACAACAATACTTATGAGGTCTTGAGACGTGATCCCACAAGCAACTACAAGAAAAAAGTTGTTTGCTGCCTGCAACAACTTGAAAAGGAAAAAGCCATTGACCGCCCCACTTACTACCGCCTGTACCCTGGAGAAGCCACTCCATGCATTTATGGACTCCCAAAGATCCACAAAGAAGGAGTCCCACTTCGACCCATTATCAGCAGTATAAACTCGGTCACCTACAACATTTCCAAACACCTCGCCACCATCTTATCACCGCTTGTTGGCATCACACCCCACCACATTGAAAACTCTACAGATTTTACTAACAAGGTCCAGAATCTTGTACTGGATCCAGATGAAACCATGGTGTCCTTTGATGTGGTTTCACTTTTCACTTGCATACCTACAACTGAGGCAGTGGAGACCGTCAGAAGACGACTACAGGAAGACGATTCCTTACTGAACAGAACCAGCTTCACCCCAGATCAGATTTGTGCACTTTTAGATCTCTGCCTTACCACAACATATTTTAAATACAATGATGGATTCTACAGACAGAAGCATGGATGTGCCATGGGCTCCCCAGTGTCTCCCATTGTAGCCAACCTTTACATGGAGGAAGTGGAAAGTAAAGCTCTTGGTTCGTTCAAAGGGATGGCACCTAGCCACTGGTACAGATATGTAGATGACACCTGGGTCAAAATCAAAACCCAAGAAGTAGAAGCCTTCACTCGTCACATTAACTCAGTGGATAAATACATACGTTTTACCAGGGAGGACACCAGAGATAACAAGTTACCATTCCTGGACTGTGCGGTGCTTATCGAGGAAGATGGAAGCCTCAACATTGAAGTTTACCGGAAGCCCACACACACAGACCAGTATCTCCTCTTTGACTCCCACCACCCTCTGGAACACAAACTTGGGGTGATCAGGACCCTACAACACCGTGCGGAAAGTGTTCCCTCTAAGGCAGAAGGGAAGCATAAGGAACACACACACATTAAGAAAGCCCTCAAAACATGCGGTTACCCCAACTGGGCCTTCATCAAATCAGCTAAGATGCACAGGAATGAAGGCCAAACACAAACTACAGAGAATGGGAAGGACAAGAGGAACAACATTGTCATCCCATATGTGTCAGGCTTGTCAGAGAAACTCAGAAGAATTTTCTCCAAGCATGACATCTCAGTATACTTCAAACCAAGTCACACCCTAAGACAAAAACTGGTTCATCCCAAGGACAAACCCGCCAAACACAAGATCAGCGATGTAGTGTATGCTGTTCAGTGCAGTGAAGAGTGCTCGGACCTCTACATTGGTGAAACCAAACAGCCTCTTCACAAACGAATGGCACAACATAGAAGAGCCACTTCGACAGGACAAGATTCAGCAGTACATCTGCATCTGAAGGAAAAAGGGCACTCTTTTGAGGATGCCAATGTCCACATTTTGGACAGGGAAAACAGATGGTTTGAAAGAGGAGTGAAAGAAGCCATCTATGTCCACTGTGAACAACCATCATTGAACAGAGGAGGTGGATTACGTCACCAACTTTCCCCCGCTTACAGTGCTGTCCTGAGCTCCCTTCCCAGACGTCTCAACCCCCATTCACACCTTTGTTCCAGTGACCTCAATAGGCCACAGGAAACAATGGAGCGGAGTCCTAAGTTGGTTTCAACTGAAACCACTGATTAAATATGACCCACGCCCCCTTCACACCTGGGCACATGTGTTCAAGCACATGATCAACAGAGGGTCATAACCACCTCCAGGGGACTACGCCCACAGGGGTTTAAATACCTGGGTCTCTCCACCATTTGGTTGAGAACTGAAGAAGCCTTTCGGATGAGAGGTGAAACGTCTTCAAGAAACAAAAAGAAGTCCAGTCGCCTTTTTCAAGCTCCAGAGAAGTCCAGTGTTTCTTGCATAGACTTTACTTGAGTGGCCCACCCAGGCTTATTAACAACCCCCCTCCTGAGTATATTTGGGGAGTATACTCCAGCCCTTCCCATCACAAGATAACCTCCATTTGGCTCTATGTCATTGAGCTGCCTCTCTGGAGTCTCTTGTCCCTGTGGTCTGATGGACTTCATCTCCATTTTGGACTGCAGCTAGCAGTGATTGTTCTTCTTCTTTTAAGACCTACTGCGCGCTGTAGGCACATCACCTGGTTCATGTTCTGTTGCTATGCTGAGGCTGCAGAGCACAGCAAGGCCCAGCTTGTAAGATGCTCTGTAGAGGAATATTGAACTGAGATTTTTTGTTTGTTTGTTTTTGGTAACATAGCTTTTTTTTTTTTCTTCTTTTCTTTTCTTGAATAATTTCTCTCTGGCAGTTGCTCCAATATGGACACATTTTAATAGTACAGTTACTCATTTCAATTATAATATCTTAAATATCTTTATTTGTCAAAAACACTTGAAATATTTGCAGTGGAGCACCTTATTTATTGCAAGGCATGCACACTTAAGTTTTATTTTGCTTTTTTTTTTTTTTTTTTTTGTGGTACCAAAAAAATAAAAGAAAAGCTTTAATGGGGAAAAAAGTTGGCTGTGGTCTGATGTGATTTTAGAAATGGAGTCAGAGATAAAGCTGTAGGGAAGCATGCAAACGATCTTTGCAACATTGTCATAACAACATGTGCAGGGGCACATTAATAATACCAGCTAATATTGGAGGGTCATGGTAACATTTGCTAATGTGGGCGGTTATGAAATATATTATACAGTCTTACTTTGTTACTTGCACATCTAAATATTGTGCAGCCACAGCTCATAAGCTGCTGATGGCAGACAAAGTGTAGCTAGAATAAAAATGTTTTTTTCTTTTTGACAGGAGTCATTAGCAGAGTTATCTTTCCTGGTAAGAATGCTGCAACAATGGATTCATTTTGTGCCATGAACAAAGTTTCATGAACCCTGATGTGCACACAGATAGGAGCCTTGTAACTGTTTAAATAAACCTGACTTCCCTAGTCTTCTAGAGCAACAAAGGCCGGTGGATCATCTGTCCTGTTTGTCTGTAATCTTCTAACACCTGTGAGTCGTAGATGTCCAGACAGTAACAAAAGCCATTCTGACTTTTAGCTTGTCTGACAGGCTGTAATCCCTTTGGGGATTGACTGCTATCTGATCCTGAGCTTTGTCCTGCTGCAGATATTCTGTCACAGGAGTTTTTAATATGCGGGAGTATGCACAGGCATGCCATCGAGCCTCGCAGAGCCCTGTTTAAACAGTTTAGACAAGCAAACTGGATATTATATATTCAAATGTAATATTTATTACAGTGCCATCACAGTGGATTGCATTTAAAGTGATTTGTTTATGAAACTTTGTAAACAGTTATTCAATCTGTAAGTATTATTCGGGTGGCTGTCGCAAAATTGTTTATGATACCTGATGTAAAGAACATGTAAGCAATCAGATGGGCCGTCGATGCAGAAAATTAAGAGTGTAAATGTGTAGACAGCAGTTTGTGTCGCTCATGGTTAAGCTTTGCTTTCATGTGTTTATTGATTAGGTTTAGGCACCCAAACTAATTGGCTAGGTTTAGGAAAAGATTGGTTAAAATTCAACAAGTTAGGAGTGAGTCTGCATAATTTAAGCATTGATGCAATAGGTGCATCAGACGAGCATCTCTGTGCAGCAGGATTTGATGCCCTGATAGTCAGAAAACAGCAGAGGAATACTTAGAAACTCTACACTAGCATCGCTGAGCAAAGCAACGATGCCTCTGACAGGGAGGGTCTTTTTTCTTCCCCAATGAGACTTTCATACTCCCGGAATATGAAGTTCATACACCGCTGAATCTTTTGGGCAAAGTGTGATCTTCAGCACTACACAAACTCATGTACACAACATTGCCATCTCAGTCTGCAGCAGCACAGGGGCTCCTCCTCTCCTCTGATGTCATGTACACGCAGGCAGGTGGAGAACGATGGAGGAGCCAGAAAGAAAATGGTAGAGGTGGTGAGTTAGTGTTGTTGCTACTTTACCAGCAGTAATGCCTGACCTTCTTAGGTAACCTAGTTTGAACATGGGTAGAAAGCCTACTGAAACCCATCTGAGCTGTCAGGTCCCGGGGTTTATGAATGAAAATCAGTTGGTCTGTGAAGCTGCAGCATACACATTTAAACAGATTTCTTCCCCAAACAAAAGACACATAAGCTGTGTGACATCAGAGAATTGTCGACTCATTTCACTCTCACATCAGACAAACAGATAAAACGACAGAAGAGGAAGCGGTGTCAATATTTGCTCATCCATCAGGGAGAATTGTGTTTCCAGAACAATACTGACAGTCTTATATATGTGAAACTGTGAAGGAAACTATGAACTGTGCAGGAAACAAAGTGCACCCACAGCAAAATTAAAGATTATTAAGCAGATATTCTGTGTTGGTTAATGGTGAAATAACTGTTTCCTAAAGTTTAATTAACTGTACTTTATACACAGCATGCTTTTAGCAGTGCAGCATTTGTTGAGCTAAGTAGGCTGCACGCGTTGCACGTCTTCACTCTGTCTTGGAGGCCACCCCTCCCTGTTAGTTCTGGCATGCTGCCAACACACACACGCACGCACACAGGACTGCTCCACTTATCTAAAGGGAGGAGCGGTCTCTCACTCAGAGGAGCTGAGATTGAATAAAGGTAAGAAAGAGAAATGAGAAAGGAAATGGTTTTCTGTGGTTGATGAGCGTGGGGAGGAAGGGAATATGGAAATGGACTTTTATGAAGGATGCGTGTTTCAAGGGTCAGATGCATCAAGTGATTAAGATGCCTAGAGTTTCCTATGTAAATTGGAGCCAGCCTCTGCATGTAACTGCACCAAACTTATATTATATTCCACATCAAACATAGATGATTTCATTCCGTTAGTATCTGCTAATTTAGTTAATGAGAGAAGAGGAAATTATTAGGCGTGAGCGTGCTGCATATTGAGGTGGTGAGCTGGCTGCGTCTGGGGAGCTTCGACCTGAGAAAGAGAGGTGAGATTAGGGGGGAAGGTGTGTGTGTGTGTGTGTGGGGGGGGGGGGGGGGGGGGGGGGGTAGGTAGAGGTGGTGTTTCCCTGCCTATTCCAGCTTTGAGGTATTGTGTGTCATCTCTCTGCACTCTCCACTGCAGCCGTCTGCTGAATAGTAATCAGTGACACCAGGATAGAAGAGGGGGAAGGAGGGGGAGTGAGAGAGGGAGAGAGAGAAAAAGAAAGATTGCAAAGAGACAGAGTGAGGAAAGCGAGACATGGGGAGGGAGGTGGAATGCCAAGCTGACAATCCTGCTGCATTATCTGCCTGGTGGTAGAGCAAGTGTGAAAGGAAAGGAGGGAAAGGATAGAAGAGGCTGAGGGGGAGATCTACAGGAGGATGCTGTGGGGTTCCAGGAGGAGTGTGATGTGAAAGCGATCTAGGTAACGCATTTATGTGTGCCTGTGTCTTTGACTCTGACATTAAAGCATGTGGATATAATGAGCGTGTCTGATGCTTAGTGGCTTGTAGCACTATTTAAAGGGGAGTTTATCCTAAGCAGGGTCCTCTGTGCGCGTGTGTGTGTGTTCGTACACGCATGTGTAAGTGTTTGTGGAGCTCCGGTGGCCCAGGCATGCAAAGAAAGATCCAACTCTTGATTTTTATCTGGTTGACATTGGCCGTCTGTGTGGCTGCTGTCGCTGCGAGGCAGCAGGCGCCTCCTTTATGTGTGCGTTACAGCTATCTTTTGCTCCAGCATGGATGGCTGATACTGGTAATTTCCTTTAAGGTTACAGCAAGAAATCCACTACAGTTGATCAGCAGAGTACAGCAGCAGTGCAGTCTGTTCCATAGGGGTGTGTGTGTGTGTGTGTGTGTAATCTGTGTGTGGATTTTCTCATGCTCAAGAGCTATGAGGTTTTACTGACCCAGATTCTAGTGGTGCCTCTTTAAATGCAGAAAGCAGCACAGGGTCACAGTGCAGCAGCCCAGTGACTGCAGTGGGAACTATCACCTTGAAGCCACCTATAGACAGGACACCTCTTCCAGTTTTATGCACTGAGGTTCTGCTCTGTAAGTTACCCTGAACTTTAAAATGACAGCAACATGTCAGCAACCCCTGGGGCTTTTATGGGAGCACCAAAGGGAGTCAGAGTAGGCCAGGAGAGAAACCTCAGAGCCCTATCTCTGTAGCTATGTGACTTGGGCCAATCAGTTCAGTGACCCCCAGATAGAAAGCATTTCCTGGTGCTTTGCCACGCCTTGGTCTCTGCAGACATCTGCCTTATTCAGAAACAGTTCAGATGATGGAACTGGATGCCATTAATAGCCCGTCACTGGATATCAGCGTCTCATTTTGAGGACAAGTTGGATAGGAGAAAGGAGGGGTGAGATTTGTGGCTTAGCGTCTCCGGCTATCACTGTCCCCTCTCGATCCAGTCGTAAGAGTTCATTGATAGTTTGTTACGAATGTTGGGGATTTTGGTAATGCAGATTAGACTGTATTATTGTAGCCTCGAGGCGACTGATGTGGTGATTTGGAGCTATATAAATAGAACAGAATAGAATTGAATGGAGGTAAATAAAAATTTCTCCCTGATTTCCTTAAAAGCATCAATCCAGTGCTCTGTGCTCACAGAAAGAATGAGCTTAAGTGTGTTTTTAATCACGTATATCTTTCTTCATACTAGCAACACAAGTGTACAGCCCTTTGATCACGTTTATGGATTTGTATTCACACTGAAATATTTTTCCCTCTCTGCAGCATTTTCAGCTGGCTTTGATCGACTCCAAACTCTGCACTTTGTCCAAAGCTGAAAGTAAGTAGCGTTGCTGTAATTATCCCAGCCAAACCGTTATACACTATAAAGTAATGCAGCATTAGCTGTGATGCACTGCCTTGCTTGTGGGATGTAGCACATATTGAAAGGGCATAGGAATATTTCTACAGAGCGGTTTTCCTCGCCGCTGCCGTTTCCCTGCTGACTCTGCCCAAGACCGGGGTTGCCTAGGAGACAGCACAAGGAGAGCGAGCGAGCTGGAAGTGCTTTGGAGCGCACTGCAGACACACACTGTGATTTCAGATTACACGCACACTCTGGGGGAAAGTGTCCTGCTCCCCCTCCCATCTGCGCTCTGTAGTGTTAGCAATCTGTACCCACTGAGCTCCGTGGATCCATTATCTGTCTTAATGTGTCCGCTCCCCCCCCACAAGTAAACTGACTTTTTCCCTTTTCTCTGCTTTCTCTCCCTCCACAGTTCAGTTCCACATCGCTCATTTGTATGAGATCCAGGTAAGCAATCCGTTCAGGCCAATCAAAACTTTGTTTGTGTATCAGATTTCAGTCCAGGAGAGCCACCCTGGAAGTTGCGGTCTTAAAACTCTATAAATATTGTAAAACAATACACATAAGCTAACACAATTAAAACGAGCAAGTTCCTTTAAAGTACTAAAATAGCACGATTGAGAACAGTGAGTACCACTGCAGCATTTCTGCACTGGCTGCAAACAGCTGCCACAGTTTAATGTTGCACTTTATTAATATGGCGCTATGTACCTGCTATAACCCTGTATGCCACAGATGGAACAGCAGAGCTACACCTACTGGGGGTGGTGGCCCTGGTGCAAATATAAATCACGTAAAGTATAAAATAATTCAATTTTAAAAAGTCCATTGTGACAAGAGCAACATTAATAATAAAAAAAAACCTAAATAAAATGAACGTTACAAAGTAATCCTTCCATTCTCCTGCTGTCAGCACTGAGGGCCCAGCCAACTGGGGTGCATTAACCACACTGTAATTGTAGGGCATATATAACTACTAATACACCCCTACTTTGTACTGGACCACTTGTGTAGTCTAGGTCTTAAGCTCCGTATAAACACATTTAAAAAATGTCTGTTTCCATGTAGCTTCTCCTTCATCTTAGTGAGAGCACGCTTTAGTGCAGTCCTGAGTGTAACTGTATGAAAATGTGCCAGGCTCCATTATTTTATCTTGTTGAAACAACTTGGTCAAGACCTAATGGAAAATGTGACCCTTTGTTTAACTGCAAAACAGTGTAATATCAAGTAATACCTGAAGCTGAATGACCCCAAATGATTTTAATGTTTTTGTTTTGCCAAATCGTGTTCTCGATGCATCGTGGCAGTCAAACAGCTGTTCGGGTGTTTGGTTGTATTTGTCTTAAACTCCGATGACAATCATTAGTCCGTGCAGGAAGGAACAATGTAGGGCCTCCCTCATTTATGTGCCCCAAGCGTCAACGTTTGCCCAGAGGTGTCTTTACTGTGTGCAGACAGGAAGAGTCCAGAACTAGAGTGGGTGTATGTGCAAGGTCTGCAAAGAAGGGGGGGGGGGGGGCAGGTTGGCTTTCAAAAGGTTGTTTTAGACCTGATAGGAGAAGATTCTGTGCATGTTCAGACATATCTCTACCTGTTGGTCTAGACACAAGGTCAGTAAGGTCACCAAGTTAAAACAAACCGTTGGTTCACCTCAGAGCAGGCAGCTCAGGTTTCCCCCAAACACAAAGCAAAGCTTGCTGTTAAAGCACACATATATTTAAGTGCAGACACACACACACACAAACAGGCCAGACTTGTTGTGCCTAGCCTGTTCTCTTCCACACTGACCCTCCCCCGTGAGCATGTTTGTGTGTTTGTGTGTGTGTATGCACGTCTGGGTGGACGTCTGAGTGTGAGGAAGTCTTTAGACTCTTTGTCTGACCAGATGGAACCATAAAACACTGGCTCTCCTGTCTCTCTTTCTTTCCCTTGCTTGTCCTCGTCCTCCGGTTCTCTCGTGCAGAAGAAATACAGAGCAGCGAAGGAAGCGTATGAAAGTCTGTTGCAGACTGAAAATCTTCCTGCACAGGTGAAAGCGACCACACTGCAACAACTTGGTGAGTGTCCTTTGCTCATGTAGGTCTCAAACTACTTTGTATGCAGTGAAGTCGTCGTGCATTATTTACACTGTTTTGGGTGAGATTATAAACCTATCTAGAGACGGGCATTGCAAATTAGCTTAGACTAATAAATATGGTGCTGTGTGGTATCGGTTCTTGCTACACACTTACAAATCAACATTGAATAAATGATGACTTGATTTATCTTGTGGGGTAATACTGCTTATTTTTTTTGAGATATTTACACCAACTTTCCATAAACTCTTCTGCTTTCTAAGTGCAAGTTGGGGCTTGTGTTGCAGCAGAACTTTCTTCTTCTGCCCCCTTCCCCTACCTAGAGCTAGATATGCCCCACGCATGCTGTAAACAACCCAAACTGTTGTTAAACATCCCAAAGTAATGCTGTTTCATTTCATTTTTGAGCATTTAGAGTAAACTTGGAAAAGTAAACGTGCTATATTCAAATTTTAGGATACAAGAAAGAGACATTTTCTCTCAGTGGTCATACTCAAATCAGTGCAGAGTTTCACACTTTTTTTTTTTTTTTTACAGTGAAGTTGATTGAAGAAAAATGCATCTAAATTGCTCTCTAGGAATCTGATTGTGCTGAATATTTGGGTTGGAGGCAGTTAGCAGGAAAGATATTAAATCGTGGAATCATCCTATAATTAGATATTCAGATTAAGATTGTTAGAAAGATTTTTTCAGCTATTTGGTTTTTGGGTGTTCCTGCAGATGACGTCTTAGTCAGCACCAAAGAAAAATCGCCTGCGACCAGAAAATGCTATCATAGGTGTATTTTTCACAGCTGTGATAAGTGTATGTTTATCTAGTTATGATAATTCTGGTTTTGGTGTCAGCGGTCAGCATTGACCAGAAATGCATACATTTCTTTTTTTTCTTTTTTTTAAAAGGACTACATATACTGTGATGATGGCTCAGTTATGTTTATAAATATTATATGCATTTCTGTACACTTGCCACTTCAGTACACACGTTCAGCTGCACGTCAGTGCAAATGTTTAATCAGCGAATCACGTGACAGCAGCTCATTGCATTTCGGCATGCAGACAGGGTCATGTTGACTTGTTGAAGTTCAAACCGGGCATCAGAATATAAAGGTGATTCTAAGTATGTTGAACACAGCATAGTTGTAGGTGCGTCCGGCACCAATGTGTGTTGTGGTCTACCAGGATTTTCCCACACAGCCGTCTTTAGGGTTTAAACAGAAAATATCCAGTGAGCAGCAGTTCTCTGGGCAAAAAGATTGTGTTGATGGCAGAGGTCAGAGGAGAATGGCCAGAATGTTTCAAGCTGATAGGAAGACAACAGTAACCCAATCAGGGCATGCAGAAGAGCAGCTAGCAGGCCACACTGACCTAGAGTTTCTGTCTGTTTAATGATGATCTCTTATTATTCCAAGAGCGCTAAAGGTGGTGATTATCATTGTCTACCTTCTACTGGATGATAACGTTAGCATAGCTCTTGAGCTCCTGGGCTCACCCATGATGGGTTTCACATCACAGTGGTGGATTCTGAAGTCAGTATTTCTTTCAACATGTGCAGTGCCTGACTAGGGGAGAAAGTACACTCAATCGTGCATCCATCCCTGGATTTTCTTCCACTCATCCAGGGCTGGGTCACAGGGACATCAGACTAGCAGCAGAGAAGCCCAGATGTCCCTCTCCCCAGCCACCACCACCAGTCCCTCTCCCCAGCCACCACCTCCAGCTTATTGAGTGGCACACTAAGGTGTTCCCAGGCCAGCCCAGAGATGTGCCAGTGAGATCCTGGCACATCTCAGATGCTCGAACCACCTCAGCTGGCTCCTTTCGATGTGGAGGAGTAACCGCTCTACTCTGATCCCCTCCTGAATGAGTGAACTCCTCACCCTATCTCTAAGGGAGAGGGCAGCCACCCTTCATTGCAAATTCATTTCTGCAGTTTGTGCCAGCGGTCTCATTCTTTCAGTCGTTACCGAAGGCTCGTGACCATTGGTGAGGGGCATAGATCGACCGGTAAATTGACAGCTTTGCTTTTACACTCAGCTCTCTCTTCATCATAACGGACCGGTACGACGTCCACATTACTGTAGATGCAGCCCAATCTGTCTGTCAATCTCCTGCTGCCCTCACTCGTGAGCAAAACCCAGAGATAAATGTTATACCTTAAACTCCTTCACTTGAGGCAGTACCTCATCCCTGATCTGGAGTGGGCACTCCACCGTCTTCCGTTTGAGAACCATGGCCTCAGACTGGATGCCAGTCAAGGGTGGAGGCCCTGGCAGTCCGATCCCCAGCTTTTGAGGCTGGCTGTTGGAACAAACTGGATCATGTTTATTCAAATATCAAGCATGCATATAGAGCCACTGTCTCAAAGTGCTGCTCATAGGGGGTCGTTTTGTTAGGTTTTCGGTGTAATTATTGTAGGGTCTTTACCTTACAATATAAAGCGCCTTGAGGCGACTGTTTGTTGTGATTTGGCGATATATAAATTGAATTGGATTGAACCTCTATACGTGCAGTAGGTGCTGTCAAAGTTAAGTCAGCTTTCATATTGGAAATGTTCATGGAGAAAGAGGAAAGATGGCAGTGCTGGATTTGTTAGTAAAGCTTTACCTCTTTTCAAATTACAGGGTAAAGGCTTCGTAGCACCTGTTTTTCTCTAAACATCAAGAGACTTAAATACAACACCCCACCCCCCCCACCCCCCAAAACACACACGCACTCATTTACCCAGTTTTAAAATCCTAGCCTGCTGGGTTGTCATGGTGACCTGTGGACCTTGTCACAGGTGTACAGGAGAAGGGATACAGGAGGTCTCTTACTGCTTGCTGTTGTCTTCCTGAGCCACTCTGCTTGAAATTGCCCATTACTGCTTGTGTGGATTTGGGGGTGGAGGGGTGGGTGTTGCCACACATGAAGGTGGAAAGCGGGGAGGACCCCCCCCACCCCCACCCACACACACACACACACACACACTGTTACCCTTTGGTTAAAGTGCTTTGGTAGGAATAAGCTATTTGTTTTTTTTGTCCATTTGACATCAGACAAATGTTACACATTTTGTATGTGGATTCAGGTTTGTGCTTCACACTGCTCTGATTCTGCGTTTGTATGTAGTCACCACGTTTGGTGCAGAAAACAAAGGCAGCTGGTTTGTTACAGCTGAATCTTGAAGGCTGTTCTTTTTGCTTTGCTCTCCTCAGGCTGGATGCATCACACCGTGGAGCAGTTGGGGGATAAAGGCACCAAGGACAGCTATGCCATCCAGTGTCTGCAGAAGTCTTTAGAGGCAGACCCAAACTCTGGCCAGTCCTGGTACTTTCTTGGCAGGTAAGATGTTCATTTCCTTGTCTTGATGTTTTATGAGTCCTGATTAGAAGCTTATTGTACTGACTCCATCTTGCCTCCATATACTTTTTAGCTATCTAAAAATCTATCTACTGCTTCATTATGTTAAAATGCAAGATAATGTTTGTCACTACAATCTTGTTTCTGTGCTGCTGTTGGGGTTGAAGGGTTCATGCTGTCCTCAAGGGTAAAAACAAAAAGAAACAAAAAAATTGCATCTGTGAATATTATTATTGGTATAATATCCCTTTTAAACCAAGCACTCTGCATTGAGAGTCAACATGTTGATGCACAAGAATGAACCTTGCCTGGTGACCCGCTTAAATGGGCCTTTCTCTGATCAGAGTAGTGAATACTGTGCAGTCCACTGAATGAAAGAGGGTTCGCTTAGAGTCAGTTCAGGAAAAGAAGTTGAAACTTGCAGCCAAATAGTCAACATTTTACAGTTCATTGCTGTTATATCACTCCACTCTAAAAAGTCATCCCCCACTAGTTTCTTGATGTTGCATTTTGAAGCCTGAACGTTAATGTTTTGATGACCGCCGCGTTGGCCTCGTGGAGCCTGAATTGACCATATTTGAACAAGAGGGTGGAGTTTGCTGCTTGTTTAGCAAGTTGCCTGCATGAACTGTGTGTGTTAGGTGCACATAACGCATCACCTTGTCGTTTCTTCTCAGAATTAAAATAATGACCCATAAAAATACAAGTTTGAAACTAATCTAATGTATTTTTAACCATCACAATAAATATGAAATAAACAATGCATATTAAAGTGAATGCAATTTTTATTTTTAAATGAAAATATAATGTGCAAATGAATAAAAATGGCCTCTGTCCAAAAGTTCAAATAAGGCTTCAAATTAAATCACCTGGAAAGTTTACAGATGATTCAGTTCATACAGAGGTTTTCTATTCAGAATGAACACAGATATTAATGCGAGAAAAAAATAGTAGCCAGTGTAGCTGTTCCTGTTGTCCTTCACTCGTTAGCTAACATCACTGAAATGGCGGTGCTTAGCAAACATCATCCATGAGAGCTCGTTTCCGACAGGTAAACTAACAGAAACATTACTGTACAAACATTAACAGGTATCAGCGACGCACTAAGCTGATGTCACAGCTCCAGGGTGCCGGCGTTTTAAACGCTCAGCGCTGCAGCGATGCTGCCCTGGAAGGAAAGCTCTGCTCTGCATTCAGCTTTATTTCTGTTATCTGTCAAATGCTCCCACACCTTTGACAGTCCATCTCCATTTTCTTTCATTTTCTCCACCCTCATCTCTGTTCCACCATCATTATGTTGTTCAGGTTATGTTCTTCTTCATTGGTATTGTTGTTATTGGCAGACAATGGAGGCAGTACTGCCCCCATATCTTCCTTTAGTGTATTGCAATTCCAAAATCAGACGATAAGTGGAACAGAATAGATGAATGGGTTTGAAAGTACGACGCTTTGACGATGAAATTACACGTCGACAAATTTTTGTAGTCGACATCATCGATTACGTCAAGGAATCGTTGCAGCCCTACTTCCAAGCCTGCTTAGCATATCCTTCATTATAGGAGGTAGAGCAGTTGGAAGCTGAAAGATACTGAACCTCAGATTGCTCTTGATGGAGCCATTGGAGTGACAGTGCGCGCACGGTAGTTAGAAAGTGCTTAAATGTATGGACAACGTATGAATGTGTGTCAGTGGGTGAATGTGGCTTATAGTGTTCAGAGTAGAAAAGAGATATGAGAATCAGCCCGTTATCCTGCAAGTAGCAAATGGCTTCAGTTCTTAAGTTTATTTATGGGCAAACGAGGATCGTTAAGACAGTTTACCTGATTAGTGTGAGTGTCAACAGATCAGTAAATTCTAGAGCAGAGGTCCCCAACTGCCGGGCCACGGACCGGAACCGGGCCGGACTTAAAGAATAAATAACTTACATTATTTCTGTTTTACTTATTATCTGAGTCTGAACAATGTTTTATTTTGAAAAATGGGCAGCTTCTCGCCGTTACATACGTCTCAGTAACGTGATACGTCACTGCTAAAATTAAACCCACAAGCTTCACTGGTCCCCGTGCGTGTCTAACAGACTAGGTTGGTTGACCTGCATAAAGCTTGAGTGCTCAGCTAGAGTAGAAAAGCGCTATATAAGAACTAGTCCATTTACCATTTATATTTAGCAGCACCGGGGACCTCAGCGAGGCGAACCAACCGAGGCAAGCCGACACTCTCCGGCGCTCGACACCGCGGCTCTGCAGCCACTCTCCATGTGAAATCAAAGCTTCCTGTTTACTGTGTGTGCCGGCCAATACTTAGTGAGGCCAAACCCAGCCAACCCACAAGCTAGCAAAAATGAGTTTCAGAGAAACAAGCTCAGGGCTCACACTGATTCAGTGTTATGATGACTTCCGTTTTCTCTATATGGTAAAAATCACCTAAGTCAAAGTCACACAAATCAGATTTTTGCTCTATTTGGATGGCTTCTGCAGGTCCCGATTTTTTTTCCCTAACTTTAATTCCAATAAAATCATTGCCTAACTCTGATCATACAGGTCGGATCTTTGCCTACCTCAGATGAAAAATCAGGTCCCATTGTTATACATTTCCAATTAAATGTGATTGCATAAGTCAAATGAGCTTAGTGCTGAAGCCCTCTTCAGCTACCGTCCAACAGAAATCAGAACAGGAACAGTCATTCATAGTTGTTTAACTGTTCTTTTGTCTTTTTTTTCCCTCCCCTCTCTTTGTGTCTCCTCTCCTCAAGGTGCTACTCCAGTATTGGGAAGGTGCAGGATGCCTTCATCTCTTACCGTCAGTCCATTGATAAATCGGAGGCCAGTGCTGACACCTGGTGCTCTATAGGGTAAGAACAGAACATGTCATATGTTGTTATGCTGAGAGACATGATTAAGGCCAAAACGAGGATCTTTAGGCTTGGGTTTGTAGTCGCGTCCTCAGAGGCTCTCCGAAGGCCTTGTTGGGAAACAGCAGCTGCAGTGTGACAGAGGACAGACAGAGAAGCTGGATAGGAGAGTGTGAAATGATCTATTGTTAGAATGATGAAGAACAGGTTACATCCCTTAGGAATTGAGATTTGTAAGAGGATAAGGACCTAAATCCTGGAAAATGGCAAGAGAATAATTTCCTCTTGTTGCCTCTGCCTCCAGGGTGCTTTACCAGCAGCAGAACCAGCCTATGGATGCACTGCAGGCCTACATCTGTGCTGTTCAACTGGACCACAGCCACGCGGCTGCCTGGATGGATCTGGGCACTCTCTACGAATCCTGCGGACAGCTGCATGATGCTATCAAGTGCTACATCAATGCTACACGCAGCAAGGCCTGCCTCAACACTGCTGCACTCACACAGCGCATCAAGCTGCTGCAGGTTGGGCTGGCATTTACATACCCATAAACCCAAAGCACTTTTAGATGTTGTGAAGTATTTTGGTGTTCGTGCGTGTGTGCGTGTGTGTGTGTATTAAAGTGATGTGTTAAATGCCAAGCATTGCCAAAGCAATCAGGTTTTTGAATTGCAGGCTGTATGTGTTTGTCATTTTGATTTCTGATAACAAATATGAATAATAATTCATATTGGTGTTTTTTTTGTTGTTTTTTTCTCACATTATTGTAAAACATACCTTCATGGCATTGAGCATTTTAGTAAATGGTTAAAATATGGGAATTGTCCCATTAAAAACTATATCTGATTTTAATCTTCCCTTTAAGTTCATCTTCTTATATGGATCCAGAATGCTTTCAGCATGGCTGCTACTGTAACATTGCTTTCTGGAAGTCCCATCTTGCCCTTGTGCACCTGCGAG
The DNA here is from genome assembly GCF_007364275.1 of Archocentrus centrarchus. Lineage (NCBI taxonomy): Eukaryota > Metazoa > Chordata > Actinopteri > Cichliformes > Cichlidae > Archocentrus > Archocentrus centrarchus. Next base: position 33,415,407 of record NC_044366.1, read on the forward strand.
TTTACTACAATCTTCAAACAAAGACGGCAAACCTCGATTTTTAAAGCTCTGGTTATGAGAGCTGGATCAGCTTCAGTTTTCAGTTAAAAATCCACAATATGCCAAAAGATCAGGAGTGGTTTGACCAGAATTGGGCTTGTGGGGTTTTTTTGACATTCAGTAAGTTGTGCACTGTGAGTTTGTCCCCCCCCAGAGTCAGACTGTCAGTGTGGAGCTCTGCTGTAACACCTGAGGCCCGTAAGGCTGAACAGGCTGTGCGCAGACACAGTGACTTTTTTGGCCCCAGAGAAAACAAGTCACCACCAGCGTCGCCACCTGGCCTACTCGCAAATGCAAGTGGTCAAAATGGGACTTTCAGTGGCTTAAAAATAGCTACCAAACCATTTAGATATGCACAAAAAAGATGACTTTTGAAGCAAAGACCAGCCAAATTTAAACCAAGTGTGTTTTTTTGTTTGTTTTTTAATGGGCCACTTTACTGAACTTTTTTGATTACAGCTCGTACATGAGCAGTAACTTTTCCTGTGCTTTTTTTTTTTTTTTTTTTTTTTTTTTTTTTGGGTCTAACGCAAGTTTAGCACTAAAGTTTGTGTCTTACACAATTTCTCCTAGGCTCAGTTGTGTAACCTACAACCAGGTAGTCTGCAGAGTAAGAGTAAAATGCTTCCTAGTATTGAGGAGGCGTGGAGCCTACCCATTCCTGCTGAGCTCACGTCCAGGCAGGGGACCCTGAACACTGCACAGACACAGCAGGTGAGATCCAGCTTATACAAGAAAACTCCTGCCTCTTGGAAACTCCTTAAACTGTAACTTTAAGAGGACTGTTTAAGCCTCTCGCTCATACTTTTAGAGGATTTTCCCACATTATAGTAATGTTTCCAAAATCCTGGCTTGCATCTGTGTTCAGTATGGAGGTCCCAAAGATGAACAGTGTGAAAGCACTGCAGTAATCTTAATTGCTAAAGTGCAGTTGCCCTTCATAGTGTCTTTCTTGTCAAAAGGCAAGTGTTAGAATTATTAAGCAGTTCTACAAGGAACTCATTATGTCTCACAACTCTTATCCTTTTTGCAAAGATGCACAAAACTTGTGCATCTTTGCAACATACTTGGCAAACAGCAAGGCTGAAAATGTATGCCTAATGGATACACCATATCCAGTAGCATGACTGCATGGAGTTGACCTTCATATATTTTAAATGGCATACATGAGTTTTGCTTGTCACATCCCACTTTGAAAAAGAGACGCACCTTAGCCCTGCACATGAATTCTGAGGCTGAACTCCACCCATGTCACTTCACATCAGTTTTAGCCTTCTTATTTTTTTGTTGTTAAAATATTTGAATTCTCATTTTGGCTCCAAATAACCATATTTGCATCATACTTCATGTATACCACCAAATATTGGTCATTTGTAATCATTTCAAGTATCGATTATAGGGAACCAGATACTATCCTGTGCAGATGAGGGATTTACAGTGTGTTACAGAGTTTTGGGAACGTCTTAGAAACAGAATATGGGGAATATGAGATGTTGGCATGTTCAAACAACATTCCACTAAAGCAACTAAAGCTGTACTGAATACCATTTTAGTAGTAATCGACAGTAGTAGTAATTGGCAAGTTAAAGACAGTGGTTGCACTGTGATTTTTAGCTGCCTTCACATATAAAATGGTCACTAAGACATAGTGTAAACATACAGTTGCTACCATGAAGTCCTATTTTGAAGCCTTGACGTGAGCTTTTCTTGATGGCACCCTTTGGTGTTTGAAACCAGATGTGACGGTGGGTTGCTGTCACTGTGAAACTGAAAACTACTTGTTACTCACAAGTCGTTAGCCAATGAGTGTACCCTGGAAAATCCTGACGCAGAATGACCAAATGTATAACTGGACTGAACCCATAAGCTCATCAGTGTTTGCTGCAGGTCAGGGTTGAGAGCTGTTCTCCCAAACACTTCTATAGGACCAGAGATTTTGCATTTCAGGTAACTGAGAGAGAGGGAAGTGAGGGGCACAAACTAAGAGTTTTTATTTCCTCATGTGTCTGAATTTTATTGAAACCCAAATATCTACCCAACAAATGTCAGAGTATTTGAATATTCAGTTACAGCCCTAAATGCAACAAATTGCACTTTATTTCACATACTAATCACAGTGTAGATACACCGATTATGACCTCAATTAATTAGATAAAAGTAAACCAAATTTTATATTGTCATACAAACATCGTTTAAATGCTCTGATTGTTTTGCATGTAAATGTGTAGATGGAGCCTGTTCTTTGGTGTCAGTGTGGAGGAAACTTTTTTTTTTCTTTAAGGGCTCATTTTTAATTTTTATCTTACTTGGAAGAAGCTTTGCTGTTATTGATAGTAAAGCATGAAGTCTCAAACTGTCTCTGTGATGCCTTTTTAGGCCTGTAAGGGGGAGGGAGGCCAGTCTGCCAGCAATCACACAGATCCGCAGGCCAGTCCTGCTAAGAGGAAGCGCACTGCCAGCCCAGCTAAGGTACAGCTAGGGACGGTAATATGTCTGATGGTGTGTTAAAAGTGTGGAGTGTGTTACACATTTGTTTGTGTCATTTACAGGGTGCTGCGGACTCATGGGGAAACGGCCCCAATCAACAGCAAATCCCCAGCTGGTATCTAACACCTCAAAAGCTTCAGGTAGGAAGAGGCATCATTTTCTTTATTTAGTTTTAATTATTACCATTTTCACAGAGGCTCCGTTGTGTAGTGGTTAACACATTTGCCTAAACATTCAAAAGATCCTTGGTTCGAGCCCACGAGGGGAGATGAATCCTATCAGGAAGGGCGTCCAGTGTTAGAGCCAATATAATTTTGTATTTTCTAATTTGTTTAAAATGAGATGAGACAAGATACAGACGGCCACAGCAAAGACCTGGATACCAAATGCACAGTAGGAAATCACAAGACAGTATAAGGGGATTATCCATTAGAAAATCCATTATGGTTCTCAGTCAGATAAAAATAATACGTGAAAAATGCTAAAAAAACAAATCATCAAATATATTTGTGTGTTAGTTAATAGATGTGAGTGGCCTGTGTGTGGAGGATGCTGCCTGTGCATTTATGTATTAAGCTTTGATAAGTGACCTGCTGAATTAAAACAACACTGTTGTGAAATGTCCAGCACCTGGATCACCTGCGGACCAACCGAGCAAACCTCAGCCCCTCTCAGTTGCAGCTGCTGGAGCAGCTGGAGAAGCAGTTCTCTCTCATGCAGCAACATCAGCAGCAGGTACACATACGCTACCTTGGTTATCTGTGATGTGATGAGTTTATATTGGCTAACGTACAGCTGTGGTCTAAAGTTTTCTTGATTTTCTTTTTTTTTTTGGAAATTAACACATGGTCAAAATTATATGTACCAGAGGCTTTTGGTAGCCATGAATAAGTTTTGACATAATTCTGGTCCAGTATTAAGTATTAAGCAGAATTAGTTGAATTAAATTTGTTGGTATTCTGACATGAACCAAACTTTTAGGTAGAGCTCATACATTTCTGATGGGGCTAAAAGAGGAAAACTTTGCAGTCGGTTTGAATGTGTGTTTCTGGTCATTGTCTTTTTGGAACACGCTATGGTTTATGCTGAAGAATTATGATAAAGTCTTATGTTTGTGATTCACTCTGTGGCAAAGTGGCTACTCTTTCCTGTAACTTGTTTAAAAGTGACTACAAGAGACATTATCGGCTTGTGTAAATCTATGATCCTCTGCACTGAGTCCTTTGGCTTTCCCATCTTTTACTGTATGTTGGTCGGTCCAGGGAGTGCTGTGAAAAAAATCCTTTGATGCTTTCAACTGTAGTCATTCATGGTCACCAAAAGGAAGTGCAGAGGTGTTGGCAGTTAAGACATTTTAAAGCTGTCAGCACCAATGACTTGGTACTCCTAGTGGGGTTGTGTATACTGATCCTGTATTTATAATTTTGAGCCTGTTTGTTTGAGAAGCAACACAAAATGAATTCAAATTTCTGCACCAAAATTTTTGAGTTTTCTAGTTGGATGTCGTGCAGTCATTCAGCCCCAGAAAATGAGCTGTTTACAGAAGTCATGTTCATATTAAGTGTGTGTAAACTTCTGACTAGAACTGTTTGTGTTAAGTGTGAATCTTTTCTGATTCTCTGCCTCGTATCAGATGCGGCAGCAGGCAGCAGCGGGTGGGCAACCGAGGCCCAGCCTTCCCAACGGTCCATTGGCTGAGCCCTCTCCCCTCCACGCAGGCTTCTCTCGCACCTCCCCTCTCAACCACACAGCCATCCGGCCCCCGTGTGTCACTCAGCCCACAGCCAATGGATCCTGTTCCACAAGTCCTTCAACGGGGCTGCCTGGACACCCGGACAAAAATCACACCCTGGGATTGGGAGGTGGCGGCGCGAGCAATGGAAACGTGCCTTACCCGCAGCAGAACTCTCTACCTCACAACTGCACAGCCGCCAGTCACCCCAGCACCAGCAGCACTACCAGTAGTCCCAGTCAAGCAGACGAGACATGGAGGAGCCAACAACGCAACACTACCACTCAGGTATTCCCCTGGCTCCTTTGATATTTCTTAGTTTTGCACAACTGTTATATTCACTCACAGGCCACAAGTACGTACTAGTACCAGGCTTGACCTCCCTTTGCCTTCAGAATTGCCTTGGCTCTTTGTTTCATAGATTGATCAGGTTGCTGGAAACAATTCTCAGACAATTTGGTCCATATCGACATGATGGCGTCACACAGTTGCTGCGTATTTGTCGGGCGATAAACCATGATGTGAATCTCCCATCTCCCCCTCTGCTGGATTGAGATCTGGTGACTGTAGAGGCCTTTTGAACACAGTGAACTCATTGTCATGTTCAAGAAACCAGTTTGAGATGATTTGAGTTTTGTGGAAGCAGCCATCTTAAAGGGATGGACCTGGTCAGCAACAATACTCCAGCAGGCTGTGACATTTTGACGATGCTCAGCTGGTACTAAAGAAAATACCCCCCTCCACCAGCCTGAGTTATTGATAAATTGCAGGATGGAGCCATGCTTTCGTGCTGTCTGTGCTGAATTCTGACCCTGGTATTTGAATGTCATAGCACCAACAGACATTTTTCCAATCTTCTATTGACTAATTTCAGTGAGTGGTGTGGTCTTGTGTGTCTGTGGCCCATCTGCTTCCAAGTTTGATGTGTTGTATGTTGTATGGATGTTTTCTCTTTTTTCTGACCATTCTTCGTAAATCCTGTGGATGTTCGTGTGGGGAAAATCTCAGCAGATCAGCATTTTCTGAAATCCTAAGACCAGCCTGCCTGGTCACAACCATGCAGTCATATAAATCAGCCTTTTCCCCCCATTCTAATGCTCAGTTTGAATTTCAGCAGGTTGGCTTCACCGGCTCTGCGTGCCTAAATGCTTTGAGTTTCTGTCATGTGAATGGCTGATTAGATAGGTTGAACGGGTATACCTAACAGAGTAGCCGGTTTGTATATATCAACATCAGCCTTATTTTGTTTGTGCATGTTTTTGATATGAAATATTTTGGCTCATTTAATGTATTATTTATTATTCAGTATGTCTTCTTCTCTCCCCAGGGGCTTCAAACAGGTCCAGGTTCACATTCGGCAGGTCCTAATGGAGAACCCCCTTTCTCTTCTTCCTCCTCCCCTCAGACCTCGTTCACATCCTCTGGCATTCTGAATCAGGTTGGACATTCCTCTGGGCCCTGCACTGCCTCTTCCTCTGCCTCGTCTTTATCCCCCACTTCCCCCCAGACAACCCCCAACCACTTGTCCTCGCCTCCCCACTCTGCTACTACCTCAGGGGTCCACACCAAAGACACCAAGCCTTCAGGGGGCAACACCGGCAGCAGTGCTGCAGCTGCCACTTTGCCATCAGGTCAGGAGGCTGCCATTAGGCATTCCGGAGGGACATCACATAGTCCCGGCGCCACCCCCGTGCAGGGATTGACTAATCACATCCAGCCGCGGGTGACGGACAGCTCTGCCAGTGTGTCTCAGCCTGGCTCTCCTGCCCCCGGTGTGCTCAGTTCAGACAATCCTCTCTCAGCCTTGATAAAGGGAAAAGCTAATACTACCAGTAACGACAATAACAATAACTACAGCAACCACGGAGGGTCTTCCTCAGAGAAAATGAACAATGTCCATCCGGGTCTCAACGGCGCTACCAAGCCGGTTTTGGAGCACTCAGTGGCATCCTCGCCACTTTCCGCCACTGCAACGCCCTCTCCGCGCTCAGCAGACCCTCACGCCACCAACAGTCTCCCCTGCCTTAACAGCCCGTCCAGTACAAACAGTCAGGGGCCCACGCTCAATGGGAAGGGGATGGAGGACTCCCAGAGCCCACTGAAGGTGGAGCCTTCTGGGGGGGCTCATCGGCACTCTGTCCCTGCTGGCTTGGCACCCTGGTCCTCAGTTTCCATCTACCCCAGCTCCAGTGAAGTGCTCAAAGCATGCAGGTAAGAAGGCAATAAAGCGGTATTGATTTTTGTATTTAATTAAACTGTGACTCAATTCAGTTTTATTTATATAGCGCCTCTCAGCACGCTTTACATTGTGAAGAGCCTACAATAATACAGAGAGAACCCAACAATTCAAAATTTTTCAAACTTGTTAATCTGCCATGAAATTTGGCACAAAGTGTATATGAGTACGTGTGACACAGTTAACCAAACTCCAGCTATGCTGGTTAGCCGCACATGCTAAAAACACCCCTAACACCTGCCCGTCATCTGTTTGGGGTGGTGATCATTTCTGGACACCAAGCGTTTGTGTCAGTGGACACATTCATGTGTGAACTTGTGCTGTTGAAGTGAATAACATGTTGATTCTGTGCGACATTTTGAAAATGCCATGACATTTTGACCCCACGTTGTACTTTTCACCCCAGCGTCATGAACCCGGCGCTCCTGTCAGACAGATCTGAAGAGTACACGTGTTAAATGTTTGTGTGTCCATGTAGATTTGGAACTGCCACAGTGCTACAAACATGCTCTTATTGCTTGAGCATAGCTTCTTTCTTATTTACAGAAATGTGGAGCAGGTTTTTGGCTATAATCTTAATCCAAGTCATGTAGAGTCAGGCCACCGCTCGTGCTTTTTAGAGAAGAATTACAAGCAGCTAATTTAGACAGATCATCCGTGTTTGCCTTCGAGTTATAAATGTGAGTTGCCGGGTTTTGACCACAAAAGCTGTTAGCCCCAGCCACTGTAAAGCTAATGCTAATTGGTGGTACAGACAGAACACAGCAGGGATGCATTTGTGCAGCTCCTCACAGTGGCAGGAGAGGAGGGAGGCAGAGAGGCTGGTCAGGCTTGCAATAAATGAAGAAGTACACACAGTGATGTGAAGTGTCAACAAACTGCTAGCAAAATGGCTTTAAACCACTGCTACCAGATCAGTTTTTGTTGTTTTGTTTTTTTACTCAATTACTGATTTGTGTCTTTCACAAAGCAGAAATGACAAGCTGTGTTTAGTGGCCTGTTGATTCGGAGGGTGCAAGCAGTTTCCAAAGAGGTGATTTTTAAATTCCTGTCTGCTACGAGCTCCTCCATGATTGCATTTGTTGAAAATGGGGACTGCCCCACTCGACCTGTGTGCACTCACTACTGACCGTCAGCCCTGCAACTTGCAACTTCTTTTACCAGATCGGGTCACATATATCTGCAATTCCCATTTGTTTGATTGGCAGTGATCCTTTGGAAAGTTCTCACCTACTGCCCAGCTCTACTATACACAGTTTATGTTGAGCTTAGCATAGAGGCTAAACGTTCACTAGAACTAGCTCTCTATTGATGTTAATATAGTAGCAGCTCTGTCATAGTTTAAATTCACTGTATCCCAGCACGCTGGCTCGCTGTGTGATCCAGTAGTAGCTTGCAGCTTGGTAATGTTTTTTCTTGCCACCTGGCTCCCAGGCTACAATAGAATAGAATGCCTTTATTGACATTATACAGAATGTACAGTGAGATTGGAGGGTCACTCCTGTTCAGTGCCATGCAGTAGAAAGTTACACTTCCTAAAATAAAAAATGGAACTTCTGAAAATATAAAGAAAATAAAGCAATGAAAATATGTACATTGTTAAAAAAAAAAAAAAAAAAATTAAACAAGTATATACATATAATAATGAAGATGGTGAGTATTGCACTTGGTGAATGAATATTGGATATTACACAATATAGGACTGATAGATATTGTTCAGTATGAATAATATAATATTGCACAGAGATGTGGGTGTTGCACAGTTACAGTGGGTGAGTGTGTGAGTTCAGGGTGGTAATTGCTCTGGTGAAGAAACTGTTCTGGAGTCTGTTTGTTCTGGCTTTGATGCACCTGTAGCTCCTGCCGGAGGGCAGCAGGTCAAACAGGTCAAAGCCAGGGTGTGAGCTGTCCTTGGTGATGTTCCTGGCTCTGCTGATGCAGCGGGAGGTGTAGATGTCCATCAGGGAGGGGAGAGGGCAGCCAGCGATTCTTTGTGCTGTCTTGACTACCCTCTGAAGCCTGACCCTGTCTGCCTCAGTGCAGCTGCCGTACCATACTGTGATACAGTACGTCAGCAGGCTCTCAATGGGTGAGCGGTAGAAGGTCAGCAGCAGGTTTGAGTCCAAGTTGTTCTTCCTGAGGACCCTCAGGAAGTGAAGTCGCTGCTGAGCCTTCTTGATAACAGCTGTGATGTTATCTGACCAAGAGAGAGATCAGCCCGACCACTGTGGTGTCGTCAGCAGATTTGACGATGAGGTTGTTATTGTGGGCCGGACTGCAGTCATGGGTGTAGAGGCAGTACAGGAGGGGGCTCAGCACACAACCCTGTGGGGAGCCAGTGCTCAGTGTGCAGGTGGAGGAGAGATGGGGGCCAAGTCTCACAGTCTGTGGCCAGTTGGTTAAGAAGTCCTTTATCCAGGAACATGTGAGGGGAGGGGGGGGGGGGGGGGGTGTGCAGGGTGTGCAGTTGTGGTGAGAATATCTGGGATGATTGTGTTGAACGCTGAGCTGTAATCCACAAAGAGCGTGCGAGCGTAGCTCTGCTGCTGCTAGGTCACTGTAGTGGTCACCCTCGTCTTTGACTGCGACTTGTGACTGTTGTCCTCCTGTTGCCTCAGTGTCAAAGTTTATCTGCAGAGTTAGAGACTCTCTGTGAACACAGTGGGGAAACACAATCAGGATTTTATAGCAGAACTTACCTGTCTGCAAAGCTGTAATGGCCTCTGGGTATCCCTTTGGTGTCAGTGCTGTAGATAACTTTTACCTAAGCTCATAAAGTCATGTGTCCTTTGCCCTTTGCCTGCAGGAACCTGGGGAAGAACGGCTTGTCGACCAGCAGCATCGTACTGGACAGGTGTCCCCCACCGCGGCCCCCTCGCCCACCCTCTCCTCCACTGCCAAAGGACAAACTCAATCCCCCAACGCCCAGTATTTATGTGAGTACAGGCACGCCATATATGGAGAAGTAGTCATCATGTTGTTGTGCTTTATGCTGGATTCACAGTATCTTGGCTACAGCTGAATACAAACACTCTAAGTAAGCTCCGTTTTAATGCACTGATGCTCTGAGTAAGCCTGGAGTCACTCCCCCTTCTCCTCTCTGACATACAGCTAGAAAACAAGAGGGATGCCTTCTTCCCTCCCCTTCATCAGTTCTGCACCAATCCCAGCAATCCGGTCACTGTCATCAGAGGTCTGGCTGGAGCACTCAAACTAGGTAAGAGGATGAGCGAGAGATTTTGGGGGGACGCACACACACACACACACGCATTCAAGGGCATTGCAAAGTGCTTTTGTGTGCGTGAGTATCAACATTTTTCTTTGAATTAGAGGCTTTACATGAAAAGGGAGACAGCTGCTGGATGTTGGTCTTTTTCAGTCTCACATGGCTCTGTGGGTGTGTCTGAAATCATGGGAAGGAGCATGTTGTTTGGATGACTTTGACATGTATGACAACAGCACCACCTGCAAGTGGAAAGTGTTACTGCACACACTTCCTGTGGTGAAAACTAGTTTTCCAAATTAAAAAAAAATATTACTGACATCTGCTCTTTTTTTTCCTTCTTCAGTGACTTGGTGAACTGTTATGTAATACTCTAATCTGACAGATTGTTCTTAGCTCATTTGTGAAGAACACAAAACTGACACCAAGCCATATAACAGTGCGTTACGATGCTGTGTCTCATAAGTGTTACACTCTGGAGTCATAGGATCACATCTATGTTAAAAACCTGTTTTAACATTTGTTTAAATTGATGTTAAAGCTGTTTTACACTCTTCGTCCTCTTTGTTTTCCCAGACTTGGGCCTGTTCTCCACTAAGACGTTGGTGGAGGCTAACCCAGACCATCTGGTGGAGGTGCGGACCCAGCTGGCTCAACCCACCGATGAGAACTGGGACTCCAGCGGCAGCAGGAAGATGTGGCGCTGCGAGAGCAGCCGCTCCCACACCACCATCATCAAATACGCCCAGTACCAGGCCTCGTCCTTCCAGGAGTCTCTGCGGGTCAGTGGGAGACAGAAAATCCCAAATCAAAGTGATGTCAGATTATTGTGTCTGCCAGGAAGTCCAAAATCCAAAGAAGTTCACTTTACTGTGTGGCATAAAAGAAGCGTCACACACTGTTTGACTGTACGATTATTCCACTGTTGAATGGTTATGTCTTGTTTTAGGATTGAGAGATTAATCAGATATTTATGATTTTGATGAAAAGATAATCGGGATAAATTGTATAGTTTTATCATTAGTTTAGTTGTGTTGCAAATCAGGCACCTGCACAGCGGCGTGCTCTGACCTCAGTCAGTGTTCGGGTTGAGGTCTTTGAGTTTTATCTAGAACAGAAAAGTCAGGAGTGGGTGAACCTGTGGGGTGATCAGAACTGTTTGGATCTTTGGTCACGTCACACACGGTCCGCTTTCACCAGCACACAGGCGAGGTTTGCGCTCCACTGCTCGTCTGCCAAACTCCCTCTCAGACGCCCCGTCACCACTATGTCAGCACTTTTTGTTAAATTCTTGGTTTATTTTTATATTCCTGTGAGTGTGAAGTTCCAGGAAATTGTAAAAAGGTCTTTTTAAAAAAAAAACTTTAAAAATTACAGTAGGTATATCTGACTGATAAATGATTTTTTTTAATCAATTTTGAAAAAGTCCAGGAGCCCTGCATGTGTATCGTGTTGTGATTGATAAAAAGTATTTTCTCCACACGGCTAAATATGCTACCAGCCTAAACAAATGTCCAATCTAAATGTTTCCTTTAACAGGAGGAAAACGAGAAGAAAAAGGAGGTGGAAGTGGAGGCAGGTTCCTCAGATGGGTCAGTTTTCTTTGTCTACTCAGATTTTAATACTTACTGTTTCCATTACTAATAACCTTTTCCCCTCATGCTTCATTAGTTTGAGGCGAAGGAAGGGTCCATTCAAACACATCAAGTTCGGCACCAACATCGACCTCTCGGATGACAAGAAGTTAGTGCCTCGTTCAGTTTATCCGCCAAAACATTTAAAATGATTTGTAGTTGAAGAAAGGTGAACCACTAGTCCCTTTTTTTATCGTCTCATTAACCTCTGCCCTTTACAGGTGGAAACAGCAGCTCCAGGAACTGAGTAAGCTGCCTGCCTTCGCCAGAGTAGTGTCAGCTGGTAACCTGCTCAGCCACGTAGGTCACACCATCCTGGGCATGAATACTGTGCAGCTCTATATGAAGGTGCCAGGGAGCAGGACACCAGGTATACGTGAATGCAGTGACCATAACTGTCTGTATAGTCTTCCGTCTCACTCTGTCTCACTCTCAAAGTAATCATACTTGTTCGTAGGTCACCAGGAAAACAACAATTTCTGCTCTGTCAATATTAATATCGGTCCCGGGGACTGCGAGTGGTTTGCTGTGCCTGAGCTGTACTGGGGCGTCATCAACGACTTCTGTGAAAAGTACGTCAACGGAAAAGATGGCTTAAAAGTTTCCTATCCGAAGCTCAGAGTGGTTTATGGTATCTGATGATATACGTATGTATTTCTTCCTTTTACAGGAACAACATTAACTACCTGATGGGTTCCTGGTGGCCCAACTTGGAGGACTTGTACGAGACCAACGTGCCTGTTTACCGCTTCATCCAGCGTCCCGGGGACTTGGTGTGGCTTAATACGGGCACGGTTCACTGGGTTCAGGCTATCGGCTGGTGCAACAACATCGCGTGGAACGTCGGACCCCTTACAGGTTAGAAGGAAAACCTTTTAAGTTCAGCCAGGTTCAGCTGTCTGAGTGAATCATGCGCAGATGAGCATAAGTATGTTTTTGTCCTCAGCCTATCAGTACAAGCTGGCAGTGGAGCGCTACGAGTGGAACAAACTGCAGAGCGTCAAGTCAATCGTTCCCATGATCCACCTCTCCTGGAACATGGCCAGGAACATTAAAGTGTCGGATCACAAGCTTTTTGAGATGATCAAGTAAGAGCCCGCAGAGTGATAGATTCATTTTTGGTTTTGTGTGTGTGTGTGTTCCCTTGAACTTACCACAGGTTTGGTTCTGTTTCTTAGGTATTGCTTGCTGCGCACTCTGAAGCAGTGTCAGATGCAGAGGGAGCTGCTGCTGGCTGCCGGGAAGGAACTGGTGTGGCACGGGAGGACCCAGAACGAGCCGGCACACTACTGCAGCATCTGTGAAGTAAGCACAGCCCTGCCGCACCACATTTGTGTTGTCCTTTCTTGCTGCGTGTGTCATTCGAAGGGCACTTTCCTGCTTTGATAACGCTTGTGCACCTGCTCTTTTTCACCAAGGTGGAAGTATTTGACCTGCTGTTTGTAACCACTGAGAGCAACAGCAGGAAAACATACGTGGTGCACTGCCAGGACTGTGCCCGTAGGGGGAGCGCTAACCTGGACAACTTTGTGGTGCTAGAGCAGTACAAGATCGAGGACCTCATGCAGGTTTATGACCAGTTCACACTTGTAAGTATCAGGTGCAAAATCCACCAGGTCAGCCCACAAAGAACCAGTGAAATGCTTCAGTGTGTTCTTGTCTTTCTCCACACAGGCGAGTCCCCTGCCTTCCTCCTCTTGATGGTGATATTCTCTCGTTCTAAGGACTTTTAGAACCACAAATCAGAAACTCTCCGGAAACCTTGGGGACTTTTTTGGTTTTGGTTTTTTTTTTCTGATATTCAGGAAGTAAGCCGGCAGTCACCCAACTGCACCCTGTAGCTAAATCCCGTAAGGCAGCTGCGTGAAAGCTGTGTGTCTATGCAACCTGCCCAGTATGGTGTGCCACCCCCACCCCCCCCTAAACAAGTGGACTGGAGGGGGCAGATGGCAGCTCCTCCTGCCATCACGACCAGACTGTTCTACTGCTGGCCCAGCTGGACTTCACCCCAAAAAGTCATGAAAGGGAAGAAGAAGAAAAAAAAAAAAAAAAAGTAAAATTTTGTACATATTAAGTTTAAACTGGCATCAGACTACTGACTCGATGGTTTTCCTTTTCCCATTTTTGTCTTCTGTTTGTGGGTTCACTAGAGCTTTGTTCCCGCCTTCCCCTCGATGACACAAGTAAATTAGCATAGCGGGTCTTTTGTATGTTTAGACGCCTCCTCGGTCAGGAAAATGAGTTAAAAACTGTTCTGTAATGTGAAAAGTTGAGTGACACATTCTTTAAGACATTTCCCTTTTGCTTTTGTTCGTTTGTTTTTTGGTAATCACTTAAGTTTTTGATTTTGCTGGAAGTTTGAGTCTTTGGGTTGAGGGAGAGGAAATGCGTTTGTAGGCCATGTCACAGAAAAAAGGGTTGCACATAGACAAAAGAGTGAACTTTCATTTGTTTTTTTTATTTTGTTGTAAATTTACACTATTTATAAATGCCTATTTATTGCCTGAAAAATATTTGTTGATGGAATGCTGTAATTTTTTTTTCCAGAGTACCTGCCATTAAATTTGAAGGAGCCTTGTGATTTTAAAGCACGGCCCCTCATACGTTTTCTATATGAATAAAACTGCTTAGTAAGCATTGTACAGAGACCTTACCTTGAAATGGGTTTATTGTTTGAAGGATGTTTTATGCGTCAATAAACAAAATTGGTCTTTATTTACATCTGCAGCTGCCTTGTATTTATGTCCACAGTGTTGTCTGCTTGTTGGTTAAGAGAGTGGATGGAAAACTGTCACCTGCACACAAAGTGAAAATATTCCTTATACATAACAGAAGAAGAAGAAGAAACAGCCTTTATTGTCCCACAGAGGGGAAATTTGGGTGTAACAATATCATTATCCAGCAATAGAAAATTAAAGTCAAGAAATGTTTGCTTACTTATGTTAGAAACAGTATTAAATGTGTGTTGTGTTCAAGGTTTTTGACACCATGTGTAGTGTGTAGGTTAAAAAAAATAATTCTTTAAATATAGCAGCAAATCATAACAGTCACCTCAAGGTACTTTATATTGTAGGTAAAGACACTACAATAATACAGAGAAACCTAACAGTCAGAATGATCCCCTATGAGCAGCACTTGGTGACAGTGGGAAGGAAAAACTCCCTTTAACAGGAAGAAACCTCCAGCAGAACCAGGCTCAGGGAGGGGCAGTCATCTGCTGGGGGGGGGGGGGGGGGGGGGGGCGCTGAGGGGAGAGAGACGGGACAAAAGACATGCTGTGGAAGAGAGACAGAGATTAATAAATGATTAAAAACAGAGTGGGGTATAAACTGAAAAGAGGTGAATGAAAAGAAACAGTGCATCATGGGACACCCCCCCCCCCCCCTTCCCAGCAGCCTAGGCCTATAGCAGCATAACTAAGGGATGGTTCAGGGTCACCTGATCCAGCCCTAAGTATAAGCTTGATCATAAAGGAACGTTTTAAGCCTAATCTTAAAAATAGAGAGGGTGTCTGTCTCCTGAATCCAAGCTGGGAGCTGGTTCCACAGAAGAGGGGCCTGAAAGCTGAAGGCTCTGCCTCCCATTCTACTCTTAAGTATCCTAGGAACCACAAGTAAGCCAGCAGTCTGAGAGCAAAGTGCTCTGTTGGGGTGATATGGTACTATGAGGGCTTTGAGATAAGATGAGGCCTGATTATTCAAGACCTTGTATGTGAGGAGAAGAATTTTAAATTCTATTCTAGATTTAACAGGGAGCCAATGAAGAGAAGCCAATATGGGAGAAATCTGCTCTCTCTTTCTAGTCCCTGTCAGGACTCTAGCTGCAGCATTTAATTCAGTTCAACTATAACAAAGAACTAATTCTTAAGGGTGATTTGAGTTTAGACTGGGACAAAGAAAATGTTGTGTAATGGACAAATATAATCTAAGGGGTGCAGTAAGGATTTCAAAAATGTCAAATACACAGTTGGACCTGATATACACAAACCAGAAAGAATAAAAAAGTTCAAACCTTGTCTCTAATCATAATCTGACTCTGGTGGCATAGAAGCACAATAATAATAGATTTTTCTATTGATACCATATTTATTAAGAAATACTGCAACTCAATAACCACTGTAGGAGTCTGGAGAGGCATCATTTAATGAGGTTTGACATTTTTAAATTGTTTTCCAGTGTGTTTGGTGTTTAAGGTTTTAAATTTCTGGTCCTCTGCTGCTTTATTTTATTAACCTTTAACCTGGAGAGTCCATAAAATCTACAAGGATGTCTTCAACTAAAGACTGTACTGCACCTTTTCGTCACTCCGCTTTTAGTCATTCAGCACTCTCCCTGAAAGCTTCGACTCAGTGGACGCCTGATATCATTAAGAACTGCAGCTCCATCACAGCTTTGAGAACAGACTGAAATATTTGCTGAAAGATTCACAGACTTGTAAACATTAATGTTTGTTTTTTCTTGTTTGGTGCTTATGGGTGTTTGGATGTCTTGTTTTCTGTGATTTACTTTTTCTGTGATGTTTTATTGCAGTGATTTATTTATTTATTTATTGCACATAACCTGCCAAGGGACTGCAGATGCAAATGAACTTGAAGCTAACTCTTAACATGGGACTCTTTGTGGATTGACTCCCTTTTGCAGAAAGCCTCAAGTGGGACCTAAAGGAACCTAAAGATTCCTGAGCACTCTTAGTAACTCTTTTACTCCAGAGACGCTGAAAGTGGATACACTATTCTGAGGTTACAACATTCTGATGTAACCTCAGTTTTACTCGGTCTTCTGTGTTTATTTAGCCGTGTAACAGAAAGCGGTGTAAACAGGTGGGGTGAAGTATCTAATGCATCTCTGTAGCTTTCACACAGCACACCCTCATCTGTGTCAGCATCTGCTGTCAGATTTAAGGATACACATGGAAAGGTAGTTCACCGGGTCGAGTTAAAGACATGCTGTATATAATATTACAGCTACAACCCTTTATCTCATACTGGGCCTTCCTGCAGCCTCACAGTTCATCCTCTGTCTGAAACAAGCCTTTTTGGATCGACTGCCTTTAAGGCAGGGATCCTCAAATCCAGGCCTCGAGGGCCGGCGTCCTGCAGGTTTTAGATGTGTCCCTGATCCAACACACCTGAGTCAAATATAGAAGTCATTAGCAGGACTCTGGAGAACTTGACTGCATACTGAAGAGGTAATTCAGCCATTTGATTCAGGTGTGTTGAAGCAGAGACACATCTAAAACCTGCAGGACCCCGGCCCTCGAGGCCTCGATGTGAGAATCCCTGCTTTAAGGTCACGCCTCAAGAAAGTCATCTTTCTTCTGATTGGCTGCTCCTTCCAAACAAAAGGTTTGAACAGCAGATGGGTGTCAGCTGCTGGCCTCACAGATGAGTATAGTGGCATCATACTCGTGATAACTTCTGTACATACTGACCTGATTATCTGACACTTTGACTACATTTAATATGAACAGCTGACATTATAACAGTATGAAAGAACTCAAGGGTGAGCATACTAACCTGGATTTGACCCTTAGTTAGCATTTGTTGTGTCACATAAATCCTTTAAAAAGTTAAAGTCATGTTTGGTCCTCTACTGTAATTCAGTGTCAGCCTCACTGGTTAATCTACAGAGGTTCACACTGATGTTACCTGCACACCTCTTTTTGTTGCTGATTTACACACAGCAGAAGGAAAATAGTCGAGCCCCCTGTTACAGGTGAATGGATGGCTTCTTGTGCAGAGTGTTTAGATAGGTGGGTGTATTTTGGGAGAAGTCCTTCGTGCCACCCATTAAAAGTAAAAAAAAAAAAGCCTGGAAATATCCCAGCTCTAGTTACCTTTTGGGGTTTTGTGATTTCTTCCACCTCAGTGCATTTCTCTCTGTTAAACCCTAACTTCATATTAAAGATCCTTTAATAACACTACCTGCCTTCAGTCCTGCATTGTCAGCAGCTGGGTCCACGCACGGCTGCGTTCAGTTGGTTTCTCTACAGCAGGCTGCCAGCAAAAAGTCCACTTTGCCAAGTGGCTCACTACAAGAGCAATTAAAATAGTTTTGCTACTTCAGTTTTCCTTAAATTATTTCACAAAGTTGTCGAGTGATGCAGTACATTGGTTGGGGTAGAGAATGTGATTTAGAGTCTCTGAGAACCGTGTGTTTGTGTGTGTGTATGCAGCCAAAACATGTAGAAACCAGAAGTAATGCTGACTGATTCGAACCAAAAGCAAGTGAAAGAACAGCTCCAGGTTCAGGCACAGAAAAAAATGATCCTACGTGTTCTTCTACAGCAGTCTCTTGAGATTGAAAGATTTTGCAGTGTTAGTGTATTAAGCTGTATTAAGCTGCCGCACAGCATTGAAATGAACTCCCAAAAAAATGAAAAGGGCATCGCATTCGGATAGCCACTGAGTGCCTCACAGAGCGACCTGATTTCCTGTTTGTTTTTCTGTGGAAACTGTTCCTTTCACCACAGCTGAGCTCTCTTTCAGTGCCTGCTGGTTCTGTGCACACGGTTCATAGGGGAGGCTGTTATCCCTGTAAACTGTGTCCTGAATTTGCGCCACATTCAGTCCACTGCAAGCATGCCACAGTCAGACCCTGTGGTGTAACAAAGGCACGATACCTCATTAAAGGTCCCCGTGGTGCATCCAGCTTCAGCGGGGAGCTGTTTTTATCAGAATGAAGTCTGGAAGTAAAGACGCAGAAACAAAGTAACGACTCGGAACAAAGAGAAATCAAAAGCTTTTCTGTTTATGATCAATGCAAAGTTCTGCCCTTTTTCGCCTTCGGTGTTTCCCCTCAGCAGGTTATCGTGTTTGGTAATCAAACAGTGTGCAGCTCAGTTTCTGGAGCTGCTGCATAAAATCTGCTTTACAGCTTCCTCCCAGAAACGGCAACAGGTGATTCCAAGAGAAGAAAAGAGGAACTTTGATAATTGTCGGTTTGTAAAAGAGGAACAGAAAGTGCCTTCCACCTCCAATAATGGATTGGGACAGAATGATGCAACAAGCTAAATAAATTATGAAATGATTCACTGGTTCCATTTCACCCGACTGCTTCCACATTTGTGACCAGTTTAATAGGCTTGATTCAATCTGACACCGGGTAATAAGATCCCAATTTAATTAAATTTTTTAAAATTTAAACACTTGAAATGGTTTCTTCGAAGATGGAGAGCAGGTCTGCTGCCAGTCTGTGACTGAATGGGTTCAATTTGGCAATCCCATGCAATTAAACAGAAATTCACACTAACTACTTACACTTAGAGCCCACTGAGAACTTCGGAGAGTTCAAACAAAAATTCCTCCACAAATAGTGACGTAGCTGCTGCAGGATTTGACCGATTTAACTGCAAGAGGACATGGGCGTTCAGCAACCTTGCTTTATATGGGAATATAACCAGAATACAACCAGTTGGCAACAAGCTGAGTCAAGTACCCTATTGTCAAGTGATGCATCACATGAGTCTGAGCAGAGTGACTCAGGTTGATTGCAACATTTTTGGCAATCTGTCTGCATTTATGAATCTGCCTACAATTATTTGCAAACTTTCGTCAGTGAGTCTGAGACCTGATGACCCGTGCAATCAGCTTGTGATTGAACGTGGTCGTCCAGAGGTTGAGGGTGTTGCATGCTCACCCTCTGGGTGACCAGCTGGTTGCTGCAACTACTTGCAATTGGTTGCTGAATGTGAAAAAATTCAATGCAATCATGGGGCAACTACCACTTTTTCCAAGTTGCAAGGAGGTTGCTGTTCTATTTTCACTCTGGTGTGACTGAGCCATGAGCCCTGTGATTGGTTAATGACAGGTTCCAGCCCTCCTGCAGCCATATTTGATAAGCAGATGGAAGATGGACAGATGTTTTCACAGCTGCTGGATGGATTGAAGTTGAACTCAGATGCTGAAATCCCTCCTGGATAAACTTTCAAGAACTTTCTTTCTTTTCTTTTTTTTTTATCACATTAGCCTTAAACTGTTGAGAGGAGTGGACTGATAACATGCTGTACACACATATTTGCTGTTACTTTTGCAGCACGAAGCTGCACTGTCAATGTCTTTTATTCCAAAGTGCAAAGGTTATTTTTAAACAGATCTGACAGTACCCTGCAGCTGCTTCCACTCCACCGCTCTCTGTGGGCCTCGTGGACTGCCGTAATAATGATGAAGACATGTTTGCTCTGCTGACTGGACTCTAATCTCTGTTCAGTGGTGTCCTGATCTCGCCACCTTTGTGGAAACAGAGCAACTGATCATATCAGTGTCCCAGAAAATGTTGATGATGTGTTAATAAATGTATACGTAAAGTAATACATTAAAAAATATGGTTGAAATAAATATTATATACATTCTTAATCTAAATGATTTAATTGTTCCATTATGGTCAAAATGATTTCAATGGCAGTTTTCTGGTGATTCATTCACTGTTGAACTTCTCCAGGCTGTTATTCTATTAGCAGATGTTCTGTTTTCCTGTTCTAATGTTACTCGTTTGCAGTCATTTTCAAATTTGGTGTGATTACTAAAGCTTCACAGGCAGCTGGTACAGCAGGTGAGTCACGCCAAACACAATAGCCTGGTCTTATGCAGATACAACATGCCCTGTCTTTGAATATGTTGTTCTTTTTTATATATTTTATATAGTTAATAAGAGAATAAAGTACTGTTTAAGATTCTCTATGCTGTGAACTTTGAAAAGAATCCAACAGAGTGAGAGATGTTGCAGAAAAACACTTTAAATATCCAAGAACAACAACACAGCGTTACAGAAAAGTCCTGGACTGCTTGGATGAGCGGCCTGTCACATGCTGCACAAATGAAACGCCCGGGCTCCAGGATACTCCACGCTCAGGTGGGAGTGCACAGCTCTCTTAAGGTCCTGACACAACATTTCGTTGGGGAGTCTTCCTGTTGGGGATTTGCTGGGATCACTGTCCTGTTGCAAGAACCAATTTTATGGAGTGTTGAAAAATGTAAAAGTTTGATCGTGTCGGATTGCTGCGCATATGAGAAAAGTCGCCTGTCTGTATTTCAGAATAACATTAACAACATAATATGCAATGCAGAACTTATATGGTAATGGCATAACAGCAATGCCCTCTGCCAAGCAGTACCCTAAAAAAGTGGTCCCAAAAAGCTTTAATTAGGAGGAGATTTTCTTTTTAAAGGAGTTTTTTCTTTGATACTTATTAACTTTCACTGTGTCAGTGCTATTTATCAAGAACAAGGTGCTTATGACTTTTCAATAAGTGGGATTTACCATTAACTTTCATTACAGAACGGATAAAGAAAGCGATAAATGTAAAAAGCTAATAACCAACAATAAAAGGCTGACATAACAGACCTCCCACATTTTAAATGCTACCAAGTTTTGCAGAATTCGTACTCTATTAGATTCTTATTCATTTTCTAATTGGAAAATCAATCGCTTTCACATAAAGTAGTTGTAAAGCAATATTAGTTTCTACCACTAGATGGCAGTAGAGGCTTTGATGTCTTATTCAACCCCCAAAAATAAGAAATACCCTGGATAAGCTGGATTTGAGCCACATAGAGACCTCAACAAATTGACAACAATTCAACAGTTGTCTGCACAGAGGTGGCTGCTGGATATCACAAGGAATGCTTATATTCTAAATGCCTTGTGAAATGGATGTAATATAAAGACAATTATTTTCTGAGGATTTTATTCCATTTCTGACAACTGCTTTATGATGGAATTAAAAACTTTTACTTATGTACAATCTAAGCATTTTACTTGTAATTAATTTTGTGGTACTGTTACACTGTAAGTAAAAGTTCTCACCAAGGGTGGTGCTGTTCATTATTCAATTCAATTCAATTCAATTCAATTCAATTCAATTCAATTCAATTCAATTCATATAGCACCAATTCACAACAGCTGCCTCAAGGTGCTTTATATTGTAAGGCAACAATACGAGAAAGAAATCCTAACAATCAGACGACTGAGCGACCGCTCAGCAACAGTGGGAAGGAAAAACTCCCTTTTAACAGGAAGAACCCTCCAGCAGAACCAGGCTCAGGGAGGGGCAGCTGTCTGCTGTGACCGGTTGGGGGTGAGGGGAGACAGGAGAGAGAGCCAGGACAAAGGGCAAACTATAGCAGAAAGAGTTTAATAATTGTTAATGATTACATTCAGAGTGGTGTATAAACACAGAGTGGAAAAAATGAGTGAAGAAGAAATGCTCAGTGCATCATGGGAGGCCTCCAGCAGCCTAGGTCTATAGCAGCATAACTAAGAGAGGGTTGAAGGTCACCTGATCCAGCTCTAACTAGAAGCTTTATCTGTCTTACAAATCCAAACTGTGAGCTGGTTCCACAGGAAGCTCGATAGCTGCAGTGATCAGTGATTGTTTACTCAAGTAGGTAGAGGTGGCTCCACCAGTCTGCATGTGAAAGTATCCTTGGGCAAGATACTGATCTCCAAATTGCCCCTGATGCATCCAGTGGAGGGTGAGTGTGTGTGTGAATGTTAGACAAAGAGCTTCAGTATAGAAAAAAGTGCTTCTGTGAATGTGTGTGATTGGGTGAATGAGGCTTATAGTAAAAAGTGCTTTGAGCGCTCAGTCGGAGTAGAAAAGCACTTTATAAGAACCAGTCCATTTACTCTTTACATGTTCATTAAGTATTCTTTCACATTAACACATCGTACCTGTGAGGAAAAGAAAACCTTGATCAAAACTAGTCACATTTTCTAATAATCATACTTGTTTTGTGGTTTCACCAAAATGTAATACATCTTCTTCTTTAAGGGTCACCATAGTGGATCATCTTTGGAAATTATTGGATCTCAGCTGGATTTTATAAAGTTTGATGCATTTGAATAATTTAGCAGCACACAAGTGTGAATACGAAATGCTCGGCACTGAGTTTCAAGTCAGTATTGAACAAGTGGTTTTTCACAGAGGTTATTCTGGCATGTGACACTAGGAAATGGACAGGTGTAATGAATAGTTGGCTGAATGACTGTGTTCCACTTAGTGGCTTTAATTTCAGGCTCCTGAGTCTGTGCATGCTGGTTCACTGACACACTGTTATTACTCACTGGGACATGTGAATAGTTTGGGGGTACTGTCAGTGTTGCTAAAGATTTTTTTTCCACCATTGCTAGAAATTAGTGGCTCATGAAAGAAAGCCTGTATATTATCTCCCCATCTTTTATCTCACCTGCTTTTTTTTTTTTAATTAGCTAATAGAAATATTATGCTAGTGTGAGTATACCATTAGTTCATGCAGGCAATGGAGTCAAGATCACCCAGAAATCCTGACAAACTGGCAAATCTCATATAGGGGACAGTATTTAGGTTGCTTCAGCCTACGCACAGTTGCTGCTTATCTGCAAGCTGCTTTGCAGCCCGCCTCTGCCCCAGCTTTTCATCCTCTATCTGATCTAATTGATATATCTTTTTTTGCAGTGCAGCTCTTTTCTGTGCACCTCTCCGCCTTCAGGCTTTGCATCTTTCCACATGAAAGAAAGGGAGGTGCCAGAACAGAGCCGTACTGTGAAATATAAAGTGCCGAGGATGGAATCAATATCTCATTTTGACTAAAGCAGACCTGACAGGACAGCTAGGTAAGGTAAGGCCTAGTTTTCTAAATCTAATCTTGCCACTTATCAGTCTAAGGTTGTGGGGATAAAACCACAGACAGATCACCAGTGCATGACAAGGCTAACAGACAGACAGACAGACAGATGCCCACGTCCGTCGTTGGACTTTGGGAAGAAACCAGACCAGCTGGAGACAGCCTACACCTGCTGTTTTACTTTTCCATCTGTAAAGCTTTTTTATAACTACTGTACAAAGTGCTATAAAATGTGAAGCTTAGAG
Organism: Archocentrus centrarchus; assembly: GCF_007364275.1. NCBI lineage: Eukaryota > Metazoa > Chordata > Actinopteri > Cichliformes > Cichlidae > Archocentrus > Archocentrus centrarchus. The sequence continues at coordinate 33,438,605 of NC_044366.1, forward strand.
AAATGTATTATTATTTACCTATTTGCGAAAAGTGCTTTCCATTAAAGCTGTTAATGTGTCACGCCCATCATTCAACCCAGCAGGAGGAAAGCGCTCAGCCCTGACTCAAAATCAGACATGTTGCTCTACCTTCTTGAACACCTGATGGCAGGATTCAATTTATTCTCAGCAAAAGTTGTCACGGCTGTTACTTTGTATGCAGATCATGCCTTTAACAACATGTTTTGCACATTCGTTTTTAAAAATGATTAACAACAAATGTTCTGATAACATTTTATTCCACGTGTACTTTTGAACACACAGTGCCCTGCACTGCTGCATTTGACCGTGCTGACAAACGTGGACGTGCAGTTTGTTCTGAATCCATGTAAATGACTCTATGCTGCTGGTTAAATGTGCAGCAAAATGCTGTTTAAGGCAGTGATAAAACATACAGACAAACAAACGGGTGCCAGTTTAGCTCAGTGGGGACTGTATACCCTATGGCCCCAAGTTTGAGTCCGACCTGCAGCCCTTGTTGTGTGTCCTCCCCTGCACTCTCGCCCTCCTCCTTCCTGTTTGCTCTTTGCTGCTACTATTGAATAAAAGCAAAAAGCCCGAAAATATAACTAAAACAAACAAAGCACACACTATTACTGCGCTAGTACAACGGAAGCTGGTATGTGCTGAGAGATGGACTAATGCAATGTGGAAAATTTGTTGGTTTTAACAACCAGATGCATTAACACCCTGCTGTGAAGCTGCCGTGGTGTGGATTGATTTGGCCTCTGAGTGGGCACCGCTGTCCTTTTTGTCTTGGCTTTGGGGCAGAAAAGGACAGAAGTATTCAAAAATCTGGCAGGTGCTGATTGAATTACTCTGACAGTCTTTTGCACGAACAGTCAGTGTGAAATGTAGGAATATAAAGCTTATAATAACACTAAAATTAGCCTTTTTGGTCCTTTATGGTGCCTGAATCATTAAACAATGTATTCCTTACCTAAAGCTTTGAAAACTTTAGAAAGCATGTGATGGGGGATGTTCATTGTGCTCACTGGTTGACATTCATTGTGCTACTGTAATAAAATGAATCATAAGTGCAAGCTCATTCATCTGTAACAAGGCCTGTAGGCACTGGGCTTGACAGTTACTTCATTATCACAACCACAGGTGGCTGTGTTGAATCGATGGACTGACAACCACTTCAACCAAAACACCTTTAATTTATTCATAATCCCTTTTGCATTTTATGTTTGAAAAAAATGTACTGGCAGCCCCCCCCCTCCCCCCGTTACCTTCAAAAGTGAGGATGGGGAGGAGGCTGACATTTTAGAAAATACCAAAGCTGGAAGCTGAAGTTGGGATTTGTAGAGATTTCTGTTTCTAGTGAAAGGGTAACATGCAAATCTGAGTTTTGTATATGACAAATACATATAAATGCCCCCTTGCTCCATATTCTCGTTCCACTAGCCCACTTCTCATCAGTATGCTCTGGTTCCTCACCACCTAATGTGGAGCTCATTAATCTGGGCGACATCTGAGCTGGTATGGCTTCAGTTCAAATTCCGAGGTGGGCTTGGGTAGCATGGGGGTGGGGGTCTAGCCCCAAACCTTTTGTTCCAAAGACAGTAATGTTGCCAGTACACCATCCAGCTGCTATTGGGACCATGACCCAGAACATCATAACCAGCTGGCATAGTATGCAGGAACATCTGTGTATGGCAGGGATCCTCACATCCAGGCCTCGGGAGCCAGTGTCCTGCAGGTTTTAGATGTGTCCCTGATCCACCTGAATCAAATGGCTGAATTACCTCCTCAGTATGCAGTCAAGTTCTCCAGAATCCTGCTAATGACTTCTATATTTGACTCAGGTGTGTTGGATCAGGGACACATCTAAAACCTGCAGGACACCGGCTCTCGAGGCCTGGATGTGAGGATCCCTGGTGAATGGCATGGAAGTCCTGAGGTCAGAATGGGATACGCCCCCAAAGGTGGTTGAGAATGGCTGAGCTAAGGTCCTGTGGGACTTCCAGATACAGATGGATAAACTGGTGATGGCTAACCAACCAGACACAGTAGTGGTGAACAACCAGAGGAATAAAGCGGTAGTGATAGATGTAGCAATACCAAGCAACAGAAATACCAAGGGCTAAGAGAAGAGCTAGAGATGATGTGGAAGGTGAAGGTAATCGGAACACGGGGCAGTGACCCCCAAACTGGGAGAGCATCAATGAACGACTGATAGAGTAGTCAGAAACTAGGCTTCCCCAACTTCTGCTATTTCAAGCCATTTAATGTTCAGTTCTCAAACACGCCTAATGGGGTGCTTGTCAAAAGAGGTAATAGTTTATTATTCCTAGTTTTTGCCATAATGGTACTACTAATCCTGAAGTAATCACATTTATCACCAAGCACATCCCAGTTGCTTTCTTGTATTTCAGTCTGGTGTTATCTAAAAACACTGTACCGTGCCACCTGGAACAGCGTGGAACCTGCGCTCGGCTGTTATTTATGGACTACGGTGTGGTAAGATACTTCCATGCAGACTGTTCGGTAAAATGTCCAGCCTTGATCTTCCACACGACATCTGCCTGCGGACGCAGGACTTTTTAACCAACAGGCCACAGACTGTCAGGCTGGGCCTCCACCATTCCTCCACGCTTTCACTCAGCACGGGAGCCCCACAAGGCTGTGGTCTGAGCCCATTTCTGTACTCTCTGTACACATACAACTGCACAGCCTCCCACAACAACACAAATGTCATCCGTGAGTTTGCAGATGACAGGACTAATCACCGAGGGAAACGAGGGAGTCTACAGCAAAGCTCTGCAAAGAGTAATCAATGCACCCCAAAAGATCACCAACTGCCCTGAAGGAAATCTTCAGTTCTCGCTGTCGGACCAAAACCGCAAACATCCTGAAGGAGTCTTCCCACCCTGCCCACTCCCTGTTTCAGCTCCTCCCGGCAGGCAAGTGATACAGAGCTGTCGAAACACGCACTACAAGACCGTTAATCAGATTCTTTCCCAGAGCCATCACTATGACAGCCATGTGCAATAATCTGTCTCCAGTGAAATAACTTTGGCTAGTACATGTGCAGTATAGTTAGTTTGTTCCCTTGTATTTATACAGCTTATCTTTATAGTTGCATGAGTGTCGACTGTATGAGTGTACTTTAAAATCTGTGTATTAAAAACATTCATAAATTTATAGTTATTTATTTCTATAAAGCATACTTTATACAAGTGTCTGTACTGCTTCATCCCAGAGTGCACCAGAGTTTTGTTGTATATGCAGTATACAATGACAATAAAAAAAACCTTGAATTTTGAAAAAGATCTTTTTTTTTCTGTCATTTCCAGCTGTCATTTACTGTATTTTTCCTGCATGCTTGAGCTCTGGGACCTGGCAGCAGAGAAAGCAGCACAGAATATAGCAGGCATCAGTGACCACAGATATGACACAGATTAAGTCAGATACAGCATAAACAGGAGGAACTGGGGTGGAAGTGGGTTGCAAAGTGGCTTGAAGCTATGCATCAACTATTTGCAGGCTAAAGCAGCCTCATACGAACTTTGCATATTGGAACGCAATCAGCTGATGTGGGCGAGCACTGAGATCAGTTGATCTGCTGGGATTGCAGCTGAACTTCCCTTCGTAGCTTGCCTGAACTCGTGCTCTGATAAATTAGTCAAGCCTTGTGTTATACATTAGCACAGTTGCTTGTTTAACCTCTGAGACTTAAGCCGTCCATCCACAGAGCTAAGCTGCAAACATCACTATCAGGGAGTTTTCGTAGTTTTGTTCACAATCAGCAGAGCTCACAGACTTTGAACTATTAATGAAAGTTTCACTTTTGTCTAAATCATCATATTTTCGGTGTTTGGTTCATTTTTTTTTTTTTTTTGTCTTTTCTGAAAAACCTGAAAATGTTACCATATGTAAAGCAAGTTGGTAAGAATAAATTAAATTATGATTTGGATTTAAAGTTATTATCACCCCCCCCTCCCTTTTTTTTTTCTCAGAAAAAAAGTTAAAGGATCTTATTCCATTTTCTCAAAAATCACATGAAGTCCATCGCCTTCATTTAAATATGAAGCTCTATGATCATAAGAATATTTTTCATTTCAGAGATTTAACTGCTGGACACAAGATGGCTCCCACTCCCCCGAAAGTTCAGTTTTCAGTGAGTTTCAGTCGGAGGCTTCAAGCATCCACCCCACTTTAACTCACAGTCAAACATCCAGATAAAGTCACAGGTTTGTGAAGTGAGAGGGTTTGAAAGCAGTCTGGCTGAGGAGCACACACACACAGCTGATGACCCCACTGCCATTAAAACCATTAAAACTGTGATCAGAGCCAGTGTAACATGAAGCCAGCAGATGTCACTGTAGTTGTGAAAGAAACTAACTTATGTCTGTAGGAAGTGCCGCGCACACACACACACACACACACACACACACACACACACACACACACACACACACACACACACACACACACACACACTACTAAACAGGATCAAAGCTGTTCCTAAATCCTGAAGGTGTATTCCAGATGTCTTAGTCACTCATGTGAGTCAACTTGTATTTGTTCCGTTTACTCTTAAACAGAGTGAGTCACACTAAAGTTGGCAAAGAAAACGTATGCAAGTATTTTAGAACAGGAAATGGATGTACAGAAGAGCAGAAATTATATTTCTTGGACTGTGCGCATCAAGTGCTTTCAGCAGCCAAGAGGAAATCATAGTCATTTGTGGAAGTACTGGGCTTGTGAGGAATGTGTCTGTAAGAAGCGCAGGCTACCGTTAATGCCAAGAGCAAAACATCTGAAGTCTGACAAGGTAATGAGAACATGGTTAAAATAGCTTCCTGATAGAGAATGCCACCAAAGTTTCCTTCCTCAAGGATGAATTATTTAAACATAGCAAAAGTTAGAGTTTGCATTTGTCTGCTTCAAGTCAAATAAGCTGTGAAACTGCGATCAGAATTACACTTCATGAGAAGATAAATCATTATGAAATATATACATGAAAGTGATGTAAACACAAACCATACAGAGAACAAAATACAGAAGAAGGCTGTATGATTGCACACTGGGCTCTATACAAGTGAGCAAAATACCCAATGGAAGGGGGAATTTCCATAATATGGGAATCCCACTAACTTTTGTGTCATCACCCACCTTTGTGGAGGAGGTTTCACCTTGAAACTTAAGGAAACACACACCATTTCCAGCCTCAGTAGCCAAATGATACAGTAGGAAAAGGAAGAAAGGTGTGTCATCATCTAAATCACAATAGAAAAAGTCTTATAGAAATTATATTCAAAAACAAACAAGTCGTTTGTGAATGCCAGAGGAGAATAACCTGAAAATAAATTAACAGACAGGAGAAAAATCAGGAGTCACATGAACCAACCTTTAAAAGCAAAGGTTTCAGATTTCTCTTAAATAATATATTTATGTGTATTCAGTTCGTTATTTCACTCCAAAAAAAAAAAAAAAAAAAAAAAAAAATATATATATATATATATATATATATATATATATATATATATATATATATATATATATATATATATATATATATATATACAAACGCCATGATGACCGACTAGAACTCTACTCAGAAGCCATCCCTACTGGACTAACTATATTTCTGTCTGCTAATTGCTCACTTTTTAAAGATAACACACAGGGGACATATTAATCACTTTATTTGAATGAAAGAAGTACTTTTTAAAATAACATTGTAGTGGTAAATATTTGTACGATCATCTTATAGTATTTGCTTATTTCATAACGCCTGGTAGTTTTTGCTCAGCTGCTTTTGAATGTCCTTTTGACCTCTTTCTTCCTCCTCTCGGCAGCAGTCGGGCTCTGGCCGCGCAGATTCTGTACAATGAGCTGGGTGGATGCTGAGCGGAGGTGCTCTGCATCATCAGCTCCGTTCACTTCCTTATATACGACCCCAGAAATAGGCGGAAGCGGAGGGCGCAGCGGCGGCGGCGGCGGCTCTGTGCGGTCCGCCGGTCCGGTGACTCAGCTGCGAGTCAGCGCCGCCGCGGTGGGTCGCGTGCGTCTCGCGGGGCGCGAGGAAGCTGCGGAGCACATTGCTGGGATGGATAAACAACCGCAAACTTTCAAACCCACGAGGCAAGACAAGCGGAAACTCTTCTGCTAATGCAAATACAAAATACAGTGACAGAAAAATGCTCAAGACTGTGTGACTGGCAACCAGCCAGCCAGCTATAATAAGTCATCCATTCACTGCCCTCTATTTGGGTGGGAAAAGTCCCTACACCTCCGGCAACCATAACAATGACTAATTTCCCATGGAAGTTATTAGTTAGCCGTTTATGCAGCAACAGTGATAAACGCAAAGTTAGAAGAGTTCAAGCTTCAGATTCATTTACACACAGTGGAAAAGAAGCAAAAGCAACCGTTCCCTGCATTCAAAATGTCACTGCTTTCAGCAAATGTACATGAGCATTAACACAGGTTAATACTCACAGTGATAATAGCAGACTCTGTTAAAATGTCAGGAAAAAAAAAAAGGTTTTCAAACTTCTTTGGTTTTGGCTCAGTCCATCCCTCCACCACCGCATGGTTACCCAGCACAGTGAGGTCTGAAAGATGCTTTGTGTTGTTGTTTTACTTTATTTGTACATCACTGTAGTCAGTCACTCACAGATGCAGAGATGCGACCTGTCTGTGTGAGGTCGCTGTCGATTACAGTGGCGTGCAGCTGTCTGGTGAGTCAAAGGGTCTGACTTTCCTCTGACTCCTGCAGGTCTAATGTCTCCTTAAAGATGCCATCACAGTTTTCCTGCTCACCTTCAAGAGGCTGGAACGTGTCTGCAACTCTGGCCGGAGTGAGCTAAGCTTTTATTTGGACAAATTCTAAAGAGCACATCAGTAAGGTCAAAAATACAAATGTAAAAGATAAAAAAATCAAATCAAATCAAATGGTTCTCAACTGTGACAACTGTCATGATGCACGATGTACTCTTTCACGGTCGAGGATGCGCTGGAAGAGCTCGAGCAGCTCGCCTCTTTTTTGTCATGGACTGTGCAAACTGCTGTTAAGCTCAAATTCTGCTTCCCATCACAGACTCTTGGCAGCCTTCTTCTCACAATATAAATTCAGCGATTAAATGTATCTGACAGCCCTCCCACATTCACAAAAAAAGTTTTCACGCTCCTTGAGACATCACAGATCATGTCACATCAGAACGAATATAAGTGCATAACTGTGCACAAAGGGAGCCTGGGGGATTGATTCTTTTATGCAAGCTTGCACTCTTCTAAGTCTTGATGCCATTACGGCAGCTTCTTCAAAGCACTACCTTTGTTTTTCTGTCAAAGATGTCCAACATTTAAAGTAAAGTAACTACATCGTGGCCTTGTTTCTACTCAGTGTATTATAAAAAATAAATCTGTATTTTACACATGTTTCAGTAATGTACCTGAGGATAAATCACAGCTGTGTGCTAATGCTGGAAGCGGTGGTCTAACTGATCACAACTATTGCAATTTTGGTGATTGATGGTTTTCTTGATGGCCTCTTTTAGCACCTCAGTAAAAGCATTTATGGGATCTTTCTGAAGTCGTCTTACAATTGCTCTAAAAAACTGTGCAAGTCCAGTCAGGACTGTAGTGTAAAAGTGAAGTAATTACCTCAATTCAGGAACTCCACGAGCTGCTCCCCTGATTTCACAGTAAGCATGCTCATCGGCCTGCAAAACCAACTGTTCTCTTCAAATGTACCTCTGCTTCGAGGTGATGCTCAGCAGTGTGCCTTAGGGAAATTAAGATCAGTGCCATTCAATGTACCTCGACTGATAATAACAAGTACACGTGGTTGATGTGTACTAGCTGTTAGCCAGTCACTGTTGCTCTGGTTGAAATACGTAAATGCAGTCTGCCGTCCTCAGGATTTGGCGAAAGGGGAAAAAGAGCATTTCATTGACCAATTTTTGATTCTATTGGCTGCCAAAGGAAAAAGATTAGATCTTCCAAAAAGACAAGATTTTTGGTAGAGAGGCTTGAAGGCAAGCTTCTTTCATCTGCCAATGGTACCCAAAGCATTTGCCGACCTTGGTAAACCCCTTCCTCTTAGAGTAGGTCTGTCTCTACTCCTCTCTCCCTCCCTCTCTCTGATATGCCTTAAAAAAAGAAAAAAAGAAAAGCTGCTTGAAGTAGACTGGCAGCAGGATTGGCAGTAGCTATGGGCAACTGCACTTCATCATCACATAGTCAAAGTCGTACCCACCAATGGTTTAAACTCAGAGTTGACAGTGCGGATCAGCATTTGAACACTGGATCATGATGATGGCTCAGGAGGTAGAGCAGGTCCTCCACTAATGGGAAGGTTGGTGCTTCGATGCCTGGCTGCTCCAGTCTACATGCCAAATTATCCTTGGGCAATATACTGAACCCCGAGTTGCTCCTGATGTGTTCATTGGAGCGTGAATGTTAGAAAGTTGCTTTACAAATGTGTGAGTGAATGGGACATGACGTATAGAGTGCTTAAGTGGAATTACATAAGAACCAGTCCATTTACCATTCAGTGACTCGAAGTTGCAGACGACCGGCAACATCAAGATCACCACTCGGAGCTGGGATAGCTTAAATGAGCTCCACAAGAACTTAACCAGTCTCCTCAGCCACGTTGGAACCAATTCTTTATTTTGTAGCCCCCATCTAAATGAATGAAGAGAGAGCCCTAACTTTAATTTTAATGGTCACTGGGACATAAAAATCACATATATACAATCACCAGTCAAATCCTGTAATGGTCACAAAGGGCACATAAATGCAGAGTCAAAAAACAAAACCAGCAGTGATAATTCAGAGCGTCTGCCATCGTTTCTGAATTCTGCAGTAGAGTGCCACATCTCTCCATTATAGCATCTCTGGAAAAGCCGTGTTAATTTCTTGGCTCTATTATAGCAGCATACTGAACAGGCAATTGAGTAATTATGCACAGTAGTCATTAAAAACAAAATGGCACCAAAAATGAAGGTCCACAGACCCTGCAATTCCTGTCTTAGTAAACAGGTGGATTGGATGTACACATGTATCACACCCCTCCTGTATCACTGGAGGGGATGCAGGAAGCTCAGCTGCTTTGCCTGCCAAGTGTGCAGACCGTTCAGCGCTGAGCGAACTCACCATTATGTTTTCAGAAAGCATCCATTTTCCCTGCATGTGCCAAAGCAACAACAAGGCCTCCATGTGGTAGAAGTCCCCCAGATTCCTCTGGGATGAGTTGGAGTATTTTGGAGCTGTGAGTCACAGGATGCATCGGGTTAACTTGATGAACATCTTGTGATTTTGTGTGCACACGCACACATCCACTCTGAATGAAATGTGCACATGTAGTACAAGTGCTCATTATAATGAATCAAGCCTTTTCAAAGTGTTTTGATGTAAGAGCATCACTGTAGGTCCAGGTGGGGAAAGGCAAACTCCGACATATCCAGAGAACCCAGCCACTGTAGCCATCAGATTCACTTATGTGCAGGTTTAGAAGAATATTCTCCATATTCCCAATGCTGAGCACTTCACTGCCTTCCACTTTCCTCAAGGGTTCTAATTTGTTCTCCACTGCATTTTTTATAGTTAGGTCATCTTTAAAGACAAAGAGAAACAAGCCTGAGATGATTTGGACATTGCAGGGCAGTGGCTGGATGTTAAAGATGGAACAGCACTGTATGGTCTGGTACTTATACAGCGCTTTTTTACTCACACACACACACACACACACACACACACACACACACACACACACACACACACACACACACACACACACACACACACACACACACACACACACACACACACACACACACAGTGGATGCATCAGGTGCAATTTGTAGGTCAGTATCTTGCCCAAGGACACTTTCAGAGGTGGCTGTGGGTCAGGATGTAGAGCAGGTCTGGAGCAAGTGCTCTTGGGGAGGACGCTGTTGCTCCCGATGCTTTCATCTGAGCGTGACTGTTAGACAGAAAGCACTTAAGCACCCACAAGAAAGCTTGTGGGTGAATGAGACGTGGAATAAAGTGCTTTGAGTGAAAAGGCACTTTATAATAACCAGTCCATTTACCATTTGACGTGCAGACTGGAGGACAGGCCTTCCAGTAAGTAGACCACCTGTCCTCAAAACAGGAAGACAAAGAGACAGTTTGATGATGTAGAGACAGAAGACACGCATGATGGTTGGTGTGATGGAAGAGGATGCCATGAGATGGAGGCAAATGATCAGCTGTGGCGACCCCTAAAGGGAGCAGCTGAAAGAAGACAAAACAATAGTCAGCTTTGTTTTTCACAGCCCAGTCTCACAAATACAGCACAGGGCCTTCCACCTTTCCAGCAAACTATCTTCTCTACCTGACCATCGGCTGGGATGATGGAAAAAACAAAACAATACAAAAATCTTTACTGGGAAAGAAACAGACCGACAGACATGCAAGGGACAGAGTAAAGCAACTTTTACAGTGTGATACATTTATTGGTTGCAAACAAGTGAAATGTTATGAAAAATGTATTAAATTTTTAATTTTGTCAGAGCTCCTTTGAAGTTGTTGCCATGATGCAGTAGATTTGTGGAACTAGTGAGATGGGTATCGAAGCGCGGACTCCAAAGGACACCGGGGGATCTCTGGGATGGTTAATGCACTGCGCAGACTTGAAAAATAATTTTCTACATGTGAAATTTCTCAATTAATTTGATCAATCATAAAGCATTCCTGCCTCCTGCACGTGCTGAATAGAAGAAACATCTCACAACAACTCATATTTTAATCCAAATTTCCTTTTGAAACTCGATACCTTTCAAAGACACCTTACCTTAGAAATCCTACTGTTTAGCAAAATGTTATGCACATCCACTTTGCAGATGCCGGACCAAGACAGAGTCATCTTTATTGTTTAAAAGAAATTGGGCTTTACATGTCTGCTCCAATCAGCCTTTGGCTTTCATTCATTCCTGTACAATGAGCAACTGAAGAAGCAAAAAAACCCCTTTCTTCTCTCGGATTAACGCCTTGAGAGATTGATGGAAAGAAGTGGCTGTCTGAATTACAGGAATATGCACCATTACATTTAAAACATGCTGTTAACAGGATGATGAGACTCAAATGTAGATGGAGACCCAGAGGCAAGTTTAGTATATTTACAAAAACACTGAAGAAGGAGGGGAGGGGGTCACTGAAGCAGGGCGGATTAGCCATGGTGAGTACTGCAGGTAGTGAGGACTTTGGTTTGCTCCTTATTCCTTAAGTGGTGGAGTTCAAATGGGCAGCAGGGTTCCTTGCAGAAAGTGAGTAAGGTGCATAACTGGAAAAACTTCACATAAACACAGCTAAGCCTGAACTAATTACCACATTGATAGCTGTAACAACGTGGGTGATGAGCTGGTCCTTTGATGTGCAGGAGGATGATGTGTGAATGAGAAGCAGGTGTGTCTGCCAGAATCTGGTCTGGTCAGATTAAAAGACCTCCAGAGGGTCCTGACAGGCTGGTACGTCCTGCTCAAACTCACACATATTCACACCAGGAGGGAGAGCAAGGAAGGAGGAATGAAGAAGATAGGGGACGCTGGAAGCTGAGGAATCATAACCCATGCAGTTTGAAATGGTCAGGAAATGTTACATTGTTCTAAAGTTAAGCTAATATGACAAGAACTCTCTGCTAACTGCTCCTGAAAGACAGCAGCGTGATGAAGAGGAAGGTCTTATTTAGAAAAGTGTTGGGATCATCCTGGACGTTAGCATCGCCTCTGTTATCGGGTTCATGAGTTCACCAACACTAACCGCCTGTGTTCGCTCTGATAATGTCGAATGCCTCTAGCAACGTCTGGAATTTCATTTAGCCACTTAGCAAAAACCTTCACTGATACACACAAAAACGTCCAAACTCGTGAGCAGGACATATATTTCTGGATTTCTGGGACTGGCTCAAGGATGGATGTATGGATGGATGGACTGAGATGAGATGACCGGTAGTGCAAAATCCAAGCTCATTTCTAGTTTTTAGTACTCTTTTCTGCAACGCTGTATGCTGCAGAATGCATGACGGCTCTTTTTAAAGGTATTTCCAGTTGAATCTTTGTAGCTTCCAGCACTGTTACGCTGTGCAGAGGCATAAAGGCAGTTTGATCACCTTGATATATTTGTTATGAAACCAGTCCTGTGCTTTCACTTCCAGAAGCTCATCACCAATAACCACAAAGATAGTTCTTAGATTTGTCATTCAGTAATGTGGCAAACATATCACCGCTGTTACTTACCGAGCAACTGCAAAAAGTACATGCTGCATTTTTGTGGGATGCTTTTTCCTGTTGTACTTTATTAACCATAATAACATGAATCAGTGGGTGTTGACCTCAGGACTGAATCATACTTTTAAAATGTACATGGGGAAAATATTTATCCGCTCGTTCAGTAACACCGCCGGCTGGAGGTGATTTTCTTATTAAAATGTGTTAGCTGCTCGTCTCAGTATTAATTAACACGGATGATCTTAAAATTGAAATGGAGAGCAATTACATATCTAAAGCTGGCATTCTTGAACAGTAATTTATCAATTAGCCTGAATATTGATGCCAGTAAATTGTTGTTGGTTTGATGCATGACATGAAAAACCTGATTTATTTTCACAGCAGTTTGACTCACTGTCAGGATGAATTTATGCTTTAATGGCCATTTTAGCTGTGAAAAGGAATTACCAGGATATGCACTGTCCATTTAATCTCAGCTTTGCCAGCATGACTAATGTTTTAAATATCAAGGAATATGATTGGACATACACTATACTACCAAAAGTATTCGCTCATCTGCCTTCACACACATATGAACTTGAGTAACATCCCGTTCTTAATCCACAGGCTTTAATATGATGTCGACCCACCCTTTGCAGTTATAACAGCTTCAACTCTTCTGGGAAGGCTTTCCACAGGTTTAGGAGTGCTTATGGGAATTTCTGACCATTCTTCCAGAAGCACATTTGTGAGGTGAGAGATGAGAAGGCCTGGCTCACAGTCTCCCCTCTAATTCATCCCACAGGTGTTCTTCAGGTTGAGGTCAGGACTCTGCGCAGGCCAGACAAGTTCTTCCACACCAAATTTGCTCATCCATGTCTTTATGGAGCTGCTTTGTGCAGTCATGTTGGAACAGGAAGGGGACATCCCCAAACTGTTCCCACAGAGTTGGGAGCATGAAATTGTCCAAAATGTCTTGATATGCTGAAGCATTAAGAGTTCCTTTCACTGGAACTAAGGGGCTGAGCCAACTCCTGAAAAACACCCCCACACCATAACCCCCCACCCCCCCACCCACCACCACCACCACCACCAAACTTTACACTTGGCACAATGCAGTCAGACAGGTACCGTTCTCCTGGCAACCACCAAACCCAGACTCATCCATCAGATTGCCAGATGGAGAAGTGTGATTGGTCACTCCAGAGAACACGTCTCCACTGCTCTAGAGTCCAGTGTCGGTGTGCTTTACACCACTGCATCCAACACTTTGCATTGTGCTTGGTGATGTAAGGCTTGGATGCAGCTGCTCGGCCATGGAAACCCATTCCATGAAGCTCTCTATGAACTGTTCTTGAGCTGATCTGAAGACCACATGAAGTTTGGAGGTCTGTAGTGACTGACTCTGCAGAAAGTTGGTGACCTCTGTGCACTATGTGCCTCAGCAGGTGGTCTAACACCTCATCGCTGAGTTGCTGTTGTTCCCAATCACTTCCACTTTGTTATAATACCACTAACAATTGACTGTGAAATATTTAGTAATGTGTAGGTATCATCCTATCACGGTACCACGCTGGAATTCACTGAGCTCCTGAGAGTGACCCGTTCTTTCACAGATGTTTGTAGAAGCAGTCTGCATGGCTAGGTGCTTGGTTTATACACCTGTGGCCACAGAAATGACTGAAACACCTGAATTCAATGAGCTGGAGTGAATACTTTTGGCAATAAAGTGTATAATGCAAATACTTTTTGTGTGTACAGTTAGTGTTTGAATTAAATACTAGCACTCTACACTGCTTATCTGAACTGAAACCCGTATTTTTTTCACCTGTTAATCTTGAAAATATTTGCTTATTTTTTGAACTGTGTGTTGCATTCAAATGCTGCTGATATTCAAGTTTGATCCTATGCTGAGATGAAGCTCAGTAGAATGGAAGGAGCCACACGGTGGCAGTGTCCGCAAATACTGTTAGCTTGTCTTCAGTATCCACATAAAAACAGCTCTTACTTGTGGCTTCCCCAAATACAAGGTGATTGCACCTCCAGCTAACAAGCCATGTCTGCTGTGACAAGATCTGAAACGGAGATCTCTGCAAAATGCAGATGACAACCCAACTTGGCAGTCTGGGCAGTTGTCCAAAGTCTTTAAATTCCTTCCCCTGTTATGCTTGAGTCACCATGACTCTTCCAACAATCATCAATCAGCAGAGAGGTCACTTTAACAGCCATTTAATGGTTCACGTTGCTAATTTGAAACAGTGGTTAAATCCTCCCACAGTGGTGCCTTTTAGTCATTTTTTATCACATTTTGGTGCCAAGAATATCTGGAACATCAAACAAAATAAACTAGGGGAAAGATCAGCAGCCTGAATACGAGCGATAACAGCAGTGAGCAATGATGGTGACTTGATTGTAAATCAGATGCAATAATAAAATATATAAAAAATATTTTGTTAACGGCAGGAAGAAAAGCATCAGTGTTCTGTTTGTTTAAATCATAAAGCAACGCTCTTGTGGACAGGTGCTCTGCTACCTGGGCAGCAAGGGAAACTCCACCGTTCCAACGGATGGGAACAAGAGACTCCTTTTTATCTGCTCTGTTGACATAACTTAATCCAGTCACATCAGTTCAGATGTCTTGCCAAAATTCTTGTTTTTTAAATTCAGAGAGAAGTCATCGTGTTTTTCTAAGTATGACAAATAGATGTGTGTGCGTGAGAGAGTCCACATGCTTGTGTGTAACAACCAGAAACAGGAGAAACAGCTGAATCTGAGGTTGTGTTACTTCCTTTTCAAAACAGACCGCAATATTTGGTCATCTGAATTGCCTCCAAAAGTGATCCGATTATCTGCTTTGCCAGATAGTACGGTGCTTTCCACCTACTAATGCTGTATAAGTCACTGGCTCTTGACTAACCAGAAGCACTACAGCGATGCCTCTGTGCCGGCTGCAGGCTCCACATGACAGATGTTGTTTAGAAGTTGACCAGCCGGCTCCCAGCTATGACCTGCTGTTGTCCTGGTGCAGAATGACGCAGGTATTGCACAACATTTTCCTTGGATATGACTGCGTGACATCACCAGCTCCTATTAATTCTCACTATCCCAGTTCCCCTGACGTGTGACACGCACTCGAACGATTGCACTGTTATGTGTAAACACCACAAACAACTCAAAGAGCGCATGCATACTCACACGGACCTTCATTGCCTCAGGTCCTGCTGTATGTACAGAGGCACCTGTCGTACATGACGTCATGTGTGAGTCAGGCGAATGCACGCATGCATGCGTGTAGGTGTGGGTACAGGCTCCTGCTGGCTGTGGGATGTTTGCATAATCAGCACAGCAGCACACCTTGGTCACAAGGTAAACTTTCCACTGTGTCAGAGAAAAAGACACTTTTTCACACTTGAGTAGTCCGGGATTGACCTACTTCTGGAGACGGGGCTGATGAGAGGTAAAAGGAGAGCCCTCAGGGTCTGACTGTCCATACGCAAGGATTCATTGTTAGTTTATATGAATAAACCTTTTCTATAAAGCTTCCTTTTTCACTGCATGACAACAATGGTTCTTAAACTGGGGCTCTCCAGCTGGAGCATCTATCATAGGTACATGTCACTAGTCTATTGCTAACACAGAGTGACAGATGATTTTTCACACTCACATGTGAAACAGCTAGCGTCTCTCTTCCCAAAAGTAACCAAAATGTTAAAATCTAATGAAAAACTCCTTCTTATGATCAGAACAAAAACCTTTTGGGAAAGCATGCCTGTTTTATCCAGTTATTCAGGTTATCTACTTCCCAAAGCCTTTCCTGCTATCTTTTCATTAACACCCTTGCCGACCTTACGGCCCTACGATAGACTGGTGACCCGTCCAGAGTTTACCCTGCCTCTCACCCAGTGACAGCTGGGAAAGGCTCCAGCACCCCAACGACCCTGAATTGAAGAAAATGGATGGATACTTTACTCATGCACCACTGGACATAAGTAAAGAAATCTTAAAAAAAATGTTTTTTCTCCGTCTTCAGTATTTATGCTAAGCTAAGCACGCTGATAGTTGGCTGTACCCATGCTGCAGAGACAGAGACATAAAGGGTTAGCCCTTTATGTCTAACCCTAACCCTAAGCACGGACTCTCACTAACACCATAATCTGATGCTTGGTTAGGACTCCTTCCCATCACATTTCATACACTGGGTTGAAAAAAAGAAAAGTCTGTATCAGGAAGCATGCAGGGTGGTGATTGCATGGTGGTGTTTGCCCAGAAGATGTGCTCAGCTCCTGTGAAAACATGTTACTTTTAGACTTTTGTTTTACTTTTCACTCCACTTGCTGTTTAGCTAGAATTATGCAACAAAAACTACTTGGTTAGATTTAGAAAAAGCTCATCTCCTTCAGGATATTATGGGTAATTTTGTCAGAAGCTGAGATAGCAAGGATACACACCAAGAGTTTTATACCTGCGGTGCCTTGACACACTACATCAAATTTAAATGCTGTCAGCTAATTGGCCTGTTTGAAAGCAGCAAATACATTTAAATCTGATAGAAGTCCTGAACAAGCATCCATATGTGACAGAGTTGTGAGTAAGACTTGTCTGACAAGTGCCATAAACAACACTTTAAGATGCCAGCTTTATCCAAATGAGTATTTCATATCCTGGGGCAAAGAACAAGATGTTCCGCAGTGTTAACCACATGCTAGAAGGCAAACTTCTCCCACCAGCTACAAGCTCCTCTCTGCTTGCCACAATAGGCAGTCCGATGCAACTGTGACATCAGCATCACCAACTCATCGCGTCTATTTTAGACTTCAGGGGGACTTCTGAAGGGCTGGCCAACACGTTTTAAATGTAACGCTATGTGGTCCTGCCCAAGCATTGGTTTATGGCAGCTAAATTAGTCAGCTCCTGACGCATAATACAAAAATATGCAAACCAAGATACTTCAGATTTGTTTTACGTTTTTTTTTTTTTTTTTCTTCTTTTAAAGTCAAATCAAACAAATCAGAGTGCAGCGATGTGTTGACATGAAATGATTCCTGGATGCTGCACCAGCTGTGATCTGGCCTCTTTTTGACAAGTATTTATAGTGAGTCATGTCATGTAAACTTGAGAAAGGAAATAGAAATCAACACACTTTACATGAATACACATAATTTCTTTTGCAAAGGCTGCAAAGTCATGCTGCTGTTAGTTTAACTTTGATAATCTTTCTGTTTCTATATGCAGATCTGCTTGGGTTTTGCCGTGCTTCACTTTCTTGCGCTATTAATGGATGTTCAATTTCAAAATAAAAACAAGTAATGAATCAGTATATTTACGAACTAATCATAAACTCAAGGAAAAGTCATTTGATCTAAATTTTAAAATAGAATAACCAAAACCTTAACATTTTTTTTAGTACTAGCTGCAAAATGAGCATAAAGTTGAGAATAACACTGTTATGTTTGCCAAATGCTAATTTTGTGAATGAGAAATTTAAAATCTTTGATTGCCAGCTTTCCGTTACCCCGTGTGTGGCACCGTTGGGTGGTGCTTTGGCAAAACATTGCTAATCTTCTGATGGAACTTGCTGGCTCTGGCCTTAATGTGCTAAAATGAAACTGCAGACATGATTTATTTCTAACATCCCTGAAGTCTGAAGTCAAGGACGCACAGAGCAAATTCTAATGACAGCAAATGAGAGTTCTTGTTACACCCCTTGGCATAAAGCCTCTTTTTATCTTAATGGTTATTTCATGCAAAGTGGTATCATGGCAAAGAGATATTTTTGGTTTTACTCGAGCACTTTTTTTAAGAAAAAAATCCACCTTTGTAAGTTCTGCTGCTTTCTCAATTAAAATTTTGCTTGTTGTATTGAAAACACTGGATATTTGAATTGAAAAGATTTGTATCTCCCCCAAAACAATATCCTGCTTACTTAATCCATAGACCTCACTGTGATTACTTTTAACACTTTTAGCTGACTAAATATTTACTCTAAAAACTGTCTGTACCAGCAAGCATTTGATTCAGCATTGAATAACTGTTGGCTTGGTTTTAAAAAAAGGTACCAAAATGAAAACGTCTGAACATCCATCTTTGTAGCAAGGAGAGGTTATCCTTTCATCAAGAACGAAAGAACTTGGTCTAGACTCTCAAATTCCCAGAAAAAAATGACACAAGCAAAACATTTATTTATTATTATTATTAAACAAATTAATGAAAAGCTAATCCTTCAGAGTGACAATAAAATTTAGGATGTTTAACTATAAATTTGTTTTCTTATCTCACTAAGCTAACTGCTCAAGAAACTTGCGTTTTCCTTCTTCATTGCAATGAGATGATTGTGCGCTCTATCGTCCATGAAAGCAGCTCCAATCTATCCGTGTATGGTGCAGTTTTTGCCATTGTGGCACCACAACCATGTTTGATTGGGGAGATAACGATGTAATATTTCAATTTATTTCAATTCAATTTTATTTATAAAGGACCGAATCACAGCAACAGTTACCTCAAGGCGCTTTATATTGAAAGGTACAATATTTACAGAGAAAACCCAACAGTCAGTGGGAAGGAAAAACTCCCTTTAACAGGAAGAAACCTCCAGCAGGACCAGGCTCAGGGAGGGGCAGTCATCTGCCCCTCCCTGAGCCTGGAGAGTGAGGGGAGAGAGACAGGACAAAAGACATGCTGTGGAAGAGAGCCAGAGATTAATAATAACTAGTGATTAAATGCAGAGTGGGGTAGAAACAGAGTAAAAGAGGTGAATGAAGAAGAAACACTCAGTGCATCATGGGACACCCCCCCCCCAGCAGCCTAGGCCTATAGCAGCATAACTAAGGGGTGGTTCAGGGTCACCTGATCCAGCCCTAACTATAAGCTTAATCAAAAAGGAAAGTTTTAAGCCTAATCTTAAAAATAGAGAGGGTGTCTGTCTCCCGAATCCAAACTGGGAGCTGGTTCCACAGAAGAGGGGCCTGAAAGCTGAAGGCTCTGCCTCCCATTCTACTCTTAAGTATCCGAGGAACCACAAGTAAGCCAGCAGTCTGAGAGCGAAGTGCTCTATTGGGGTGATATGGTACTATGAGTTCTTTGAGATAAGATGCGGCCTGATTATTCAAGACCTTGTAGGTGAGGAGAAGGATTTTAAATTCTATTCTAGATTTAACAGGGAGCCAATGAAGAGAAGCCAATATGGGAGAAATCTGCTCTCTCTTTCTAGTCCCTGTCAGTACTCTAGCTGCAGCATTTTGGATCAGCTGAAGGCTTTTCAGGGAGCTTTTAGGACAGACTGATAATAATGAATTACAATAGTCCACCCTAGAAGTAATAAATACATGAATGAGCTTTTCAGCATCAGTCTGAGAAAGGATGTTTTTAATTTTAGAAATATTACGCAAATGCAAAAAAGCAGTTCTACATATTTGTTTAATTTGTGCATTGAAGGACAAATCCTGGTCAAAAATAACTCAGATTCCTCACAAGCACTTCATCAATGTTTTCTGGGTGTGGTTCCCAAATGGTTTGGTTTGACAAGTGCAAGTGTGTCTTGAGATTCAGTGATAACCATAACTTACTAAAAACTTCTGTATGAACTGCTAGCTTACTTCATCAATACTTTGTAAGAATTCCTTTCTCCTGAAAAAAAACCCATTCGGTCAGAGGTAAGCCCAGTCTATGCATGCAGCTGCTGGATGGTGGTAATCGTGAGATTATGATATACGACAGTGTAGTGTCAGGATTCCGACTGGTGCAGGCAAGGCAGAGGACCCCAGTGCAGGACTCAGATGAAGAGGTTTAAACTTATGGCTTTAATCAAATGACTTGAACGTGGCATAGACATAGACTTGAACGTGGAACTAACAAGGACAGGGCATGGAGCACACAGCAGATAAGACCAACAAACAACTGACGACACGACGAGGAACTAAACAGAGAGACCTTAAATACACAGAGACATAATGAGGGAAAAGGGAAACAGGTGGCAACACAGGTGAACTAACGAGACCAGGGGAAGTAAACCTAAACACAAAGCACAAGGACACAACATTGTCAAAATAAAACAGGAAGTGGCCTAAACATGACACGTATGAAAACTTAACACGGAGGGAACCTAAATACAATTTACAAGAAAACAATGGAAAGATAACTAAACACAGAAGGGCCAAGACAGACAGCACAGGGAAGACCAGGACTAACATGAAAACTAAACAAAGGCAAGCTACAATCCTAATACAAAAACTATAACCAAAACTAGAAATAGAACAAGAACAAAACAGAACTTCACCAATAGAACTCAAAACACTGGGCCACCGGCCCAGGATCATGACATGCAGAGGTTAATCAGGGGGGAAAATGGATCATTTTATGTATGGAGCAAATCACAACTAACCACAGAGGCAGATAACCCATGATCTAAGGAAAAGAGAAAATGTGTTGCGAAAGGTTCTCGTCTTTAGGCTTTAGCTTCATCTGTGATGTCAACCGTCTGAGGGCGTCGTCTGTCGGGAGAAGCTGACTATCGTGGTGCCACAAGCTAAAGAGGAACTGGGAAACCAAATGTCTTTGCCTACTTCAGTAGAGTGCTGGATCTAAACCAGACGCAGCGAGGCCATGTTGTTAGACTGTGTGAAAGTGTCAGAAAAGGTGAAGTTGCCAAGTTATATGCTGGAGGAGTGGCGATGGTAGCGTAAAAATCTTCCAGGTGTCGTGCCTGGGCTTGGTGACACCTTGAAAACTCTGATAATGAAGCTGTTCTGTGCAGATATGAGTCCGGGTATGACGTGTGATCTGGCCACAAAAGGTTTGAAAACCACTGGTCCAGCGCATCATTCAGGATCCCATGACAGTGATTTTAGAAAGACACGTTGGTGTTTAACAGTTTTGGATGGCCTATTTAAATGCTCTGAATACCAAAAATAAAATTCTAGGCAACGGCAATTTTAAACTCTGAGAAAATAAAACCTAAACTCTCCAATTGAGACTGTGACATGAAATAAATGATTGAATTTCCCTTTTCTGTTGATAATAATCCTCCACACTCCAGCAGTTAATTGTTTTAATAAGAGCTGAACTGCAGTTGACTTGCCCAGGAGACGCTAATGGTGGGCCTGTTGTTAGCCTGGACGATGCAGCAGAGACCCATTTGCTCTGCTCCTGAATGATCATGAGGCCAGGCTGAAGCATCTAAATATAAAAGGGCCAAATTAAATTCAAATGACTCAGATGCGTGATGACTGAGACGAGTGACTTATTTCTCCTCAGCACCCTGCTTCAGTCAGTCAGTGTGCTGCCTGCCTTTGAGCAAACGAGCCAGGAGTCACTTATTCCACTCTGGGTCGCCTCTCAAACCTTCAACTGTTAGAGGAAGGAGGTTGGGTGGTATGGGGTGGCGGGGGTGGCGGGGGTTGTGGGGGCGTGAAAGGAAGATGGGTGGAGGGAAGGAGGACAGAAAGACTAAATCAGTTGGCCGCGGAGAGGAAGCTCTGTCATATCCAGGAGGAAGTGTGAGTCAGTGCTCGTACATTCTTCAAGGCTGATTCAGCGCTGCACAGGAAGCGGGAAACGCTTACTGCTGGGCTTTAACGCCAGGAGGGAAAGAATCGTGTCTGGAGTAGTGTAACTGTGAAAAGTGTCCCCCAGTAAACGACAAACTAAAGGAAATAAAAAACAAAAATAACAATATTTGAACACAAACATGGGTAATCTTATCCACAGAAGTGACTCGCTCATTGCTTTCAAGTTGGAAGGAGGTGGCTGCCACTCAACATCGACTCAACACAGACCACAAAAAAGGAGAAGAAAGACTATCAACAGGAGAGAGGCGCAGCGCTGTCAGAGAAGAGGAGGGCAAAGGGTAGCGCGCTGGGTCTTCCTCTTTTTCTTTGCTCCCCAGAAATCTCCCCTTCCCTCTCCCTCTCCCATCACTTCTCAGATTTCACGGTTCCGGCTATAGCAGTTTAACCCCTTCTGTTCCAGTAAAACAGCCTTCGGTTTCAGCTACGTCTGAGAGCCGTAAGTCACTCAGAAGGAGGAAGTGAAAGGCTGAAAGAGCTCACTTAGTTATTATCACTGTTACATCAGTTTACGTTTGTTCCAATCGGGTTTGAACTTTGGTGTCACTCTGTGGAGGTTTTCCAGGTTGTGACCTATATTTCAGTTCAAAGCCAAGGCTGGTGACATCATGGTGGCCATGTGGGAGGTGGTGGTGGTGGTGAAGGGGATTGGGGTAGTTGTTTATAGGATGTCTTCTCCCATTTATACAACCACGGACAGTCTGTCCCACCCAGACTCTCATGGTCACTGCCCCCCCCCCCCCCCCCCCCCGTCCTCGTGATAAAATGCCAGCTTATCACCAGTTTCCATTCAGCTTCTTAGTGCTTATGTAACATCAACCCAGGGAGGAAGTGCTGTCCGCTGCGAATGAAGAATGTATCTGTGTGTGTGTGTGTGTGTGTGTGTGTGTGCTGAAAGGACGGTGTTAGAGTGAGACGACGCGTGGAGTGGAACGAGTTTCCACATGACAGAAAAAGCCACCAAACATGTATGACAGTGGAAAAAGTGTGTTCAGCTGATTACTGCATAGACACACACACACACTCTTTCTCTCTCTCACACTCACTCACACACACACACACACACACACACACACACACACACACACACACACACACACACACACACACACACACACACACACACACACGCATAGATCAACTGGTTCCCAAAGTCTTTCACACTTCTTACAAACACACACACACATCACTCTCACACTGTGTCTCTGTCTCACACAAAACCATGTTGTATTGTACGGGTTGTTGCTAGGAGACAAATTCCAAACCTCTTGAAACAGAGGGACTTACTCCTCATTTCTAAGCTGGTATGTTGGGAGAGAAAAGGGAGAGTGAAGGAGAAGGGAGAAGAGGGATGGGGATGAGGAATGGGGCTCTAAGAGACAAGAAAGCAAGTCTCCCACGCACAAAAGCTTTCGCTCTCAGCGGGAAGAAGTCCACAGACTCATCAGTCTCTCGCTCTGACATCAGCTCTGTTTCTCAAAAGATTCTAGAGGGAATGACGACACACATCCACAGTATCACTGTTGCAAAATGGCTCTGCAGCACTCTTCTTCACCTTTGCAAAATTGAACTATTTTTGACGAGGAATATGAGAGTGACAGCTGCGGCCAAAAAGACTTTTAGTATTCGTAGAAGAAAATTTAATTGGGGATCTATTATATTTTGGAAGCAATGCCTCGGGATGGTGTGCTCAAACTCAGCTCAAACCTAAACGTTTGTATTTAATCCCACCATCCCTTCGCATAGCTACAGCTTTACTGAGGTTCAAATACTGGCTGGGAGGAAAAAGGTGTAATTTTAAAACTGTGTAAATGCCAAATATTATTTTACGTGTTCAAGCGAGTGAAGTAGAAATCTTTGCTTAGCTGAAAATATGAGAATCCCAATAATATTACATTTTTTTTTTTTATTTTAAAAATGAAATGCATATCTGTGGTATTCCCATGTTTTCCTCTCATGTAGACACAGATGATCCAGTCAAACATAACAATACAAACTGTAAATGCTATTTCAGTGTGCCAGAATGAAATCCCTCTTCCACCTAGCGCTACTTATTCAGCAGTGCTATTTAACGTCAATATATAAAATGAAATCATCTCAAGATGAGACAGCATGAAATGCTGTCAATTTAAAAAAGAATAAATATTCCACTCCTACAGATTCCTTAGAAAACAGTGTTCTCTGATTGATTTTCTGCTTTCCTGCGCCGCCCTCGTTTACCTGAACAGGAAGGTGCTCTGTTGCATTTATTGAGACTGGTAGCTGACGTTTGAGAGTAAATTTAAAAAAAATGTATATATAATGTATTTTAGGCATCATGGACCACAACTAAATTGTGGAAGATGCACTGAATGAACATGCAAACTCCACACAGAAAGGGTCCAGGCAGGATTCAAACCAAGAACCTTTCTGTGAAGCAAACGTGCCAACCACTGCACTACCATGTTATTTGAGCTGTTGAGGAGATCCTGAACTTTTCTGTCGGTAAGCGCTGCTGTTTTTATCGCTGTCAGCTGCTGTTAGCCAGCATCAGTGAAACTTTCTCTGCAGTGGATCTAGGATTGTTGGACTCGGACACTTAACAAATAAACAATGTGAGAACGTAATCAAACTGTTTATCAGAGGGAAAGTGTGATTTTTAGGACACTCACATTAGATGGCATAACGTTAGCTTATAACCAGCTGTTGCTGCTGTTCAGTTGGTTCTTGTCGGCTGTCCAGAGACGGGAGGGTCGCATGTGTAATCTGCTGACAATAACCAAATGCAACATGGGGAATAAATAAGCATGCTTATGCATGTTTTTGTGTGTTAGAGCGCCGACTTCAGGAGATGAAGCTTGAGGTGAGGAGGAAGAGGATGAGGTGGAAATGATGGAGGGGAGTGCAGTGGTGGAGGAGGAAAAAGACATAATGAGAGAGAGATGATGAAAATATACATGTACAAATGTTAAATGGTCATATATAATTTGAAAGAGCTATTTGTGATCTTTAAATTTAAAGTAACGTAAAGATTTTCATTCAGTCAGTCAGGCAGAATGACGATGTCCATCTCAGCCTCTTTATTAAAGATAGCATGGCAACATGGCAGCTTCCACAAACTACTGTTACTACTACTACTATTTTTTAATGGATCAATTCAGTTTAGTGCAAATTAATTTTATGTGAAGGCATCAATTTGTTGGAAATATACATTGTAAAGACCATACAATAATTACAGAGAACAGTGCAAACAACCCCCTGTGAGCAAGCACTGACAGTGGGAAGGAAAAACTCCCTTTTAACAGGAAGAAACCTCCAGCAGAACCAGGCTCAGGGAGGGGGGGGTCATCTGCTGAGAGGAGAGAGAGACAGGACACAACCTCAAAAGATCATTTTAACCTTTAACTAATTTTTAATTCAGGCAGTGAGAGCCAATGGTACTTCACAATGTGCTTATAGCTTATATTGATGCACAGCAACCAATTTCAGATTGGGTCCTGAACAATAACAGTCAGATGTTGGTAAAAATGTAATCGAGTAACTAAAGTTTGACTATTTTCCTTGCAAAGTTGCTACTTTTTTCTGTGTATTTTCATTCAATATTTGCTCTAGGAATTTCCAGCAAATGTAATAATGATAAGAAAAGACAGGAAATCTGTTTGTGCCCATGTCCACAACGCAGGGTTTTTCCAGCTTTGAAGTGCAAAAAAGTCAAGATTGAGAGGAAATGCCGAAGTCACTTTCTCTTTCACACAAAACTTACATATGATCCAGTCATTTGTCTTTTTATTGACTTCTGATGTGTGTGTTTTAGCCATTTCCTTCAGTTCTCATTCTTTGTTTGCTTAGATTAGGGCTCCGAAACTATTCACGTGGTTAGTGTTAGAAAAAGATCACGGATTGTTCTAAATACGCTCAGTTTTAACCAAACTCGCCCTATGACAGCTGGGATATGTTCCAGACCCCCTGCAACCCTGAAAAGGATAAGCCAAAGAAAATGGATGGATGGATGGACACTTAGTTTTAGGGTGATGCATCTCCTCAGAGAAGTCATGAGAGCAAAGTGCATGCACAGAACTTTTTTTTCCATTTGAAATACAACAGCTTAAAAGACATGGTGACTATAATGAAAACAAAGCAGGACTTTTTATGTCTTTGCAGAAATAGAGTTTGTTTTTGTTACTATTTCACATTTTGCCAGGTGGGCGCTGACTGAAAGCTGTGCATGTACATTAAAAGGAGGAAAGGGCGGATGGTGTTCAGTTTGAGAGACTGCAGCTGGCCTGTATTGCTTTAGATTATTTGCATTTCTTATTTTTGATATTTAACCTTTCATCGAGACTCTCCTGACAGCTCCTGTGGCGAGTCTAGGCCTGCACGCCACTAGCATGACTAAAAGTATGCATTATGAAGCTTGTAAAGTATTAATAGGCATGTTTTAAGGGGTTAAAAAAAACAGTACCTTGAGCCCTCTCAGCAGTAAAATCTGCCACTGTGTGTCAATCACAGTGGCAGTCTGTGCTTATAATGTCATTACCAAGGTAAATGAGGCCCTGAACATTCTTCATGAAAGCATGCACACACACATACAGAAAGACACCCAACCTTCTGTCATGTGCTCTTCATTTCCATCCCACCATTTCAGCTGCTCTGCTATGTACTCATTTCCCCTTTAGTGTTGGCATCTTCTCAGCTTCCGTATCTCTCCTTGCCTCTCATGCTGTGAAATGCAGACGTTTTAGGCAAAAGAGAGAAATCTCACCCTTATATGACAATGCTGTCCCCTTTGATGGGTCTATCCCTGACACTAGCTGATCCTCTAGCCTATAAAGTCACATACTGTGGTGTCACGAGGTCAGTTGCCTGTCTGTCCATCTTTCTGACACGACAGGGATTGTGCTGCATGTTTTGCACGGTCAGGGTTTCCCACAGGATGAAATCCAACCAGAATGCCGATCTCACGGTTGTCCCGGCCTTCGTCTTGGCTCTCTGAGCTTTCTGTTGATAAGGGACTTGATGTGAGAGATATAAAGGCTTCTGACAGAATGCATTTCACTTGCACTTTACCTCTGAGTTTGTGCAACCACAAATACCTTAGGGTCACCTGCTGTGGCTCTGTGTTTACCACTGTGTCACCTGCATGATGAGGAATGATGAAGAGACTCTAATCTTTAGGAACGTTTCAGTAAATCAAGGCTAACACAGTCTCTGAACACGTGACTGACTTATTCCATTTGGGTTTTAAAGGCAGAAAAGATTACACTCATGTTGGGCAGCATACTGGCCCCTGAAGATTCGATTCGATTCGATTCAATTCAATTCAATTCAATTCAATTCAATTCAATTCAATTCAATTCAATTCAATTCAATTCAATTCAAATTGTATAGCGCCAAATCACAACCAACAGTCGCCTCAAGGCGCTTTGTATAGTGGGTAAAGACCCTACAATAATACAGAGAAAACCCAACAGTCAAAACGACCCCCTATGAGCAGCACTTGGTGACAGTGGGAAGGAAAAACTCCCTTTAAACAGGAAGAAACCTCCAGCAGAACCAGGATCAGGGAGGGGCAGTCATCTGCCATGACTGGATGGGGGTGAGGGGAGAGAGACAAGAAAAACAACACACAGGACAAAAGACACACTGTGGAAGAGAGACAGAGATTAAGTATTATCAGAGTAAAAAGAGGTAAATGAAAAGAAACAGTGCATTATGGGAACCCCCGAGCAGCCTAGGCCTATAGCAGCATAACTAAGGGAGGGTTCAGGGTCACCTGATCCAGCCCTAACTATAAGCTTGATCATAAAGGAATGTTTTAAGCCTAATCTTAAAAATAGAGAGGGTGTCTGTCTCCTGAATCCAAGCTGGGAGCTGGTTCCACAGAAGAGGGGCCTGAAAGCTGAAGGCTCTGCCTCCCATTCTACTCTTAAGTATCCTAGGAACCACAAGTAAGCCAGCAGTCTGAGAAAGAAGTGCTCTATTGGGGTGTAATGGTACTATAAGGTCTTTGAGATAAAATGTGGCCTGATTATTGAAGACCTTGTATGTGAGGAGAAGGATTTTAAATTTTATTCTAGATTTAACAGGGAGCCAATAAAGAGAAGCCAATATGGGAGAAATCTGCTCTCTCTTTCTAGTCCCTGTCAGTACTCTAGCTGCAGCATTTTGGATCAGCTGAAGGCTTTTCAGGGAGCTTTTAGGACAGCCTGATAATAATGAATTACAATAGTCCACCCTAGAAGTAATAAATGCATGAATGAGCTTTTCAGCATCACTCTGAGAAAGGATGTTTCTAATTTTAGAAATATTGCGCAAATGCAAAAAAAGCAGTCCTACATATTTGTTTAATATTTGCATTGAAGGACATATCCTAGTCAAAAATGACTCCAAGATTTCTCACAGTGTTACTGGAGACCAAAGTAATGCCACCCAGAGTAAGTATCTAGTTAGACACCATGTTTCTAAGATTTGTGGGGCCGAGCACAAGAATTTCAGTTTTATCTGAATTTAGAAGCAGGAAATTAGAGGTCATCCAGGCCTTTATGTCTTTAAGACATTCCTGCAGTTTAGCTAATTGATGTGCGTCATCTGGCTTCATTGATAGATAAAGCTGAGTATCATCTGTACAACAATGAAAATTTATGCAGTGCTTCCTAATAATACTGCCTAAGGGAAGCACGTATATTGTAAATTAAATTGGTCCTAGCACAGAACCCTGTGGAACTCCATAATTAACCTTAGTGTGTGAAGAAGACTCCTCATTTACATGAACAAATTGGAGTCCATTAGATAAATATGATTCAAACCACTGCAGTGCAGTACCTTTAATACCTATAGTATGCTCTAATCCCTGTAATAAAATGTTATGGTCAACAGTATCAAAAGCTGCACCGAGGTCCAACAGGACAAGAACAGAGATGAGTCCACTGTCAGAGGCTCTAAGAAGATCATTGGTAACCTTCACTAATGCTGTTTCTGTACTGTGATGAATTCTGAAACCTGACTGAAACTCTTCAAATAAACCGTTCCTCTGCAGATGATCAGTTAGCTGTTTTACAACTACTCTTTCAAGAATCTTTGAGAGAAAAGGAAGGTTGGAGATTGGCCTATAATTATCTAAGTCGGCTGGGTCAGTGATGGCTTTTTAAGTAGAGGTTTAATTACAGCCACCTTGAAGGCCTGTGGTACATAGCCAAGACAGATTGATTA
The DNA here is from genome assembly GCF_007364275.1 of Archocentrus centrarchus. Taxonomy (NCBI): domain Eukaryota; kingdom Metazoa; phylum Chordata; class Actinopteri; order Cichliformes; family Cichlidae; genus Archocentrus; species Archocentrus centrarchus. The sequence continues at coordinate 33,467,601 of NC_044366.1, forward strand.
TTTTTAAGACTGAAGTATCAATAAATGGAAAGACTTCTTTGAACAGTCTAGTAGGAATGGGATCTAATAAACATGTTGATAGTTTGGAGGAAGTAACTATTGAAGTTAACTTCGAAAGATCAACTGAAGTGAGATTTTCTAAACAAATCCAACAGTGATCCAAGTGGTCCAAAAGATGAATCCAAAGGTGTAATTCTGTACAGATGTACCCTCACCAAACACTTTATTAGGTACAATTTGTTTGAGATAATCTGAGTTTTGTGACATGGCACATTATCCTTCTTGAAGCAGCCATCAGAAGGTACACTGTGGTTATGAAGGGATCGACACGATCAGCAACAATACTCAGGTAGGCTGTGACATTTAAATGATGCCCACTTCTGTGCCAAGGAAACATTGCCTACACCATTACACCACCACCACCAGCAGCCTGAATTGTTCATACAAAGAAGGATGGAGCCATTGATCCACATGCATGCTGATTATGCCAAATTCTGACCAAATATCACAGCAGAAATTGAGATGCAGCAGACCAGGCAACAGTTTTCCAATCTTCTATTGGCCAAGTCTGGTGAGTCTGTGTGAACTGTAGCCTTGGTTTCTAAGATTACTGTTCTTAGCTGACAGTAGAGGCACCTGGTGTGATCTTCTACTGCTGTAGCTCATCTGCTCCAGGGTTCACATTGTTGTGCAGTCAGAGATGCCCTTTTGCCTAGTTTGGTTGTAACAAGTAGTTATTTAAGTTTATTTTGCCTTCATATCAGCTTGAACCAGTCTGACCATTCTCCTCTGCCCTCTGTCGAAGAACTGCTGCTCACTGGTTATTTTCTCCTTGTTGGATCCTCTCTGCATGGCAGTAGCCCACTAACTTCATATGGGCTGAACCTCTGAAGTGTCTGAACCTCAGTAATTTTTTTTCAAAACAATATAGTAAAAATTTTTATGAATACATGTGTGATGCTCTAGGTGGTTTTTACTTTGAAAAGACTCAACAGGAATTCTATGAGATTATGATCCACTTTGCAGTGCCTCTAATTGGGTTGTGTTCAGGGGTTAGGGTGACACATGACTCATTGGTTGGTTTAAGGCACAATACGTGAATCAGAGGTGCAGTAGGACCAGAGCTACTAAGTAAGTAACTTTTCCCCTTGTGTTATTTTAATTTCAAGTGAAGAATAATTATATATTTTGTTGTATTTTTTCACACGAAACAGAAATCTTCCATAGTTCTATAGCCACAGTATCCAAGCTGTACAAAATAGTCCTTTGCAGTTTTCAAAATTTCTGGTTTTGTGTATTGAAACTCTGAGACCTAGCCTCTTCAGAAGAGTAGCCTTTTCTACTGGTCATAAGAGGTGCTAAACCTTAAATATGATATGCAACGCCAATTCCAAAAAAGTGGGGATGTGTAAAATGTAAATAAAAACAGAATGCAATGATTTAAAAATCTATACTTTACTCACATTAGAGCCTACCACCCTGAATCCGCCAGATCTCATCTGCTCTCTGAAGCTAAGCAGGGGCAGGCCTGATTAGTACTTGGATGGGAGACCACTTGGGAATACCAGGTGCTGTATTTAATGTACTATGAGTTAAAAGTGACTCAGGCATATGTGGGGAAAATCTTATTTTGGGTGCTGTTTATGTTCCACATGAGTCTATTTATCCCAACGCTGACTCATTTGATATTATAGCTGATGACTTAATTATGATTAATAATATCTATGAGGATTGTTCAGTTTTATTCCTAGATGACTTTAACGCCGGTACTAGTTGCTTATCTGATTTTGCTGATATGGATGAAAATCTCACCGTTTCCTGTGACTTACATGTTGAATATTTTTTTGTTTGATGGTAGTGAGATGGATTTACTAGGCATATCAACTCCAAGATATGATCAAGATAAGAAGAACAATAATAATGGATACAAATTGATTGAACTGTGTAAAGCCTCAATGTAAAGATAGTGAATGGTCGGATGGGATCTGATCTGGGAGTGGGTGAATTTACTTGCTATAAACCCAATGGTAAAAGTACTGTTGATTATGTTATCGTGAATCCTAAATTGATGTCCAAAATATATTCTTTTGAAGTTGATATGTTTGACATAAATCTCTCTAATGTCCACTGCCCAATTAATTTAAGTATCAAAACCAAGTACACATCGAATGTGTTGGATGTTTCTTATTTATCATTAGAAAGTAATCATACTCCCAAAGCTCAATTATAAATTAACTGGGATTCAAGCTTAGCCAATGAATTTAGGACTGCACTTGAAAGTTCATCTGAAGTGACTGGTAAATTAAATGACAGAATATCAAGTTTAGATCTTAATTCTGTTACACAGAATGATATAACCTTTTAACTCGGGAACTGTGTTCCATATTTATTGGTACTGCAAAACAATTTGGCATTAGTAAAGAGGTTTGGTTTACGAATTGTAATAGGCATAACTGTAAATCAAACAAGGATTGGTTTGATGATGAGTGTAAATCAGTTAGGGATAAATATGTGAAGTTAAAAAATAGGCTTAGAAAAATCAGAACAATAGAATCCAGATGTGAATTGAAAAACCTTTCTTTGATTTAGTTGACAGATGCTCATTATGAAAGAAACTGATTGGGTATGGGTTAAATGGCAAAATTTTTAATGTTATATGCACTCTTTACAGCAATGCAAAATCTTGTATTAAGGTTGGGTCTAAATTATCAGATTTCTTTAAATGTAATGTGGGGGTAAGGCAAGTTAAAAACCTCTCGCCATTACTTTTTGCTATTTATTTAAATGACTTTGAGAATTATTTGAGTCAATCTTGCAAAGGTTTAAATAGCCTTGCATCCAAGTTTTCTGATTTTTTTTAGTAGTGACGTGGTTGAAGTGTACATTAGGTTATATGTACTTCTTTACACGGATGATACTATTGTTAAAGAAGAATCTGGGGATGAGTTACAGCTGGCTCTTAACTGTGTTTACAAGTACTGTAAGGAATGGAAACTCACGATTAATACATCTAAAACCAAAATTATTGCTTTCTTCAGGGGTAAAATTCAGAATCTCCCCATTTTCCAATTTGGCCCTGATAAGATCAAAGCTTGTAGTGATTATATTTAGGTACCACATTCAATTATAATGGTAACTTTACTAAAGCAATTGACAAACAAATTAATGAAGCCATCCATGCACTGTTTTGTCTGAAAATCAAGGCACTTAAGTTAAATCTCCCTATTGATATTCAGTGTGAACTCTTTAACAGAATAATTGTAGCCATCTTGTTGTATGGATCTGAAGTATGGGTTTTTAACAAATTAGATCAAGTTATTATGTTTAAAAAGAAATTTTAAAAAATTTACTTGGAGTTAATAAAAGCACAACAAATTTTATGGCGTTTGGGGAATTGGGTCAATTTGGTATTGAAGCACTAGTATACAAAAGAATTATACATTTTTTGGGTTATCTTACTAATAGTAAGGAAAAAAGTTTTCCAATGCCATGTTTAGATTTCTTAAAGATATGTATGATAAAGATGTCTTTAAATCAAGATGGGTATCAAAAGTTGAAGAGATCCTAGATAATTGTTGGTTTTCTTATGTGTGGCCAAATATTGGATTCATTGATGCTGATTGGCTTATGAATACCATTAGTCTAAGAATTGATGATATTTATAAGCAAAAATGGTATGGTGAAATCCAGAATAATAGGTTATGTTCCAACTATTGTCATTTTAAACTCAAAAAGTCTTTGGAAAATTACCTCGTCTCTAATTTAAATTACCATGATTGTATAATTTTTGCTAAATTTTGTTGTGGAAACCATCAGCTCCCTATTACAGAAGGTCGTCTTTTTAAATGATATAGCTCAGGCCAAATGTAATCTTTGTAATATGAGGGCTATCGGTAATGAATATCATTATATACTGGTTTGCCCATTTTTTAAAAACCCAACGTGAAAAGTATCTGAGCCATCAATTTTTTTTTTTTGTCCAAATATATGTACGTTTTCTGAACTGTTCCGAACCAAGAATGAAACAATATTGTCTAATCTGATTAACTTTATTAAAATAATTTTATATTATTTTAGATATTTTCCTGTAAATTCTCTGTATCAAATCGGTAATGTTTCTCATACATTCAGATTTTGGATTTTTGGCTCACAGATTTTACAGTTTGTTTTTGTTTTTGTCTATTTTTAATTATTTTTAAACTTTTCTTGTACACAAGCCATGATGATGGTTGATGATGGATGATATTGGTTGCTTATCTAGCAGTGGTAAATTTAACATTTTTTAAAATTGTACTCTCATCTCCTGAAAGGGGTCATTTTTTGGGTTAAAAAATTGATTGATTGAGTAGAATATAGAAAACATATCAAATGTTTAATCTGAGAAAATATATAATTTTAAGAAAATAATATGAATTTGATGGCAGCAACACGTCTTAGAAAGTCTATGCAACACTCTATAAATGTCTGGAAACTGAGTGAGAGCAGTTGCTGGACTTTGGGGAGAGCAATTTGGTCCCATTCTTGTCTCATATAGGATTCTAGCTACTCAGCAGACCTCAGCCTTCTTTGCTATATTTTTTTGTCTCATGCCAGATGGATTCATTTGATGGAAGGTTTGGACCGCATGCAGTCCAGTTCAGCACAAAGTCATGCTGTTGGAATAGATGCAGAATGCTGTTTAACATCTTGCTGAAATATGCAAGACCATCCCTGAAACAGACGCTGTTTGAATGGGAACATGTTACTCTAAAACAGGGGTCGGCAACCCGCGGCTCTTTCATCCTTATGCTGCGGCTCTGTGTGACTTGGTCCAAGTCGTGATGCCATCATGGCAAAGAAAATACCAACAGAGGTGGCAAAAGTACTGACATTCTGTACTTAAGTAGAAGTACAAGTACTTGTGTTAAAAAACACTTTGGTAAAAGTCGAAGTACTGGTTCAAGTTCTTTACTTAAGTAAAAGTAAAAAAGTACAGGCTCTGAAATTTACTCAAAGTAAGAAAGTAAAAGTAGTTCTTTGGAGGACGTTTCTACCTGCTATTTTTGTGTAAAGCTAACTGAACCTTATTATATATTATTGTAATAATATAAAATAATACATGAGAACACAAACGTTATTCCAATCTAAATTTTAATTCTAATGAATGTACTCAGCTTGAATCACAAACTGTGAAAGGGAATTTAAACACAGCTCTGTTCTCTGTGTCCTCCATAGTAGAGGGTGACTGTGCCTCCACCTAAACACCAACATGAGGATACTCAGGGGTTACAGTGGGATTCAGAAGGTGGAGGAACCCTAAGATCAGCTGTAGTGGCTCTGCATGGGGAGAAGAATCACAGCTTTCTATTGTAGCTGCAGTAAATGATGTTGGTGTGCAGGCTGTGATCAGCTGACCTGCTGCTGCTGCTCTGAGGTTTACTGCTCTGTGTGGATGAACTGAACTCACAAAGATGTAACCCAGTATTTCACAGCTCTCTGAGCTGATCTCCATCCCCTACACTGACAGCATACAGGCTGTAGAAATGTTGGATTCAGTGAATGAATCTCAGCATCAGCTTTGATTCAAACTCATCTCTGCTGCACTGATGTAACCTGTAACTGTGACCATGAACACAGCCTCTGTGCACCAACACAGAACTTTACTGTAAATACAGTACAACAGGATAACCTGTTTATTACACACTAAACTGCAGTATTTTCATAGAATCTTTGAATAACACAAAGTCAGCATACTTCAGTTTATTTTCAGTCCTTACCTTTAATTCTAACCTCTCTTCTTCCTCTCCTGTCCTCTTTCTCCATCTCTGAGTGAACTTCTCTCTCTTTGCTCTCCCTGAAATGCAGCAGCTCTTCTTTTAGCTAGCAGACACACTGTGTGACAAACTGCACACACTTTGTGTGTTTGCTGATATTTGTTGAGCATTTAAAAACGTTGCATTTACCTGCCACACGTTACTCCCTTCATACTCGCTCCTCTTCAGTAGCGCTAGCTAAGCTGTTTATGTCCCGCGAGCATAACTTACGGATTCGGTCCGGCCCGCTGTGACCCCTGATTATAGCGCTATAAATGAGACATTAATTATATGGGTTTGCGTATTTAATCCCTTTGTACCCGATAAGCCCTGATGATGGAGGATACGCCAGTACAATTGTCTCTTATATGTTAATATTCCTCCGTTTAGGCTCAGATCGCTTGATGACTGACGGAGCACTGACCGGAAACGCAAACTTCTCCCTGACGTGTTAAAAAGTAACGAGTCTGTTTTGAAAATGTAAGAAGTAGAAAGTACCGATACTTGTGTAAAAATGTAGGGAGTAAAAGTAAAAAGTAGTCAGAAAAATAAATACTCAAGTAAAGTACAGATACCTAAAAAATCTACTTAAGTACAGTAACGAAGTATTTTTATTTCGTTACTTCCCACCTCTGAATACCAACAATGATAAGAGAAAATACATTTGACCACTTGAGTGTTCTATAAAACATAATTTTGGGTTCATATATGTGAATATCCAACTCCAGACGAGTCACTGCCAGTTTACTAGAGGGGGCTGTCATTAGCACTAGTGGTTGTGCCGGAAGCCTCCCCTCAGTACCAAGGTGTTCTGTCAAAATGTTTTTCATGCTTTATTCCCTGATTAGCAACTAAAAATAGACCTGCAGTAGAAACGTATTTAGGATAATGCTTGTGAATAAAAAGCATTACAGCATTAAGCTCATGCAGCCCCCAGTTTTTCATCAAAAACAGCAGCAGCAGATGTTTCAGTCTGCAGCGCAAAGAGGCGGAGCCATTACTGAGACGGTGAGGTCAGGTGGAGCAACCGGGAAACAGCTGGAGGTCCTTCATGAACCACCTGATCAGCAACATGAAGAAAAGAGAACTTTGTAGCTTCTCCATCTACCTTGTTTCACACAAAAAATCTGCAGTATGGAAGTTAAAATGTGCAGATGAATTGATAATATGAATTTATTTTTTTTTATCTGATTAATTAATAGAATAATTGGTAGAATAACTGATTGCTAAAATAATCGATAGTTGCAGCCCTATCTGTATTCAGAAAGCCATAGTCAAACATTAGTTTTCAGCACCAGTGGAGCTATGAAAGGCCTTCAAGAAAAAACTACAGGTGGCTGATATTTGAAATGCTATTCGCAGCTGATCGCACAGCACTCTGCATGGGACGCATTAAATGCATGATATAAGTATAACTTTTCTAGATTATATGCAAAAATGAGCACTCTATCAATCTAATAAGCCTGATTTAGAGCTCTGCAGTGGTCCTACGAACATCACTGACATGCACCTCAAGAAATGTAACTACACATCCACAAAGACTGTGATTACTGCCTAGGCTTCAGAGGTGCTTTCTGGTTACATACGCAGGCCCTGTTACTCAATCAACAAGCAGGAGCAGCATTTAGCGGTTAGCATTAACTTGCTAATTAGAATTAGGGGGGCACCGGGCTGAAAGAAATTTCTGGCTAGAACCCTGTATAAGTATCCAGTTGAAGTGCATTCTATTTTTGTTAGTTCGGTTTTTGTTGTATTTCTAAATTGGAACATTATTGTGACCTTGAAATATTAAAATAAAATTATTTTATTAGTTTTTTATTTTTCATCTCAATATATGCATCACTCGCAGAAGCCGGTAGTAGTTGCGGCTCTTGGTTTTTTTTCCGTGGAATTTTTCCATGGTTCAAGTGTCTCTTTGAGTGTTAAAGGTTGCTGACCCCTGCTCTAAAACCTCTGTGTTTCAGCATTGATGTGCCTTTGCAGATGTGCAAGATAGTTCCTTTTCCAGTTTCCCACCTTGACTCAGTGCATTTTAAATGAGCTTTGGCCCTTTAACTTGCATTTATGATGACGAACTGTGTTCACAGACAGTGATTCCTGCAAGTGTTGCTGAGCCCATGCAGTGATATCCATGAAAGAATAATGCCTGTTTTTGTTTGTTTGTTTGTTTGTTTGTTTGTTTTTGGCCTTGTCCCTTGTGCACAGATATTTTCCCAGATTCTCTGAATCATTTGATGATATTATGTACTGTAGGTGATGAAAAAGCTTGACTGATGCTGTGGAGCATTATTCTGAAATGTTACATAATTTGTAGATGCATTAATTTTGCAGACTGATGAACCTCTGCTCATCTTTACTTCTGAGAAACTCTGCCTCTCTAAGATGTTTTCATATCCACTCATTAACTGACAGTCACTTACTGACCTGCTGCCAGTTAATGTTGTATTAAGGAAGCAGTTGAACTGGTATACCCGCCAAAGTGGCTGGTGTGCATATATACTTGACCAAGCAGCTACTGAGTTTTCCTGAGCGACAGTTTTGCTCAGAAATTGAATTATAATTGCTTTTGGATCGTGCCATATAAATCAGTGAAATCTGAGAAAAGCTCTCACCTAACCTCCAAAAATCTTTTTGTGCAATAGTTTTAAATATTCAATGAAGCCAAATGTGTTATATCAAATGTTCTTTTATCATCCACTGGATCGCCTCAAGGTTGTACTTTATCAACTCTTTTATTTGTTTTATATACAAATGGTTGTTGGAGCCGTCATGCGGGGCATCACACACACACTGAAATATGCTGATGACTCTGTTGCCCTCTCTTTAGTGAGCCATGGAGATGCTGACCATAGCTCAGTGGTTGATGATGTCATACAGTACAGTGGTGTAAGTCTTCCTTCCTTCATATTAATGTCAGGAAAACAAAGGAGATGATTGTAAATTTTGGTAAAAATCCTGTCATCATTTCTCCTGTACTACCCATCAACAGCCAATTAGCTGAGGTGGTTAATCAGCATAAATACTTTGGCACCCTGACCTGTGGCTCACGTTTGAACCACAGGTCGATGCAGTGTGCAAGAAAGCACATCAGAGACTATTTTTGTTCTTTTACCATACTTTTATGAGAATCTGTGTTAACCTTTTATGTGTTTGTATGGGCTTTAAATTTGAGGAATAGAAATCATTAAACTATGCAGCAAGATTGCAGAGGTCTCCCTGAACTACCTGAAGGATGTGTACGAGGTCGGGACCCTAAGAAAAGCCCACGGATGACTCCAGCCACCCTCTTCATGGCCACTGCAGGTTGCTCTCCTCAGGCTGCAGATGTGTGGTGCCACAGTCAAGGACCAACAGGTTCAAAAACTCTTTTGTTACCTTGGCAGTAGGTTTATTAAATAACAAGGTGATATGTCTTATTGTTTTTAATGTCACTCCTAGCTGCAAAACTATTTGCCCCGTGGGGATAATAAAGATTTCTTTGACCTCGGCCATGCAAAAATGTTCCCGTTACACTAAGAACATTTCCAGAGTTACACACCCTGAAAGGACAAAGGAGTGGGTTGAAATTTGGTGCTTATTTTCCAGCATTGTTGAGCCCTCATATCTAAGTACAGGAGACACCCACGTGAAGTTTAAACCATGTTAAAAGTCATAACCAAATGAAATTTCATTTTATTTATTTATTATTTTATTGAAGAAGTCCTGACTCTGTTCGCTGCCGATGACTTCAGCATGTGTCAGATTCTTTCTGTAATTGCTTTGCAAAATTGATGGTGTTGTGTACATTCACGTAGCAGTAACTTCATAAACACAGGGTGATTCTTTTTTCCAGCCTTTGCGTTAGCACACCAATAGGTCAGCGTGAAGGATTACGCACATAACTTTTCAGCTTTATGCCATTTCAAAAATATTTAGAAGTCAGAAACAGGGAGAGAACAGCAGGCAGCTGCTTGCTGAGATAGACCTAACACCTCCAAACACAAAGATTCTTGAGCTGCTAGTCTGGAATCTAAAGAAGAAGATTGCCAGGATGGCAGCCATACCGCAGGTCTGTCTGTAGCTCTCGGCTGGCATTTCTTCAACTAGCTTATGTTCAAATTGTGATTGTGATTAAGGTTTTCTTACTAGTACAATGACACTCTGACATTTTGGCTTCACTTCAGCTCTTATGACTGGAGATTTATCTCTCAGCTGCTGTCTACTTGTGAGATTTTGTGTGTAATCATGCAAATTGTTTTTTTGCGAAGCTCCGTTGGGGTTGTGTCCCGTGCCTCCAAATTCAAGTGTTGAGACATTTTCACGCCAAACTCTGTGGCAGGTTCCTCCTCAGCCTGACTCACCGGGTCTGATATGTGATAACAGAGTGTTGAGCATGTGGTTGTTGGCCTCACTCACCGACACTTTGAATTTCTGGTGAACTGGCACATTGTGTAAAGCCTACATTACGCTGCTGTAATTGCTGGTCTCCAGCCCATGATATCATGTTGCAGGTGATGTTTAGTCACTGGTTTGGTTGAGGTTTTAAGTGACTGTCATGATTCAGTGTGCGTCATCAAGAATACGTTGACCCCTTGTAGTGGTTGTCTATGTGTATGTAAGATAGGTATTTAGATGCAGATGTGGCAGACCATGTTTATTTTAATTATTTATTTATGTTTTCTTTTTTTTTGCAGAGTCATTGTCTTCAGTATTTTGAACCCAGAGCAGAGACAGTTGGAATAAGTTAATCACAAATATGATTCCTCTATTTATTTTTTATGGAGTTTAGAGGTACTTCTTTTAAAATAAGTTAAAGTTATCTTCACATTTGGCTTTAAGCCTCAACATTTTTGTAAGTCAATATATTTTCTTGTTATTTTCTTTGTGGTTTTAAGTATTATATTCCATGAACTGGCCCATATTATACCTTCACTGAATCAACGCATTCATATGAATGACTCCAAAGCAGCCAATTACTGTAACACTCTGCTTCATCATCTTTTTGGCTGAATATATGAATATATATGTATTCAATAAGACTTGAATCCAATCATTGAGATCATAATCTCGACAGAAAAGTGTTTAACAGAGTCACAGCTGAAAGGTGTGAGGGACATTTTACCTCTAGTTTTTTCACGTAATTTCAGCCCTCTGGTGGTCATTAGAAAGAATGCAGGTTTAAAACCCAGCAGCAGAGGTGGGAAGTAAGAAAGTACAAATACTTTGTTACTGTACTTCAGTAGAATTTTCAGGTATCTGTACTTTGAGTATTTATTTTTCTGACAGCTTTTTACTTTTACTGCCTACATTTTTACATAAATATCGGTACTTTCTGCCCCTAACATTTTTAAAACAGACTCATTACTTTAGGTTTAACACATCTGAGGGAAGTTTTTATTTCCCATCACTGCGCCATCAAACATCAAACCAGTTTGAGCCTAACTGGAGGGAACAATAACAGCAAAAAACAATCCTACTGGTGTATCAATCACTGGGGCTTTTTGCATACAAAGAGATGAAACAAGCAAAAACATAATTTATGAATCATTTATAGCACTATAATCAGGGGTTACAGTGGGCTGCAAGAATCTGGAAGGGCATTTTTGGTGTCCATAAGTTGTGGTCACAGTATTTCTGTATCTAGCTAATGCAACATAAGAGGAGTAACACTTTTTAACCCTATTCAGATCCGGGTTTGGGGGGTTTGGGGGTTTTTAAGGGCTTCCTGGGACCGAGAGGTGAGCTTTTGAGCCACACCAATAACATCATAACTCCTAAATTATTTAAGATATCGTCACCATATTTTCAGGAAATGATGTATACACATCACATCACTGTGATGCCATCGATTTGGTTTTATTTTTTTGTCATAGTGCAATATTCCCTTAACAATCAGAGGTATACAAGATAACTTGAATAGAATGCATGTCTGATAAAGTGTCAGTATATTTTTTAAGCACTCTGGTCAGATACAAAACAAAGTATTTTTAGGAGTATCTTTGCTGTTGTGGTTGCTGTCCTCTTGGATCTGCCATCTTTCTATCAATATATGTTTCAATATCTATCCAAAAACACCCCAGTCTGGTCATTTTCAATGCAACATTTCTGTTATCCCAACAAATATGGGCAAGCACACAAAGTGCCGTCTGCAGTTTGTCACACAGCAGGTCTGCTAGCTAAAGGTCCAGCTAATGATGCTGAGATTCATTCACTGAATTCAACCTTTATGCCAACTGCATACTGTCAGTATAAAGACAGTATAAATAGTATATAGTGTAGTTGATCGAAATCAGCCAAGATAGCTTGTGAAGTACTGCGTTACAACTTGAAGCAAACAGAGAGAAATGTCCTTGAATGGATGCGAATGAGGACAGCGACACAGCTGTAATTTTATGTACCGTATTTTTCGGAGTATAAGTCGCACTTTTTTTCATAGTTTGGCTGGGGGTGCGACCTATACTCCGGAGCGACGTATATGTGACATTTATAACACATGAACCAAAATACTCCAGCCACTTGACATCTCCGTGAACTGCAGCTTTAAGGCAGTCTTGCGTAACCTGTGGGCGCAGTGGATGATGGATGGAGAGCACAGCTTAACGGCAACTGGGAGAATGCGCCACCCAACTTTCCTGGAAGTCATTGGATGGATCAAGAAAACATGGGCTTCAGTGACAACCAAACCATCCTGTTGGGATTCAGAAAGGCTGGAATAATTGGAACTGCAGCTGACGACGAGTCTGACTAACGCGACACAGAAGAGGAAGCGGCGCTTCAGCTACGGAGTGTACGGAATTGTTTAGAAGTGACACCGAGGATGAAGAATTCAATGGATTGATGGTTTGGTTAACTTGTTAGTATGTTCTTTATGCTATGGTTATCTGAATAACTTAATGTTACGTTAACATACCGAACACGTGTTCGTTGTGCGTCATGTAGCTGAATGTGTTACGTTAGCATAACGTAGGCGTAACCGTGTTCGTCCTGTTCTTTAAGCCATTATTATTTTAAATTGCCGTTCAAGATGGAATTTCTGCTCTGGATCTCGGATTCTATCAACCCCCCCCCCCCCCCCAAAAAAAGTGCGACTTATAGTCCAGTGCGACCTATATATGTTTTTTTCTTCTTTATTATGCATTTTTTGGCTGGTGCGACCTATACTCCGGAGCGACGTATAGTCCGAAAAATACGGTATGCTTTTGCTGTGTTTGCAAATTCGTCTTTAATACCCTCTTTCACAGATTCATGTTTTTTGAATAATTATGTCCATTAATTTGCAACCTGTTGATCCAAAATGCTGCAGCTAGAGTCCTGACAGGGACTAGAAAGAGAGAGCATATTTCTCCCATATTGGCTTCTCTTCATTGGCTCCCTGTTAAATCTAGAATAGAATTTAAAATTCTTCTCCTCACATACAAGGTCTTCAATAATCAGGCCCAACCTTATCTTAAAGACCTCATAGTACCATATCACCCCAACAGAGCACTTCGCTCTCAGACTGCTGGCTTACTTGTGGTTCCTAGGATACTTAAGAGTAGAATGGGAGGCAGAGCCTTCAGCTTTCAGGCCCCTCTTCTGTGGAACCAGCTTCCAGCTTGGATTCAGGAGACAGACACCCTCTCTATTTTTAAGATTAGGCTTAAAACTTTCCTTTTTGATCAAGCTTATAGTTAGGGCTGGATCAGGTGACCCTGAACCCTCCCTTAGTTATGCTGCTATAGGCCTAGTCTGCTGGGGGGTTCACATAATGCACTGTTTCTTCTCATTCACCTTATTTACTTTGTTTATACTCCACTCTGCATTTAATCATTAATTGATATTAATCTCTGTCTCTCTCCCCTCACAGCAGATGACCCCCCCTCCCTGAGCCTGGTTCTGCTGGAGGTTTCTTCCTGTTAAAAGGGAGTTTTTCCTTCCCACTGTCACCAAGTGCTGCTCATAGGGGGTCGTTTTGACTGTTGGGTTTTCTCTGTATTATTGTAGGGTCTTTACCCACAATACAAAGCTCCTTGAGGCGACTGTTTATTGTGATTTGGCGCTATATAAATAACATTGAATTGAATTGAACTGTTGAAAAATTTGCTGCTCATTTTAGGTGAAACAGAGATGAATCCATTTGAGTCAGTTAATTACTTGCTATTAACTGCTACTTATATAGTGGCTGGACACACCCTTAGATACTGGGTACTTCAGTGAGAGCTCAAAGCAGGGCCGCTGCACCCTCATAATGAAGGATCCAGTTGAGATTGTTCATGAGGACGAACCCACTCACTTTGATTATGTGCTCATTTTCTATGTTGCTTCATTGGCAACATTTAGGCTTATTGTTTTATAATTTACTTCAGTCACAGTTGCTGAAAAGGGAACACAATGGCAAATACACCCAATTTGTTTGCAGACAATCAAACACAGATGCAGTTTCAGCATCTGTAACAACATCATCTCCTGAGAAGAGAAAATTTGAGCCGAGAGGAGAGTCGGCAGGCTTCTTCACTGCAACTATTACATTTCACTTTGTTATTGGAGCACTTATGGCCAAGAAATACAGTTAATAATGTTAGAAAACGAGGCATTATTAAATCAAATGATATAATTTTAGACCCAGTGAACACCCAAATGTAGAAATGTAGCTCACATACAGAGTTTTAGCAATTTATTCCAGCCGTGCCAACAAACTTGTTAACATTTCGATCTAGTGGCCTTGATCAGAGTGTCTGATGAGTCGGGTCTGTCCTGAAGCTGTGTGTGTGTGTGTGTGTGTGTGTGTGTGTGTGTGTGTGTGTGTGTGTGTGTGTGTGTGTGTGTGTGTGTGTGTGTGTGTGTGTGTGTGTGTGTAGAGGATGAATCGTGAGCCAGTGTGCTCTGTTGAGAGGTGACTTCTTTTGAGTCCATAACATTTACAGAAAATACATTTTTTCTTTTTAGTTCAAGTGGAGCCTTGATTTACTATAGACAAGAAATGTCAGTTTTTTTAATCTTTTAACCTTACTTATAATTTTATTATAATAAAATAAAGAAAGCCTGAATGAGACTCTGTGGCATTGGAAAGTACTTTGCTGGAATGGATATTCAAAGGAAACTGACCTCTTAAATATACGAGAGATTTTTTTGGAACTCCCTCTGTGTCAAAAGTTCAGTGTGAGGACGACGCTTTTCCAGGGATGTGCATGAGGCTACAAGTTTCTCAAACTGTCACCTCCATCTGACAAAAATCCACTTATAGAACAATTTGCCTGTTCCTCCTTATCTGTCAGGTTTCCTGGATCACGGCCATTCACCTTGATCGTGAATGACAAAACGAACCTCTGAATCTGAAACCCATTTCCAGCTACTCGCTGCCAGTTCCCGGGAAAGCTCTGCTCCACGAGCGTCTGAATTTCTGTCATCAGCCTTTCTGGAAAAATAAATAAATCATGTAATCCACGTTTCCACATCCACTAAAGCTGTTTCTTGAAGATAGTGAGACCTTTGTGATTTTAAATAAAACTATATTTTTGTGAGCACTAGAGAAAAAACACCTCCTGGGAACAATTTTAGTGTAAGCACTCTTAGTTCATTGCAACTTGATTTCATTTATATCGGTTAAAATCACAGCCTGATAATCTTTGTTGTCTGAGAGGGTTCAGTCCTCTGAGTCGGACTCTTTTTTTAGTCAAACCTTAACATTTACTGTCTGTGGCTTATGGAAAATGATGCTTGTCCAAGTTTACTAAACAACATGTTAAGCATGTCAGCGGGATTCTGAATGATGTTTTCTCACTTCTGGAACTGAATCCAGAAGTTGGAGTTTCACTTCACTTCTCTTCAGGGTGCTGTTCTTTTAATTGAAGTGAAACTCACATGCACGCTGTCACTGTTTCATTCATTGTACAGTATTCAACAAAGAACCAGTTGTGTGTCACTGTGAAATGGTGTCTATTGAAAAAAAAAGAAAGAACTGCATGAGGAGGTCAGGTGGAAAGATGTCATCAATAATAAACATGATGACCTTTTGTTTGTATAAGCACTGCATAATGAGCCGTAAGGTTATTATTGTTCTAATGAGAGGTTGTGTCTGAGGTGGATGAATTAGTGTTTTTTCTGAAGAGGTTGTATCTTCTTGGAGTCAAAATATGTTATTGCTATCAATCAACTGCAGGAACCATTATGATAATGTCTGTCCATAACTGACTGTTTTTTATTCCCTGCTACAAACCAACCAATCAGAGCTCTTCCTATGGACTCTTGCTTTATCTAGAAGGCTGCAGCAATGAGTCCTAAAACCCTGAAATGAGTTAGCATTTTTACCACCGTCAGTGATTATTTATTTATTTTTTGAATGGGCATTTGTTAGATGGCTGATATCAGGTCTGTGATTATCATAAGCTTTAGACATTTTTCCTTTTTTTTTCTACAGCATGAAAAATAAAGCGAAACGCTAAAGCAACACAGCCATGCTGCGCTTTGTTTATGCCTTCAGTTTTAGCAGCTCCATTTACGCTGCAGAATTCAAAAATACAGGATCGGTGTGTGAAGATGAAAATGTATGTTGTAATTTTTTATTTTTTTTTTTTTGCAAACATAATCGAAAAAGCCTTTGGACACATCATCCCTGCACCACTCTAGTAGGGGCGTACCCTACAAAATAGCAAGTGTAATGCATACCAGCACTCTTACTATGGTGTTTTTGTGTCTAAACATCTTGACCCTTTACTGCGGTCATAAACAGTATTTCATTTTCCAATATGAATTTAAGTTTTTTGGAAGGCACGGAGAAATTATGGCACGGCCCATCCATCCTTGCACTTATCCAATTCGAGGTCGCAAGGGGGCTGGAGCCAATCCCAGCTGTCATAGGGGGGGGTGTCATAGTCTGTCATAGTTATCAGTATTAAATAACCTGAACACGAAACCCAGCGCAACCAATTGAATTACTCTGATCAAGAGAAAAGCAAGTTGACTGTATGTCATGAAATCACAAACAGATTTTATTTATTTATTTATTTAGTGCCTTAGCATCTTGTGACCCACTGTAAAACACGTCGTGTGAATCTCTCTGAAGGCTTACCGATGGGGAAAGCCCTGCTAAGAAGGGCTCAGATGACTTATTACAGCAGTGACGCAAACAGGAGAGGCAGTGTGCGTTCAGCTCGGGGCTGATTGCATCACTGATGCCACCTTCAGATAGCAGCACCTTGACCTTTTCCCCCGACCTTCTTCAAAGCGTTTAAATAATGCGCGGTAGAGAACGACAGACGGCCCCGTCTCTCTCTTTCACTCTGACTTTGTTACCACTTCTTTTCCCCGTATCGCCACCATCATCGGTCTTTATTGCTCAGCATTCTGTTGTTTTGCATTCTGACCGTCCTCACACCACGCACGTCATCTACAGCTTATCAAAGCAACAATAAACCGCCCACACACCCCTCCCATTACGGGCCATTAGCATTGTTGGGATTCTCATAGTGGGTCCTGATGGAGTGGCTCGGCTCGCTGTCACAAAAACAGAGTTGGTAAAGTTGAACTTGCGAGACTGACAAGACCTGTATTGATGATGGAAATGAGACGAGCGCTTCAGTGTGGGGGATGTAAATGCAAATCCATTATAATTATACCCAAAGGGGCTCCAGGTGTAATTTTTTTTTGTCCCATAAGGCTGCATTTATGAGGCCATATCTTCTGCATTAGTGCGGCTTGTTTCATCAGCTGTCAGCTCGGCTTCTATTTCACAACAATCACTGTCGGAAAAATGTAATTTTCCACAGGAATATATAATCACCATTTTCTCAAGTCCTTTGTTTACTCGCACAGACTTTATGCAAATCTTTTCAAGCTGACACATGAATGGCACCGATTCACTTTTTTTAAACCACTTAAAATGTTTTACATAAAGAGCTCCTTCACATTTCCCAGTTTAACACAATATTGACATACCCGTCTGTGTATACACTGAAAAATCTATTGTACAGTCTGCACACATCAGTCGCACGCCTTTCAAATATGCTTTTGAATGCAGAATTTGCTCGGCGTGTTTCCCAAAAGCTGGACGTGAGCGCTGCAACTTGGACACGCAGGAAGGATGCGGATGTAGCTCACGCAGGTACTTTTTTTTTTTTTTTTTAATTAATGTAATATAATTATCTGTTTACAGCTAACCAACTGATAGTTTTGTCTGTAGAATTTCAGAATATGGAGCTAAATATCATCCTTGTTTTGATTTGTTTAAATGACAGCTGAAAGCCCATTTTACAAGGATAGAAAGCACACACACCCACCCACACACTTTAGAAAGAGGTAGCAGTTTTGAATCTTAATTGATGACGGTGTCACAAATGAAAACTCATTTAACATTTATCCAAACTGCTCGTTTTTTTCCCTCACTTGCTTAATGAAGCTAATTATTTCCGGCTCATTCATATCAGCTCCACTTGAACCTTAGAGCTTTTTTTGCATGTAATGACTTTGGATTTTGCCCACAAAAAAAAAAAAAAAATTACACACAAACTTCACTCCATATTTGTCTTTGATTTGATTATAAAAGAAATACCTCAGTTATTCAAAAGGCCTGCTGCTGCAGGGGAGCTTTACCTCGGTTTCTTTTCTTAGCTGTGGAGACTTATTATATTTTCAGCTGTACTGCCAGAGCATTGCTGGAGGGCTGCAACAGGACAAAGAAGCTGCTGCCGGATCCCCGCTGAATACACACATTTAAAGCAGAATCCTGGCCCCTTTTTTTAGGTTCCTTGTCAGGTTCGGTGCCTAAGCAGATGTTTACAAAGCCGGTTACCTGCTGCTTTATTCATGTAGATATCAGTCTAGTTAGTGTGTGTGGACAGGAGACTCTTGTGAGGAGTTGCAGAATTTGCCCGACAGACTAACACAAATTACAGTTTAACAGTGTCAACAGCAGATTAGGAGTTTTTTATTTAAATGCTTAGTGAAGTAGAAACATACTTAGGGATGTAGAAGCTGCTTTTGGGGGTTTTCAGTAAGGGTTTGACTTTCACATCTGCTCACACAGGTAGGGATGTCTTCTGAAAGCACTGTGTGAAGGTTTGGTATCATCCCAGGTGTGTGTGAATTTTTTGCACAATGCGTGCGTATGTGTTGGCTGCAGGAGAGACAGTGCTGCCCCACTAATAAGGAGCCAGTCTGACAGCAGTCTGACAAGCTCCTGACAGACAACAGCCCAGCTTTGTGCTGAGTTACTAGAATATTCCTGGCATCTCTCGCTCGGGGTTAACTCCTGGGACACAAAAGCAACACTGAATCAATTTAGATTTAGCAGATTTGGAGGGGTTTTTTTCTCCCTTCAAATGTGATTTTCAGCTTGACAAACGACAGTCACTCAGCAGTATTAATGCAAAATATTTTCTCTTTATTGAATTGTCAGGGTCAGGCATTTGAGCCACATTGACAGAACAGATGAATGCTTACCTTTTGGAGCGCCTGAGGGATTATATAAGAGTTGCTTATATTGCTTGCCAGAAACCCAGCAGACAATGTAGCTGTAGAATTGAACCACACAGAAATCTACATTGTATGCCAGGTTCTGGTCGGCAGCAAAGGTCTCTCTGAAGGCTTTTCACATGTACAACAACACACTGGAAAAATCCCTCCTTCAAATTTCTCTCGCAGAACTTTAATAGTTATAAGCAAGAACATTTAATATTAAGAGAATCTAGCGGTGACACAGAGAGAGAAGGCAAAACAGCCCGAATTTAAAGAAGAATGACAGAAGAGGAAGGAGTGAAAAAAAAACAACAACAACACAAAAAGCCTTGACAAGGGCCCCTTGTGGAGTTGTGACACAGAGAACATCCTGTCTGTGGGGTCACAGGATGGAGCCCCCCCCCGACATCGCAGCCAATGAGGGGATTGGAATGCATCACCAGCCAATAGGAAGAGGAACAGGCAGGCTTGACTGGGAAGTAGGCAGAACTGTCAGAGACCCAGTAGCCAGATGTAGCTGCTGATTGCTACACAGGATCTACACTGCCTACTGAGCAACTGACAGCAGCCAGGGAACCATGAACCGTGAAGGCCGGCCAGTTTGGTCATGCCTGGGTGGGAAGACTCTGGAACCCATCTGAAGAAAGAGTGAAGAGAAACAGCAAATAGGTCCATTATGAGCACATACTGAAGTCAGGAAGGGGCAAAATGTCTAAAACAATAAAAGGCAAATGAGAAAGAAAGAGCAGGTGTCAGTGCAAATAGGAGGAAGAGCGCGGGTGCAGCAAAGTGAAGGGACGAGATCAAGCAGAAGAAAATGAGGAGCCCGAGGGAAGGGAAGGATATAGGAGATTATCTGCTGACGAACATCTCCAAGCATGGCATTATCAGTTGCAGATTCCTGTCATTCTTTCCCATTAGCCCTGAGGCATGACAGACAGAGGCCACCGCCGTGCCGAACCCAACGCTGAGCCTGACACATAAAGGGAGCACTAACTCAATCTTCTCAAACTGCAGCCTAGATACAGATGATGGAAGGAGAGGAGAGGAGAGGAGAGGAGAGGAGATAACCTGTAAAGAGACAGCACAGCCGATCTTTCTCTCTTATTATTTCGCTCCGCATACCTGAGGCCTCGTGACCATATTGATCAAACATTCTCTGACCAGCTGATGGTCACTTGACTCCACTTTCTTTTTATTAAGGCAAATGTGCTGGCTTCTCTCTCTCTCCACTCTGCCCCTCTTTCCTCCGCCCTCATCACATTCCAGCCTTCTGTCACCATTACTGCTCTTTCTGTCTCTATGTGTTTATCTTTTCCTCCGTCTCACTTTTCCCTGTTTCAGCACCTCATTTAAAAAAAAAAAAAAAAACCTACATCAAGTTGCATCATTTGTCTTTTCTTAAAGATAACAGAACTTCTGTGACAGCTCCCTGATTGAGGATGGGGGTGGGGGTGGGGGTGGGGTGTAGGAGGGTGAAGTGGCCTCGGGCTCTGTTCTGTGCCAGAGGGGAAGAAAAATGGTGGCAAAGAAGGTGTGGTGGGGGGGGGACAGTGGTGCAGATAGTGTTTGATACACAAAAAGAATGAATTTCTCACCTCTGAATGGCTTGTGGTCATTTTTTCTGGGAAAATCAGCCAACCTGAAAAAAAGTAAAGCGATACTTTAGACTCTAGCTGCTAATTTTAAGATAAACATAAATAATGCAATGCAAATGAAATCGATAATAAAACATGCCGCTTGGCAAAAATAAGGACAGGTGTCTGGTAAAGCTGCATTAGTGCAGTGTTAACAGGTCCACACCGGTGAGTTTCAATAAGTTCACAGGGCTTAGAGACAGAGTGATAAGGTCTATGTGTTATCTCTTTCTTTTTTCCATGCTTTGGTGATGGTGCCACCACCGCTGGGCAGAGAGGTCAAATGTACATAAGCCAATCAGCTTTTTATTTTTCCATCGAAAGCAACACATTTGGTCAGTGAGATATGGACATGCTAGCAGGACAGAGGGTGATGCAGACAGAAACAACAGAGGAAGTGAAACACGCCTGTAGCCAGGGGGGGTTTCAGTGAAGCGACACCAGCTCTCAGGCTCTCCGTTTTTAAGCACATATCTCATATCTCAGATGCTGCAGCATAGCGGGAACTAGACCGAAATCAAAGCATAAAGACAATATGTTGCTTAATACTAGCCAGCAAACCCAGGAAGGGAAGCGTGTGCCTGAAGTCTTCCTCCAGATAAGAGTGAAACAAGCAGACGAGGAGCGCTACAAACTTGGAAACAAGGAGGAGAAATAATAAAAAAGAACAGACTCGAGTGTGACCTTTGAAGTTAAAAATGAAAGGGTGATCGAGACCAGAGGTAGAGGGGGTGAGCACCAGGAGGCCCGGGGATGGGTGAGGTGGTGCGAGAAGGGGTGAGGCCAGGCGTGCCATTCCATTCCTGCCTGCACTGGGCTATTCTATTCCTAGAGTGTGGTATATGGCAGTTGATGTGGGTTTCCTCTTAGCTGCCTCGAAGATGACTGGGCCTTTACCACATCCACATTCACACACAGACGCACACTCGCATGCTCGAAACACATTCACAAAGTGACAAATGTGTTCGCATATACACCACATAGTACACACAGATGTACAAGTGCACGTGTGTCCATGTGCGCGCACACACACACACACACACACTCGGACACACAAACACAAAGAGGAACTGAATCATTACCCTGCTTTAGCCTCAAAGTAGGGGGTGACCACTGTACAAGTACGTGTGTGTGTATTTGTGCAAGCGCAAGTTGCAGTTCTACAGTAAGCGACACTGGTTCACTGGTAGTGTGCATGTGCTGTTTGTTGCTCAAGTATGTGTGGGCATGTGTGTGTGGGTGGGTGTGTAGGATGTGTGAGCTGGGTGTGGATGCATTCCCTCTCTGTCTCTTTCTTTCTGACTCCGTATGTGTGCGCAATACCGTCCAGCACTCCATCTTTAAAGTCCCCCCTACTGTTCTTGCTCTGGGCTTATTATCTACAGTTACTCTTCCAAAAAAACAGTCTGGATCTGTATCAGTTTATTTTTGAATGCTAAAAAATTGGATAGAAATATCAGTCAGGGAGAAAATTGGATTTTAGAAGCACAAACACATTTTACTGTTTCTGTTGGTGACAGAGGCCCTTGTTTCTGTCAGCAATGGTGGACAACGTCTTCTCGCAGGAACACTTACATAGACTGAAATTCAGGAATTTAGATTTAAAATTTTAAAGAAACGGTCACTTACAATGTCACCTGCAAACCATTTAGGGTTAGGGGTAGGTTACCTTTTGGGCACATGCTAAACAAGCAGAGTCTCGGAAACTAAAAGCTGTTTTTCAGACGTCTCTTGCATGTATTCTGGCCTCGTACTCTATATGTTATTATTCCATTTGTGCGCGCCAAAATAGGTGAAAATCATCATCTGAACCTAAATGCAACTCTACCCCAGAAGCTAACCCTGAGCAGGCCGCCGACAACCTGGTGACTGTTAAGAAGTTAATACTTAGCTCATTCCCCTACGGCCTCAGAAATGTTGATGGGTTCACAAAGTGAACATTGCACCGATCGGTCTGTTTTCACTGACACAAAGAGATGCTTAGTCTGCAAGATGAGATGAGCCTGTAATACAGTGCTTACCAACAGCTTGCCACCAATTAAGCAGCCGTTCCACGAGGCCAGCTGCCAATCAGATATTAGTTCTCAGCTCCCCAGGTTCCAGTAGACCCCAGCATGACAGGCTAATTGGTTGTGATGGGGAGTGAGAGCTTCCAACCAAAGTGAGGAAGCCAATAGCTCAGATTCGGTGGCGACAGAGGTTATGGAAGCACCGTGTTCACTGCCACCTCTGTTCGCCATCCAAAGTCATTCCCAGTCCCAGAATATTCCCCTGCTATCCGGTATCCACACTGCTAAAGTCACTTTCTCCCCCACCCTTTCTTTTCCTTCCTTTCGTCCCTCTCACTTTCTATCCTTATTATAAGTTGAAAAGATAAAACAGGCTTTACTTGTAAAGCTATCCCAAATGGTTCCTTTGGGTGCAGCTAGGTGGCTGTCAGTTGAGTTGGATACTGAATCCAGACCTGTAGACTGAACAGCCAAAGAGCTTCTCCAGAGGGAGCCCCAGCCTCAAATACGCAGCCTGTACCCCAAACCCAGGCTCAGCCCCCGGCCTACAGAGAGGGATGTCTGCAAGCTCTTCAAGGGGGCTGGACTGATGGGAAAGACCTGGCGAGATGACCAAGGAAAGCTAACTACCTCCTCAAGCTGCTTTATGAAGGTTTGGCAAATGCGCAGTGAGCAAAGAAAGGAGGGAGGCGTAGGAAAGGAGGGGAAAAGGGAAAAAATAAACTAGAAATATACAGTTAGAGAAGGAATGGAAGGATGAAAAGTGTCCCATTCTCCAAAATCAGTGTGAGGGCACTTTGCTTTGTTGGGTCACAGGGTTTAAAGAGGACTCGCGCTGCACCCAGGCAAACACAGCCATAAATCTGCTTCATTAGTCCCAACACAAGGCAATGCAGAGGCTATAATGTAATAATGTAAGCTCTGTTTGAGAGAGGTACAGCCCGGCTACTGATACCTTCACTACCTCCACCCTGAATGCTAACACACGTTTTGATAAATAGCCCAAAGAGACCTAAAGAAGATAACTCAGTTGTGGAAAGGTTGATTTTAGCAGGTAACCAGAAAGTCTAAATCTTGTTGCTGGGTAAACTATTGAACCCACTGAATGGCTTCTTTTCATCAAGAGCATCATTCTTGATTTAATAATCCTCAGATTGTTCAGGGATTTCATTCTGCTCTCCTCACTGTTGTATGCAATTTGTATAAGAGCAACATGAGCACAGTTCCTTATTGACGTCGTCCTACTGAAGCCACTTTGAATAATCAGCCAAGCTGAGTCATTGTGCTAACTGATTACCTTTGGAAAACAAAAGGAACACCTTAAAAACGCAGCTCTGCGGGCCTTGCCCATTGATCCTGGTTTTCCATGACGTGCATCCGTCTCTACAGCCTCACACACACACACACACACACACACACACACACACACACACACACACACACTGCGACTTATTGGAATTCAGTGAGGCCCAGGTAGGGGAAGCTTTGCCCATATATGAGCAAAGGAGGAAACAGGCCAGGTGTGTGTGGTTAGTACACCGTTGAAACGAGTGTTCTTTAGTGCACACACACACACACACACACACACACACACACACACACACACACACACACACACACACACACACACGCACACACCCAAGACGTATGCAAACACACAAAGGCTCTAACGGGCTTTTTCTGTTGTGCATGAACACATACTGCATTTAGCCCCGTGACATCTAAGTTATCTAGCTAAGCCCTTAACTCTACAATCTGCCTGTGAATGACAGACTTGTGTAAGTGAGCTGTTGATGTATAAACAAAGACGAGTCATGCGAAAAAGGAAAGTGAGGAAAAGAAAACGAAGGAATGAGTCAAGCCATAGTTAAGATCGCTCTTGTGCTGCTTAACCCAGATTTGGTTACATAACTCTTGTCAGTGTTGGGATATCTATGGTATGTCACAACGTCTTACTGCCCAGCCTGTGTGAGCACAGTTCAAACTAAAGCCTGCCGCAGGTGACTTAAGGCCCAACTTCCTTCAACCATCTGCCACCTCTTATTATATACTCCCCGTCCACAGGTGTCTATAATCCTCCATCACTGTCGAGGCTAAAACTGGGTTAAATTAAGCTAAAAAGTGAAGGGCTGGTAGATATCTGGATCATACCTTGCTGCTGTTTCAAAACACTTTGATTTTTGTCTCTGATTTTTTTTTTTTTCATTACAACATTTGATTGATATTTTATTTGGCTGTTAAATGCCTGTGATCAAACAGCTTCACGTTATCCACTCCACCTTACAGCAAATATGCAAATGCTGAAAAATAAAATGTAGACATAAGATGTCGTCTTTTCAGCAACACAAAAAGACATCTTCTCAACTTTCAGTTTCTTTTCAACTGGTTTTTGCTTGGTGGGAATATTTTTTGGCTTTAACTTTCATTCTGATGTCTGGCAAGAACATAACACCTCAGAAACTGCTAAAATATTCCCTGGATTTGTGTACATTTTTCTATATAGAAGCTGCAGGAATGCGGTTGGCCTGCGAAGCTGTCAAGTAGGACAGGCCAGAGTTCACTGTGTAGGCAGAGTGATAAGGCAAAGGGCAGATTCCATGCTAATCTCCACTCAGGAATTTAATCTTCCTCATCAAGATACCTCCAATGCATCTTGCCGCCAATCTCCCCTCTATCACACGCTCACACCGGAAACGATGCCCTGATAAGCGCCAACGTGACAATTCCTTATCACCACTCCTCACTCTCTTTCTCTCTATCTCGCTATCACGCCTCCTGGTACCATAAACTAATGTGGGGCTGGAGTGAAGGAACCGCAGTAAGCTCAAGGAGTGGCTGTTATTGTGTCGCAGTAAAATGACACAATAACAGCCAAACCCTTACATGTGTGTCTGCAGGGCTGGCTGCTGGCAGGCACTGACATGGTAACATACATACAGACACACACAGAGGTCACCCTGATAAAGGATTTTCCTGTATGTTTCCGGAGAAGGGCCTCTTACAGTATCTCGTCGTCTTGATGGGATCAACAGATCAATAACACGGCTTCCTTTGTGATTAAATTCTTTAACGGAAATGTAAAAATGTAGACAACCACAAAGTAAACTTTGTCCCCAAATGAGTCATGAAGGAGCATTATTACGTGTTAATGCTGGAAACTTTCCCTTCTATTACATGACAAGTAAGAGTAATGATAGCTGGAAGGAGCATTATGTTAGTCAGAGAGAGTGGGAGACAATGTGAAGAACAACAGCTGGGCAGAGAGCCACAACTCTTAGAAAAAAGAAAGAAAAAAAAAGCCCACGGCTTTAAGACACACACCCCTCTGTTCAGATTGTGACTAAGCCCGCTTAGGCAAACACATGTCACCCACAACCACTAGCACTGATTCACGCGACTCCTTAAACACTCCCTCTGTGTCTCGCACAGACCAATACATATACACACATGCGGCGGCGCTTTAAGAGGTGGTAACCAGGAGGGACAGCGGCAACAGCGTAGGGGGAGAATGACTCCAAACATCGAGTGCCGGCTCCGAAGTCAGCAGACGTCACTCCTTTGCAGCCAATCACGTCAGCTGCCTGCCATGTCCATTCATAAAGAAGCCACACGCTCTCTGTCCATGCTGTATGATATTTTATCCCCACCCCACCCCCAGCACCACCACCACTTCCACCTCCACCCACCCAGACGCTCAGTTCATTCATGCCCTCTGCTGCAGCGCAAAAGGAGTGGACTGTGCTATCTGTGTCAAATGACGGGGTGGGGGGGGCAGCGTGACTGAAACAGAGAGGAAGTGGTACTTCTGTATTTAAAAATGGCCTATTGACCACAAAGACCTATTTTAATCACAAGACTTCACATCAGCGTCGTCTCTAACAGACTGTGTCTGGAATATCACCGCAGCACTGACGATAGCGCACACCATACATTGCGCTTCCCATATAATCCTGTGAGGACTGTAATGTTAACCTCCGAGAGCAGTCAAAGAAATCGACTGCATAACAGTGAATCAGCTCTTCTGTAACGCGATCACGGTGTCGGTGACGCTCGCTCCGCCGCAAATGACCATTCAACCTCAGAGCAGCTCAAGGCAAACTGAAGGTGATCGATCACCAGCTTCAAGAAAAAAAAGAAAAAAAAAATCAGAGCACAACTTCGCAACTTCAGGCTGTATGAGAGTCTGCCGACAGCCTGCAGACCGCTCTTCCTCTCTGCCTATTAAGGATCTGGGAGCAGTTTCTCAACCTTAACTTGTAACATATGATATCCATCAACAGCAGCAGCAGCAGCAGCAGCAGCAGCTCCTCTACTTTCTGGGAATCTTTTCCCTTTCTTTCCTTTTTTCTTTCTTTTTTCACTTACCCGTCTGGGTGAGAGCAGTGTTTCCTCCCAGCGCTGAGTTTGGTATGAGGGAACCCCCCCCCCCCCCCCCCCCCCCCGCCCCCCAGACCACCACCGCCGCTCGAATTTCTTCGTCTCTTGGTGTCTTTCTTTAAGTTTTTCCCTGTGTTTCTGGCCGTCCTTCGCTCTGTCCCTGTGTCAAAGAGGGATTCCGGGTTCCCTTTCACTTTAACTTTGCTTGGTCCAGAAGACAGTGAGAGAGAGAGCGCGAGAGAGAGACGATGTTGGGTAACAATATCTCACCCACGTCACTACCCACGGCTGTGAGGGCAAGTCGCATAAAGCTTGCCATAGCTCAGCTTCTAAAAGATTTCATCCTTACATGTCTCCTCATCTGTTTCCCTGTCTTTTTAGCCTCCTCCCGTTGCATTCTTCTGAGTGTAATCAGTAACAGGCTTAAAGTGACAGCAGCAGCACTGAAAAACCGGCTCTCTCTCACACACAGAGACGCACATTTTCACACACACACACACACAAAGACGCACAGACAGTTTGTGAGGCTCCCTCTGGGCTAAAGGTGCTTTCCCAGAGCTCTGGAGACACTACAGCCGTTAAACTCCCTCTAAGCCCCGCCAAAGTTGCTCTATCACATGTTTCACAGCAGTCTAGCTCACTATCTCTCTCTCTCCTCCTTCCTTTTCTCTTACCCTTCACCCTCCACTTCTCTCCCTCAAACCCTTGACTGTCGGACATACTCTCTCATACTCACAGGACTGCTGCCTCTCCCTTCTTATACCCAGCTTTTAGAGGGGCTGAGCCTAAAGCAGTGTCCTGTTACAGCTCTCAATTGAGGTTAGGGAGAGGACATCCATTCAGAAAAAAGAGAGAAGGGAAGAAGGAGGGGGAGAGGGAGGAGGAAAAACTTTAAGGGTAGTCTCTCTCTCGCTCCCTGTGTGTGTGTGTGTGTGTGTGTGTGTGTGTGTGTGTGTGTGTGTGTGTGTGTGTGTGTGTGTGTGTGTGTGTGTGTTAGGGTCTTCAAAAGCAGGAAACTCCCCCACTAGAGAGTTGGGACTTCTTTAAAAAAAAAAAAATGAACGTGAAATAAGGGAAAGGAGGCAAGCCCCCCCTCTGAAAACACACGGCAGCGTCAGTCTTTATGACTTCCAGCCTACACTCTCCACCCATAAGCACATACACCCATATAAACAAACGCTATATGTGCATCTTGTCTCAGCTGCCTCATAGACTTTGTGCAGATGAACATTTGATGATGGAACTAGCAGATGGGCTGCTGATTATGACCACAAAGAGAAAGTACCAGAGTTTACAGAACTGGATGGGCCTGTAAACAAGCAAGCAACCACACAATGACCACAGCTGCTAAGAAGAAAGTACCCAAGTTCACAGGTTAAAGAAAAAAACAGGGGCATGAATGGATGATGGCAGTTACAGGACAGGACTAAGGAGATTGCAGGGGTTCTTTACCATCTTTCGCCCCCTGACTTGAAACTTTTGACCTGAAACTGCCCTCGTGCTTGGTTCACCACCCTGGGTTCCACCTCCCTTCTTGGATCTCACTTTCTCACCTACATCCTGCTATTTTATCCCAACTTCTGTTCTCTGCCACGACATCTCTGCCAACCACACCTATGATCCATCGCCACCCTGCCCCGCCCCTTCCATCCTCCTCCTCCCTGCTCGTGTGTATGGGGCAAGAGTGGGCTGAATGGGAGTCTCAAACTGAAGGAATCACATAGCTGGTTTGTTACTCACAGGAGGCCATGTGACTCACCAGAGGCCATGCTGCACCCATGCTACGCTCCCCTTACGCATATTGTGGTGCGCAAACATGCACGCACGTTTTAGTGGAGCCGGATGAATGTCTTTGTCAACCTCCATTCATAACTATTTAAATAACCTTCGTGAGTCATGTTTAAGTAATATTTGACCTATATACGCACATTTCTACTGTGCACCAAAGCCCTTAAGTCCGGTCTCTTGGTTCCCAACATTTTGGCTCCTAATATGAAGCAATTTTTTTTTTTATACCTACATAAAAAATGTGTGAGAAGTCTACTGATGAACTGACATTTAACTGATTGTCCTGAGGAGGTCAACTCCATCATATTACAAAAGAAAGAAGCTTAGAAAAGGTCTCTCACCTCGGTGATGATCTGATGATCCCCTGCTTAAAACTCCAGTTTCCCAGCTTCCTGCGGGTTGTGACAGCATCACTTGGATTTCCTGTTTGGAACATAATTTAGCTTAGTATGATATATTGTTTCTGTTTGTCTTTTGTCTCTTTGCGTACTTTTGTATATATGTATATAATTTGTACACTGCATAATTTTATGTGACCTGCCCGGGACTATGAATTTAAATTCTTTTGCTAAAATCCCGCAGGTTTAGTACAATATGAATATATTTTTAGATTGATGTCCATTAAAACACACTGTTCTGGTTAAATAAACAAAAACAAACAAAAAAAAAAAGGAAGAAGAAAAGAAAAACAAACTTTTCACAAATTTTCAATCCTGGAACAGCAGACAGGTCTTTAAAGGGCTCATAAATAAAATCCTTGTGAGAAATATCAAATTTGTTTTTTTTTTGTTTTTTTAAGCCTAAATTTACATTTCTAACTTTGCAAATTATGTTTACATCCAGTGTCTTTGGACCGCCTCAGCAGCAGCCTGTAACATCAAAGTCATCATCGTATATATCTCTGTTTGTTATGCGGAGAGAGTGAGTGGGTGGGGGTGAATCAGAGCTCTCTCCATGTGTGAATGGGTGTCTGTATGTGCTTCACTGTGTTCAATGGGTGCCGCTGAGCCTCGGCATCAGGCTGCGCTCAAGCCAGGGATGACTCAGGGTGAGAGTGGCTAAATGACTCCAGACCTGCCGGCAAACTGCGGCGTGAACCTGCGCGAGTCACCGGGGGGATTTAAACGGGAGCTCTGCGCGCCCGTCCGACCGCGTTTGTTTTTGTTTTGTTTTGTTTGGAATAGCTTTGCTAATTTTCTTTCATGTATTCCTGTGTGGAGCTATTTCAGTTCAACCATTTTATTCGGTGTGCACTGTTCCCTGCCAAAAGCAGCGATCTGACAGATTATTCCTGATCTTGTTATTCAGATGCTCTGCAAGCCAGCGACAATGAGTCACTGAGAGGGAAATGATTTCTTTTCTTTTTTTTTTTTCTCGTAACAACTGGGTAATTTAATGTTAAAATGAAAATAGTGCAGCAGTTCGGTCTCAGCAAATGATCAGTCTGCCATCATCTAACCTGAAAACAATTTCAAATAGCATCAAAAGAAAGATGAACTGAGACTGAACCTATTTTTTTAATTATCCAATTACAAAATAGCGGCAAAATAGCTCTGTATGATTTCACTGATCTGCGGTTAATTCACGCATAAATGAAAGTGAATTAATTAGTATGTGTGCTGCTGAAATTGTAAAAACTGCAATGTTCATATCATGTGAGGCTCAGTTTGACATTAAGAGTTTGTCCTAAAGCGTCTCTCAGTAACTAAGAGGTTTGCCATTTTAGAATGTGACTCAGTCTATTGTGGGCACAAAGTGAGCACCGCCTGCTCGCTTTCTCTGGGTGGATACAAGGGCGGAGATGTGTTTCAATACACATGCACGGCACAGGCGGGGGCCTTTCCTTCATGTAGTCACAGACACACACCCACACCCACACACACACCCACACACACAAACACACACACACACACACACACACACACAATGGAGATTGCAGTGGAAAGGAAGCTGGGGATTCCTAAGATTCCTGTGGACAAAAAAGGTGTGAACTCAGGCGGCTGAGCAGCCTGGGAATTCTGCTGGGTTGACTTGAGGAGCGGTTAAATGGCTGACCAGAGTTAGTGGTGACACAGACAGAGAGATAAAGAAGAGCTGGAGAGATAAAGAGAAAGAATTCAAACAACAGGAGGGAGACAAGGATGTGGAGAGAAAGCAAGAGAAAATATTAGTGTTTAAATGGGTCAGTGGGGCGGTGTCTTTAGGAGAAACTATATCAGGACTTAATGATTTACACTAAAAGTAACACTGCAATTCTGCAGTCAGATGTGAAACTGAGAGCATTCAGAGAATAATGTCATGTAAGCAAGCAGCAGAACACTGTCTAATTAGAGAAACTGTGTGTGTGTGTGTGTGTGTGTGTGTGTGTGTGTGTGTGTGTGTGTGTGTGTGTGTGTGTGTGTGTGTCTATTTTAAATGGTCCACACTAAGGTAATCCACCTATTGTCTGAGCTGTGTTGCCATGTCATTAGTTCTACCCATGTAAACAGGGTCAGAGAGATAGCAGTAGAGGTTGGGAGGGGGGGCACGCAAAGAGAAGCAGTGAGACGACCTACAGTAAGTTTCCATGGTACTGTTGAGTGTAGTTTAAAGACATGACAGTTTGTTTGTTTGTTTTTTAAATGCACTTGTGGAAGATTTTCTCTCAGCTGGGTTGAAGTGAATAAACAGACCCGCTGCTCATAAAAAAAAAAACAAAAGTTTAAAGGGAGACAGAGAAAATTAAAAAGAAGCAAAAGTAACCAGCAAATAAAAGTGAAAAATAATCCCTAAAAACCATATTTCACATAACCAGGGAAAATGTCAACTAGACAAACAGGGCATATCTGTGCAGCTGGATATTTCCACAAACATGTCAGAACATCTAGAAAACGTCTCCGATGCCACGAATTCTCGCGCGCATCGAAACTTTCTAAGTTCTTTAGATGTCTCTGCAGAACTGACAAGAATTTTAAATCCTTAATTATAAAAAATAAAATAATTTCACTCACACATTCATAAACGCAGCAGGAGACTATGTCACAGATGCACTTATTTCTGCCAAGACAGGAACTCTCAGCCGCTGATAGACAAGAACAGACGTAACAGTGACGTCATCTCATTCACTAACATGGCACACAAAGACACACCCCTGAAGACACACGCTTGCAACCAACCAAGGACAGGAGATGGAAGCATGGTAAGCGGATCCCCGAGCCCAGTGTGTGTGTGTGTGTGTGTGTGTGTGTTCTGCACTGACTATATTAGGCCCGTCTGTTTCTAGCACGGGGATACAGGGAACACGCACATACAACTGTGATGTCACGGTCACGCTGGAGAGGCATGACTCTACATCTTATCTCTCTTCACTGTGCTTGTTCTGCATCACTCTCCAATGTCCTGCAGTGACGTGTGTGTGTGTTTGTGTAAGTGTATGTGTGTGTGTGTGTGTGTGTGTGTGTGTGTGTGTGTGTGTGTGT
The DNA here is from genome assembly GCF_007364275.1 of Archocentrus centrarchus. Taxonomy (NCBI): domain Eukaryota; kingdom Metazoa; phylum Chordata; class Actinopteri; order Cichliformes; family Cichlidae; genus Archocentrus; species Archocentrus centrarchus. The sequence goes on from NC_044366.1 coordinate 33,500,072, forward strand.
GTGTGTGTGTGTGTGAGAGTGTGCGTGCTTATTACCCCGCGATAACGTTAGAACACAGGGATACCGCAGCAGTTCTAGTGTCACACGAGGTGAAACATTTTGACGACACTTGAAGTTTCCATTACTTATGCAAGACGCACACATTTCTCTGTTGTGACACAATTCATGACTAAGGTTAAGTTATATAAAGTAATGGCTGCCATAAGAGTAGTATTAGCAACAGCCAAAGTATTAAAATACCATTTTTATTTATCACAACTACTTTTTGACTTTTTTTTTTATCCACTGAGGTAATATTGCAGTGAAGTCACTGCTAAGATCTGGGACTGGTGCCACAGTCTTACCTGTTTGCAGCCTGCTGCTTGTGTTTTTGCATTGCTGGACCAAAGGAGTATTTAGAACCTTTCCAAGTATAGAACATCGATTAAAGGTCTCAGTGAGATTCAAACCATTGTATAGTACTTGTATAATTCCATGATTACTACTAACATGTGAAACACGTGAAACAACTTTTTGGTTTTCTTTACTTTAGGTGATGCAGTTTTGAGTACTTCATTCTATTTTACACTGCATGTTTTACGGCAGGTTTTTAAACTTAAATGTTTTTTTAAAGCTTTACCTTTAAGTCTGTTTATATGTGTAAGATGCACTGCGTATGTTTAAGATTATGTAACATGTAACTATTTAATTAAATTAAATTGTAGCAAAGCAAATGTATAGAAAAACCCTAAAAAAAAATTTACATTAACTTTATTTACATGCACTGCTTGCATAAATGCACTTCATTAATAGTTCAGTGCTGATTATAGGCATTAAGACAGTTTAGAAATAAAAGCAAAAACAAAACATCAATAACAATAGTAATGGTTATTCATTAAATTGGAACCATCTCTTAATTCAGAAATATTGAACTTATGCTCTGCCCAGCAGAAGAGCTTCCACCTGAGTTTAAGGTTATACAAACTCTTTCAAATACAGCATTTGGAACTAAAATGTAGTTGAGCCTCCTTAATAGAGTTAAATGATATTTATCTGTCCTATAGGCCTGGTGTCAGTCCTTGTATTGTGTTATTGTGGTTAATAAGTCAGTTTATATTAAAAAAAAATTCAGATAAGAGACATGGACCTTTTACTGTTTCTTCATGATATCATGCCCTCTGATGAATGAAAGCTGAGTATTCCTGCTTTAATTAAATGTAGTAGTAACAGTTACATTGACTGCAGTTTTCATGCTCTTGTAGTAAAATGTATAATGTTGCTGTGGCAGAATGATCTGATTAATGCAGAGATGCATTACTTACTTATGCATAAATGTATGCGTGCCAGCAGTGTGGCTCTTTTAGCAGAACCCACTAATGTATGGCACTGACTCCCTCACTTACACTGTGAGACTCTCTTTCTCTATTCCACAACCGCACAGCGCGGGCTATGCAAAGGCTGGGACTGTGCTGCAGGCTGGCCCACTCCCAGGATATAAGAGCTGTGAGCTCTGCCAAGGCGGTGAGGGGTCACACTGTGGAGAATGTGCGCATGTGTGTGTGTGTCAGAGGATGGCTATGTCACACATGAGCTCCTTCGCTGGCGGGTGGCTGTCTGAGCAGTGACACCAACAGCGGACGCCCTCATCTTGACGCTACAGTGCGGATAAGGCTCTTGTGAAACATTCCACTCCCACCCCCACTGCTCCTACCAGCGTTTCCTGCTCTCACTTCCCTGTCCTTCCCTCCCGTTCCTCGCCTGCCTTCCTTTTTCGCCTGTCCACATCCCGCTGTTACCCTCCAGCACTTCCCACCGCCTCATCGACTGCCGCTCCACACCCCTGGGCTGGTCCCCTTAGCTGGCCCACTCACAGGTCCTACACCCCAGACTGGTGGACTCCCTCTGGGCTTCCTGGAGAACCACCTTCTATTATCAGAACAACCGGCCCAGCCCAGAAACGCCGCTGCTGAGTTCACTGGGACATTGTGGCCCTGAGTGTGACGCTTAGAAATCTGCTGAAACTGAACTTCTATAACTTTAGGTGTGTGCGTGCTGATTAAGGGGCTGGAGCAGGACAGTTAAACTGATATTCATCTTTAATTTGAAAAAAATATCATTTTAATCTATAAGTTTTCTTCATTACTAATATGTGGTATCTCAAGCTAGCAGTGACACTTGCTTCAGCCTTTCTTAATAAGCTTGATACTGACACAAATTTCAGATTTGTCATCCCACTATGCTCCAGCAGTTCCTTTTAGCTCAATTCAGTTTTGTTTTTATAGCAAAACAACAGTCATTTCAATGTGTTTTATACCATAAAATAAAGACTGCAATATTTGTTGAAGAGAACTCCAACAATCAGACGATCCCCAGTGTGCAAGCACTTGGCGACAGTGGGGAGGAAGAACTCCCTTTTGACAGAAAGAGTCACAGCTAGGCTGAGAGAGGTGGCCATCTGCCACAACTGGCTTGGTGGTGAAGGGAAAAAGGTCGGCAAAGTGGAAAATTAAGAAACAACAAACAACGTGAGTCATTAGTTGACTGACAGAAAAGTAACGTGCAGCTTTTTAGAGAACTCATTTATACATGAGACTACATTTTTGTAGTTTTTCCAATTTTCTAAACTAGTCTAACCTAAAAAAAAACATTTTTCACTTTACAAAAGAACAATGTCCCATCAGATACACGAAATATTTTTCAGTCTTACAACTATTGAGGCTCACTGCAGTTTTTAACCACCCGTATTGGGCTACTTAAACCCTCAGAAGACATGAGAAATTCCCTCTAATCTAGTTTTTTACTGAATATCTAGGAGCCAATCATCCTTCTGTACATCTGAAGATTTACACCTCAAATCTTGCATCTTCCCTTAAACTGCAGCTCTACTAGCAGAGTTAACAGAGACCATTTTTAAATGATTTTGCAGTGATTTGAGTAAATAACTTTGTAATGCGCAATGCAAGCTGCACTTCAGTCAGCTCCACAGAAGAAAGTTTATTAACCTGGCAAAATCACCAGAGACAAAGGCTCCCTATTGCTTCTGACTAATGGACTATGCATATGCATAGTGTGGAATGGGAGTGTGTCATTCACAGAAGATTAAATGGACATGCAGCATGGAGCTCTGTTTTCTCAGCAGACAGAGTGAGAAAGAGCAAGTGGTTCAGGCAGATGGGGCTGGGCCTGATACCGCCATCTGTCTCAGAAGTGCAAGAAAATGCATAAGCAGGCTGAGACTGTGGTATGCAGAGCTGCTCCACGGAAATACATGAAGATTTAGGTCTAAATATACAGGAGTGGTCTGCAGAGCCACGTTTCGAAAAGTTAAACATTAGAAAATGACAGCACTAAAATAAAAAACTAAGGAAGATGCAAACAACATCCGTGTGTCCTCTGCCTTCTCCGGTACTTCCTAACCATGTCTCAGGAGCCATCAGCCCCTCAGAAAGTGTAATTTACTCCAGCTTCTCAATACCTTCTGAGACTGCTTCCACCACTGTCTGTCCTACGTGTAATCTCAGCAGTTACTTCTCCCGGGACTTGAAGACTCCTCATAATAAACTTAACAGTTTCTTCAAAAATGCTGGCAGGGAGAGGACTCTCGCCCGTGTGTTTCTTCCCTCAGCGCTCCCTTGTCTGGGGGCTCAGCAGCAGGCTGACTCACAGCCCCAGCCCACTCTTACCTCCCACTCTTCCCTCCCACTCAGCCCCAGCCGTACCCCAGTGTGGGAGGCAGTGCAGCCCAGGACCAGAGCCTCCGGCTGGGCACACACACACACACACACACACACACACACACACACACACACACACACACACACACACACACACACACAAGCCCACGGCTCTGGAGCTTTTGGCTTTCATTCCCCATCACCCACACATACACAAAAACACACACAGACACACACACACACACGCACAACCCACATGCAGTACCTACAGTGATTTTTCGATCACTTCTTTAATGATGTCATGTGCCTTTCATCTGAAGAGAGCAAAGACGGGGGAAACACGTGGGAGTGTGTGGGCTGTGCATGCTGCATGTGTGTTTGAATCATTTGCCAGGTTTTTTTTTTATGGTTTACATTAAATACACTAAAAACATTGTTATGTTGACATGTGCTGTTGCCTACTGTAAGTAAAGAGCTTTTACCACAGCTGAGCTCAGTAGGTTGTAGTTATTTATAAATCACAGCTACAGGGGAGGATTTGGATTCTGAGAACGATGAGGTCTCTTTAGATGTCGTAGATGGATTGGGAAGGGTAAGCTTTCAGGAGAATAGACTGATGCAACATTTTGATCTAAAACCCGCACTGACAGGTGCAGTGCAAAGCGCATTAACAAAAACGGAACAAAAACTCCAATTTGATCCTGGTTTCTGCCTCTCAGGTTCAACTTTTCCATCTGAGAAATAAATTCAAGCTATTTCTGCATCAGTGAAAAATCACAGATAACGTGTGATTCTTACCAGCAGGACAGTAGCCACGGATTGCAGGTCTTTGCCGCCTTTTCACTGATGTGAATCATGAAGAGTTCGAGCTGTGAAAAGCGGGTGGCAGAGGAGCATGTCACTCATATCATACTGAGCCTTTTCAAATATTCTCATCACTGACACCTTTATCAAACAGAAATTTCTGAAGAAGAAAAAAAAGAAGATATTTGCAAGAAATTGATAGACTTGCACAATGTCACACATCGTAGGATGCCTGTACTGTGAATAATATTCAGAAGGGCCAGATTGCTCATTAGAATATCTCACATTTGTGTGTGGGCGAGCTTTTAGCAGTCCATCTCTCTCTAGTCCCCAGCACTGTTCCAGAAACACTGATTTCTGTCCAATACCAACCGGGATCCTAACCTCAGTCTGTCCATTAAAAAAAGTAAATTGATGCACCAACTTCTGTCCAAGTTTCAAGTACAGTACACGGCATATGCTGTTAGCTTTCAGATTATACACTACAACTGTACCAAGAACAGATAAAGCTCAGTCTCTTCCTATATCGCCTCCATTAATGCTCTTACACTTATTTTCCCTTAAGGATGAAGTCACATTTGGAGCGTGGTATTTTTAATATGAGGAGATACAGCTGATGGAGGATCAGGAGGCAGGGAAAACCTGTTGCACATGACTGCACTGCTCACAGCAAAGGGAAAATCATTTGGACTGCTGCAAAGCTGCCACGCAGCCCCATGTTTGAGAGAATTTGAAGAATGCGTCGTTGTAAAGTAGATTGATGGTCTTTAAGATGGAAGCAAGTGTTGATTAAAAAGTATTTTAAAAAAATCAAAAAATGACAACCCCCAAATCTGCAAACTCTATAGTAAAAATACACTGAAATTCAATTTAATGTACTTTTATTATCAAGTCTGGGGGAAAAAATCAAATGCAGGACACAATGTGATTTTTTTTAAACGAATGCAAAATTTGGAATCGACATTAATGGCCAAAGTTAATATATTAGTAACCACAGAGCTCCAACTGCACGTGTCACAAGTGCCCCCTGTTGGATACAGCAACCCCTCTTTCTAAAACTGACGGAGCATGGTTTCAATTATAGTCCTCTAAAACAAAATCAAACAGAAAAATGTGGATAATTCGAACACACAACCTAATTCACTTAAAAAAAAAATTTTTTTTTTAAGTCCCTTCACGCCCAATTACTGTGATATTTGCGTTAACAAACACATCAAACAGACCATTCGCTGATTTCTTAGAAAGCCAGTGCAGTCACAATAGATCCGCTCTCTCTCTCTCCTCCCTCCATGCGCGTCTCTGTCTCCCTGCTCCCCTTGTCTATCCCGAAGTCACGGGTCTCCCCCGGGATAAACGCATTCCAAAACACAAGAATTTCCTTCAGCCCATACTCACGCACCCCCCCCCCCCCCCCCCCCCAACACACACACACACACACACACACACACACACACACACACACGCCCATACCAACACGCTCACGCGCACGCAATGAAAAAACGCGCACACGAGGGCCTTGCCAGAGAAGACCACACACTGTTGCAATGCCATGTTCAAGTCTAGCCACATGTAAACAATGGCGCCCCTAACAGAACTTACACATCAAACTAACAAAGTCCAATCAAACTGTTTTCCTCTTCCCTTCTCCTTTATCGTAATTGCTGTACTGTTTTTTTTTTGGCACTCATAATAACAAAAAAATAAACCGATGAGCAAATAACTGAAATTCCAAATCACAATCATCATCAGCCACGAACTGCTGTACCTGTGTTCTTCTGTCCTGCAGATCAGCTGGAGCTAAAGGAGAGAAAGGCAGGGGGGGGCGAAAAAAACTGCCCGATTTGCAGACACCTTCCTCGAGCGCAGCGCTCCGGGATCTGTCCGATGCGCACACGAAAACACACGAAAGGCAAAAACATCTCCGAGGGCTGAGCACACACCAAAAAAGTGTTCGTGGAACAAGCGGAGACAGCCGCAGATATGTGCGGGGGAAAGGAGGAGGATCGATTTATCACGTCTCTCGCATTTTGCCTGGGTAATACACTGCACACACCGCTCTATTACACATCTGATGAGAGAGTCCCTTCTCTCTCTCTCTCGCTGTGTTTTATCTGTGTGCCTGCCTGCGGGGGCTTTACAGCCGATCGCTCGGAAATGCCACTGACTGGCTCTGCTGCATCGAACTGGAGGCTGGCTACCCAAAAAACTCTCATCAGTCGGCCGCAGCTCGGTCACCGCGTCGGCCGAAAGTCGACCTCAAATCCCCCCCTCCTTCTCTCGCCGCCCCCCTGAGCTCCGGGGAAGGTCCCCTGATCGACCGCGGAGACTAATATCAGGATAGTGATGCCACTGTCAATGACACACCTAAAAAGAAAAAGAAAAAAACCCTGCATATAAAGAACATAAGTGAAAAAAAAAAACGGCGAGAATTTCTACATTTCTGAAGTCTGATAAAATAAAGGTCTGGGTTTTTTTTTTTTCCAGATTTTAGCACCGAATTTAAAACTTTAATGAGCCATCAAATGTCACTCAACCAAACATAGTAAATAATTTCTTTTTTACAATAGAATCAAAGCCCCAAAAAGGTGAGGGAATTTCTCCAGTTTCCAAAGTGAATAAATCTTTTTTTTCCCCACCCTTTAAACAAATGATCTCGGGAAGAGAAACAGCAAAATATGCTAAACAAATCTCAGCTTTCCAATCATAAATTATGAGCACTGAACATTTCTATGAAGATTAGATGCTAATTTTCCCCCTGCAGTGTGCAGTGCTTTTCCAAAGTCAGGGGGGACTCCAAGAACCTCTAGGAGGTCCTTGGGAAAAAAATAATAAATCCTTAGCAAACTGAGCACGAGGTGAATTTCACTTAACATCAATTTCAGCAAAACAGATTTCACTCCTCCACGCAAGAACACGCGCATCTGTTCAGGTGGGGATTGGTGAAATGCTAATGTTTTTGTGGGAGCCCCTCTGTTATCGCGCCAGGTCCAAAGAGCTCTTCACAGACATTTAATGATGACTCTAAGAAATGTCACAGCTTGGCATCATCATAAAAACCCCTCTAAATATCAGCTTTCTCCTGCTCCATTTTTAAACTCTCAACTACTCAAACACACACAGGCGCGCACACACACACACACACACACACACACGGAAAAGCAGCAAGGAGTCACGTTTAAAAATTTACAAATGAACCAAAAAGCACAAGGAAGGAACCATGCTAGACTGAATAGGTTTAGAAAGCTGATTTTACAGTTCTGCAATTTCTCTGAGCGACTCATCTGCCCGCGTGCCTTCAGTCAAAATGTGAAACATTTCAAAGATAACCTGACTGAGAACCGTCTCTCTGTATCTTTCACTGGGGAAATACACCTGCAGTGGGATTGTACCTGCACAGTTTAATGTATGCATCTACATTTGTATAAATTTCCTATGAAATGCACGATATGATGTGTTCTTGCTCACCTGCCCCCCCCCTCCTTTTTTGTGCTCTTGCAGGTTGTCTCATCACTCTCACTTTGAGAGTGAGAGTGATTTTTTTTTTTTTTTTTCCCTTTTCTTTGTGCTACAGCGATCTGGGAAATTAACAAATGTTTTCACTGCTTGTTCTCTCGGTCCACTGGCACAGGTTTGAGGAGCTATGAGGTCTCTAAACCACACTGACAATATCACAGCCGGTGTGATGACTAGGGGTTCATATTGTGAAAATTCCCTGAATAAATTACTGTGCCCACTCTTTCTCTTATCTGGTTATGAGTACAGTTATGACCTCAGTTTCTGGTATTTGGGATGGGTATTTCTTCAATGTAAACTTCCCAGAAATATTTCTGTATTTGCAGTTTTTCTGTAAGCTGTGTGACAAAATTAATTTAACCCTTTGCAGGACGGGTTATCTCGCACAGCAGAGGAAGGCTTAATTTAGGATTTCACCTCAACAGATGAGGGAAAAGAGATGGATTTTTCACATGTGACAGAGCTTCTCATGAGCTTGCCACTGTTAAGACTTTTGATTAATTGACATGATGCTAATCTCGCTTATTTATTGGACTAAGAAGGCAAATAAAATTCACCTGAACCTGCTTTTAAATTTCATAATTTCCTATTAAATGTTTGGCAATCATAGTCAAGCTAGATAAACACAAACTCTGAGGAATTTGGATGGTTGTGCTTGAAGCCAAAAGCTGCAGCACAGATTTGAATAAAGGTGCATTTTGCAGTGACCTCAAACTGCTCTTGCAGGGTGTGCAAAGACTGCAGTGACCGGGGTAATCCCTGACTTTCCCCCTTCGTGGTTCTCAGCAAGGCGGCTCGTGCTTTCGATTCTGAGTTTATACCGATCTGACTCGGAGTGAGCAATATTGATTCCAGTGCTGTACAAATGCGACCCCGTCACCTCGCCCTTCCCTTTCCTCCTCCTCCCTGACGCACGTCATACACCCCTCTAGCATGCAGGAGTGCATCAGAGGCAGAGGGGGTGGGGTGGGGGGTTGACCTGTAATGTTCACTGAACTCCAGTCCCCTTTTCTGTCTGATCAAACCTGAACGGCAAACACCTGATGAAATCTCAACCTGGGAGATACCGAGCTGACTTTGAAGTCACAGATAAACACTTTCGCAAGGCATGTTTATGCGTCGTAGGTTTTGATAATCGTTACTTCATGATATCAACAGAACAAGCTGGAAGAGTCTCTGGAGTGCCAAAAAAAAAAGGGAAAAAAAAAAGAGCCTCTGATTTATATAATTGCTGGAAACATCATAAAGTTCTGACATTAGCTGAAATCTTTGCATTCTTTCCGTCGCTATTATACTTCATAAAGTGGCGCTTCACAGTTAAAGTGCTTTATCTCAAATGTTATAAGACTAATCCACTCTCAAGACTTGGCCAATTGGTGTTTTATGAGCCTATTTGACAGCTTAGTCCTGGTTGATGTTTTACACATGGAGCCTTCAAAGAAGCAGTACCGCTTTATTATACTTGGAGAATTTGTCACTTGCAGAACTCCCCTTGAGCTATCGGTGGTTTTTAAAAAAATTCAATACAGCCGCGTACCGTAGATGGTTTACCATTAAAGTGACTGGCATACCGCAGCTCCAGTACCTCCACCAGTGTGTTTCAGTGCTGGTATTTTGGCTCCCAGGCCCATTGTGTATATGAAGGCAGAGGTGTAGTGTGTGTTTTCACTGTCTCCTCCCTGGGAATTCCCCTCTGTTCCAGACTCTAACAGTCTGTTGGAGCCGCAGCTGTACATATGTGTGTGTGTGTGTGTGTGTGTGTGTGTCAGGATGTATACACATTTTAGAGCGCAGTTATTCACATTTCAGTGCGCATAGGCATGCATTAATGTAAGCGTGCATGCATGTGTGTGTGTGTGTGTGTGTGTTTCCTCCCTGATTCCCAGGGTTCTGCCGAGTTAAACCCTCTTAAATGTCCCCCTGGCTTTTGTCCTCACGTTTCAGCTGAATTTCCCCGCATTCATCCCACCATTCAGACTCTGTGTGTTCGAGCGCTCTGGAATGCATTGGGTTTGACAGGCGCCTGAACTGTGTGTGTGTGTGTGTGTGTATGTGTGTGTGTGTGTGTGTGTGTGTGTGTGTGTGTGTGTGTGTGCGTGCGTGCATGTGTGTAAATGAGCATACAACATAAAGAAAGGAAAGTTTTTTTTTTCTTCCCCCTTTTCTTTCCTCCACCTCTTTCTGCGAAGGTGACTCGGAAACACACAATCACCTCACCTTTTGCACACACGCGCGCACACCACTTTTCATCTTTCTACACACACACACACACACACACACACACACACACACACACACACACACACACACACACACACACACACACTCAACACCCACACACACACACACACACTTCGAGTCACATGTGCTCTCACTCAAAGCTCTGCACCCACTCACCCTGACACCCACACAACCACCCACACACTCACGTGCAGTGCCAAATAGCTCTTTACCCTCCCACTCTATCCCCTCTCCACCCACCACCACCATCACCACCGAGCACACACATGTATTGCACGCACACATACACACAAACACACACACGCACACAAAGTGCTGGGCATGCGCCTGATCTGGTTTCCTCTTTTGCTTTGCAAGCGACCCGCAGTGATAAAATAAACACAAATACGTGATAATCACATTCCAGGCATTTCTCTCCTGCCGGTGGGAAGTTTCAACTGGTTTTCTGAGAGAGTTGGTTTGACTGTGTGTGTGTGTGTGTGTGTGTGTGTGTGTAACCCCAGAGGAAAAAAAAAAGGAGAAAGAAAATGAGCGAGAGAGAGAGAGAGAGGAACTGAGATCTGGGGAGAAGTCTCACACATTCCTCACTCCTGCCAATATCCTACCAGTATTCTAGACCATCACACACACACACACACACACACACGCACGCACGCACTATGATACAACCAGATCTGAATAAAATCTCCTAATTTGCTCTGCATCTGTGGGATCAATCCAACACGAACAATTCTTTTAGCAAATCACAGCATGCAACACTGAACCAAAAGAAAAACTTGCACTGACAGTGGCATCATAACATTAAAAAAGAAAGGAAAAAAGAAACAGCACTGCATGGGATTGATAAAGCTAGAAAAAGAGGTGAAAACACATCAAATTCTTCTGAATCCTGTGCCTCTGAATAGCAAGAAGAAAGCGGTCCTACCTTGTGTTATTACTGATTTTTGTAGAAAGAGACAGAAGCAGAGAGGAAAAAAGGAGGTTGTAAATGTGAGAATGGAGGACCTCTGTTGGAAATAGTAGATTTAGATGGAACCTACCTGAGCACATGGCCCGCATGGCATGCACACTTCCTCAGTCAACACGCTTTGTTTCTCCTCCTCCTCCTCCTCTCTGCTGCACATGCTTCTCCTCCATCTGTCTGTCTCACTGAGCCTCTCTTCTTGTCTTTCTCCCCCTTCCCCTCTCTCTCTCTCTCTTTCTCTCTCTCTCTCACTCACTCACTCTCTCTCCCTCCCCTCTCTCCTCCCCTCTCATGCTCCACAAGCCCTCTCCTCTCACTCTGCTGCTCTCTTCAAACTTCTCCACTTTTTTTCCCCCTAAAACAACAACAACAACAACAACAACAACAACAGCTCGTCCTTCATTTTTCACCTTGCTCTTCTTCTCGGGCTCTTGCGCTCAGTAGAGTCGTCCCTCTTTATGCGAGAAGTTAAAGTGATCCACGAAGGCAGGCTTAACTAGAATGTCACTCTCCTCCCCCCGTGCTGCATGGTGTGTGTGTGTGTGTGTGTGTGTGTGTGTGTGTGTGTGCATACTGGGTATTTATGTGTTGCTTCCTTGCCAGTTATTCACCTCCACGCATATGTCTTAAAACATTTTTCTCACTTTCCTTATTAGTCCACCTTTCCCGTCTCATACTTTTGTGTTTCCACACACATACACATACACACACACACACACACACACACACACACACACACACACACACACAGGACTCATATGTCAATTAACAAAGATGAATTATTGTGCGCCTGTTTCCACCGTCTAGTTCATTTCTCCCATATATTTCTGTCTAAAGATAACACCAGCACGTGTCATTTATTCAAGCAAGCAAATCTCAGCTGCAGCTTGCGAGTGAGAGAGATGGAGGAAGGACAAATGGAGGTTGAAGGACGAGGGAATAAATGTGGCAATGCAAGCTAAAAGCAATCAAACAAACAAGACCTCATTGGGTATCCTATGAAATCTGTGCACACGCGTTGCTAAAGTAAGCATTCGGCTACGTATCCAAAACCTTTCATTTTGAAGCTGAGCGTTCAGATTAGGCTGCTGATTTTTGGTTTTAAGTTTAAACCAGGTGTAATGCAGCATTTATTTTGCTCAACTTGCTAAATGAAATCCCATAAAAAAATAAAAAAAAACACTGAACTGGAAACACTGTGTAGATTTTATTTTACATGGCTGCAGAGGAAGCAACCGTTTTAACCAGCGGCCATGTTTTTCTGGTCCTGGAAGTGCTACGTCACGGCAGCTTATAGAACTGGACAAATTTAAGAGTAGATGCTAAACGTGCAAGCTTCAGGGTACAAGACCACTTTAGTTTGAGGAAGACGGTGGTGTTGGTTAAAGACTTAAAAAAAAAAGCAAACATCTCCATCCTTGTGTTAAAGGCTGTTTTTCCCAATATTTATCCAAGACCACAGTCTTTGATTTGTGAAGACATAACTATAAAAAAAATGAATCTTTATCTGCTTTGCACCCCAAACATTGTACGCTGTCTGTGAACATTTGCTGATCGAACATTGTGCACCTTTCCAGATAAACTGATTAAAAATACATTTCAGATTATGACCAGATGACGGCCGGCGTGGCTCCTGTACGAGCACAGTCATCTTGCAGAGCGCTGAGCAACAACAGACACGATGTGACAGCACAGACTGTCAGAGCGTTTTTTTCATTTATTAGCTCACTGTAAGTGTGTGAGTGAGTGAACATGCTCTGGATCACTAGCCACAAAAAAGCTTTAAAGGCATTCGCTTATATGAAACTGCAACGCCTTGTCCACACAAAGATGTCTAATTATGTACCTTTGAACCAACAATTCAAGATGATGCAGGCGTTCCTGGTGCGAGCTGGAATATCTCGTTTCATGACGTTGATAAAAAAAAAAAAAAATGGAACTGAGGCTGCAATTCTGTCAAAACCTGTGTAGCTGTGAAGTAGTCCAATAGAAACACAGTTCTTAGAGGATAGATATGTGTGTAATATCTTGTGTGCTTACATAATAGATAGACTGAAAATATTTTATATTGCAATATTAGCTATAATTCTTTTTGGATCTTAATCTACCTGATGTGATGGCTGACCTGACCCCTCTTTATCCACACATATCTGCACAGCACCCAATTTAAATTAGCATAATTGCACACTACTCTGAGTGACTGATTGTAACTCAGCTATTTGCAATATCCTGGACACATTAAAGCAACATCACAGTGTATTTGACTCTTAGATTCTGATTTCATCAAACCCATTCACTCCCCGAATACTTTTTTCCACCTTATTCATCTGTGCACATGAATTTCATGTTTTATTTTCTACCAGATGACCTCCAAGCAGCTCCAGAGCCCAGTCGCGGAAATGTTATTAATGCAGGGGGGGGGGGGGGGGGGGGGGGGTGCACTTTGTGAGTAACCGTCACACAGTGCTTGGTGGTATCCAGCAGCCACGGGAAAGCGAGAAAACACACGCTTGTTTTGACGTTGCAATCAGAAATTCCAAATTTGCTTTAGCGGGACAGCGGGAATGCAAACACACCTCACTGGGCGATGAGAGGCGGGGGATGAATGTCCATAATCTGCCGTTGTCTTTTCCATTCCCCTTCCAAATATTAGCCCATGTTTCCACCAGTTCCATAATATTATGGGAGGGAAGCTGATGGGATATCTGAGTGCTTTTTCATGTGGAGGGACAGCAGTCATAGCCCAGTGCTAATGCGTATGGCTTTTTGACGAACGAGGGGAGCATTTGTGCGTCTTGTCAAACGTGCTTTGTTGTTTTTCCTGCCTCTGACAGAAATTACGGCCAATGTGATGTCTCAACAGAGGGAGCGTCCTCCAGCGTGCTCCGTAATGTCACATAATAACACAGAGACACCCGTCCGTCTGTCACCGCCGTTTAAATTTTCTCCGTCGGCGACCAGAAATTAGACATGAAGGATAAAAACTGAGTACCAATGAAGGCAGGTTGATATATAATGCTTGATTTACCCACGAGGCAAGTTGCCTGCTGTTGGAGCCCACACCCGCCAACAATCAAGGCATAATAAGTGATTTCATCTTTGCCTCTGCTTTTGTGCAGCAGATTAGAAACTCTTTCTACTGAATGACCATTCTGCGTGCCCACCTCCTCTTTGCATCCACCCTTCTTTCCCTGGCCCAGCTGTGTACTGTATGTGCAAGTGAGTGTGTGTATATATGTGTGGGAGTGTGAGGGTGAAGGAGGACTACTCTGCGTGGGCTGAACAGTGCTTGGGCTTTCTGTGCTGTGGTGTTAATAGGCCTTTTCTCCCCTCAGCGGGACACAGAGAGCTGTCATTTACATGGAGGTAATGGAGTGATGGAGAAGTGGATGGAATATGTGTAGGCGATCGATGATGAGGGCCTAGCACCTCTCTCTTTCTCTCTGTCTCCCTCACTCATTTTTTCCCTACTCTTGCTTTTCTTTTTAGCGTCTTTCTCTCCTTCCCTGTCTCGATGTAAGTCTCATTCTCTCCTTTTCTTACATTACTCATCAAGCGGTTGTTATGGTTGCTGCCAAAGAGAATAAATTCAAAGACGGCAAAGTAAACATTAAAGTCCTTGAAGATGTTGTGATTTGAACAGTTTCTGTGGAAAGTCAAAGAAAGGTAACAGCAACAGAAGCAGGTTAATATTATTAAATGTACCCGCTGGCCAATTGAATATTCTTTCACAAGATATTAACAATCATCTGATAATCAAAGAATTTTTTGTCTTGTTTGGCAGTTGCTCAGTGTCAGTGGCTGCGCTTGAGCGCCATCCAAACACATGGGAGAATCAATTCACTCTGTGGGAGAGTAAAATAGCCTGTGTGGAAGGGAAGGCACCCATCCAGCCAAGCTGCTACCATGAATTTAGTTGTTCTGTATTATGACATGAATTTCAGTGAAATGATCCACTGAGTGTGTCAGTTTAACAAAATTCAATAATCAGCTGAAAACGTATTTTATTCACAATGGAAGGAATAGTGGATGGATGGATGGATGGATGGATGGATGGATGGATGGGAAATTACACAAAATCTTAAAAAATACAAATATTTCAATGAAATATCCTAAAAGTATGTAAAAAGATGTTTTCCTGGCTATTCCTGTTCTGTTTATTGTATTTTCAGCTTCCTGTTGGTTCCCTTTATTATTATTGTATTGTGAATCTCTTTTCTGGAGATATTAAGTTATGTTTATTCTAGTGATGAGTTTTTTAGATTTATAACATTGCTGTTTGTTAGTCCTGCCTCCCCAGTGTTCCTCTGCATCATGTTGTTTCCTGTGTCTTTACTTCCACACCGTGATGGCTTGATTGCCTGGACCTGCACCTTGGTTTCCCTAGCTGGCTCCATTTCCCCTAATCACCCTTTGTGTACAAATAGTCCTATCTTCTTTGTAGCCTTTGCCAGAGTGTCTGTTGTCCTCCATGAGCTCCTTTGGCTTTGGTCCTTTGTTAAACACTTTGAACGTTGTTACATTTCTGTTTTCAGTCTGAATAAAGGCTTGATTTCTGTTATTTAAGTCTGCCTATTGGGTCCAAACCTCTGCAATCCTCGTGTGTGTGACTCTTTTTTTTTTTTAAGATTTATTTCGGCATATTTTTTTGGAGACTAGACAGAACAAGACTAGACATGGAGAGAGTGGGGAGAACAATAAGCTGGAAATGGTTTGTGGTGGACTCCAATCCAAGCCCCTGCAGCACCTTTGGTACATGGGTTGCCAGCACAACCAGGTGATTTATCGCAGTGCCACACTCCTCAATTTCTGACATTACACTCTGACCACAGCGGACCCTTCAGACTAGAAGGCACTTGAACGGTGGCCGGTGGCTCCTTTTTTTTGTTGGGAAGCTCTTTGTAATTAAAGCCATCGCTCATCCCTGAGTATGCGCCCACCATTAGGGGGACTCGGACGGCTATGAAGTCCCCCACCAGAAGGTGTGGTCCTGGAGGATGTCAAGCTTTCCGGGTGCCAGTCTAGTCTATTCTCCATTGCAAGACAGAGTGGGAAGGCTCAGTGTGCTCAGTGTGGCAAGCCATCCACCTACTGCTCCTCATGTCAACTGCCTGCCTGAGCTTGTTTCCTCAAATTCATAACTTTCCACAGGGTTTCCACATGCTTCCCTTAGGCAGTATTATCAGAAGGCATAGCATGAATTTTCATTGCTATGCAGATGATACCTGGTTCTATCCATGAAGCCAGATGACGCACACCAATTAGTTAAACTGCAGGAATTTCTTAAAGACATAAAATCCTGGATGACCTCTAATTTCCTGCTTCTAAATTCAGATAAAACTGAAGTTCTTGTACTCGACCCTAAAAACCTTAGAAACATGGTGTCAAACCAGATATTTACTCTGGATGGCATTACTTTGGCTTCCAGTAACACTGGCTATTTTTGACCAGGAAATGTCCTTCAATGCACATATTAAACAAATATGAGGGACCGCTTTCTTGCATTTGCGCAATATCAGTAAAATTAGAATCATCATGTCTCAGAGTGATGCTGAAAAGCTAATTCATGCATTTATTACTTCTAGGTTTGACCACTGTAATTCTTTATTATCAGGCTGTCCTAAAAGCTCCCTGAAAAGCCTTCAGCTGATCCAAAATGCTGCAGCTAGAGTACTGACAGGGACTAGAAAGAGAGAGCAGATTTCTCCCATGTTGGCTTCTCTTCATTGGCTCCCTGTTAAATCTAGAATAGAATTTAAAATCCTTCTTCTCACATACAAGGTCTTGAATAATCAGGCCCCATCTTATCTTAAAGACCTCATAGTACCGTATCACCCCAATAGAGCACTTCAGTCTCAGACTGCTGGAGTGCTTGTGGTTCCTAGGATATTTAAAAATAGAATCGGAGGCAGCTCCCAGTTTGGATTTGGGAGACAGACATCAACAAGTTTAGGCTTAAAACTTTCCTTTCTGATAAAGCTAATAGTTAGGGCTGATTCAGGTGACCCTGAACCTTCCCTTAGTTACACTGCAATAGGCCTTGGCTGCTGGGGGTTTCCCCTTGATGCACTCATCCGCTTGATAAGTGTTTCATCTTTACTCACCTCTTGTCATTCTCTGTTTGTTTATACACCACTCTGAATTTCATCATTAGTTATTATTAATCTCTGGCTCTCTTCCATAGTGTCTTTTGTCCTTGTCTCTCTCCCCTCAGCCCCAGTGGGCACGGCAGATGACTGCCCCTCCCTGAGCCTGGTCCTGCCGGAGTTTTCTTCCTGTTAAGATGGCGTTTTTCCTTCCCACTGTCGCCAAGTGCTTGCTCATAGAAGGTTGTTTGATTGTTGGCTTTTCTCTGTATTATTGTTGTTGTATATAAAGCACCATGAGGTGACTTGTTGTGATTTGGCAATATATAAATAAATTAAATTAAATTGAATTCAAGGTTGCCATTTATCTCTGACATTTGGTTTCTCATCCCTGTTCAGCTTAGTTCCTTGTCCCCTGTGCTTCCCGGCTTCTCATTCCCCTAGCTGCCGAGCATTCCAACTTCTTGGAAATCCCAGCACACTAGGGCCTGCCCAGCACCCCAGCTGGCTTCATGGCAGTCTATGTACCTGGGTCAGGGTCATACCTTCTGGGTTGATCAATGCCAGGCCCAAGCTCAGAGGACAGTCAGTGCTAGACCCAAGCCTATCCCTGCTGGGAAGGTCGACACCAAGCCCAAGGTTATCCGGTCTCCGAGGGTGGTTGATGTCTCTTCTGTGCCAGCACTCCCTAGCATTTCTCCTAAGGGTCCCTGCTGGGTCCCTCTGAGGCTGTGTTTCTTGTGCCTGACACCCTTAAGACTGTGTTTCCTATGCCTTATACACCAAGTACTGAATCACAGCCAGTTTTCGAGGACTCTCTTAATTCTGAATCTGAGTCAGCCTTCCTAGTACCTGTTTTTGTGCTTGAGCTGGTTCCCTTGGTCCTTATTTCTGTGCTGAAATGGGCCTCACAAGTTCATCAATTTGAGCCAGCTTTGCCACCTGTTCTGTCTCACCATTGCTGGCCCCCAGACAGGCCTGCTGAGTGTCTCCACCTCAGCTGCTGGCCACCTAAATGACAGCCACCTGAGTGGTTCGGCTTCCATCACTGACTTCCTGCTCAGCTTCTACTGATGTTCCAGCTCCATTGCTGGGCACGTGATCAACCTCTGGAGAGGTATCTGTGCTTAGCGCTGCCTTTGGAAGAAGCTCTGGAGAAGTCCCTCTGCCCACTCTTTGTCTGACCTTCAGTAGTTGTGCGACATTGTTGCTCTTGGGTTTCTTTCATTACTTTGTTATTCCTGCCTCCCCATTTTTTTTCTGTATCACATTTAGTGCTAGTTTCTTGCCTCTGTGCTTACCAGTTACCCTTTGCATTATTTCCTCTTTTACTTTAACAGTTGTCTCTTGCATTGCTTTGAGTTACCCTGTCTCTTGCCCAATGAGAGAGGATTGAGCCTAAATTGGATAAGCGGAAGAGTTGAAGTAGTTAGCCATGATTTTTTATTCATTCACATTGTGTATATAGAAGAAGTTGTATAAATACATGAATATAATGGATTGTTATGCGCAACTGAGCAACCCAAGAGGGAAAGCAACAAAAAAATCTGTCCATCTGTGAAACTAAAAAAGGGCAAACAGAAAAAAAGATTACTTACAGTTTCTCCTCACATCAACCGAAACAACCTGAAGTGTTTTATAGTTCTAAAAATGAAGAGAAAACTGCTGAAATAAAGCAATGTAATGTTATTTTCAGAGAAATCAGATATTGTCTGTGAGCATCATATTCTGAAGGCAGTGGGGTTTTTTGTCCAAGAAAGGTACTTTTGCTTTGCCTGTTAGCGCTGAGGCGTGATGCAGTTAAGAAGATGAAGGGATTGCCCATGGGAAAGTTTGGGATGGTTATTTGTGTCATTTACTGTCACCACAGATTGAATGCATTTCATTGGGATTATTACTATTACTACTATGTTATTATATTAATTAATTTTACCAGAGAAGAAAAACTCAAGAATTTCCCCAAAATGGAACAAAGCTGGTTAGAAAAACAAAAAGAGTAACTTTTCTATTAAATCTTTCCCTTTCTATAAATTGAGGAAAAATAAATCAATTTTGGCTGTTTTCATTATTATGTCCACTTATTGCAGCTTTTCATGAAAGCTAAATATTTACATTAAATGGCAGCAAACATTTCAACACAACATAAATCAAATAACATTTTAAATGATTTAAAAATCTTACATATATTGTTCAAAGTAGTTCAGATAAGTTTATTTATTGTGTTTGGAAACTTTGAGGTTTTTTTGTAAAAATATAATTTTAAGATAAAGCTGTGTGGGATTAAAGTGATGTAAGCCGGAGCTCGACAGAAAACATAACCCTTTGAAGACAGTACGTATTGTTGATAAGCGATAAACAGCAGCAGGTGATGATTCCACATGCTGAACTAACAGGAGGAAGCAGAAGCAAGTTTAGCATCAGGAGATACACTCGGGGGATCGGGGGGGGCTCTCCCCAGCTCTTCCGAGACATCGGTGGTCCTATTAACTTGTCACTGACAGGAAAACACTCACCACAAACTAACGTCTTCACCCACCCAGAACTCACACACACACACACACACACACGCACACAGCTCTTCGCCTTACAGGGACCGCATGATTATAACAGCCATTAGTTTCTCACTTATTCATGTGCTATAACTGCCCATATAGTTGTGACAGCATCGGGGAAATACTAATGTGACGATGTGACAAAGTAATACTTGAGTGTGCACATGCATGTACGCATATGTGTGTGAGTGTGATTTCCCCATGCACCTTGAAGAGGGAATTCCCCATCAGTTTTTTGGTAGCAAGGGGACTCTACTCATGTCCCAGCAGAGAGCACACCTCTCACTCTGAGTGCTGGAAACTTTTGTGATGCGCCGTCCTCTACCTTTCAAAACTCCTTCTCAACTGCGTCTTTGATGACTTCATGACAACAGCCTCAGTTTTGGCTTACCCAAACAATATGTTTCGATTTCTTTGGGTACACATATACAAAAACACATCATTGCATCACTGGCATCCAAGTTAGTTATTCTGACTAGGCAGGATACAATATCTTTATGGCGCATGTGAAGGACATTTCTTTTTGTAAAACTCAAATATTTGAAAACTTATTCTAATGACATGCTGGCTGGCTTTAAGATTAAATCTGACCCTTGGTTCTCAGTCTAGCTGTGAACAATGAGCCTTCTTTCATTATTCAGGAAAAATAACAGAAAATACAGTTTTTCTCTTTAAACCAGCCTATAATTAAACTACTCTGCCAATGTAGACTTTATGTTTTTCATTTCATGCAGTACTTTAAAGTAATTACAGTGACTTAGCAAACAAACATTTTTTATAATACTGCATATAAAATATTCCAAATAAAGGCAAAATCCAATTAAGAATAAAGTTGTTTTAACAAATTGTATAATTTATTACTCATTTTGACATGAAAAGTTTTCCATTTTGTTAGCAACTCTTTCACATTACAAATGGTTCATTTATTTATTTCTATCATTTTAAAATATAATATTGTATTACTACATAGCAAATCATTCGGCACGTTATTTTTATTTTTACATTCTGTAAAACTTTTCTACACAGAACAGGTGCCACTGAAACAATTAATTTGGTATGCTGCTATAACCAAAGGCTTCTTACCATAATGCCAAAGATTTGCTGTTTTTGCTCTAAAAGGTACGTTCTTGCTTCTTTTTAACAAAATTCCTTTCTTTCCTTTGCAGGTGATGATTGACTTGAGAGCAAAAGCTGAGTGTTTGTCAGCGGGTGGAAGAGTTTTCATGTTGCACTGACTTACAGACATTTTCCAGACAAGACAATTCACTAAGCTGATAGATGAGAAAAATATCATGAAGGAACTGACAGAATCCGGAGCAAAGAGCAAACATTTCGAGAGCCTGAGTATCAACGTGAGTGTGAGAACGATCTGACGGCAAATGCAGGTTCAAGCCGGTCCTTAAATCCAATGAGGTAAAGAGTTGATGAGATGGAGGCGTTAGCGACGATGCACTTCAACCGTTTATCCGCACCTACTTTCCTTTCACTGTAAATCCACGCCGTTTAACTGCTTGCCAACATTTTATTTAGCAGCCATTTCTACATCTTTCGCTTGCTAGTGTTGAAGTGCTTATCATTAGGTTTAGCATTAATTTCATTTCTCAATCTGTACTAGTGGTAGCTTCAACAGTTTTTCTATAGCCTGTCGCTAGCTAACAATTTCAGCTTATGTTAGCTAGCTATTTCATCAGTTTATTCGCTTTTTAATTGGTTTATGCTTTTTGGCTATCTGTGTTCTAGTGCTTGTCAATCACTTTTAGTTAACTGTACAGGTCGACTCCATTCTTCAGCCGAATAGCAGTTTCTGTTTTGTTTTTTTTTTCAGATTAGTGAAGCTAAACACATGTTCCCTGGGTACTGCCGAAGTACCCCTGGGACACCCGTAGCCTTGGTTGGGAATCGCTACTGTAACAGAGAAATAGAAACATTAAGAATTGCAGTATTCCAGTAGTTTGTATTGACTGTATCAACAGTAGATAAACAAAATCAAACACAAAGGTTCTGTTCACTTTGAGCACTCTGAGTTTGTTATTTTTTCCGCATCAGTTGTGACTGATTTAGGAATATTTTGGGACAGGCCAACTTGAAGTTGCGTGCTGTGTGACAGAGACTCGAGTGTCCTTGTCCCTGCTGATCCATAAGCACATTATGATGCAGCTAGTTGAACCTTCACCGTGCTGATGGGAAAGGCACTAGAGAAAAGTCAATGAGATGTTCTCTCATTTTAGGGCAGGATGCAGAGAGGCATTACAGAGATGAGTGACATTTTGATTCACGTAAGTGGATGTGAAGTTTTTGCAGACGCAAACACCTCAAAATTTTGCTTCAGTGGGAGAAGCAGAGAAATATTAATGCGTCAAGCAAGCCTTTTAGTTAGCTATCTAAGGATTTAATACACTGTAAAATGTGTTGCTATCCTTAGGGAAGAAATGTATTTTTCATATTTATAGGTGAGGGATTTGGAAATAGATCGCAGGTGATGATTCAGGAATGAAAGTTTTTATCAGCCTCTTTCTGTTCCACTCTGAGATGAATGGCATCACAGGACTACTGATCACTGTTCCACCAACCCTTTCCATGCTGTCTGGATCACTGAGGAGGAACCTTGCTTCTCCAATCACATTACCTCTCAGAGACCCGTTTGCCCACGTGTTCAGTGTGTATTTTGCATTTGTTTGTCTTCGTGCATGTGTGTGGGACAGAGAACAATTACATAAATGCATGTGTGTGCAGGTGGACAGGTGTGAGCGTTACCGTTGTTGGAATTCCCCAACCTGAATCCTGTCAACTACCTGTGGGTCAACTGCTTTTGCCTGAAGCCAAGAAATAACTGTGTTCTTCACCGCAGTAGCACTGAGCTCACCTAGTTGTAAATAAAGCTGAATGTATGTATCCAGAATCCACAAAAGCTTAGCTGAGATAAAGTAATAGTCAACATATCCTAAGACAAGCAACCATACATGAACATGAATCTACTACAAAAATATAGTATTTGTTTTTGTTCTGAATAACCTCCAGTGCTACATTCAGTCAATGGTCAGTGATTATATATAGTTCTACTGTTTTAAATAAAGAAGACAAACGGCTTCCACTTCATACTCCATCCATAAGACGGAAGAAATAAAACTGAAATAAAAATAGCAGTTGATATGCAGTCAACCCTGCAAGAAAAGAAAAGGAAGGAAGGGGAGCAAATGTGTTCAAATGGAAAGAGACATGAGTGGCACTGCTCACTTTCAGAAATACTCAAAACAGTCAGAATGCCACCCAAATCATACCAAAGGTCAAAGTCACTTAAAGCACATTTTTCCCATTCTGAAGGTCCTGACGCACATCTGTGCATATGCTTGGCAATGCTGCATTATGACTGATAACGGCATGAACTGTCAGGTTCTCTATAATATCCTCACATTCTAACCAGAGTGCCACAGACTATAATTAAAACATGTATTTACTGACAACTGACATGAAAGTAATTGTCAACATTTTTTGTCTTAAAAGACAAATGATAAAAGTTTTTTTTTTTTTTTTTATGTCACTTCTCTTCAAAGGAAAAAATTCTTCCTGTAGGGTTTATTATTCATTTGCAGTTGTTTAAGTTGCATAATGAGAAATGGCAGTTTAGGGGGTATTTCCAGTTTTCACTCTCCCACTTGTGCTAATCCAAATGCATGGTAAAACATGCACTGTAAAACAAAATCTGTAATTTAACACTTTTTTCTATAGATTTGACAGAATTTTCCTTTTTTAAAAAAGTTAAATATTAATAAAATTACCAAAAAAAAAAAATAAAAAAATACACGGTGAATTAACATGTCTAATATAAAATAAAATTTAAAAAAGCACTCGGCAACAGTGGAAAGGAAAAATGCCCTTTTAACAGGAAGAACCCTCTGGGAGAACCAGGCTCAGGGAGGGGCAGTCATCTACCCAAGTGAAGAATCAGCTTGTTCTATTACCCACTTTGTATAATAAAAATTGAACAAACACAACAGAGGTAAAGCTAAAGAAGTGGCAAAGATAGACCAAAAATAGTAATGAATAAATTGTAATTTACAAAAAAATTATATTTATTATTTAGAAAATTTAAAAAGTGTGATTTTTTTTCAGCTAAACTGGTCTTTATTGTCAAATCTTTTTGCTTTCTTTACACCTGAACCACCATTCAGACCAGAATATAGATGAACGAGGCGTGAACAAGCTGACTCTAAGAGCCGATTCTTTGTAGCAAATAAAAAGAGCATCTCCCGTCTGGGGAGAGTCCTGCTCAGCTCTGCTGAGAATCCATGCAGGCAGGGGTGGGGCTTTATTGTGATGGGCACATGTGGCCAATCACATGCAAAGTCTAGGATCATTGAAGCAAGGGGGGGTGGATGCCCCACAGACAGCAGGGGTGCCCAAACTCCCGGCCCATGGGCCACTTCTGGCCCCGCCCCTACTTCCAGTCTGCAAATTGATGTCAAAAATAACATGCAATTTTGGCCCTTTAAGTTAATTTTCGCCTTCCCCTCCAATTAAGAGGGTTAAGCGAAATGTCAAAAAAGTAACTTAAAGGGCCAAATTGCATGTTATTTTTGACATCAGTTCGCGAACCGGCAGTAGGGGCAGGGCCGGAAGTGGCCCGCAGGCCGGGAGTTTGGGCACCCTTGGGTTACAGCCTTCAAAGGCCATATTTAAAGGCCAATTATGTCACAGCCAGGCAACGAAGGCTGTCCAAATTCAAAGCTGACAAATGTGTCCTCCTTTTGCCCGGATTCGAAGGACATATTGGATGTATCCTTCGTGGTCTACCCTATCCCAAAATTCATTACGGGCTGAAGCTGTTGTGGGAAATTTTCAAACACAAGTGGCAATTGAGAAAAAAAGTTTTAAATATAATAGAGATGTCTGTTTCAGCTGGTCTAACAGCCAGCTCACCTTAGCAGCTGTCAGCTGACCGGACAGTTGAGGCTCACTATACCTGAAGAGAGCGCCTATTCCAGGTGCATCGTTTTCAAAACCCCTGCTGGCCTTCGCCACTGAGTGGAAGCTAAACAGATATAATTCCCTCAGAGGAATCTAATGGTTGATGTTTGGTTTATTTCAGTGTTTCATTTGTTCCTGAGCAAATCGGTTTGGCTGAGATTAAAGTTAAGTGTTATAACTGGATAGTTTTATGTAACTTTAATATCTTATTGGAGTGCTATCAGTATATTTGGAAATGAATCATTCACTCATCTTTATCTCTTGAGGTAGAAATGTATTATACCTCTTTTGACATCTTATTTTGAATTAAAGCTGACATTATAATATTTTAATCCAGGGAGAAACGTGAGAGCCTTTTCACCAGGACCAGAAACACTGTCAAATTTTCCAGATGACAGAAGCTACACTGAGGAAAGGGCGGGAACAGCTGGTGGCGCAGACATGAAGCCTAGATGGTCCACAGCTACCCTCTTCCATCCATCGCGATCTTTGTGGCACTCGAAGGACGCGGTCTACAATGAAGCCCCTGACTTCAGACACACCTGGTGAGTGTAGTGGTATACAGAGGACAGAGAGACAGGCAGCCAGATTTTAATAGAAGCGGCCTTTGCTTAATTGATTTGTTTGCTGTGGTTGTGTGCAGGTGTTCATTTGACCTTCCAATTAAAATGTTAAGCAGTAGTAACTGTGTATTTTTTTTTGTAATGAAAAAAAGCATAAAAATAAGGTTTTATGAAAACGCTGAATAAATAATTGTTTACCAACACACAAACCATTCATTCATAATTATGCTAAAAAAAAAAGTCTCCAAGTGGTACTAAATGAAGAGCAATTTGGTAGCCATAAGAGCCGGCTCTTCTAAGGGAGCCGAGCCAAAAGAGCCAGATTTCTAATTCAGAAAGATAGGATTTTACATGGATAGCCTGATGTTTCCATATTAGCTAAATAAATGATCTGTCAGTCAGAATAACCAGAAGTCACGTTCACCCAGTGCGTTAGATATTTGGTTTATAATAGTGTTTACAATAGTGTTCAAGTAAATAATTTGATAGATAAGTTATTAACATAACACTTAAATGTGCAGGATTGACAAATGTGTCTATGAGGCGCCGTTTACACGAGTACGTTTTCAGGTGAAAACGGTAAAACTTTGTTGTGTTTTGGCCGTTCGTTTACATGATTGAACAGCACAATTTGAAAACAGGATCCAGAGTGGACTGTTTTGGAAAAGCTCCGGTCTCCGTGTGAATAGCGAAAAAGCTACTTTTTAAAAACAGGACGTACTGGCACATGCGTGCTATAGTTGCTCTCATTCACACAGCCAACTTGTGGTCTGGCATGGGAACTAGAGTCTTCAATATCTTTTGCGGTTCCCTCTGAAGCTTCTATCGTTTTTAGAACATTCCCTTTTCAGAAAAGAAAACAGAAAAAAAATGACACAATTTTCATGACACCGAAATTTGTTACAAATTTGGTTCAGCAATCTCTAAATTTTACCACTGAGCTCAACACTTTTCAAAAGGCTGAAAGCAAACTGTCTCTGCTTAAGGGAACAAGCTGATTCTTCCCTGTGTTTTCCATATCTTTGTCCAAAGCAAGAATAAAACATTTTAACATCATCGAGGCAGCATCGGCTGTGAAGAACAAACTCATGTGTAGCAATATCCATTTACAACAACACAAATTGGACAATGAAAACAGGAAATATCCTGAAAACAGGCACTTCTCATTAAACAGATTAAACAACAGCAAACTAATTACACTTTGTGCACGGAATGAATTTCTTGCTAATGTCCACACTCATCCAGATTAATATTTGGGCCGTATTACCTTCAAGGGCATATCCCCGTGCAGCTCTGAAAAGTTTCCAGTGCTCCTGCTGCATTTGGATCGCTCTCTCAATGACAACTTACATGTGCCCAAATTTGCAAAAAAAAAAAAAAAGTGAGCCTCTCCTGCCTCACTCACCAAATTTTGCTTTTTGCATCTTTCATTATCTTCACAAAACAGTGATTGATCAAAATGTAGGAAGCGAGCTAAATAAAGCAGCCCTGCCTTCAGATGACGTAGATAAAACTGAACTGACCGCTCAGTGCTCTCCAAGGAGGAGACCTTGAAGGAGATAGTGGCCGAATTTAAATGAGGTATGTTTTGATTTTATAGGCATAGTATCAGAACATTTTGATTGTGCATTGTAGTTATTGAATCTAAATAACACATTACATGCAACATAATCTCTGATTGCTAAGATAATGAAAATCTAGTATGCCTGGCAGTACTGAGTAACTTTTGAAAGAAGATGTATACGTTATGACTGAGTCATAAGCAAACTTTTTAATAGTGAAGATTATTAAATGGATGAGGCTAGCTCTAGTCATTAATTTCATATACTGTTAACAGTATTTGTTTCGGTGCATAATAATGAGTTATTATTAGGAATGTATCACTACTTCACAGTTACATAAAAATTTTTGCATCCCTACACAGAGAAATCCCCCTCCCCAACTTTCTGACATTATCTTTAATTGGGAAATAACCATGACAAAGACAGTACTTCCATTTTTTTATTTGCATAATTTTTATCCACTGACACTGATCTAAAAACAGCATTCATAAAACAATGACACAATGGACATGAAAATCTAAATGAAGCAATGAAAATGATTTTCAAAATAATTTATCTTGTTGATTTACAAAATCAATTGTTAACATTAATTAAATGTCATTATAGTTCTTATCTGTCAGACTCATTGAAGTGAGTCATTGGATTCACTGGTTTGTCTCAAAACAATAAAGTCAAACTTCAGTCTTTAGGCCTGTCTATACTGGCTTACATTTTTTCTCACACCTGACACACATAACTGTGGTCCAAAGATCGTCTAGTTTATCTTCTGACTCTCATGTATTGATTGTATCTTGCACCATGAGAACTGCCAAGTTATACAGGGAGTAATGAGTGAGTAAACTGTATGCAATAGAATGCCGTTTGTTGAGCGTTTAATTCCCCTTTTCCCTGTGGAAATAACTGTGACTGGAGTTGCCGATTGCTTACAACTGCTATAAGCAATAAATGCACAATTAATGACATTTACTAATGATAAGACCTAAAACATTTGGATGCGTCTTTCTTCAACAAGTTAAAGAACAGAAAAATATAAAGTGAGAAACTGCACACTGTGAATACAGATTTCTTTTTTTATTTATTTTGAACAGCTTTTTTGTGTAGCTGTTCAGAATCACACATCAGAAAGTCCGATCCACTTCAAGAAGCACATCATTTGAACTTCTCTTTCAAGTTCCACTTCTTTTGCTCTTCATTCAACTGTTGCAGTCACTTTAAAATTCTTCAGATGAAAGACTGCCTGAGAGCAACTTTACTTTAGCAGAACTTTAACAATGATCGCATCTGAATCAGCAAAGTATAGGTAAAACAAAATTGTGTCACTGCCAAAACCTTTGGTCATGACTATGTTCAGAGCAACCGTTTTTGAAGGAAGCACTATGAACGTTGCAAAGAGGAGGTTGGGGTGGATGCTGGGTGTACAAATCCCACAGTGGTCACACCAAAGACTCCCCTTTGTGGTTAGGTGGCAGTAACAGAAGCACTTTGGTTAAGTTTAGGGGAAAATGAGGTTTGGTTTTGCAGTATAGGTACAGTGACACACAGGGGCTTCACTCGTGAGACCACAAAACTCACAGTTGGTTAAACTGAAAATTTATCAAAACATTCACCAGATAACAGGGGAGTGAGCACACTTTGTGAGAACTGCAATCACCGCTAAATGTGTGCAGAATCCCAGACCCAGTGACACAACACATATCGAACATGCTTTAATAAATAAAAATACATGAAAGAGTAACTACATCAACACTTTAAATAATTTAGATGTCTACAGTACTCCAAAATAAAAACACTTAAATGAACATGAAACATAGTTAGCCATGACAAAAAAACAATATACCAAACAATCTCAGCCTTGTGGAGAGCACACACAAAGTACCATAGTCTAAATATGAGGGCAGCCTGTTGTCTCAGGCCAAAAATTCACCTGATTGGTGGCTCCCATTTGGAGAGTTCTGGTGGTACCCTTAAATGTAAATAAAGCATTTGTATCAGAAAGCCTTGTGTGCAGCCAGTGTCTAAACATAACCGTGAAAAAAATATAGCAATACTATAGTACACTGGAGATGTTTGTAAAAGAAACACACTCATGATAGCTATCATTTTTTTAACCTTGACAAATTTTCTCATTGGATTGAGAGAGAATTTAGAAAGCATTGCATCAATTTTCATTGCTATGCAGATGATACTCTGCTTTATCTATCCATGAAGCCATATGACACACATCATTTAGTTAAACTGCAGGAATGTCTTAAAAACATAAAGGCCTGGATGACCTCTAATTTCCTGCTTCTAAATTCAGGTAAAACTGTTAGATAAAAAGTTCCCATACTCGGCCCCACAAATCTTAGAAACATCGTGTTTAACTGGATACTTACTCTGGATGGCATTACTTTGGCCTCCAGTAACACTGTGAGAAATCTCTGAGTCATTTCTGACCAGGATTTGTCCTTCAATGCACATATTAAACAAATATGTAGGACCGCTTTTTTTTGCATTTGTGCAATAGCTCCAAAATTAGAAACATCCTTTCTCAGAGTGATGCTGAAAAACAAGTTCATGCATTTATTACTTCTAGGTTGGACCATTGTAATTACTGGATTTTCTCTGTAGGGTCTTTACCTTACAACATAAAGCGCCTTGAGGCTACTGTTATTGTCATTCTGTGCTATATAAATAAAAACTGAATTGGACTGATTTTCTAGGAGACAAGAAAAGGAAATAAAAAGTAGTGTCGGTCAGTGAAGCACCTTCCTTACCTGTAACATTTGTTGGGAAAGTGTGGTGATATTTTGAGTGTACATTCTTTTTAAACGTCTGTTTCTGACGTGTCATTCTGACAGGCACATCAAATGCAAATGGCACCATTTTATGTAGGTGTGCCAGTTTTCAAGGATCTCTGTGTCATGCATTCCAGCTCACTGGCATGGCCTATTTAGAACAGAGTTATCAATCATTTTACGTATGACAATTTTGTTATGACAACTTACATTGTCTGCAATGAAAAGCTATATATATATATATACAAAATTCTGCAGAGAAATCAGAGAAGATCACACTGATAACCATTTTTTTGAAGTTGTAGACTCATAAATATTTACACGATAATTTAATACAAATTTTGGTTTGTTGCCAGGTTTACATGTCAGGTTTATTAAGGTTACACTGTAACATCTGTAACAAATTAACAGTAACTTAAGGGCTCAGTAGCTGCTGTATTTTTGTTCCTATGAAACTAGGTACAATATCATTAGGCATACTATACAATAAAGGTCAGCATTATATTATAAAGTTTGCTTTTTTCTGGCATGCTATTATACTGAAATTAATCTTATAGTGCTACTGTACAGCCTACAGTCTACACTAGGCAGAGGAGGCTGGTCCACAGAGGCAGTTTCTCCTTTTTTTAAAGTGACATAGGAGGGATCTTAATCAATGTAAACAGACTTTCTGTCTAAATGCCTCAGTAATGACATCTGCAGGCAAGAGAAAACATGGCTGTATGTGTGAGTGTGGGGGGCAGAGCCAGTCCTCCTCAAGGCAGGAACTTTCATATCAATTTCATGCACTTCAGTTTTCTCCATGCTGATCTGTGATTGGCTAAGACACACAAAATGACACTCCCAGGGAGAATGTCCTCGCTGACCAACAACCAGAATGCAGTGTTGATACTGTATTGTTCTTTTACCGCTGTATGGCTGCAGTGAGTTTGTTGTAAAATGATTGAGCAGCTTATTCTAATTCTAATCTGGAAAAATGAACTTTTATTTAGAGCTTTTCAGCAGAATCCAAAAGCCTTTCTTTCAGATTACATAGTTGCCTTCAACTCAAGCACCTGGATGACTGAGAACCTGCAGAGACAGTAGTGATTATAGTATCAAATGATGTGACAACAGGCAGCAATTGGCAGGTATTAATTAATTAATTGGGGTATTGTTGTATTATGTGATTTCTGGCTACTATTATATACACAGTGGTGTATTGCACATTCAGTGGGCAAGTTCATCCAAATCACCAAAGCTAACTGGATATTTATACTCTAGTGGCACATTATGTTCATGTAAGGTTCATTCCCCTCAGTAACTCACACTGATTGTTTTCTCTTGTAAGCTGTTTGTAGCAAGTCTCTGCCACCCTGCGCTCCTCATCACACACACTCAGTTGGACACAATTCTCTTGCTATGGTTGCTTTCTTTCTTTTTGTTACACACTGTTTTCAGTGTCTTTTTAGACAATGCCCAGTCAGCTTAGCTCGACAACTGCTGCAGCCTCCCGACTGGGAATCCTGGTTTTACTCCATCACCTCGGTCCCAGCAGGCTTCTGCATAAATATGAGAGACACATAATTAGACAAGGACTGATAGCTGTGCAAGTCAGCTTCTCCTGGCACTGCCCTCTGAACCTTCTGCACCACTCCTCCCCTGCAGCTGAGCCAAAACCACAGCCTGCTGCTACATACCCCCACTGCCCAACTTAGGAATCGTCTAGCCTAACCTATTCCCCTGGTATTGGTAGCTTTCATGCAGCATAGTCACTGCAGCAGAGCGTGGTCTGACCCCAGGAGGTAACGGCAGAGGGTGTTGACCAGACAGTCTTTTCCAATCACGCTGCATTGAACCCCCTGCTCTGACAGCTTATGACTGAAGTATGAGAGTGGTGCGGCCCGGTGGGCAGGAGAAAACATCTGCAAATTGCTGTTGCAATGCAGCAACATCTGCTTTCTGGGCTGTGTGAGATGGTCATCACAAAGGAGTGAAGTGGGAATGTTTGAATTTTGTACCTCATGCCCCAACTCATCTCTGCCTTTCACCAAGCTCACCAGAGAAACATGCTCTGCCTCCCTCCATGCTTTTAAGAGGTTGAGGTGTTATATTTGTATAGCTCCACCCCTGTCAGAACCCAAAATGTTGCCCATTTGCCATGTGAAAAGGGTCCTGACCACTTGAGTTGAAAAAAGGAAGCAATACAAGTACTTTATCTCTTGGGGTAACTGCCTGAATCTAGTCCCTCTGTGCTGCAGCCGCTGCTGACATTCCTAGGCTTGGAGCAAATTCTCCCAGTTTGCAAAGTTTTGCATTCAGGTCCAGAACACGTTGAATTTCATTTTTACTCTGGCTTGGAATTTCCTCCCATTTTTCCTTAAGTAGGTCCAATATATCACAGGTGCATTGGGTTACTCCTGCGATAATAATTTCTGATGACTCAACAACTGGGTGAGTTCCTCATCTGTGCAAGTGTCGCGACTCACTCAATAAAGTTCATCCCTAACCACTGCAAAATAGGGATACGTTTGTGCTGTATCTGGGCACACCACTTGACCAACAATTTTCATCACTTGGTCGAAGGCAACGTGTACAGTGTCATCACGAGAAAAAGATGATAAGAGGACGGAGCCTCTCCTGGTACCACCCCCCACCCCCGAACTCGCTGCGCCACCCCTCCTCTGCAGCTGCACGAAAACCAGATACCACACTGTTGTTTCACTTCTTAAGTTTACATTAACCATAAGAAACTGGAGATTCATAGCCAGTTAATATAAAACAACATGGCGCTGGGGATTGGTTTTACTCCTGTCCTCCCCAGTTTTTTGAGTCACTAACTATCACTGATTGGATGCTATTAATTTCAATCAAACGCTGCTATTGACAATCCATTTTAAATAAGCCCAAGACTATCCACCACCATTGCAAACATCTAAATAATAATATAATGTAATAATACAATATTGTATATGGACGTAAGACTGGATGATGAACACCTTACACCTACAGCGGCTGTTTGGCCATGCCATGAAGCTCCTGGCATACAATACAATACATACAATAATTCTGCTTTCAGTTGATCATTGAATGTGTGGGAGGGAAGAAATTTCCTGAACTGAATTGTTGAAAAATGGCATCCTACTACAGTTTCATGCTCAAGCAGACTGAGCGCCTTAGAATTACCCATTTCTTCACAAATGTTTGTAAAGGCAGAGTACATGGCTGGCTCCTTGATTTTATACACCTGTGATCATGGAAGTGATTGGAACACCTATATCAATGGGACCAAAATCATTTGAATTCAAAGATTAAGAGGTGTGGCCCAATGCTTCTGTCCATGTAGTCTAATTCCCTGAAGGAAGCAAATCCAAATGCAGGACATCAGAAGGGAGAATAAACTTCAAAATTCCAAATCTTTAATCCAAACACAGCTCAAGGTTATAAACAGGAGATCGGTAGATTTGGAAATCTATTCAAGTGAGGAAAAGGCAAAGAGGTAAAAATCTAAAACCAATCCAAAAGGCCGTACACAAGGAAGCCAAAGATGAAATACAGGGAACAGAGGAAACAAAGAACAATAGGAACACTATTATAGGGAAAACAATGAACTGGACAATATGGCAATTATGAGATGAACAACTGCATATACACACACCGAGGAACAAAGTAATTGAAAAATGGTTTCTAATTAAGGGCATAACTAATCAGGGCAACCCCTCATGAATGGAAAACTACATAAAAATGAACGATAAAATGACCTGACAGAAACCCAACAAAATCAAATCTGAGTTGGCATTCAGCCTGAATATTTTATGAACTTCATAAAAACAAATGTGTAACTCAGGCTATTAATATATTTCTAATGCCGGCTTGTGGTAGCCACCGTGTTTCCCCAACATATTTGAATACAGTGGCCAGGAAGGACATCTCCCTTCTGACTAATTGCATTTTAAGTATATGGTTTGAGGTCAGCCACATACACTGTATTGTCAAAAGTATTCACTCACCCATCCAAATCATTGAATTCAGGTGTTCCAGTCACTTCCACGGCCACAGGTGTATAAACCAAGCACCTAGGCATGCAGACTGCTTCTACAAACGTTTGGGAAAGAATGGGTCGCGCTCAGGAGCTCAGAGAATTCCAGCGTGGTATCGTGATAGGATGATACCTGTGCAACAAGTGCAGTCGTGAAATTTTGTAGCTACTAAATATTCCACAGTCAGCTGTTAGTAGTATTATAACAAAGTGGAAACAATTGGGAACGACAATGACTCAGCCATGAAGTGGTAGGCAACATAAAATCACAGAGCAGGGTCAGCAGATGCTGAGGCACATAGTGTGCAGAGGTCACCAACTTTCTGAGTCAATCACTGCAGACCTCCAAACTTCATGTGGTCTTCAGATTAGTTCAAGAACAGTGCATAGAGAGCTTCATGGAATGAGTTTCCATGGCCGAGCAGCTGCATCCAAGCCTTACATCACCACGCGCAATGCAAAGTGTTGGATGCAGTGGTGTAAAGCACGCCGACACTGGACAGTGGAGACACGTTCTCTGGAGTGATGAATCACGCTTCTCCGTCTGGCAATCGAATGGATAACTCTGGGTTTGTTGGTCACCAGGAGAACGGTACTTGTCTGACTGCATTGTGTCAAGTTTGGTGGCGGGGGGGTTATGGTGTGGGGGTGTTTTTCAGGAGTTGGGCTCGGCCCCTTAGTTGCAGTGAAAGGAACTCTTAATGCTTCAGCATACCAAGACATTTTGGACAATTTCATGCTCCCAACTTTGTGGGAACAGTTTGGGGATGTCCCCTTCCTGTTCCAACTGCACACCAGTGATGTCCGGTTTAATAAAGTAGATTAGCATCTCTGAAAGTACAAAGGTTAACCAGCTATTTTGCTAATATACTACCTTCATTTATCAGGAATATTTTTAATTCTGTGCTAAATACATACAGTTAACCATGTCAGACAGTGCTCAGGCCTTTTATTGAAGCTGAGATTTTATTTATTATTAATATGTGATATGATAGAACATGATGCATCAGCTCAGGCTTAACCATCTGCAGCAGTAATACTGATCCACAGAACACTGACGGGAACATTTTTTGGCAGAATAATTACTTTTATTTTTGATACTTCGTGTACAATCTACCAGGAATACAGTTTTATGTGCAGTGTGGTGTTCTTGTAGTATTTTTGCTTCTTTTGCTAAAGAAATTGCTCTAAAAATTCTACCACCACTTTTCATTGTCAGCTATGATTAAACAAATTGTTCAACTAAAGAAGTAATAATATTTTACAGTTCTTCAGCCAGGAATGATTGCAGAAAGGTGAAGATGTGCAGGAATAGTGCAGCAAAACTGCGGGAGGCTGTCAGCATATATCAAAAATATAAAAGACAGGCAGCAAAAAAAATGGCATGTTTTAATCTGATTCAGTTTGTCCTGTTAGACAGTGGAGGAGGTGGGGGTGTCTCTGTTTGTCCTTCTGTATAAGTCACCGCATGCCACTGTGTTATGACATGAATATGTGGTGTGAAGTCCACCGCAGTGCTTCAGCTGAACAAAGAAGACTAATGGAACACTAAAAAAAAAAAAGGTGTAACCTGAAGCGACGGTTTCGTGGAAGTTAACATTGCATACGTCCTTAGATGGGTCACGTTTGTTTAGTGACATTTAAATGGCACTGATAGGATCTAAATGGGAGTTTTAGGGACAGATATCCATCACTGTTCTCCTCAAAAAGAAAACTGTTGATGTTCAGAATCTGTCAAGAGTTGCCTCATTTTGTTAGAGTTCAACATACCACACATCTGACACACCACCACCATCACTTCCAGCACTCTCACACTTCTCCCACCACTTCCCCAGGGTTACATATTACACAGTATAATGTTGGATCCTTATCCTCCTCCCCATATACTTAACCTTGTATCTTACCTGTGTGTTTTCTGTGAGTCAACAAAGATAACAGCCAGAGAAATCCCTGCCTCGGCGGCCACACGCTGCAGGGTTCGGCCGTTCCGTGGATGCACATGGAGGAGGCAGAGGACTCATGGGAGAACATCTCCCTGGAAATGAAACATCATCCACCTTTGTGTGTCAGCTCTGCCTCCTCTCCTCAGCTGCTTTTACACCTACATCGTCCTCCACTTTGTCCGTCCCAGTCCTGTTACTCTCTTCTGCCTCCCCCTCCTTTTCCATCCTCCACCCTCCTCTCTGCTTCACATCAAAGATGAGAAAACTCATAAATACAGTGGATGTTTGTTTTAGATTTGGTGCAGATTTAACAGAGGGAGTTAGAGGAGAGTTGTAGTTTACAATCCCCTTTCGATTTTTAGATTATGTAACATTACGTAAATGCATCTGTAACTGTAGGAGCATTTGGGAGGCGCTCGACCTTGTGCTTGCTGCAATATTCTTTGTCAAAATTTCGATTTCAGTTCCCCTGACATTTTTACCAATAAAGACGGCATAAAGCACAACCGAAGCCCTCTGGGTTGAAAATAATGACAGCTTTGAAGAAACGGGGGTGAGAGAAAACTGAGCACCGGATACTTGAAAGTGTAACACATGGTGACATAATTTAGGATGTTGGATGGGCCAAAAATAAAAAAAAGTTATGACTATACTGGGATGACAATTCTCTGATTTTCGGTGTGTTTTTGTCTGTTGAAGCTTGCAAGAAAGAGAAAAGAAATGCTTAGACAAGGAATCCCCTGTTCTCACTTCTATTCATCTGTCTTCTGCCTCTTTGCTCTGTCTCCTTTTCCTCCTCATCTTCATTAACCGCTTTTCTGCTACATGCACACAACACTGTCCTTTGCCAACCACACCCAGTATTTTAGACTCAGAGCGAATGTTTGCCACAATCAGAACGCGATTGTTGGAGAACTCCCTGTCGTACCTGAATATCAGCAGACCAATTTGCCTGAAGAGTTCCACACTGCTTCACTTAATAGCAAATTATAATGAAAATTGTAGGTTTATGAACCAGAAAGAAAGAAAGGGAGGGAAAAAAAAAGTAAGGAGCGCTGTTTGGTTTCTAAGCAACAGTTAACGCTGGGTGCAGCGAGAGCTGCAGGGTGGGTTCCTGAGTTACCATGTTTCTGTCTTTGTCTCCACATTCTCTTCCTGAGGAATTTGACCTGCCTGACCTCACTGAATATGTCTGGATTTACCCTCCCCTCTGACACACAATTACAGCACACTGTAATCGAAAACCTTTATGACAGCAATTCTTACTCCCTGTTTTCTCGCCTCTTCGTGGTGCAGGTAGCTTCAGTCACAAAGTCATGTGCACCGTAGATGACATGCAGGGTAATTTTGGCATATCTTTAGATTTAAAGAAAAAAATATGCATCCGTGTTTCCCACTGTGTGTTGGCATGACTTGCTACATGTGAAGCTGTGGGACTTGCTGCAGGCGTGTGCAGTTCAAGTAAAGAACCCTGATACATTTTTCACTCCAGTGTGTCAACCCATCAGCGGGAAATCATCTGTCACAATCCACCATACGTAAAAAAAGAAAAGAAGCCGTCATCGTACGCAAACAGAAATAATAATTAAGAGAAGATCGATTGAGAATGTGCAGAGAACTATAATCACATAACACAAAGCAGAAGGAAATTCACCCGAATATAATGCTAATTCTAAGACAAAATTGTTGTACTCCAGACAACTGGAAATGCTAATTATCAGTCACAGATTGCACTCAGCAGGACAAGAAAAACCTTCAAATATGGTGCTGAAAATTACTTTAAGGATATTCTTGTAATGTGCAATAGCTGCAATTCAGACTAACAACATGCTGTCCACGGTGATGCTCGGTGACTGATGGAAAGGAAGGCTCACTCATGAAGCCCCTCATTAGGAACACCTGTACACCTGCTAATTGATGCATAATCAGCAGCAGGGTGAGGCATAACTAAAGGTCAGGAGCCTTCGCTAATGTTATCTCAGGGACATTTCATGCACAGCAGAAAGTCTAGTCAGGTCATGTTCACACAGTGTCTTCTATTTACGCCTAACATCTATGTTATAATATTGAGGACACCTGTAACTTGGGGAAACGCAGAGGTCCCTGCTGGCATTTGAAAGCTCCAGGATTAAATCCAGGTTTGCTTTTGGAATCAGTGACGGAGACTCCAGTGTTTGCTGATGTGGCCCAGGAGTCCCTCCCTGAGTATTTGTCACGGCTCTTTAACACGACCCTTTTCCAAAAGAAAATAAAGACATCTGCCTTGACTAGCAGTGGTTAATTCAACATGGATATAATGAATTAGAGGTGCTGCTGACCTTGTTGTTTATGCTAGCAGCTGTTCGGCAGCTAAATCCTGCATTTTACCCTGCTGCTACGCCCACATTCTTTGTTTTTAATGATCTCTTTCTTTTTGTATTTTCACAGTTTTTCATTCTTGTTTAAATGTTAATGCAAAGCACTTTGTAACTTTTCAAGGAAAGCACTGCATGAAAAAGTGCATTGTTTTAGTTACTATAATACATGCACCTGAGGCTTACTTCTCGTATGTAAATATCCGTGCAATATGCATTTAAGGCATGTTAGTATGGACAAAGACAGTTTTAAAAATAAAAAATGTATGAATGTAGCTTTAGAAGGGTTTGAAAAATGAATAACAGATACAGTTATGCAGATAGAATTGCACTGTTCACCAGAAGGTCAGCCTCCAGCCTCCTATAAGCTCACAGAAAGGTTATGGCTGCTCTCCTTACAACTGTGGGCACGGGGTTACCAAAACTGGGCAGCTGGAGGCTGGAGGCTGGTTCAATTTTTGCAAAGGCTGGAGAAGCTTAATTTGGGCCATAATTTCACATTAACAGCATGGATCCCTGAACCCAACCTGCCATACGTCTGCAGCAGTGTTGGTGTAATGGGTTTCTTGGCCAACTCTGCACCCTTTACACCAATCAATAGTCTGAATGCCATAGACTGTCTGAGTATTGGTGCCAACTGCATGCATCCCGTTATGGCCCTGGTTTAGCCCTTTCTAATGGGTGCTACCAGCTGGAAAAAGCAACATGTCACAAAGCAAAAGTCATCTTTTACTGGTTTCATAAACAGGACCATGAGTTCAGTGGACTTACAGTTGTGGTCAACAGTCTACACGCACTCATCATAGGCATAAATGTCATGGTAATCTGGGACTTTTAATGATTTCTTTGAGCAGTTCTTTTTCTCGGGTGGAATGAGTGCACAGCATACATCTTTAATAGCTTTAAAAAAGCAAGAACTGAATTTGTTTTGGATTTTGTCAAACCCACACTCAAAGGTTTACATACAGACTTAAATATTGAGGCTGCGGCTGTCCATTAATAATCATTATATTGATTATTCCATGAATTAACCGAGTAATCAGATAAGAAATGCTTTTGTCCTATTAATGAGCAATAATAAATATTCAAAAGAGACAAAAGTGGTTTTTTTGAAACAAACTGCTCTTTGGTTTCAATTTTAGAAATTGCAGTGTTTTATAGTTTATCTGCATACATCTGTCAAAAAAGAAAAATAATAATCACAAGTACAGTAATGTCAAATACAGTAAGGTATACATACAACTTAAACTAATGCATAATAAATACTTTACTCTGTCTTCTACATCAGTAGAGTTCTGACAGTGTTCCATCTCCTGGATGAGGTAGATTTGATGTGCGGGTTTTTTTTTTTTTTGTTTGTTTGTTTGTTTTTTGTGTGTGTCCACATTTTTAAGTGTATTAGTAAATTAATGTGTATTTGTAAGGTTTTAAAGGAGCTTGTGGTGGCTGCAATGAATAAAAGGGAGCCCATCAGCATCCTCAGGGCTGAGGATTGTCCTCTGCTTTAATGTAACGTTTCCTGCTGCAGAACGCAGACATTCTGATGGTGCTGATGTTAATAATTCATTTAATAATTAATTTTAATAATAATTCAGTGTCCAATCCAACAGCCCCAGGTCAGTGGCTCAGTGTTTTACTGGCCCGTGTATACTTTTACTGGCCTATGAAAAAAAAAGCTTTTATTTTAATATGTTTAAATATTAATACAACTTAATTTAATTAATACAATGTTTTATTTATATTAATATAAATATGCAAAAATAATGTTACTAAAGCAGCCCTGTGACAGACTGGAGACCTGTACAGCGCGTACCCTGCCGCTTACCGTTACAGCTGGGATAGGCTCCAGCCCCGCCGGGACCCTGAATTGGATAAGTGGGAAAAAAATGGATGGATGGATGGATGGAGGACTCCACCAATTTTTTCCCAGTAAAGGTTTTAATGGTGATTACAGCAACACATTTTCAGTAGGGTTCAGGTCGGGGCTTGGTAAGGCTATTCCAGAACTAAATGTCAGCCTGCTTTATTAGCATTATTGGCCTGTAGGAACACCCAATTGTTTCTAAATTTCAACTGTTTAGCTGTTAATTTGAGGTCATGTCTAAGAATTTGGAGGTAGTCTTCATCTGCCTCATCCATCATCTTCATTATTTTAGCCACTCTGTGCTACCACCACCGTGCTCAACAGTTAGTACAGTGTCCTTAGGTTTGAAAGCCTCACCTTTATTCCTCCAAACATACCTATTGTCATTGTGGCCAAACAGCTCAATCTTTGTCCCATCTGATCACAAACCTTTTCTCCAGAAAGCATTTGGCTTGTCCAGAATACCTTCAGTTGCAGTCAGTCGTGATCACTAACAAGCTAATAGGCCTTGGTCTTGTCAAGTTAAAAGACATTGTGGTGCTGAACCTTCAACACCACTTATCAAAATATTAAAGTGAGTGTATGTAAATGCTTGAGCCTGTGTGGATTTGAGAAAATTCTAAATAAATGTAAACTTATGCACCAAATTCTTGTTTTAAAAATCATTAAAGATGTATGCTGTACAATCATTCCACCCTGGAAAAAGAACCGTTCAAAGAAATCATTAAAAGCCCAAAATTACCATGACATTCATGCCCATGATGAGTGTCTGTAAACCTCTGACCACAACTGTGTGTGTCCAGTGAGAACCCTTTTGGTTCAGCATAGTTAGAGATTGGCAGCATGCACGCCTAGCTGATAAATCTGCAGAACTGATGCAATCGTGTTATCATGAAGCAGAATTTTAAAGAAAGCTTTCCAACTCCCTGTGGAACCTGTGCCACTGGGAAGTGATGCTGTTTGAAAATAAAGAGGGTCCTAACCAGTTATTAATTTGCCCCTGATAAAGTTATCATATGACTGTGTGTGTCAGAGGAAAAAAGAGATGGTGTGGTTCTGCTTGTGCCTGCAGTGGGGTGAAACATGGAGGTGTATGGGGGACGATCAGACAGAAGACCATCTGAGAGCAAGGCGCACACTCCATCTGGACGCACATTCACTGTGAAAAAGAGTGTGAAAGAAGAAGAAAGAGATGCACAGAGAGACCAACAGAGAGAGAAGGTGAGATTATAATCTTGAATTTTAAAAAGCAACCTGTAACATTTACACAGATATATCAGTGCCCCCCTTTTGACCAGTGCTTTGAAATCATTTATGATTTGTTTAATCTACCCACCACTGTGCGAGGAACAACGACACAATTGATGCGTTGTTTTTCATGAATTTGGCCCAATAAACAAGCAACAACACAGGCACTAAAATCATTGAGGTGAGAATTAAGCTTTTAATGAAGGAAGACAAAAACTTTGCATATTTCTTCAGTGCTCGTAACACAACATAAAATATATATTTTTGTAGAGTGAAATTACTAAAGATGAGCACAGTGTGTGAGCCAGACAGCTGTGAGGTTTTTACTGTGAATGAGCTATTCTTGCTATATTTTTAATAATTTATACAGCTTTATAAATTCAGTCCCACATATGTCGAGCTTCCAAATCCATTTTGTACTTTGGACTCTGTTTTTGTCAATCTGTTTTTATATAAGAGACAGAAGACGCTACGACAGCTCAGACAAGTTCCACGTACCAGCCTTGAAAATTTATGCAAAATTTCTCACCATATTTCAAATGCCTGAGAGGTAAAAAATGATCACACAAAATTATAATTTGATACAGACATTGTTGTTTACGGCAATAACAAAAGCATTATTCATTCATTATTTTTTAAAGGCATCGCTGTACTTTTAGTGGTCTTGAGGACAGTGGGAGGGGTGTTAAGGTATTTTTGGGACACTATTTATAATGAGAATGAAAGTTCATTCTGAAAATGTACACCTTAAAGCTGCCAGTAAGCTACTCAAATAGCCATTGCTGGATATGTGAATAAAACTCCTTGAAATTAATAAATCCTTTGAGGACTGTAAATGACTGCGAAAAATTTATTGGCAAGACAACTGGTTGAGGACCGTGTCAGATTCCAAAGTAACAAGTTACTTTAATCACATTATTTTTGTCTGTAATGCAGTATAATAAGACATAACTATACTATATTATCTGAATGATGGGTGAAGTTATTCAGCATGCCTTTTCATGTACTCGTACACAAAAATCGCTTGAACTTAGTTCACTGAGGGAGACGGGACAAAAATGGCAAACCAGTCTGACTTTTGAGCATGATGGTTACTTCTGATTTATTGCACAAAGGGACAAAAATGTGACTATAAAGACAAAATTATGTTTAGTCTAAAAAAAAAAACAATCCACCACTGCTACCAAGAATCAAAGCCCTACAAGTAACTACAAAAGCAATCTGTGATGCTAACACAAAGCTAGCAGCAAACAACCCCAAGGCCCATTCGGTGCTAAAGGCGAGTGTACGCTAACCCAGACCAAGGAACTAAGTAAGCAGCAGTTTCAACAGGTAACAAAGGTTTGTACCGGTTTGTACAGCAGAAATCAGCTGAAAATTTCTGTGAACAGCAGTGGTTCTCACGTCAGCTCTATATACACAGCAGACGTGGTGACGTGGAGAGTTTTGCTAGCGACTGTGCTAACGTACCTGCTAACGTTTCCTTGTTCCGCCGTGAGAATTAATCTGATGCTCAACATTTGTTTCGCAGGACTTTTCTCCCAGGTCGTTCATGCGCCACCTGTCATGACCCACACTTTTACAAGCACTGCTCTACAGGCTGTTTTTCACCAGCTTTGTTGGATACTTTGTATTAAACTTAAGCAGGCGCCTAAAAAAAATCTTGTGTACGTCCTTATTAGGACATAGATTGTGCAGAAAAGTGGGTATATAAAGAGTTTTATTGTTAAATGGCAACTCTTGCAAACTAACACACAAGTAATGCGACAGTAGTGTAACAAATTGCAATTTTTCAGGGACTAAATGGATAAAGTAAATAAAGCAATGACTCCAGCACTGGTGGTAGAGACACAAAAGCAGAATTGTCAACCTCATGACAGTACTTGAGTCAAACTGGGAGAAATCAGCGGTTTCATTATGTTTCATCTTGTGGGAATCATGAATTGAACATGAATAATG
The DNA here is from genome assembly GCF_007364275.1 of Archocentrus centrarchus. Classification (NCBI taxonomy): domain Eukaryota; kingdom Metazoa; phylum Chordata; class Actinopteri; order Cichliformes; family Cichlidae; genus Archocentrus; species Archocentrus centrarchus. Next base: position 33,543,138 of record NC_044366.1, read on the forward strand.
AATTCCAACAGTGGTATTTCCTTACATTGTTGTGTAGATTCCAGTCTGGAACAAATCAAGTGGACTAACCAAGGGACCGCAGTAAATAACCAACATTGCCTTCTCAAAAGCAAATACACACACACAATTAAGACTGGCCTGAAAACAGAGTATTTACATAAGTACACAGTGTCAAAATTATTATGGTCAAAGCATTATTATGGCATAAAAAAATTACTCTTTTTTTTTGTGAGCTCTTCCAACACTATTATGGATAGCATTTATTGCTAAAGGTAATCCATGCAGTATCTCTGCTGAAGAGTCACAGAGATGAAATTGAAATTGAACACAAATGGACAGTCAGAAGCACAGATGACAGATCTTTTCCCTTCTTATGCTTTACAAACCAGTGTATGAAAAATGTAACCAGTTTGAATGCTTTCATATATAAATATTGTTCTCTGATCATTGTTGTGCAGTAGCATATTAAAATTTGTCAGTGTTGAGGTAATAAAAAAAATTAATTGTCCAGTCTTGAAAGCAAACTTGTTAAAAAAATAAAGCTCTAAAAATAAAATTTTAAAAAACACAGTAAATGCATCCTTTTGTATTTTCAGTTGTTTTGCTTTGTGTGTCAGTATGCATGCGCAGTAGTTGTCTCGTTATTAACTATGCTCTGATTTAAATGTTGTAATTGTAAATCTCATTGTAAACTCATGTGCACATGCACACAGATTATTGCAGAGGTGTTGAGAGAGCTGACCTGTGGCCTTATAATCAGTGCTCAGTGTGCTCCAGTGCGTTATATAAGGGAGCAGCGAGTGCTAGTCAGATCCTCCTACAGATGCCTGAGCAGTCACGACTAATGCGGATGTTCTCCATCCATCCACTCAGCCTGGCTAACGCAGAATTCACCTTAGCCTCTGCACCTCAGTCCCACACAGAAACACACATCCTCAGTATGTATACTTTGCATATGCATTCATAATTGGACAAAAAGATTCCTGCACAAGGTGCATATTTCCATTCTCTCTCTCTCTCTCTCTCTCTCAAAAAAAAAGTCCTACAAGTGAAAGTATTTTTGAAATTGGATTTAGCAGCTTGTGATGGCAAATATAAAGCAGGAGGGTGAATAGTGGAGAGGAATCAAAGTTTGGAAAAAGGGAAAGATCTAAAATCAGATCACTCATCTGTATCCACCCAAACGTTAGCCGACAAACAGCTACAGTGTTAAATGCTTCAGCTTATGAGCAGTTCATTCTACAAATCCCCAAAGTCCCATATCTTTTTAGATGTATTTTTCCGGTCTCACGGAAAGGGTTATTTCACCACGGACCTGCAAGCAGCCTTTGGGACCTCAGTACCTCAGGCTGTGAGAAGCCTGTAGCTGAGAATAGCAGTCAGATCCTACCCACCATCTGATGTTCTCATGCAGCGCTGTCTGCAGGGAGAGAGATGAACCCTGATGAATAAATATGAAGATAACCTGCACCTCTGCTGCACTTTTTCTTTTCCCATTCCCCATATGGTTCTACTGAAGAGAAGGCTAAAGAAAAAAAAAATCAGCTCAGATTTTCAAAAGAAGCCTCTGGGCCATTGTGTTTGTCTGTGTGCATGTGCTGATTTGTGTGTTCAAAGTGTGTGTGTGTGTGTGTGTGTGTGAAATTGTTTGTGCATGTGCGTATCTAACTGTCTTTCTTTGTGTGCCACCATCTAAATGCGTGCATACACATTATTGTGTAGTGACTCTGTGTGCGTGTGTGTGTGTGCGTGTGTGTGGGCGGCACTGTGTAGGAGTGTTCAGTAGCTTTTTGACAGAGCCTCCAGTAGCATGTATTTGTGAATCTTTTGTTTTATTCTCCATCTCCTATTCAGCTCTGCAGCAATCACACCTAGCAATGCCGCTCAAGTGCTGCTGCCCTTGAATGAAGAGAAACAAAAAGGGCTCCTTAAAGACTTATTTTCACGGGTCATTTTGCCTCACTCAGTGCTAAAAGATAATTCATTAGCATACATGAATCAATATCAAAAATAGCTTAAGTAGGGACACATTGATATATAGGCCAGACATTGGTATCCATCATGTTTACTGATATTGGTATATTAGCAAATAGGATCATTTTTACCAATATTAATGGTTCTATTGTGCTACGTCAATTCTGTGCTGGCCAAAAAAATCCAGATGATGCCTGATGATTGGGGGTGTGTGGGTGGGCAGTAATCTGAGGTTTTGTAGCCTTTAAAATATGAGATTTTCACCAACCAAAGCTGAAGTGCAAACTTCTTGGGTAGGCTCTGCCACACAGCCAGCCACATTTGTCAGATAATTCCACTAAAAATGCCTGAAGATTCACCAACAGCACAAACAGTGAAAAGGTCCAGTTCAGTTACTCGAATTAAAAGAGGTGAGACCTAGCAGACAGCCTAGCATACAGGCATGTCAATCAAAGTGACCACACCCCTAATTTTAAGTCTTAAGTGTATCCATATACACCAGTCAGGCATAACATTATGACCACTGACAGGTGAAGTGGATAACACTGATTATTGCTTCATCATGGCACCTGTTAGTGGGTGGGATATATCAGGGAGCAAGTGAACATTTTGTCCTTAGAGTTGATGTTAGAAGCAGGAAAAATGGGCAAGCACGAGAGTTTGAGCGAGTTTGACGGGGATGACTGGGTCAGAGCATCTCCAAAACTGCAGCTCTTGTGGGGTGTTATCAGTCTGCAGTGGTCAGTTTCTACCACAAGTGGTCCAAGGAAGGAACAGTGGTGAACCAGTGACAAGGTCATGGGTGGGCAAGTGGCATGTGGGGAGCAAAGGCTGGCCCGTGTGGTCCGATCCAATAGACGAGCTACTGTAGTGCAAATTGCCAAAAAAGGTAATGCTGGTTCTGACAGGAAGGTGTCAGAATGCACAGCGCATCAGTTTGTTGTGACGGGCCTGCATAGCTGCAGACCAGTCAGGGTGCCCACCCATCAAAGCGCCAACAATGAACACGTGAGCATCAGACCTGGACCACCGAGCAATGGAAGAAGGTGGGCTGGTCTGATGAATCGCATCTCCTTTTCCATCACATGAATGGCTGGATGTGTCTGTGTCACTTACCTGGAGAACACCTGGCACCAGGATGCATTATGGGAAGAAGGCAAGCCAGTAGAGGTAGTGTGATGCTTTGTGCAATGTTCTGCTGGGAAACCTTGGGTCCTGCTATCCATGTGGATGCTACTTTGACACGTACCACCTACTATTGTTGCAGACCATGTACACCCCTTCATGGAACGGGTATTCCCTGATAGCTGTGGCCTCTTTCAGCAGGATAATGTGCCCCCGACACAAAGTAGACTGAACAACAATGGTTCAAGAATGTTTTGAGGAGCACAACAACAAGTTTGAGGTGTTGACTAGGCCTCCAAATTTCCCAGATCTCAATCCAATCAAGCATCTGTGGGATGTGCTGGACAAACAAGTCCAATCCATGGAGGCTCCACCTTCAACTTACAGGATTTATTGCCAACATCTTGGTGCAGATACCAGAGCACAGCTTCAGGGGTCTAATGGAGTCCATGCCTCGACGGGTCAGGGCTGTTTTGGGAGCAAAGGGGAGACCAGCACAATATTAGGCAGGTGATCATAATGATATGCCTGACTGGTGTAAATGAGTTTAAAAAAAAAAAAACAACCCAGTAAAAACCATTGACATGAAAGGTGAAACTAGTAGTGTCCATAAAATTTTTTTGTGCCAGGCTGTAAACATACTTAACATGGGTGTGTATGGGACTGGTGAGTTTTTGGAGCCAGCCTTAAGTTATATATATATATATATATATATATATATATATATATATATATATATATATATATATATATATATATATATATATATATATTATTGTTGCATATTGTTACAGTAACAAACAGCAACAAACAACCAATCAACAACTGATGAGGACTCACAAAATAGTCACAGCTTTTAATCTACTGATTTGTGATGCTGGACACGAGTTAAAAAAATGTTTTTGTGTCCATTAACACAAATTTCTAATTATTTTGTGAACATGACTTTTCATTAGTCTACTTTAATTTTCCACATTTAAAAGACAAAAACGTCCACATTTGGAGGCTGGGAGGAGTAAGTTGTGTTGATCTTCATGCCAGATACCCAAATACACATCATTTGTATGACTTTAATAATTATTAATGAATTAAGTTAGTTAAAATGTGTTGCTTGGTTAAGGTTAGGCATTAAAAACACCTGGGTTAAGACAGTATGATTGCATTTTCCTGTCCCAAATATATTCTATGATTTCAGCTTTTGAAGATCTAAAAGACTTTTAAAAGTTCCCTTTTTTAATAAAGAATTTCCTTCCTTTCATTTTCCTGCCACTGAAGACAAATAAAAATAAAGTGAACAAACATAAACAATATGGGTGCCAGCCAGATTGTTATTTTTAATATCAATATCGGCCCAGAATTTCAGAGTCGCTGCATTGCTAAGCTGTCGCAAAGGTGAAATTTGTTTTGAATATGTTTTTTTGTCTTTTTTATAGTGTTGTCACTGGCGTGGCTCGCACTCTGGCAGAATAGGAAAGAGGTGTGGGTGGGGGATTGATCCACTCAGGGCCAAATTGTACCATATTTTGACTATCAGCAAGAACACTGACGAGGGGGATTCAGACAAAACAAAGTGCAGCAGAGTGTTTACAGGAAAGAGAGACAGGACCCACAGAGCTTTACTCAGACCAAATGTCTTATTTAGATTTTCAGTTATATTCTAAATCCAAAAGCTCACTTTTGTTTTATAGCATTTATTTCATATTTAGTCTCATATATTGTGAAAAAAAAATGTTTTTCAGATTATTGTCCAGCAATTCAAATAAAAGCTAAGGTTTAATGTTCTAAATTCACCACTTGACTCATTCCACTGCACAGGTATTACAACATTAGTGCTCCTCCTAAATGTTCCCCTGCATTAACTGATGAAATCTCACGGACTAAATGATTTACACTCAGTATATAATGTCATAGTAGCAGAGCACAAACAGCCCAAATGCTGCCATGCATGCCTTTCATGTGCTTAACTGGAGTTTTAGAACACATTTCTGTCCCTCCTCTAAATGGGCTCCTCGCTGAGATTCTTGAATGCTTGATGAACAAGCTAGATGAGCTTCTAAAATGAGTCTTTGTAAAAAAAAAAATATATATATATATCATAAAAGCACAGAAACAAAAAATCTTTTTATTTTGTGAAACAAAAGAAATGTATATCATAAAGCACTGAGAAATGACCTGTAAATGAGGCAGAAATTACACTTCACATGTTTGATGGACACTCAGTTCATGAGTGTTTCGGCATCAGTTACTATGTTTTTGCATCCCTCAAATTAGCATCAGTAAATCAGTAAATACAAGCTCAGTCTGTTGGATCTTTGAAAAACTTAGTTTATTAATACAAAGTACAAAATGAAGGGAGCTAACCATCGACAGTGGCGACTGTGACATCACCCGATGAAGCCTCCAGATGAACGTTCTCATCTTGCCACCCTGGTGTTTTGAAACTACATGTGAAGAAATAGGGGCGGATCTGACCGTGAAGCTGCATGCACACTGGTTAATGACTTGTAACTGACAAGAGGTGTAGCTGTGAACCTAAGCCTACCTCCCTCTAACCCTAATAACAGGTTACTTGTAACCATTCATCATGCAGACTATTTCAAGAGGATAAAATCAGCTTCCAGCTCTTCCAGGGGGACACTGTGTTCCCAAGGCCACCAAGAAATATAATTTATCCAGCATGTCCTGGGTCTATCCAGAGGCCTCCTCATAGTAGGAGATGCCCACAACACCTGACCTAGGAGGTGCCTAGGAGGCATCCTGGTCAGCTGGCTCCTTTCAGTATGGAGAAGTAGTGGTTCTACTCTGTGCTCCTCCCAAATGACTTAGCACAAGCTCTTGCCTTAACATGACATGCACCTCACAGGAAATGTAACTAGACTACTACTTTGCCATTGATGCAGCATGCATAGGTATAAATGCTGGCAATGCCATTAGCCACTTGTGTAAACTACACTGTAGGCTCTACCTAGATTCACTGCAGTATAAATTAAGTGTAAGGGAGAGCCCAGCCACCCTTTGAAGGAAGCTTTTCATTTAATTCTATCAGTCGCTACCCATAACTCATGGCCATAGGTGAGGGTAGGAACGCAGATCAACTGCTAAACTGACAGCTTGACTTTCAAGCTTAGCTCTCTCTTCACCATAGCATCTGCATCGCTGCCAGTGCCAAACTAATCCATCTGTCAATCTCCCACTCGTGAATAAGACCCCGAGATATTTAAACTCCTCCACTTGGGGCAGCAGTTCCTTCCTGACCTGGAGTGGGCACGCCACCCTTTTTTGGCTCTGAACCGTGCTGTCAGACTTCCATCCATCCATTTTCTCCCCCTTATCCAATTCAGGGTTGCGGGGGTGCTGGAGCCTCTCCCAGCTGCCGGGGAGGGCGCACCCTGGACAGGCTGCCAGTTTGTTCCAGGCCTAACAGAGAGACACACACCCATTCATTCAAGGTCCTGGCCAGCCGATGGATTCAAACCCAGGAGCTTCTTGCTGTGAGGCAACGGTGCTAACCACTGCACCACAGTGCCACCCGACTTAGAAAGACAGTGAGAAGTGAACAGTAGTCTGGTCTTGTGCAATAAATTCAGAGGCTGAAAACTGGCTCCTGCTCCTGCAATATTAGTCTGAGCATGATTTGACATTTTGACACGCACTGTTAATTAACAAGTTTAACTGGCAATCCTGTTAGATGATCAACGGAGACTCAACAGAGCAAAAATTACAAATGTTTGTTTTTGGTTCCATGTTTTCAAATGTGTTTGTCTTTTTTTTTTCTTCTGTTTTATATATTTGTAAATGAAATACAAACGCAGATTACCTGCACATTTTTATAAATCACCGAACGTCCACAGATAATGCTTCACATCACTGCCCAGTATTCTTCGACAATACCAAGTTCCTTTTTCCCTGGTTTTGAATAAATGTGGCGGCCTGTCATTATTTATGTTTTTGCCATTGCGATCTGCCAGCAACAGGGTGTCTTCCTTTAATAGTGCGTAAAAGGCAGGTCTGTCATCATCATGTTCATCTGTGCACGTTGACAAATCCCTTGATAACTGGCAGGAAATTTAGAGCAGGAACAGCATGAATCATCTGACAGAAGACTGGCATTTGTGAAAATGAATTCAAATGAAATAAATTCTGTAAGCTAAAAACACAAACGCATATTTTACTGCATTAAGGTCTATACATTACAAAGTAACATCAGGTTAAACTTCCCGGAGGCAACCTTACATCCAGTATAATCTCAGCTGGGTTTTGTTATGTGTTCAGTTGAAAAAGTAGTTATGAAATTACTTATATTTAAAATAGTTAACGTGCTGTGAGGTGCACTGAGGTGAAGCCATGCTCATAAAAAAGTGTGTACATTTAGGTGTCTACATGTTTGCACTGCAGCACCTTGATGTCTCCGTTTTGCAGCTTTTGCAGGGAGAAATACATTATGTGAACACGTAATTAATCATACAAATGTGTGTCTGCGTGTGTGGCAGCGAATGCTACTGAGAGCAGTTTATGAATGCCAGCAAGCTCAGAGAGACAAGGAGAGACACATGCATTGCCTCATGAAGAGAGATGAGAAGTCAATGATGTGTCGTGTAATAAAGGAAGCCTATTTCTGCCTCATTTGTGCTGCCAAAACTCCGAAGGATCTCTCAGCTTCTCTCGGTTTCTGATGCATCTGATGTGCACGGCACTGTAACGCACTCACACTACCTAACACCAAGACAATCACATATAGGCATGTTTGTGTGTGTGTGCGTGTGTGTTGCCCTGCTTTTGCCTATAAGGCCTGTTCTATGCTCACTGGTGACACTGAAGATGGAGAAGAACACTGAGGAGGTCAGAGAAATATGAAGCCCTTGACAAAGCATGTTCAGGGGAAAAAACTGACGCCTCGGAGATACTGTGGAAACATGTTCTTTTAAAGTCAGGGAACAGTGCAGCGGTGAGCTCAAGGCCTTCAATACAGAGAGGCCTTATGACTGCGTAGGTGGCTGGGCAGAGCAGCAGCACTGCGTTGGCAGGCAGGGGAGAGATATATTAACAGTGGGAGTGCTGTAAGTCATCAATTACCAGGATTTTTGCACTGACAGTTCTTTCTGTGGTGCTTAGTCAAAGGTCCACTGAGTTAATTTCACCTACCTCTGACACCTAGCCCTCCTCCCCCACATACCCCCCATAATAATTTCCTCCATGGGGCAGAAGGGTGGGGGGGTGGGGGGGGCATCGTACATCGGGTGCGCCACACAAGCGAAGGGCTTGTCACCTGTTTTGTCTTCGAGCGGGGCCAGCACAGCTGAGTAATGGCCGCACTGGGTGATTTGTTATGGTTTGCAGTAGCATGAGATGCACACAGAGTCAAATGATAACGAGATGAAAAGAAACTTATCTGTGATACTAACTGCAACCATTTCAGGTTTTCCAACAGTGGCTTGAATGGAGTGAGGAAAGGAAAATATAGGAAGCAAGAAAAGAAGACTGCAAAGAAGTACAACTCGTTCAGTTGGTGTGTGTCTTTCACGTCAAACCTCGTATTCAAAGCAGGTAATTTAACTGGTACCACAGACCTTTTTGCACAATGTCCACACACATACTGACGTTAGAGACTTTGACTCGATCCGTTTGCCTTTTGGTCATCCATGGACAAGAAGAACACCAGCCATAATCAGGGCGTTACTGCATTTCAGACAAAATATTGGTGTGAGATTGTCTAACAGTACCTTAGAGGCAGTTTGTGTCTGACGGCTTTTGTAAGTGAAACTCTGTGAAGCATGCCCACTTGAAGACGCGAGACAAGAAGGTAAGCAGATCACGGGAAGTGTGAAAGAAGGACTTTTTCTCTCTCTTGGCATTTTCCCTTTATTAGATAGAAGTAGAGACAAGACAGGAAATATGGGGAATTGCAGTAAAGGTCCAACTGGCCAGCTGTCATGCCACCTGTCAAGCTCTCTTTTCTTATTCACACAATTATTCACTTTTCGTGTGTTGCAACAACACCCTGTAACATACCGATGGCTTCCAAAGCAGTTTTTCAAGACCATAGACTGTATGTAAAAGATGGACATAGTTGTGCCATTACACATAGGTCTGCGGACTGCAGTCAGAGCTAATCTACAGAGAGCCTGTACACTTCCTGGTAATCTTACTGTATCAAAATTGGCTGAATGTCACCTTCACCTTTTTGGTTTTTTTAAAGGGAAAATTTAATCTAACCCATAAATGTTACATTTTGGGAATACCGCCCCACAGGACTACATATATTATCTTTATTATTTTATGATGAAACAGGAAATTGTTTAGAAATTCCTGTTTACCTTTTTAAAACCTCAAATTTGTCAGGAAGTTCCCTGGCTACTTAGCATATTTAGCAAGGTGGAGTCTGCCTTTGGCTAGTAAAATCCAGGCGTAAAAGTGCTTTCTTGTCATATTTTTCATTTCATGATGCGCCAAATGCTTTTGGTCAGTGAGGACTGGACTAGAGGCCAGTTCAGCACCTGGACTCTTCCACTGTGAAGTCAGGCTGTTGTAACAGATGCAGTGTGCAGTTTAGCATTGGCTTGCTGAAATAAACAAGACCTTCCCTGAAAAAGATGTCGTCTGGATCAGTGACGTGCGGTGAGGTTTGTGACGGGTGAGGCACTGACCCATCTGGAGTCAGATGTTCAAATATATTAACCCCAAATAGAAGCTTATATTTTAATTTTAATTATGCTAATGATTAATTATGCTTTAAGCAACTCAATACTGTTCAACAGTGATGGCAAGAAAACCAAAATATTTAATGAAAGGTCAGACTATTGGGGGGGGGGGTTATAATCTCTCTTTTTAAATAAATAAAAAAAAACGTATTATCTTACCTTTATTTGAAGATGGGGATAACACTGCCCCCTATCGGTGCAGCACGGTACTTTCTGCTTCACCCTGTGTATTTTCACCATGCATTTATGACCGATCACAAAGAATAAACATGTCACACACATTCATTCAGTATATCACACAGACTGTGGAACATCAGCATATGCAGCACATGTGTAATCAAACATGTGATATATGGCGATATAAAGAGACACCGCAATGGGCATGCGCCAACCGCCTGCTTCATTTATTGTATGTGACACAGCGCCACCAGAGGTGATGCACAGCACTGCACTGGTTCACCCCGCATTTCTTCCATGTGTTTGAACAGGCGATGCGTAAATTCCACGATTTTGACCATTAAAGTGTTGAAATAATTCAGAAAACAATTTTATAGAACAGTCAAGTGGTCAAATGTATTTTCTCTCATCATTGTTAGTATTTTACTTGTCATGATGCCCTCACCTGCCTCCCCTGACTGCATGTCACTGGTCTGGATGGGACCATATGTTGCTCTAAAATCTGTATTTACCTTTCAACACTGATGATGAAGCTACCAATTCCATAGTCACTGATGCCCTCCCATACATTCAGAGATGCAGGCTTTTGAACTGAGTGCCGATAACAAGCCAGATGGTCCCTCTCCTCTTTAGTCTGAAGAGTGCGGCATCCACGCTTTCCAAAAGGAATTTCACATTTTCATTTGTCTGACCACAGAAGAGTTTTCCACTTTGCCTCAGTCCAGTTTAAATGAGCTTTATCCAGGGAGCAGAATGGCCTGGACCGGTGACCGGCCTGTCAGCCTCCCATATCTCTGATTACAAACCAGCCCATTTCATGCATGCACAAAAAAATGCACAGTGATGCAGGCATATAGTTACACACACAGTCTGAGCAGCGCACTAACATGTTATTAGCGTGGAAGCTCCTAAATGTGAGTGAAGGCACAAAGTAAACCGTGGGGGGGCACCACCACCAAAATGTTTGCAACATGTTAAGTCAAAGGATCAGAGCCAGTACAGGAAAATGATGGAGACGAGTGGTAAAGAGAAAAAGGGTCGATGCCCTGTTATCTGATAAAGTCATAAGCATGCTGGGAAATGATGTCAGTGACTGACATTTGTTATATAAATCTGCTGCTTTTGTTTGGTAAGGTAAAATATGTACAGCAGCTCATTTTCTTTTACTTATTTGTACCTTTACTTATTGTACCTCTTTCCAGAAGTCAAGCACTTTGTTTTCAGTTATTTAAGTGAGAGAAGATCCTGTAACTCATTGCAGTCTGGGAGAAACTGTAAAGTCTAATAATTTATTATGAATCAAAAAATTTTGCATTGAAGAAAAGTTGATTTTTGTTTGTACACGCTGTCAGTTATAATTCTTGGAAAGAAAAAGGTCACAATCAGAAATCTGAATCAGCCAAGAAAATAGCAGTCGATGCGCCTCTGTATTATATTGTGAAATAATATTTATATTTATACTTATTTTTCCTTTCTGATTAAGTTTTATCTCGCTTGGTTCTATTGTGTTCTATTTCAAAGAGCTTCACACCACTCTGCTTATTTATGCTGCTCGTTATACGCTTGTTGAGTTTAATTTATCTCTTAACTGCTGTAACAAATAATTTTTTTAAAATCTGGGATAAAATCTTATCTAAATAATTCTTTTTTTGTTAAAAGAAAGTTAGGCTATGATGCTGTCACAACAGATTTAGCTTGAAATATTTTACAGGTTTCAAATGTAGTAAAGATGCAGTAAATATCAGGGACATCACAGCATCAGAAGCCACTTTACAGCACCTGTTAGCAGCAGCAGCCCCCTGAAAGCAGTCACCTTCAACCACCACAACCAGCTGCTTCTTATACGCACGTGTACGTCCCTGTTTATGCTTCCAACTTCAGCTATCATTCTTAGAGGCCATCAAGAGACACTCCCTCCTCTGGTCCTAAATACTAAATGAACCAATCAGCATGGATTAACAGAGTATTCCAAAAAAAAAAAAAAAAGCCTCCCTGTAAGAAAAACTCAAGGACACAAGTGTTGTTTTTATTTCACTTCAGTTACATTATCTGGTCAGTATTTGCAGCAACTACAATAAATGTGCCTATATGCATACATATATGCTTATTTTACTGTTTAGCTCCATGTGCTATAACTCACTTATTAATAAGCGCCGCTCCTGCTCCTCTGACTGAATTGCAGCAAGTTTTACGACTAGTATTTGGAAGTGGAATTGCTCTCCCAAATCCGATTTAATGGATGCAACAAAAGAACCTTTAAGGTTTAATAATTAAGCACCTAATTGTTTTTTTTTCCATGTCCAGTGAAACTGAGTTAATTAGACAAAAAGTGTCTAAATTAGTTACTGCTTGTGTATAATATCATCATCATAGTAACAAATGCTTCTTGCTGTCTATCTGCAGACACTTTGAATGAACCAGATAATGCAGAATGATGCAAATATGTACGGGTGCATTTTAATTTTATGTTATTTATCCATTCTGTAGCTCTTTCAGTTTTTTCTGAAGAAAAAAGATTATCAGAAGTGAACTTGTTAGACTTTAAAGGCTAAACATAGATAAAGACTCCTGAAACATCAGCCACTGCTGGCTGGATTCACTGCATCCTATGCATGACCTCCAGCACACGGTGGCACATAAGAAAAGAATTAGTCAATGGAATATTTCAGGGGTGGGCTCGGTGGAAAAAAATACAACCTGGGAGAGCTTTACAGGACAGCTCGAGCAGAAAGTGTTAAAAAAGGAAGCTGGAGGTATGGGCATGAGTCTGGGCTTGACGCAGCAGAGCTGCAGTGTGCTTGTTGTCGTTCAGAGCGCCAAGTGATGATAACTCCAGTTCATTTGTGGTATGTTAGGTATATCTGTGGGCGAACAGTATGGCCATAGGGTATGTCCCATTCTTACGCATGTGTCGGGAATGTAAGTGTGTATGAAGCATTGTGTGCGTGTTTTGTGTGCATATATCTGCATACTTGGATTCTTGGTTGCATGTGGGAGCAGAGAGAAAGCACCTGGCTGAGGGGTGAGTCACAAACGCAGGTAATTGCTCTGACATTTAATTCTAATGAAGAACTGGGAAGATAATGGTGCCTACTGGCATTAGCAGACATGCACGTACACACGTGGCTACATGCAAATAAAGACACACAAATGCGCACATACACACACTGGAAAAAAAAAAAAAAAAAAAAAAGCCCTCTTCAACACTTACCACTGTACAACCTGTGCTTAAGACCCTGACTCATACACATTAAGGCAGAAAATGCGGAGGAGGGAGAAGTGTATTGAGGCCCCAGACAAGATGACAGTCAAAAGGACACTTACACAGCCAAACAGTGCCAGCACTAACAGAAGGCAGACAGCGGGGATGAAGGAAGAGGGATGGAGAGGGTAAAGAGGTGACTAATGCAGGAGATGCTGATTAGCTTACTTGAAAACAGTCTGAGAGTTTAGAGAGAAATGGAAAGTGAGTTCATAGTTTGAGTACACTGAAAACTCTCCAATTAAGCATTTCACTCTGGAGGAAAAGGGGAATATTCTCGAGTAATATTGAAGTCAAACAAAGAGTAGGCAGTTTCACATGGTGAAACATTTCCAGTAGGTCTTTGACCGCCATTGCATTTATTTGAAAAGGTGAAGGCTGAGATGCAGTAAATTAAACTGGGGTTTTCACAGTTGCCTGGCTGTGTATTTGCATGTACAATAATAATAATACTGTCATGCATGTCTGTGTGTGTGTGTGTGTATGCTTGCGTGCAGAGCTCACTCATCAGCATGTTTAAGGTCACATCTGATGTCACCGTGTTTCCCCTCAGTGAAAGGGTTGAACGCAGATTGCAGCTCGTCGTCCCTGACTGATCGTTGCTTCCTTTATTTTGATCATCGTATGCACATGCATGTGTGTGTGTGTGTGTGTGAGAGAGAGAGAGAAAAGTATGAAAATGTTGGAAGATTGTGACTCACGTATGAGGATGACTTCATGAGCGTCAGGGTAAATGTTGGGACACTGGGTCCATCCTTCACACTGAAGAGAGCACAGTGCTGTTCACTTTTACTTCTCAGATTTTGGGGGTGTTTTTTTTTCTCTCTCTCTCTCTCTCTCTTTTTTTGTGCCCACACACACCAAATAACACAATGCACAAAAACACTCATTCATTTAACCTCTGTCAGAGATTTGATGTTTTTGACACACTGTAAAACGCCCATCTGGTTTTGGGAAATTCTGCTTTTGAATTTCTTGCTCTTTTGTTCTGTCTCCCCACCACCACCACCCCCAAACAACAGTGACTATTTGCTGATTGTCAGCCTGTGCAGGGACTACAATGACTTTATCAGTGACTTTGATTGTGTATTAAAGAGCCTGTGTTTTAGAGAGAGGGAGAGAGAGAGAGGGAGATGTTTGGGCTACCAGTGCAGTACAAGAGCCCTTGAAATTTTGCTTGTTGCTCGGGTAACAGCAAGGACAGATTCAGGTGAGTATCAAAAAAAAAAAAAAAAAAAAAAGAAAGAAAAGAAAAACACATGCAAACTGTGCGTGTATTTTTCTTTTGTATCTGTGTTCGAGCACAGTGAAATTTGCTTTAACAGCTGGACAAAGCAGGTCTCGATCATTAATGCTGTCAGTTAAATCACCGTATTACTCACATTTGTTTCTGCGCAGCATTCTGCTGCTCCTTTCACCACCTGAGTAAGCGCAGCCTCGTTCCTTTCATTCATTTAACAGAGGCCTGCCCTCGCTAATGTACATCGCTCCCGCTCAACTTTTATTTTCATCATAATTCATCAAAGGCAGCGTGACATTAGTGGCCTTTATTAGCCTTTATTGCCGGCACACGTTTGCTTTATGTAGGGATGGACGGGGGGGCTTCTTTGGATTGTGTGACACCCCACCCCCACCCCAGCCACCCAACCCTTAGTTGCATCTGCCATTAAATATGATGCTTTTCATTGGATTCAAACCCGACAGTCCTTTTCACCAGGTTGGCACGCCCTCGTCATTGTGCTGCTAGCTGTTGACAAATCCCACGGCTGCAAAAGAAAAAAAAACTTAAAAACTGACAGTCACTTCTCAGGCGTGGATCTTTTTTAAACAATGTTTCAATTTTACTTTCAAATTATTTAATTTTTTTTTTTTTTTTTTTTTTTGCCAAAGCCCGTGTTTGAGTGGTGGAGGTGAAACCCATTATAAGATGTGTCGGCGGAGAGAGAGAGAAAATAAGTGAGAGGGGGGGAGCGAGCGGCTCGATGAGTGGGCTGTCATGCATTCTTTTCGCCTTATTCACTGAGTAAGTGTAGGCGGCTAATTCGTGTTTGCATTCACCAGGTTTACCTAAGGGGGAAATGTTTTATTATATGCTGTCTTTGAAATCGATGACTAATTGTACTACGTTTTCTCTCCCTCCTCATCCGCTCATCTCATGTCCATCCATCTCCCTCAGCTCCATTTTCTTCAATCCTTGCCTCTCTGCTACTTTTTTCCCCAGTGTCTCCCAACACCGTCCCTTTCTGGACCTGGATCTGAGGCTTGCGGGGGGGGGGGGGGGGGGGGGGGGGGGGGGGGGGGGGGGGGGGGGGGGGGTCTAGCAAAAGAGAAGAGGATCTGTGCTGCTACAGTCTGTCAAGATGTACTGTGGGGCTGTAGTTGCTGCAGCATACGATGTGGCACTCCAAATCCACTGGAAAAAGCTGTTTTAAGAAAGAGGCAGACATGCCCTGGAAAGAAAAGAATACATTGAGACAAATGGAGGGTGAGTGTGATTGAAAGGCAGTAATACAGTTGGAAAATAAAAAAAAAAAAACAGGAGAGACAGAAGTGCATTCTCTCGACATGAGTCACACTTCTGAGTGAAATCTTTGTAATTTAAGCCACACATGGTGAAGGATAAAGAGCGAGGAAGGAGAGGCAGGCAGATGTAGACTTTATCCATCACAGAAATGACCAGCTTTAGTCACAGCACAGTAGGTGGGGGTTCAGGTAAGTCAGTGGGTGAACTTCATGTGGCAATGAGGTTCTGTCCATCTTAAAATGATTAACCAGAGGAACTCACAAACAGTGCAGGTAAAAAATGACATGCTGCATTTTGGCATTCGTTCAAGTGTATCACCATCACCCCCCCACTCCCCCACCACCACACATCATTTCCTTTTCTGCCCTTTTTGTAGTCGGGTATGATCTGATAACAATCCCACCACAGGTGAATAAAAACTGGAAGGAATTTTAGAAATCACTATTTTTATAATCCTTCAGTTTCCTCTCATACTGATCTAGAAACATGATATTATGAGGGTCTTCAGTGAGGCCTAAACAAATCCCACATTTAATCCTACAGTATACACGATGCAGACAAATGACATGGAATCACGATGGCCAGTTTCATAGTAAAAAGAAAAAAAGGTGCAATGACAAGCCTTACCTCATTCAAATTTGCCAAAGAGCATCCCCTTGGTGCACCTCTGGACCGCCTCCAGCGCAGCTGCCACCTGTTGGTACCGCGCTGACCACTTGTGGAGTTCTGCTGTAACATCCCGAGGGTGCAAATAACCCCAACTGTGGTGATTCAACTCAGTCTCACAGCAGTTCATGAAATAGCCACGACCTTAATTTCCCTCTTGGTTTTGTAACCCTGAATACAACTTTCACTCTCACATAGACCGACTTGTGCACACAAAAATGAAAAGGCGTTAAAAACTACTGGGTTAGCTTTTGGAAAAGAGCTTTTCTTTTTTTTTTTTTTTTTGTTGTTGGTTAAACTGTAACAGTCTCCACGTCTTTTAAATGTCTGTTTTCTTGATTGCCATGGTGACAGCTCACCGCTTTCTCTGCACAAAATATGTGTGTGTGACACAAAATATGCTTCATATCTAAATAAATTACAAATTACTGACATGAAAAAACTGTAACACTGTGTGTGTGTGTGAGCACAAAAAAATTCATTGCTTTTTTTGACTATTTCATGAACTGCGGTGAGACTGTGGCGGTCCGGCACAGTGCGTGATTCTTGGCCACACAAATAAAATCTTTGTGCACACCCAGCCCTGCTCAGCAGTTACGCTTCCCTCGGACTCCGTCCACTTCCCAAAATAAAAGCTAAAATTTAAGGATCATTGTTTGGCACAGTAGAGAAGCTCTACCCTGCACTGCAGAGGCACAAGTGTCTGTGGGCAGATGTACTTACATGGGGTAAAAATTAGCAGCCATGCAAAAAACATTTTAGAACAGTTCTTATAATTTAGTATTTTCAAATTAGTCTTTTTTAAAATTTGCTTTCATTTACTTACAGTTATTCGTGTATCTAATACATAACCTGTTGTACCTGACATCATTTGCACAGCGTTACTGCAATAGTTACATAGTGACTACAAAGAGACCAAATCAGCCATAAAAAAATGCAAAATAATCATTTTTTGTGGTTGTAAAACCACCACAAAATTGACAAAAAGAATGATGCGTATAACTGATGCTGTAAGTGACATCGGGATATATACAGTAGCTACAACACAAGATGGAAAACCCCATTTAAAAAGTCCTTTGGGGACTTTTGTCTGTTCTTTATCAGCTGATAACTGCCTAAAAGATTTTCCTCCCTTTGTAAAGTTTGTTTTCAACTATCTTTCCAGAACAACTGAGATTCATTATACCATGTATTTAATTATGGACCATTATATCATATAATACGGTAAATTTGTCTGGCAGATGATGGTGATTATTATTTCTAATGCTGTAACAGTTTTCATTAAGTAATGAAATCACTGAAAAAAACTTCCACATGTGTTTTCTTTTTATTTCAATACTGCAGCTTGTTAGCTTTAGCGGCCATGACCAAGAATCAGGAAATACAGCATGCCAACCATCTTCATAAGAGACTTCTGGGGTTTGGCGAGCTGCCAGCGTCCATCTAATGACTCACATCAAGAGAAAATTTCAGAATTTCTCTCGATAATGTCACAAAGAATCTGGAACTGACTTTGCTAATATTACCCACATGAGCAACAGGCATCAAATTCCATGGCCATTTTCACCACTTTATCAACTATATGCTTATATTTTCACCTTGAGGCAACTGTTGTGATTTGGTGCTATATGAATAAAATTGAAATGAATTGAAAATTTTCTGTTACCGGCAAAATATAGTGTATGAACAAAGGAGCAGCATCTGGAGCTAAAAACTGAAGCCAACAACGAAATGCCCCAAACTATCAACCTCCATAGACTGCCATGTTAAAATGTCCAACTTTAGAGCATTAAAAAATATGTTTACAGCCTGGTACAAAACATGGTGTGGCCTCTATGGATAAACTATGGATAGTTTGTATATTTGTACTTCAGTTTTGCTTAGTAAAAGTCTAGTGTTTTATTAGTCTGTTACTGTTAGCACTAACTGGCACATATGTATGTGTGTGCATTGCAGTTATGCAGTTAGCACTAACCTAGTTAGCATTAGCTGATAACTTAGCATCCCACCCTTTAATTCAAATAAGGCGACTTAAAAAACAAACACTCTCCTGGGGAAATATGTGAATTTTTATGCTGTCTGTGAAACTAAGCTAATTAAGGGAACATGAATGATTGGAAGATGCTGATCAGAAACACTGTGTATTATCCCAGTTTCTATCCATCTAATCCAGCTAGCTCATTTTGTGTGTGTGTGTGTGTGTGTGTGTCCTTAAACTAAGGATAAAAGCTTCTGTTTTCTTTTCTTTAATTCCTACAGAAGACAGGATAAATCTTAAATTAATTCTTATTGCTAAGCTAGGCTACACCTTAGAATTATTTCAGATATCAAACTTAAATGTATCATTGTACTCTACATTAGACATTTCTAACCTAAAAGCCATTTGAAATCGTAAAATCTGGGAAAATGATGAAGCGACCTACGTACCTTCACAGCCCACCATTTCCCACATTTTTTCACTGCTCAGTATTAAAGGATAAGCATATAACCAATATACTTTGCATAGATGTGCTGTAAATCACCCCTAGAAACATCAAAAATGTTATTTTTGATGATGTGGCTGAATAGTTGATGAGCAGAAGCTGTTTCGTATCATCGCCATGCCCTCTAATCAGTCGTCTGCGAAAAACTGATCGCGAGCGCCATCGTCCATGGATGATGTATCACCATGTATATGATCAACCAGCATGGCCGACAGTGTGCAGATCAGCACTTTATCAGACCTTTCTCACAAAAATTCTCAGAATGAAAGTGAAAGCGACTCGTGTGATTTGGCTAATTTAACAGATGATAAACTGGAGGATGGTGAAGTTGGGGTGTGGGGATACATGTTTGTTCTGTGTAAATGTCGTACGGAGGCTACTGCAGGTTTGCTACTGCAGACTTGTCAAAATGTGCAGCACAAAGCCTTGAAGTCTCTGGCTTAAACACAAAATCATCTCAGGCATATTTTAGTTGGTCGCACCAAAATGGATGCCGCTCCGATCACCTCGCTTGCTATTTTCACATGTTTGTAGCAGACGATTCTGATCGGAGGAAGAAAATTGCTTGTAAAAAACACAAAACGATCCACAATCTGATCAAGCCAGAAAAAATCCAGTGTTCTTATCCTTTAAATGTGCTCCTTTAAATTCCACCATGTAGTCATACTGTATGTATACCAGTGAGGTGACGCTAAGGAACAGCTGAGCAGGTGCATACACTGTCTGTCTCTAGCAAAACTCCTTACCCTCTAATTTATAATACTGTATTCGGTTATTTCCCTCGCTGATACAAGAAAATCATTTTCATCACTTGCTGTAAGTACAGTATGCGCTCTATATTATTAACTGTGAGGCTTTATCTATTATTTTTTTTGTTGCTTCATATCTACCGATGCCAGGACTCAAGCATCAAAGATCTGAAAACCAACATTTGGTACAACATGTCAAATCTGTTCGGTCCACATGGCCAACTGTACGTGAGTCATATTGTATTTACCATGACCGGCCTCGTGTCTTGCCTCATCTCTGACCACCAGCTACTGTTTCACTTGCTGTGGATGAAGATAGTGTCCTGGCTACACACACACACACACACACACACACACGCACACACACACACACACGCACGTGCACAAACCTACACGTGTTCTCAAATGCAGCCCTTCCACTTGACAGCTGGTGTTTTCCAAGGAAAAAAAATGGTTAGTAGGACTTTTGTGGTTCTTTTTCTCTTCATCTTAAAAGAACAAAAACAGAGACACATGTTGTGAGTCACCACAGTATGTCATGATCATCCATCAGAGAGGAGGGCAGCCTGTTTCAGCGGGGATGTCGTTCCACTACTAGCAGATTTTTTATGACCAGCACTGAGCTGACTACTGCCAGAACAGTGGACATCTATGATGTGTCTGTGTATCATCCATCTACCACGGGTGGTTGCCTACCTATGTCACCACAGTGGATTTTAAATCAAACAACATATAATCAAAGTACAGACTTTCAGCGTTAATCCAAGGGGTTTAACAAAATGATTGCATTAACTGTTCAGGAATTGCAGCCATTTTTATACATAGTCCCCTGTTTTCAGAGGCTCAAAACAACTGACCGACCAGTAGTTTCATGGCCAGGTGAGGTCTGTTCCCTGGTTATCCCATGAAAGAACAAGCTAATCAAACATCTGCAGCTGATTCCAAGCACTGAATTTGGTAGCTTCTCACTGGAACTCTCAATGAGTTCAAAGAGATATTGGTCCAAGAGAAAAAGACCATTGTTAGGATGAAAAATCAAAATAAGAGAGACAGCGGAGACTGCGCAGTGGCCACATCAAGAGTCTGTTACATTCTTAAAAAGAATGAATGCAGAAGGCCTGGGATACCACAAAAGACTGCAAAAGTGGATGATTGCAGAATTATTTCCTCAGCTATGAAAAACTCCTTTACAACATCTGTCAAAGGCAAGAGCAGTCTCAGGGAGGTGGGTGTGAGGGGCGGTGGGGAAAAAAAAAAAAAAAAAAAAAATATATATATATATATATATATATATTTTATTGCAGCATAGAATTGTGTTATGGCATGTACTGTGTGGCAGCCAGTGGAACTGGGCAAATGGTTTTTATTGATGATGTGACTTCAGGTAGAAACAGCAGGATGAATTCTGAACCTCTGCTCAGATTCAGCCAAGTGCTGCAAAACTAATTGGGCGACACTTCAGAGTGTAAATGGATAATGACCCAAAGCAAACTGCAAAAGTAACCCAAGAGTTTCTCAAAGCAGTGAAATGGGATATTGTTCAATGGCCAACTCAGCCACCAGAGCTTAACCCAACTGCGTTTCAGTGACTGACAAACAACCTGAAGGCAACAAGACTCACAAACAAGCAGCAACTAAAGGTGGCCACACTAAAGCCCCAGCAGAGCGTCTCAAGACAGGAAACATAACATTTGGTGACGCCCATGGCTTCCAGACATTAGGCAGTCACTATTAAAATCAATCCTAATATTTAAAATGATGTCAGTTTGTTCAGTTAATTTTGAGCTTACGTATAAAAATAGGTGTCATTCTTTAATCCATAATAGTACTACTTCTGTTAACCCTCTTGGAATAAAGCTGAAAGTCTGCACTTCACATTTTGACTGCTTTAATTTTGAGAGAAAGTTACAAAAAAATGTGTCGTGGTACAAAAAGTTATGAGTCTAACTATAGCTTTGAGCGAGCATTATGGTCTGAGGGTCTTCGCCCAGATTCTTCCTCTTCAGATTATTCTTAATGTACCAATTTCTGCATCAATATATGCTTAAAATGTTATTAAATAACAGTAATTACTGGTCTATAATGTAACACATTGAAAATCCTGTCTGACATCAGGCTACTTTTGTGTATTTTGTTTGGGGACAATACAGTATCAATCCACTGATCCATCCATTATCTTCCAGTTATCCAGTGACAGGGTGCAGTGGCAGCAGGCTGAGCAGGATATTCAGGACATCCTTCTCCTCAGCAAAACTTTCTCTCGGGGGGGAGGAGGCGTTCTCAGGCCAGATGACATAAATAATCTCTCCAGCGAGTTCTGGGTGTACTCCAGGGTGTGCTCCCAGTTGGGTGTGCCCAGAAAACCTCCAAAGGGAGCCACCCAGGAGGCATCCTGTTGAGATGTGTCCTTTCAACACCCTCCTCCAGATTTCCAAGTTCCTCAAGCCGTCTCTCAGGCTGAGCGCAGCCTCCCTATGGAGGAAACTCATTTTGGCCGCTTGCATCCACGACCTTCACCTTTCAGTCAGGTGAGGGCTGGGATGTAGATAGGCTGCTTAATTGAAAGCTTTGAGTTACAGCTGGCTCCACACCACTCTGCTGATCCACATCATGCTCACCTTCCCATCACTCATAAATAAGATCCCAAAATGCTGAAACTCCCTTGTTTGGCAGACTCTCTCCCTGAACCCAGAGGGAGCGCGCTACCATTTTTTTTTTTTTGACTGATTTAGTATTTTTAGGAATAATAAACCAGTTTACTTTTAAGTGTCCACCTGCTGACTTTAACAGCGCACACGTGTATGAATAAGATTTCTGCCCGTGTTCAAAACTTTCTGCATTTTCACAACATGTCGCACGTATCTGTGATGATTTAAAGGAATCGCACACATCTTAACCATGTCACTGATACTGACTGGAAAACTGAGGGTCAGGCAACATTTGATCACTTAGCAAAGCAGCAACAACATTTATAAACTCGACAAAAACTGTCTCGCAAATTACTTTTTCAGGGCATAAAAAAACCCTCCTAACATCTGACCTCATCCTGCTCTTTCTTTCCTTATCAGCTGTGGCGCCAGAGGAGAGAGAGCCACTTGGCTGCTGCTGAGTAAGACAGCACTGCATATGTCAGAAAGAAGTCCATTTAACACAAAGGACCTGGTGGATGTGTGAATTTATAATTCCTAGTCATATTTTTGGAATAAAAAAATCCCATCTATCTATCTATCTATCTATCTATCTATCTATCTATCTATCTATCTATCTATCTATCTATCTATCTATCTATCTATCTATCTATATCTATCTATCTATCTATCTTGCCCAGAAGAAAACCTCAAACTTTTTCATTCTTTCGAACAAATGTTCAAACAAATGGCACCACAGCTGATGCCGTACTGAGGCTCTGTTTGTCAGAAATGTGCAGCAGAGGGACCGCTCACATACATTCTTGCTGAGCAGAAACAATTACAAACCTTAAAAGAGATGTTCTGTAAAGTAATATTGCTATAACATAAACCCCAGCTGCTGTACTGATGCTTGGGAGCATTAAAGTTTACTCATCAGCCCTTATTTGTGTTTTTTTTACAAAAAGATAGTTACAGGTAAGACGGCAACCGTGTTTCATAAAGCAAATGGTGTATGATGTTGTAAAGACTTGAGTTTGTGTCGTGTTTCTCAGAGCCTGCTGTGCAAAGCATGCAGATATTACAGCCAGACAAAGAACAATGACCCTGAGGTGTAAGATGGATTTTCCTGGCTGTCAAAGGAAAGAAAACTGTCATTATCTCCCACCGGAACCTATTACTGTCTCTATAACTTAAACGGTGTTATTGAAACCAGCCTTGCAGCGAGAAAAAACAGACCTTTAAGAAAAGGAGGAATGTTAAACCTGCAATAGCATAAAATCTACCAAAATTTGCAAGTAAATATCCTAAGTTCTATTTACTGGGGGTTTCCAGTGAAATCCACAATACAGGAAACTGAACGAGAACAGAAAAGCATTCAGTTTCTAACTTCAAGCCCAACCAGCAGTTACAACCTTTGGAGGAGTTCATCCGTCAGTGGAAGGACAGTGACCTGGTTTTGAAACAGAGGTGAAAAGTGAGGGAAATCACCTGTGCCAGAAGCATTCAGGAACTAAGGTGAAATCTATCCAAAGCATTCACAGCGCACACTCCACCTCCAGTTTTGGCCTGTACAGTCATCATTATACAACCATTAACAAGTCATTCCAAATTTGTGACAGGGCAGAAGTGCGAGCTGCCGGCTCAAGTCCACCATCAGCCTGCTGCCGCCCCAGTGCAGTCCCTGCAGTCGGCGCGCGGCTTTGATCTGCAACCACTGAAACTATATCAAAGGGCAACGCTGGTGATAAAGCAAGTGCACTGAAATGTTCCTCCCCACCCAGTCTTCTTGTCTTCCCCTTATCGGTGTGGCCTACATCACGCAACGTTCAGCTCATGTGCTGAGTGGACAATCCCACGTGTGTGTGTGGCTTTAAAAATCAGCCCACTGGGAGAGAGTGAATAAGTCCATAATAAGACCATTTCAAAGCCCACAGCTTTCCAGGATGCAGTGTCCTTGAACTTGATGTTTTGCGTTAAGCAAAATCATTCCTCGAAAAATAAAACTGCTCAGTCTTTAGTACGAAAAATAAAATATGCGACCCCTCCTGTACTTATGCTCACTGTAACTCATCATACCATCCACACAATAATAGAAACCACTAAAACCTTTCCCATCCCTCACGTCTCGCCTCTGCATTTATGAAGAATATCATGTTACACAGACATAAACACAAGCAGCTTCCATTTGCTGTATGGCACCCCAATCAAATGTTTTTCACAGGGTAACTTAGCAACCCACGTGCCAGGTACAGTAGGCTGAGGGTTTGAGGCTAGCTAAAGGTTCAACCATCTAATTGCTGACATCAACGATGGCTTTCACAAGCCATGTGACATCACCCTGGTCACACGCAGACGGTATTGACCTAAGCTACATAACCTTCAAGCACTTGAGGTCAAAATAACAGCATAGCCTGCAAGCATTTTTTAAAGTCAAAGCAATGACACAGCATTTCAGTGTGACACTAAATGGGGAAAATGGTTTTGTGAGCTTACTTCTCTGTATACATCTAGATTTATTAATCTGATATATATATATATATATATATATATATATATATATATATATATATATATATATATATATATATATATATATATATATATATATATATATATATATATATATATTTGATAAAGAGAATGAAAAGAGGAGTTACAGTATATTACAGGGAGAAAAAAAGTAAGTTCAGCTTCATCTGGGTGGTGATTTTTATGTCTGTAAACCCACAGCCTTTCAAAGCAGGACCTTGAAAACACAAGTGTCTTGAAAGGCCTTTTCAGAGGCACAAGGTCTCTCTCTGCCGGGGTTTTGTGTGCTGGAGAAAAGCAGTGATGGAAGAGGGAATGCTTCAGCTTTCTCCTTTAACAGAAGTCATATATTTCTAAATGAAAGGCCTTTCGCAACAAGGCTGCAATCATGTTTCTCTGAAAGGCTGTCTGCCCTTGGCCTCAGATATCTCTTATAGCAAGCAAGGGAAGGGGAAAAAGAGGGAACAAATGAGAAACAGCACATTGACAACCTTCTCTCTTCTTTTTTTCCACATCTCACCTTTTCTTCCCATTGTGGAGCCTCCATCTCTCTCTGTGCTCCTTCTCCTTTCGAGGCCGTGTCAGCGTTTATCAGTGTTTCCATTATCCATCCATCCATCTTAAGTATTTGAGCAGGAATTAGCTGGCAAAGCTAAAGCATTGTTTCCCACGCCGAACACTGAGGGGTTAACAGAGTAGCGTAGGAGTAGTTTCGATCCATCAGGTATGTCAGGTTTCTCTTAACATAACTGCATACCTGTGTGAAACTGTGTGTTTGTGTGTGCATGCATGTGTGTGCATGCATTTGCATGTTTCTGCTGAAACACATAAAAAGTGGTCTGGAATCCAGTAATTATTTACATGCAAAGACAGTAAATATAATAGCCAATCAGATTTCTGTATTTGCTCCAGGGCCATGTGTTAAATTCATATAGAGTACTACATGTGGCTGGTAGGCCACAGGTTAAGTTACTGTCTTTATTGATGCAGAAAACTGTAGTTACAAACACACCAAGTGCCCATACTATTGTGCACTTTTGTTACTTTTCATATCTTGGGCTGGAGAGTGAAATGGAGCACGTTCTCACTCCCACTCTCACTTGTCACGGCATGAGTGAGAGCGGTCTCTCTCCTATCCTATTGTATTTCAATCAAAACTATGATCTCAAGCAAGAACTTTTGGTGCCTAAACCTAATTAAGAAACAAAGGTAAACCACGTGGGAAAAGGCAGCATGAGTTTTCTTCGGGCACGCTTGCCACACAAAGAGATGCCAGGTTAATGCTGCCTATGTTGACCCTGGAGACTCGTGATATTTTATTTTTCACATGGTTAATTAAAAGACTTTTTTTTTTTTTTTTTTGGTAACACTTTATAATATGGCCAGTGACTAAGGGCTTAATTCCCCTGTAATTATATTCAGTGTATTTTATTTGAACTTACAATATAATCATATTTCCCTACAAATACTTAAAGGTAGGTGCACTAGAACAAGGGGGGAACAAGTCACGTGTTTACAGGAAAGAAAGAAATAATGTAAGTAAATTTAAGCAATGCATAAGTAATTTTATGTAATACAGGGGTACTTTTAAATATTGCATGACTTCATGCATTTTACAGGAAAGGAAAAATAATTATCCTTAAAGTAAATTTAATAATTTTAAGGTAATTTTGCAGAAAAACAAACAATTTTTCTTAAATCATAAGTGCACTGTACTTTTTGGTGCTTGGACCATATTATGGAGAGGATTAATCATCTTTTTTTTTTTTTTTTTTACATTTTTAATATTCATTATGTTGATGTGCTTTTTTAGGTGTTCTGTTATTCAACTGTCCTTTAATTTTACCAGTATAAATGTGATAAGGACTGTTCTCCCTTACCAGCTTACAAGAAATTTGCAGCCCTATGTGACCTTATAATGATGGGGCCAAGTCTCACATTTTTCTTTCACAGTCACTGTTCAAACGTAACTTTCAGAGGGAGTGTTGAGGAAAGGAGTGTCTGCTTTCCTGCAAAATACCTGGAAGTTAGGTAAGGTTAAGTTAGTTCATAATATGGCAAAAAGTTCAGTGTATCTACAGTGTAATTTTGTTTCTCCACAAAACTATGAAAAAATTGCATAGCACTTAAAATGACTTATGTAGTACTTAAAATTAGCTACAATGTAATTATTTCTCCTTTCCTGTAAAATGCATGACGTTCTGCACTATTTTAAATAGGAAACTATTTCTTGTTTCTTTTAAAACCTGGTGTGTTACCACGTTATTCTAGTGTACCTAGCTTTAAGTATTTGAAAGTAAATACAACGACATTGTAATTTCAAATAAAATACATTGAAATTCCATTTAATTACAGGGAAATACACCCTTAGTCATGGGCTGTATTATAAAGTGTTACCTTTTTAGGTATCACTTGTTTATATATGTGCTCTTTAAAAAAAACTACTGCAAACGTCAGTCATAGCGCTCTAATACCCAAACCAAACCAACTTTCAATGCCCTGTGGAGGGGCATTTTAATAAATGGTTTTCCAAACTGGTTATAAGCCAGTTGGTAGCCATTGTTACTTATAATATCGCTGTTTGTAACCCTCACCTTCAACATTTATTGATGATAGTTTTTCTTCTATTACTCAATAAAAAAAATCTGAGTTTGGGTTAAAGGCAAGAGGAAACCTCTGAAGCTGAAAAATAAACCGCTCAAAGCTGCAGTTCCTCTATGTGCCACTTGAGGCTGGAACCAAAGACAGTCTCAAGTAGCACAGACACTTCCATGTTAAAGCATTAAAGACTTTAAAGCATTAAAAATTAATTTTATAATTTCCCCCTTGATAACAACTCTCTCTCTCTTTTTGTAAAATTTATTACTTATCCACCTGGAAAGGCCATTGTTGCTTTGATTGACTGGTGTCCCGACAAAGGCTGCAGGAGCCAGTTGGTGTCTGCAAAGCCTCACTGCCAATACTTTGAGTCATTAAACTGAACTTCTCCACTGTATTTGTGCTGCTAGTGCCTTTAGCTTATCTGGGAGGACGCCAAGTCATACACAAATCAGCCGAGATATTCATATGAGGACAGAATTATTAGCCCCCCCATGAAAATTTCAGTTTTTTTATTTTCCAAGTGCTATTAAACAGAGCAAAGAATTTTAACAGGTTTTCAAAACATTCTAGTTTTGCTTTGGATGCTAACATCATTTTACTTTGCAGAGAAATGAACTCATTTCACAAAAAACCAAACCCCCCCCCCCCCCCCCCCCCCCCCGATGCTAATCGTCAATTATGTGTCCTTGCTGGATAACAGCGTGCAGTCACTTGTCTCACACACGTCTCCTGACCATTCTTCTTTGCCTAATCTCAAGCTCCTCAAGATTTGTTTGTCTCCTGGCATGGACCTTGGTCTTCAGTTCACCCCACAGATTTTCAGTGGGATTCGTGTATGCCAATCAATAGGATTCACTTTGGTCTTCTGGAGGTAGTTCTTCACCAGGAGAAATTTGTATGTTTTGGGTCATTGTTATCTTGGAAGACAAAGCGAGAACCCAGACTGAGTTTTGCTCCTGACTCCTTGAGATTTTCTTTCAAAATCTTCACATGTTCTTGTTCCTTCATGATTCCTTCCACGTCAATGAGATTCCCAGTTCCAGACACACTGAAGCATCCCTACAGCATAATACTCCTACCACCATGTTTCACTGTGCGGACAGTGTTCTTTGAGTTGTACATCTCTCCCCTTTTTCTCCAAACATAAGCAGCGTCTCCATGGCCAAGGAGCTCTAGTTTCATCTGACAAAGGACAATGTTTCAATGCATAATCTGTCTCCAGAATGTTCTTAGCATATGTCAGTCTGGCTTGTTTTTCTTGGTCTGCAACCTCATAGTCCATTCCTGTGTGGAGTTCTAGTGATTGTCTTCTTTGAGACTACAAATCGTGACTTGGCCAAGTCATTCACTGGTGTCGTGGCAGTTGTTCTGGGGTCTTTACACACATCTCTCACTAGTTTTCTTTCCAGAGTCTTTGAACGTTTTTGCTTCCTACCTCTGCCAGGCTTGTCCTGTACTGTGTTCATCTTTTTGAATTTCTTGATAATTATGCTGTTGTGTGCAGCTAGAAATAATGTATGCTTTCTAAAGAAAAAACAAATGTGTTTAGAAATGCTAAGCTGAAAATCCCTCACTTTTGAAAAAAGCACTTGGGAAAAGGGGGGCTAATAATTTTGTCTTCATCTGTATAATCTCTCCAGCCAGTCCTGGGTCTTCCCCAGAGCTTCCTCTCAGCAGGACGTGCCTGAAAGACCTCACCTAGGCAGTGTCCAAAAGCCATCCTAGCCAGATGCCTAAACCACTTCAACTGGTTTCTTTCAATGTGGAGTGGCTCTAGGCTCTATTCTGAGTCCTTCTCGAATGACCAGGTTCCTCAGCCTATCTCTAAGGGAGAAACCCAGCCACCTTCAAAGAAATCTCATTTCCATTGCTCGTATCCACATTTTTTTTGATCATTACCCAGAGCTCATGACTACAGGTGAGGGTAGGAACATAGTTTGACTGGTAAATTGACAGCCTCGCTTTCATGCTCAACTCTCTCTTCACCACAACAGATTACCCCAATCTGTCTGTCAATCTCATGCTCCACTCTCCCCTTACTTGTGAAAAAGACTCTGAGATATTTCACCTCGTCCACTGTCATATGTGCTGAACTGTCATTCGGCACATACGTGCAAATGACAATCAGGACCCGTTCCCTGGTCCAAAGACACAGGTAGCAGCCCTCTCGTCCACTTGGGAACACCCCAATGTGCAGGCAGGGAGTCAGGGGAATACCAGTATACCCACCCCTGCCTGCTGCCTCTCACCTAGGGCAGCTCCAGAGTTGAACAGATTCCAGCCCTTCTCCAGGAAACTGTTTCCAGAGCCCGAGCTGTGTGTTGAGGCAAACTCGTCTAGATCTAGTTGGTATCTCTCAACGTCATGTAGCAGCTCACGGTCCTTCCCCACCAGAGAAGTGGCATTCCATGTACCACAGGCTAGTTTTGGAAGCCGGGGATCGAACTGCCAGGAACTTCTCCCCAAACCCCTACAGCCCCTCCTGTGGGTGGTGGGGCCACAGGAGGGCGGACACATGTAGTTTCTTCAGGCTAAACCCAGCCAGGCCCCATGGGCTAAGTCGCAGCTATCAGACCCTTGAGCCCCTACTCTGGGCCTGGCTCCAGGGTGGGACCCCAGTAACCCTGTTCCATATGGATGGATGGATGGATGGATGGATGGATGGATGGATGGATGGATGGATTTAATTAAGACAGAAGACTTCCAATGTGGTGGAAGAGCATGACTGTGCATGAAGTCAAGTTCACAAAGAAATAGTTCTTTGAGTTTCTTGAGGAAGAACTTGTCCGGTCTAAGCAGAGCGCTGACCCCAGCCCCATGACCTCACCATCTTTGGGATGAACTGGTATGCAAACTGCAAATCAGGCCACATGACAAGCATAAGTGAGTGGGAAAATAATGAAACAGAAGAATGGAGCCTATGTTAGGAGACTATTATGGTCCATATAATTCTTGAGTGTCCACATACTTAAAGCCACATAGCCACATAGTTGAACAACCAGCATCAGTAATATATGTAGGCTAGGCAAGAATGAGTGAAAGGGTTTTTTTTTCAGTTTAACACACTCACTTTAATGACAAGTGTTCATCCACACTGAGTCATATCTTGTTTGTGTTTTCATATCCTGCCGACAGAATGTCGAATCTCTGAAAGGCACTGTGCGTTATAAAGCATCCCTGCTCTGTCACCATGCTTTGTGCAAGGACAGTTTGAGCACATCAAATCAGCCAGACATGCCGAGTATCTGCTCTGTTCTCCTACACTCACTTACACACAAACACCCGAAAACATGCAAATTTGAAGGTGATTTCTGAAAAAAAACCCCAAATCATACTTGTGTATTTTAAAAAATTTAAATAATGAAAATCACACAGAGTTGCTTAAACAAATGAAATCAGAACACCTTCAACCCAATACTGGATTAAATTAGTCATTATCACAGACATTTTTGTAGTGTATAAACCTATATGCACACACATCCACACACACCTTATTTAATCCCTTTCATGGCGGGTGGCTATGCAGGCGGATGCTGTTTAAACAGAGCGGGCCCTTGATGTGGGGCCTCTAGGGGCCAGGGTTTGTGTGTGTGTGTGTTATGCGCGCGCGCGCGTGTGTGTGTGTATGTGTGTGTGTGTGTGTGTGTGTGTGTGTAGGTGTTTGTGTATGTGTGTCACCCTGGACGTGTATGTGTGCCTCTCCCGAGTTTTCTGACCATGGGAACAATGGCTCTTTAGAATGTGAGGTTACTGGTGCGCTGACCCCTGGCAAATAAGAGCCATGTTCTGGCATTCCAGGCCTGATTGGCACTTTGAGCCTGCAGAGAGCTCAAAGGAGACACAGGAAATGTGACCAGTGTAATTGGTTATATATTAGCGGAGCATTCTCCCCTGTTTAAATGATGGAACATTCTTCAGTGGCACTTAGGTGGATGGGGCTGGGATTCCACCAGTTATACAGGGAAGAGAGGGAGACGGACAAACAAGGGAGTAAAGAGGGGGAGAAGAAGGAGCAAAGAAAGGCAAGATGAGGGTGGGAATGAAGGAACAAAGGGTGACGAAGATAAAGATTTATGCCAAACTTCTTCAGAGGAGAGAGGGCATTCAAGAAGCTGGAGAAAATATTGAGTACGGGGTCATCTCTCATACACCTTGTCAGGTCATGATATGTTCAGCGCCCTCCCTCTGAATCATGGCAGGAGGGTGGGGGAGTGGGGGTGCTGGGTGGGGCAAATCAGTAGCTTGACCTTTGACTCAGGGTGCTTGGTCACAGTTCATGAAGGCTTCATCTTATACCCCTAAATGTGTGCCTGTGTATATGTGTGCAGACATGCACATCTGAGCCCCATTTTGTTATGATACTAAGTAGCCCAATATGCCTAAAAATCAATTTGCACTGAACAGGTATCTGTCAAAATAAAAGTACCCACAGTGACCCGTGGAACTAGGCTGAGACCTCATACATAGATCTGTAGCCTTGTGTCAGAGGAATGAATTATTATCCCCTGAGGCTCAAGCAGGAGAAGCTTCTGAGACGGCTGACCCACAGCACCACCCTGCATTCCTGCCTCATACACTGAGTACAGAGAGGGAATGGGTGCCGATGGGTGCTAATGCATTCACCAAAGCGATCTAATCGAGGCACTGCCCATTCACAATAAAATGCCGGTTGGGGTAGTTTAGAAAACATTAGCCTGACAGAAACCCCCACAGTACACAACCATACAGGATGACCCCGCGCGTATGCACGCACACACACACAGACACACGTACGCACACACATATGCATGCACACGCAACACACACCTTGGTATGTGGCCTTAGGGTAAGCGCAAAACACACACAGATCTTGTTGTAAACTAACTAGAGGTTGTCAGTTTCTGTCTGTCAGGCCATTAAATCCTATGGGAACCATGAGAATCTTGTCAAAATGGACCACCCACTCCCATCAACACTGCTTTGGGTTGGTCCCAAATGCTCTGTGGAAGTAGAGTCCATGACTGAACTTCACTTCTGCAGTGTTTATTTGTACAAGAAAAAAAAAAAAAATCACGATAGTGGTTAACGAAGCTGACGCTCAGACTTTTGTTTGTTTTGTGTTTTTGTTTGTTTAATTTAAATGTGTTTTTTCTGTTAAAACCCAGGTAGATCTGTTAAGAAGGGGATAAATTAGAATTTTTTCAGTCATTAAATGGAACAGAAAAGTCTGAATTATTGCTACTGACACCTTCCAAATATCCACATTTATGCCAGATTTAACACTATGAGGTTGGTAGGGGATTTTTGCTGGAAAAAACACACACACACAAAGTACAGCAACTGAATTACAATTGCAATAACTGACACCACCTTCCACCACTGTCTTCACTATCAAGATCTGCAGCTGCATCTCGATTTCAAACCCCCATCTTGATGCATTTGCCTAATGTGCACAGTATGCATGCACTGCCTGCACAAACAAGCTTATTTTAACTGTTCCACCACATATTTCTGCCATACTATAAACACTGTCCTTATTCAAACCATGACTCTCACCCCAAGAATTTTCTCATATCTGTTCACCAGAGTACACACATCCACACATTCTCTTAAGTGCAAACGTAAGGGAGGCGAGTTGATTCCTATCCTGGTTTCTTAGCCATAAGAATTGAAGAGCATTTCTTCACATTCCATGCTGAGGTGAACACCAGGATTGAGAGGAAGAGACAGGCATGTCTGTGGATGTCGGTGACTCACTGTCAGACCACTCTGGATCATCTGTCTTTATTCAAAGGGGCCGCCAGAGTTGGCACTGCTAGAAGCTTGGAATAGGTTCAGGTTTTTCCCTAATTTTTCTTCTTCCTGTAAACCCTCCAGGGGGCTGTATTTCAAACAGAAAAAAACCAAAACATTGGCTTGGTGGTTGATTTGTTGAGAGTATTGATCTGGCTGGAGGAAGCTACCCCGGGGCTTTAGGTAAAGCTTGTTGGTGAATGATTTAAAGGGTTGTGCCGTGTCATCAGTCAGGTTGATTTGATGGGCCAAGACAAGATGTCTCCTGAGTGACCGACCCAAGGATTACACACATGCACGCATGGACATGGCATCTGCGAACACAACAGTGAATAAAAACACTCGCAAACACAGACGCGGGGATTACACAGGCATTTAACAAGCTCTTTGTGAAGGTCAAAGTTGACTGCAGGCCCCTCGGGAAAAGGAGGGGCGGAGTGCGGCTAACAGAGGGGAGGGGGCTGGAGAAGGCAGGGGTACGGGGGGAACAGAGACACTGACTGAATCAAATAAATCCTAAACAGACATGATGGATGGATTTTACTCTTCCCTTCCTTAACATTACTGTTTGGTTACTTCACTTCCACTCATAGCTTCCCCTAATCGTTAAAATACCCAGCTGACTCACTGTCTGTGTCTGTGCTTTTATTTTTAAAGCTAAAACAGATTTTCATTTTCTTCAAGGGGCCACAATTCTTTTACCCACAGCACGTCAGACGGAGATCGTGTGAAAATGCTTTTCTATGCGATATGTTTTATCCTGTCAAAGCAGCTTTAAAAGGTGGAAGTATAGACGAGGCAAAACCTATTTAGCACTCCTGAACTGTGTCATAGGCTGTCAAAGGGCAGTAGTTCTCAATCAACAGACTGGGACCACCCAGGGACCCTAAACACACACACAGTAGATGATTCATGTGTGATACTGTAGGACAGATTTATGTAATAAATCAGCCGTCCCCATTACCTTCTACTCAACCATAACATGGATGTAAACAATGTACTTTGCACCAAATACTTCTTAAAATATAACTGTACTAAAATATGAGAGATAAAGCTGCCCAGTGATACACATGAACCAATCAATAATTAAGACCCAATAATAAAATGATACAGGATTCTGCATAATTACATTAGGATTAGTGTATTTGGATGCAAAATCTTTTGTACTATTATGTAAGCAGGACTGTGACTCTTACTCAGTCCGTACTGCCCCGTTAAAAAAATCCTGGAAGTGCCCCTGACTCCACGAAGACTGATCCATTTTCTTACTGCTGGTTTATCTATTTTTTTGCTCTTTCAAGGAAATGAAAAATTTTGAACCAGAGTCGACTAAATTGCTGAACAACTTAATAACGGATCTTTGAAGCATGTCCAATTTATTTTTTTTTCTCCCCTGCTCATAGTCCCACGGACCCGTGCCTTATGAAACAGAGGTGACTGCACACTAAAACCTGCCTACTTCTTCTTGAAGCAGACACGCAACAGCGAACACGGTAACAAGGAAAGGTAATTTGAGGAGAGTGATCAGTCAAGAAGCAGTTATAAGACAGTATCAGTTAAGCAAATGGGAATGTAATAGAGTGAATTTCAGCTGAAAGAGAATCTAAAAATCATCTTCACAAGATACACTTTGTGTTATAATTACCCAGGTTAGGATCTGGGGAGGTCTTCCTGCCTTGCAGCTACTTAACAGGTCACCCCAGGTCAAGGGGAAATTACTGGACTGATAGCTCCCTCTTGTGTGCACGTTATTAAAGGCTGCGGCTAATGCAGGAGACTCGTTCTTCAAATCACCAAAAGGCGGCAGGCTACTCACAGGACATTCACAGATGCACGGGGGAGTTTGTCTGGCCTGGCACAAACTGAAACTTTTAATCAGAACGATGATGCAATGATGAGTCAAAGCCCAGCCGGACAATGTGTTTGTTAATTTTGACCCACAGATGGTGGTGTTGCATCATTTACAATAATGCACGCCTCTGCCTTTAAAGACTGTGTAAATACACACACCTGAGTACTAATTAAAACAGCTGTGCAAACTGAAACAGCGCTGAACTGCAGCGTGGAGTCAAGCCTGGAATCAATAAACAGTTTATAAAACAAACAAGTGTGCAGATTAACTGTGACCTTGCAGTGGATAATTGATGAGAACCACATATATCAATAGAGCCAATATATGTGCGTCTTCTGTGTACTTGGCATTGCTTTTGTCTTTGCTTTTGTTATGTGTGCATTTCAGTGTACACACACACACACACGTATATGTAGCAAGGCCTTTTCTCTGCAGCTCTTGGCAGTTTTATTTTCAACTCATTCTGACCTGTGTGTCTCAGCAGTGCATTCCTGTGGTGATTGTGTCTGTGAAAGGAAAACAATCTTCAAAAACCTGGTGCTCCCTGTCTTTGCTGGAGCTGAAACTCTGACATTTCAGCAGAAGTTCAGGTGTGTGGGTGTTATGCTTGCTTAACTATTTCAAGAAAACAAACAGCTGGGCAGATATTCTGGTAGGCAAACATGAAAGGCTTCCATTATGCGCTGTGTTATAGTGCAATGTAAAACTGGCTGAAGGAGTGTCTGCTGAAGAGTTTGATGAGACATTTTTTCTCTTTTTAAAGTCACGGTAAAAAAGGATGCACACCCTCACTGCTTCCATATGAATTAAGAGGATGAATAGAGGCCAGGTGCTCCTAATTAATGCAATTGATTAACTGATCATCAGCAACCGTGACCAGGAGTTTTGGTCATTTGCTGGTCTGGAGCATTTGGGTGTGTGTAAACACAGTACCAAACTCTACCCAGGGAAACTGCCAAAAATAAAAAGCCAAATCTCAGACTCTCCAGGCCTCAGTTGGCATGTTAAATGTTAAAGTTCCTGACGGGACAATTCAGAAAAGACTGAACAAGTATGGCTTGTTTAGAAGGGTTTCCAGGAGAAAGGCTCTCTCCAAGTAGAACATCTCTCAACTCACAAGACTTCTGGAACAATGTTCTTGGACAGCTGAGACCAAAGTGGAGATGTTTGGCCATAACGCACAGCACCACATTTGGTGATAAGCAAACACAGCATATCAGCACAAACACCTCATACCAGCTGTCATGCACCGTGTTGGAGGGCTGATGATTTTGGCTTGTTTTGCAGCCACAGGACCTTGGCACCTTGCGGTCTCTGAGTCAACCATGAACTCTTCTGTATACCAAAATATTCCAGTCAGATGTATGACAGCTAAAGCTTGGCTGAAAGTGGTTCGTGCAGCAGGGAAATTATCCCAGTAAATCTATAGCAGGGTGGCTGAAAAAGAAAAGACTCAAGGCGTTGCAATGATCCAGTCAAAGTCCAGACTGCAACACGATTGGAATTAAATTAAAATGCTATTGATCTTCAAGTGTAACACTTAGACAGAACAACAAAACAGTGTGTAAGTATTCCTTCGAGATGTGACCCCTGAACTGCACAGTATGGCTTCCTGGAAGTAATGAATGGTTTACTTAAGCATAGAAAGGACTGAACTTACAGTATGTTTTCCCTCATACGTATATAATGCAGCCAACAGTACTGACAAGTTCCC
The DNA here is from genome assembly GCF_007364275.1 of Archocentrus centrarchus. Classification (NCBI taxonomy): domain Eukaryota; kingdom Metazoa; phylum Chordata; class Actinopteri; order Cichliformes; family Cichlidae; genus Archocentrus; species Archocentrus centrarchus. Next base: position 33,579,894 of record NC_044366.1, read on the forward strand.
ATACACAGAAACATCCTGCCAAAACAAAATCAGACCTTTGTAAAAGTGGGACAACAAATGCGATTTGCAGTCTGCAACTGTTTATGTTTTTGGAGACGCTTAAAGGAGAATTTCAGTTTCAAGCTGGAATATTTCCCATTAATGTGGCTGTTGTGGCGAACTTCGCATTCCACCTCCATTACAGAGACTCAGGACCTGAGATGATGGACAAAATAGTGTGTGAATGGTTTATATCGTAGCAACTAGCGTGAGCGAGTGCTATGTTTGTGACCTTTGAACACCGAATTCTAATCAGTTTTGTGTTTAATCCGTGTAAAAGTTTTTGCCAAATATGGGGATATTTCCTTAAGATATTTATATTGCTTTCATGATAACAGAATGGATGAAAGTATGGATCATCTCAAAACAAAACACTGGCATGGGGGCATACTAACCCCATGCCAAACATGGTTGAAACCCTGACATCAGTTTATCCTTGGTCAAAACTGATTGTGCTGGCATGACTTCAAAACTGAACCTTAGCTGTCGACTTTGTTTCCGTGGAGAACAGACATCTATTCAAACTATTTATAGTCTGAATAGACTATAAACAGTTCAGAATATTGCAGACTGAATATGACGGCCACACAACACCTTCTCCGCTACACAGACTGTACCCAAAGGCTGTTTAATAAATAAATTACATGTTTTTTGCATTCATCTACATCTTAATCCTGTCTCACTGCATGATGAACTTACCGTGCGGGACTGCTGCAACTTTTGCTTCTTTGTTCCCAATGTTAATCAGAAATGCAAGGATACAACTACTCAGTTGGAAAAGAAGTGAGCTTAAAAGTCTAAGATTGTGAGTTTGCCTCACCACTGAAGTTTTTTTTTTTCCCCTCTTTTTCTTTCTGTTGAGAATGTTTTATTTTGTTTTCTTCTAATCAATAAAGAGATTGCAGAAAACACTTTCTGAACACAATCTTTCTCTTGCTAGAACATCTAACAAGGAAATCCAGGAAACCTTCAAGAAGCATCTCAAATCAATGTCAGTTCAGCCTTGGAACTATGACTAGACGTCAACAAAAAGCCTGCAGTTACTCAAAATCAAAATGTTTGCTGAAAAGATGCCTTTATTAATGTTTCATTCATTTTTTTATGTGTCCTGTGCTTTTTATGCATGAGCATTCCAGTGGTGCAAAACCAGCATTCCAAATGGGGACAAATAAAAATGCTTTGATCTGACCTGGGGTGGCTGTAGCTCAGGAGGTAGAGCAGGTCACCTACTGATCGGAAGGTCAGCGGTTATATTCCTGGCTGCTCCGGGCTGCATGCCAAAGTATCCTTGGCCAATTTACTGAACCCCAAGTTGCTCTCTGACGCAAACATGGGAATGTGAATGTTAGACAGCAAGCACTTAGCTTAGATATATATGGAAGTGCTGGTGTGAATGGGTAAACATGTTGTAAGAGTGCTCAGACAGAGTAGAAAAGTGCTATATAAGAACTAGTCCATTTACCTGCTTACAGCCCTCCCTTACCTGTGGTGTGCCCCAAGGTTCTATTTTAGGGCCCTTATTGTTTTTGTTTTACTTGCTCCCTTTACAACATATCCTGAACACTTTTGAGGGCATTTCTTATCACTGTTTTCCCGATGACGTTCAGTTAAATATTTCCTTTAAGCCTGAACATGTCTCTAAGTTACAGATGCTGATTATGTGCTTAGAATCTATCAAAAGTTGGATGGCTGATAGCTTTGTCCAACTTAATGAAGAAAAAACTGAAGTCCTTGTCTGTGCCTCTGATAGATTTGTGCCCAGGATAATGGAAGCTCTTGGTTCCATTGGCAAATTTGCTAAATATTCCATCAGGATCCTTGGGGTAACCTTTGACTCTGCTTTCACTGTAGATGCCCATGTCAAATCTCTGGTTCACTCCTGTTTTTACCATTTAAGGAATTTTGCTAAGTTAAGTTCCTTTGTGTCAAGTTCTGAACTTGAGATTGTTATCCGTGCATTTATTTCATCATGTTTGGATTATTGTAATGCTTTGTTTACCTGACTTGCCAAAAACTCCTTGGAGCATCTCCATGTTGTCCGAGGCTTATGACAAATTCTTCCAAGTATTCTCATGCCACACCATTACTGATCCAGCTGCACTGGCTCCCCATTAAATTCAGAGTCCAGTTTAAGATTCTGGTCCTGACTTATAGAGCTCTTCATGGACAAGCACCAGCTTACATCTGTGAACTTCAACATCCGTGCATCCCCATCAAGTCTTTGAGGTCATGTGGTCAGGGCCTACTGGCTTTACATCATACAAATCTGAAAACTAAAGGAGACGGAGCTTTTGCTACAGTAGCTCCTCGACTCTGGAACTCTCTCCTTTTTTGCTTGAGAGCTGTGGATTTGGTGGTGTCTTTTAAAAAACAGCTAAAAACTCATCTTTTTAGACATGCGTTTGATTAGGTTTTTTGTTTTTCTCTACTTTTGTTTTACTGTTGTGAAGCACTTTGTGATTTGCGTCTTGAGAGGTGCTATATGAATAAAATTTTACTTACTTATGGGAGACTTTTACAGTAGCATCCACAAACAATCCTCTCCCCAATTGCCTTTCCTTGACTTTGTTCTCCCTCCCCCAAATAAAATGTAAATTTTTTTATGCTTGTACAATAAATTGACTATGCCATTAGTTCAGGCAGACAACAAAGTAAATTCCAGCAGATCAGCATCAACCCACATCAGCTGACGGGTCAGCATGAGCACAAGAGGTCCCAAAACGAAGCCATGAAGCCAAATATAAATTACAGTAGATGGAAGTATCAATTTTCTTTGGACTATAGTGGTTCTGAATAACTTATTTCATAATGCTTAAGAGAAGCAAGTATAAGGTATTAAAATAGTACTGGTCCAAACACAGCACCCTGTGGAGCTCCGTGACTACATTTTTTCTGTGCATGAAGGAATCATTGTTCACATGAGCAAAGTATGGAGACATATCCATTGCCTGAGTTTATGAGAATGTTGTTTTTTTGTTGTTTCTGTGCTATGAAGCTCTAAATCCTGACCGAAACATCATGTTTTTATGAATGTGGCTGATTTGCAAATGCCGTCCATCCATCCATCCATTCTCTTCCGCTTATCCGGGGCCGGGTCGCGGGGGCAGCAGCCTAAGCAGTGAAGCCCAGGCTTCCCTCTCCCCAGCCACCCAAGGCGTTCCCAGGCCGGCCGAGAGATATAATCTCTCCAGCGTGTCCTGGGTCTACCCCGGGCCTCCTCCTGGTGTGACATGCCCGGAACACCTCACCCAAGAGGCGCCCAGGAGGCATCCTAGTCAGATGACTGAGCCACCTCAACTGGCTCCTCTCGATGTGGAAGAGAAGCGGCTCTACTCTGAGCCCCTCCTGTATGGCTGCACTCCTCACCCTATCCTCATCCTAGAAAGGCCAGCCACCCTTTGGAGGAAACTCATTTCTGCCGCTTGTATTCGTGATTTTGTTCTTTCGGTCACTACCCAAAGCTCGTGACCATAGTAACGTAGATCGACCGGTAAATTGATAGCTTCACTTTTACATTCAGCTCCCTCTTCACTTCGACAGACCGGTGCAGCGTCCGCATCACTGCAGACGCAGCCCCAATCCGTCAGTCAATCTCCTGCTAACTGCTTCCTTCTCCCTTCACTCATGAACAAGACCCCGAGATACTTGAACTCCTCCACCTGGGGTAGGAACTTGTCCCTGAGCCGGAGAGGGCACTCCATCCTTTTCTGGCTGAGAACAATGGCCTCAGACTTACAGGTGCTGATTCTCATGTCAGCCACTTCTCATTTGGCTGTGAACCATTCCACTACGAGCTGGAGGCCACCACCTGATGAAGCCAACAGGACCACATCATCCGCAAAGAGCAGAGACGAGATTCTGAGGCCACCAAGGAAGAAGCCTTCCACCACCTGGCTATGCCTAGAAATTCTGTCCATTAAAATTATGAACAGAATCGGTGACAAAGGGCAGCCCTGGCAGCATCCAACACTCACAGGAAATGAGTCCGACTTATTGCCAACTATGAGGACCAAGCTCTCACTGCTGTTGTACAGGGACTGAATGGCCCACAACAACGGGCCAGACACCCCATACTCCCGCAGGCCCTCCCACAGGATACCCCAAGGGACGCGGTCGAATGCCTTCTCCAAGTCCACAAAGCAATCGTAGACTGGTTGGGCAAACTCCCACGCACACTTGAATATCCTCGAGAGGATAAACAGCTGGTCCAGCTTTTCACAACCAGAACGAAAACTGCATTGCTCCTCTTGGATCCGAGGTTTGACTAATAGGCGGACCCTCCTTTCCAGCACCCTGGCATAGACCTTAACAAGGAGGCCGAAAGTTGGAGCACACCCTCTGGTTTCCCTTCTTAAAGATGGGGACCACCACCCTGGTCTGCCAATCCAGTGGCACCGCCCCAGATCTCCACGCGATGTTGCAGAGGCGTGTCAACCAAGACAGCCCTACAACATCCAGAGCCTTCAGGCACTAAGGGCAAATCTCATCCACCCCAGGGACCCTGCCACCAAGGAGTTGTTTAATCAGCTCAGTGACCTCAGTCCTGGTGATGGGCGAGTGTAGCACCGGTGTCACACCGCTAACTGCGCCACTGGACCAGTTCTAGGCTCTAAGGAGTGGGGAGCAAGAATAACACCACCAGAGACCGCTGCTTTAAGTGGAACAGGCCGGCAATTTACTGAATGCAAAAACACACACATAAAATACAATACATAAAACAAAAATTACCCTGCAGGTTCTTAATAAGGAGGCAAATATAATTGAAAAGGAAAAAAAAAAATAAAGAGTATGTCACTCTTTCTTTTTGCTCTTTAGTTTACCTAGCTTATTTTGAGAAGACTAATTTGAGTTAGTTAAACCAGTCTTTTTTTCCTAGGTTGCATCTATTTTAAGATTCCTATTTTTCTTCCTGAGTTAACTCAATCTCCTTTCTTTTAGAGGTAAGAAAAATACCTTCAAACACAATTAAATCAAAGTGGACCACAACTATTCAAATCACATTCAGACACATAAACATATGAAAATCAAAGTATGGCACTTTAAATTCAAGTTCAAGTCAAAATGTAAATTCAGGTACTCAGTTCAGTGAAAAGCTTCAGTTTGACTCAGTCCAAAAAGGATAATAATTCAATCAGTTCTCAGTTCTGGTCAGTTCAGTTCGAACTAGTTCCTGATATTCCTACCGCTCCGGCAGCGAATTACCACACGCAGGAGAATCCCTCCCTAATGCGATGGAGAAGATGAATTGAAGGTCTGGGTCTGGCTCGCCATCTTGAATCCCGTCTGTGAATGTGCACGCCGCACACGGCAAACCAATCCTCGCTCCGACCGAGCTTCCAACCAAGCAAAAAACCTGACCTGTGTAACAGGTCACAAACACAATAAAACTCTTTTTAAAATCCTCAAATTATACAAATAAACTCTTCTTCATAAACCCAATATATTAATCGGGTAACAGTTTATGACAGAGCATTTCTTTGTAACGGCTACATTTTTTTAGCATTAGCCCTCCGCCAAAAGAAAAAGTACGACACGGTGAAAATGCAGGAAAATAAACATAAAACTCACCAAACCCGATGTAGCTTAGTTCTCATAAAATCCCCGTCAGTTCCCGACCAGGTAGATTATGTTTTTTCACCATAATATTAACTTTTTTCTGTTAATTAATCACCGCTCTTCTCTCCGACTCCTCCTCTGCTCTCTCCCTCCGGTCTGTGTACTGCAGCGTCACTCAGGTGCTGCGTCTGTAACGCTAGTTCCTTAAAGGGGCAGTGACGTTATTTTCTGTCTGCAGACTTTTAATCAACTGTTTATTCTTTTTTATGTCAGATTTTAACATGGGTTACATCCTCCCCTCTTTACCTAATGCACGTCCCTGTGCATTTTGAATTTATACTGTCATAACTCTAGGAGTTTTTGGAAAGCTAGGTTCTTCAAGAGAATCTGTAAACACATCACTCAAGGTTTGAAATAAAGACTGAACTATTGTAACCAACGGGTTTCCTAGCTCAGGATAAGTCAGTCTTTTAGTCGGTTTTCTGTCTCTGACAGGTCTTCCCGAACAGTCACTTTCATTTTGGTTGTCCGTTTGACCCAGATCGCTTGTGTTTTCTTTGCTCTCCTGAGCAGGTTGAGTAGAAGGATGGACATTATCCAGGTCTTTCTCAGGTAGGCTTCCAATTTTCTGTTCAGCGATTGAGTTTCTCTCTTCAGGATCAGGTAGGTCTTTCTCTTCAGTATCAGGTAAGCCTAAATCATAAGTTTCTACTGGAGGATCTTCAGGGAAAGCTTTGGCTACGTCTGAAGGATCTTGCTCAACAGCAGTCAAGTCAGGTTCTGGTTCATTCCTTTCAGGTAAGTATTCCGTAGGTTCTGAAGTCAGGTTGAAACCTAGTGTTTCCACTCTTAGGTTTCTGCGATAGTGATATCCCTCAGAATCAGATTGGGATTCATCCCCATCAGCTCCATTTGATGTGTCATTTTTAGAATGTTGTCGAGTTCTTGGTCGCCTTACTGCTTTTGGTGGGTTAGTTTCGCTTTCGACCGGGGTCGCAGGAAGGAAACCACATGGCAGCAGGAGGTCACGATGAAGAGTTCTTTGCGGACCATCTCTTGTCTCAGGTTTCACAACATACACTGGGATGTCTCCGGACTGTCTCAGGACAACATACACGTCGGACTCCCACCTGTCAGCTAACTTGTGCTTGCCTCTGAGACGGACATTTCGAACCAAGACTCTGTCGCCTTCTTTCAAGGTGGAGTCAACAACATGCTTGTCAAACCTTGCTTTGTTGCGATTGGCTGTCTTTTTAGCATTCTCAGTTGCTACTCTGTAACTGTCTTCAAGTTGAGATTTCAGGTTGCGGACATATTGCGAGTGAGAGCCTGGCTGATGATTGACTGGTAGGCCAAAGGCTAGGTCAACTGGCAGTCTCGGCTGACGCCCGAACATTAACTCGTAGGGGGTAAAGCCGGTTGTCTCGTTCTTAGTACAATTATAAGTGTGTACTAACGGCCTGACATACTCACGCCAGTGACTCTTCTTCTGGTTTTCAAGGGTGCCCAACATGTTGAGCAGGGTCCTGTTGAAGCGTTCTACAGGGTTCCCTCTCGGATGGTAAGGCGTGGTTCTTATCTTTTGAGTGCCAATGAGCTCACACAGTTCTTTTATTGTTTGAGACTCAAAGTCAGGACCTTGGTCACTGTGGAGTCTTTCAGGAATGCCATAATGAACGAAAAAGTGGTCCCACAGGGTCTTGGCCACTGTCCTGGCTTTCTGATTTGGGGTGGGGACCGCCACTGCATATTTCGTAAAATGGTCGGTAATGACCAAAATGTCTTTTGTGTTACTTGAGTCCGGCTCCACACTGAGAAAATCCATGTACACGAGTTCAAGTGGTCTTGTAGCCACGATGTTGATGAGTGGTGCCGCTTTCTCGGGCATGGTCTTACGTCGTATGCAACGGTTGCAGTTTCTGACTTTATTTTCCACCTCAGTTGACATTTTGGGCCAATAGAATCGCTTCCGGACAAGATCTAGCGTGCGCTCTGTGCCCATATGGCCCATGTCGTCGTGGAGGCTCTCGAGGACTACGGATCTCAGGGCTTCAGGGAGTACAAGCTGGTAGTGAGTCTGAGCACCCTCTTGTCGCCTGCGATACAAAACACCATTTGAGACCTCCAGTTTGTTCCACTCCCTCAATAAGAGACCAAGCTCAGGAAGTTCTTTCCCCAAGGAGGGTGGAGGTTTCTCTCCTGACTCCACTTGCCTGATGACTTCACCAATGCAGGGATCAGCATTTTGTTTGTCTCTTAGTTCAGCTGGTGCTAATGGTGGAATGACAGGTAAGCCACCAAGCTGATCCTCCTCTTCAAAGCTTTGAGGGAGAGCCTTTGGGTGGTGGGCAAGTGACACAACCAAGGTGGTGCTGGGTGATGTTTCCCCAGGGTGATTGTTGATTACTTCATGGACCAAATGCTTCTCACAGATGGCTTTGATGGTGCTTTCATTCAGGTGTGCATAATCAGCTTCTGACAAGTGTCTTTTTGTGAATTGTTGTATTCTCTCCAACTCTTTTTGTGATGATGTGTCATCAGGTACTCTGTCGTGAGGACGTCTGGACAGTCCGTCCACGTCCTGGTTCTGCTTACCGGCTCTGTACTGTAGCTGGAAATCGAACGTCGACAGAGCGGCCAACCATCTGTAGCTCGTGGCGTCGAGCTTAGCTGAGGTAAGAATGTATGTTAATGGATTGCTATCTGTGACAGCAAGGAATGTGTTTCCGTACAGGTAATCCTGGAATTTCTCTGTTACTGCCCATTTAAGGGCGAGAAATTCTAATTTGTGAGCGGGATACCTGGACTCACACCTCGACAGACCTCGGCTCGCATAAGCAATGACGCGCTTCTGTTCCTGTTGCTCCTGGTAGAGAGCAGCACCGAGGCCCGACGTGCTTGCATCTGTATGTAAAATGTAGGAGAGCTTAGGGTCAGCAAACCCGAGAATGGGTGCGGTTGTCAGCTTTTCGATTATAGTGTCGAACGCTGTTTGGCAAGCAGGTGTCCATCTGTCACCAAAGATGTCCTTTGGATTGAAATACTTCTCAGGGTTCACTGTGGTTTTAGCGTGCTTTCTTAGTGGTGGATAGCCAGCAGTGAGCTCGTTAAGTGGCTTCACGATCTTAGAATAGTCTTTAATGAACCGGCGGTAGTAACCGCAGAAACCCAGGAAGATTCTTAGCTCCTTCAAGTTGTTTGGTTTTGGCCAGGTTTTTAGTGCTGCTAATTTGTCAGGATCGGTCTCAATGCCCTTTTGAGACACAATGTGCCCGAGGTACTTTACAGAAGTTTGGTAGAACTTGCATTTCCCTGGTGACAGTTTCAAGCCAAACTCTTTCAATCGGTTGAGCACGTGCATCAACCTCTCCTCGTGCTCCTCCAATGTAGAGGAGAAGACGATGAGGTCATCCAGAAAAACTAGGACTTGCTTCAAGTTCAACTCTCCCATACAACGCTCCATGAGTCTCTGGAACGTGCTAGGGGCGTTGGTTATCCCCTGAGGCATTCTGTTGAACTCGAAGAATCCTAGAGGGCAGACGAATGCGGTTTTGTGTTTGTCTGCCTCCTCCATCTCTATTTGATAGAAGCCCGATTTGAGATCGAGCACCGAGAACCACCTGGACCCGGTCAATGCTGAGAAGGACTCTTCCAGATTAGGTAAGGCATATGAATCCTTTACCGTTTGTGCATTCAATTTTCTGTAATCTATGCAGAGTCTAACATCGCCATTCCTTTTCCTGACGACTACGATCGGCGAGGAGAAAGGTGACTCTGATTCACGGATGACTTCTGCATCGAGGAGTTGCTGGAGATGGGTACGCACAGCTTCTATGTCCTGCGGATGTATAGGTCTTGGCCTGTGTTTGAATGGTGTCTCGTCACCGAGAGTTATATGGTGTTTGGTTTTGTCAGTGCGGCCAAAGTCAAGCTCGTGCATTGCAAACACCTCTGGCATGGAATTCAACTTCTCTTTTATCCTCTCCTTCCACTCGTTGGGTACAGGAGAATCAGTAAAGTCAAAGTCGAGATTTGGTTTTTTGTCAGATTTTGTAGGAGAGTCTGAGTCAGGGGTCTTGACAGGTTGAACACTCTTGACAGCGTGTATCTCTGCTATCACAGCTTTTGGGGGCAGAGTGACGTCATGCTGTGACTCGTTTCTGAGTATGACTGGTATGCAGCGTGATGGCTTTGGTGGTAGACTTACCAGGCTATCTGTCACCAGGATGCCACCAGGCAGGGACGATGACTTTGGTGACTCCACCATCACCCACTTTCCAACACCAGATGTTGTGCAGCTCACTGATCCTTGAAGGACCTTAGTCTGTCCAGCTGAAATGGTCTCGAGGTCCCTACTATGAAGCCTCACCACTCCCAGGCTGGAATCAACAGACTGTTTTTTCCGGATTTCAAGGGTCTTTAAGACGACTTTGTAGCCATAAGGAAGAGACTCAAAGTTCTGAGGTGCGATCTCTGCATACTTTTCATAGAGAACATCCAAAGTATTTGTGCCTATAAGCACTGATGACAATGTGGAGCGCATGTCAGGTACAACCAAGACCAGCGTAGGTACCTCGATGTCGACTCCAAGCAAGCTCTTTGGGAATCTGATGGTGGCCTCAACATAGCCAAGGTAAGGGACGCTTTGACCGTTGGCTCCTTCCACTTCAAGCAAGTCGTTCAAGGAATTGAGAGGCAAGTGAGACAGGTTCTCTAGATAGAAAGAGTTGGGGATCGTTGTTACTTGGGATCCTGAATCCAACAAGCAACTACAGTCTTTGTCAGCTATGGTCACTTGTGCGGTGCACTTGGCTCCAATCAGACCTTTTGGCAAAGTCACTGACTGTCTTTGTGTGTGAGAGTACACATGGGCTCTGTAAAACTCCTTTCTGGGACACTTTGCCTGTGCTCCAGTCCCCGTTTGTCCCACAACCGGAACTGGGTCTAGTTTAAAGGATCAGGCTTTGAAGTGCCATGTTGACTGTCCCATGCTAACTGCTTTTCTTTTAGCAGCTTCCTCTTCTCAGCCACAAGAGATGGGTTTGGCTCACTTTCACACTGAGGCTTAATGTGCCCATCCTCTCCACATCTAAAGCAATACCAGGGCCTTGGTCTATTGCTTGTGCTGTTGTTTGCACCTCGGCTGTGGGGCTGCAGCCTTTGAGATGTGTGAGTGATAGCTGGGGAATGTGTGTTAGCTGTTGGGGGAGCTAGTGGTCTGGTAGCTGATTTAGCTTTTCTACTGTCTTTCTGTGTGATACGTGTGAGCTGAGACTGTAGATCAGCTATTTGTTTCTTTAAGTCTTGGATTTCAGACCTGTGATCAGGAGCTGGCTGAGATGAGCTGCAGTCTTCTTCACCCTGCACATAAACACCTTGATAATGAGAAGACACTCTTGGCTTTGAAACATTGAAGTGCTGTTTCATGCGTGAAGCTTTGGAAGAACGTTTATCTTCTGCTGTGCGGAGTAACAGGAGAAGTTCAGCAAAGGTAGGTGGATCCTGCTTCTTCTGTTCTAGCTGGAGTTCAGCTATCAAGATGTTATCCCAGCAGCCCCTGACAAACTGCTTAAGAAGATGCCGGTCAAGGTCGCTTGCAGTTACACCTCCCCTTCTGAGGGTGGTGCTCAGCATCACCTGCAGCCGTTGTAGATAAGCTGAGGGTTTCTCACCATTATCCTGCATCGTGTTGAGATACTTTGCAAAGAGGTCGTCTCCATCTTCGACTGTGCTGAAAGCAGAGTCTAAGATCTCTAAGTACACACTAAGAGGAGAATCAGGTGTCAGGTGCTTCACAATATCAATGGCGGGTGATAAGAGACTTTCAAGAAGCTTTCGTGACTTGTAAATATCAGACTGTGTTGTGTCTTTAAGAAGAAGTTCCACATTGGAACGCCATGTCTCATAATCCACTTCACTGTTGGGATGTGGGACATGCCCAGAGAAGGGTCTGAGTCTCAAGGAAGTGTGCACCTGCAGAGCAGAGTCTTCATTTCTCACTATGTGCTCAACAACTACTTTTTGTATGTCAGGTGGATTGACGTCAGAAAGTTTCAGAGCAGGCAGTGTCTTTTCCTTAGATGATGTCGACAGTGGGGACCAATGATGTTGAACATGCTGCTGTGGGGTCATACTGGGCAGGGAGCTTACCTGCGCAGCATTTTCGGGAGCATGTTGCTCTGGGGTATCAGGTGAGTTCTGCTCTGCATCTTCATCTTGGGACTCTGAGTGATCTAGATCAACAGTCTCACTGATGAGGGAGAGCTCCTCTCTGAGGACAGCTGCAAAGTCTTTACCAGTCTGTTTTGCAATGTCCTTTAACTCTGAAAGGTAAGTCTGTGTAGCTGTCTTGCTAGCTACAGGTGTGTAAACATTAGCTAGGGCTCTGATGTGGTAGGTGACGTCAGTCTTAGTCTTACTGTTAAGCCTGTATGGCAATGAAGGTAAGAGAGATTGCACAGCTGTACCATACACATACTCTACGATAACCTGTTTGGCTAAATCTGGTTCAGTGAGATCCACTGGGATTACTCTTTGAATGGAACCATATTGTTTCAGGAAGTCACTTAGTTCGTCATCAGTTTCTGTATCGGTCATGCCGCTAACTATGACTGAGTTAGGGATTTTTACACTACTGGTTTGAACGACATCCATTTTTTCTTTTTTTTTTTTCTGATAACAATATTATACGGTCTCTGGTTTCTAGTTTAAATGCTTTAAGCCACTCCTGGCTGGCTCGCCACGTTTGTAGCACCGGTGTCACACCGCTAACTGCGCCACTGGACCAGTTCTAGGCTCTAAGGAGTGGGGAGCAAGAATAACACCACCAGAGACCGCTGCTTTAAGTGGAACAGGCCGGCAATTTACTGAATGCAAAAACACACACATAAAATACAATACATAAAACAAAAATTACCCTGCAGGTTCTTAATAAGGAGGCAAATATAATTGAAAAGGAAAAAAAAAAATAAAGAGTATGTCACTCTTTCTTTTTGCTCTTTTGTTTACCTAGCTTATTTTGATAAGACTAATTTGAGTTAGTTAAACCAGTCTTTTTTTCCTAGGTTGCATCTATTTTAAGATTCCTATTTTTCTTCCTGAGTTAACTCAATCTCCTTTCTTTTAGAGGTAAGAAAAATACCTTCAAACACAATTAAATCAAAGTGGACCACAACTATTCAAATCACATTCAGACACATAAACATATGAAAATCAAAGTATGGCACTTTAAATTCAAGTTCAAGTCAAAATGTAAATTCAGGTACTCAGTTCAGTGAAAAGCTTCAGTTTGACTCAGTCCAAAAAGGATAATAATTCAATCAGTTCTCAGTTCTGGTCAGTTCAGTTCGAACTAGTTCCTGATATTCCTACCGCTCCGGCAGCGAATTACCACACGCAGGAGAATCCCTCCCTAATGCGATGGAGAAGATGAATTGAAGGTCTGGGTCTGGCTCGCCATCTTGAATCCCGTCTGTGAATGTGCACGCCGCACACGGCAAACCAATCCTCGCTCCGACCGAGCTTCCAACCAAGCAAAAAACCTGACCTGTGTAACAGGTCACAAACACAATAAAACTCTTTTTAAATCCTCAAATTATACAAATAAACTCTTCTTCATAAACCCAATATATTAATCGGGTAACAGTTTATGACAGAGCATTTCTTTGTAACGGCTACATTTTTTTAGCATTAGCCCTCCGCCAAAAGAAAAAGTACGACACGGTGAAAATGCAGGAAAATAAACATAAAACTCACCAAACCCGATGTAGCTTAGTTCTCATAAAATCCCCGTCAGTTCCCGACCAGGTAGATTATGTTTTTTTCACCATAATATTAACTTTTTTCTGTTAATTAATCACCGCTCTTCTCTCCGACTCCTCCTCTGCTCTCTCCCTCCGGTCTGTGTACTGCAGCGTCACTCAGGTGCTGCGTCTGTAACGCTAGTTCCTTAAAGGGGCAGTGACGTTATTTTCTGTCTGCAGACTTTTAATCAACTGTTTATTCTTTTTTATGTCAGATTTTAACATGGGTTACACGAGTCATCCCCCTCATCCCAAGACTCTGCTTCCACTACAGAAGGCGTGTCATTGGGATTCAGGAGTGAAGTCAAACAAACTGTGGTTTGCACAGAAGTCCAATAACATTACACCATTCGGGTTCAGATCGGACAGGCCGTTCCTCCCAATGATGCACCTCCAGGTCTCACTGTCATTGCCTACACAAGCATTGACATCTCCCAGCAAGACAATGGAGTCATTGGATGGAGCACCCTCAAGCACCCCGCCCAGTGACTCCAAAAAGGGTGGGTACTCTGAACTGTCATTCAGCACATAAGCTCAAACAACAGTCAGGACCTGTTCCCTGGCCCGAAGGCACAGGGAAACAAGCCTCTCGTCCACCGGTGAAAACTCTGACGTACAGGCAGCAAGCCAGGGGAATACGAGAATACCCACCGCAGCTCGCCGCCTCTCACCGAGGGCAACTCCAGACTGGAACAGAGTCCAGCCCCTCTCCAGGAGACTGGTTCTGGAGCCCAGGCCATGCGTTGAGGTGAGCTCAACTATATCTAGCTGGTATCGCTTAACCTCACGCACTAGCTCAGGCTCCTTCCCCACCAGAGAGGTCACATTCCCAATAGCCAGTCTTGATAGCCGGGGATTGTGAGATTTGTGACTGTATTTTCAGAGCTAGAGCATGTCTGAAGCTGAAGAAGAATAAACTGACAAAAAAAGTATTTTGTGTAAGTTTTGAGATTGTCAGTCATGTCTGAGTTGTAAACAGACACATGCTGCTGGTCAGGCCAGTTAAAGTAAAGAGTATTTGGGCAGCAACATAAAGTCTGTGACTCCTGATGATTTTCACAGGATTTAAGAAAAAAATGACTGCTGTCATAAAAAGAGAGCGAGCTCTAGGATAGTCAACTTCACTCCGCCAAGTCTGGGTAAAAGTTATGCATGACATCAGTGGAAAATTTGGGTGGGAAGTGGCTGCTGACTGACTCAGCCTCTGCTAGGGGGTCACAGGCTCATCTCATGGGACCCAGGCTGGGATTCCTCAGGTTCCAGGATGTGTGCTCTAACATAGAAACCTGGAAACCCGGTTGCTCATATTAGCCACGAACTTTCCTAATGGCATCACTAGTGAAGAAATTCTTCACAGAAAAAGTGTGGAAAAACTTTGAATGCTTGGTTTGTTTCACATGTTTTAGAACAATGGTTGCAATTATTTGTGTGTATGTGTGTGTTTGCTTTTTTGAACACTAACACAAAAATTTTCTCCAGTGGAAAAATATCTGAATACTCCACAGTTCTGCAGAACTGTGTTCAGGGCACAAAACACCCGTGTTTCTCAGCCCCTTACAAACAAGGAGGGTGTTTCGGAAAATTACTGAGAGCTCTTTGGACACGGGCCTGTTTGAGCTCACAATAGGGAGAGAAAGCTTCGCACTTTATTGAGCTGTGAGTTTGTTTTAAACACATAAAGTATGTGTGTGAATATGGTGGAGTGCTTGTATACGTTTGTTTTTGCAGGTTTAACACATAAGTGTGGCTTCTGTTTATTCTGTGCAGACACATTTAGCTCGTGGTCTCTGTAGACCAGGATGTTTCAAAACCTGCACTCAAACAGAAAAGCAATTCAAGCTGTTACAAACTGCAGGGTGTAAAGAGTGAAAAATTCTCTTTTCAGTCACCATTCCAGTGGCTGCTTTAAAGCTAAATGCTAAATGTTCACAAGGACAATGCAAACATCCTGATGTCTTGCAGCCATAGCATTTACCATGTTCACCTTATTAGTTTTGCCTGCTACTCCACTTACATTTGCTAATTAGCTCTCAAAACAAAGAACAGCTTGAGGCTGACTCACTATTTTTCAAGTATTTCTCATATTCGTCATCTGACATTATCACTGTACACAGAAGTTAAACATAATGGCTGTGATGTGGTTACGACTGCATTTACAAGTAAAATGATCAGTGAGAAACAAAGAAGCAACAAAATCTCACTGTTTGCTTTCTCACACAGTGAACCAGTGCTCTCTGTGATCAGCTAACACCTTGCTGCTTCCCCCCCATGATGAACAGAGCTGAGGGAGTGCCAGCAGTGGGTCAGTAGGACTGTTCCTGAAGCAGTTACTGTCCTCATTTTCTTTGCTAGTTGCTTTTTTCATACTCCAGGGGTCAGTTAATGTCACTGTGTAAAGCCAGTGGTGTGGCTCATGTCCCTTGATACACGAGGTTATGGCATTGGTGAGACAGGTTTCTCTCATTGCCAAAAGAGCAAAACAAAGAACAAAACATGAAAAAAGCAGACAGCACGATGCAAGCTATGTTTATTTATAACTGTGGCTTGGAAGAGGTGGAGCTGGGAAGACTGCACCGAGAATCCGAGCGGATCTGTGAACAGGGAGAACAGGAGTTTGTGCTGGCAAGTGAGGAGATGGAGAACAGCTTCTCAGATAACTGTGTCAGTGTGTCTTACTTAGGATCCAGAGGGTGACGGTGGTGGGGGTGGTTGTCAGGTGGAAGGCTGGGTTTTCAAGCCAAGTGCATGGCAGCGGTGGAGAGTGGTCGAGTAGGTGTGTCTCCAGTGAGTGGGGGGGGGCTTTCCAGAGAGTCACGGATTCACTGCAGGCAGAATGGCTGGAACCACCTGATGACTGGAAACTCCTCGAGACAGGACAGATAAGATTTCCAGGTGACTTATCCAATAGCAGGTGCGTAGTTCTACAGCAGAGACAAGATACAAAAGTTACTTCAGAGTAAACAGAGGACAAGAAATTTACCAACATGTTGGAAGAATGAACTGGCAGAGAACCATCGCCACAGCCGGCACCTAAATACGTAGCGTTTTGATTAGAAACTACCTGCAGGTGAAGGGGGATGAGCTTACCACAGGTGGAGGCTGGAAGGAAGTCGCCCCGAACTGCCTAGGAAGAGAAAAATGGAAGAGACCAGCCGGCCTTCCCCAGATCATTACAGCAACTTATGCCAACATCACCACTCTGACCTCCAACAGCAGACTGCAGGGGACATCTAAGAAAACACCTTTATATTATGCCCACAAATGAGAATATGTTACACTGAATGAAGATCCAAATAGTTAAATATAAAACTGTCCACATTTCATGACAATTTATCCAGTAGTTGAGAAATTTCACTAAAACTACCAATGTGAAGCTGCAAGCAGATCAGTAATTAGGCAACAAGTCCTACAAATGAAACAATTTGTATTTGATTGTTGCAACTGTGAGTGTTTCCACTTTAAATTATTGAAAAGTACACATAAGAGGGCAGGTGGATGTGGTGGTTGGACAACTACACCCAACTGTTGACCAGGAGACTGGAGACAGGAGACATGGTCCCAGATTTTCTGGGACCATGTTTAGGTTTGATTAGGTTAAAGCCCTGAATCTATGTTTAAATTCATCCTTTTACAATGTCAAACATGTTAGATCGCTCCATCCTCAACGTACACATCTTATCTAAAGGTGACAGCACCAACACGTTTTACCTGTATTTATTTTCCTGCCACTAGAGATCAATTTAGCTTTAAAATGCAATATCATGCTGCAATAGCACACATAACGAGCAACAGAAAAGCCTCTTCTTTGCATACATCATTTAGGATCCATAAGTTTGTGTCCTAAATTTCATGGAGAACCATCAAGTCCATCTGCATCAAAGTGACACACTGACTTTTACATTTTCCAGTCTGCATGACTGGCAGGGAAAAAAAGTTCCTATAATAGCTTTTCCAGTCCAAAGGGTACTGATGTTACTTCTAAAGCTTGATCAAAGGGAAACAGACGGGGCAAAACATCATCACTTATTAAATTCTTTCTGAGCTATTTTGAGATGATCTTTGTTGATTGTTGTTGCGTCAGTTTCAGCATGTAGTCCTGCCATCTGTGCCATTTATGGAGCAAAAGGCAGCAAATTCAGCCAGAGCCTTTCTCCACCTCTCCTCAGTCTGTCAGTCCACAAACAGGCACTCCCATCAGTGGACAGTACTCATGGCTCTCATTTGCCAAACCAGCTGTGGAGCTGGTGTGTGACTTCAGCAAGATTTGAGTCAAACACAGATGTCCCTCAAAGAGACACAGCTCAGGGCACAACATTAGTTTTCAGCACGCTACAATTCATGGACATGATTTAAAAGCAGTGATTTTTCTTTTTCTTTTTTTATTCCCTTACTGTGGTGAAACTCATGTTCTAAATATTTCTTCCCATAATCAAAACATTATTTCTGTGAGACACTGTTCAGGTTCGTCTGTGTGAGCATACTCAGAGTTGTGCCTTAAAAAAGACGAGACCTGTTTTGTGCAGTACTGGTACGATTTGTACTGAATCCACTTCATTGATTGGTCCACTGATGGTCTAAGTCTAGACTATTAAAGCTCTCGGTGTGGTTGGCCCTCATATTGGACATTTAACTGTATAAAACGTGTTTTCTCCCACTATTGCCTCCCATTCGACTAAAAGCAGTGTCTTTTAGTGTAGGCTTCTTTCTCAGCTTAACAAGAATAAGATGTTCCTGTCTGCCTTCTTTCAGAGAAAGATACCTGTGTGTGTGTGTGGGGGGGGTGAAAAGTCTGGAAGTGCCAGTGAATGGAAATAACCCACTCACTGGTGTCACTCCATGAAATCCACCCTCAGTATGTGTGTTGGAAAGGACCAATTTTACTTTTAAAAGAACCATTGATGGTAACGTTACATACTTTGTTATTGTTGTAGTATCACGTACTGAGAAATAATTTGTTGGCGTATTTTTCCATTACCAAAATAAACCTTTATTGTTAGTTAGGCTGTGCATATTTGTTATATTATTCAGAGAATGTGTAGCCTACTGTACATTTACCCCAGCATGTATTACTTTAGCCTCATTGCATGGCAATTCCTTCACCACTTAACCAGCATTAAGCTTGTTTAATACTTAGCTTTAGTCTAAAGTTAGCCGCTGCAGTTTCAGAGTTACTGCATATTTACATCTGAGTATGCTGACTTTACCTCACTGCATAGTGCGTTATATTGGTAGCATCTTCAAAGAAATAACAAAGTTGTTCATTTCCCTCAGCGCTACAGTTTTAGCAAAAAAGCTATGTGGCATTATTCTCCTTCTCACAGTCTTGGAGCTGTACTTAGTTTGCAGGTTCTTCCTTGAAAATGTGAACTAGAGCTCCTTATTGGCTGACAGACTCTTATTATCACTCCAGGACAAAATAATGCAAATACTTGCCCAATGTAAAAGCCTTCACCTCTGGCATCTTGCTAGCTGACCTGAACATGGTCGGTGACAGCAGCAGAATTGGATGCATTCGACTAAAAGCAGCTGGAGGGGGACAGAAATACTGGAAATACACTTTTACAGCAACAATTTTTTTCTATGCTCACAGCTAAAGGAATGGGTAATGGAGTACACTTCATTTAGATAGAGCACAGTTTAAATGTTTTTTACAGCTGAAGTTTGGTGTTGCAGCTTTTCCCTCATTACTTCCTGGAAATATGACACACAGTTTGGGGAGTGATGAGTGAACATAACCTACAGGTGGATGATGGGCTGGTGGAGGTGTTGCTATAGCAGGCTGTGATGCAAGGCAGCAAGGCACTGACATATCACAGGGAAATGTTGCATGTTGTGCCATATTGGGATCTGATATATTCATATTTATCTATATCACTAGCAGGGACCACCCCTCAAATATGATTAGACAATATTTACTGAAAGAAAATGGAGGACGGAGTGAGCAAAGAGACTGAGACTGAAGTTTGGGGAAAGCCTCAGTCTGCCAGATCTGCTGAAACAAGAAGTCACTTGAAGCTGTCTGACAAAGTAAAGCAGCTTAAAAGATCTTAAAAAGCAACAGATCAGGGCACAATCTAAAGAAACAGCAACAACAGAAACAAAGTCAATGGCATCTACCAGTCTGGAAAGGGTTAAAAATGAACATTTCTAAGGCTTTGGGACTCCAGTGACCACGGTGAGAGCCCTTATCCAGAAATGGAGAAAACCTGGAACAGTGGGGAACCTTCCCAGGAGCGGCCAGCCTACAAAAATTACTCCAAGAGGGCATCGATAACTCATCCAGGAGGTCACAAAAGAACCCAGAACAACATCTAGAGAACTGCAGGCCCTGCTGTCCTCAGTTAGGGTCAGAGTTCATGATTCAACAAGATGACAGATACTGGGGGGAAATGGGAGGCAAAAATCACTGTTTCAACCTGAAGGAACAGGAAAGTATTTGTGTGCAAATTCAGTATGGAAGAGCTGTAATCACTCCTCTGCCTGCTTGTGTTCAGCTGCTAGTCTGTTCTTACATCACTTCCACTTTCCCATTCTGTCAAACTCAATGCTGACATCATTGCTCTAGTCCAATCATCTTCTAGCCTGCCTTCTCTGAGCCAATCAATCTCAACTTTGCATACTTTAAATCTCTTCTGTCATTCTTCATTTCAGACTCTCAGTCCTGCAGCCCAACTCCTCCCCATCTCCATCTCAACCATTTCACTCAGAGCTCCATCCAAGCCTCCATCTTCATTCTATCACTTAATAACTAATTATTTGAATTACAAAACAAATGGGTTGTGCCACTCATCACGGGACATAATAATCTGAGTACTCTAGTGCATTACTTTGTAATGTGTTCTACCAAACACTGCTCAGGAATCCTTAAGCTTGATCAGGAACAAAGATCCTGTGGGAATAGCTGAAGTGGATCCAGTCCAGATCAATGTGCTTTAGCAACTTCAAATTAATGTCAGATACTTTCATGATGAGCGTGGGACAAAATTCTTTCCCCATCGTGTATGGTGTCTGTCTAAAAAGGTGTTGAGACACCTTTGAGGCAATGTTGATATTAGTATTTTAATAATACTTTAATAATAATAATACAATAATACTGTATAGATTGCAGCCCTCCACATAACACTTGAGCGTTTTCATAACTATATCAGGCCAGGTCTTCTTCAGTTTTGATCCCAGATGATGTGAAAATGAAACTGCTCCACACAGTCATTTATGTAATTGTGTGAGAAAGTTGTCCAGTCTGTGTTGGAGAGACTTGGTGCCCACTGAAACAGTGACTGTAGCACTTACACCCTGTTGTCTCTGTGAAATGTCAACATTATTACAGCACAGACTGTCTGCCTCTCTGCTCCACAATGGAGCTGTTGTATACATGACAAAGCGTTCAAAGTATGGGACACTTGGGAAAGCTTAGCTCGGCTCTGTTTTGGAATTTCTGTGTTTTTTGCAGACTATTTGAAGCTTTGTTCTGAACTCTTAATGCACCGTCTAACATAAACCAGACTGCATATTTATTTATCATGTTATAATTACACCCTGTTTGTCTGCCATGATGGTCAAAATGTGCTTGAAAGGAGAGACATGAGCCCAACATGAAATAATGCTTTAAGCCCTTCAAAATGTGCAACTGACAATTATTATTCAATTATATACACTCGTTATGTGCCCCTCCTCTTCTTGTTTTATCTCACACTCAGATCTCGCATAAGGATCTGATGTTGTCTTTTGAAAGCTTGTTAATGGACCCATGCAGCAGCAGCAGCAGCAGCGTCTAGTGTGGCCTCTAACACTTAACAGGCTCGAATGAAATGATCAAAGGCCAACATGAAACTGTCGCAGATTAGTATTTAATTTTTTCCATGCACTCACTCACAGTTATTGGCAGAATCCATCCCATCGCTATGGATGTGCAGTCCTGTGAAAAACTAAGTACACTGCGTGATTCATTAGTTTGTAGAAGCACTTTTAGCAGCAATAACTTGAAGGAATCATCTTCTGTATGAATTATCAGTCTTTCTCACTGTTGTGGAGGAATTTTGGCCCCCTCTTCTTTGCAGAATTGTTTTTATTGAGGTGCATTGGAGGGTTTTTGAGCATGACCGGCCTGTTTAAGATCAAGCCAAAGAATTTCAATTGGATTTGAGCCTGAACTTTGACTAGGCCACTCCAAAACTTTCATTTAGTGTTTGTTTGTTTGGTTGGTTGGTTGTTTGGTTGGTTGTTTGGTTTGAATGTTTTGAATGGCCATTCAGAGGTGGACTTGCTGGTGTGTTTCATTGTCCTGCTGCATAATGTGAGTGCACTTGAACTTCAGGTCGGGCTGGATATTCTCCTTTGGGATTTTCTGGTCGAGAGCAGAATTCATGGTTCCTTCAATTATGGCAAGTCATCCAGGTCCTGAAACAGCAAGGCAGGCCCAGACCATCACACTACCATATCTAACTACTATAGCCAGCTTAGTATAGAATTAGTATAGAAGTAGTATAGAATTTTATTTATTTATTCTTTTGGTTCTCCAGTATAAAAATAGTTGAAATAACTTTGAACGCACTCAGTAAAATGGAACCATGGTGTTCCACCTCATGCTCCTTTTTTTGCCTGAAGTTGCTGGATCCACTGCTGCCAGTTTCAAAGGTAAGAGAAGGTCCATGATAGAGTTTGCCTGTGGTCCTTGGCTGAACATTTAGTTTTGACTGCTGACCTCTTTAAGGCCACGAGGCTGTGTGCTCAAACGGGTGCATGTTTGTACAGGTGCACAGGCATGTCTCTGTGTATGCTTAAGCTGATGATAGGGCACCAGGCAGTTTAGGTCTGCCTGTGATCTGATCTTTTATAAGACCTTCAACCTAGCATTAGGGTTCTATTCATCCTACTCCAGACAAGAGCAATGTTTTGATGCCCAGTGGTCATGAGAGCTGCTAGCCTCAGGGAAAACTGGCACCAGGAGACGCCGGCTGGGGCGGGCAAAGATGCTAAGGGACCTTCGCCATGAGCAAACATTTTCATCCTTAATCCTCCCCAAAGTAAACTTGACCACTAGATTTGCCAAGGCCCCAGGACACTGTGAACCAGACAGGATGTTAATACCTTCCTCTACTTCCTCACATAATGAGCTCTAACTGGAGATGTTTTTCAAAAGAAATTTAGAACTTGTTGAAGTGGAAGAAGTTGCTGTTTTTTTTTCTTCCCCCTGTGTAGATTGAAGATATAATGAAGGTATTAAAAAGTACAATGTTATGAGGTTGTGCATTTTTGTTCTAATTACTGTTTTTGAAGGGGTATGCAGGGGTACTTATAATGGAAAACAGATCCAGCCCCAATAATAATAATCAGCTCACATTTTTAAAGTCTGGAGCAGTGACATGTGCAGGGCGGGCTGCTATAGCCAGCCATCAAGATCCCTGTATACTGCAGATGGAAATACAGAGAAGAGACTCTAAACCAGCCCCAGGTCAGTTTTTCACCAAGCTATCAGAAAACATCAGTAAAAAAAAGAAATTAAAATGTAACAGTACGTGTCACTTAAAAATGAATTTTGAGTCATTTTTAACTCAGTTTTGTTATCTTTACAAATGTACACATTTTTTTTAGTTTTACATGCAAAAATCCTTGTTTTGTTTTGTTTGTTTGTTTGTTTAATTTATTTATTTTTAATTTATTTATTTAGCTAGCATGTCTGGGATATTTTTTACATTTCACAATTTTATCTCCAAATGTAATCCTCCTCAGGCAAACGAGCCTTTGAAGTGCACCTATCATGCTTTTCCCTCATTCCCTGTCTAACACATGCTGCCACAATGGATGATGGTTACATTAAACGAGGTCAAAGTTTCAAATAACGAGGCAGGAGTTTGTACAAATAATCTCTGTGAGCCAGAAGCTCAGTTTCAGGCAGCTTTTTTTTTTTTCTATTTTTGGTTCTTTGTGACGTCTGTGAGAAGAGATACCTTTCATGGTCATCTCAGGCACACAGCTCTGGTTATTCAACTCATTTGTTTATGAGGGGCAGCCAATCAGAAGAGCCCTGGCATAAAAAGAGCATGTCCTTAAAGAACAGGAGTGAGTATGGCTTGTTTCAGACAGTGGATAAACTGATGGGTTGCACAAAGGCCCAGGATCAACTAAATAAGGACTATTTTAAAACTGTGATTTATGTAAATAAACTCTCTGGCATCCCAGAATTGAAATATGGAGCTGGAGATTGTCATAGTATGTCCTATCATCACCAAAACATGACTATATACCTATGTATGAATAATTTAGAAATAATCTTGGAAAATCCTTGAATCCTTGAATGAAGTATCTGTGTGTGTATTCCATATAAGCTGCATATATGATTGTTTCAGTGAATATACTTACTGTCCTGTATGCAATTGTACAGGTCCCGTATGTGCACAAAAGCCTACATGTCTGGATCCATAGCTGATGGGGCATTTGGAGTTATTTGTACCAGTAGCTGTGCATGAAGGCAATGTTATTCTAAAGCCCGACTGTGGAATGCACTATTCAAACATTATAGACTTACCCACACACAGGACTATGTTCCCTTTGCATGCTGATTGAAAACATTGAGGTGGCACCTCAGTGGTAAAAAAATAATATCCTTTTTTCATGTTCAAATGTATCGCCTGATCTGCTCAGTACAGTATATGAAAACAGCACAAATGCCAGGTAGGGGTTATCTACTGGTACACTATATGAACAAAAGCACTGGCCCACCTACACGTTACATCTACAGGAACTGCTCAGTCACGCGAACACACGTCATGAAGCTCCCAGCATGCAGTTTTTGTGCTGATGTTAATTTCAGAGAAGATTTGGAGCTCTGCATTAAATGAGGTAGCAGAGCGCCTCAGCACTGGGTTACCCCGCTGCGTAACTTTATGTGGTCCGCCGCATAAAGTTACAGGAGTTCATAAACACTTCCACTTTGCAATAACACCGCTTGCAGTCAACTGTGTAATAAATTTCACCGACTGACTTGTTGTGGTGGTAAATGGTAAATGGACTAGCTCTTATATAGCGCTTTTCTACTCAATCAGAGCACTCAAAGCGCTATTACAACATGTTTACATTCACCCATGCACTCCCATTCATACAAGCACTTCCATGTTTTTGCTAAGCTAAGTGCTTTTAATTAACTATCATTCATACACATTCATACTCCGACAGAACGGTCGGAGAGCAACTTGGGGTTAAGTATCTTGCCCAAGGATACATTGGCATGTAGCCTGGAGTAGCCAGGAATCGAACCGCTGACCTTCTGATCAGTAGGTGACCTGCTCTACCTACTGAGCTACAGCCACCCCAAATAGGATGGCAGCATCCTATTACAGTACCACCTTCAAATTCAGCGATCTCTTTCGAGGTTTGGAAAGGCAGACTGGATGGCTAGGTGCTGGATTTCATAGAAAGCGACTGAAACATCTGAATTCAGAGATTGACAAACAAACACTTTTGTATTGTATTATAGTGTATTTCACAAAACATGCATGAGCATAGACATTCATACACTGTAATATAACAGCCAAAGACGTCTCCCAGCCATCTGCTGCAACATAACGGAGCTGCTGAGGTTTTTCAGAGATTGTAAAATTCCCTGAAATGTTCTGTCCCATCACCTCTTTGGCTCCCAGTGGGGCTGAGCTTAGCATTTAGTTCTGTGTATTGTCTTTAAAAATCTGTGCTGGTAGATCAATGGCAAATTTCCGATCCAGAATGTGTTTGGATTGTTTCTATTGTTAGAGTAGGGTTGCGTTTTCTAAGCTTATGTTTGTGAATTTCAGATCTAAAGCTAATAAACCTCGATTTATCGTGTAGTCTGTCTAGGGAGTAGGATGAGTGGGGCAGTCACACAGCATGTTACATCTAGGAAGCTTTAGTACATAGTAATAGTTTCTTAAAAAGCAGGTTTTGCATTTGGTTTCTGTACTTTAAACTTTCTGATTGCCTTTGTTTATTTGTGCAGTTGAACCCTTGAATTCTTCAGGACATTCGTTGGATTTTAACTAAACAATGAATTTTTTTCTTTTTCCTAATTTTAACCTTTTTGCCTTCAGCTTTGGGTCATAGAGGGTTTTCCAATATGTGGAGGAGTTAGTGGAAATTAAAGTATGCTTTCAGATAGTGGGCACTGTAGGGAACAATATAATATTATTGGACTTTTACAGTATGTGGGGTTCTCATCTTCTTTTACAGTAACAACATGAAGCTCGCCCAAAATTTTTCTGGGCAAAAGCCATTTACCGCCTCCAACATGTAGCTTACGCCTTCACTTTTTTTCCTGCATCTCACGGGGAAGCTTATAGTGTAGTTAACATGCTGCTTAAACTGTGAGCTTGACATTTGCACTCAGTCACAGCTATCACGTCAGCTCAGGGAGGTTTTCCCCTGCTGGGCGTACCATGATCTACACTGTAGTTTTCCTACCTCTTCTCCTACAAGGAGGACAGAAATCTGTTCTTCAAACAGAAGCATTCTTGGTTTTGGTCCTGGTTTGGACCGGGAGAGAGAGGCTGAGTTTCCTCCTTATAAATGATACAGTAAATCTGTGATTTGCTGTCGTATTGTTGAATATATTACGCTCCCCATTGGGAAATTACTTCTTGTAGTGGGCATCACTGATTTGGCTTGTTTACTGATGCATAGTTAGCATAGTTAGCAGTGGCAGTTCCTGTGATCTCTCATTGCCCCATGGCAGCCAGTCGCTCCCCTGAGGTTTTGGCAAAGATTGTGCTTCGGGTTACAATAGATGACCTTGTTGTCATGGACACATTAATAAACAGGAAGTTAAGGTTTTGGATCATTTGTGCCTGAAAAAGGAAGCCAGCGATTGGTCTGAAGTGAGAAACAAACTGCCACTCCTCATGTTGAAGTGCAGCATTTCACAAACCCATCCATGAGCCCCGACCTCCTCTCGGTGCTGTTTTTATGAGTCCAAAACAACCAGACCAGGTTTCTCTTTTTCCCTCATCATACTTGCTTTTGCCACTGAAGGCTGCACACAACTATGGCTTGTAATAAGCTGATTGTATTAACATTCTTAACATTTCACTTGGGAGCGGAACGATAACAATTTATCTCTCTTAGTTTTGAGAAATGTAAAGATTTAAATAGTTATGATTTGAAAGTAAGTTTTCTGGACCTTGAAATACCAACATGATAACACAGTTTTACACTCTGTAATCTCTGCAGTCATAAGTGGTGCAAATGACTGATTCCAAGTTATCTTTACTGATATTATTAAAGCAGCAGATGGATGGGAATAAAGTGTGATGTTGGAAATGAAAAATTGTTGGTAATACTGAATAAAATAAACTCAATTTAATGAGGAAACTAATAAAAAGATCTTTATCTTTTAAACAAGCTCATACAATAATTTATCCAAACAATGAAGAATTATTAAATGAAACTTAGAGAGAAAGACATTTCCTCCTGAGTTAGAATTACCCAAGCCTGAACAATTTTTGAGGCTTAACACATTTGCAGTCTTATTAAAGATGCCTATAAACCGCGATTGACCTCACAATCCAAGAAAAACATCCGCTGTCCAGCCCGGATCTGATTTTTCATCTCTTTACCGTGCAGCAGATTTTCATTATCATCCTCATCTGCGGTCTATTATATCTGCTATTTCCTTCCACAAGGCATGGGATATCTATTTTGATATGTGTTTGGATTTAGAAATGCTGAGCTGTGTGTGTATGTGTGTGTGTGTATGGCTCAGTGGTTTGTATTCAAGGTTAATAGGCCCATTGCTCTTCCAACAGGGAAGTCTGCAAGTCATTATCCAATCCATGCGGCAGTATAACTAACAAGACTCCTGAGTACAGACACAGCTCATACAGCTGATTTCCACATATTTCATACAGTAGAGTGTACTTCATATCGTCATCATCATACACTATCCCCCGCTGCGTTTACAGCTCAGCTGCAGCTCTGTGTCGATGGAGCTCTGTTTTCTGTGAGAATCCATGTTTAGATTCTGTTTTCTTTGCTGGATCCCGGTTCTATCCACTGCCAGGATGATTCACTTTCCACAAAAAAAAAAAAAAAAAAATTACAATTTCAGCATATTTCAACATAATACTGATAAAATATGTCAGCGATGAAATGTTTTCCTCTTTCTTCTGAGACCTCCTTGTCAGTTAACCCGAGCTTTCTCCACACATTCCCAGTGTATCACTGTACTGAAGCTATTAGCATACCAATAACAGAAACTTCACATGGAAGTGATTTGGGATACAGTGTGGTCTCAGTGTATCACTCCCGCACCCAATCAGGCAACATTCTTTCCCTCGTCTTTATATAAAACTAATCCGATGCAGGAATGTGCTTTGTCCCGCTGAGTTTGTGGATGCAGCTCATTGCAACTGGCTCTTTAATCTACCTGCATCGCGAGCTGTTTCAGCAGTAGCGCTTCACTTTGGTTGCCATTTAATTAAAGCACTGTGCTGTCAAATTTGATACATATGATTGTTTGTTGTCATCTATTTTCTATGTCATCTTTCCTTAACCCTCTGAGGTCTAAGTCATCATTGGTGATGAACCCAACCCTAATCCTTAACCCCAGTCCTGACCCCTAGCTCAAAAAGTATATATATATATATATATATATATATATATATATAAATATATATTTTTTTTTAATAAAAATTCATTCATCACCATTATTTCATGATGGTAATAACTAACAATAATCCGATGACAAGTACATCACTGGCAAAGGCCATGTTTATTTAGGTAACCAAGCTTATAAAGAGTTAATACTGTAACTGCTTCTGTCCCGACTCTGTGAGCTCGACAGCTGATTCATTTTCACTGAGTGGCTTTCATTGTTCTCATTTGGTTTGTTTAAAGAGAAACATGCTCACCATTTGCAGTGGAAGTGAGTGGAGTCATGGGAAACCCCCCTCGGAGACATCAGATCTGTCCAAGTGTCATTGCAAACTTTGCACATTACTGCTGCTGGCTTCAAGGGCCTCCACCTGTCCTCAGGCCCCAAGCGGTTGCCTGCAAGCCAAGCAGCACCTCTGTTGCCAAGTTTTGAGAGGAGTTTTTGTAAAAAGAACAAAAACAATATATTGTGATAGTATAGAGTTAGGGTTAGAGCTAGGGTCATCACTGATGATGACTTTATGAGGACAGGTTTCAGTAAAGTTGCTGCTCTTCATGAGCAAACGGCAAATTCTAGTTTCAGCGTAGTTTTCATTATTTTTAAGACTAGAATTCCCAGAATTTTAGAACTACTGGAACTACCATAGACCGTCATTCTGACCACCATATATTATTTGCTTAAATTTATAATAAATCAACATCATATATATAAATATAATTCATAATCAATAAAACCATTGAAGAATACATGGATCTGTAATGTTACAATCAATTAAAGATGCTTGTTGCAAGGAACATCAGTAGCAGGAACATATGTCTGCATAGATTCTCAGTCATCCAGTTCATGGTTTTCTCAACAGCTCAAAAAAAGGTGAGTGGACTTTTTTATTAAGCCAGTTCCCCTCTTATCCAAGAAGCTTCTTCAGGGACAATACCAGGTATTTAAACCCTAGTGGGAGTTGTCCCTTTTGGAGGTGGTCAACTGTTGTTGCATATAAGCTAAGGTGGAAAAAAAAGGCGTGGGTCATTACCACCAGTGTCACTGTTTTCATTTGAAACCACTGTGTGACCCCCCCCCCCTCCCTCCCCACCCAAAAAAATCATGTGGCCTACTGAGGTCACCGAAGTAAGGTGTGAGTGGGGGTTGAGGTCCCTGGGGAGGGATCTCTAGACTGCACTGAGATGGTTCAGTAATGGTCGTTCACAGTGGACATTGATGCCTCTTTTCCTCCTCTTTCAACTATCCCGCCTTCCTGGTCCAAAATGTGAACACTGGCATCCTCAAAGGGTGTCCTTCATCCTTTAGGTGCAAAAGTACAGCTGAGTTTTGTCATGCTGAGGTGGCTCTTCTATATTATGTTGTGCCTTTGTGGAGTGGCTGTTTAGTTTCTCCAGTGTAGAGGTCCAAGCACTCCTCGCTGGACTGCACAGCATACATTATGTTGCTTGGCTTGTGTTTGGGAGTTTTGTCCTTGGGACCAGTTTTTGTCTGTGGCTGGGATGTCATACTTGGAGAAAATTCTCTGCATTTCTCTGACAAACCTGCTACATAAGAGATAATGTTAGTTGGTGTCTGACTTTCTTTCCTGCACATCTTCACTGATTTGATGAAGGCCCAGCTGTGATAACAACATGTCATTTGCGGATGCCACTGTTCATACTTTGGACCCAGAGCTAAGATGGTTTTAAAGAGGACTGAAAGAGGCCATCTATGTCCACTGTGAACAGCCATCATTGAACAGAGGTGGTACCTTATGACACTAGCTGTCAGCTTCCTACAATACAGCCTAGAGATCCTTTTCAGGTGCCACAAACCCCACTTACACCTTACTTCAGGTGAACTATTGAGGTCACCTGAAGTGACAAGGTCTCACAGGTCTCGGTTTCACAGGAAACCCTTTGTGGTAATGACCCACAAAGCTCCAGAGTGTGACTATGACCTGGATGACTGAGAACCTACACAGACAATGGGTCAACAACCACCTCCTAAGGGAACAACCCCCACTAGGGTTTAAATAAAGTCCAGTCAGCTTTTTTCAAGTTCTTGAGAACACCAGGAACAACACTTTGTGATTCAACAGCAAGTGATAGCTATCAGGGATCAGAAAGCATCCGAGTTCACCAAATCATGCATAAATATAATTTGTAATCAATAAAAGATCAAAGAATACATGGATCTGTAATGTTACCAGTCAACTTCAGATGGTCCCGGCCATGGTCATAGCAGTCATATTGATATTGACAGATCCATGTATTCTTTCTTTTATCATAGTTATTTATTACAAATTTATGTAAATAATGTATTGTGGTCAAAATGACCACCTATGGGAGTTCTAGGTAGAAACACTCATAACTCTTTTGTGTCTTGTAATTTTAATAAAATGACAATGTTAGAATAAAATATACACATATTTATGAAAAGTCAGGGTCCTACAGTTACATGAGGTTAATAGCAAAAAAGATATTACACTGCAAAATTTAAAAAAGGTCAAAATGACCACCTTGGGAGTTCCAGTGTTAAAGTCAGTGCAGGTTTATTCCATCCATTCTGACACTTGTTCGAAACCACTCAGTGACATTAAGTCCCGGTGTG
The DNA here is from genome assembly GCF_007364275.1 of Archocentrus centrarchus. Taxonomy (NCBI): domain Eukaryota; kingdom Metazoa; phylum Chordata; class Actinopteri; order Cichliformes; family Cichlidae; genus Archocentrus; species Archocentrus centrarchus. Next base: position 33,610,500 of record NC_044366.1, read on the forward strand.
CATCTTTCCGTTCATCCAAGAAGATCCAAGAAAAACAGTAAAAATTAACAAAATATTCCAAATCTGTGGCTTTACACAGATCTAAATCTGAGACTTGAAGGTTTATTTCTTTCTTGTCTCAAGTCTTCATTTTCATATCTTGACTGGGTCTACAGCTCTTATCCAGCCATGAGAATAAACCTCCCTCACTGACATTTAAGTCTAAGGTTTACCTTTAAATACAATTTCTACAATATGTCTGCTATGCCTCTGCAGAGGCCTTAAAATAAGTTTGTTTTGAAAAGCCCACATGTTAGGGTCATTAGCTGGGAAGCCCTGGCCCGGGCAGCACTACGTGGGGATTGACTCACAGTCTGTCCTCCTCCTCCACCGCAGAGCCTCTGAGTTTTCAACCTTATGAAAGGCCCCCTATTGACATGATGAATGGTCTCAGCCTCATAGTGGGGTACTCAGGGAAACTGAGTCATGGCCAGGAGGTCATCAGCCAAAACTTGCTTTGTGAACATATGTTGTGCCTTAGCAGGTTAAAACACTTAGAGGCTGCTGAGCTGAGCAAACTTTACTAAAGAATCTATTCACATGAGTCCGTGGATCTGTGGTGATATGTGGTAATATAAAAGCTTTTCAGAATGGTGAAGATGCCTGTACTGTGAAGCAGAATCTGAGATGGACTTCATGTATATGCAGTGTGCTTGTCCCCATTTTAACTTTGTGCACTGGACTTCGAGTCTAATAATCAGTCTCCTACAGCTTCAGCTACATCCACCCATACATTTTCTTCTCGTTATCCAATTCAGGGTCATGGGGGGGCTTGAGCTTGAGAGGGTGAGAGGTGGGGTACCCCCCTGGGCAGGCCACCAGTCTGTCACAGCAAGACAGACAACCATTCACACTCACATTCAGATTCTTACTCTGATAGTTTTCTGTTTCACTTGTGCTGTGCTCCACTAAATGATGGCATATGAGAAGCTTTAGGATATTTTAGTCACATGTAAACACTGGCTTTTCATTTCTTATACAGTTCCTCTCTTTCCCTGAGCTGGGTGGGTGGGTGGGTGGAGGAAGTTGGTCAAGGAGTCTGCTTCTGAGGGGCAGAGCTCGTTAGCCCTGCTGTTGGTGTTACTTAGGTTGAAGTGATTGCAGGCGGTTATAGAACATTTAAATTTCTCCTTTTTTCTGTTTTTACTTTTCCATAATAAATAATTGCTCCTATGAAAATCTTGCCTGATTTTTCTATGTGTATGGTCACGTGTCATATATGTGTGTAACATTTGGCAGGCTTCCTTCTCACTAACCCATCAAAAAAAAAAGAAAAAAAAGAAGGGGAGTTCAAAGGCCAATGAGCAAGGTCAAAGGTCGTTTATGAGTTCTGGATGTGCTGTGCCAACAAAAATTCATCAGAGTCAGGACGTCACTACGGAGAGAAACAGTATGTTGACATCTTGTGCTTATTCAAAAAAGTTTTTCATTTATTTTATTGTGTCAGCCTCCCTGTTTAAAATAGAGGGGACTGGAACACCAAGGTGTGGCCACATCCACCTAACCCGACCATCTTAAAATTACAGCTGCAGCAGGCTACCATTCACCCACACACCACAGCCTGCTTTATAGGACACGTGAGAATTATCAGGACCCCTTTGAGCTCTAAATCTCAGCAAGATCTCAGGATACCAGTGAAGTTTCAGACATGTTATACTACTCAAGCAAGTCTTTGAACAGAACATGTGAGACACAGATGGCTGTAATCTTTGTGTGGGATAGCAGACTTTGGGAAGAGCTTAATTTTAGCAGGGGAAGGTGGTACAGGGAAGACCAAACGGTCTTTCATAAACAAAGTTTCCTTTTGTTTGTTTGTTTTTTGAAAAATCAGTCACGCCCTGAAACATAATTATATTCAAATGTCATTCAGTCAAAGTACTGTAGGTACTGTGTAGAGATTCTGACGCCATACTGTTATTGAATGAACACTGAAAATGAAGTACCTCAAAGGTTTGATGTGACGTTGCTTCTCCGTGGACTTAATATTTTGTTGCTAACTACCGGTGCTCTTTCTAGACTGACACAACATAATAAACAACTAAACTAAAAACTAATAAATAACAAAATAATTAATGGATGGATGGAGAACAAAATGTTGTCAAAATGCTTATATAAATACTTCTATAATTAATGGAATAGAATAGAATGCCTTTATTGTCATTATACAGGATGTACAATGAGATTGGGGAATTAAAGCTGTCACAGTTGCAGTAATCAATGAGTAAAGTTAGTATTCACTAAAATAAAATGTAATATTGTCCCCACATGCCTAACACTCAAGTTTATATGTTCATCTCTCCAGAGGAAAAACAAAAGTGGTCATTAGATGAGGAGTGCTGATTCCTACCATAGCCCTTCATAGAAGTACACAAGAATATGATAAAGAATACTTCAACACCAAAGCAGAGAGCGAGAGACCATAACCTCACATCTCACCATCACAAAAGCTGCTCGCACAGAAATGTAGACTTTCAAACAATAAAATACCACAAACAACATGTTACAGTAGGGTATATGTTTGTGTGTGATTTTTCTTTAACAAGAAGCAGAGTGGTGTGTGTCTGTGTGAGTGTGTGCTTTACTTCTTTCTCTGAGTTCACAGTTGAACACCTCTGCACTCTCAGAGAGGTGGCAGCAGTCTGCTTCCTCTGACCTCGCTGTGTTTCTCTCTCCCCTCACCCCCGACCAGTCACAGCAGATGACTGCCCCTCCCTGAGCCTGGTTCTGGTTCTTCCTGTTAAAGGGAAGTTTTTCCTTCCCACTGTCACAGTGCTTGCTCATAGGCGGTCATCAGATTGTTGGGTTTTCTCTGTATTATTGTAGGATCTTTACCCCACGGGATGACTGTTGTGATTTGGTGCTATATAAATAAAACTGAATTGCATCTCTGATCACGTTAAGATGGTCGGCAGCTGGAGACTTTGAAAGCAGGCTGTAGGCTGCCCACTCAATTTTTTTTCAGAGAACAAAACATTCAGGGGAAAAAAAAAGCAAACAGAAATCAGAACATTTCATTTATTGAAAACATGTGGATGGCTTTTGTTTTTAAATGGGCAGCCCAAGTTATTTCCTGTTTCTACGGTACTCTCAGAAGTGACCCTGTATGAATTTTAAACTAAGTTTGAAAGGATACAAGAGAAAGTAGTATTTCATCAAGGACATATATACAATGTGTTTCTCAACATACAGTGGGGGGAAATAATTATTTGATCCACTGCTGAATTTGTATGTTTGCTCACTTCCAAAGAAATGAACAGTCTCTAAATGTAAAGGCAGTTTCATTTTAATGGAGACAGAATATCAACCAATTTGATACAACTCTGCCAGAATTCTGCCTCCCACAGATTGACTGTGCGCGTTACAATCAATCAATCAGGCAATTACAGATACTCCTGATCTCAACTCATTCTGTGTATAAATCACACCCGTCTACAGAATACATTTCTTCCATTCCAACCTCTCCACCACCACCACTGGCAAAGAGCTGTCAAAGGACGTCAGACACAAGATTGTAGACCTGCACAAGGCTGGAACGGACTACAAGACCATCAGCAAGAAGCTTGGTGAGAAGGTGACAACTGTTGGTGCGATTATTCAGAAATGGAAGAAATCTCCCTCAGTCTGGAGCTCCATGTAAGACCTTCCCTCATAGGGTGAGGATGATCTCGAGGAAGGTGATGAATCATCCCAAAACGACACAGGAGGAGCTTGTTAATGATCTGAATGCAGTTGGGACCACAGTCACCAAGACTGTACTGGACTGAAATCTTGCAGCACGTACAAGGTTCCCCTGCTTAAGAAGGCACATGTACAGGCCCATCTTAAGTTCATCACATTGTCTGGATGATGAATGTTCGGGTCAGTGGGTCAGTATCAGGTCCTCAAGTGATTCCTCCACTGTGGCTTATGCATTTGCATCCCTCGTGCTCAGTGCTGGCATCCTTCCACGTGAACGTGCGCTGCTACTCATACCGGTTTCTCTGACTGTAACAAAGGCCTGTAATAAAGAGCCATCTGGATGAAGTAAAATATATGGTTCAAGGCTGGCAGTGCTGGGAATGATTTGCACTTTGGCTCATTCAGAGTGGAGCGGCAAGAGGACTATGGCGATTCGGATACTGAGTGTAATTACAGAGCAAATCATGGAGAAGTCTGTGGACTTTGTGCGTTCAGTGGTGCAATCAGTGCTCTGTGTAATTCTCTCCACTGTAAATGCAAACAATATCCCTACTTACATTTTTTTAACTGAATTCATAAGATGTCGAGAAGTTTACTCATAATGAGCTATTTATACATTTTGATGACCTTTTGAGGAATATAGTGTTACATGTTTCATTGTGCACCAAAGACTTCTGTAATGGCAAACACAAACACTCACAGGATGTCTGTACCAAACCACAAATCTTGAGATTACCAGTGTTATGATCATTTCAGTTATGCTGTGCTGAGACTTTGATTCTTGTGTATGTGTAATGAGGTTTCCAGTGTTTGTGTGATACAGAGAAAGGTGTAATAACAGGTGGGCATGGACGCTACTTCTGTAAATATGAATGAAAACACTAATAAAACCATGTTCCTGTCACTGTGTAGTGTCTGGGGAACAAGAAAAAACACTGACAAAAACTGAGAGTGCTGTCTCTTACACAAAATGTAGAGGAAGATGTTGTAATCATTTTTAAGTAAAGCCAACTTATCAATTTTTTAAATAAGGGAAGCGACAGCCCATTAAAATTAGAAGTACAATCCCCTCCTTACTAATAAGCAGAAATTATGAGGGATCAGTCTCAGTCCTGCAGCATCTTCTTATCTGCTGACATCAGAATAATTCTTTAAGCTCTTGTGCTGCTTTGATTACACAAAAAAATTAGCCTAATCATTTATTCAGTGGTTGCAAACTTGTCTGGGGAACCTGCATGTCACTCTAAGCAGCATCCCCAGTGCTGATGTAAATAAAAACCAGGCATTTTCTTGTTGGTTTGGGAGATTTTGAGGCACAAAAAAAGAGTCATGTGGTGATTTTTTTTCTCCATGAAGCACAGTCACATTGACAGGAAATGGGATAAACTGGTTCTTGTTTGCCGATTGCTTTGGCCTTATTTGTCTAAATGACAAGCATGAGTTTCCGTGAGTCCCAGCTGCTTCAGATCTGATGTTGCATCTCAGCACTGACAAACATCACTGGCAGAAAGATGAAGATAAGTAATGAAACCATTCCACAAATATAAGAAGTGGTTATTGCATTGCATTATTTTCTGTCTGTAGAGAAATGTGGAAACTATCCCAATTTGTTTAAAAAGCAGCTATATGCTGAGGTTGTGTTTTGCCTTTGGAGTGAGAGTGGATGTGGCTTAGACTTAGCGGTTTTCTTTTCTTTACTTAGGCCTTAATTACAAGCCAACCTAGGAAACTTTCATAGAGGAAATGGAGAAAAACTGATTTTGGGCTAGAAAGCCATCATAAAAGAACAAAGATGGTCACTGCAGTTGTGTTGTTTTGGAAATAAACATGTTTCTATATTAATCATTTGTCTTTTTGCTCCTTTTCTCACAATAATATTTAGGGTAAGATTGAACAGACGGTCAGCCTGTAAATCATTTGTGTCCGTAAATCATTTTTCACATATGATGGTAGAAAGGAATCGAATTTGGGGGCGTTCCTCTTTTGCCTTTACGGGGGAACATGACACTGTATCTGATTATGGTCATTTCTCTTCCCGGTGAACTGGCCAGCAGGGAGTAAACTTTCATTCTTTCTTTTTTTTATTTTATTTTTATTTTCCTGAACTACTTAACGTGTTTCCGTGCAGCCCAGCTCAGTCCGACCAGTTTCCTGCAAGGAACTTTATGGTGAAAGGGGTGTTGCGGAGTGAACTGGCAGCCCAGCGTCCCGGGGCAGGGTCTGACTTTGCGTCGCCAAGAGTCCGGAGGCTGAGGTCTGTGTGGACATTTCTGGGAAAGCCTCTAGAGCTCCGATTTGCCAAAGGGGAACCTGGGAAGAGACACAGTCGCGTTTCCCCGCACAGTTGCAGCGCAGGTTTCTAGCGACGCTCAGACTCATTTTGTTGCATTTTGAGGGATCTTCCCCATTTCTGCACCCAGAAGGCTGTGTTAAGTTTCGCTGGAAATGAACAGCGCCCGAAGAATATTTTGATTAGTTAACAAGTCATTGGGGCGTAAACCAATTTTACATTTTCGAGATGTGACGTGGTCCTAAACTTTTCACTCCAGGTCATCATTGATTGTTTTCGGTGGAGAGGAACTCTTCTACACCAGTTCTGGATGTTATAACCGCGATGATCTACACTCCCGAGCTTGTGTTCTGTAAGTTGGAAACGGAAGTGCTGCTGAGATGAAGTTGTAGATCTGTTTATGCGCTATAAAGTCCTCTCGTATTCGCGCTGTCAGATTAAAAGCAGAGAGTAAAGTGGATTTGTTCAGTAGAGGTCATGCTCTGAAAGTGGTCGTTGGCAGATTATGTGCCGATCCCGCTGCTTCTGGAATTAATTGATTGTCAACCTCAGATGCGCTAAAGACGCACAGGATCAAGGATCCACCGCTGGATCTTTGTATTTACCGCAGTAAGTGTTTAGCCTACTTTATTGACACATCACAATGAGGGTTTTTGTTCTCAGTTTAGCTCTGATATATATGCTTACCTGGACCCAAGCCGACAAACAGACTCACCTCAAGCGCCGATGCGTAATTCGGCGTATCCAGCAGGGCGCAACGGCCAGGAAGCCCCTCAGAGGTTTGCGTCCTGGATATGGTTCGGCAATCTCGGTGCACAGCTCCACGAAAGCAGAAGATGTACAGTCTGACCAGGGTATCCCGCTTACCAGGTCGGAAACCTTGGAGAGCAAGAGAGCAGGAGGCCAAAGGAGAGGGGTGCGCGGACAGATTGGCTTACGCCGTCAGGTGGCCATGCTGCAAGATGAGGGCACTCCAGGAGCGAGAGCCAGAGTCACCCGGATGCCCAGCAGTGCCGGGTCACCAAATCTGCTGGCCAGTTTCGCAGGGAAAAACCGGGTCCTTGTCATCTCGGCGCCCCATGATTCAGACGGCTACTACCGACTGATGATGTCACTTCTGAAGCCAGATGTCTACTGCGAGCTGGCAGAGAGACACGTCCACCAGATAGTCATGTTTCATCAGGAAGGAGAGATGGGGGGCAAGGTGCGGAGGATTACACAAGAGGGGAAAGTGATGGAGGAGCCACTGGATACTGCCCTCATCCCCAGATTAATGAGCTTCCTAAAACTAGAGAAAGGTAAGGAAGGAGACAGCACAAATCTGTGACTCAGCTCGACATGGGTCCAAACATCATCACAGGCTTAATCCAGTAACGTGTTGATCTGTAGGCAAATTTGGAATGGTGCTGCTGAAGAAAACCCTGCAGGTGGAAGAGAGATACCCCTACCCGGTGAGGCTGGAGGCCATGTATGAGGTCATTGACCAGTCACCCATGAGGAAGCTGGAGAAGCTTCGTCAGAAAGGCTTCGTCCAGAAGTGTAAAGGAGCAGGTGTGGAAGGACAGGTGGAAGAAGGCACACTCGCAGGTGAGAATGGTTATGCTTCAAACATTTTTAACATGATTGTTTTTATAGCAGGAAAAGCCACACGTTTCAGTTTTTAACCTTTTTAATAAACACTGGAACTTTCTAGTGCCTCTGTGGTGTAGTGGTTAACACATTTGCCTCATGAAAGCTCCACGGTTTGAGACCAGGAGGAGACGCAAACCCAGCCTTAGGGGCTCACAAGCTGGTATACTCTTAGTGCCAGTCCCCAGCCTGGATAAATTGGATGGTTGCACCAGGATGGGCATCCATTGTAAAATGTGTGGATTCATCCGCTGTGGCGACCCCTTGGACAGTAAGGGAGCCGCCAAAATTGACACTGGACCTTTCTCACAGGTATCCAGCCGTGCAGAATGGTTTTCACTCGCCCAGCCTTCATCTCTAGTAGTCTAGAGCAGTTTGGATAATGCTAATAGTGCAACTCGGTATAATCCATGCTGACAGCTGTTTTCAGAGGGCCTCTTGTTCAGAAGAAATTAGTTCCTAAGAAATGCTGATAATGTTGCTTTTTTTTGTGTGTGAATTATTCAGATTTAAGTAGAGTTGGTTTTTGGGAAGCGAGGTTGACGGATTATATTTTTTAAATGGATTTAAATGTAATCCCAGATCCCAGAGGCAGACTTTTAAAAATCTGAGTGAAAAAAAACCAAAAAACTCTGCATGACTAAACCAAAATGAAAATAAACCAAGAGGTCATTTATTTTTGTGAACTGATCTACTAGATGCAGCAATCTGTACATTCATAAAATACAGTGAAATGCAGGCAGCTAGACTGAAAAATGTAAAAACCTTTAGCATACTGTGCTGTGCAGAATAGAAGTTTTACCACATAACACTATCAGCTGTTCATGATACTTTATTATTATGTCAGTTAACTTGCTTAAAGAGCCTTTGTCATGGTGGCATATTGCCAACTAAACCTTAAACCTATTCTTAGTCTCTTAAACACACCTCACCAAATAATTGAAAGAATCCCCACGACAGTATTAAATTCACGATTTAAACCAGAGAAGAAAATACTGGAAAAATCTGCAGTGGTTGCCTGTTCATATATTTTCCCTCAGCGACATTAGCATTTACAGGATGCAGCTGTATTCAGAAACACAGACACGGATGATGCGTGTTATAACAAACAGTTTCAATATTCAAATTATTTTTGGCAGATGAATATAAAATTACCTTTACCTCTGATCTGTGTTTGTGTATTTGGGGACCAGCTCCGGACACGCCTGTGCTAAGAAAACCACAGAAAAAAATCCCAAGAAAGCCCTCAACAACAACAACAACCACAACCACCACAACAACTACACAACCAACCACAACTACCACAACCACAACCCAGCCCACGACTACCACTACGACCACTACCACAACCAGAGCGACAACCACCACAACCAAAGCTACAACAACAACCATAAAACCAACCACTACCACCACCAGAAGAACCACCACCACAAAAAGGCCCACCACCACCAGTACCACCCAGAAACCGACCAGAGCTCACACCACAGCCCTGTGGCTCCCACCGCCAAGAACTACTGCTGATCCCTACTACAGCCGCAGAGAGAGGGAACGGTACCCCGCGAAAACCACCCCAGCCGGAGATAACCGCACGGACAAGGACCACAGAGATCCGCACAGCCGCAAGCTACCCGCCACTCATAAACTCTCAAAGACCAAGCCCACCAAGAAGAAGAACAGCGGAGAGAAGGTAATTTATGAGATTCATGCTGTATATGGAATACTAATACATGCTGTATATTGGTACTAAAAACATAAGTTACATAGATTTATAGATGATGATATGGATGAGCTAATTAGCCAATATGTCACCTGTGCAGTGCACTTCCTTTAGATTATTTTTATGGCTTTACAGTTTTCACACGAAAAAGGTGTTTAACAGCCAAAGTAACACTTTCTGTGTGCACAAAGCTAACAAAGCTAACTAAGACACTGACTCAAGACCAAATCATTGTCGTGGTGTTTTAATGAGTAATGAAAATGAAAAATAACATCTGCTTTTGTGTGCAGGTGTTGACTAATGAGTATGAAGATAAATATGAGCCTAGCAAGCCAACAGCAGAGGAAGAGCTGGAAACCACCACCCCTAACACTCCTATCAGGAAGGGCAAGCACGATAAGCACGACAAGAAGAAGAAAAAGAGTGACAAGGCCGGCAAGAAAACCGAGAGGAGAGGAGGAAAGCCAGGGAAGGAGGGAAAGATGGGCGGGAAAAAAAATGGAAAGAAGGTGTCAAAGTACCCGGACAAAGAGGACTACACAAAGCCCACTAAGAAGCCAACGCCCCTACCAAAGAGCCGACTTTCCTCCTTTCTGGATTACTTTGAGAGCAGGAGGCGGCTGCTGGTGAGAGCATGACGTAATATTCACAGTTCATAAGATGCTCAATACCTCTTTCTCCTGGCAAAACTCCAGGTTTCAGGTCTTGGCCAGATGGAAATGTCAGTACTCAGAGCGCCACAGTTAAATGTGAGGACAGGTTTTAAAGGAGCAGTTTGACATTTTGGCTTAAATGCTTGTTCAGTTTCTGTAGCTTCATATTTGTCATTGATCTCTTCATCTGTCTCTAGAAAGCAAATAAGCACAATTCCCCAAATCTCAAACAGTTTATTTATAGAAGCATATTAGCATCAGTAGTGGCTGAAGTTATAAGAGAAAAAAAAAGACACAGTCAGTGGTGATCCAACAGAAATGCCTGCCAGACTCATTATACACGAGATAAGTTTTAGTCTTTTTAGTTTAGCTCTTTTCCAGTTTTGACTGACTTCATAGTTGTTGAGTTGTGAGGCTCAGCACTGCACCATTTTGAATCACTGGACCTTTTCTTTCACAGCAGGAGGAAATGATCTACAGCTGGTGCAGCTCCAATGAGGAAAGAGCTTGTTTTCCATGACAGGGTGCTGAAACATTATGAACACTCATCACATCTGGACAAATAATTTTCTGTTGATTCATTTTTTGCTAGTCAACAAAAAAAAAAAGCACCTCTGTGCCCCGTGATAGGAAATCATTCAGTTGTGTACGGTGCCACTTCTTTATAATGCAGTGGTAGGTAACACGACCATCATCCAGCTATGTGTGCTAACAGACTGAGCGGCTCTGTTTTGCAGCCAGTATAGATTCTTATCGCAGCAGTGCTGTGAACAGGCTGGGAAAATATGCCCCATCCTCCGCCTGCAGGTTAATGTAAACATCACCTCCGCAGCGCACTGTATGTGTGTGTGTATGTGTGTTTCACTGCATATCCAGGATATTCTAACCTCCATATTTCCACTCCCTCCCTTCCTGCAGCTGATTACATCCCCCAGTGAGGAGAACAGCATGTATGTTCAGCAGAGGGATGAGTACCTGGAGTCTGTGTGTGAAATGGCCATCAGGAAGGTCTCTATCATTACTATTTTTGGCTCTTTGACCAACTCCACCATGAAAATTGACCACTATCAGATAGGTAAGTAGTCCCACATACAGTTCATATACAGTGGTATGAGATGGTTCAGTAAGTTTTCTTTGTTTCTTGTTGTGGCATAGAATAGGCCATGATGAACTGTAGCTAGTCTTTCAGCTGCTGCACCTTTTTTGAATAGTTCACGTGGATCTCAATTTGGAGCAGATGTTTTCCAGACATTCAGCGTTTCTCAGTTGCAACATGGTGAAACAGTAAAACATTTCTGAAGTTCCCAGCACTGAAGATGGACTTCCCACAACAGCTCTGACATGCAGCAAAACACTTCAGTTAACCAACAAAAGGCTGTAATTCTTTAACTAAGTCATGTTTTCACTGACAGTAAATGTTTTTGAGGATAACTGAAAATGATCGTAGATCCAGCTAAATGCTTTCCCTGCTAATTTTAAGAGCTGCTGGTTTTCTCTTCTTTGCGGAGGAAAAAGAGCACTCAGATTTAATGTGAGGAAAACACGACAGCAAGCACTGCTTCTGTGCACTACACGGAAGAAAAACATCAAAGCAGTTAGTCCAGTTTAATCTCTATAGTACCAATTCACAAATGATCAGATAGCCTGTAAGCAAACATTTGGTGACAGTGGGAAGGAAGAACTGCCTTTCTTAATAAGAAACGATCTCTGGCACAACCAGGCTCGGTGTGTGGCAGCTATCTGCTGTGGCCAGTCAGGAAGTGAGGAGAGAGAGAAGAGAACAAGGACAAAACACAACCTACAGAACAGAGAAGACAAATGTTAGAGGTGTATAAATGGAACAGTTGTGGCAAGAGGTGAGTGGAGAAGCAAAGCTCATTGCATTATGCAGAATCCCCCGGCAGCCTGAGCCCACAGCAGCGTAACTGAGGGATGATTCAGGGTTACCTGATCCAACCCTAACTACAAGCTTTATCAAAAAGTAAAGTTTGAAGCCGAATTTTAAAAACAAAGAGGGTGTCTTTCTCCTGAACTCAAGCTGGCGGCTGGTTCCACAGGAGACTTTAAATTCAATTCTGGATTTAGCAAGGATCCAATGAGGAGAAGTCAGTATGGAAGAAATCAGATCAGTCTCTCGAATCCCCATCAGTACATTTTAGATCAGTTGAAGGCTTTTCAGGGAGCTTTCAGAAGAACCTGATAATCCATCTGAGACAGGATGTTTCTAATTATGGCAATATTGTACAGATGAAAGAAGGCAGTCCTATATACACTGCTCAAATAAATTAAAGGAACACTCTGAAACCTCATCAGATCTCAATGGGAAAAAATCGTGCTGGATATCTGCACTGATATGGGCTGGGTAATGTGTTAGTAATGGAAGGTTTGATGGAAATGAAAATTATCAACCTACAGAGGCTGAATTCAGACACAGCAAGCTGAAATTTCATTGCAGCAACTAAAAATGGTCCTCAGTAGTTTGCATGCCCCCCACATGCTCTTATGCATGCCTGACAAGGTTGGGGCTCCTAATGAGACAGCAGATGATGTCCTCTAGGATCTCCTTCCAGATCTGGGCCAGGGCATCACTGAGCTCCTGGACAGTCTGAGGTGCAACCTGGCAGCATCAGATGGACTGAAACACAATGTCTCAGAGGTGTTCTGTTGGATTTAGGTCAGGTGAGCCTGGGGGCCAGTCAATGGTATCAGTTCCTTCATCCTCCAGGAACTACCTGCATACCCTCACCACATGAGGCCAGACATTGTTGTGCACCAGGAGGAACCCAAGACCCACTGCACCAGCGTAGTGTCTCACAGTGGGTCCAAGGATTTCACCCTGATACCTAATGGCAGTCAGGGTGCCGTTGTCTAGTCTGTAGAGGTCTGTGGCTCCCTCCATGGATATGCCTCCCCAGACCCTCACTGACCCACCAGCAAACTGGTCGTGCTGAATGATGTTACAGACAGCATAGCGTTCTCCACGGGTTCTCCAGACCCTTTCATGTCTGTCACATGTGCTCATGGTGAATCTGCTCTCACCTGTGAGAAGCACAGGGTGCCAGCGGTGGAGCTGCCAATTCTGGTATTCTATGGCAATAGAATGGCCCAGTGCCGGGCAGTGAGCACAGGGCTGTTTCTGTTTCTGATTGTTTGGTCAGAGACATTCACACGAGCGGCTGCTGGAGGTCATTTTGTAGCTCTGGCAGTGCTTATCCCGTTCCTCCTTGCACAAAGGAGTAGATACCGGTCCTGCTGATGGATTAAGGACCTTCTATGGCCCTGTCTGGTTCTCCTAGAGTAACTTCCTCTCCTGGAATCTCCTCCATGCTCCTGAGACTGTGCTGGGAGACAGAGGAGTTGGGCTACCTGTACAACCTCTGTAGGGTGACACTGACCCTAGCCAAATGCAAAACTAGTGAAAAAACAGTCAGAAAAGGTGAGGAGGGAAAAAGGTCAGTGGCCTTCACCTGTAAAAACATTCCTGTTTTGGGGGGTTGACTCATTGTTGCCCCTCTAGTGCACCTGTTAATTTCATGAACACCAAATCAGCTGAAACTGATTAACAACCCCCTCTGATAATTAACTGACCAGATCTATATCCCAGTGGTTTAAGTGACTTCATGCTAAACTCTGATTAAGAAACATTCCCTTATTTATTTATTTTTTTATTTTTTTGAGCAGTATATTTGCTTAATGTGCTTGACATGACTCCAAGATTCCTCACAGTGGTGTTAGCGGCCAAGCTAATCCCATCCAGATGAAGTTCCTTGGTCAGACACTGTTTCTGAAGCATCAGCCCACTTTGTGCATTAATATACTATTGTAACAAAACAGTGATGGGAGTCAGTGTCCACCACATCACTCCATTTGTTCTCGCCCCACCACTATAAAATATCTTGCATAATTTTAGCATTTCAGTAGATGTTCGCTTCAGTTTTTTGTTGTTGTTGTTGTTGTTGTTTCTTAAGCTTAGTTATTGTGAACGCTGAGATTTTTCTACTATTGCTATTGAAACTACAGCCTGTTCAGGGGAAATGATATTTTGTGAGTGCTGTCCATACTGAGATTGAGGCGAGGAACAGTGTCTCCTGCCACGTCTGCTGTCCTGTCCTTGTTTTACCTTCCTCACATTATGTCAAACTAAATGTTTTCAGCAGAGATCTCTGCTCCAGCAAAAACATTCAGAATGTACACAACTGCCAAAGCCACAGTGTTTTGTGCTTCCCTGTGCAAGTGACACTAAACAGTGCTGACTGCTGAATCCTGTGACCTTAGATTCTGCTCATTTACCATCGTGTCATAATGTTTATTTTAGTAACAATACTGTATTTTTTAGCTAGCAGTAGGAATACCTTGGGCTTCTAATACAAAACGCGATGAGTTCAGCAGATATGAATTACAGAAGTCTGTATAACATGTATTGGGAGAGAAAGCCAGAGTGCATACCTTCCCTGTGTATCATCTCCTCTGGAGCTGATGTGTAAGCTGGAGATAGTTAATGCATCACACCCACATGCACAGCAAATGCACTTAGAACAGTGCTTGAAAAGCTACTTGTTCAAAAGTAACAAAACCGCTGCTTGTTTTTATGAGGTGTGCTGCGTCATTTGTGCTTGGCTTCTATTTTGAGTCATTTTATAGCCGTCTCAAACCAGAGGCTGTGGTCGATGTGTGTTAACTTCACTTTGTTAAGCTTTATAAGTCTGACACTCGATGCAGCAACGAGGTTTTATCCGGAGGGGTCGAGGTAACACCATCCGTGGTTGGACTCAGTTCCGCTTTTGTTCCACTCACACATACTTCTGTTACTCTTGCCGTGGTCCTCATTTATTTTAATCATGAAGGCTTGGTTTAAGCTTAGGTTAAAGTTAATGTAAGAGATAGTAACGTGAAGTAGCCTTAAGAAAGTTAGTCTAATGTCCTCTGAAGTGATGGAAACACGTGTGTGAACACGTGCAAACAGCCGGTCCTTTCTGGTCTGCCCCTCCCCTCTGATTACTGTGACTTCATGTTTGGGTTTCAGGCTGGTTGGCCATGCGTATGTGTTATATATATAGAACCCATCTGAGAGCGTTTAGTGTATGTATCTGTGTGTACAGTCTGTGTCCTCTGCCTCCTGCATGGACTGGGGGTTTCCTGATTTGATTGCTCATACACATTACACAGCAGAGTGGGCGAACCAACCACCAAGAACACACTGTTTTGTGGTCTGTATTTCATACACACACACACACACACACACACGGATGGAGCGATGAGTAAAGGCTTTGGTCTGCATAAACACCGGCTCCATTAGACATCCAACCCTTCTGGACCCATCAAACTTCACACACTTGTTCCCTGAGTTAACAGCACTTTGGACTTTTTATTTGGACTTTTGGAGCACATTATCAGTGCAATGTTCCTATGAATTTTAACAGTTAGTTGATTTACTTTTAAGGGGAAATATTAACATGGTGTTCCGGGCATGTCCCACCGGGAAGAGGCCCCGTGGTGGACCCAGGACACGCTGGAGAGATTATGTTTCTCGGCTGGCCTGGGAACGCCTTGGGGTCCCTCCGGATGAGCTGGAGGAGGTGGCTGGGGAAAGGGAAGCCTGGGCTTCTCTGCTTAGGCTTCTGCCCCCGCGACCCGACCCCGGATAAGCGGAAGAAAATGGATGGATGGATGGATGGGAAATATTAACAAATATTATCTCGTTGAATCTGACTAATATGTTTTCCTTTCTCCAGACAATGACAAGCCTATGAGGGGTCTTCGTCAGGAGGACCTGGTGAACCAGGATCTGATCACAGAGCTGAGGAAAGAGTTTGGCATGACATACGAGGAGTTCTACATGGTCCTGACAGACACTGACATGAGAGTCAAGGTAGGGACTTACTCTTTCTAAACAGTATAATAGCAGCATGTGAAGGCTGTGGCCCTGTAGTATAGTGGTTTGCACATTTGCCTAACAAGTGAAAGATCCCTGCTTCAGTCCCAGGAGGAGACATAATCCCTTGGGAGTGGCATCAGGAAGAGCATCTGGTTTAAAAATCTGCCAAATCAAACATTTGGCGGTACCTGCTGTGGTGACCCCTTGTGAATAACAGGGCAGCCAGAAGTAGCTAGCGTGTGATGGCCAGTCCCATGTTATAATAGAATGGCTGAGGTTTGGAGATCACATGCCTTGTTGAACACTTAAATTAGTGCAGTGCAAATTTGGGGAGCATGCGATCCGCATTGTGTTTTTGGATCTACAATTTTAAGATGTCCCCTAAATGCACCACATTCAGGCACATTTTTGGCCTTCCATTTGGTGCTCAACTGAACTGTCAAATGTATATGATTGTGGGATTTGTATTTGTATACTCCATATAGATTTTTGGCACTCAGAGTGCCCTAGGCAATGTTTATGCAAAGTTTCATCAAGATTGGTCCACTTGTTTAGAAGGAAAAGGGGAACATAAAGACATACATAATATGCTATGATCATTATAGTATATGAGATAAGCAGTGGTCCTAATATGAAACCTTGGGGCACACCTTTGGATACTAGAAGAAACAAGGAAGAAGAGCCAGCAAAGCGTTCTAGCTGACAAGTAATTTGAAAACCAATTTATAGCATTTTTGGACAAGCCAGTTATTTTGCAGTGTATTCACCAAGCTGGCATTATAAACTGTGCTAAAGGTCCTCCCTTCCTGGGACGTATCCTTAAAGGGTTCAGTCCCTGAATTGTGAAAGACCTTTTAAATATGCTGCAGTATTTTAAGACCGAGGATTTGATTAATACTTTTCCTCAAAACATAAAGTATTTGCCCTTTTTACATAATCCTGACTAATACTTTTAAACAG
Source organism: Archocentrus centrarchus (assembly GCF_007364275.1). Classification (NCBI taxonomy): domain Eukaryota; kingdom Metazoa; phylum Chordata; class Actinopteri; order Cichliformes; family Cichlidae; genus Archocentrus; species Archocentrus centrarchus. The sequence continues at coordinate 33,627,341 of NC_044366.1, forward strand.
CCTTTCTCCTTGATTCATAGCACCGCTGCTGGTCCTCTCCCAGTATTCACGGATTCACAACTCGTCTGCCTACACTTCCATTTTCTCTCTCTGTCCTCATATTGCTAACATGGTGTTTTCACTAAAACACTGTTTTAATTCACACAACATGACATTTGCTCAACATCTGTGTATAGGAGTGTGTGTGTGTGCATGGGCCAGGATAAATCACGGGGCTGTTTTCGGACAGATTCATCAAAGAGGCCAGTGTTCACATCCTCTGCTGTCAGCAGCGGAGACAGAGCAGTCTGTGAGTGTACAAGGATGTGGGTGTGTGCATGAGACAGAAAAAGGCCAGAGAGCGCAGCGGAGGGAAAGGTGTGAAAGAACAGCAACTTCAACATATCCTGAGGAAGGTGTGAAAGTGTGTTACATTTTCATGCATGTTTCTGATGTTCATGCTGTGACCTGTTAGGATTAAATGGATTAAATGACGCTTGGTTTTGCTTGAGCGACGTGCTTTATGCTGCTTCCCAGAAGTTGTTATAAAGAATGGTTGGGATGCGGCAAAGGCCGCACCACATTTACTAACATGCTCAAACTTCATATAATCACTTTCTTGGAAGGAGTTTTGCCATTGTTTCATGCTGCGGATTTCTATTTCAATTTCTATTTCAATATAATTTTTTTTTTTTTTGGTTTGGGTTTTTTTTGTCAACAGAGATTTTGATTTATTTACTCTGTGGCTTCACCTCAAACTCAACCTTTGGGTGATTGTGACTGCTTTTTCAGCAATCCTACGAGGTTCCCATTGCCATGAAGGCTGTATTTGAGAACATCGACACCTTCTCCTCCCGAATCCGAGAGATGGAGCAGCAGAAGAGAGATGGGGTGTTCTGCAAGAAAGAGGACAAGCCCAGATCTTTGGAAAACTTCCTCTCCAGGTAACGTTTCCTGTTGGAATACACTGCATGGGCAAAAGTATGTAGATGTACAAACATTAAAGCCTTCTTGTCTGAGAAAATGATTTTAGAAACCACCAGTGGGAATTTGCTGACATTCTGCCACATCACTGAGATCAGCCCGTGAGCTCAGGTGATAAAGCCTGTATACTAAAGATCGATAGAGCCAACATAGCATCATGCATTGCAGCTTTTAGCTTAAAAATAATATGCACAAATCATACAGGACACACACCCCCCCATACCCTCGCCCATAGCAGAAATGGTTTGCCACCTATACAGGAGGGGCCTTGCCTTCCTGTATAGGTGGAGCCCCCCAGGATCTATGTAGTTAGAATTACTGGGTGTAGTTAGAATTACTGGGTGGTCCCATCACGCTGTGTCCACTTCAGTCAGATATCAGCTGCTTTGCTCTGCAGTCAGCTGGACCACAATTAAATAATTCTGCGCAGCCTTTGGCAGACTGCAGCAGCCTGTGTTCCATGAAGAGTAAAAGTAACAAAACCCCCTGCCATTCCTCAAGGCTGAATCATTTCAGTCACATTTTTTTTTCCCTGAGACGTCTAAAGCAGACAGGCTGTCTTTTGTTGCCATAGAGACCTGAATTCCACCCCCCGAACACAGCGCAGCGCTCTGGCAGGTTTTTGACCATAATTCGGGGTTGTCACCCTCTGGCAGTAATGGGGGGGGATATGTAACACACAAGCACAAACTCCTTGTCTTGGTACAGAGCTCTCACTGCGTGACCAAAGTGCCACTTAAATCCAGGCTCAAATTTTCTTTGATTGCAGGTTCCGATGGAGACGTCGCCTGTTCATCATCTCCGCTCCCAGCGACGAGGAGTGGGCCTATCAGCAGCAGCTCTACGCCCTGAACAGCCAAGCCTGCAATCTGGGTGAGTCACCAGAATTAAACCATTTTCACTTGTCGGAGGCCAGTTCACTTGCTAAAAGCTCAACTATGTTCACTATCCAGTCTCCTAATTGAGTCTGTGCTGTTTGGTGCTGCGTGGGTGGTGTAGGTTTTTTCTCCAAACACTGCTGCCTGCTGCAACCAAAAGCAAATCTATAAGAAACAAAGTTGAAGGCTGGAAAATCAGTGAGCTAAAAGATGCTGTGAAGGTCCATAAAGCTGAGGTTAACCACAGGTACCTCCGTGCAGGATCAACCAGTACAGACCAAACCCTTTCACATGCATATGATCCATTATTGCTACTTATTACTGCACTCGCTATTCTAATTAATCATAAAGGGTCAAGCTGTACCTCAGTGTCAGTGTAACAGTTGTTGTGCACTGTTCTCTTTAGCCTGTAAAAAAGGCTCATGCAGTGTTGCAGCAGCGTCATCCATCCAGACAGAAAACCTAAAGACAAAGCATCAGGTTCATCCTTTGGAAAGATTTAAAAAGGGAAATGCAAACTCTGCTTACATGTTTTATAAATTGAAGTAAAATGTGGCCTCTTTTTTTCATTTGACTGGCTCATAATTCATCAAATCCATACAGGAGCCTACATACAGCTGAAGATTTGAAATGTTAAATCTGATTTGTCAGACAACTTTACTGTAAGTTCTTGATGACATTTTTTTTTTTCTGTGAGGTCTTCAAGCGTATGCTGGCTCCTTAAATTTACATTTGATCATTGAAGTTTTGAGAAACCCTGACTTAGTCATGTGTTCTTAAGTAAAAGTAGTTCCCACTGGATTTTTATTTGCTTTATCTCATGCTCACTCTTCCTAAATAGTAAACTTTTAAAGTGCTTTTCTACTCTGAGCACTCGAAGCACTTTTCACTACAAGCCTCATTCACCTAATCACGCACTCACACTCCTGCGGATGCATCAGGGGAAACTTGGGATTCAGGATCCTGCCCGTGCAGACTAGAGTAGCTAGGAATCGAACCCCTGACCTTCTGATTGGCAGACAGCCCACTCAACCTCCTGTTCCTGCAAGCCAGAAAGTACAAAGCTTCACTTTTATTAAAGTGAGCACAGGGCGAAACATCCCTGTGATAATTGATAAGATGTTTACTTCATGCTGACTCTCTCTTCACTCAGGCCCGTGTCCTGACTCTGCTTGCCAAAGTAATAGTCAGTTCATGAATATGTAAATCAATTGAAGAAGCAGATTGCAAGGAATGTTTTTTGTTTACTGCAACTCCCTAGATATTGTGTGTATATTTATGTGTGTGAGCACTATGTGTGTGTGTTAATGCGTGTGCACCAGCGGATGTGCAGAAGGATTCCAGATGACAAAACTGGCAAAGAACTGTACTGTAAGCATTTTTCCTCCCGTGGCAGGGGCCGTTTCAGCCGGCCAGTTAGTCAGCTTTTCCACAGTTACTTGAAAGTTATTACTGCACATCTCAAAAAGAGGCATTTATCTCAACTTAGCAAATCTCAACAACCTGACATGTTTGACAGGTTTATGGAAGATAAATGTAAACTTTAAATAGCCCACGGTGAACTATACTTTCAGTGAAACCAAATAAATGCTGTCAGCAGGACTCTCTACCCAAGATGAACCTCGTGCTACAGTCTTGTTTACACGAGTTCAAGATTTCGGACATTTCTTCCTGGCTCCGTTCAGACTTTTGTTAGCTCTGCTCCCTCGTAGTGTGGAAAAAACATTTAAATGTATTTCACATTCATGAGATTGACTTTTGCACTCTTGATGCTTATTATGGTTCAGGAAGAAATGATTAATCAGAATTTAATAAGCTTGCTTAGACTTGACTAACTACACTTTGTAATAGGAAAATTTTCTGAAGCTTAAATGGTGTAAGTGACCACTTCAAAAGCTTATTATTGTAAAAAAAAAAAAAAAAAAAAGCCAATTTATTAACATTTGCAACTGCGTAACTGAAATGCTACACCGCAAGCCATCACATCTGCAGTTATGCATTGCATCAGTAAACAAGACGACAAAGAAACTTTGCTGGCCCTTACAAAGAATGCAGGTTTAAAGGGGACATATCATGCAAAATCCACTATTTTTAGCCCTTACATAAACTTTTTTGTGTACTCTGGGAGTGCAGAAAATTTAAATGTATTCTCTTTTGGTGCTGCGTAGATATCTTTATATTCTTTTTGGGTCATATTTTTCAGTCTGTTCATTTTTCTCTATTCCCTATTATGGTTTCCTGTCTATTACATCACAGTATTTGCTGTGGAACTGCTAAACAAGATCGTGGACTTTCGGCTAACCAATTTTGTGACCTGCCTTTTTTGTTCCCTTGCAGCGATTTAGTAGTCCAAGTAAAATATACTTAATCAAATTATTGCACATCTTTAATTGTGTACAGCGAGTGAGTATCCTGTTGTGGGTGTTAAATAGTAGTTCCCAGTGTATGGACACTATAGTTAAATTACGTTCCATATTGTAGGTAGTTGTTATGGATGGAGAGGGTGTAAATACAGTAATAACACACCATTGCGATGCATTCATTTGAAGGCGTGCTTCTGCGGGTTCGTCGTCTTCATTGTCCTGCTCTGGGTCAGACTCTGGTTCGAACATGTAAGGGTGGATGGACAAGTCTTCCACTGTTGAAATCTTTAATAAACTTGGGAATAAAAAGTTTCTCTGCCGGTAGATAATCATACTGCTGCTATCAAACTACAAAAATGGCCGAACGAAGTGGAGTGGGAACGCTCTGCGACCTGGAGGGGAGGCGGGGCGTGAAATGTCTCATTCACATTTAAACAGACCGCACCAAACCCAGCTGCTCTAAGACGCACCTGAGAACAGGGGTAAACGAGGGGTCTGTCAGACCAAAGCATTGCAGTTCTACTGTATATAGACCACAAGTGAATGATTTACATATGAAAAGGAAGGATTTAAAAGCATGATATGTCCACTTTAAGGCATGTCTGCATTGGCTTCATGTAGCTATAGCCATCTTTTATATACAGTCTGTAGTTCTGCAGCAGTCATCATGATTGTACCAAGAAAGAAGCAGCATGAAAAGATAGAGAGGATTTACAGCCATGCACTGCACCCTCTGATTTAGCAGGTATTTTTTTTACAAACTTGCAATGATGAAAATATTTTTTACTAATAGCTTGTTGCTGATTGGTAAAACATTAACAGATTATATAACATTTGTTCTAGCTTCTAAACCTCTCGTGAAATATAACTTAGTGGGATGTGGTACCATCCATCTGTATGAGTGTACACAGTTTTTCTCTAAGTTAAGTCAGATGATTGAAGAAAAAAGCATTTCTTGCTTTATCAGCAGGTCCAGTTTAGGTCCTATTGGGACTTTTTTCCCCTGGTGTGTTGCTCTTGGCTGGGTTAGTACCCACGGCTGCCCCCTCCCTCCCCGCCCCAGACAAAGGCCTGTCCTGCTGACTGGGCTGAAGGCCTGAGAGGTTTGATCCTGGTATTCAGCACTTGGCGCTCACCAAGTGAAGCCAGCGTTCTCCTGTGTTTAATGTGGGCTTTCTCGCTTCAGAGGAAACAGCTTTTTGGCAGGCATTTCCAGACCACCATCACATTCTCTTCCCTTTACCTAGAACCAGCGCTTAGGATGGTTCCAATAACAAATAAACCACCACAGTAACGATCAGCCTGAGTAAGCAGAGAGACCGATAAGTAACAGTTGGTCGGCACATTGCTGGCATAGTGTTCTCAGTTGAAGTCTTGCTGTTATCTAAGATATGTTTGCCTCTTTCTGATGTCTTGTCAATAATGGTTGCCATGGTGACACAGGCCTGAGGCACATCGCCATTCTGAAGTTGGTTGGCACGGAGTTGCCAGATATGGGCGGAGTCTTGGAACTCTATCCTATCAATGGTAAGAATTTTTAATTTATACTAATTTATACTAATTTAATTTATACCGTACACATTTTCCTTATACAGGTCTGAAATCGAGCCCTGCACTCTACAACCAAGATCCAAGTCAGTTACACACACACACAAAAAAAACTGCAATGCCAGTGTTTCTTTAGTCCTCTTTAATCAGTTTGGTAAAGAGGTCCACTTACTAGTCCAACAGAAATGTTTCAGTACAGTGTCACAGCTGTCTAAAAACTTCACTGGGGAAACAGAGATGTGAGTTTGGATTGTGCAAGACTTTACAAACTAGAGCTGTTCAGTGTCGCAAGTTGCTGTAAATGTCAAATAAGGCTGCAAGAGGAAAATGTGGCTGTGCTCTCTCTCTATGATGAAATTTTACTGTGTTCCTAACTGGAATCTCTGGTCCATCCAGGGAGTGCTACCGTGGAGCGTGAAGGGCTCTCAGCTACCCTTGTGAAGGACATGAGAAACTACTTCCAAATCAGCGCAGAATACTTCTCCATGCTGCTGGTGGGAAAGGATGGCAATGTTAAGTCCTGGTACCCCTCGCCTATGTGGTCCATGGCCATCATCTATGACCTGGTAGACTCTATGCAGCTCCGCAGACAGGAGATGGCCATCCAACAGTCGCTTGGTATGCGCTGCCCTGAAGACGAATACGGTGGCTATGGCTACCATCAGCATGGATACGAACACGGTTATCAGGACGGCTATCACCAAGGGTATGGTTACTAATAGGTGTGTGCGAGCCAGTGATGCACGCCGCCCTGCAGCTGGTCCTTGGTGCTATCTTCCTTTGGCCCATAACCTTTCCCATCTTCCACCAGGCAGTTGTCACAGATGAATATTTTGTAGCACTTAGAGAAAGGAAGAAAACTGCTTTCACATATCCACTTCTTTAACATTCACTATATAGCTTAGTACGCAATATAATTAGCAGTCACATCTGGTTAGTCAATAAATGTATGGATGAACCTGGAGGTTCAGAGATGGGTTATGTACTTTAGTTTTTTTTGTTTTTTTTTTTACTTCAAACATTAGTACATCATCTGTCATCTTCACTGGGCCAAACTTACATATTCAGATTCTCAGCACACACTTTGATTTTGTAGATAATAGGAAACGTATTTATTGGACATCTGTTGCATTTGAAGTGCATTTACCAATAATAATATAAAAAGCGTTGCATTATTTCTCTTTTGTAAAGTTTCTGTTGCTATACATTGTTTGTATTTATACTCTGTTTCTATATGGCTATATGAAAATAAACATTTGTTTAATACCAGGTTCTTTGCACTGCTTGTCTAACTTTTAGTGCAAATGCACTGCAATAATCTTTTGAGATACATCTCCCCCTAGTGGCTAAATATTGTAAAAGTGGAGAAATATTTTTCAGCATGTTTTACTTGACATATGATTTAAACAACCTTAGATCTACAATAGCTTCAGACCATCTCAACTTATCATCCTCTCTATAGTCACAATTACAAACACATTTTGTGAGTGAGGATGGCTGGAATCAATTAACTTTATATTATCTAAATTATATATAGTGAAATACATTTCACTGCACTGTACTGTGTACAACTGCATGTGGCAAATAAACCTTAGACACATACTGTAGCCCAAATGGCAAAAAAAAAAAAAGTTCATGCTGGTTCTGATAGGATGGTGTCAGAGTACACAGTGTATCACAGTTTGTTGTGTATGGGGCTGCATAGCTGCAGGCCAGTGACGGTACCCGTGCTGAACCCTGTTCACCAGAAGTGCCAACAACGGGCACCTGAGCATCAGAACTGGCTCACGGAGCAATGGAAGAAGGTGGGCTGGTCTGATGAATCACATTTTCTTTTACATCACGTGGATGGCCGGGTGCGTGTGCGTCACCTACCTGGAGAACACCTGGCACCAGGATGCATAATGGGAAGAAGGCAACCCGGCAGAGGCAGTGCGATGCTTTGGGCAATGTTCTGCTGGGAAACCTCGGGTCCTGCCATCCATGTGGATGCTACTGTGACACATCCCACCTGTCTAAGCATTGCTGCAGACCATGAACACCCTTTCATGGAAACAGTATTCCCTGATGGCTATGGCCTCTTTCAGCAGGATAATGGGTCCTGCTACAAAGCTAAAATGGTTCAGGAATGATGTGAGGAGCACAAGTTTGAGGTGTTGACACTGTCCAGCACATCCCACAGATCTCAATCCAATCCAGCCTCTGTGGGATGTGCTGGACAAATAAGTCTGATCCATGGAGGCCCCACCTTCAACTTACAGAACTTAAAGGCTCTGTTGCAGATACTTACACACACACACGAACACACACACAACTCATTGTGCTCCTCAAACCACATATATAGAAAGACACGCACACACCAAAAGCTTGGGCTTCAGACTGCTTGACAGTCCCTTTCAGACCATTTTTTTTCTCTTGGCTCTATAATAGTCATGTCATGTGAACATGTGTGAATTTCCACCCACCTGCTGTTTAAACCTTCTATTAGGAGGAGTAGCCAATCAGAAGAAATCGAGCTTAAAGGGACTGAGAAAGGAGCTAAAACAGTTTAAGCCAGAGTGTGCACTGACGGGCTGCACTAAGGTCCAGTGTAAGATAAATGTGGCTTAATCTGAGCTATCAAGCATGCAGATACTCTGGTAGAGAGAAAGAATAAAAATACAGCGTTTGAGAAGAGCAGCTGATACCATTTAAGTTTTCCCTCCAAAAAACCTTCTCAGCATAACTTCAATGGATATAAATTTATGACCAAGACAATAATTGTGGGGTATTACTTGGATAGAAGTAAAACACGTAACTTGCTATTTATTTTGCAACAAATTGCATTTATACAATGATTTTTTGGCACAAACAATCACCAGTTTCATAGGTTAACAAAAACAATATTCAAGCCTCAAGTAAGAGAAGCAGGAGCCAGTTTGTTGTGCTGTCTGAATGTCAGGCATTAGCGGTCGATTGTGCCGATACTGCTCATTCTGGCTCTGAAAATAAATAAAGTGCAATGAAAATAATAGTCCAGAGGCCAGATGTATAAAACACTAAATCATACTTTTTCTGTTGGCACATAACGTAGTGTGTACTAAATTTGAGCAGGCCTCCTATTATTTTTGCCTATTTTGGATCTTCTAAAAAGCTGCAACTCTACATTATGGTCTGCTGTCCTTTTGCTGCCATAGTGTCTGATTGGGATTTTTTTCCCTTCGTTCTGAGCTTAAGAGTTAGCAGCATCTATTCCTTTTCCTCCTTGAGTAGATTTTCTTCTGTCTTCCGTCAGGAACTGAGATCACCAAATAAAAGACATTTCCTCTTCGGTTCATTACCATGTGAAACAACATGAGCTGCAATTTCATGTGCACATTTAAGGGAGTTTCTACATCCATCCATAGCTGAACAAGGCTCGTGCACGTGCACCGAGCTTCATGAAGATTAAGACTTGGAAAAAATACAACCGTGTATACTTGGAGCATATGTTATCTATGCATCTGGCCCATGATAAGTGTGTAAATTCCCAATACATGAACATTGCTGCATCTCTAGTTTGTGGATTTGCACTGGGCTGTCTTCCACAGTATTTTAATACACTCTGAGCTCGTCATAGTTTGAAGCAATACTTCAAATTCACTACAATTTCAAACAAATCTGGTAGCAGAACAAGCCCAAATTTACCCAAACTGCAGCTTCTGGTCCTTAAACTTCCATCTCCAGCGAGCAGTCAAATAGCAGCATATACAACAGGAATCATGTAAAGAAATTCACTGTCCATAAAAGAAATCCAAAACTGGCAAAGGCAGTATCAATAATTTTCCAGCAAGCACATTTGCTGTAACTCCCCACATATGAATGACAGCAATCATACACAGACAGGCTTGTTTTCAGAATATACACATTTTGTTATTCCACGTGTCCGTCACATAATCATCCATCAACAGTGTCAATCACTGTTTACCTGCTGACCATCATTCAAATAAATGCTTTCACAGTTTGTGACCATGTTACATCCGGTCCGTTGTGCAGTTTGACAGCAGCAGGTGAGATGTGGAGCGTCTTCTCTCTCGAGGCTGAGCTGTAACATCACTACAAGGACTCTTCGTCAGATTCACTGTCTGCATTTGGCTTTGTCAGGAGCTCCAGCTCCTCTCCGTCCTACAACACAAAACAACGGATGCACAAGTGGTCAAAGCCAGTGGACAAATCTGCACACACAAGTATTTTGCACATCAACATTAACAAAAAAAAAAATAAGTGGTGGGGAGTATTTAGTCCCTGGAAAACACAGAGGGGAAATGCCTTGCATTTTAAAGCCACATCTGCTAATGGACAGTTTATTTTTGTTAGTGCTCAAGCAGAGAAACAAAGATCTGAAAACTGGTATTTCACATGCATTACAAGGTTTCCTCAATCCAGATCAGAACACTGGGGATGGAATAAAATTCCAGGATAGTGTCCCCATACAGTATTGTACTGTTAAAATAGCGTCTTCCTACAAAACCCACTTCTCTACTAATGGAATTATGTGAGGTAAGGATCCAGCATGAGCCTGAATGCTACTTTCATAGCAGGGAATCAGGTTTCCTCATGCACTGAAGAAATCACATTACAGAGAAACAAGAGCCAAGTTTCCTGCAGAGCACTTGGTATGTGGGTGGGAGGAGAGGAAGTGGATATACATCTGGGTTAGGTGAGTGAAGTTGTGTGAGGAAAGGGAGTGTGTGGGCTTATGTGAATGACTACTGAGGATTTGCGGTCTGTCTCCTACCCCTCTGGACCTCTCGAACACCTCCCCGTTGATGACCCGCAGTTTTTCCCGCTGCAGGCTGAATTCCAGGTCCTTGGGCCGGCTGGCATTGTAGATAAAGATGGCCAGCAGGACTGTGGGTGCCTGAAGGAAGAAGTCCAGCGAAGGGTGGAAGTCAAAGAGGAAGAGGGACAGGCCTGTAACCAGAACAGTGGTGATCTGGCCGGTCAGCACGTGGAACATGTTGTCTCTGAATTTTAAGATGAAGGCCACAGACAAACCCAGGGCAGCTGGGGAGAACACAGAGAAGATTGTGAGACACTACAAACTTCCGGGCTCAGTCATAGACCTCTGGACATCCTGACAAGCCGAAGCTGTAATATCAATGACCTTCCTGTTTTCTAATGGAGACACAATGGTGTTATGTATTGACTGGCCTTACAACATATGAGAACATGAGTTATGTTGAAAAGCTTAAAAAGACATTTCCATGAGACTTAACCACAAACTAGTTGGAAATGTTTCCTAAAAAGACCTGCATTTATATTTACATCATCCAGAGCAGTGGGAGCATGAAAAAGTCAGATCACTGGGGATGGGAAAAAATTCCAGGGTAGTGTCCCCATAGAGAACCGTACTGTTAAATAGCTTCTTCCTTCAAAATCCACTTCACTACTAGTGGAATTATGTGAGGTAAGGATCCAGCATGAGCCTGAATGCTCAGGCATTTAACACCATTATACACCATTAACACAATAACAAGAGTGTGAAATTTCTGTAACATTTTGGGAGAAATGCAAATTTTAAAATAACTAGTCCAGGTAATATGAAGCTACATCCAGCAGCTGGGTTAGCTCAGCTTAGCAGTGAGACTAGAACCAAATAACCTGCCAGGTTCTGTTCACGGCCCCACATCTGAGCTTCTACAAACAGAATTTGGTGCTGCACCATCACCTCCGCTATTAATGAACATCATTTCTCTTCCTTGGCCAGCATGAACATCTCCAGCAACAAAGATTACACCAGGACGTCTCTGTTCCATAAACATCACATTTATGCGCGCTTGATTAGAGACATATAAGTACATTTAGTCTTCCAATAACAAGCTGTATAAAATAGTGTTTATATGCACTGGGCCAGAGCATCTCCAAAACCGCAGCTCTTTTTTGGGGTGTTCCTGGTCTGCAGTGGTCAGTATCTTACAAAAGTGGTCCAAGGACAGAACAGTAGTGATGCATGCAACAGTTTGAGGAGCACAATAACAAGTTTGAGGTGTTGACTCCAAAGTCCCATAGATCTCAATCCAATCGAGCATCCGTGGGATGTGCTGGAGGTTAAAAAAAACTGTATTGACAGTACGAGCAGTTGTCATTAATCCACCATTACTCACCAGTGACCAGCACCAGGCCCAGGGAATAAATGTTATGTCCATGCAGGAGGCCACAGTGCATGGTGAGGCCTCGTGACTCACTGCTGAGCCCAATAGTCAGACCGTTAAACACCACACCAAAGGCATACCTAAAAAACACGCAGCAAACCACTGAGGTTAGAGTCAAAGTTATCCATGTGTCTTCTGCTTTCCTATTTTCGTCACAAGCTGCTTCTCACAGTTTACTGTTCTGTATGAAGATGCTTTCAGTGAGCTGCTCTCCTTCCTTGAGAATCTTCTCATTGTAGATGTTGGCCGTGGCAGAGATGAAGCACTGGAGGAGGAGCAGGATTTGACCCACGCCCAGAGTTCGAAGCTTTGCCACTACTCTGTCCCTCCAGGCCTGGCCGGGCAGGGCCGATGCCCATGATCCACTGGCACTGCAAAATAACAAAGATGTGAAAAAATGAATAAGTTGCAAAAGAAATGCTCATCAGGAGTTTCCAAAGCCCACTGTGGCTTTTTCTTACAGCTTACTGCTTTTCTCAACTCAGCAGTCAAAAACACAATCATTTTCCATCTAATATTACAAATGTGACAGATGTGTCAAGCCTCACGAAGAGCAACATCAATATATTTTTCAACGTAGTGAATGAATCTTTACCACTTTCTATTTTAATTTGTTATGCTAACTGAATCTAATGGTACCAAGCTTTATTACTAACTTTAAAATCCTCACTCCCAGGACAGTTTTAGCTCAGGCTGGCAGGTCTGCTTTATTGTCCTGAAGGCTCATCCACTGGCATAATATTCTTTACGTGGCTATTCTCTGTCCCAGCTTACTTACAGATCTACATTACTGAAAAAAAGTGCATGCAGTTACTATTTTTGCCATCCAAGACTCTTCTTTCCATCTCTCCCAACAGCCTGTAGTGAATTTGGGAAAAGGGAAGCCTAATGTGCAGCTTCCCAGTGAGATACTTTACTCACTAAATAAATTCAAGGTGATTATAAATGTGACTATATTATAAGCACAGTGACAACTGCCCATGTTTGACCTGTTATGAATTGGTATTTTAAGTTTTCATAGCATTAACATATTTAATTCAAATGTTTCCATACTTCATCCTTTAGATTATGTGTGTGTTTATGCTCACTGGGTGTGTATTGTTTTGTGTTGTGCTGCTGCCCATCTTGGTCTGGACTCTCTCTGAAGTTCTATCTTCGGGTTAAATAAAGGTTAAAAGTTGGTGCGTGCCTCACATTACCTGCTGTTCTTCATCTGCTCCAGAAGCTGCGTGTAGAGGAAGCAAGAGTTGGAGGGGGTGGAAAGTGGGTTTGAGTGGAGACTGGGAACGGCTATTGAGTTCTGCTTGCCTCCTGATCCTGTTGTCAAGGAAACGATGGACAGGAAGAGAATAACCAACGCTGCCCACTGAACCCAAGACAGACGCCTCCTACAGGAAAAGGCCAGAATAAAAGCTTAATCTATTATCTTATGATGCAGTAATAAAAACAGCAGCCTGGAGATCAAATTCATTGTGACTGCTTTAGTGTACTGAGACAAGCAAAACACATTCAGTAACAGTATAAACAACTGGACAACAGGAAAGAATGTTTCTTCTCCTCAAGAGACCACACAAAAAAATATTAGCAAAATATCACCTCGCAGTCTGTAATCGAACATAAACACCATCCTTCTGAAGGACAGAACATTACAGAAGGGTTAAACGAGCAACTTACTTCAGGACTATTCTAAAGAGTACAGCCGTGGTCAGAATGACAAAGTTGGAGAACAGCACCGCCATAGCCTGGGAACAAGGAGAGGGACAGCAGACTCAGAGATACAACAGCTCAGCACATGCTAACAGCATCAAACACACTGCCTTGGGCAGGACATGCAAATGCCAGTCTGATATGAAAAGGTAAAATCTACATTCAGATAACAAGTAAACTGGCAAATGAAACTTGGATGTTAACAATGGTTGAATAATTGGGAGTCCAGGCAAAAAAAACTTTCCATCTAGCAGCTATCATTCAGCACATGCCTTATCTGTACTAACCGGCTGCAGGTAGCTCATAACATAGAAGATGATGAGGTTGTCGAGAAAGTAAAGGAAAGCGGGGACGGCCCACTTCAGGGAGCTGAGGAAGGAAGAGGTGGAGGTAGGACCCAAATCTCTGCATGATCGGCCCTCTGAAGCAACAAACAGAACGGAGCACAGAAAGAAAGAAACAGTAGAAATAAATCATAGTATCCAGGTTACAAATCACTTCCTGTGCTATTTGCATAGGCGAAAATTGTGCTTAGAACACAACTAGGCCATTTTGTAATGGTTAATTCAACATTCCTGTTGCCACTGACCTTTAACAGTTGACCTTACTCCACCTGGCCATCATTCTGTAGCCTGTCCCTTATAGAATGAATTAGTTTAGTTTTTTTAGTGCCTTCTACCATCGAAGTTACCGGGTATATTCAAACCATTACTGAAAGGTGTCATTCCAACAGGCAGCCCCACCTATGAAGGATAAGCTAACAGGTGTAACCCCAAAACTCTGTGACTCTGCTCAGGTTGCTTCCAGCATGGCAGCAATTTTCAGATAGTTCTCTGGAAGTCCTGTCATGACAGCCTTACACATCTGTAATGCATCATGTCCTTCCTCAATATTCCTCAGTAAAACTGTGGATACCCAGTCTGAGCTTAGTGAAGGAAGAGCAGAATTTTAAAAAAAAGAGCACGCTAATGTACACACTCATGATGTGACACTTTGGGCTCTTCTAGTGAACTCCTGTTTGATCTCTGAGTGGCAGCCATAGAAACAGCTCTTTCCACTAATAATGGTCCTCAATGTGAAAGTTGGGCCAGTCTGTCAAAAACTTTTGCTATCTGTGCAGGTTTGAGGTGAAAACGTAGGTATACAAATGAAGTGATAAGAATGGAACATTCAAGGAGGTTCACAAGGACACAACATCGAGGAAAAGATCAGCCATATTTAACTGTTATGTTTTATTTAAATGTTTCTGTTTATTTTTAACTCGCAAGACTTGTAATCACACTGTTAACATGCAACATCATCCTAGTTTCTTTCTAAGTGCTTGCACTATGTTTGCATATTCTAGTAACTTAGCCAGATCTCTGAAACTGAGATTTGACATGAAACCAGAGTATTTCAAAAAGCTGATCACAACCAGGATGCACACGGTGACATCGATGCTTACCTCGGACTATGACCCTAACTGCCATAACCAGACAGAAGAGCAGTTTAAGAGCCTCAGCAAGCAGATTGACAGATGCAGGGAGGAAGTCATATTTGTTTTCTGCAAATAGAACAAGAACACAGAAACACACTCAACAAGCTGCCAACACACCAGAAAAATTAACAGATTGTCACTGTTTTAAAATATGAGCTGAGCTGAAGAGAAGCTAAACAAATCTTTGTACCCCTCTGTGAAAAATGTTTTAAAAGTGTGCATTTATTGACAGGCAATCACCAGCATTGGCAGACATTTTGAGCAGTAGGATGCGGCTGGTCCCCAGTGTTACAAAGCCCAGCCCAAGAGCAAGCGTGTAGGCTGATGAGCGGGAGCACATCCTGGGGCACGAGGGACAGCACACCATGGCTGGGGCTGGAAATGGATACAACCAAACCTGCTGGAATACATAAAATACACGCAAATAAGCACATACACACTTAGAGAGACACACACAGACAGCATTTATGATAATACTGCCAAAGAAATTTTACCATTGCTGTATGTGAATCTGAAAAGACAAGGATCATCATTCTAATAGCCCAAACTAACAGGATATATATATATATATATATATATATAACTAAAAATTGCAGAAAATATTTTGTAAAATGAATCAAATACAGGACACTGAACACAAAATTGCAAGTTCATTTGGTTATAAATCACTCTATAAACCATAACTGAGCCTCCACCATGTTTTACAGATGGCTATAACCACTCAGTGTACCTCTCTAATGACTTCCTCTACACATAGTGACGATGATTTGAACCAAAATTTTCAAATTTGGAGCCACCACTCAATAAGTCCTGTTGCTACAGATTTTCAGCTCAGTTCCTGTGTAATTTGGTTATGCCACAACCTTTTCTTCCTGTTTCCCTTCCTTAAGAATGGCTTTTTGACAGCCACCACTGAGACCATTTCTGATGCGGCCTTAGTGAACAGTGGATGGATTAACTGAAGCGCATCTCTCTGGTCCTGTGTCAGGTATTTGCTGAATTTTTCGTATTTCTTAAGGACATTACTTATAGATACTGCTCATCTGCTGTGGCTATTTTTTTTTTTAGGCCTAACACTCCTGTCCTCCATTTGTCTACTTTCCTCAGCATTTTGCACACCGTGGTGCAGTGTGAACCTATGCCAGGTTTTCTGCTAATAGCTCTTTGGGACTCACCTTGCTGGTGCAAAAATAATAATAATAATCATTGGCATTTTTTTGTAGATTCAAATAAATGAATGGGACTAAAAGTTTTTGTGACACGCTGCTGGTATTCTCGCTTTACTTTTAGAGTCAGCACATTTGACACAGTATTTCCTCTCTTTCCCAAAGCACAAGATAAAATTTATCTTTCTGTAATCTAATCGGACTGTATCCGAACCATTTACGATTGGTCTGACAAAACTCGCACCTTAAAGACCAAGGCTTGGCTGTAATTATTAGTGATAATTAGTGCACTTTCCACTTTTTCTAGACTTAACGACTAACAAAACAAACTAATGCAAAATTAGCCGACATTTTTTAATCAAGTTCCAGCTTTTGAGATAATTTAAACTCCACTGCCATGTCCAAAAGCTATTTAAAAAACTCTGCTCACACACACACACACACACACACACACACACACACACACACACACACACACACACACACACACACACACACACAGCTCAGATCCTGAAGCTCAAAAGTAGCCTAGCATCATTAGCCTTTTAACCGTCACGGTTCTGTGAATAAATCCCGCCAATAAAAGCAAGATGTTTGTTCCTTTAAATATTCAGAAATATATTTCTGAGGCCACCGTCAACAACATGCAAACAAAAGGCAGTATTATAAATACCTAACAGCTTTCCTTCTTTAGTACAAAACACAGCTGAAACACCGTATTTTGTCAACACCGGCGCTTCCTGGTTACTCTGCGCAGGCGTACTGCCACGTTGCGACGTCATCCAGATTCACGAGAGTCCCGTCATGTTTCTGCGCACAGGGCGCGCGCATGAACAGCAAATAGACGGGCAAAAACTACAGTAGGTAGGAAAATACAGTAATACATAAATACATGTGTAAGTCTGAGAATAGACTGAGAGAGGCTTTAACTCAACACTCGGTTCAGAGAGGCAATAGAGTAGAGAAGTAAATAAATAAGTAAATAAATGTTCAGAGATGTAACAATATTTCTATTGCATAAAATTTAACTAACCCAAAATGACGTGCGCCTACATGTATTACACATAGAGTAATGTTTTCTCTGAAATTATAGCATGTTTTTATGAAATAATCTTCCGGGACATTGTGAGGGCAGACTAATTTACGATGTAATTTTCAGCACTCATCCCTACTGCACTTTTTCAGGGTCCTTCAGGCATGACTCACAGCAAAACACGTAAGGTTCCAATTGCAAGAGAAAAAAAAATATGCAGACGTGCAGTTCATTGCCCTGGGACATAATGTTTGAACACGCAAGTGTGGGTTTGTGAATGCGCGTCAGTGGCGGATAAAGCACAGAGCAGACCTCCCTGTCAGAAGATCTTGACTTGCAGAAGAGACCCGCTCACACCTGGAGGACTGATCATCAGTATGAGGCTCCGTGTCGGGGCTGGAGCTTGCTGTCTCCTGCCTGTCCTGGTTCTTCTGACTGTCCGCAATGTCGACGCAAACCAGCCTCAGGAGAGACGCTACTACATTGCTGCAGTTGAGATAGATTGGAACTACTCTGGCAGTGACACAAACGGGTAGGACAACGCTTCAAAATT
Source organism: Archocentrus centrarchus (assembly GCF_007364275.1). Taxonomy (NCBI): domain Eukaryota; kingdom Metazoa; phylum Chordata; class Actinopteri; order Cichliformes; family Cichlidae; genus Archocentrus; species Archocentrus centrarchus. The sequence continues at coordinate 33,645,202 of NC_044366.1, forward strand.
TGATATTAAGTGACTAGAATTTTTTTTTTTAACATCTGGTGATTTTATTGTTGTATTTATTTATTTATTCTATTTTATTATGCAGTCACACCTTGTTAAATCAGTACTGTTCACACCTTAAAGTCTGTGCACCACTGTGTGTATGTAATGTGGGTATTTTCTTATGTGTGCATAATGAGTAATGTTTTGTGTTTTTCTACCCTTCCTTAGTGCTGGTCCCACCTATAAGAAAATGGTCTTTCGGGAGTATGATAAAGACTTCAGACAGGCTAAGAGTCATCCATCCTGGTTAGGTGACTGATGCATGTGGTTTATATGAGCACACTGTATGTCTGGTTTAAATTATTAAGTAACACTTGAGCTGTTTCCAAATTCACTTACTTGCATCATAGAAAGATGTATTTCCCAATAACTTTCCCAGAAAGGAGTTGATACATACATGCTTGTTTTGTTTTTTTAAGTAGTTCCTTAAATGAACTACGTAATCTGGTACTAATCGGGGATATCAGGAAATCTTCAACTGCTAATACCATTAATCAGTAATTGAAGACGATGGCAGGTACATTTTTTCTCCAGTACGTTACATTACAGGAAGATTACGGAAAACCGTGTTCCTCCTGTATCAGAGACTTTCTGAATCAGTGCTGAGAAATGTTTAAGATGTCCTGGATGCTCAACACTGACAGAAAACAATCATCAGTCACTCTTGGGTGCAGCAGGGAGAAATTTAACTTAGATATTTTCAGGACACATTAAGTTATTGTTCCCTTATTGTGTCATCTGACTAATTGGCTTATGTCACCCTGAGTGTGTGTTAATGAATAAGCAGCTATCACTTGTACAGTTTTCTTAGAAAGAACTGAATAAAAAGGTGAATTCATTCTGTTTTTACAAATGCTACATTAAAACTACATCAGCATGATGGGAGGTTTTTTTTTATTTATTTTCTTGGACTTTCTCCCTTCCTCTTCCTGCGTAGTGCCAAAGTACATATTTTTTGCAGGATGGCGAAATAACAGTAACACGCTAATTCCTTTCCAGGAAAGTAAGAGAAAAAAAAGCAAAGCAGTGAATAAAGGCTACTGTCATTTCATTGCAAATGTCTGTGGTTCAAATCAACAATAATTAAAGGGAAAGAGTGACGATTCAGTCTGAGTGTATCCCAGTGTGTCGCAGTGATGAACCAAAGCCTAAAAATGACATGATTCCACATAAATAAACTTGTCTGCAGGTCTCCTTGGGCCCACGCTGAGGGCGGAGGAGGGGGAGACGATTGTCGTCACTTTCAGAAACATGGCGAGCAGCTCATGTAGCATCCACCCGCATGGGGTGGCTTACGGGAAACAGTCTGAGGGTGAGTGACTTTTAATCCAGCTGCTAACAGATGAATGTGACAGATGGTGCAAACCTAAAAACAGCAGTACCACTGAATAACACAGCCTGCCTTTTAGGGTCACTGCGGGGGCTCACGATGTCCCTCATTGTAATAATTACACAACATTAGCCAATACAACAAACAACTCTGTTTGTTTTCTTCTAAAATATTAACCAGGCAGGCTGATTATCAAAGTAGACAGTTCTGAAGTCCAACAGGAACAGCTGCTAAGCCTTAGGAAATCACTGTCTGAGTCCCTACACACAGGAAGAAATTAATGTGGATTTCGGAAATTGAGACAAAGTGTTCCTTAATTTGAACTTAATGCAAAAATTCAGAGTGCTCAGGAAATACAAAAATTAAAGAACACCTTACAGGAAAATCTTCATTATTCTTGGAATCTGTTCAAAGTTGGTTATAAAAAGGCAAAAAATCTTCTCAGATCATTTTACCATTGTGATATAATGCGATATAGGGCAGCGTGGTGGTCAGCACTGTTGCCTCTCAGCAAGAAGGACCTGGGTTTGCATCCAGCATCTGGCCGAGGCCTCTCTGTGTGGAGTTTGCATGTTCTCCTTAGGTCTGTGTGGGCTTTCTCCAGGTACACCGGTTTCCTCCCACAGTCAAAGACATGCAGTTAGTGGGGTTAGGTTAACTTGTGAGTCTAAATTGCCCATAGGTGTGAATGGTTGTCTGTCTCTCTGTCTTAGTCCTGTGGCAGATTGGTGACCTGTCCAGGGTGTACCCTGCCTCGCCCCTATGACAGCTGGGACAGGCTCCAGCCCCCCCCCCCCCGCGACCCTGAATTGGATAAATGGAAGAAAGTGGATGGATGGAATTGTGATATATTACTTTTAACAATTCCTTATTCATCTGTAATACCCCTGCATCTGTGTACTTTCTTCACAGGAGCCCACTACTTTGACAACACATCACAAAAAGAGAAAGAGGATGACACAGTATATCCCAACAGTGAACATGTTTACTACTGGGAGGTGACGTCAGATGTTGCTCCTCAGGAAAATGACCCCACCTGTCTCACCTACACCTATATCTCCCACCAAAATGTGGTCATGGACTACAACTCCGGCCTCATTGGCACTTTGCTCATTTGCAAGCCAGGTAAGTGTTGGTGCTTTGTGTGTTTATTAGTGTGGGTTTTTTTTAATTGACTGGTAATAAGTTTTAATTTCTGTCTCTTTTTTCTGTCTCTCAGGCAGTCTAGATGAGTCGGGGCAGCAGGTTGGCATCCACCACGAGTTTGTATTTCTGTTTGGCGTGTTTGATGAGAACCAGAGCAAATACGAGCCTAACGGCTATGCCTCAGACAACCACGTAAAATACACAATCAATGGATATACAAAAGGATCTCTGCCCAGTAAGTCTGTACAACACTCAGTCATTTGTCACCAAGGGAGATAAAAGTGAGCCTGTTTTGATATGCAGATTTGATGCATAAATATCAATAGAAATTAAACAAAAACAATAAATAAGCAATAAATGAGACGTATTAATCTTTAGCTATGGTTGACTCCGTTTGCTGAGGTTAACACAGTCGTGGCCAAAGGTTTTGGCATCGGCACAAAGTTTTACGGGCGCTTTGTTGCTTCAGTTTCCATTTAAATTATTGTTTACATGTTTCTATGATACAGTTAAGAACAATCACAAAGATTTTATGAGTTTCAAAAACTTTGCTGCTCCTAAAACATTTGGCCACAGCCGACGCCACAGCTGACACTTCCCTCTTTGGTTACAAAAACAAAAGAACACAAAGGTAAAAATGACAGAGACCCAAAGTTTCCTCTTTCCCTTCCAGATATCAGCATGTGTGCCCATGCCTCTGTGAGACTACATCTGGTGGGTATGAGCTCCGAGTCTGAGGTATTCTCAGTGCACATGAACGGGCAGGTGCTGGAGCACACCGGGCATAAAGTGTCATCGGTCGGGCTCATCAGTGGCTCTTCCATCACCGCCAGCATGGTGGCTGTCCACACAGGCCGCTGGCTGCTCTCCTCACACACCACCAGGCACATACAAGGTTAGTGTTTCTATACAGTCTCTACATTATGCAGAGTAGAAAAGCATTTACGCATGTAGCTAAACTGATGCTAAAAATGTATACCTACCGTTGCAGCTGGCATGCATGCTTTTGTGGATGTGATGAACTGTGACGGCTTTGAAAAACCCAATCGATGGATGACGATTGCACAAAGACGACAAAGCAGGGAGTGGAAATACTACATTGCTGCTGAGGAAATTGTCTGGGACTACGCACCTACCACGCAAGATCATATTGATGAGTAAGCAGTATGTAGAGAATACATTTTAAAACATTTGATATATTATGGCAAGTGTCAAGTGAGTTGAGATCTTGGTTACCCGAGAGCCTATGCCTGGTACTATGTGGGCAATCATAATTCTGATTTACAAAAGTGTTAAAGGATGATTTCTATGAATGTAACAAATGATCTGTATGATTTTCAGTTAGATGATAAGTGTGTGTGTGATACAGAGATGATTTGAAGCACGACGTATTAAGGAAGTTGTAAAATCTTGGAAAATCACTGAGCAGGGTAAAAGAGGAACCCGAAAACATTGCTTGGAAACAAGCAAGAGCAAAGTTAAAAACATGTTAAAAATATCTTAAGTGGAAAAGTATCTCATAGACCCATGTATTAGCGAGAAATAAAGTAATGTCTAAGCCAAACACCATAACTGGAAATGGACGGTGGAGTGATAGTTTGTCATGATGATGTTTGAAAACTAGAATGTGTCTTAGAATTAAACTATAAAGGACGATGTACAGAAGCATCGGACGAGAATTACAGGAGCTTCTTCCCGACATTTTCAGCCCACTTCAACAACCCAGCTCATAAGTATTTCATCATGATTGTGATCTAGTTATTTTGAGGATTATACTCTATAATTGACTTATATTGATTTTGACTTCTGAATTTTAAGTTGATTACTGAATTTTAAGAATTGATTGAGTATTGATTTTAAGCTAGTTGCAATCTGCTTGAGCTGAAACCTGCAAATTAAAATTGACTCTAAAAAGTCAGTATAGTTCCTTCGAGAATTATTTCCCCTATTAACGGTACACTTAGTCTCATGCTATAGTAAAACTATAAGCAAGTTAAGCTCCAACATCTAGCTCTGTTTTGGTCACACTAGTCTTGAATCCACTTAAACTAAATATATGTCCTTAGGGCTTATACCTAGCCATTAAATAATCCCTGGCACGTACCAAGCGCACAGATCTGTAAGGGGTAAACCACTAAAACTAGCGGGACTGTGCTTCGGGGTCAGCTGCGTAAGCCTTCCTGACTGGCGGCATCGGGGTGCAGAGGAAGCAGGGCAGACGCTAGGACTATCAGTGGTAAGAAGCCAGGCGAGTTACCCCGCCACAGCTTAAGTAGTATTATATCAAATCAGTTAGGGTAATACTCCGCTGATGTGTAATCAGGACCCTATTAAACGGAGTAGCTGTCGCAGATATAACCTGTGGGATCTAACACAAGATATAGTTTTTCGTTTATGAATAATTAGAACCACTAATGTGCTAACATGAACTGATACAAGAATGTCTAATCTTTTTGTGTAGGGACTTCAAGCGCCAGTACTTGAGTCAGTCAGCAACACGCATAGGTGGGAAGTACAAGAAGGTGGTGTACACTCAGTACAAAGATGAGACGTTCACTGAGAGGTCGGAGTCCCAGCAGAGGAAAAATGAGCTGGGTATCTTGGGCCCAGTGATCAGAGCGCAAATCAGAGATGTCATCACGGTGAGAGAACTTTTATTTGAGACCAGATCATACCAGCTTAGCACCCCGCGAGTTAAATTATTATTCAAATTACTCTACATTATCGTAGAAGCCACATAACTCAAAGCAGACTCAAAAAGAAGCTCAAAAGTATCGTGCTTCAAATGCTGTACTTTAAAAGCTGTCTCACTCTTAGTTCTGGCTGAGGGAACATGGTAAATGGACCAGTTCTTATATAGCGCTTTTCTACTCTGTCTGAGCACTCAAACCGCTCATACAACACATTTTACATTTACCCATTCATACAAGCACTTCCATGAGTAACTAAGCTAAGTGCTTTTAAACATTCACACACCAACGCTTGCGCTGGAGAGCAACTTGGGGTTCAGTATCTTTCCCAGGGATACTTTGGCATGCAGCCTGGAGCAGCCAGGAATCAAACTGCCGACCTTCCGATCAGTAGGTGACCTGCTCTACCTCCTGAGCTACGGCCACCCAACATGAACTGACTGGCTATAAAATGACAGCTCTTTGGGCATCAATACACTTCACTATGTGATTTAAAACTTTAAGTGTATTCTAAAACTGAAAATCTCCAAAATTCGAGGAACAGATATACTGTTGAGTTGAAAGTCAGCATTCTATCCTCAGTCGGTGGTATTTAAAATCAATAAACACAGAACCAACACAAGAATTGTGTGTCACACTGAAGTGCACTGTAGGGATTGCACAGTCGTTTCACAGTGATTACAGACTGTGTGTCCTCATGTACCCTCTCCTGCTGTTACAGATTGTTTTTAAAAACAAGGCCTCCAGGCCCTACAGTATCTACCCACATGGACTGACAATAGAGAAATCCCAAGAAGGAGTCAACTATCCAGAGGGAGGTACTGATTTCTCATCCATGTAAAACAGATTGATTGAATATTGATTGGAAGCCTGAGCTGTGCACACTGGTTCAATTATGTAAAAAGCACATATATTTGATGGCATTTTTGTAATGTGGTTGTCAGGAAACCATTCTCATGGCGTTCAGCCAGGTGAGACACACACCTATGTGTGGAAAGTGCTCGAAGAGGATGAGCCTTTGGAGGAAGATGCCCGATGTCTGACGCGACTGTACCACAGTGCAGTGAACACACCACGTGACATCGCCTCCGGACTGATCGGGCCGATGCTCATCTGCAAGAGTCAGTCCCTCAATGTCAGGAATGTGCAGGTAAAAACAAAGTTACCAAAAAATAAAAATAAAGCCACTAATAAAATTTTATATATATAATTTTTGATTCAGTTTAGTTTCAGTCAGTTGTCAGAGTGGGTTCACTCATTTGAATTTAGTTGTTACTGTTTCAAAATGTTTCATTTTCCTCTAATTTTTATTATTTTCATTGCATTCCTTTTATATTTTATTGTCATGTGGACAATAAAATATAAAAGGAATGCAAACTGAGTTGTTTATGCTGTCGATATCGAAACTGTAAAAAGGAGGGTTTTTTTGTCTGCAGCTGAAAGCAGACAAAGAGCAGCATGCCGTTTTTGCCGTCTTCGATGAGAACAAGAGTTGGTATCTGGAGGATAACATTCGCCAATATTGTGATCGATCTAAAGTCAACAGAGAAGACCCGGAATTTTATAAATCCAATATCAAGCACAGTAAGTTTTTGTTTGAGTGAATTAAAGTTCATGTGACACATTGACCTCGCGTGTACCTGGCTGCAGTAAACTAATCTTCATGAATTGCCTTACAGCCATTAACGGTTATGTCTTTAAGAACAACCCACCCTTGGGATTCTGCAATGGTGAGGTTGCGACATGGCACGTGTCCAGCATTGGTGCACAGGACTACATCCAGACAGCTACCTTCTACGGCCACACATTTGAGCTGAATGAGAGAACAGAGGACTTCCTAAGCCTCTACCCCATGACTGGGGAGACCATCACAATGAAAATGCTCAACACTGGTCAGTAAGGACTGACGATGTTCATTTTCTGATTTTTACATCCAGACCTTGAATTTGTCATGATAGCTTTAGCTTCAAAAATGCACTGAAAGCAACACTACACTGACCTGCTGCTTTCAGTGAATTTTTGCATAAAACTGCATATTAAGTGTAGATTAATAGATACAATGGTTTAACCTTGGACTGTAAATGAAATATTGACATCGATATCTGTTCTGAAAATTAAAACCAATGCAGTTATATAGAAGTCTATGGAAACACAGCCCTCAGCTCTCTTATTATGTGACCTTGATAAACAAATTTTTGATGAGTTTACGGGCCTAAGTGTTAGACTACAGTTCATAGCTAATATAACAAGAAGTTCATCTTGTGTAATGTGATTAAAAACCAGGATATGCGTGTTCAGATTCACCAAGCTGATTTTTTTTTTGTTTGTCTCGTAAACCAGGTGTCTGGCTTCTTGCTTCCCTGAGTTCGCATGAGACAACTAAAGGAATGCGTATAAAGTTTCAGGATGTTGAGTGCTTTCGTGACTACCAGTATGAATACGAAGATGGTTCATCACCAAACGAGTTTAATGTGTGGAAGCCCCCAAGCTTCAACGACATCAAAGAAACGAAAAAGAAGGAGCCAGAGCCTGTTAAAGCAACAGCAGTGGATCCAGATATCGACACAGATATGTTTGCAGAAGAACTGGGTCTCAGGTCTCTGAAGAACCAGTCTACTGACTCAGATATGGAGAGGTTGGACCTCTCTTTCCTTGATTACGGTGCCGTGAATGTGCTTGACAGAGATATGAACAACACCCTTGATTTCAAGGAGACAAAGAGTGAACCAGAGACTGCTACCACAAAGCCAGATGCACTAAATCAGATTTGGTTTCTTATGTGGAAAGTCTTGAACATTACAGCTGCTTATTTGCAGGACCAAAGCGCTACTGAGAACGCAACGCACGTACAGAACAGCAGCACACCGTCGACACAGTCTGCCTCGGACAATTCCACTCTGTATCAAGCAGGGAACCCAACTGTTCTGAATAGCCACAATGTGTCACTACAGAATTACAGTACAACTGGAAATGGCAGTGCTTCTGATAATGTCACTGTTTCTGGCACAAAGAATGCAACGCTTCACAAAACTACAGCATCATCTATGACTGGAAATACAGCTGCAGAGACTACCCATCTCACCATAGCATTGCAAGAGCCAACCAATCTCACTGCAGCATTGCCAGGAAATTCAAGTTACATTTTAGAAAGGGAAAGAGTAAATGTAACAGTGACTGTTGATATCGAGGAGATGGTACCGGACTTCGAGGAGAAACACACCAGAGGGGATGTGTTCTCTTACTCTGTGCCTCTGTCAGAGCCTGGCATTAACAGTCTCAATAACAGCCTAAACAGCAGTTTATCAGCTGACACTCTGTTAGACAGTGCAAAAGTGGAAGACGAGAATAACACAGCAATAAAACATATCAACATCTCAGCAGAGGGAACAAACCATTTGTTGTCAGTTCCAGAGGCAGATGCTCAGGAAGTCAGCAGCAGCAGCACAGAAAGAAACAACTTAACCGACTTGGAATTGGTTGATAGCGTAGATAATAAAACCAGTGACAATAACACTTTTGTTAGCGCAGAAGAGCTGGAGTACAAACTTCAAATCAGTCTCGAAGTTGTTCCAACCAATTCCAGCTTGGAAAATGTGACCCATATTTTGCTTGAGAATGAGCAAAATGTCACAGTGAATGCATCCAGATCAGACCTGTCAGGGATGAGCAGTATGGAGCGTGACGAGAACGTCACAGCGCTTCTTGACAAGTTTACCAACACATCATTGGGAAGTCTGTCTAATGACACTGTAGTTTCAGCTAACCTGTCCCTCTTTGGTGTTACAGTAAAAAGCACCAGTTCTGAAGAGCGATACTCCTCTGAGAGCAGTGAGGTGCTTATCTATCTTAAGGAAAACCATACAGAGGCTATTAAAACCACCTTGGTCAAATTACAAGGTCACAACTGGACTTACGAAGGAATTTATCAAACAGTCCCCGAGGAAATGCCTGATCACATGAAGAAATTCTTTGAGAAAGGAACCCTCCCTCAAACAACAGCACCTCCAAAGAAGAAACGTAGGACTGTGATCCGTCGGCAGAGACCTGAGCAGGGCCATGGTATGAAAACAAGAAGAAAGAAGGAATATAAGCCTCAGGCCCGGACTGGTTTACCATTCTCTCCTCGTGGATTTAATCCAGGAATGACCCCTCGTGGGTCGCGGCCCCACACACCACAATCTGAAGTGGATGAGGACCATCTCATTAACATGCCCGTTGTTATTGGTGTACCTCGGCCTGATTTCAGTGACTATGAGCTATATATTCCCGGGGAAGAGCCAGATCACCTAGGGCTAGAAAAACAAGACATCAATGCTAATGAATATGAGTATGTGATGTACAAAGACCCCTACAGTGATCGTGAAGATATCAAGAACCTTAACCTAGATGAGACCACCAAATATTACTTACAAATGTTTGGCTCCAACATCAAAGCTTATTTTATTGCTGCCGAGGAGGTTCAATGGGACTACGCAGGCTATGGGCACAGGTAAGCTCTGAGACGTAAATGTTTAAAAACAAATATAACACTATAATACTAGAAATCTGTAAAGCAAGAACATATTAGCTAAAGCACAATCCTGTTATTGGAACAGGAGGCAAGAAAAGTCTGAACTAATCAGCCGAGAAACTAAGTTCACTAAGGTGGTTTTCCGAGGCTACATGGATAGTAGCTTCCAAACGCCCGACATCCGTGGGGAGATAGAAGAGCATCTCGGCATCCTGGGGCCTGTCATCAAAGCAGAGGTCGGACAAAGCATCATGGTAAGACTGAGCCGGCATAAACCGGTTGCCTTTGCTTTCTTTATATTTCTAGATTTTATATATTGTATTAAACTCTCATTGTTATGTGCAGTGCTCTGTCCAAAGCTAACAAGAGCCATCTAACCAGTGCTGCAATTAGCTAAACTAAGCTAACTGACTGACCCCGCAAACAGAGATCTCATAATCTAACTCTCAGCAAGCGTAAAAAAGTAAATATTTTGAAACTGGATCTTCTCAAAATACAGAATGTGTCATTTTGTCTCACAGGTGGTGTTCAGGAACAATGCCAACCGTCCATATTCTATACACCCTAATGGGGTGTCCTATACCAAGAGGACAGAGGGTCTGTCCTATGAGGATGACTCCACGTACTGGTTCAAATATGACAATGAGGTTCAACCCAATAGCACCTTTACTTATTTATGGAAAGTTGAGCATGCAGTTGGGCCAAAACCAGAAGAGTCTGACTGCCGTACCTGGGCCTACTATTCAGGCGTTAATCCTGTGAGTGCTTATTAGGACTTATTATAAAAGGGGAGATGCAGTGACTTTTCAGCTAAATATATGTAGCATGCCAGAAGGTAGTTGAATTTGCAAAAACAAATTAATGACATGAAAAAGGTCAAATGTTTTTCATTTTTAATATTTATTTAAAATAATGTGGAACCTCACGTGTCTCTTAGGAAAGGGATATCCACTCCGGCTTGATCGGGCCTTTGCTGGTGTGTCGAGAGGGAACCTTGGACAAGACGTTAACAAATACGAGAGAATTCACATTACTTTTCATGACCTTTGATGAGTCGCAGAGCTGGTACTACGAGAAGAACCGCGATATAATGCAAAGGAAAAGGCGAAGGAAAATCATGGATCCCAACTTGAAGGAGAACTTAAAGTTCCACTGTAATCCACCCAAAATGTGTTTAGATAAAATAGCTTCCATACTGTGCACTTATCTAGAGACAAAAAAGTGTATAAACCTGTCTTGTTTGGTGTTTCTCCAGCCATCAATGGAATTGTACACAGCCTGAAGGGCCTGAGGATGTACACCAACCAGCTCGTGACCTGGCACCTCATCAACATGGGTTCTCCCACTGACTTTCATAGTGTCCACTTCCATGGGCAGACATTTATCCACAAGAAGACCACCAGCTATAGACAGGCTGTCTACCCACTGCTGCCTGGTGAGTAAGATATGTAAATTCAATGTAACGCCTTCTTCATTACATTTTAAAGATTAGAAGTCACATCCTACCGTATTTGGATTGTCAGCTATAATGCAGAGAAAGACCTTTCAGATAATTGAGCTAATAAATGAACTGTCTTTGCAGGGGGGTTTGCTACTCTGGAGATGTATCCATCCAAACCTGGCCTCTGGCAGCTGGAGACAGAAGTTGGCTTTAACCAACAGAAGGGCATGCAGACGCTCTTTCTGGTTCTAGATAATGGTGCAGACAAAAACAATATCACTCTGCTGCATCTACAACATGATTTTCTGCCTACTTTGACACGTTGCATTTTTATACTGAAATATTTCTTGTATGTCTCCAAGACTGCTATCGTCCACTGGGTCTAGAATCGGGCAGTGTGAAGGACAACCAGATCACCGCAGTCAACACTAGAGGTAGCTATATGACCTCCTGTCTGCAGCAAATACACTCAGTACTTTAGTCACAACACATCACAGACCAGCAATCTACTGACGTTGTTACCTGGACTAAAACTGGAGGGATCATCGAGGTCACTGCCTTTATTTAGCAGAATAAAAGCCATGAATAAAGGCCAGCCCATGTGATTTGGTCCAAATATGATGGACATCACATTTAGCACTAACACAGCAATAAAAATGGGACCCAACAAAAACTAACTGAAATGAGAACTTTTCCCAAATTCTGGTCAAAGTTAGTCTTCTGGACTCTTACTGAGGACTTCTTACAGAGAAAGGCCATTGACCCAGGAAGCTGGCTTTTCACCTTTAAAGTTATCTTTTCAGTGTCCATTCAATTACTTTTTACAGGGTAGGAGTCACTTGTCAAATTATTGCATGGTAAAGGTCTATAAGCAAAGACTTCACTCCGTGATGACATTTTTTCCATCTTTTAAGGATACTGGGAGCCCCATCTTGCCAGATTGAACAATCAGGGTAAATACAATGCGTGGAGCACAGAGAAGAACAACAGCTTTATTCAGGTATGTGGTGTAGGTGTGATAACATGCACGTTTGACTCCCTTGCTTTCATTGTTAGTACCGTCTAATACCTGTGGACCCCCGCCCCCCATACAGGTAGACTTTCAGCGGCCAGTTGTGATCAGCCAGGTGGCGACACAGGGAGCCAAGCAGATGTTCTACTCCCAGTATGTGGTCAAATACTTAATCTCCTACAGCAACGACCGCCGGAGCTGGATCTTCTACAAAGGTGACAGCAAGGGCTACAGAAAGGTGGGCGGAGTTTGATCATTTCCTGTGTTTAATGCAAACACCTACAAACTGGAAAACAAGCACAGGACCATCTATCTAATTCTCCCAGCTGTGCATTCTTCTCTTTAACCAGGTATTCACTGGTAACCAGGATGCCTATGAGAAGCAGATAAACACCTTCTTTCCTCCCATGGTGGGACGGTTCATTAGGCTTCACCCCATTGAGTGGTACAACATGGCCACAGTCCGCATGGAGTTCTACGGCTGTGAGCTTGATGGTAAGATGATGCAGTAACAGCCATGTTTGACAAAGAAAGGTTTGGGCACTGTGCATTGTGAACCCCAGACTAAACTCATTAAACTTAAAGCTGGCTGTAAGTGATGCTGTGATTTATGTTGTGACCACGTCAAAGCTCCTGATATGAGTTCTGATCTCTTGCCTCAGGCTGCTCAGTGCCTCTCGGGATGGAAAGTGAAGACATACTGAACGACAGCATCACAGCCAGCTCTACAGCAACTAGCTGGTACGCTGGACCCTGGAAGCCGTCACTCGCACGCCTCAACAGACAGGGTGCCATCAACGCATGGCGGGCCAAGGTAGTGATCCTAATACTGGCATGACAGGTCAAAAATAAGTGCAGTCAGATTTATTGTGAGCATCAGGTAAAAACTGGGACACTTACAACACTTTATTTACAGTTTGTTAGCACATAGAGTTTTTCTGACTGTTTCTCCTCCTCAGAACAATGACATGAACCAGTGGCTTCAGGTAGAACTGCCTCACATTAAGAAGATCACAGGTATCATAACACAGGGAGCCAAGTCTCTGGGGAAAGAGATGTACGTCATCTCCTACACTCTGCAGTACAGCGACGATGGGACAGAGTGGAAGGACTACACGGATAATGAAGATGAGCCTGCCAAGGTGAGCTGCCGCAGACTGTAAATCCTTGAGCAGGCGTTTTCTTTGAGCGAAGTAGAGAAGTGAGACTAAATCCTTTCTTTCTCTCCACTCTCATCAAATCCAGGTTTTCCTGGGAAATACAAATAACAACGACCACCTAAAGAACTACATCTACCCTCCCATTTTCTCTCGCTTCATCCGAATCATCCCCAAAAGTTGGATGAACTCCATCACCATGAGAATCGAGCTACTGGGATGTGACTTTGAGTGATAATAGATAATAGATAATGCAGGTCAGGTCAAGCAGGCACATAAACATAGAAATAAATGCACAGAAAGCCAAAAAAGCACTTACAGTGTAGGTCCAGATACAAGCACATCCACCCTCACATATACAGCCACCAATAAAGTAGGTCACACAACGTACATTAATCAAATCACAGCTAACGTGAAAACACACACACACTTGTTGCTTAGACTATTTGGTAAATTCATCATATAGTTTGAGTAACTCAGTGAATTAGGACTTTTTTTTTTTCTTTTTGCTCAACTTGGAAGTTGCAGTCAAGCAGAAAACAAAGCATTTACAAATAATATCATAAAGCACTTAAATTTCCAAATATATTTCAGGTTGAGATGAGTGAGTAAGAGTTTTATGTTTTTGGAATACTGCTTGTAGTTTAAAGTGTTTCTGTGGTATTTTGTCTATCAGAAATAAATCCTGATTAATGTAAATATGTAAGCAAAGATCATGTACTTTATTTCTAATAAATACAATATGCATTCTTTTTATCCAGTGTCATGTGTTCAATGATGGCTCTTGGCTTGAACAAATGGAGAGCCTTGGTATCCCAAGCATGAGTCTGGGAACACTCATATGTCTCACGGTGCCTTGAAGGTGTCACTTTTAGCGGCTCTGCTGGCCGTCATTTAGCAGCACCCAGAGTCAACAGACACGTGCAGCTGCACACACATGTTATGTTTATCCATTTGCTGATCATGTTAAACTGGGCACCGGAGGTGTGAAAGTCTCAGCATGTCTGGATTACTTTGCTACCGATCTGTGGAGGCAGATTAACTCACAGCTAGCTTTACGGGACACCCGCAGTCTGGCTGGAGCTCTGGGAATACTGATGAGAAGCAGCTGTTCAACTGTGTGATTTGGAAATGCTTTCGATAAGATGAAGAAGAAGACTGTGGCGCTGGGTTTATAAATATAAGGTCATCCAGAAAAAAAAATGCCTTTATATTAGAAACATCTCACATACTAGTATTTAATGTGTTTATCGTCTTAGCAGTATGAAATAGTAATAAAATAGCCAGAACTGCCAGGTTTACAGAGGTTTTGCTCCCCAACGGATGATTTGCTGTTTTAATGGAAATGCAAGCAAAGGTTATAATTGAATTTACCTGCTGATGAAGACTGCACTTCAACTGAAAGCTCTAACACAAGCAGCGAAGCTGAGATGATTTCTCGGGCTGTTGTGTTGCTGAACAACTTCATAGATCACGAGCAAAGGTTACCTGCAACTGCGGGATTTCACCACCAGATGTCACTACAAGTTCAGGATGGCTGAAAATCAGACGTAGACAAAATATTTTGCGGGCACTGAAATAAAGTTTTGTCTCATGGAGATAAGAGCACTGGAGCTCATATGAAGCAAAACAGGCTGATTTTTTGGGTTTTCGAGGTCTAATCTGAGTACAGCGCAGCATTATGTAACCTGCATCATGTTCTATCTATGAAACCACATGAAATTAACATTCTTTAGAGAAGTTATTCAATAACTTGATGTTTTTCTGGCACCTATGGGTTCTCAGGCGTCTTTGTGAATTACTGTAGCAGCAAACATGCAGTGTTTGACACTGTGAATGAAGATCAATCACTTAACAAGGATGTTAATCATTGATGAAAGAAGTATGCCGATCCTTTACTTGGTCTAAACAGACCCCACAATGGCCATAAATATGAAGAAATGCAGTTTTATTAGAGAAACGTGGTCATTCCCCGAAGATAAGGGTCCTCATTCTGCTGCGATGATCTGCCTGGTGATAAAATATGAAAAGCATTGGCTCACGATTATAAATATCCCCGCATGACACTTCTGCCTGGCGAATGACACACAAGTTGTTGACAAACATACTTTTATGAAGGCGACGTCAGGGGACCGTAACTTTACCCGGGAGAAGTTTTATTGGTCACGGCGCACGCGGGCAAGAACGCGCGCACGCAGACACTTACCCTCCCTTCTCTTCGTCGCCGCCCCCGCTCTTCAGGCTCGTTTAAAAAGCGCCAGTCCCGGACCTGAAGGCTTAGATAAAGACCTGAAGCAGCGCTGCACCCTGGGACACAGTGACTGGGACTTTACCCTGAGAGACACTTTATTCATAAACCTTTGAGGACGCTTCTGGATCATTTTTAACCGGATTACTGGAATCATGAAGTCCCCAAAGCTGAAACCTCAAGGTAATGCCAAGTTGTTTCATAGGGTTTATATATATATATATATATATATATATATATATATATATATATATATATATATATATATTTTTTTTTTTTTTTTTTTTTTTTTTTTTTTTTTTTTTTTTTAATATATAAAACCCTGACTCACAGCATTAATAGTTCTTATTAATTCCATTAATTTCCATTAATGGTACATTTCCATTCCATTTCATTAATGGTACATTTTTCCTGCTTTTTCCTTGCAGCCAAGTTCATCAACGAGGAGGATCTGAACGACGTGCTCTGCGAGTTCGACGCGGTGATCGAAGACTTCACGTCGCCGGTGGAAAAGCGACACTTCAGGTACGACGAACACCTGAAGACCATGAAGAGGAGGAGCAGCGCCAGCGTCAGCGACAGCGGCATCAGCGACACGGAGAGTAAGTGGGGAAGGATTATGTACTCTGGGGTCACCTGTTGGGAGTTTGATCCTGTTTGGGTTTTATCACGTTTTTCCAGCAAATGTGATCTCAAAGACACTGGAATAGTTTATGTATGCCACTTTGTTGGGATCCTTAGCATGGCGCAATTAAACTGGACCGCACTCAGTCAGGCAAAGGTTACAAGACAGTGTCACAAAACACTGGCACCCAGTACTCCTGTGCAGACTAAAGAGATAAGCTCCTCCACTGCACTGTATATTTGGGTGTATATCTTATCATGCACACTGTAAAGTTGGCCTTACATTAAAAAAAAATGCAAATTCTTTGCCTCAAAAAAAATTTAAGTAAAGACAACTTAGAAGAGCCAGGTTTATTAGCTTTTTTATTTTGAGTGTACAGCACTTGAGGCTATGTCAATAACTTAATGCAGTATACCAAAATAAAAGAGCTTTATTTAATTTTCAGTTGATATTGTAGGATTTAAACAAACGTGTCTCATGTTTTCATTTGGTGTTGAGGCTGAGATGTCAGTTTTTGATCCATTCATGTGTCCCACCCACCGCACAGTTACATGAACACTAGCTAACATCTGAACATGAACTCCAACAAGAAAACTGAGCAGGAGTCAGTGATCTCAACAGGAGGGACCACCGGAGACCACATTCCACACCCACAAGGAGTGTAAACACAACATAACTGGAATAATGATCCCAACACTGCTAAACTGACTCAAAGTTAAACATTAACATTCTCACAGGTGTGAGGTACAGGTAACACTCTCACTTATATCGTTTTTTTCTTTCAAGTAAATTTATATATATATATATATATATATATATAAGGCATTTTAAATGCATGATTTAAAATGAAGTTAGGATATTGTTTGCATTTACAGTGCAGCATCCAGAGGGCATCTGAGACAAGTGGCAAACTGTTGCGTACGCCTGCCCACACACAGAGAGAGACAAACCCTTCCTCATGGTTCAGGCTGGTGTCAGATTGAGCTGCATATTTTGGTACACCTGTCCCTACTTTGTGGCTGCATCTCTAAAGTTTTACTATCATACATTACCTTATTACTCTACCATACAGCGTCTTAAAAGTCTGGCTTCCCCCAGCTGCAGAGCTGGCTCCAGGCAGGCAAGTGGGATAGCCTCATACGCTGACATGCAGAGAAAAATATGCTTCACGTCCCCATGTGCAAAGATAGTTTTCCAAACTTCCAAAGAGAAGGCGTGAAAAGGCTTTATGGGCTTAAGATTTCTGGAAAGGCTGTCTAAGGAGGGAGAAAAGATGTGCAGACTAGATGGCCATACAGTCAAATGTGTGATATATCTTAGAAAGGAAATCAGACTTTTAATACTGGTAATTGCATGATAGCAGGAGTTATAGTGGTTTTGCTTGCACTGCTTACCAGTCCATTATCACTAAGGATCTCGCAGGGAGCATCATCAGGGACACAAACACAGGTAGGGTGTTTGAACATGTGTCTATGACACTAATGAGCTTGTTGATTTGATCAAGGGATCGGATTCCCACATGCATCGTGTCCTCTCCACAGCAGTGAAGTAATGAAGAAGGGCCTGTCTCACGCAGGGGCCACCTATTGTCTCGAACCCTGATGGATGGAGTGATTGTGCAGACAAATGTCAAAAGGCCTTGGAGCTGCACCCTGGAGTGTCAGTGTGAATGAGAGGGAGAAGAAGTGGTACAAAGAATGAAGGAATGAATAAGAAGGAGAGACAGAGATGAATATAGAGCAGCAGAGGAAGCTGAGAAATGAGAGGGGTTCAGGTTCAAGTCAAATGCAGGCACTAAGGCCTCAGCACTGTGTGTGTGTGTGTGTGTGTGTGTGTGTGTGTGTGTGTGTGTGTGTGTGTGTGTGTGTGTGTGTGTGTGTGTGTGTGTGTGTGTGTGTGGCGCTCCCCATGTGGTGTCGCCTATCCCACATTGTGTTCAGTGCTGAGTGGTGGGAGAGGCATAGGTCAGAGAAGGGGGGTGGGGGGGATAAGTGGGTGCTTGACATGGTGCAAGATGCACATAGTGCAGACATCTTTAAGTGCAGCCTAATCTCTGAGCACACATTAATTATTATCAGGATGGTTTGCACTTCTTCAACAAGAATGATCAAAAAATGCTTCTTTCCTCATCAAACAAACAAATAGTTAAAATATGTGACGTTACGTGGCGGCTTGAAATATGGTCTGGCACAATCAAGGTGGCCATTTGGTCGTTTATGTAACCCTGTGTGTGGAGTCTCGGGTGATGCACGAGAACCAGAATCCCAAATCAGAGCACACTCTGCTATCAGGCACTGAACGTGTCAAAGATAAATACTGCTTAAGAGCAGGGGAAGAGTTGGCCGCCTTTAGAGACCTTTAGAGACTTTTCAGATTACTGTCACTAACAGCCACATTGGCGCTCTACTCTCTGATTTATGGTTATCAATATATATATTTTTAGCTCTTGAAGTCATCCAGTGGAGCAGAGATCTCAGTGTTGTGTAAAGATTTGTGTTCACTCTTTTCCTTTGTCTCCTAATATGTTTTTGTGCAGCACGCACGTGTGTTTGTGATGCGTGTGCATGGCAGCCCATAGAGGAAGGGTGTCATTAGAGGAGAATGCAGTGGTTACACACTGAAGCTGTTCCACTGACACAGATGCAGAGAAACGCGAACACTCGCTTTATCTAATACGCCTGCATCTTCTCTCCTGTCTCTTTCCGACAGGTGCCGAGTCTCTCAACAGAAACAGCTTCAGCTTCAGCGATGAGAGACTGAACTCGCCCACCATGCTCTCCCCCACCACCTCCACCTCACCTCCCCTTATGTCACCAAAACGTGAGTGAAGCTCCTTTAAAACTCACAGACATAAATATGCTACGCTGGCAGAATTCTGTGCTGTAAATGTGCCAGAGATCACAGGGGGGAAGACACCCCCAGCCACATTTGCTGTGTATTAACGAGTGATTGAAGATGCTTTTAATTGAACTGCTCATGAGCATGATTCTCTCTCTGCGTCTCCACTGCAGCCAAACTGGGCGACACTAAAGAACTGGAGGACTTCATCGCCGACCTGGACAGGACATTAGAGAGTAAGTGCTGATGTAATCTGGCTGTCAGAGCCCAGTGATGAATTAGCCTGTGTGTTGGTGCCGCCCACTACTCAGGATTAAGAGGAGCGTTTGTTCCCTGTGTCAGTTACGCTAACGACTGCTCATAAAGTGACACGGGAACCTCCCCGCAGGTTTCTAAGAAACAATGATGTGTCAGGATTATGAAGTGGACCCTGAGGCCTCTGGGGTCATCCTGCATTTCCCTTTTCCGCTGTCACTCAATGTTGAAGTGCAGTTTAACACACCCTATAGCACTTTTTGTTAATTTCATCCTAGTCTTTTCGTTTCATGTATACAGTGTATATTACATATATTTTTAATAGCATAACGGATCCCCTGTATGTGGGCGTTGAGCTTCTTAGGGTAGAGCAGGGCTGTCAACCTTGTTTCAGTTTGTGGACCACACACCGCCCAGTTTGATCCTCCAAATTGTTCCCACGTCGTTTCATGGAAAGTTGAACTCCAATCTGAGAAACAGTCACAGATAATAAACCATCCATCTGTAAAACTGATGATGAGGTACATAAGTGCTACTTTAACAACACGTCTCAGTCTAAAGTCACTTACTGCAGTAAATCAAGGAAACACACGGCCACGGCTCTTCAGATTTAACCACCTTACTCCACTGTAGCCATGTAGTGCAATCATGGGTCAGTAAAAAGGCTGCAAACCTGACGGTGACATCATACAACACAGTTCTTACAAATGTAAAATTCCCTGATTTCCCTCTTTGCAGTTTTTGCTCTGCAAAGCTGTTCAGTGGGCTGAATCTGGCCCCTGGGCCGTAGATTTGGCAACCCTGTGGTAGAGAGTGTTTTATGGTGTTTGTAAATTTGTGATAGCTTGCCTAAAACTGGGCTATATTCATAACATTTTACCTGAGTTGACTTGGTATCCACAAAACTGTAACCTGAGAAGGCAGTTTGCCTTACACAACATCAGATTAATAGACAGCTGATTTGTGCTGAGCCTCTTCTTTATTCAGGCCATGTGAGTGTTAGAACTTGCATCACAGTATCAGGAATGTGTGCTGGTGGAAACCCTGTCGGAAATTTCAACTTTAAATGTCAGCAGTGGAAAGAGGCAGAAGTGGGAGTGAAGAACTTTCCTTATTTCCGTGTTTGTTCCTACACAGCCCACAGGCGTCCCGCCTGTCTGGAAAGCTGGACATTCAATTAGCCAGTCAGGCAGTCAGCCAGCTCCCCTGTTAGCCAAGGGGCCACCAGTGTTTACGACGAGCAGCCTGTAAAACTGAGCGTCGGCCACTCTGAGAATAGAACCAGCGACCCAGGAGCCAGGGAGTCCTGCTCTAATCATGTCCGTCTCTGTCTGCTCTAGGCATGTGACACAGAGGTTCACAGTCATCTTGGAGCCTAGCCATGAGGGAAGGAGGGAGTGGAAGTCTGGAGGACCCCCCATTGAACAGTTAACGTGCACCTGCCCCCCCCCCCCCAGAAAACCACCCAACAGGATGCAGCTGGATGGCTCAGCAACTGCCAAGTAGCTCAACCATGGCATCAGCTCTAGCCGGCACTCCTGAAGTCAACCCGGCACTAACTCCAGACCGCATGGCTGTAAGGACTGCAGCGAGGGTCAAAATTAGCTTTGCAGGACAGGAATGCTCTGCAGCCATGAGCTAATGGACTCCATTAAAGGTGTGAGGAGTAAAGACGTGCTACAAGGAGTCACTGCAACACTTACTGTTTGAATTATTATTCATCCCACCACAGACCAGGTTACACTCCCTCGTGCAAAACTTGAGCTGGAAGAGTATTTAAAACTGGCTTTTTATAACAGAAATATATTTGTATTTTATAGAGCTTCTTATTGTAAATTTATCTCTTTTTTTGTGAAATCTATTTTTGTACCATATGTAAATAATAACTGCTTCAAATTCTATTGACAGGACGGTCAGATTAAGATTTGACAGGTTGACTGGAATAAAGTTGATCAAATGTGAACTAAACTGTAACCCGCTCTGAAAAACTGGAAAGTAATGTGTGTATTTATACAGCTACTGCCTGAGATAACATCCAACAATTAAATATTGTTCTTTTATCAACACGTTTCTTGTGTTTTTTGTTTATTTTTTTGTAAATGGCCCTGTGTGTTTCAGGGGCCTTCCTCTGGAATTAAAGCCATCACAGGCAAAACAAATGAGATCTGCATCCGATGTTACAATGTTTCGTGGAACATAGTTACTTGACGTGATCCATCAAAGTGAGTCACCAAAATAGACTACGTGAAGAACGGTAGGGAGAGGTGGGGCCTTGACTAGATGTAAAAGTTCAGGCCCACAGAAAGAGAAATTGTCTTCTGTGTGCATCAATCATCCACTCAACAAAGTCTGGCTTACGTAACTTCTTTAGCAACAGTGTCTATTTCCAGAGATGGAAAGAGGTGAGAGGGCATGAGCTCTTCCAGGCTCAGTGGCAACTGTAACTACAGGAATCTGATGTCTGCTGACCAGCAGAGGTCAAAGGTCAGTAACTATGGGACGATATGCTCCCGTGGTGGTAGTGCAGCAGGTGCACACAGAAGCAAGTCCTCATGCTTTATAGGCATCTTGCTAACACCTCTGGGCAGTTTTTTTTTTTTTATTGGCACCTCGAACTAAATGATTTCATTGGTCATCAGGCCATAAAAACCACACGTAAAGACTCAGCAGTTAAATCTTAATTAGTCTGAATTCTTTCCCCCCAAAATGATTTAAAAAGATCTTCCCACCAAGTTAAACTTTTATTATGGATACACAAGGTCACGTGATGAGGTCACACATCAGGGCTTTATTCACGGCTCACTCCGGGGGGCCGACATGATCAGCAGCTCATTCCACCAGAGCACTGAACTGATGCCGTGCTAATTCATGGTATGGATACAGGAAGTCAAGAATAACAACATGCCTGCCACCACACAGTTACTGGCTCTTTGGGGGCAAAGGGAGGACAACCTCCATCTTTTGTATAACCAGAGGTGGCAGTACAGTAGAAGTACAGATACCTGTGTTTAAAAGAAGCTCTCTGGTAAAAGCTGAGGTACTGATTCAACTTCTTTACTCAAGTAAAAGTGAAAAAAGTAGCTCTTTGGAGGACATTTCTACCAGCTATCTTTGTGCAATGCTAACAGTCATGCTATATTAATATAGTAGTAAAATGATATAAGTACAAGGGAATACAAACTTTTTTTTTGACTTTGCTTCCAGACCTAAACAGAAAAATGAGCACAGTCAGGGGTTAAAGTGGGATTCAGCAGGGGACCCCTGAGGTCAGTTGTAGCAGCTCAATGTGGGGAAATGAACCACAAATCACAGTAATTTCTACTGTGTGCTCCAGCAGATTTAACCCCTGAGCACAGCGCTATAAATGATGCAAGCTTTTTTGCCGATTTCATCTCTTTGTATGCAAAAAGCCCCAGTGATAATATACCAATAAAATTGTCTTTTATGCGTTATTGTGTCTCCATTTAGGCTCAAATCAGTTTGATGTTTGAAGGCGCAGTGATGGGAAATAAAGACCTGTTAAACAGAAAATAACAAACCTGTTTTGAAAATGTAAGAAGTAGAAAGTGCAGATATTTGTGCAAACATGTAGGGAGTAAAAATAAAAAAGTTGTCAGAAAAAAAAACCATCAAGTAAAGTACAGATACCTGAAAATTCTACTTAAGTACAGTAATTTAAGTATTTGTATTTCATTACTTCCCACTTCTGACTAGAACAGAATTTGCCTAAAGATATCTGTTCAGGATCTCTTATATCTCTGCTATGAATTTTTCTATTCTGATCCCACATTTCCCATAATGCAGTTCAACAGTAGAGAAGGTTTTTGGGTTTCTGTTATAAATTCTTAGTTGTCGAGCCAAGAAAATCCTGCTTGCATCACTGCAACATCAAGGTACTTTCTGTGACTTTAGAACGGCATTACACAACAGTACCAGTGTACTGTGAGGCTTAGCATTACTTCTAATGCCCTGTCTACACAAAGCTACCCCCCAAATACAGCCTCACAGCTGCTTATGGCTGCTGTTCAGTCAGCCTACTGTCAATCCATGCCAGTCTGTATTAATGTGATGGCAGGAAGCTGGCACACCCATCCATGTTGTTTCTTCAGTACAGTTGGCACAGGGAAGCTGTGGGTACAGTCCCACTGGCAGGCCACCTCTCTGCACTGTTCTGCACCATGGGTATGGTGTTTGGAGGGCAGCTGGCACTGATCTGAGAGTCCATGTTGACACAACACATAAAACAACCTTCCCCTTTGGCAGCAGCGGGCATCTTTTTGGCCACATGGGTCAATCCTGTCAAAGTGTTGGCCTTGGCAGGGGACAGCCGTCATATTCACAGGACTGGAAGTGTGGGAAAGTCGGGGAAAGAGAACGCAGCTGTGGAAGAATGTTTAGGACAAGATAAGAAAGGTGAAGGGATAAAGAGGCTTCCAAAACCGAAAATTAAGATGAGCGAAGAGGCGGATAGATGATGGAAGTGAGATGGGCAGCATGATTTTAAACAAACTAAATCCTTCTATCTGACAGTCTATAAATTAAGACAGATTCCCGTGGGAGGCCCCTCAAGACTGCTGTGGTCGGTCTGTGAGGCTGGGCACACACACACACACACACACAGATGTGCATCCACATCACAAAGAGACAGAAATACACTGAGCCAAATATCAGATTCAGCCTTCCACCGGGCCTTCACATTGCTGGTGTCCAGATGTCACTGCTAGCAGTGCAAGGAGAGGGGAACATTCACTGAGTGTGTTCAGATGTTTTTATCTTTAATCTGGCCATCTTCTTTGCATTGTCAGCGTTCTCTGAGTGCTGTTCACAGGTTCTTTTTATGTTCTGCTTTCCTCCCAAACGAGTGAACGAGTGATTCATGTGCCTGCGTGGAGCTATATGGAGCTCCTAATACACAGAGTAACAAGTTGGTTAGAACTCCTTTCAGTGATGTGAAGTGGTGGAAACCCTTCAAATATGGCATGTTCAAGGATATCAAAGGGAGATATTCTAACATTATGCTGAGCTGGAGCTTCTTCAGAATGAACCAGTGAGCAACGCTCCCTAAATTTCATACAGTTTTTAAAACAATGCGTTGAACTTCATATGCACAGACAGCAGCTTGCACTAAAGACCTCTGAATCATTCCCCACTTACCACAGGCTTTCAAAATCATGAACAAGTCCAGACTCCCTCAAATGAAGATTGATATTTAGGAATTATGATCGCATCTCTCTGACCTCACTGAGTCCCTTAAATTGCACATCCATTATGATCGTCACTATCACACTGACTCATCTATGACCTGACTGATGCTACTCACACACTTTCTGAACTGATTAGCTTGACCCACGATGATATCATTGGCTTTAAATATCACACAACATTGCACAAGTGTTGACAGATGGCTAACAACTGTTAACACTGACAAAGACCGATCCCCGTGAAGAATGAAAAACTAAGTACGCCCTTCTGTGGGAATTAAGAGGCTAAGGAGCAGCGAAGCACCGCTAATCTACATTTGATTAATCGATCGTCGGCAAGTGTGAGCACCTCTATAAAAGCAGAAGTTTGGACGTTTTGCTGGTGTGGAGCATTCAGGTGTGCGTTTACGCAGTGTCAAAGAGGAAAGACAAAACTACGATCTTAGAGACACGATCCGTGCTGCCCATCAGTCTGAGAAAGCTTATAAGGTCATTTCCAATCTCATTCTACAGTGAGACAGATTATTCACAGGTCATGCAGTAGGACAATGATCCCAAACACACCAGAAAATCTACAATCAAGCCCAGACCTCAACCTGACTGAAACACTGTGGTGGGACCTTAAGAGAGCTGTGCATAAATGCATAAATGAATGCAAACCTCAATGAACGGAAGCAACACTGTAAAGAAGAGTGGGCCAAAATCCCTCCATAAAGATGTGAGACCCTGATAAAGTCATACAGAAAATTATTACTACAAGTTATTACTGCTAAAGGTGGTTCTAAAAGCTAGGAATCAGTTTTTCACAGGACTGCATAGAGTGCTATGAAAACTCTTTTTTTACATGACTGCATGACTAAAATTACTCAGAATGGTATAAGCATGAGGGTGGAGTCTTATCTCCACCTTGGGAATTATGGGTCACTCAGTGGCAAGCAGGCAGATGTTTCACACATACAGAGCACAGAGTTTGTCTGCTTGGAACAATATGTGGGTCTGTTGGGGCTGACAGAGCAGTAAATTTACTGCTGGATGTCCATGTGAATGAAGAGAAAGCTCAGTAGCAGGTGTTCGATGGTTTTCTATAGACTCCGATCTTAGAGGGAAAAAGACATGATGTTTTGGCTTGTTTGGTTGCTAAGAAACAATGCTGAATGGAAAAAAAAAAAGAGTTAACATTTCAAATCTGATTAAACCCAAAACACTGAGTGTTATGACAACAGAAATAAGTCTGGCTGTTATGTAACAGTTGTAGCCCTTCTGCTTTGTTCTAATCTGGGTTTGAATGTTCTCTCATCGGCTCTGTGAGGGTTTGAATCACGTTCCCAGAGGTTTCAGTACAGGTTCTAAGATGAACTGTTTCCAGGCAGTAAAGGTTGGGTGGTTGCAACTTGAGTGGTGGAAAGAACTGGCCATCACACACACACACACACACACACACAGTTGCTCTCAATGTTTGGAGAAATCCATGTGACTGACAGATTTCAACATTTTATCAACACAGAAGTTCGTTATTCCAGTTATTCCAGAAAAAAATCTGTTGATCAATTTTAGATGCTGTGGCAGTTGCAACTTTACAAAACAAGTCAGCCATAAACTCCAGTTAAAATGTGCTCATTTAAATAAAGAAATAAACATGTTTACAGCCTGTTACAAGCACAAGTTTTCTCTGTAAAGCTGACTTTTCTATGTAGAGTTTGGATGTTGTCCCTGTGCCTGTGACCGTTCTCTCCAAGTGCTTCAGCTTCCTCCCACAGCCCACAGATGTGCATGCTAGGTTCATTTGTTATTCTAAATTAGCCATGAATGGTTGTCTGCCTCTCTGTGTTAGCCCTGCATCACCTGTGTAACCTACCTAAATGGTAATGGTAAATGGACTAGTTCTTATATAGCGCTTTTCTACTCAGATATGAGCACTCAAAGCGCTTACACAACACGTTTTTTTACATTTACCCATGCACACCCATTCATACAAGCACTTCCATGATTAATTAATTAAGCTTTAACATTCACTCACATAATTAATTATTTAACATTCACTCACATTCATACTCCGACAGAACGGTCAGAGAGCAACTTGGGGTTACGGATCTTGCCCGAGGATACATTGGCATGCAGCCTGCAGTAGCCAGGAATTGAACCACTGACCTTCCGATCAGTAGGTGACCTGCTCTACCTACTGAGCTACAGCCACCACCTATTACCCTATCATATAAAGCACATATAAACCCACATGGAGCCTGTAGTTGCTGAATGCTAAAAAGGTCTATAAAGATGTTGTGTGGTCATTACTGCTGGCTCAGCCTGAAGGTAGTCAAAGAAGCCCTCTCATAGTTGAATGAACCATACTGTAAAAAAAATAAAAAAATAAAAAAGCTGGACGTCAGCTTCTCACTTTTGTTGCATATGAATAATTGAGGTTAAATGATTACATTAACATTAACTTTAACATAAACATTATTAAATTGCTTGTCACTGCAGGTTGCACATGTGGCTGCAGCAGAGCACATCTGATGGGTTATAAAGTGGGAAAATGTTGGCACACTCCGAGGGGAAGCAGTGATATCACTGGGACTTGAGCCTGCTGGATCCAGAGCCAACTTTCAGACACAGCTGCCTTCCTTGGCTACTCTGAACGTAGCCTGCGCTTCCTCTGAGCCTCAGTCAAACCGGAGAGGTTTAATGCACGGACACATCGCTGGTGTCTTTTAATGTAATATTGAAGAAAACTGATTTGGGGCATTTGTGCTTTACCTAAATATTGATGGTAGATGTGGAAAACGCCTCAAAAAGAAAGAGAGAAAACATGTAAACTACAATGCACCATATCAAAAAATATTTTGTCACATTAAAAAAATCATGTTAAGCTGTTCAACTTTCCTACTCTCCAAAGAATCGAATGTGGAAATCCACTATTAGTTTTGGTAAATAAAAACCAGATATTGCTCATGAATCACGCCGGATGTCTACGTGGCCGGTGGACCAGCTCGCAGACAGACTCTGAGTCAGAGTGCACAGTCCTTTAGCATGGAGTGTGACCCTGTATTTCCATCTGATGAGTCACTGCAGTGTTGCACATATGATGGCTGTGCTAACCCAAAAGAGGCAACGTGATGACAGCATTCTGCAAACATTAATCAGAAGTTTGCTATTAACATGTTAGAGATCTCCTTTCTCACACGTGAAAAACAGAAAAAGTCTTTAACAAGGGAACGATAGAAAACACAAGAGATACACAAAGACAGATCCCAGCTGGCCCTGTGAGGCCAAACAGCCCTTCCTATTGTCAGTTTACGCTGTCTGGTTCCCATCTGTCCCACTCTCCATTTCCTCCCATTTATCCATCTGTCTATCTGTGCCCCCATAACAAGATCCATAATACATGTAACAAAACCTCCATTTGTGTCCTTTCCGTCCCACTTCCTCTCATTTGTCACTTCCCTGCTTTTGTGAAGATCGAGCCGTCACCTCAGGACGGCGCGGTCTGATAGGTGTGATCTGATGAGCAGAATCAGAGTGATTTCTGAAAAAGAAGAAGAAGAAAAAGGGGCAAGAAAAAAAAATGCACAGACCGTCAGAGTTAGCAAGCGCAAAACCAAAGGTGACGAGTAAGTCATTACCCAGCTGACTGCTGGAGTATGCAGTTGTAAACATTTCTTTCCTGATATACCTGCAGTAGTTTGTCTGTCAAACGTGCTGTTTCTTGTTTCACCTGATTTTGCTTGTGTGTTTTAGTGTTTTCAGGTTTTAGCATTTAGCATCACTTCAGGCGGCCCTTGAAATCGAGACCAGCTGCAACCCGCATCCACTGATGGCTCAGCTGACACCTTTCCATGCGTTCAATGGACATATCTCAAATAAGGCATGCTATGCACGCTGATTCTGCCTACCCATTGTTGCAGCACACCTGCACCTCCATCCCAGCTCCTTATTTCCATGTTTCACTTTTCTTGTTTGTGTTGGCAGTCTTCCCGCTGCTGTTCCCCACTTGCTCCATCGTTCCATGGAAGGACATAGAGATCCCAGAGCAGAGCCAAATGCCCCAAGACTCAAGATATGTATCATCTATACTCTGATGTTATCATGTCTTTTGACAATCTGAGGAATAAACTGAATGGTTCAGGAACGGTTTAAGGAGCACCACAGCGAGTTTGAGGTGTTTGCCTTGGCCTCCAAATTCCCCAAAACTCAATCCAATGGAGCATCTGTGGAGGCCCCACCTCCAACGTACAGGACTTAAAGGATCTGTTGCTAACAATGGTGCAGATACCACAGCACACCTTCAGGAGTCCATGCTTTGATGGGTCACGGCAGTTTTAGCAGCGAAAGGGGAACCAACACAATATTAGGCAAGTGGTCATAATGTTATGACTTATTGGTGTATTTCACAAACATCTGCTGAAATAATGACGGCAAATAGCTGTTTAAGAAAAGGTATCTTAACTGGAAATCAGCATGTGCTGTGACTCAGAATGAATGCACACAGATTAATACACTATAATTAGTTCATGCATTTAAACTGATAAACACCCTCCCAATGCAATAACCCAGTGTGAAGCAGGGAAAATGCTTCAATAGAGGCATTTTTTACGCCATATTTCAACTGTGCGCATGTTGTAGTGAAACATGTTTCACTGTGCAGAGGTCTAATTGCCTTACACTAAATATTCATCAGCAGACATTGTGAGTTCTAATGAATCTGAGGCAAGTAAACATTATTATAGCAGACAAAGGCCACTGTTAATAATTAAGCACCAAACAGATGCCGACTCCTCTAATCCCTCCTCCTGCTTTCACTCCCCCTCCCATCTTTCTCTGTCTATCCTCCATCTGCTTCCTTTTCACAGCCGCTGCAAACGTGTCTCTTTCTTTCTTTCTTCTTGTCGCTCTTGCCTGTCACCCACAGCTCCTGGCCTCTGGGATTTCTTAGAAGAGTCCTGTCAGTATCTCTGTCCCTGTTCTTTTATACGAGCCTGCCCCTTGGCAAGGTTAGAAATGTGGGTTAGTGTTTAGCTTAGGGCCTTCACCAGCACCCTGCCAGTAAAACTGAGTTTACATGTGACCACGCTTTCCATGGGAACTGGACCCTGAGGGGGAAAACGTAACCTATTAGCTCACCTAACCTCCTTCTACAGTGCTGCAGTCCTTTTTTCTTTTTTAAAGCACAGCGCAGCAGAAACTGTCTCAGCAATCATCTTTACAATATGATCTGAAGGGCTCTCAAAGCCCATATTTTAACCCAGTCGTTACACTTCGATAAAAGTTATTTAAGCAAAGGTTGCAACAACAGTTTTATGTTTAATATTGAATGAACTCAACTGTCATTTAAGCAGCGCCTTTCTTGTCTTACTGACCACTCAAAGTGCTCTACATTATTAGCCACATCCAAATATAATACATATTCATGCAGCACCTTACTCTAAAGCACTTTATCCTACATCTACACTACAGCCAATTTGCAATCACTAACCTAATCTGCAAGTCTTTGGACTGCGTAGGAAGAGATTAGTACTTTTTCGGGAGAATCCAGTTGGGATTATTGTCCTTTCCTGCACACAGCAGGAAACAGACTAAAGCCACGGGAAATACTCCATGAATTCAAACGAGGAGCTGCTTGGAATTAATGTCCACTCATTAACAGTAAATGCACCAAATTATTTGCGGTGCTGTTTGTACATTTCTCCCTGAAATACTCTGATTCACTGTTTTTCAACATATTTGAGTATTCAAATGCAGAATAATGAATATGTTTGTTTTGCAAATGAGGGCAAACTCCACGAGTGTGTTGACCAGAGCCATCTTCACTCTGTAACAAAACAACAGAAGAACAGGACTGCGATCCAGGACACCCAGAGGCAGAGTAACATACCAAAATATTTACCACTTCCTGATTTCTTTTGCTTTTTTTTAGCTTATCTGTCACACTGATATGTTTGAGATCATCAAACACATTTTAATATTTGACAATGATAATCTGAGAAAATACAAAATGCAGTTTTTAATGACAACTTGATTTATTAAGTGACCCAAACCTACCTGGGCCTGCTACACCTGGTAGGTAGGTAGGTAAGTAAGAAAGAATTCCAGGCAATCAGAGGTTATGAACCAGTAGCCAAAAAGGCAAATAAATCCAGTGTGGGGCATGAAAGAGACAAACTCCAAAATAAGCAAAAGTTCATAAACAAGGAATCAAAGGAATAAACATGAGGAAACACAAAAAGACTCCAAAAAACTAGAAACACAAGCCAAATGTGTCCTACAAAACCTCCTTCCTGGCACAGTGTGAAAATAGATGCTAAAACACTGCATGCTAACTTCAGATCATCACTGGTGATCGCTGCTGTCACTCTGCGTTTGACCGCTCGATCCTATCAAAACACTCATGAGCAGAGTTTCAATAATACCGAGCACTTCATTAAGCAATGTGTTGCATACAGTTACATCAGAGGGGTGAGCAGTTTCTCCAAAGCGCTGATACCAACAGGGCAAACTCTTCCATTTTTTTCCTAGACTGTAGCTGAAGGAGTTTCGTTCATCTTTAGGGCAGCAGGGGAATCACCTCACACAATCATCGCTCTAAACAGGTACTGAAAATAAGCAGAACACTGTTTGCACTCTTACAAAAAGACACCTATTCGAAGTCCTTGGCTGTAGCCTTCTACCTGCTGCGTGTGCTCGTTTTACGCTTTCGTTCTTCGCTCTCTGATTCCTTTTCTGCTCACAGTTGATGAAGTATTGTTTTCATATTCTCAGACAATAAATCAGAGTGGAACAGGCTCTTTAAATGTGTCTGAACCTGTGTTTAAAACTGCAACTCTAGCTTCTGAATGAATCTCATCATTCATAAACCAAATGAGAGATGGAGTAGCCAGGATATGTCTCCAATCCATTAGGCATCCTTTCTCAAGTGTTTTTTTTAAATTAAGTTGGTATAAGCTAGAAGGATACTAAATCAAAACATTTAATCACACCTCCACTAAAAGCTGAGATTTCTACCCCTGGTTCGTGCTCACAGCACAAATAAACAGCAGATACCTTAACAAGACGCCGCATGTCTTTGAACTGTATGGAACATTTGTCACGAGCAGTAAATCCTGGAGAGTTTAACTGAGTACAGTCAGTGGCTGAAGGGAGGTTACAGATCTCTGATATGAAAATATTGCTCAAGTCTAAGCAGATACTATTTAAGTGAAAGTCAGAGATTCATTGGACAGCATCGTAAAACCAAGCAGCTGAAAAATGAAGCCAGTGTGGAGTTGCCAAAAAGTGCAGTTCCTCAAGTGGCTGCTTGGGGTTGACTCTAACACAGACACACAACAGCACAAAGAGCATGTTTACAAACTGGGACAAAGAATGGTTTTGGACTCTATGGATCGCTCCCCCATTCATAACAGCCGTGCGATGAACGAGTTTTGTTTATGCGTTCATTTGACTCGTCCATTTGGCTTAATGGCAGGCACAGCTGTAGCTTGAATTATCTGATAATTTGTCCTTCTGTGTGGAGCAGATCATCCAAAAACTTTGTGTTCTACTTTTGGTAATCCTAGTATTTTATTATTATGTTATTTAGCACTAATTAGCAGGTATGTGTGTCTGTGAGGTGCACAGTTTATAGAGAGAGGATGCTAATGATGCTTGCTAGCATTATATAAGTATATAACTGAGTACTTTTTCTCACCCAAATATCATAACTTTCAGGTCCAATATGGTGGAGAAAACTCTACGCTAAAGTATTTCACAAATCACAGGGGTGACATCACAGTGGTGACGTCCATCTTTTATATACAGTCTGCATCTACACACTACAAACTGTACAAAAGTATATTTGCAGGAATATTTGAAATAATTGGAAAAAATATCCCCTCATAACCAATTTTATTTCTTTTTAACTAATCTTGACTTGCAGACATTCATATTCGCCAATTAATGTTTTTCATTTGCCATTTTGATGACGTTGTTGACGAAGTTTTGAGGAAACACCAAATTTGAAAGCTTTGGATCCATGAACATTTAGGATTTACTCATGCATACCTACTGTAAGTTTTATTCATGAGTCTGAAGTTTGTTTTTAAGAACAGGACCATATTTCCCTGCACATTTATCAGTGTGAGAAGAGAAGAATGCAGGCAGAACATAAAGAGCTAAGAGCCCTTTTTATTCAAATGAAGGGGTTGTATTTTTATTCAGTTTGGGCTTTTAAACTAATTAGAATCAGAATATTAGGCTTCATGTAGAGGTGGCCAGTTGGAAACCAGCAGGGGATTGTTACTCACATTACTTAAGCCATCGGCACAGAGTTGTAAGCTACTGTGTTATGTGCATCAATAATCACCAAAATCTGCAACTCTAATCTCTTTCATTTAAAGGCAAATTGCCTGTTTTGGTTGACCATCACTGCTGTGACTGATATCGTATCCAGCTGCAGACAGCTGTCTTTGCATTCTGATGAACCCGCTGTTTACTGTCAGCCTGACAAAGAGCGAAGACAAAGAGTGGCACAACATTTAGTTTAGAAAGAGTTGGTTGGGCATGCATACAGAAGTGACTCCAAGAGAATCATAATGATGCTTACATCATCACAGAAAATCTATATTACCAGCAGTTTTTACAAAACGGTAAAAACACAGGAAAAGCATAAGAAACACTCGTGAATCCGCGAGTACTGTTTATCAGTTTGCGCGTGCGCGAAAAACTGGCCGTCGCAACCATAGTGCGCATGTGCGAGTCGAGCGTTTTCAAATCACCCCGGTTTCAAGTGTTTACACGAAAACGCAAGCCGGTGCGTTTCTGAAACGCTCCACTCTGGACCCCGTTTCTGAAACACATCGTTTTCACTCTGTTGTCGTGTAAACAGAAGGGCGAAACGCATCAAAACGACACCGTTGTCGTGTAAACGCAAGGCCGAAACGCATCAAAACGACACCGTTTCAAAATGAAAACGGTCTCGTGTAAACGGCACCTTAGGCAGTAACTGAGTTCTTGGTTTGATCCTGACTGGGTTTATTTTCTGGTAGCATCAACAAGTCTTTAATAATAAAGATGTGCTAACCTGTTAACATGTTTCTACAGCACACGAACATTCAATACACAGTTAACAACTGCTGTTACACCATTTTTAGAGGCTTAAATATTGCAGAGTCATGAAATCTTCACTCGGAAAAACATGAATTCCGCATATTATTGCATTCCATGTACAACTTCCTAACAAAGCGCAGCATCAGCAAATAAGTTGAGGTGGTGAGTGGCATCCGGGAGGCAAAAATCTATAGACAAACATACGCTTGGACAGAAACTCGCTCAGAGAGGCATTTCCTGTTGAGCTAATTAGGCCCATCAAGGCTCTAACACTCAAGAACAACCAAATCTAACTGCGGATACACTCATTAGTGTTCCTCTGTTCACAGGAGTGAACAGGAAAGCCCTATTACTGCTACTCCAAACTTTGTAATTTCCCGGCCCATTACACAGCAAAATAATGTTGCTGACTGTTATTAGATTAAAAATATATATATTTAAAAAAAATCCTCAGTAGCAATCACATGGGTGATGACATTTAAGAAGGGAAGGTGAAAAATATCTTCCTTTGTTATTCCAGAACAGGTCTGACTGCTGGCCTTTAGTGAGCTTCCTGTCCCCAGTGGAGTAATGGTCAGGAAACACACACACACACACACACACGCACACGCACACACACACACGCACACACACACACACGCACACACACACACACACACACACACACACACACACACACACACACACACACACACACACACACACACACACACACACACACACACACACAATCCACCACTGTAGCTGCTCTGTCTTGGAAAGGCAGAGTCTTGGAAGGAATGCATGCGTGGGGTAAACTGTCGGGGTTTTTATGATACAACAGGTGATTGGCTCTCTCCACAAATCTGTTCCTACCTGTCACAGTTTCAGAGCATCGTCCATCATCATTATGGTCATTACTGAGTGCTCTTGCTGTGATAAAAGCCGGCTCAGACACTGTCTGCAGGACGCTAAGGCTCTGAGGTCAGCTGTGACAGCTCCACCCTTGTTTTGTGTTTGTGTGTAGAAAGAGAAGAGAAAGACAGATGACGCACAAAAACAACAGCTAAAGACAGAGGAACGACCGAGTGAAGCTCTTAGTGACATCAGTCCTTTCTTTGTTATTTATTAAGCATCTAATGCAGCGGGTGTGAACCAGCAGAATTATCACATCTGATCTCTGACACACACACACACACACACACACACACACACACACACACACACACACACACTGGAATGCAGCTGAAGGAGAAAGTGACAGAGCCCGAACACTGAGGGACAGAGAGAGACAGAGAGAGGTGGGGGTGGTTAAAGGTCCTGCCAGAGCAACTTGGGTTTGACATGGTGGTGCAAGAGAAGCAGAAGGGAAAGAATGAGAGAGTGGAAGGCTGACGGAGAGAAGGGAGCAATCTGCAAAACAAATCAGGGTACACACACACACACACACCGTCCAACACAGTCAAATCACCGCGCAGGAAGCGGAACGGTTAACAAACAACAGCAACAACAAAACAGTCAGTCACAGCTTGTAGCCGAGGCAACAAGTCACCAGCCAGATGTGCATCCACCACCATGTGCAGAGTCAGCAAGTATGCAATTGTTCTCACATGACTATGAGCTGTCCTGCGGATGACTCCGCTGGTCTCAACATTTCGAGCCGCTGACAAGCGAAGCGTAGCCTGGAGCTGACTCCACAGTGGGCTGATTTAACCACAGAGTAAACTTTCAGAAAGCAAGGAGGAAACACGTGGAGGGAATTCCAGGAATAAACACAACTAAACTGGAATAAATGTCAAGATTCTCCCTACATTTCCAAACCCAGCTCAGGAATCTGACAATAGTTGCTAATAATAGATGAAGTCTTCTGATGCTTATACAGTCATGTGAGAAAGAAAGCTTTTTCACAGGACTCTGTGCAGTCATGTGAAAAAACTAAGTATGTCCTCACAGTCTCCATATAAATTAAGAGGATAAGTAGGAAACAGGTGCTGCTAATCAAATGCACAATATTAGCTGATCATCAGCAAGTGTGAGCACCTGGTCATAAGGCCATTTACAAACAACTTGATCCTACAGTGGAAAAGATTATTCACAAGTGGAAAACATTCAAGATAACTCCCAGGAGTTCAAATACACCCCAAGGTCAGACCGTGCAGTGCTCAGAGAAAATGCAAAAAACCCCAAGAGATAAATGTCAGACTCTACAGGCCTCAGTTAGCATGTTAAATGTTAACTTTGATGATGGCACAATTAAAAAAAGACTGAACAAGTACGGCTTGTTTGGAAAGGTTTCCGGGAGAAAGCCTCCTCTCTCTAAAAAGAACATCTCTCAAACCACAAGACTTCAGGAACAATGTCCTTGGAGAGCTCAGACCAAAGTGGAGGTGTTTGGCCATAACTCACAGATCACAAGCACACCAACAAATCTACAGCAGAATGGCTGAAAAAGAAAAGAATCATTGTCCAGTTAACCTGACTGAATTGCTGTGGTGGGACCTTAAATCTAAACATGTGGAAACCTTAATGAACTGAAGCAATGCTGTAAGAAATTCCAAAATTCCTCCTCAGCACTGTGAGAGACTGATAGTCACACAGAAAATGATCACTTCCAGACAGTTCTGCTAACCATGGTTCCACAAGCTAATGACTCACAAGGTGTACTTAGTTACACCTTAGTAAACACTTCTACATTTGGAGCTGTTTTATATTATTATGTTACTTTTTCAGGCATATCATGAAGCAGGCAGGATTTAATCACAGAAATATTCAGCGAGCACAGGTGCTGCAGTGACTGATTGGAGCCCTGGTGCCGCTTTAGTTGCAGCTGCTGCTGAGCTAATACTGTCTGTTGTAATATACAGCATCGAAGTTCAATTTATTCTAGCCAAGAATTGTGAAATATTTCCTTATGAATCAAACACATGAGGACAGAAGCCATCCAATACCATGTTGTCTAAGACAAAGGAAAAAGACAGCGCAGTCAGCAGTGCAGCGAAGCTCTCAGAATGCTGGAGCTGTGCTGTTTTCCCTGCAGCGAGTCTTCTCTGTGTGCCTCCTAGACAGACCCTGCCAAAGGGGAAGTCCCTCTGCATGCCCCATAAATCAACATGTGTGAAAAGACACAGATACACACACACACACACACACACACACACACACACACACACAGTGTCAAAAATAGTGAGAAACCTACAAAAAATGCACCAAACCCTTAAATCCAGTAAGCTAGACGCATTTTTAGTGTCACTGAGCGAAAGGCTGTCATTCAAGTGTGAGTGCATTTATAATAAATAATGTTCTTCACATTTATCCAATCCATTTAAGTCGACCACTCAATCAAACTCGAGAAATAAAATTTTGGGGTCACACCGAAAATTTGTTAAACTCGACATGGGTGTTTGTTGTAAGTATCTAGCACGACAACAGCTCAACACAAGAACAGCACATAGACAAACACTGTTCAGCAGTAGTCAAGGACGACAGCCTTATCAGATCTGTTTGGAGTGCTGACCACAGTAACGCTCCACCAAAACCACATCCTCTGCATGATGTAAGACTCATAGGACCATATGAAATGGGAAGCATTAGTAATACAGTTTCTCTAAAATTAGAAACATCTTGTCTCAGAGTGATGCTGAAAAGCTAATTCATGCATTTATTACTGCTAGGCTGGACTATTGTCATTCATTATTATCAGGCTGTCCTAAAAGCTCCCTGAAAAGCCTTCAGCTGATCCAAAATGCTGCAGCTAGAGTACTGACAGGGACTAGAAAGAGAGAGCAGATTTCTCCCATATTGGCTTCTCTTCATTGGCTCCCTGTTAAATCTAGAATAGAATTTAAAATCCTTCTCCTCACATACAAGGTCTTGAATATTCAGGTCCAACCTTATCTGAAAGCCCTCATAGTACCATAGCACTCCAATAGAGCACTTTGCTCTCAGACTGCTGGCTTACTTGTGGTTCCTCGGATACTTAAGAGTAGAATGGGAGGCAGAGCCTTCAGCTTTCAGGCCCCTCTTCTGTGGAACCAGCTCCCAGCTTGGATTTGGGAGACAGACACCCTCTCTATTTTTAAGATTAGGCTTAAAACGTTCCTTTATGATCAAGCTTATAGTTAGGGCTGGATCAGGTGACCCTGAACCCTCCCTTAGTTATGCTGCTATAGGTCTAGGCTGCTGGGGGTTCCCATGATGCACTGTTTCTTCTCATTCACCTCTTTTCACACTGTTTATACCCCACTCTGTATTTAATCATTAGTTATTATTAATCTCTGTCTCTCTCCCCTCACAGCAGATGACCCCCCCTCCCTGAGCCTGGTTCTGCTGGAGGTTTCTTCCTGTTAAAGGGAGTTTTTCCTTCCCACTGTCTCCAAGTGCTGCTCATAGGAGGTCGTTTTGACTGTTGGGTTTTCTCTGTATTATTGTAGGATCTTTACCTACAATATAAAGTGCCTTGAGGTGACTGTTGTTGTGATTTAACGCTATATAAATAATATTGAACTGAACTGAATAGTGATGGAGGATTCACCGTCTCTGGTGTCTGATTTCACTGACAATGTAATTTATGCATCATTTTTAAAGTGTGTTAATTATAATAGGATATCAGCAGTCAAATGTATGAACGTGATCTGAATGGAGGATGTGTGGATGCAGATTTGGATTCTATGGTAGCAAGAAAACTAGAAAACGAGGCCCGTTTTACGAGCGGAAAAACTTGCTCTCTTTATGCTTCAGTGGCTCGATATTACATGCACGCCCATGCACAGACCCCTGCTAATTGTATCTGAATCGGCTGTTATCATTATAAATGTTCCACTTTGGCTTGGTCAGACTTACCTGAGTTATTCATCAACTACCCACATGGTTTCAGTAGAAACAAATGGCTTTTCCAGAGAGACTATCCACGGATCTGCTGGAACTTTAACTACCAGGCAAAGACAGAGAAAACACAGACAGCCAGCTTAAGTGCATGCTTTACATCTTTTAAATACAGCTCATTCACTTTCATATCGAGGTGTGGTCTTTACTAAATAAAGGTTAATCAGTGCAATTTCATTTTGCACTCAGTCAGTAAAGCACAAAACAGCCGAGTCACATAGAAACAGCTCTGCACACAGGTGGAGAGAGGAGAGAGAGCAGCACAGCGAGGAGCTTTCTACTCACTTCCAGCAAGGAGAGAAAGAATGTGCATGGACGGAATTACAGTCAGCAAGGGAAGATTTAGCAAACCTTTATCAGTGGACACAGGCGGATGAATATCACTCACCTGGTTCTTTATTCCCTTTTTAAAATATTTTTTCATGCAGTTCATTTTGGCTGCAACTGTCTTTAAAGGATTTCTGCGCTCAGACTCAGCAGAAACCCTTAAAGTGGGAGATGACGCTGTGACTGTGGAGGGGGGGGGGCACTTTTGGATGAATCGGGTCTGTTTGACAGATACTTCTGCAGCCTGATATGCCTCGCTTTTAGGTGGTGACCAGTTGATGACTGTCTTCTCCAGAAGCCATGTGGCTGCAGATCAGATGGTCAAACTACAAAATCAAAGGTGTTTGAGGATTAGGTACGCACATGTAACTATGAAGACCTGCATTCTGCTACATGGTACCATAAGTGGATGGTCCATCACAATCTGAGTTTTAAAAAAAAAAAGCAAACTAATTAATGACACAGAAAATGAGCAGTTCCAGAGCAGAGACCCAAGCAGCTGTTCAGTACATGGACACAAACAAGAAGCAGTCTCTTCCTGCCTCGCTCATCTAGTCATTCGCTCTCATTGTCTGAGGCAAAATTCCTCTCTGCTGGATATTCGTGCACTACTGCAGCGACTCCCCGTTGGTTAACTCTGGAAAAGCAGAGACTAGCCTCAGTTCTACATTTTAACTACAGTACTGCACTAAGTTTGTTTCCCTCACCACTACAGATGGGACCGAGTTTTCATTTCTGGAGTCAAGTTTCAGCACAGAATAAGTCACAGTAAAAAGAACATATTTATGTTGAAAAACTATCCCGAAAATGATTTTTCAGGATAGGTAAAACTGTGGTATTCATATCAGCATATAACACTGACATGCTAAAAAAAAAACATGTTGCCCAAACTGTATGATTAATAGGTTTGCCTTTAATCATTTCATCAACATAAGCTCATGTTTGGAACTGCAAAACTGTGTCAGGACAACTTGAATGATGTGATGAAATGTAGCCTTGTAATCCTCCCTGTACTGCAGTTTGTTTTTCATCACTGCTCCAACAGCCTGACAGGCTGCCCATATGTCTGCGTATCAGCATTTCTGTGTGTCAGGTGCTCCGCCACTCTGTCTTTGGGTCTGTCAGCAGCACAGCTCATAAGGCCCCTACTGAGAGTTCGTGTCCAACTCAATTAGGACTTGACGGGGGTAGGTGTAGGTATCAGGTGGTCACTCGTTGGGGTGTGTGTGTGTGTGTGTGTGTGAATGGCAAATGGACTGGTTCTTATATGGTGCTTTCTCCTCTACACGAGCACTCAAAGCGCTTCATACAGCATCCTGTGTGTGGAAGGTACAGGAGTCTGCCCGACCCAGAGATCTCTTTAGCCTGATGAGGCCAGTCTCTCTCCTTTTCTTATTTTTGTGACTCAGACACACACTCACTAACCACAGTGTGGGGTTTTTTTTTTGTTTGTTTTTTTTTAATGGGGTGGCACAGGGGAGGCAAGGACAAGAAGATGTGCTGCGACTTCACCTCGTTCAAATGAGGAAGGCCTCCTGCTTCCGTAAACAGGCAGTAATAATTGTGGCTTCCCTGTAAGAATACTGCAGCCGCGCTGAAGCACGACACTCACCTGCAAAGTAACAGGTGTAACAAAATGCTGCCTGGCTCATTGTTGATGGCTATTCAGTCCCCGTACAACTGCAGTCAGAGCTTGGCTCGGATTCACTCATTCCTGGTGCGGTGGGTGTTGGACTTCATGAGGGCTGCCCTTTGTCACCGATTCTGCTCATTTTTCTGGACAGAATTTTAGGTGCAGCCAAGAGATGGAGGGTATCAGGGTTGGTTCCCTCAGGATCCCATCTCTGCTTTTAGCAGATGGTTTTACCAACAGACAACCTCCAGCTCACACTGGGGTGGTTTGTATTTGAGTGTGGAGTAGCTGGGATGAGAATTAGCACTGATTAGCATTATTCTAAGGCCATGGTTCCCAGTCAATAAAGGCTGGAGTGCCCACTCTGGGTTAGAAATAAGGTGCTGCCCCAAGGGGACAAGTTGGTCGAGTATCCCTCAGTCGTGTTCATGAGTGAGGGAAGAGGGAAGCAGGAGACTGAGAGATGGATTAGTGTAGCGTCTGCATTAATCTGAACTGCTGTAATGACATCCCAGTCTGGTGTGGAGAAGAGAGCTGAGCATGAAAGCAAAGCTGTCAGTTTATCAACGTTTCTGAACTTCATCTATGGCCACAAGCTTTGAGATGGGACCAAAAGAATGAGATCATGGATTCAAGCAGCAGAAATGAGCTTTCTCCACAGGGTGTCTGGGCTCGTCCTTGTAGATAGATTGACAACCTCATAGAGCCACTCCTCCACATTTAAAGGACCCAGCTGAGGTGGTTCAGGTTAGGATGCCTCAGGGACACCTCCTAGGTGAGGGGTTTTGAAGGCATGTCTGGACGCCGCAGAGATTATGTCTCTCGGCTGGCTTGCCAAAGCCTCGGTGTCCCCCAAGAAGAGATGGATGAAGTAGCTTTCTGGCATGTGGACTCTGCTTAGGGTCCCCCGAAAAGGCAAACAAAAGCTGCCTTTACAGCAACGTGTGCATTGACAAAAACACGAGACAGCCTACAAATGTTTCTGAGGAATTTTTCCATCTCCTGAGCAGGTAACATTCCTGTGGGCACATTCCTAACATACAGGACTGCAAATAAACTGGAAGGCTGGCCTCAGTCACACAGCTACAATGAATACATACTGTATGCTCCTGCTTCTAATGTTTATGGGGAAACACCACAGCAATCACCCTGCCTCGTGTCTCCTGCTGGGCTGCCACAAGATCAGCAGTCAGCCACAGCCATCAGTCAATCTCCCCCTGTGGTGTCCCTCTGTGATCAATCACACCGTAGTCTAACCCCAACCTAACATCAGCTGCTCACGCTTACTACAGCATGTAGTGAACGTGTGTATTTGTGCGTCCAGACATGAAATGTGATGACATCATCTAAAAGTAGCTGAAAACAGCTTGCCCATTTTGAATTACAACCTTTTTTTTTTTTAATTTCCCAACTGCAGAAAAGGAGAGCGTGACTCAGAGAGTATCCAAGCGTGTAACAAACACAAGATAAACACACATCTAACTGTGACTAATGAACGTAATGCCCCACCAGTCCAGATATCTTATCGCTCTTTTGTAATCAAACAGGGACTTTTTAAGATAGGTGGAAGAGGTATACATTATTTGATGTGTGTCTGTGGGTGGGTGTGTGGACACTTAAAGTTATCCCAAGCCTATTTGTCATTGCAAATCCAGGGTGATAAATAGTGAGTCAATAAAGCAGCGTAGCACAGGAGGGAAACAGCAGTCTGCAATTAGCAGCACAGAGAGTCCTTTACATGGGGCACACAGGCCCAGAGCAGAGGGTGCTGTAAACATACTCACTGTCAGTCAGTAATATTCTTATGTAAACGCATCTTATTTTGCAGCTGACGTTACTGTGAGTTTTCTGAGCTTCACAAAGTCAGATATGCTGAAGTAAAAGCCTCTACCCTGTAGGAGGGGCTCTTCTTTTTCCTCACAGGCTTGTTAAGAATAAACAGAGGAAGCAGTGTCGTTAGAGAAAGTCGTGACAGTCAGCGACTGAGAACATAAATAATCTTCTAAACTGTCATTATCTGAGCACTGAAGGAAGACGACTTCAAAGCAGTGAAAACAGACTGGCAAATTATTTCTGGTGGTGAAGCACGTAAACCCAAAGGACAAAATCAATGCAACACCAGAGCTATCAGTATGTTGTCCCTATGTGAACAACAGCTCACAGTATGCAGCGAGTTGTTTTGGCTACAGTCAGAACAGGGAGGGTGGGCCGGGCGGTTGTGGTCCAGTGAACGGATCATTGCAGCACATGGAAAAAGTGACCAGCAGGAAATGAGAGGGAGGCCGAGCAGTCTGCGATCCAAAGAAATGCCTCGGTTTCTAAGAATTAACTTCTTTTGGTCTCTTGCAGAATAATACACAACACAGTAACACATTAGGAGCCACACATAATTCTTGGTTTTACCAATCATACTAAATATGTTGGTGACAGCGAATATGAAATTATAAAAACACTTACAAAATGCCCTTTTATCTAATTACAGTCTGTGTAAAAGAAAATCAGATGTATTCTTTACCACATTATACATGCTGGAAAATGACTGCAGGAAATGTTTTAAAAAAAAAAAAAGTCTGTAAATTATTTTTTATTGAATTGTAACCTCAGGGGCTGAAAAATAAAACCAACTTGGCAAAAATTTCAAATCCTCTAGTGGCCACTTGAGGCTGCCTCCTAAAGTGAGACATCGATGTTCAAATGCCCAACAACAGGCATGAAACAGCCTAATTTTCTATAGCTACTTTTCACCTTTACACTCATCTGCTCATCCTAGCTAAACTGAACCTCCCGACCGAGGTTGTACCTTTTGGAGCATTTTAATGGAGTGGAGCAGCAGGTATCTCTGTCTGTACCGAATCAATCTACTGTGGCAACCCACAGGAATAATGGAGCAACCTGAAGTAACTTCAGTGAAGAGCAGACAGGAAAGAAGAGAGAAAGAGGGAAGACATGCAGCACAGGGCCGCGGGTCAGACTTAAACCTGGGCTGAACTCATCCAGTACCAGACAGTCCCAGTTTTTGTATTTTTGCAAAGCCTGTACAGTGGACACTTTACAACTGGCAGTTTTACTAATTTTTTCTAAGAATATTTAAGTTTTCTTGTAAATTTGTGACTTCAAGGGTTTTCCTGTGAACACTAGAATAGCCCACCAACTCTTTAAGTTTTTGTCCCAACATTAGTCTCCACTCATTTACAAATACTTCATATTTTATCTACATTTCTTTTAAAATCTCCAAATCTGCAGATGAATGGTTTTATTTTGCAACAGCAGGAAGGACAGGAGCACGAGTCAGAAATGATTGAGACAATCAAGCAGCAGAAAGAAAATGACAGGTAGAAACTGAATCAAATCAGTGATGTTAACATTTATTAAAATGCTTTACATTAACTTTATTTTTTTAACAACGTAAAATTAGCCTACAATCATTTACACACTTTAACATGCTCTTATGCACATTTTAATGCCTTCCACCCAGCAAACATACAATGAAGGGAAACCTCTCCAATAATCAGCAGAGTGAGAGAAAAACAAGAGATGACCAAAGGCAGATTAAAGTAGGTTAATAAAAACAGGCATGTGCCTCACTCAGAGATCAATAGAGACTGACAGCTGGACAGGCTTCTATTGATCCTGCCA
This sequence comes from Archocentrus centrarchus, assembly GCF_007364275.1. NCBI lineage: Eukaryota > Metazoa > Chordata > Actinopteri > Cichliformes > Cichlidae > Archocentrus > Archocentrus centrarchus. The sequence continues at coordinate 33,689,228 of NC_044366.1, forward strand.
GTCCAACATAGACATGAACAATAACTTTGACAACCAGGGAAGAGACTGATATGATGTTTGATGCATGTAGCAAAGATCTGTGTCCACACTGACCCACTATCAAGTCCTAGATTTTTCTATTGATTTGTCTTGCAGTGCCCAGTGTGTGTGTGTGTGTGTGTGTGTGTGTGTGTGTGTGTGTGTGTTTGCAGGAGAAGGAGGAGGAGTGGGAGCTCTGGCTATGAAGAGAGATTCTTTGTAGCTTTGAGAACACACTTGAGGCATCACAGGGTCCACCAGTCAGGAAGGAAAGGGTCTGTTTCATGGTGACATAGATGATGTAGGAGAACACACAAACAGCAAGGAGGGGGGGATTGTGTAACAGCGGCAAACTTTAAAGTCTGCATGCAGCCAGGTGGGAAATTCCCTGGTGGCAGTCCCAGCATTCCAAAGACGCCAAGTTATTGCTGCTCGTGTCAGTGAGGTGGTGCGTCAGTGTCGGCCTTCTTGCGTGTGTCTGCGCATTTTCTGTGTAACAGACAAGAAATGATGAGCTCTGAAATAAATGAGTGCTGTGCCAGTTCCATGACAGCCCAAAATAGACTCTGTGTGTGTGTGCGTGTGTGTGTGTGGGGCCAAAAACACAATTAAAAAGAACAGCAGGTTAGGCTGTGTGTTTGATCCCTACATGGGTTCTGAGACAGGCTCCAGGCATTCATGTCACCACTGCGCTGCGTGTCATTTCACAGCAGATTACAGTCATACTGAAAGAGATCACAGGCTTTATGCACTGCACAGTAGTTCTTCCCAGAGGAACACTACAAAATATCTAAACATTAGTTCCTCTGTCATGCTCACAGGCTTCTGTACAATAACAAGAACCACCGTCCTTCCCCCTCAGCCCCCTGCTAAGGCGCCCCTCCGGACCTGCTGCAGCTCTGATAAAGTTTTCTGATCTGATACAGAGTGTGAAGATTTTCAGAGCTTTCACAACAAACTTTGAGGTTTTGGGTGTGTGTGTGTGATAACAAGTGAGTGTACAGTATGTTCTTGCATCAGGCACTGGACAGCATTGTGGAAGTGAAGATCTGCTGCAGTATTTGGGGGATCTGCTTGGTGTCCATGGCGACAAAGGATCTCCCTGCTGGAAGGGTCTTTTGGAGTCTGAAAGGAAAAAGCAGAGAGAGAAGATCGGGGTCAAGCAAAGGAACTGAGCTTTAGCATTAGGATTGTGTTTGCTGTGTGAGCTGGCACTAGATATTTCCATTGGAAGAGTACAGTGTGTGAGTGTGTGTGAATAAAAGAGATGCCATTCAAGTGGTGGAGCTCAGCAACAAGACAGCACAGCCACCTCCAATGCCTTTGAATCATTTGTAAAAACCCATTTACTCTAATGAGCTTCTTTGTTCCTTCATTCGACCATGTGCTCGTGCATTTCTCCTCTGAGGACCCGCAAACATGGGCGGTCAACGGGGATATAAAATTAGTATTCCCAAAGTGTCTCAGAGGAGGGAAGATTACATAACTCTAAGGCTATCCGTAACTAACTGCATGCTTCCAGAGCATGACAGGATATTGTTCTTGTTCCCATCTTCAAATTCTGACAGGGACTGTCTTTTATTTCTGAGCTGACTTTAACTTGCCCTTAACCTCTGGAGTTAAAGACTTCTCGTGTTTTTCCTTTGCTCTCTTTTTTTCTTCTTGCTGTTCCTGCTCTTCGTGAGCAAAGTGTCAAACAGGTTATTGTCATTCTGAAGTCCCTTCAGCTAAAGACTGCATTTTAACCATTGAGCCAGGCAGCTCTTCAAAGGCTTTGAAGGCCTGCGAGCCTCAGCAGAGAGGATGCATGTCTGGTGAGGAGCTACAGTAGAAGCCTGGAGTAGAATGGCAATAAGGAGGAGGAGCAGACTTAAGAGTGCACTTGCTGCTCTTTGGTCCAGCCCGGAAATTTTTAAACTCAATCTGAGACACGACAACAAAGGTGAACAGGATAAGCAGCAGGTAGGAACACAAGTAGCTAGACTAAACTGGACCGTTATTGACTTTGCAGTCTAGTTATTCTTTATAGGTTCTGGATGACTGGCTACAGCTAAGATTAGCTTTGAGTAGAGTATGTTTTGCAGGACCCTTGAAATTGACTCTGAAAGCTGAAAGCAGTGGAGGTCTCCTTCTGTCCCCCTGCTGTGCTAGCTAGATCTTCTCTGGTGCGCCAAAACAGTGACCCTGCAACTTGGTTTTCATTTTGAGGAAGTGGACCTCAGCAAAGTGAATCTGGCAAGTAGGGAAGGTGATGAGCCAAGATTGTGTTGGCCTGTGTGCCATCCCATGATGGCACAATAGCACGTACTACAGTACCTGGTATTGAACTTCAACATTATTAGTGATGGTCCTTGATTTAAAAGCAGGTCAGACTGACCCAGAAATAGATGTTTTTACTCACTGTACATTTTGAAATCTCAACCACACAAATACAAGCAGACAGAACAAGACTTGATACAACAATCAGAAAAAACTAAAGCAGCGTTGGAAGCAATGCAGAGGTGCATGAAAAGATGACCTTGAAGGGGACCAAATTTAAATGCATGGAGCCCCAAAACCTCACAATTGTGTCTCATGTTGGGTTCTTTGCATCTTCATGCTCCTTCATCTTCTCCTCTTTCCTTACTTTTCTTCAAATTTCCCACTTTCTTCACTCTCTCTCAACTCCGCCAAGTTACCGTCATCTCCATCTCCTTACCTTTCAGCCTGATCACCAAGGGAGCCAATGAAAATGGCAAAGGCGTTGACCTGCGGGTCAGAGGTCAAGACCTGAGCAAAGCGCTCGGGCCGAATGCCATAGCGCTCCAGATTAGCGTCGCTCAGCACCACCACAAAGTGCTCATCCGCCTCTTCTCTTGCCAGCTCCTTGATGCTGGCCTCCGTGCCCTCTAGAGTGTAGTCACCACTCATGCAGAACTGAGCGTGGGCATGCATGACCTGCAGGGAATGGAGGAAGAGGCTTATTAATAAATAGCAAGCCTCAGATTTTATTCATCTTAATACTTGCACCCCCAAATGACACTGAATCCAGTAACTTTGAGGATTTTTCTCAATTTTTGCAGCCACTTTGACTCATTACAACTTTAATGTGAACACAGATTTTTAAACAGAAAGAAAGGAACATAAACCACTTTTTTTCAATCCGTTTGGGTGAGCAAAACAAAGCACGAGTGGACTTTTTGTGACTCTGTACCTTGAGGACTTTAAGTCTCTGTTTGTTATTCTTGGGGACTTGGTCTGCGGTGACCAGCTCGATGTCGTAGCCGTCGCCTGAGTGGCCCACTATGTCGTACTGTGGACAGAAAAGAGTTCACGTAACCAAAAAAGTAACAAACAAGTTGAAGTGTGTGATTTAAGTAATTCCTATAATGACTTTACCTGTTACATAACTCTGACTTTTATGTAACCCTAAAATGTAACAACCTCATTGAGCATCTAGCATAGTAGTCTGAATGAAGAGTACGGACAGATGTGATGGTGCAGACATATGCAAATGCACCCATTGCAGCATGTTAACCCTGTCAGTGGTGCACATGCCTGCCACAGACCATCCATCATAACTGACTTACATAAGGCAGCTGACAGTCAGCCTGACACTGTGAGCCCCCAGGGATCTATTTCAAGACTCAGGTATTATGTATATGAGCCACTTCTAATAAGGGCAGTTATGACTGTGGTGGTCAAAGGTATGCGACTGTGTGTCTCATCCATCCATATCGCTGTTGCTGGGTAAAACCTTTTGGTACTGTCAATTTTATATTGTTCTGAAGTACTTTTTAATATTGCAGGATTCATAACAAGACTCAGTATCTTACATATAACTCCAAATCTAACCAGATTTAATGTCACCAGCCCACAGTTTGTTTCTCCACTTCAGGCATGTGAAGTGTACTAAAAAGACATGAAAGCATGAAATGACACATTCTTAAGGCTGGTGCTGCAGCATGCTGCAACATGCCACCTTCATTTCTACTCCCTGTTTGACTATTGATGGTGGACGACTATGACACACACACACATACACAAAACTGCAGGCAGCATGGATACACGGTGACAGTGTATATGTCGTATGTGCCCTTTTATGTAAGGAGTGTTATGCAAAGAGAGCAGTAAGACTGAAATGTGGAACACTGAAACATGTGTGTATGCGTGTTTGTGTGATATGTGATCAGCATTAGGTTGTCTTGAGTGTCACTAAGGGGCCAAGAAGTCTGTCTCCCTCCAAAACTGTTTTTGCATGTACCCCCCCCCCCCCCCCCCCCCCCCCCCCCTTTTTTTTCCTCCATCTTTGGACTGATTCTGCTTCTCGTGGCTGAGACGGACTCCTGATCGTCCATGAAATATGTCAGCTGTATTAACAACTCCTCCCCAATGAAGCTTTAGCAAATCAGAACAGTGTGGCAGAAGAAAGGCTACATAAAGGCACATTACGTGCTTTAATTTTTGAGCCTATCAGGCTGGAAAAGTTTATTGACTCAGGAATTATGTAAATGAAGTCTCAACGTGAAATTAATTTCACACCAGAAAGAAAGGCTTGGCTAGTAATTATTATTTAGTCTATGACAGCCTGACACTCGCTACAGTGAAATGTGATTATAACTAGTTCACAGTGGTGCTGTAGCCTGAGCACACATTCTAATTTACATATAAACGAAGGTTAGTCATGATTTTTCATTCTTTGATTAGTCATAAAATTACATGTAATAAAAAAAATGTATTTTTACAACTCAATCACAGCAAAAACCTTAAAAAAAAAACAAAACCAAAGGTAAGATTGACTGCAAACCATCAAGTAAACTGAGCATATCACAAGCTTACCAGAACTATAGGGTGACAGGTGGATGGATGGATGGATGGATGAGAGACAGAAAGCTCGGCTATAACCCAGAGAATATCAGACTGTGTTTTTGCCCTAATGCGAACCACAATAATGCAGAACAGAAATAGTTTACTGGCTTATACTGCAATAGTACACACATTAAAAAGCATGGCTAAATGCAGTTGGTACAGGAATTGTTTTCTGGCTCCTGTGTGTTAATTTCTAATTGTAGAAGAATGTAGTACAACATGTGGACAGAGCATGGACTTTACTGCAAAGCTTGACAGCCACTGTGATGACACCGATTGGTTTGTGATGTCCCGTTTTATACACAGTCTATAGATCAGAGGCTACACAATTTGCAAATATGTAACTATAAATGTAGCAAAATGTGGCACGAATGGCACCATCATGGCCAAATGCCGCAGGTATCATTTCCAGAAAGTGCATAACTCATCATGTGTGGTATGAGACAGCACTAACAGTCATATTTCATGCACTACACAACTAAATACGTAGGGTATGAAGAATACTATGTAAAGTGTACTAACAGGAAGTGTCTGAAATGAGGCACAGCGATTGTTTATGTGAAACAGATTGCATAAACTGCATATGCAGCTGATGCAGTTAGAAAGAGTCACACAGAATCTTCTGGAACATGACGCTCGCTGTGCCATTCTCACCTTGAACTTGTGCTCATAGTTCTCAAGAGCCTCCATGACCATACACACAGCCTCCATGGAGCGCTCCAGCCTGCCGTCCACGCCGTTGAAGCGGTACATGCTGCCCGACACGTCGGCTAGCACCCGGAACCGCTTGGGCTTCTGCTGAGGACTGCCCGGCTATAAGCACACACGTGACTTAGATGCAAAATTCACACAATAAATATAGAAATAATTCAGCAACTAATGATTAAATCAAGGTGGTGTTTTGTTGATTTTGGTGCAGCTTTCTTAAAAATAATATTAATCAACACAGGGCCGGGATTTCAAAACTGAGTGCAATTATTTCAATGCAGACCTTCAGGTCAGACCAAAAACTATACAGGACTCGGAGCTAAATATGTTAGAAAAACACGGTATGCAAATTATGGTTAGTGCGTGTTTGCATGATTAGTGTGGGAACCACCTCTGTGCTGTGTGTATGTGAGCATACATGACGGCACAAGAAGTAACTCGAAACTGTGTGAGCTCGAGCAGAAACACAGGGTGTAATAATAATCTCACACACACCACTGGAATGTACCGGCTGACAGATAAAGGTCCAAATTACGGGAGTGTGTGTGAGTCTTTCGAGGTGTGGTAGATTAAAAAAAGAAGCAAGTTTAAGGAAAACACACACACACACACACCTCTGGGTCCAGCTCTCCCCTGCGTTTATAGATAGCCTTCTCTCCAGTTAGTCCATCAATGATTTTAGTGTCGTCCAGTTCTCCCAGAGCCTGGTTCTTTAACCACTGCCGCTCCTTCCCTTTAGCCTGAAAACACACATGCACAAAATTAGAATAAACAAAATATGTCTGTGGAAGATGATTTTGTCTTAATGGAGGTTTTTAAAGATGACAGACCATGGACCCTGTGATTACAAGAAGATCTTCTAGTAGATACAGAGTGATCACACTAAAAGGGGCTCAAAGTCTCACAAATACCAACAGCTAGCACCTTTCCTCACACCCACCGAACAAAAGAGGCTAAGGTTTGCTTTGAACCTCTGGCCCCATTTCTTGGGATGGCACTCCACTTTTTACCGTGGTCACTGTGGATGGAGGAAGGTGCGAGGAAGAACAACCTCACTCCCTGTCCTGTCCTCATCTTTCCCTCTGAGGAAGGAGAGCTCCTTTAGGGAGAAGACGTCTAACAAAAGAAGGAAGCCACCGTGCCTCTCCCCACTCTCTTTAGGTCACTCACACAGGCAGTAGTGTGTGAGGATATTTGGTTTCACGTCTTGAGATTTTCTTTACCTAGCGAATGACGTGCGAGCACACAAAGGAACAAAGATTTGCCAACACATGACACAGGTCTTATGACTTCACATCATTGATAAGCAGTGACAAATGTAACAACAGCTGTCACCTTTCTGTAGATAATCAGTTGTGTGCTAGTAAACCCAATGTACACATAACTTACTGTGTACAGCACAAACAAAGGCAACGTGAGCCAAGTGAGAAGAAATGCATGTCCTATATATGTAGTATTGTGGCAGCCAGTTAAAAGCTTTTCCCCCCAAATCTGGCAACATACACAGCTTAGAGCTGTACATAAGTTTAAGGCAGTACTCATGAGGATGCTTCCATAAAAAAATACCATTAAAAGGTTTTACTTATACCAGCCACACCATCTTGTCTCTGAGGACAGTTTTTTACAGTCCTTCTAGAGGCGAGCCTACACACTCAGAATCTTCAAAAGCCTCCTGCCACTTATTTGGGTAGTTATTTTGTAGCATTATCTAATTTCATTTTCATTGTAAAGCTCAACGAGACATAAGACTGCATGTATAGAATCACCATTTCAATCTGGTTAAAAAAAAAATGCTTTAAAAGTTTGTCTTTGTCCCAAAATAACATTTTAGTTTGTTTCATTTTACCGGCTGAACATTATACTTCATCCTCATCTTTGTGTGCGGTAGAATTCGGCCACATATCTGCCTCTCTCCTATGATGTCTCTGTCTGTTTTTTAAGATCTTATTAGGCCTTTGTGGTTTGGGGCTTTTATGATGATGTGCAAAAACAAAAGAAAGTCTTAAGTGCTTTTGAACAGTGTGTAGACACATATAAGAGTGTGTCTTTGCTAGGTTACAAACATAATAACCTCTAATAGGACAATGAAGATCTGAGGATGTTCATGTATTCAGTTCAATTCAATTTTATTTATATAGCGCGAGGGCTGCAACTGACAGATTATTCTGGCAGTCGAATAATCTGTCAGTTTTGTTAAAAATTAGTCGATTAGTCAACGATTATTTCAATCTTAACTCACCTGTTCAAGCCTGCCCACCTGTTATCACCTTGTTCTCTTCTCACAATTAAAATAATGACCCACAAAAATACAAGTTTGAAACTAATGTGACCATTACAATAAATATCAAATAAAAACGCATATTAAAGTAAATGCAATTTTTATTTTTAAATGAAAATATAATGTGCAAATAAATAAAAATGGCCTCTGTCCAAAAGTTCAAATAAGGCTTCAAATTAAATCAAAAAGATTTTTCCGTCCAAAACGGCTGAAAAGTTTACAGATGATTCAGTTCATACAGAGGTTTTCTATTCAGAATGAACGCTGATATTAATATGAGGAAAAAATAGTAGCCAGTGTATTTGCTCCTATTGTCCTTCACTCGTTAGCTAACATCACTGAAATGGCGGTGCTTAGCAAACATTATCCATGAGAGCTCGTTTCCGACAGGTAAACTAACAGAAACATTAGGACATTTTTAAAGGCGCGAGTGTGTGATGTCTGTCGCTAGGAAACGGTAACAGCAGCGCTATTCACGACAAGTTTGCTGGCCTTAGTATTTCCTGTATTTTATTCTGTGCTTAATTGTTACATTTAGTGTTGATATGTGTGTGTGACAGACATGAGTATTGGACATTTTTGAAAATACGGAACAAATCGCATCCTGTATTGGTTCAATACAGGACGTAACATTTAATTGTCAAATAAAGGACGATTCCATATTTTATGGGAAGGGTGGCAACCAGGCCCGGTTCTAGCCCACTGTAGTTGGGTGGGCAGACTGAAAATGTAGGTGGGCAAGTATATATATAATATGACACAAAATATTAGGCTATATTTGTTTGTTTTTTGGGAATTGAATACAGCCCTAGTAGGCACAAAGATATACATACTGTATACCCTCTCCCTTTACCTGGGTTTCGGACATCACAAAAAGTACACAGATTTGTGACCTTCTGTGGCTGGAATATACATTTTTTTTTTAATTCTTTTTTTTTATTATACAACAGTACAACAGAAAGAGAACAGCAACTGCAAAAAATGCAAAATGTGAAAAACTACAGAATCATTCTTCTGGGTTTTTTTGGGCAACTTTGTGACAAATTCATTCGGGAAGCAGAAACATGTGTCCTGAGCCACAGAGTATTGCAGCCGAGGTCTAGTGCGGTACCACGCCGGGTTGAATGAGCGGAATGTATTGGCGAAGGCACGATGGTTAGCTAGTACTGGCTGTGTGGGCCAGGGTTATAATAGTTTTGGATTTTTACATTATTGTTTAGTTTTAGTTAGTTTTTACTTTTGTTTCTCTAATTCAGTTAGTTTTAATTAGTTTTCAGAGTGTTTTGCTTGTTTTTTATTAGTTTTTATTTTTGGTTTAATGCTTAGTTTTAGTTTAGTTTCATTAGTTTCAGTATTAGTTTTAGTATTTTCACACTTTGTCAGGTGCAAGATTCAATGCACAAAAGTGACTATTGTGTAATAAAAACTCAACAAAAGATACCATAAAGAAATATATTCAACAACCAACAGTTCACAAGACAGCAGCACTACATGCTAAATGTGTAATAATTAGGACACACCTGAACATCAACAGGGAGAAACAAAGAAAAATATGAACTCCCAAACTCAATAACTTCTACAATAAACTCCCAATAAACTCCAGTGTCAGTGCAGTAGATTAACAACAGCTACATGTGGTGTTTGATAAAAACAAACTCTTTGAAGGAGTCAAAGGTCAAATCCAGCTGCATCCTGATGTTCTCACCACCCGAAGCTGCTTCTGTTAGCTTGGTTAGATGCTCGCTGATTAGACTTGCAGGGTCTTTGCGGCCTCTGTACACAACCTACGGAAGTGTCCGACCTCGATCATGTCCGCATTTATGCTTGTGTAGCTGTGTGTGTTGTGTGTGTTAATTACCTTGTGGTCATGTGCTGCGGTGACTTTTTTTTTTGGTCCTCGCTCTTTGTGTTCAGTTTTTTGGCTGCAAACATATTTGTCCCTGTTTTTCCACTTCCTTCATTTCCATTTCCATTCCGACAGCAGTCTCCCTCCAGGAATTTGCTGACAGTTGTGAGTCCTTATACTGATGCTTTGATTATTATTCCTGATTGTTATTCTCTCACTGATAAAGTAGACGGAAACGCACAAGGACTGAACAGGTTAAGGCAGCGTGGACCCGCTCTGAACCCGGTCGGTTCAGAGCGACTCTGCCGCTTTCTCTTGCACACGCATGCACACAGCTGCCCGACGGCGCTCCCAGCTTAAACTCGGAGAGCGGAAAAATGATCAATCCACAATAATTTCAGTTAGTTTTAGTTAGTTTTTTAAACTCACAATGCAGTTTTAGTTAGTTATCGTTTTTTCCTTTTAATTGTAGCCTTTATTTATTTCAGTTAACGACAATGTTTTTTCAATTTTAGTTTTCGTTAATTCGTTCGTTTTCGTTAACTATAATAACCCTGGTGTGGGCACAGTGCTATTCAGGTCTGAAACGGTAGGACCTGGCGCTGAAACGGCCAGAGGAAGGACCTGCTTTGGGTCTGGGGATGTGGCTAGAGTAGGACTAGCATCAGGGGTGCTTGTGTTATTATATGCAGAGAAACTAGTCAGCAGATTGTCTGCTGATCGGACAGAGGAGGAGACGGAGCAGGTAACCCGCTCAGGGGGAGATATTTCAGCACGGGCAGCAGCGGGACGGGAGCTGTTGGGGATACCCCAGTGCTAGATTTACTGATAGACGCGATACATGCTCATGGTAAAAAGAAGTAAAAATATCAACATGGAAATTAGAGTGTGACCCAGATTAAGGAAAAGCACGAAACGAGGGGGTACAGCCTGAATCAGGCCTCTTTCCCACCAACAGGGTTCCGGAGCACGTGCCGTAATTTGAACCATGAGGCGGGTTTTCCACCGCCGAAACACTCGGTGCTCGGCCGAAAAACGGGTTCAATTCCGGCCCCGCAAACTAGCTGGTCTCGAACCACGAACGCGTGGCGAAAGCGTGTGAGAAAGTCAAAGTGTGGAAAATAAAAACTATTGTAGGCGTAGCTTGATGGGAGTACCATTCGCTGCCCGCAGGCGGTATGGGAGATTTTGATTGGGTGGGCAACCCTACTGATATTTGAACATATGCTTTTAGCAGGATTATGGATTATGCTTTTTACGTTTATGTTTTTGTTGGATTATGTTTTTGCTGTGTATGCTTTTTACGTGATTTCTGCAAACCCATTAGTGAAAGTAAATGGCCCTCTATACTCATTAAATGCATGATATAGAAGTGTAACTTTTCTGGATTATATGCAAAAATTATCACTCTATCGATCTAATAAGGCCTGGTTTAGCGTTCTGTGTTGGTCTTACATACATAACCAAAAATCCTCTCTGAACCTAATCTGACATGCACCTTGTTGTGGCCCTAGTCGGGATTACCGAGCTATATTTGCCGCGGGTTCCTTATTCTTATAATTATTATAAGTATTCACGGAGGCGAGGAATACAGTACCAGTCCGTCTTTTTAATCAACCGTTCCAAACCCACGTAACCATAACAACAGGAACACTGCGTGCTCGCTGGAATATATCACATCCCTCTTTTTTCAAAACTGAGACGTAGTCTACAAATACAGTCATCTGAATAAATAGTATCAATTACAGGGCGTTAATTCAAAATCACTCTCATTTCTATGTGTGTAAACACTGAATCATTTTCTTTGTACACAAACAACTTTCTAAGAATAAATACCAAGCTTTTTTTTTTTTCTTTTCTTTTCTTTTTTTTCTATTAGGCAAACAATCACAGTAAAACTTGAACATTTCAGCATTTCAACATTTCAACTTAAACATTTCTTTCATGCCTTTTTTTTTTTTTTTTTTTAAAAAAACAACAAACATATTGAACATTGTAACGTTCACAGGATCAGTCCCTGTACTTGGCAGGTTGCTTGACGGCCCTACCAGATCTGGTGTAGTATGTAGGATCATTGTTCTTGCTCACAGGAGGTGGATTGTGTGGCGTGTCAGTTGGTGGTGTGTCTGACTTGGGAGTATCAGAAGGTGTTGCCTCTAAATTGATCTCTTCATCAAGGTGAGTGTCTTTGAACAGACTCGGGTGTATCTTCCTCAGATGTCGTCTGTTCCTCCTGAGTGTCCTACCTGCCGGCGTCTGCACGGTGTAGGAGCGTGGTTCATCTCTTTGTTGGATGACAACCGCAGGCTCCCAACCTCGACGTGTCTGCATGTGTACAGTGTCTCCTGAGGTCAGCACAGGAAGTGGCTTTGCATGTTGGTCATAGTGCTGCTTTTGGCGACACTGCAGATCCCGTACTTTGTCGTACACATGCTGTGGTGTAGACTGTTTCAGCACGTCACTGGAGCAAGGAAGTGTGCTTCGCAGGACCCTTCCCATCAACATTTGTGCAGGTGACATGTTCAATCCTGTCACCGGCGTGTTTCTTAAAGACAACAAAACTAGGTGTGGGTCATTGCCGGTCTGTATTGCCTTTTTCAGGGCGTGTTTTACAGTCTTTATTGACCTTTCAGCCATTCCATTTGAAGAGGGAAGACCTGGGCTGGAGTGTATGAGCTTGATCTCCCATGAAGCTGCAAATGATTTCATTTCATAGCTGGCAAACGGGACATGATCGCTCACTAGCTCTCTGGGAATCCCATGCCTTGCAAAAACAGACTTCATTTTCTGAATCACTGTGTAAGCAGTTGTATCAGGCAAATTGAGCACTTCTGGATATTTGGTCAGATAATCAACTAGCAGGAGATATGATTGACCATTTAGCTGAAAAATGTCTGCTCCAACTTTCATCCACGGTAGTTCTGGAATCTCATGAGGGATGAGTGGTTCTCGCTGATGTTTGGGTTGTAACTGCTGACACTGTGCACACTTCTCAATCATTGTCTCTATATCTCGTGCCATACCAGGCCAATAAAGGACTTTTCTTGCTCTGGCTTTTGTGCGCTGCACCCCTTGGTGTGCAAGATGTAGCTTTTCTAAAATCACTTTCCTGAAGCTCTGGGGTATGACAATTTTCTCTCCCATCATGACAATGTCATTCTGGATGCTGATGATGTTTCGCATTGGCCAGTAGCAGTGTAGTGACCGGTCAAGACTACGCTTCTTCATAGGCCAGCCTTTCATATGTCTTTCACACACAGCCTGTAACTCGCTATCTGTGGCAGTTGCTTCTTTCAATCCCCTCAGTGTTTCTTCACTCAGAGCATCTGTAGGCTGTATGGCATACACAACTCTCTCATCACAGGGGTTCTCATCAACATGTTCATTATCTCTTCCCACTGTGGCACGTGACAGAGTGTCGGCAATGTGCATGTCTTTGCCTGGCGTGTATGTAACATGTAGGTCATATCTTTGCAACTGTAGCAGCATTCCTTGCAATCTTGCTGGGGCTTTGTTCAGCGGCTTGCGCATGATGACTTCAAGTGGCTTGTGATCAGATTGCACACGCACTGGCCTACCGTATACATATTGGTGGAATCTCTTGGCGGCAAACACAATGGAGAGCAACTCTTTTTCTATTTGTGCGCACCGCTTCTCAGTATCTGTGAGCGCACGAGAAGCATAGCATACCGGATGCCCTTCCTGTAGCAGACAGGCTCCCAGTCCATCTTTTGAGGAATCTGCTTGTAGTGTGAGTGGCTTCCTATGATCGTAGTACCTAAGCACTGGGGCTTGTGTGAGCTTGTCCTTTAGTGTTTTTAACGCTGCACTGTGGTGGGGACACCACTGCCATACTGTGTCTTTCTTCAGTAGCTGTCTGAGAGGAGCCGTGAGTGAAGCTTCATTTGGGATGTATTGTGCCAGGAATTTTGTCATTCCTAACAGACGTTGTAGGCTTTGTTTGTCCTGTGGGGTTGGCATGTCAACAATTGCTTTGATTTTGGCATCATCTGCTCTCTGACCAGCCGCTGTGATGATATGTCCCATGTATTTTACTGTGTCCACTTTGAACTGGATTTTGTCTTTGTTGAACTTCACATTTGCTGTTTTTGCTCTTTCCATTACCTTTTGCAGGATTTTGTCATGCTCACTCTCTGACGAGGCTGCAATGATCATGTCATCAGCTATGATGTGTACACCTGGGATGTCACCAAAAGTCTCACAGTTCTTTTGTTGAAATACTTCGCTGGCAGACTTGATCCCAAATGGGAGTCTGAGGAAGCGAAAACGACCCCATGGTGTGTTAAAGGTGCAGAGTTTTGATGATGGCTCATCCAGCTTGATTTGCCAGTATCCGTCCTTTTCATCCAGAATGGAGAAGATGGATTTTCCAGCTAATTTGCTGCGTATATCTTCAGGAGTAGGAATGGAGTAGTGTTGGCGTTTAACTGCTTGATTCAGATCGCAAGGGTCCAAACACACCCTGAGCGAACCATTTTTCTTCTTTGTGGCAACAAGACTGTTAACCCATTCTGTTGGCTCATTAACAGGTGTTATCACTTTCCTTTCCTGTAGTTCTTTCAGAGTCTTTTTTAATGAGTCTGTAATGGAGAGCGGCACATTTCTGCATGCATGGATCACCGGTGTGACTTCTGAGTCAATGTATATATGGTGAACTCCATGAAACTCACCCTGACCTGTGAAGACCTCTGCGTATCTCTGCAGTAGCTCCTCTTTGGTGGCTGGAGGTGGTGCTGATTGTGGAGATTTGTCTGTGAGCGCTTCAACCCTTTTTAACAGCTGCAGCTCCTCACATGCGTCTCCGCCGAGAATCGGTTTGTCTGCATGACTTGTTACATGGAAGTCAAGCAGGGCCTTGTGTTTGGTTGTCCTGCATTCTAGGGACACAACACCATCTACAGGCAGGCGGGTACCACCAAAAGCAATTAACATCGTCTTTGTGAGTCGTAACTGACATGGACCGGGTAACTGCTGATACAAATGCATGGGAAGCACATTTGCGTCCGCTCCTGTATCAAGCTTGAAGTTTATCCTTGTGCCTCTGATTGTGGCAGTTTCATACCACACAGTGGTTTTCATCTGTTTAGTCATTTTCTTCCCATCATAACGTACCATGCCTATGTATAAAGAGTCCACTTCACTTTCTATGTTATTCACAGTCTTTGTTTTACTGCTGCTTTTATCAGTGCCAGCCCTACATACCTTGGAAAAGTGGTTACTCTTTCCGCATTTGTGGCACACTGCACCATATGCTGGGCATTGTCGGGGGTCATGCTTTTTCCCACATTTGTGACAGACATTTGCTGCTTGCTTCTTACAGTTTGTTTTGCCTTTATTCCATCCTGTTCGTCTTTGTACACTATCTTTGCTCACTGCATCCACAGATGTGTCATGAACAGCAGGTGATGACTGCATTGCCTGAATTTGTGTTTTGGCCAGCTCTGAAGATCTACAGATCTCTATGGCTTTGCGAAGAGTTAAATCAGTGTCTCTTAGCAGTCTCTCTTTCAAACGAGTGTCACTTATGCTGAATACTAACTTGTCTCTAATCATGTCATCTTCTGTTCCTGCAAATTCACAGTCTTTGCTTTTCTGGCGTAGCTCTGTGATAAATCTGTCCACTGATATACCTGCTGACATCGTGTGTGACCAAAACTGGTGACGTTCAAAAACAACGTTCTTTTGCGGGCTGCAGTAATCTTTGAAAGCTTTTATAATGTCCTCCATCGTTACTGCTCCATTTTCTCCGGTCGGGGTAATGGTGAGCGTGTTATACACTTCTAACGCTTCTTCGCCGACAGTATGAAGTAGGATGGCTTTTTTAACCTCCTCCTCCTTGTTTAACGCACCTGAAGCGACCATGTACAACCGAAACCGTTGTTCCCATCTGCGCCAGTTCTCAGCCAAACTGCCTGTAAGTGTCAACGGCGATGGTGGTATGAACTGTTCCATTTTGGACCGTTGAACAGCCTAACGATAATACTGTCTTCGCGTTTGATAAATTTTACCAAATTTCACAGTACCGTCCTCATCTTACTCCGTAACTCCCACTTCTGACACCATGTTGTGGCCCTAGTCGGGATTACCGAGCTATATTTGCCGCGGGTTCCTTATTCTTATAATTATTATAAGTATTCACGGAGGCGAGGAATACAGTACCAGTCCGTCTTTTTAATCAACCGTTCCAAACCCACGTAACCATAACAACAGGAACACTGCGTGCTCGCTGGAATATATCACACACCTCGAGAAATGTAACTACAGGTTCACAAAGACTTTGATTAGGCTTCAGAGGTGCTTCCTGGTTACATATGTAGGCCCCGTCACTCAATTAACAATGGGAGCAGCTTTTAGCGGTTAGCATTAGCTTGCTAATTAGCATTAGCATTTCTGCCTAGAACCCTGCTTGGGTTATTTGTTTGAATAATAACATGCTATGCTTCTCTATGGTGATTGTGGCACCATAGAATCTGGCACATTCTATTCTATTCTATACTGCACTGGATATGACAGTAAGAGGAATGAAGAATCACATCAAAGAGATTCATTCCAAAGTAGAATCTGTGATGTCACAGTGTTTGATCTGAGAGGGTATAAAGAGGTTCAGCAGCCAGAATAAGTGATCTTTGAAGGCAGAAACTCAGAGCAAAACAGACGCTTAAAAACACTGAAGTAAACTCGAGAAGGTTATTACTCTGAAGCTTCAAGTATGTCAGACAAACAAGAGCAAACAGCTGTCAGACCTGAGACAATAAACATGCAGATGCATGAAAGTGATGATGGATGGAAAAGTCCCATCCCTGGAAACTGGGTAGATGATTCTGACCCCGAACAGGGCAGGCCCCTGTATGAAAGTCCAAGTGAGGAGATCGCAGATCTGAAACGACAGCTCCTGCACTCTCAGATACAGCTGGAACTTTTTCAGAAGAAATGGGTAGCTGCCCTTAATAGAGAGACGGATAACCAGAAGAAGTTAGGCCTACCTACTGTGCATAGTTTTTGGGTGACCATTGACACATACAAAAACTATGTAATAGCTCCACGCGAAAAAATTGTTCGTCTTAAAAACAAACTTAAAAAATCTGACAATAAAGTCAAGGATCTTCAGAAGCGTTTCTTTGGAAACAGTAATTTAGAGGATCAAACTGATGTGAGAGACCAACAGCAGGAATTAAAGCAAATTCAAAAGGATTTCAAGAACCTCAAAACAAATTCAGAAAAGACGACTGAAAATGAAGGTAAAGAACTTGATGAGAAATGTGAGGCTGCCTCTGACGAAGCTGCACGACACAAGTTTCAGTTGGATCAGCTTCAAAAGGAGTTCCAAAACAGCCAAACAAATTCGGACAAAACCATTTGTGCCTTGAAAAACCAGCTGCAAGTGCTACAAAATCAGCTCCAAAACAACAAAGAGAATTCAGAGAAGACAATTGAAAACCTGAAAACCCAACTGGAGGTGTCCGAAAATAAACTGAAAGAACTTCAGCAGTCTTTCTACGACAACAAAAAAACCTCAGAGGAAACAATTGATGAGATGAAAACCCAACTCCAGTACTCTGAAAATAAAGGTAAGGAACTTCATGAGAAATGGGAGGCTGCCTCTGACGAAGCTGCACAACACAAGTTTCAGCTGGATCAGCTTCAAAAGGAGTTCAAAAACAACCAAACAAATTCGGACAAAACCATTTGTGGCTTGAAAAACCAGCTGCAAATGCTAGAAATGCAGCTCCAAAACAACAAAGAAAATTCAGAGAAAAGCAAACAACAAGAGCAGATCCAGCAGCAGCAATTCCAGTCTGAGATGGAAGAGTTAAAGTTCCAGCTCGTTAGCTACAAGGACCTTTATGCTTCCTACCTCCAAATCACGAAGAAAGAGAAGGAAGAAAAGAGCCGCATGGCAACTCAACTGGAAAAAGCAAAGGCAGAGAAGAAACTGCTGCAGGAGACTGTGGAGCGTCTGCAAGAGTCTGCCCAAGAAAAACACGGCACAGAGAAAGGCAAGGAAGAAAAAGGAGACACACTGCTGGATTCTGTGAAATCTTTGCAGGAGTCTTTAAAAACAAAGCAGGAAAAAGAGACGATCCTTACCACCAAGCTGGATGAGCTTGAGGCACATCCTACGATCGAGGCAGAGAGACCCAAAAAGAAGAAAAAGAAGCGCAATTGGTTCCTTCGGCTATTCACTAGAAACGCTTCACAATAATCTGATTTATTGTCCTAAAAATCACATTCATATACAGCTAAATATGTCAGTGAACTCCTCAGAGGTACGGTAAGAAATCATTCCTCTTTTCCATCACGCACCCCCCAACCGGCCGCAGCAGATGGCTGCCCCTTCCTGAGCCTGGTTCTGCTGGAGGTTTCTTCCTATTAAAGGGAGTTTTTCCTCCCCACTGTCGCCAAGGGCTTGCTCAGAGGGGATCTTCTGATTGTTGGGGGGACTCTTTAAACCAACCACTGATCAGTTCACTGGCATTAAATTTCAGACTCAGCAAATATGTAAACGGATGATTCCTCATATTTGCTGAATCACCTTTGTTTGTATATGAATATGATTTTTAGGCCACTGAGACCAAATTCAAAATAATAATAATAAAAAAAAAAAAAAAAAATTAAAGTGTCTGTGTAAATGTTTTCATATGTACTGTAAAAAATACAAACTCATGTGAAAAAAGGAAAAACATCTGCTTTCAGTTCAAAGGTTTTACATGTCAGGATATTATTTAAAAAATCCTCTTATCTTTTTTAGGTTGAAAACTTCTTTAAATCCAAGTTCAAATTAACAGCATGACATTACACTGTGTCGTTATTTATTAAACTACACTAAAATGCAGGGTCATAATAAGTATATCCTTATCATTTCCATGGCAATTAAGTGGAAAAGTGACAGCCAGGAGCTGATAGTCAAATGCACTTGATTAACTGCTCACCACAAATTGTGAGCACACCTATGAAAGTAGACCTTTATTGGCAATTTGCTGCTCTGCGGCCTGCAGTCCATCACGCTACAGTGAGAAAGATTATGTCTCCTCCTCATCCTGGCCACATTTAGTGTAGGTGTAGCATATTAAGAGTTAAGTCTCAAGAAATAATATAAG
The DNA here is from genome assembly GCF_007364275.1 of Archocentrus centrarchus. NCBI lineage: Eukaryota > Metazoa > Chordata > Actinopteri > Cichliformes > Cichlidae > Archocentrus > Archocentrus centrarchus. The sequence continues at coordinate 33,708,045 of NC_044366.1, forward strand.
TAGGGGTCTTTGGCCCAGTGGCATCTCAAAATTTTCAAATCTGGCCCAGAAGAAAGTCTTAAGTGCTTTTGAACAGTGTGTAGACACATATAAGAGTGTGTCTTTTCTAGGTTTCAAACATAATAACCTCTAATAGGACAATGAAGATCTGAGGATGTTCATGTATTCAGTTCAATTCAATTTTATTTATATAGCGCAAGGGCTGCAACTGACAGATTATTCTGGCAGTCGAATAATCTGTCAGTTTTGTTAAAAATTAGTCGATTAGTCAACGATTATTTCAATCTTAACTCACCTGTTCAAGCCTGCCCACCTGTTATCACCTTGTTCTCTTCTCACAATTAAAATAATGACCCACAAAAATACAAGTTTGAAACTAATCAAATGTATTTTTAACATGAATGTGACCATTACAATAAATACCAATTAAAAAACGCATATTAAAGTAAATGCAATTTTTATTTTTAAATGAAAATATAATGTGCAAATAAATAAAAATGGCCTCTGTCCAAAAGTTCAAATAAGGCTTCAAATTAAATCAAAAAGATTTTTCCGTCCAAAACGGCTGAAAAGTTTACAGATGATTCAGTTCATACAGAGGTTTTCTATTCAGAATGAACGCTGATATTAATATGAGGAAAAAATAGTAGCCAGTGTATTTGCTCCTATTGTCCTTCACTCGTTAGCTAACATCACTGAAATGGCGGTGCTTAGCAAACATTATCCATGAGAGCTCGTTTCCGACAGGTAAACTAACAGAAACATTAGGACATTTTTAAAGGCGCGAGTGTGTGATGTCTGTCGCTAGGAAACGGTAACAGCAGCGCTATTCACGACAAGTTTGCTGGCCTTAGTATTTCCTGTATTTTATTCTGTGCTTAATTGTTACATTTAGTGTTGATATGTGTGTGTGACAGACATGAGTATTGGACATTTTTGAAAATACGGAACAAATCGCATCCTGTATTGGTTCAATACAGGACGTAACATTTAATTGTCAAATAAAGGACGATTCCATATTTTATGGGAAGGGTGGCAACCAGGCCCGGTTCTAGCCCACTGTAGTTGGGTGGGCAGACTGAAAATGTAGGTGGGCAAGTATATATATAATATGACACAAAATATTAGGCTATATTTGTTTGTTTTTTGGGAATTGAATACAGCCCTAGTAGGCACAAAGATATACATACTGTATACCCTCTCCCTTTATCTGGGTTTCGGACATCACAAAAAGTACACAGATTTGTGACCTTCTGTGGCTGGAATATACATTTTTTTTTTTTATTCTTTTTTTTTTATTATACAACAGTACAACAGAAAGAGAACAGCAACTGCAAAAAATGCAAAATGTGAAAAACTACAGAATCATTCTTCTGGGTTTTTTGGGCAACTTTGTGACAAATTCATTCGGGAAGCAGAAACATGTGTCCTGAGCCACAGAGTATTGCAGCCGAGGTCTAGTGCGGTACCACGCCGGGTTGAATGAGCGGAATGTATTGGCGAAGGCACGATGGTTAGCTAGTACTGGCTGTGTGGGCCAGGGTTATAATAGTTTTGGATTTTTACATTATTGTTTAGTTTTAGTTAGTTTTTACTTTTGTTTCTCTAATTCAGTTAGTTTTAATTAGTTTTCAGAGTGTTTTGCTTGTTTTTTATTAGTTTTTATTTTTGGTTTAATGCTTAGTTTTAGTTTAGTTTCGTTAGTTTCAGTATTAGTTTTAGTATTTTCACACTTTGTCAGGTGCAAGATTCAATGCACAAAAGTGACTATTGTGTAATAAAAACTCAACAAAAGATACCATAAAGAAATATATTCAACAACCAACAGTTCACAAGACAGCAGCACTACATGCTAAATGTGTAATAATTAGGACACACCTGAACATCAACAGGGAGAAACAAAGAAAAATATGAACTCCCAAACTCAATAACTTCTACAATAAACTCCCAATAAACTCCAGTGTCAGTGCAGTAGATTAACAACAGCTACATGTGGTGTTTGATAAAAACAAACTCTTTGAAGGAGTCAAAGGTCAAATCCAGCTGCATCCTGATGTTCTCACCACCCGAAGCTGCTTCTGTTAGCTTGGTTAGATGCTCGCTGATTAGACTTGCAGGGTCTTTGCGGCCTCTGTACACAACCTACGGAAGTGTCCGACCTCGATCATGTCCGCATTTATGCTTGTGTAGCTGTGTGTGTTGTGTGTGTTAATTACCTTGTGGTCATGTGCTGCGGTGACTTTTTTTTTTTGGTCCTCGCTCTTTGTGTTCAGTTTTTTGGCTGCAAACATATTTGTCCCTGTTTTTCCACTTCCTTCATTTCCATTTCCATTCCGACAGCAGTCTCCCTCCAGGAATTTGCTGACAGTTGTGAGTCCTTATACTGATGCTTTGATTATTATTCCTGATTGTTATTCTCTCACTGATAAAGTAGACGGAAACGCACAAGGACTGAACAGGTTAAGGCAGCGTGGACCCGCTCTGAACCCGGTCGGTTCAGAGCGACTCGGCCGCTTTCTCTTGCACACGCATGCACACAGCTGCCCGACGGCGCTCCCAGCTTAAACTCGGAGAGCGGAAAAATGATCAATCCACAATAATTTCAGTTAGTTTTAGTTAGTTTTTTAAACTCACAATGCAGTTTTAGTTAGTTATCGTTTTTTCCTTTTAATTGTAGCCTTTATTTATTTCAGTTAACGACAGTGTTTTTTCAATTTTAGTTTTCGTTAATTCGTTCGTTTTCGTTAACTATAATAACCCTGGTGTGGGCACAGTGCTATTCAGGTCTGAAACGGTAGGACCTGGCGCTGAAACGGCCAGAGGAAGGACCTGCTTTGGGTCTGGGGATGTGGCTAGAGTAGGACTAGCATCAGGGGTGCTTGTGTTATTATATGCAGAGAAACTAGTCAGCAGATTGTCTGCTGATCGGACAGAGGAGGAGACGGAGCAGGTAACCCGCTCAGGGGGAGATATTTCAGCACGGGCAGCAGCGGGACGGGAGCTGTTGGGGATACCCCAGTGCTAGATTTACTGATAGACGCGATACATGCTCATGGTAAAAAGAAGTAAAAATATCAACATGGAAATTAGAGTGTGACCCAGATTAAGGAAAAGCACGAAACGAGGGGGTGCAGCCTGAATCAGGCCTCTTTCCCACCAACAGGGTTCCGGAGCACGTGCCGTAATTTGAACCATGAGGCGGGTTTTCCACCGCCGAAACACTCGGTGCTCGGCCGAAAAACGGGTTCAATTCCGGCCCCGCAAACTAGCTGGTCTCGAACCACGAACGCGTGGCGAAAGCGTGTGAGAAAGTCAAAGTGTGGAAAATAAAAACTATTGTAGGCGTAGCTTGATGGGAGTACCATTCGCTGCCCGCAGGCGGTATGGGAGATTTTGATTGGGTGGGCAACCCTACTGATATTTGAACATATGCTTTTAGCAGGATTATGGATTATGCTTTTTACGTTTATGTTTTTGTTGGATTATGTTTTTGCTGTGTATGCTTTTTACGTGATTTCTGCAAACCCATTAGTGAAAGTAAATGGCCCTCTATACTCATTAAATGCATGATATAGAAGTGTAACTTTTCTGGATTATATGCAAAAATTATCACTCTATCGATCTAATAAGGCCTGGTTTAGCGTTCTGTGTTGGTCCTACATACATAACCAAAAATCCTCTCTGAACCTAATCTGACATGCACCTCGAGAAATGTAACTACAGGTTCACAAAGACTTTGATTAGGCTTCAGAGGTGCTTCCTGGTTACATATGTAGGCCCCGTCACTCAATTAACAATGGGAGCAGCTTTTAGCGGTTAGCATTAGCTTGCTAATTAGCATTAGCATTTCTGCCTAGAACCCTGCTTGGGTTATTTGTTTGAATAATAACATGCTATGCTTCTCTATGGTGATTGTGGCACCATAGAATCTGGCACATTCTATTCTATTCTATACTGCACTGGATATGACAGTAAGAGGAATGAAGAATCACATCAAAGAGATTCATTCCAAAGTAGAATCTGTGATGTCACAGTGTTTGATCTGAGAGGGTATAAAGAGGTTCAGCAGCCAGAATAAGTGATCTTTGAAGGCAGAAACTCAGAGCAAAACAGACGCTTAAAAACACTGAAGTAAACTCGAGAAGGTTATTACTCTGAAGCTTCAAGTATGTCAGACAAACAAGAGCAAACAGCTGTCAGACCTGAGACAATAAACATGCAGATGCATGAAAGTGATGATGGATGGAAAAGTCCCATCCCTGGAAACTGGGTAGATGATTCTGACCCCGAACAGGGCAGGCCCCTGTATGAAAGTCCAAGTGAGGAGATCGCAGATCTGAAACGACAGCTCCTGCACTCTCAGATACAGCTGGAACTTTTTCAGAAGAAATGGGTAGCTGCCCTTAATAGAGAGACGGATAACCAGAAGAAGTTAGGCCTACCTACTGTGCATAGTTTTTGGGTGACCATTGACACATACAAAAACTATGTAATAGCTCCACGCGAAAAAATTGTTCGTCTTAAAAACAAACTTAAAAAATCTGACAATAAAGTCAAGGATCTTCAGAAGCGTTTCTTTGGAAACAGTAATTTAGAGGATCAAACTGATGTGAGAGACCAACAGCAGGAATTAAAGCAAATTCAAAAGGATTTCAAGAACCTCAAAACAAATTCAGAAAAGACGACTGAAAATGAAGGTAAAGAACTTGATGAGAAATGTGAGGCTGCCTCTGACGAAGCTGCACGACACAAGTTTCAGTTGGATCAGCTTCAAAAGGAGTTCCAAAACAGCCAAACAAATTCGGACAAAACCATTTGTGGCTTGAAAAACCAGCTGCAAATGCTAGAAAATCAGCTCCAAAACAACAAAGAGAATTCAGAGAAGACAATTGAAAACCTGAAAACCCAACTGGAGGTGTCCGAAAATAAACTGAAAGAACTTCAGCAGTCTTTCTACGACAACAAAAAAACCTCAGAGGAAACAATTGATGAGATGAAAACCCAACTCCAGTACTCTGAAAATAAAGGTAAGGAACTTCATGAGAAATGGGAGGCTGCCTCTGACGAAGCTGCACAACACAAGTTTCAGCTGGATCAGCTTCAAAAGGAGTTCAAAAACATCCAAACAAATTCGGACAAAACCATTTGTGGCTTGAAAAACCAGCTGCAAATGCTAGAAATGCAGCTCCAAAACAACAAAGAAAATTCAGAGAAAAGCAAACAACAAGAGCAGATCCAGCAGCAGCAATTCCAGTCTGAGATGGAAGAGTTAAAGTTCCAGCTCGTTAGCTACAAGGACCTTTATGCTTCCTACCTCCAAATCACGAAGAAAGAGAAGGAAGAAAAGAGCCGCATGGCAACTCAACTGGAAAAAGCAAAGGCAGAGAAGAAACTGCTGCAGGAGACTGTGGAGCGTCTGCAAGAGTCTGCCCAAGAAAAACACGGCACAGAGAAAGGCAAGGAAGAAAAAGGAGACACACTGCTGGATTCTGTGAAATCTTTGCAGGAGTCTTTAAAAACAAAGCAGGAAAAAGAGACGATCCTTACCACCAAGCTGGATGAGCTTGAGGCACATCCTACGATCGAGGCAGAGAGACCCAAAAAGAAGAAAAAGAAGCGCAATTGGTTCCTTCGGCTATTCACTAGAAACGCTTCACAATAATCTGATTTATTGTCCTAAAAATCACATTTATATACAGCTAAATATGTCAGTGAACTCCTCAGAGGTACAGTAAGAAATCATTCCTCTTTTCCATCACGCACCCCCCAACCGGCCGCAGCAGATGGCTGCCCCTTCCTGAGCCTGGTTCTGCTGGAGGTTTCTTCCTATTAAAGGGAGTTTTTCCTCCCCACTGTCGCCAAGGGCTTGCTCAGAGGGGATCTTCTGATTGTTGGGGGGACTCTTTAAACCAACCACTGATCAGTTCACTGGCATTAAATTTCAGACTCAGCAAATATGTAAACGGATGATTCCTCATATTTGCTGAATCACCTTTGTTTGTATATGAATATGATTTTTAGGCCACTGAGACCAAATTCAAAATAATAATAATAAAAAAAAAAAAAAAAAAAAAAGTGTCTGTGTAAATGTTTTCATATGTACTGTAAAAAATACAAACTCGTGAAAAAAGGAAAAACATCTGCTTTCAGTTCAAAGGTTTTACATGTCAGGATATTATTTAAAAAATCCTCTTATCTTTTTTAGGTTGAAAACTTCTTTAAATCCAAGTTCAAATTAACAGCATGACATTACACTGTGTCGTTATTTATTAAACTACCGTATTTTTCGGACTATACGTCGCTCCGGTGTATAGGTCGCACCAGCCAAAAAATGCATAATAAAGAAGAAAAAAACATATATAGGTCGCACTGGACTATAAGTCGCACTTTTTTTGGGGGGGGGGGGGGGGGTTGATATAATCTGAGACCCAGAGCAGAAATTCCATCTTGAACGGCAATTTAAAATAATAATGGATTAAAGAACAGGACGAACACGGTTACGCCTACGTTATGCTAACGTAACACATTCAGCTACATGACGCACAACGAACACGTGTTCGGTATGTTAACGTAACATTAAGTTATTCAGATAACCATAGCATAAAGAACATACTAACAAGTTAACCAAACCAGCAATCCATTGAATTCTTCATCCTCGGTGTCACTTCTAAACAATTCCGTACACTCCATAGACGAAGCGCCGCTTCCTCTTCTGTGTCGCGTTAGTCAGACTCGTCGTCAGCTGCAGTTCCAATTATTCCAGCCTTTCTGAATCCCAACAGGATGGTTTGGTTGTCACTGAAGCCCAAGTTTTCTTGATCCATCCAATGACTTCCAGGAAAGTTGGGTGGCGCATTCTCCCAGTTGCCGTTAAGCTGTGCTCTCCATCCATCATCCACTGCGCCCACAGGTTACGCAAGACTGCCTTAAAGCTGCAGTTCACGGAGATGTCAAGTGGCTGGAGTATTTTGGTTCATGTGTTATAAATGTCACATATACGTCGCTCCGGAGTATAGGTCGCACCCCCAGCCAAACTATGAAAAAAAGTGCGACTTATACTCCGGAAAATACGGTATATAATATGACACAAAATATTAGGCTATATTTGTTTGTTTTTTGGGAATTGAATACAGCCCTAGTAGGCACAAAGATATACATACTGTATACCCTCTCCCTTTATCTGGGTTTCGGACATCACAAAAAGTACACAGATTTGTGACCTTCTGTGGCTGGAATATACATTTTTTTTTTAATTCTTTTTTTTTTTATTATACAACAGTACAACAGAAAGAGAACAGCAACTGCAAAAAATGCAAAATGTGAAAAACTACAGAATCATTCTTCTGGGTTTTTTTGGGCAACTTTGTGACAAATTCATTCGGGAAGCAGAAACATGTGTCCTGAGCCACAGAGTATTGCAGCCGAGGTCTAGTGCGGTACCACGCCGGGTTGAATGAGCGGAATGTGTTGGCGAAGGCACGATGGTTAGCTAGTACTGGCTGTGTGGGCCAGGGTTATAATAGTTTTGGATTTTTACATTATTGTTTAGTTTTAGTTAGTTTTTACTTTTGTTTCTCTAATTCAGTTAGTTTTAATTAGTTTTCAGAGTGTTTTGCTTGTTTTTTATTAGTTTTTATTTTTGGTTTAATGCTTAGTTTTAGTTTAGTTCGTTAGTTTCAGTATTAGTTTTAGTATTTTCACACTTTGTCAGGTGCAAGATTCAATGCACAAAAGTGACTATTGTGTAATAAAAACTCAACAAAAGATACCATAAAGAAATATATTCAACAACCAACAGTTCACAAGACAGCAGCACTACATGCTAAATGTGTAATAATTAGGACACACCTGAACATCAACAGGGAGAAACAAAGAAAAATATGAACTCCCAAACTCAATAACTTCTACAATAAACTCCCAATAAACTCCAGTGTCAGTGCAGTAGATTAACAACAGCTACATGTGGTGTTTGATAAAAACAAACTCTTTGAAGGAGTCAAAGGTCAAATCCAGCTGCATCATGATGTTCTCACCACCCGAAGCTGCTTCTGTTAGCTTGGTTAGATGCTCGCTGATTAGACTTGCAGGGTCTTTGCGGCCTCTGTACACAACCTACGGAAGTGTCCGACCTCGATCATGTCCGCATTTATGCTTGTGTAGCTGTGTGTGTTGTGTGTGTTAATTACCTTGTGGTCATGTGCTGCGGTGACTTTTTTTTTTGGTCCTCGCTCTTTGTGTTCAGTTTTTTGGCTGCAAACATATTTGTCCCTGTTTTTCCACTTCCTTCATTTCCATTTCCATTCCGACAGCAGTCTCCCTCCAGGAATTTGCTGACAGTTGTGAGTCCTTATACTGATGCTTTGATTATTATTCCTGATTGTTATTCTCTCACTGATAAAGTAGACGGAAACGCACAAGGACTGAACAGGTTAAGGCAGCGTGGACCCGCTCTGAACCCGGTCGGTTCAGAGCGACTCGGCCGCTTTCTCTTGCACACGCATGCACACAGCTGCCCGACGGCGCTCCCAGCTTAAACTCGGAGAGCGGAAAAATGATCAATCCACAATAATTTCAGTTAGTTTTAGTTAGTTTTTTAAACTCACAATGCAGTTTTAGTTAGTTATCGTTTTTTCCTTTTAATTGTAGCCTTTATTTATTTCAGTTAACGACAGTGTTTTTTCAATTTTAGTTTTCGTTAATTCGTTCGTTTTCGTTAACTATAATAACCCTGGTGTGGGCACAGTGCTATTCAGGTCTGAAACGGTAGGACCTGGCGCTGAAACGGCCAGAGGAAGGACCTGCTTTGGGTCTGGGGATGTGGCTAGAGTAGGACTAGCATCAGGGGTGCTTGTGTTATTACATGCAGAGAAACTAGTCAGCAGATTGTCTGCTGATCGGACAGAGGAGGAGACGGAGCAGGTAACCCGCTCAGGGGGAGATATTTCAGCACGGGCAGCAGCGGGACGGGAGCTGTTGGGGATACCCCAGTGCTAGATTTACTGATAGACGCGATACATGCTCATGGTAAAAAGAAGTAAAAATATCAACATGGAAATTAGAGTGTGACCCAGATTAAGGAAAAGCACGAAACGAGGGGGTGCAGCCTGAATCAGGCCTCTTTCCCACCAACAGGGTTCCGGAGCACGTGCCGTAATTTGAACCATGAGGCGGGTTTTCCACCGCCGAAACACTCGGTGCTCGGCCGAAAAACGGGTTCAATTCCGGCCCCGCAAACTAGCTGGTCTCGAACCACGAACGCGTGGCGAAAGCGTGTGAGAAAGTCAAAGTGTGGAAAATAAAAACTATTGTAGGCGTAGCTTGATGGGAGTACCATTCGCTGCCCGCAGGCGGTATGGGAGATTTTGATTGGGTGGGCAACCCTACTGATATTTGAACATATGCTTTTAGCAGGATTATGGATTATGCTTTTTACGTTTATGTTTTTGTTGGATTATGTTTTTGCTGTGTATGCTTTTTACGTGATTTCTGCAAACCCATTAGTGAAAGTAAATGGCCCTCTATACTCATTAAATGCATGATATAGAAGTGTAACTTTTCTGGATTATATGCAAAAATTATCACTCTATCGATCTAATAAGGCCTGGTTTAGCGTTCTGTGTTGGTCCTACATACATAACCAAAAATCCTCTCTGAACCTAATCTGACATGCACCTCGAGAAATGTAACTACAGGTTCACAAAGACTTTGATTAGGCTTCAGAGGTGCTTCCTGGTTACATATGTAGGCCCCGTCACTCAATTAACAATGGGAGCAGCTTTTAGCGGTTAGCATTAGCTTGCTAATTAGCATTAGCATTTCTGCCTAGAACCCTGCTTGGGTTATTTGTTTGAATAATAACATGCTATGCTTCTCTATGGTGATTGTGGCACCATAGAATCTGGCACATTCTATTCTATTCTATACTGCACTGGATATGACAGTAAGAGGAATGAAGAATCACATCAAAGAGATTCATTCCGAAGTAGAATCTGTGATGTCACAGTGTTTGATCTGAGAGGGTATAAAGAGGTTCAGCAGCCAGAATAAGTGATCTTTGAAGGCAGAAACTCAGAGCAAAACAGACGCTTAAAAACACTGAAGTAAACTCGAGAAGGTTATTACTCTGAAGCTTCAAGTATGTCAGACAAACAAGAGCAAACAGCTGTCAGACCTGAGACAATAAACATGCAGATGCATGAAAGTGATGATGGATGGAAAAGTCCCATCCCTGGAAACTGGGTAGATGATTCTGACCCCGAACAGGGCAGGCCCCTGTATGAAAGTCCAAGTGAGGAGATCGCAGATCTGAAACGACAGCTCCTGCACTCTCAGATACAGCTGGAACTTTTTCAGAAGAAATGGGTAGCTGCCCTTAATAGAGAGACGGATAACCAGAAGAAGTTAGGCCTACCTACTGTGCATAGTTTTTGGGTGACCATTGACACATACAAAAACTATGTAATAGCTCCACGCGAAAAAATTGTTCGTCTTAAAAACAAACTTAAAAAATCTGACAATAAAGTCAAGGATCTTCAGAAGCGTTTCTTTGGAAACAGTAATTTAGAGGATCAAACTGATGTGAGAGACCAACAGCAGGAATTAAAGCAAATTCAAAAGGATTTCAAGAACCTCAAAACAAATTCAGAAAAGACGACTGAAAATGAAGGTAAAGAACTTGATGAGAAATGTGAGGCTGCCTCTGACGAAGCTGCACGACACAAGTTTCAGTTGGATCAGCTTCAAAAGGAGTTCCAAAACAGCCAAACAAATTCGGACAAAACCATTTGTGGCTTGAAAAACCAGCTGCAAGTGCTACAAAATCAGCTCCAAAACAACAAAGAGAATTCAGAGAAGACAATTGAAAACCTGAAAACCCAACTGGAGGTGTCCGAAAATAAACTGAAAGAACTTCAGCAGTCTTTCTACGACAACAAAAAAACCTCAGAGGAAACAATTGATGAGATGAAAACCCAACTCCAGTACTCTGAAAATAAAGGTAAGGAACTTCATGAGAAATGGGAGGCTGCCTCTGACGAAGCTGCACAACACAAGTTTCAGTTGGATCAGCTTCAAAAGGAGTTCCAAAACAGCCAAACAAATTCGGACAAAACCATTTGTGGCTTGAAAAACCAGCTGCAAATGCTAGAAATGCAGCTCCAAAACAACAAAGAAAATTCAGAGAAAAGCAAACAACAAGAGCAGATCCAGCAGCAGCAATTCCAGTCTGAGATGGAAGAGTTAAAGTTCCAGCTCGTTAGCTACAAGGACCTTTATGCTTCCTACCTCCAAATCACGAAGAAAGAGAAGGAAGAAAAGAGCCGCATGGCAACTCAACTGGAAAAAGCAAAGGCAGAGAAGAAACTGCTGCAGGAGACTGTGGAGCGTCTGCAAGAGTCTGCCCAAGAAAAACACGGCACAGAGAAAGGCAAGGAAGAAAAAGGAGACACACTGCTGGATTCTGTGAAATCTTTGCAGGAGTCTTTAAAAACAAAGCAGGAAAAAGAGACGATCCTTACCACCAAGCTGGATGAGCTTGAGGCACATCCTACGATCGAGGCAGAGAGACCCAAAAAGAAGAAAAAGAAGCGCAATTGGTTCCTTCGGCTATTCACTAGAAACGCTTCACAATAATCTGATTTATTGTCCTAAAAATCACATTTATATACAGCTAAATATGTCAGTGAACTCCTCAGAGGTACGGTAAGAAATCATTCCTCTTTTCCATCACGCACCCCCCAACCGGCCGCAGCAGATGGCTGCCCCTTCCTGAGCCTGGTTCTGCTGGAGGTTTCTTCCTATTAAAGGGAGTTTTTCCTCCCCACTGTCGCCAAGGGCTTGCTCAGAGAGGATCTTCTGATTGTTGGGGGGACTCTTTAAACCAACCACTGATCAGTTCACTGGCATTAAATTTCAGACTCAGCAAATATGTAAACGGATGATTCCTCATATTTGTTGAATCACCTTTGTTTGTATATGAATATGATTTTAATAATAATAATAAAAAAAAAAAAAAAAAATTAAAGTGTCTGTGTAAATGTTTTCATATGTACTGTAAAAAATACAAACTCATGAAAAAAGGAAAAACATCTGCTTTCAGTTCAAAGGTTTTACATGTCAGGATATTATGTAAAAAATCCTCTGATCTTTTTTAGGTTGAAAACTTCTTTAAATCCAAGTTCAAATTAACAGCATGACATTACACTGTGTCGTTATTTATTAAACTACACTAAAATGCAGGGTCATAATAAGTATATCCTTATCATTTCCATGGCAATTAAGTGGAAAAGTGACAGCCAGGAGCTGATAGTCAAATGCACTTGATTAACTGCTCACCACAAATTGTGAGCACACCTATGAAAGTAGACCTTTATTGGCAATTTGCTGCTCTGCGGCCTGCAGTCCATCACGCTACAGTGAGAAAGATTATGTCTCCTCCTCATCCTGGCCACATTTAGTGTAGGTGTAGCATATTAAGAGTTAAGTCTCAAGAAATAATATAAGTAGGGGTCTTTGGCCCAGTGGCATCTCAAAATTTTCAAATCTGGCCCAGAAGAAAACGTAATTGAATAGGCCTGAAACGGACTGTTATTACTGATCCAAGTCAGGACTTTTTCAAATCCAATTTTCCCCCATTACCACAAAGCGAGGATTAGACAACAAGCACTCATTTTATTCATGCAGAAACTGAGTTTTTCCCAAAAGCAGTCACAAAAATGGTCTCTCCAGAAATACAGTAGACTGCTGTTACTACTTTTTGGTGCTTTAGGGTCTTTGCTTCAGTGCACCTAATTTGAAATACAATATTGGACATGACAAAGTGTCAGTTTCAGTTTTTTTGTATGTTAACTGAGACCTGCTGTGTGAGATTTGGCACTTAAATATGTCTCATTATTGGTCCTCCAAAAAAGGCCAGGATCCATTTGCCTCATTGATAACTTAAAAAATGATTTGATTCCTAAGACACTGAATCAGTCAGAGAATTTGTGGTGAGGTAGGACTGATTTCCTACTTTGAGAAGTTTCACAATACTGGCTGAGGCGTTTGTATCAGGCAAGCCAGTCTATTGTTCAGAGGTAAATGGAGAGGGTTTCCCTGAGGAAAGCTCCAGCAGATGGAAACAATACACTATCAGTTTATTGAACGCTTGCCATCTACAGATGTGTGTGTGTGTGTGTGTGTGTGTGTGTGTGTGTGTGTGTGTGTGTGTGTGTGTGTGTGTGTCCTTAAATGACTCTTCAGGAATCGCAAAAAAGAAAAATTAGATGACTTCACAGCATCTCGCCTGCTGGGCTTTGATGTAATCTCCATCATCTTTCCAGCGAGAAACAAATCCAGGGCAACAAGGACAAACACAAACAACAGCCAAACTCATGCTCAAAGCCCACCTGGATGGAAAACACACACACACACAAACACCACAACACATACAAAGAGAGCTTCACACCTGGATAGAAGAATAATGGAGCATGGCTCAGCGTCACCGCTCTGTAATCATCATTGCTGCATGATTCCCCTCTCGTCACGTGCCCACGAATGCACACAAACAAGCACACCAGTGACGCTCAGCCCAAGACGCCCAAACAAAGGGCGGAAAGTGGAAACCAAAATAATGAAATGCAGACAATACCATGTCCTGGATTTTTTTTTAACCACCACTCCCTGTGATCTTAGTCCACATTCTCTTTAACAAATCAGCGGGCTCCTGGGGGACAGCGCCCCCTCTTTCCGTGCACAACAACACATGTGAGGATATATGAGGTCAACCAATTGTCATCCACCGACTTCACGACCCCATGACTTTTTTCAGTGCCCAACAGAAACTCCTGAAGTCTGAGTTGGTAAACTGACCTGACCAAGGAGGGCCTGCCATTACAAACAACTGTTTAAACCAGAAAATGGACACTCTTGGCTTTAAATGTTTTAGTCATTTAATGATATTGGGACTGGGCAATAAACTGTTTAATGATAAAATTTAAAAAAGCTACAGGAGGCCAAATCTGTGATTAACCAGAAAGCTGCAAAATATTGATGCATCCAAAAAGGAACCTTGTGTAAAACACAGTGTTAGGTGTGCTGCTGACCTGTAAACTGTCCAGGATGATGCGCAGTGACTGAACTTGTCTCCTCACGGCGCTGGAGAAGCGCTCGTATGTAGCGGCGTCGTATTCGCTCATATCAATCTCCTTCAACCTGAAATAAAAGGTCAGACAAACACAGAAGGGGGAAAACGTTTTAACTACGACTTCACCTGATATGTTTTAGACAAAGCTATTTAAGTCCACAACATGCTGGATATGTTTTGTATTTCTGTTTCATAGGTCGTTAACAGATGTGTACAGATGTGTCCTTTGTTTCATAATGGTGCACATAAGCACAGAGGACATAAGTTTATTTGTGATAGTTCTTACACGCTTCACCTCACTAAGAACATCTCTGTCAGCCACCACCCCTCAGCTGGTGTGTGGACTTCGGGTTTTCTTGTGCAGTGATTTTGGCTGTGTGTTTCAGTATGAGTACCAAACCAAAGCAAGTAAAGTAGAAGTGTTCTGTTCACCCCCATGCTCTGAGATGTGGCTTCTCTTTTCATGAGAACAAGTTTAGCCAGGTTTAGCCTGAGCTAGTTGCTCACCAGAATGACGATGATGTGCTGGACATCAGCCTTGGATGTTCATGGTTTGTCAAAGTATGAGCAGGAGGGTCTGCCGTCAGCCCAGTGTTGCTGCACCAGCCGGCCAAGATGACATGTCTCTTTTTGTTCTCTGTTTTGCCACACAGCAGAGAAGCTGCAGGTGGAGTGGCCCTCTCCTCTGCCAACTGTCACCGTTCATGGGGTTTTCCTTCCCCCCGAGCCCACGATGGTCAAAAACCCATGTTCAAATATTTTGTCTCCAAGCTAACAGCTTCATGGAGCAAACCACTGTCTCCCTGAGGCACTGTGACCAGCTATCAACAGTATCTGGAGCTGGATGGTGGGGAGGAGACCGGCTTAGTCAACCCACCTCCTATGGAGCTGTCTGGAACCTGTCCCACTACTACGACGTAGATGCCCCCTCAACTCTTCCATCCAAGTGCTGCAGATTCTCTGCATTACAGCTGGACGAGATTTATCGGGTTCAGGTGGACACTGCCGAGAGCTCTGTTACTATGCTCCAGACGTACCAGGTGATGTGCCTGTAGGAGCTCAGGTCACTGGTTCCCCGAGACAGCCCACTGACTTAATGAGGTCGGATTCACTAAGGATTACACTCTCTGTGCATCCTGCTGTCCTGCTCTCCCTGGGTAGAGTGATGGCTTTAACAGTAGTGTTGAGGCGGCATCTCTGGCTGACCCTCTCTGGTGTCCAGACAGGGACAGGGCCATTTATTTGGATGAATCAGTGTCTGCTGACAGGCTATTTGGGCAATCTCTTAAAGCCATTGAGGCTAAATTTGAACTCCCCGGCTGTGATATGAAACCCAAGCTTGCAGCTAGCTCTTGCAGGCCTGCGGCTCCTCTGCCCTCCACCAAGAGAGTGGTGCCCACTGCTGCTGCAGGTGCTCTGCTACGAGAGCACAGCTTCCAGGCCAAGTTCCACGCCAGTCAACTCCAACTGCGGGCCCAACAAACAGGAGGAAGAAGCCTCAGTCCTCCTATCTGTGGGACTGAGTAGGGAGGGGCTCCAACGGCAGGGAGACGCAGCATCCCCTCATCTGTTGTTGTCTAAATTCTGTTCAGGTTGTCAGTCCTTCAAGGTGTTTCCCAACAAAGTCTCCCAAGCACAAACCCCCTGCCTCAGGTTGTAACTACCAGTCCAGGTGGGCTCATTCTCTATTTGGTAAAGACTTGTTGAATTTTATGAATTTCAAACTATATATTTATGCAATTTATTTTGTTCAAATCATTCAAAACATGGTGGGAGTTGTTAGTGAAGCGGTACAGGGGTTCCTCTGACAGCCTGTGTGGGTGTGTGTCAAAATGTTCAGAATCACTGATAAAATGTAGTAAAATGTAACCTTCAGGATCCTCTGTGACATCTTTGCAGAAGAAACTGATCAAGTGCTGTTTTTGTTTTGTTTTTTAAGCAAATGCCATTAAAAAGAAGGTATATACATGAAAGGCACTACTTGCATAATGTAGCAGAATAATGCTATTATCTCTTAACAAATTAACTGTTTAATATACTGCAAGAAGCCAGCGAGATAAAGAAAGAGTGAAAATAGAGACATTTTTTCATTAGCTCGGGACACCTGTGAGCAAACTGACAAAGGGTCAGTGTTTTTAAATATGAACCTGTGTGTGTTCTCCAAAACACACCTGTGGACATAAAAAGACAGGTGGTCTTTGCCCCCCCCCCCCCCCCCCCCCCCCCGTCTTTGCCCCCCCCCCCCCCCAAGCCATGCTTATCAGTATAATGCAGTGTGCAGGTACTTAAGCATCGCTGACACACACAGACAGAGAAGTGTGGTGAGGGTCCTGCATCCACCACATCTGCAAAGCTGGTGTGTGTGTATGTGTGCGCACGTAGGAGAGAAAAGGTAGGGATGTGGGTGAAATCCTCTGCCACGCGTTTGAAACTTTTGGTGGCAATTAGACCGTGAACGCCGCAGAGATTCAAAGCAGGGACTTGAAAACCACGGCATGGATGGTGGTACGCCCTTAACTTAAGTATCACAAGTTGCAACAAATCTGTGTGCGTCTGTTGTGCGTGAGCAGATTCAGAAAAATACTGTTTAGACTGTAGTGGCATCAGCCATGCAATCGAAACACATCCTGAGTTCATGCACGTGCACGCACACGCACACGCACACACACACACACACACACACACACACACACACACACACACACACACACACACACACACACACACTCAGAAGACATTTATTCTTTTAATGAACGCAGTTTTAACATGTTCAGCATTTATAAATGATCAACTCATGTTGTTTGGTGAAACCTAGTAATGAAAGGGTTGCTTATTAGAATATATTTAAATAAACAGGTATGCGAAAGCTTAGCCTTAACATGTAACTGAATCCTTTAATTTTCCTTTAATTGACTCTATGAGGCTCTTTATACTCTTTTGAAAAACTGTAAATAATGACAGAAATTATGATTATTTAGTTTAAAGGCCTTCATCACGTGTGTACACACCAGGGTTATTATAGTTAACGAAAACGAACGAAATAACGAAAACTGAAATTGAAAAAACATTGTCGTTAACTGAAATAAATAAAAACTATAATTAAAAGGAAAAAACGATAACTAACTAAAACTGAATTGTGAGTTTACAAAACTAACTAAAACTAACTGAAATTATCGATAAACTGACTTTCATTTACTTGTTTTTTTTTTTTTTGTTTTTTTTTTTAAGCCTTGTGGATTGATATGAAATCATTTTTTCCACTCTCCGAGTTTAAGCTGGGAGCACCACAGGACAACTGGGTGAGTGCGTGCGCATGTGCGTGCGCTCACCGCGCTGGTCCGCAAAGTAATGGCTGCGGTCTGCCGAGAAAGCGGCAGAGTCCCGTATGGAGGCTCTTTGAGTACAAGAGCACAGATAGAATCGAAAGTCTTGTTGTGGATGATGAAAAATGTGCGGAACATTTCTCAGTCAGGAAAAACCAGCAACATCAAAGTCCACCTGAGAAGCGCACAACGGCTACAGAAACCGCTCTGATCCTACCAGGTAACCTGGCCTGCGCCTCTGAGAAACGGGACTACTTGTTGGGTCCACGCAGCCCAGAAAGTTGTGACTAAACTGTTTAGTCTTTGTGCCTTTTATCAGTGAGAGAATAACAATCAGGAATAATAATCAAAGCATCAATATAAGGACTCACAACTGTCAGCAAATTCCTGGTAGGAGACTGCTGAAACTATCAGGATGGACGTGAAGGAATGAAGAAAGTGAAAAAAAAACAGGGACAAATATGTTTGCACCTAAAAAACTGAGCACAAAGAGCGAGGACCAAAAAAGAAGTCCCAGTCTGCGCTGCATATAAAACACCTGCACACGACCACAAGGTAATTAACACACACAATCCAGCTACACAAGCATAAATGTGGACATGAGGTCGGCAACTTCCGTAGGTTGTGTACAGAGGCCGCAAAGACCCTGCAAGTTTAATTAGCGAGCATCTAACCAAACTAGCTCCAAAACAGAAGCAGCTTCAGGTGGTGAGAACATCAGGATGCAGCTGGATTTGAGCTTTGGCTCCTTCAAAGAGTTTGTTTTTGTCAAACACCACATGTAGCTGTTGTTAATCTACTGCACTGATGCTGAACTTTATTGTGGAGTTTATTGTAGAATTTATTGAGTTTGGGAGTTCATGTTTTTCTTTGTTTCTCCCTGTTGATGTTCATGTGTGTCCTTAATATTACACACATTTAGCATGTCTTGTGAACAGCTGGTTGTTGAATATATTTCTTTAAACTGTATCTTTTGTCAAGTTTTCATTACACAATAGTCACTTTTGCGCCTTGAATCTTGCACCTGATTAGGTATGAAAATACTAAAACTAATACTGAAACTAACTGAAACTAACTAAAACTAAGCATGAAACCAAAAATAAAAACTAATAAAAACGAGAAAAAACACTCTGAAAACTAATTAAAACTAACTGAATTAAAGAAAAAAAAGTAAAAACTAACTAAAACTAAACTATAATGTAAAATCCAAAACTATTATAACCCTGGTACACACCTGATCTGAGGCCATCCTAAACCTCTTTGGAGAGTACAAATTAAAGCAGGTAAGACAAAAACTGGATAAATCCTGGAATTTTTTAAAGAAAGCTCGGTTTATGCACAGGTATGCACGCCTGCGCTGTTTGTGAATAAGGTCCCAATGAAACAGTAATCAGCCTTCCTCCAGTTATATAGAGAAATGATACTTAAACTCAGATCCTTCACTCCAGTCTAGTCTACCACTCTTAACTATGCAAATAAAAGTAAATATACTAAAACGAATGTGATGTGCATTATTTGCACCCAAGGGAAGATCATCCTAGAAACAATTCATTTAGCTGCCATTAAACTGGCAGCTGATGATAATGTCAATAAGTTGCTCTTTTGAATATGCTTCAGTGTATTCTTGTCACATTAAGTTACACTTCATTTACACACACAGCCTATTTGTTTGTCTCTGTGTATTCACAGGACATCGAGCCAGCCCCAAAACAGGCACAGCGCCTTCCTCCACACATTCCTGTGTGTGTGTGTGTGTGTGTGTGTGTGTGTATACGTGCATCAGTGTGAGGGAGCATGAAAGTGGATGTGGTGAGCAGACACTCTGGCCAGTGGCCGTAGCTATTTCCTGCAAATTCCTGAACCTTGACTTATACAGGAGAGAGTAAGGGAGCGTTTTTACTAAATAAGGTGGAGACGGCACACTCAGAGTTCACACACAACAACAACAACGACCGTGGAAACAAAGACTTAAGGCTGACACTCCCTGCAGCTACACAAGCTGGACAAACAGGAGGCCTCCATTCACAACACCTCCTGTTCCAAAGACCAAGAGCTTTATTTCCATATGTATATCCACTTTATTTTTGATTTATTTTAATTAGAGAAACAGAACAAGGTTACACTAGTGTTCAACAGCACAGCTTTTTATGGCTGCCTGGCTAACAACTGGCACATTTTGTGATTAAAAAAAAAAAAGTATGAAATATAGTCCTTATGAAACAATAACAACTTGTTTAAATCTTGAGTGACCTTTTTTTGTGGACTCTAATATTTAGGAAACCTCATTCTTGTGTATTTGCTTTAACTAAATTTAACTACAATGTAACTATTTGCAAATCAGTCTCATTGAAGCCGATGTAAAGCCAACACAGAGAATAACTGAGAAAGGGCCAGTTTGGAGCTTCCTTTATTATATTTTTTGTTTCATAATGCAGCAAACATTTTGAGTGTATGGCTCAGACCTGTCTGCAGGCCAGACCTGACATGCTGCAGTCTGATATCAGTGCTGTTGTAATACATGCAGAATGTGATGTGGCACAGTCTTGCTGAAATTTAAAAAAAGGATTGCCAAAAAGACATCTGGATGGCAACATCTGTTTCATCATCAATGGTGCATTCACAAACATGCAAGTTTGTCATGCCAGGTGCACAAAATCCCACCAACACCTTCATGTATGCTGGCTTTGGACAGCAAGCGGTACAATCCCACACCTATTTAAGCCAAAGGATTCTTCTTCCATGATTTGCAAAAGGAAACTCAGATTTTGACACGATGGCTCGAAATGTTTTGGATGAATCCTGATAAAACTTTGTAGGGGTGCAGAGTGGGGTCATGATAACAATCCATTCAAATCTGGCTCCTCAAGGTCAACTTTATCGGTCCAAAATGGACAAAAAAGGTCTTCTAACTTAGAAACTATGATTCTTACAAGTGTGGCGTGTATTGCCAACATACAGAAAGTACCATATAAAGATTTGAAATATCATGTCACATTTGACCTCTGACCTGATCAAATAAGATTGATCTTTAAAACTCAGCTTAAAATTCTGCTGCCTTTGTTTGCTTTGGCAGCATTTAGGAAATGAATATGGGGATCCTAAATATCACATAGTTTGCATCCAAATATCATGTCACGTTTGACCTCTGACCTCACTTTTACATCTGCCTTTCTTTCAAGTTGATCCCCATGGGGTTCCATCTTCACAGAAATGATTGTCGACATAGAGAGAAAGAGCTGCATAGTTAGTTAGAAACATACTGAAGTATAATATTATATAATAAGCTCAAGTTCTTCATGTCCACTAATTTACAAATCAGTACCCATTATCCACGACCTGCTCCTACATAATGTTGGTGTAATAAAAGTTAACGTCTGCACTACAAACGTCTAAAAAAATAAATAAATATATGTGAATATATAAAACACTATTTCCTTAAAAATAAATACTGCCCAGAGAGTGAGCTGCCTCGGTGGAGGTTTTAGCTTTTCTTGCATTTGAGGAGGCAGCTATGAACTGTGCTTACAGACGGTGGTTTTCACTACAGAATCGTGTCTGCTTTGAATGCAGCGCAGCCTGACGGCCAGAAAAATCAGACATTCAACACTCCTGCTTTTGAATATGTCCCTGTGTACAGAGATGTATCTGAATTCTTTGAATCATTGAATTATATTATGCACTGTAGATGAGAAAATCCCTAAATTGGTATTAAATTGGTGAACTCTGTGCCCACATAATACTGCACTTTTCCCCTACCTACATTTGTTTTTGCTTGCTTGCGCGCATGTGTGTGTGTGTGTCACATGTACTCAAGGGTTTCTGGAAAGATCATAGTGTGAGTGATGCTTAACCTAAAGCTAAGTAAACATGACTGTGGACATACATCGGGAAAGTATAGGAAAAAGCTTGTGGCATGGAAAAAAAAAAATCAAGCAGCCCTTTATTTTCTCTGTCAATGCTCACCTGTTAGAGTGACATTTGAGTGAATAACAGAACTTCAGCATGTAGCTACAAGATATTCTCTGAGTTTAGTGGTACAGTGATAGACAGGCTGAAGACAGGGAGGGGGAGAAGAGCAGTGAAAAGGGTAAAGACAGAGGGAAGAAGAGAAGAGAAAAAGAGGAGAGTCTGAGGGGTTATCCTCTTGGGGTGAAAGCAGCCAGTGTATGAGAAGGGCCATGCAGGAAAGGGGGATGGAGAGGGGGGGTACTGTTTGAAGCTAAAGCGAACAGAGACGCCTTTCATGGATGAGCTGGTGAAAGGGATGGCCTCTCAACCTAATCTCCTCTGAAGTGAATATATGCTCAACACGCACACACACAGGCTGCCCAGTGAGATCTACCACTGCGTTTTAACATCCAGCTGGGTCGGTGCACCCTGCAGTTGTTTGGAGCACTGTACCTGCAGTGGCAGACGGCCCACACGTGCAAACACTTTCCAACACTGCACAGCTAGTATCAAACATATTTCAAACACATTACCTTTCTTTGAAGGCCTTTTCAGCCATTTCTCGAGCTGCCTTGCGGACCTCTTCTGGAACTGCATCCTTCTCCGCCTGTGAAACCTGGTAGACCTTGTGCCCTGCATCCAGGCGATAGGGGCCCCCTTTGCCACCCAGCCCTGCGGTGTCTCTGCCACCTGCAGAGAAAGCGACTGAAGCGTTACAAAGGCACTTTAATTTACCCATCATGATATAAAAACATTCATTTCACCCAGAGTTTCCTGATTAGCAATAAATGTTGGCACAAAAGCACGACCACATCTCACAAATGTAGAACAGATCACTTATTTTTTATCATTATAAATGACTATATAAAAGTTGTCAATTTTACCATTGACTGACTATATATTAACTGACTGTTTCACCACTACAACTGATCATTTTGGCAGCTGCCTTCTGTATTTTTATTACCACCGTCTGCACTGTAAAAAGGACCTAATGTACTTATTTCCAACCTTCTACTCTTAGAGTTGTCCATGTCTGTTTATCATATACTGGGCCTTGATACAACCCCTCAGCTCATCCTCTGTTTCTCTCTTCAAGGTGATCAATTCTCTTCCAGTCATGTTGAAAAATGTTAGCAGAAGAAGAAGCGGCCAGAAAATGTGTAGGAGGAAACAACGGTACCAAACGGGCCAATCACAGTTGTTACAGGGTGCAGTGAGACGACATGTAGTTACATTTTCCAGGGAGGTCAAGTTACAGTGTAAGTTATAGCGAAGGCTTTTAGAAGGGTCTGCAGATTTATACTTCTGTGATTTAATGCACAAGTATAAATCCCACTTAAGGGACATCCACTCTCACTTTAATCATAATGACCCATCATACAGGACAGGAGAAAGACTGTTTGAAACCAGAGTGTTTAGAGCAGTCCAGAGCCTCAGCTTTTGGCTTACAGGATAGCTGAATAGACACTGACCTTATCTGAAATCTTGGCCAACATTGTAATAGTGCATCTACGTATAAGATTAAAAAAGAAAAAGCTAAGTAGGAGGAGTTCCTTGCCTATGGCCATCTAATCAATACTAAGAAAAGGCAGCACATCTCTGCCCTCAAATCAAATCCACAGCTTTTTACACGCAATCGCATCACAGTTTACAACCAGCATTTGGACAACACGGTCAGAAACAATCATTACCTGTGCCTCCTGCCCACTGGTTACCACCTACATGAGGAGCATTGTGGGGGTCGATCTTGCCGTGTTTCGGGGCGGTGACATTCAGGCCACTGTCCCTCTGGATGGTGATCTGAAGAGAGAGGATCAAGAGATGTGGGTCAGTTTTAAACATCCAGCAAAATACAGGGTCAGATCATTTCTTTAAAAACCTTCTCTGTGATAATGTCCTAATATACTGAACTATGTATGTGAGGGCATCAAGCGATGTAGCACACGGTTAAAGCATGATCAGGATTAAAGGAGTGTCTGTCCTTGAGTTGTGAGTTCTTAGCAGGATGGACAAAATAATCTGTCTTTCTCTGTGTGTGTGTGTGTGTGTGTGTGTGTGTGTGTGGGGGGGGGGGGGGGGGGTGATAGAGGGAGGGAAGGAGACACAGAGGTTAAAGCTTTGGTTTTTTTAGGTCCACCTCAATGGCACCATCAGAGCCAAAATCAGCATGCTGGCTCTCGCTTTGAGGCAGGGCAGCCGGCCAGAGTCTGGCACGCTTGAAGGACTGAGAGAGAAATGGGTAGTTCAGTGGCAGACTAAGTGTGTCCCCTGTGGTCCAGCTGCATTCTTACATACTGCAGGAATTTGAATGGTATCTGTGGGGGGAAGAACGTTTCTTGTAAACTGCGGAAAGGTCTGTGTGTGTGTTCAAGTTATTATCTTTGCTGCTGTTGGTGTTTTTCAGTGGTTTCTTGTGGTCTGAGCGGTTAGACTTATCTGGAGAAAGCAGAAGGACCCCACCCCTCCCCGTACTGACCCAGAGTCACTGACACACAGAGGAGCTCAGAGCTCAGGCTCTGTTCCCACACCTGCATAAAGCTGCTGGGTCAGCAGCGCTCTCTATATTTAGTTCAGATTAGGAGTGTCAGTCTGATATACAGCATGTCCGATTATACGGACAAGATAATGCTCACTGTGGGACTGAGCTCAGGCAGAGGATCTGCTACTGATGTCAGGACTTACCAGGTGTTGTGATACTTAAACACATTCACACTAAAGTTACAAAGTAAACTGTACCTCTCAATGCTGCTCATCCAGCAGCACCCTGTCAATGACAAGGTCAGGCCGCCCTAGATCGTATCCTGTGTTGTCACTCTGCTAGACACCAATGGGAACGATAATTCACAAAATGAACTTCAAGCTGCTTTCAATAAGAGCTCAAACTAATGCTTAAGACCATAAATGCACCAGTAAAGTGTCTGCTCACAGATCAAGTCAGGTCATTTTTTCCACAGATGTCTAAACAAATGGACTTATATTCGGAACCAGACGAGTCACCTCCTGCTGGCCATTAGAAAGAATGCAGGTTTAACTCAGAATAACAAGCAGAAAAAGACAGAGAGAATTATGAGGTAATGTAGAGTGTGTCACCATTATGACACGACGGCACAGATGGAGGGAATCCTGTGCGCTACTTCAGGCGGATGACACGAGCTGCTCTGCGTCATGCACACATAACATGACACTCTCTTCCCGTATTTTTCCCAAACACACCCTCCAAATTAGGAGCTTATTGAAGTTCCAAACTTCCCATCTCTGTGACGTGTCTATCCACCTGCTGTTTCAAACCCTCCATCATGCCACCATCCACCCATAGGCTCCAGGGGTATGTGCCTATTTTTATACGCAGCATACTGTGAAGTGATGACCTCACAGGGTAATGGTACTCTGCTGCTGTAATAAATGAATGTTTTGAAATGTGAGTCTGTCTGGTTGAAATATTTCTTATTAACATTTTAATTTAGATTTGAGTTGTAATTTCATTTATTAACAAAGGAACAAACCTGTGAGAAAATCTTCCTAAAATGCTGACGTGTGCAGCCTTGCCAAGAGCAGCCTCAACGGTTGCAGAAAACAATGGAGGGGCCATGTCATAGTACTTAGCTTGACACTGCTTGATTACAGTTTGACATCATTATCCCACCCCTGCCACATCTGGACAAATGTGTATGTTTGTTTGTTTTTTTTTAAACAATAGCCATTCCATGTGAGGTTTACCCATAACTCAGTCAGCTGGGTACGAATTTAAAAAGAAAAAAAACAAAACCAAAAAAAAAAAAACTCAGGTATTGGTGAAGATCCACAGGAAGTGTACATTATGTGACTGTGTGTGGTGGCAAAAACCAGTGTTAACCCCAGTAACCAGAGAGAGATTGACAAAACAGCTCTGGGGTGAGGTAAAGGGTCAGTAACCAAAGCTCACCTCCACCATGTAACTGCTCTCTGATTACGTGCTAATGCATATGTGCCTGTGCATGTCTCATAAACCACACGCAGCAATAACAGCTGCAGAACATGAGCTTTGCTGCACACATGCCTGTGCCATGCTGGGGAGTGAGTGTGTACACCTGATGCACAGGAATGAGACTTCAAAGGCTTACACACGTGTTCACGAATGAGATTATGATCACACTAGTGCCACCAACATAGCACCATCTCCATCAGGACGCACATCACCTGGTCCCCGATGCTCATTTTGTGTCTGTCAATCAGAGAGGAAGCTGAGATGTGGGATTTTCTCAGGGCCAGCTCGTTTCAGTAATCCACCCTTGTCATCACACTGTATATAGATAAAACCCTCCCGCTGTGTGACACCATAACTCATGAATGTGTCTCAGTGCCGGTAATGGACTCTATTCTGACTCTGTCAAAACCAGTAAAAGTGTGACTAATGCTCTCGTTTTGGGTGAAGAAAAATATGATGAGAGCTGCTTTACGACATGTGTCCACTTTAGGATCGAAAGGAATTTAAGACCTGACACACTCGGTTCAGGTTCCTGCTCTAGTTGTGAAAGAGGGATGAGTCACTGGGACACTGCACCCACTGATGTCCCAGTAGACATCCTGACAGCAGCACTTTGAGTTTCACATTAGCACAATAAGAGGACAAAACTCATTTTATTACAGATTTAATCACCTAGTCACTCTGTCATCCCACTGATTAGACTACAAACTGAACATTTATGCTGCATCTAATGCAAAACTTTAATTCCATAAAATATATTTGTACACAGAACTATATGCATCAACTTCGGCTGTTTGTAACAAAGGATGTGCCTGAAATCACTCCATGTTAGCTACTTGGTGTGCTACAGTCGATTTTCAATCTATCCACTATATATTACCCTTAAAATTGGAACAGAACAAAAAACTATTTAAATTCAATTCAACTTTTTTATTTATTTCTATAAATACAAAAATGGATATACAGCAGCTCCAAGAGTCTCCTCAAGACACTTTATACCGTAAGGTACAGACCCTACAGTAATACAGAGAAAACCCCGACAATCAGATGACCCCCTGTGAACAAGCACTTGGTGACAGTGGGAAGGAAAAACTCCCTTTAACAGGAAGAAACCTCCAGCAGAACCAGGCTCAGGGAGGGGCAGTCATCTGCTGTGACCGGTCGGGCAGGTGGCAGGTTCAGGCTTTAAAACGCAGAGTCCAGAAACCAATGGGTGATGTCACAGTGGCTACATCCATCTTTCTTATACAGTAATCAAAGGAGCACTGCCCACAGTGACTAAATGTTCAAATAATGACACACAAGTGATTTTTTTTTTTTTATACTACCTTTAGTATAAATATTTTAAGCTGGATGATTCTTACCAGTCATGTAACACTACGTAAAATATCTCCTCACTCAGCTGTAGTAGAATCCAGCAGATCAGCTGAAAATGATAAGACCACACATGCCAGTGCATGATGCTTAATGCACAGAGATGTTTCCAAGATTATATGACACTTCAGCAAAGCTTTTATGCAGTTTAAGCAGCTTTTTAAAAGTAGGAAAACACCTTTTTAGAACATGCTGAACAGCAAATATCTCCTTTTTTTCCTGCACAGACTCTGGATGTGTTTGGGCAGTGTGCTTGATTGGTGGTTGTCTCGGTTTATTGTGATTTTGATTTTCCTGCTCCAAACAAAAGACAGATCATTGCGCTCTGTAAACACAATTTGGGGCTTAAAGGAGCACTACGGAACCTGATGGTTGATGTCACAGACAATGTGAAATTACTGCATAAACCTCGGATAAACGTGTTGCTGTTGCTGCAGGTCCCCCGTCATAAACAGTAAGCTAATGATGGCACCTTAGCCCTGAGAGACAGACACAAAGCAAAAGAAGGAATTAAGAGAAAAAACTTCATTTTTTATGACTGTGGGAATCAACGTTTTTACCCCTCCCTCCCTTCCTTCTTTCTTTCTCTCCTTCTACGAGTATGTCTCAGTCTGCCTCTTATCTGTGGTCCACGCCTTGTCTTGTAGGATTAATAGCCTCATAAATTTCTTACTCTCCTAAAGACAGACAGTGATATAGGAGCGATGGTGTGAGTGTGAATACACACTTGTGCATGTGTGTATGCATAGTGCATGAGTCCACTTTTCAGTCCTTTCCTTGAGTAAATTCATGTCCCAGTGCGAACTCGGGTGCACGCTAAGTGTGTGGGTGTCAGCATGAATGCGTGCCCGTACACAACGTTCAAGCATATTCTGTGTGTTATATGAGCGTGTAAGCAATTCAGTATGAGGGATAAATCTGTGTTATGTGTGTTGAATTTCACTGCGTGTATAATGTATATGACAAATAAACTTCTTCTTCTTCTTCTAAATGTGTGTGCGTGCAGGTTCTGAATAAACTAAAATGAAGTGTGTGTGGAAACCACGTTTCACTCTTGTTTTTTTGTACAGACGCTCTCACATGGAGGCAATCATAAAGTTACTCTTTTAAAAAAATGAAACTGTGTGAATCTGTGCATGATTTTGCGTTTGAGTTCAAAACGTGGCTGTGAGGAACAGACAGATTCTGGGTCGCTGCTTTCATCCAAACACAAGCGAGTGGCTGAAGTGATTTGTTACAGCAAACCAAACATGAAATATAAGTAAAAATATTTTTAAAAAGTAGTGTGTGCACTCCCTCCCCCGACACACAGAGTGGAGCAGCAAGGGAAACAACTTTTAACCAAAGTATGAGAACCACTCAGCCCAACAACCTGAAACTCAGCGATTAAATTACTCACATCTCCAGCAACACACACACAAAGACTTGATCTGGATTTGCTGGCTGACGATTTGTTTTTTTTTAAAATCTGTGTGTGAGAACAATGTCATCTGAGTTTGATTTTTTTTCAAGCCCAGCAAGTGCCAACCAGCTGGCCCAGAGTTTCCCGGCTTGTGTTTCCTTAGTTTCACTGCCCAGGTTACTGTGATGGGTGTCCCAAATATCATTCAGCCCCTTCATCAGTCCCGTGGTTAAAAATGTTCCATCTCCACCATCTCTGAATAATTATAGCATTATCCATTCACTTATCCTGTTCAAGGTCATGGGGGGGGCTGGAGCCTATCGCAGCTGACATAGGGCGAGAGGCAGGGTACACCCTGTACAGGTCACCAGCCTGTCGCAGGGCTAACACAGAAGGACACACAACCATCCACACTCACATTCAGGCTTTCATTCACACCTATGAGCAATTTAGAGTGGCCAATTAACCTAACCCCAGTGAGTGCATGTCTTTGGACTGTGGTACCCGGAGAAAACCCGGGAAGAACATGCAAACTCCACACAGAGAGAGAGAGAGAGGCCCGGGCCAAGGTGGAATCGAACCCAGGCCTTGCAGATGGTATTCTAACTGTGAGGCAGCAGTGCTAACCACCGCACCAACCTGCAGCAGGAGGGGAACTGGTTCATGTGCTGCTACGCTGAGCTCACCGAGGCTGCAGAGCAGAACGGGGACGGCTGTAGGCAGCTGCAAGAGACGTGCTGGCGAGCAGTTGATTTATTGCTCAATACTTGGCAAAAATAAAAAATCTTTGCAGAGGAGAAACATACAGAAGCAATTATATATCAATTTAAGAAAGCATGTGCTTCTTCATTCAAGATGCACTTGCAATATTTTTTTGTAATCATAACAAGGGTGTCTGTGACTCAGGAGGTAGAGTGGGTCATCTAGGAAGGTTGGTGGCTCGATCCCTGCATGTCAAAGTGTACTTGGGCAAGATTCGGAACCCAAATTGCCTCCGAACTGGCTCGCAGTGTAAGAGTGCTCAATAAGAGCAGAAAAGCATACATACATGTGTCTGTACACATGTGCATACGCATTCTTGTGCCACCATTTCCCCCTCCAAAAACACATTCAACATCTACATGTGGGAAAGACAGCACCCACCATGAGTGGTTGTCCAGTTAGATGAACATATATGGTTGGACATAGAGAGGTTTCTTTAATAACTACTAAGATGGACTTGAATTACAAAATAAAGTGAGCAACATGGTTAAAAAGCTGTCTTAGTGCTCAGTATTTTAGATGCCATTTTTTTTAGTCATGACAAATCAGCTTTATTTACATATTTGCCAGAATAGACTTTACAACTGTTACAACAAGCAAAGATGTACATTATGCTACACATCTGCAAGACACTTCTACAGACGCTTTAAACTTTAAGGGAGCGAGCACGTCTACGCATGTATATGAGTGAAGCTGGAGAGCTTGTTTCAGTAAGCCAAGGCCAGGTAGGCCTGACACATAGATATAAAAACAATATTGTAGAAATAAGTGGAAGGCTGAATGACTCTAATTGTGATTGCATTATGCAGGATACCCACAGACACCAATCTAGCACCACGCGCACGGAAAGATAATAACTGATGTCTCCTGTTGATCTCTGTATGCTCGGATGATGCCAACCGTACTGTAATGGAGCGATGTCAGACTGATGAGAGAACATGCCACGCTCACCTGCATACACACACACACAGCTCATTGTGTGATTTTCCAGAATTATACAGTAGAGGTATGAGCTGTCATGACAGGATCTTTAAACCACCTCCAACACACACTGAACAGGCAGATTTCCGTCTTTTTCACTTCACATTTTAGTCAAAAGCCTCACTGTTACGCTCTTTAACCGTGTCATAAAAACAAGGTACTTGGCATGTACTGAATATGTGCCATATGCAGACAGGTACGCTCGTATAGAGCTGACGCACGTACACAGTTGGGCAAAGCAGCAGATATAGAGAGCCTTCTAGAACAAACTCAGTAGAGCCTGTGTTGTTTGCAAAGACCGAGCACAGGGAGAGTCTGTCCAAGTCTGATCTACAGTGGACTCAAGGTGCCCCGCTATAGAGGGCATGACTACTGACGAATCTAGGCCAGAAACAGGCCGTGTGTGCACTGCAGGTGTGCAGGTGTATGCGAGTCTCTTAATGACTATAATCTCAGTGAAAGGCAGTTGTGACAGTCCTTTACAGCAGCCACTGCAGAAAACAGTCAGGACTTTATGATTGGTCTCCTTGATACCGTTTTTTCAGTCCATGTTACGTCTTCTTCCTGCGCGCTCTGTGCAACAAACACAGATCTGCAGATTATGCGCTCTGCATGTGGACGACTACATTATGAGGAGAATTTTTGTGTCTGTGCGCACATGTGGGCAACTAAACAATGCTGTCTCAGTGCTCTGGTCTGAATGTTCTGACCTACACTCAGGGTCAAACCTATTGCATCATCAGCACAATGGCCAGCCATTCATACACACCCACCCTGGGTACAGCTGGGTCATGAATTACGGAGCTGAAAATACTTCCTTTAACACAAAATCAGTACTCTTTCAGATAATATATTCTGCCAGGGTGAGACAAGCCTTTGGGATTGTTTACAATAGTATTTTTAAACTAGTGCTGCCCCTCTGTGGTGTGGAGAAAAACTGCAGGCTGCAAACCCATGGAAGGTCTTCAAAGAAATCTGTGGTATTACCTGCATGGGTCTGCCATCCTCTGACCCAATCATATTCCTCCATTCCATCAGCGAGCGCTGCAAAGTGTCTAATCCTGTCTCCCAGAGACGGATGTACCCGCCCATATCCACTGTGACCACACCTCCAGAACCAAGAGCCGCTATCAGCACATCACAGTCCGACACCTTGGACAGCCAGGTGGTGTAGGGGGACACAGTCATTGCCCTGCCAATAGGGAAAGGTCACAACACAGAAACTTAGAGAAGAGCTGGATGTGGAGTTTTATAACTGATTTAGATAGACAGGATCCATTATCCATCCATGTTTTTTTCCCAGCTCTTTTCCTTTCCAGCTCCTATGGAACTGTACTATTCACAGTCCTTATGTATCGTATGCTAGGCCTGCAGGGTGTCAGATCATCCTCTGTCTGAAACCAGCTGTTTCGGCTCTTTCATCCTTTTAAATCAGCTTTCTTTGGATTGGCAGCCCCTCGTAAACAGATGATTTGATCAGCAAGTGGGAGGGGCTTCTGTGCCCACATCCAGAGCAGTGTACTGAGATGACAATATTCATATATGCTGACTTCAATTTTTTTTGGAACCTTGGCCATGTTTAACATCTACCATTTTCAGAGGACATATGAAAGAAATGAGGGGGGAAAAGCATCATATGTCCTCTTTAAAAAAGTTTGAGAACATGCAGAGACCCTATATTAGCATTTTTTTTTTTTTTTTTTTTGCTTTTCTCGGTGCAGTACTGTCACTGACCTCTAGCTGGTGCCAGAGGAAGTAAAGTTATGTTCTTATTCTGAAAGTATTGCAGAATGAGGTGCAGCAAAAAAACAGCTGTCCTCTGTTTACCTTGGAACAGGAATATATTTGAGCTTCTTGGAGTTCAGGTCAGTCACCTCCAGGTATGCCGCTGTCAAAGGAGGAGTGACATCTGAGTGATAAAGAAAAACAGTTAAAACCATTCTTTATGTTGTAGAAAAAAACTTGTGATTTCCAAAAACCTTCAAATAAAGTGAACTCTGACCTTTGGGGTACACTTCTTTTAGGGGCACTTTGTTGGGTGGAAGAGCCCGAACCACTTGATTGGCTGACAGCAGACTGACACAGTTCTCCCGTTTGGCCGTGCTGGTCTGAAACCCTCCTCTGAAGAACGTGTGAGCCCCACCGTCACCGCTCTTCATCGCTGACAGGTCGACGGGCCTTTTAAAGCTGTACACTTCATTGGGGGACTTGACGGGAAAAGAAATTCAACGCACTGAAAACTTACTGAAGACTGAAAACATCTCGAATATTAATGTCTAATACTCTCTGTAACCAGAAAAGATGAACAAGAAACTGGAAACAGATTTATTAATGTGCTGAGTTCAAATTTGGCAACACACTAAAAATGAGCCTACGTCTTTCACCACATTCCTCATCCTCTCACCATGAGGTCTGGGAATCCAACTACGAGCCGTGCGTAGGAATCTGTGTCAGCCAGCACACGGTTCGGGGAAACAATCTTCTGGTTCAGAGCGGCACTCAGGTTCTCGTTGGGTAGTTGCTCACATGACACCATCTGGGGTGCCGACAGCTCGGCTGGAAAGATGGACCAGAGTGAGTTTGGTGGAATTTACTACAAGGGGTGGGTCCTTAATTTTCCCATGGGGCCACACCTATACAACAGTCCCAGTCTCTCACTGGGAAAAATGAATTGCCCACCCCTGTACTAAAATGCTACTGCATCTTTGTACCTCATGTGAATGATGCGGAAAGTTTGTCTACTATATCAGCGACATCATTCCGAACCCCGACAAGGAGCTCGTGTATTTCCTCTTAGAATACAATCCGCTGCCATTACACCTATGAGCTAAACGTAACTCGACTCATTCTCACCAACTTTGACCTTTTAAAATGTATTTATTTACAGCCATTTGATAGATAAACTGCAAGCTCAGAGAGGCCAGGCTATTATCAGTTTATTTTTCTCTGCGTCAGTCTGCATGTTGAGTGCTACACAGCATCAGGATAGACCATGAGTACCTGTTAAGCCTTGTTTAGAACTGTGGGATGGCCACCCTGCAGTCATGTGAAATAAAAGTATATCTGATGGAAGTGTAGCATTCTGGTCATCATATGAATAAAATTTGGTATGAAATGAGGAAATATTTAAAGCTCACTGTCCCCGTGACCTAACCAGATTCAAAATGTGCAAACTTTAATGAAAACAAAGAGGAGACATTTTTGTTAGTTTCTTGGTGCTTTTTTTTGTCCTTTAATCCACTTTAAAATGTAATAAATATATTGTTGGAGAAAAAAAAACAAGTATATCACAGGGATATTTCACTTATTTAAGCAGACACTTTGAAACAGAGCTTACAAATTAAAGGTGGTATACTTGAGCAACAGCCCAAGATACTAGCTTTTCAATTATTTACTGAAAAAAATATCAGTTAATATTCTTGAGTGGAAAAAGTAAGCACATATTTGGCCTCCAGATGCTAGTACTTTTTTACATAATTACCCACCAGGTACTGACGTCAGCTTTCTAAAATTTATGACCACAAGAAGTCAAAACTGTAGCAACACTTGTAGTAAACAAAACAACTTAATGCTTGACTGACGTGTTCAGGCTCGAGGCCTTCATCAGGGAGGGTCATCAGGGTCATGATGACTGTGATAACCCTGAAGATCAACACGTATCAGCTTGGGGTCATCATTGCTAAAGGGCACTGCCTAATACAGGTTTGTCAAACAATGATGCTGTTGTGGCATCTAACTCTAATCTAACTGAGATCTGAGCTTCGGACAGGCAGTCCCATAATCACTCATTGTAATTTTCATTCCTCTGTGGATTTTTGATTGTGTTTAACTCAATTTTTCACTTCAACGTCCAAACAGATGGCCTCTCATCATCTTCACCCTTTAACACGATGCATAATTTATAACTGAAACAATGAACGCTGCTCCCTGAAACTGTAAATAAACTACAAAAACCAGAATAGTACAGCACTTTTATTAATATGCACGGTCTTTTGAAAATGTTTGCTCACCAAATTGAAAAAGAAGTCATTTTCATGCAATGTACTTTGCATGTGACATGCTTGGAAATGTCTTCGTTATATATATACCTGAGGTAGCTCCATGGTCTGAGCTGACTGAGTCCTCGCTGATGCTGTGGAGCTGACACACTCCAGAGTCTTCAGCTGCCATGTGCATGGGCTT
This sequence comes from Archocentrus centrarchus, assembly GCF_007364275.1. NCBI lineage: Eukaryota > Metazoa > Chordata > Actinopteri > Cichliformes > Cichlidae > Archocentrus > Archocentrus centrarchus. The sequence goes on from NC_044366.1 coordinate 33,742,103, forward strand.
GGTCAGCAGGAACCGCCTATGTAGTCACATATGCAGTATCATATTATAATTCAATTTAAAGACCTTGACAGATATTTGAGATCAATTACTTACTTATTAGTGTTGCTTTCCAGTAGCAGCCAGCGGTCCTCTGCCACCAGGAAGACAGACTTCAGGTTGATGGGAAGGGAGATGGAGTGAACCTGTCCCTCCAGCACATCCAGGACCTCCAGCTGGTTGCTGCACATGCAAACGCAGCCATCAGCCACTGATACCACAGGACACTTGTTGTGTAACACTGTCAGAGCTGTAGCTTACCCATCCTCCTTATAGAACAGAAGCCAGTTTTTGTGGGCGAAGTCACGACACATTTTATGCCCCGCCTGCAGACAACAATCACATTAAGTTCAAATATTTTCATGGAATAACTCGAGTCATTGAAAAGTTTTTTCATAATGCAGTCTAGTTCATTATCAAACGTTTACCGTCCTTTCTGTAAACTGTGTGAAAAAAAACAAGTCTTATGTATGAACAGCGAAGCATTTATGAGGCACGAGCCGGTTTGGATTCGTCTCTGGAGACGCTGAATCCTCTGACCTGTTGTTCCTTACTGTTCCACCAGCTCGACGCTCTGCTGGAAGACCCATCGCTGTCCGGGGACATCACCAACCTCCGCACGGCACCTGTCACCAAGTCCAAATGGAGCACCGTGTTACTCTAGCAAAAAGCAAAAAAGAAGAATTAAAACAGGAGAATACAACTGGATTTAGAGCAAGATGACCATTAAGATATGCCTATCAGAAAAACGTGTGTTTCTATTGTATTATATTACATGTACATACATACATATTGTATGTACAGTAGTATATTTGTGAATTTAGTGGACTTATGCTGATATTTACTTGATTTTCTGTCGTCATCACTGCTTTGTTCCAGTTGGACACTGTTATCTAATGATCATGATCCTGTCTGCTCAGGTAAAACTGTTACCTCTTAACTGTTACTGTTACCAAATCACAACAGCTCAAAAAGTTTGAAAGAATTCTGATTAAACTGTAGGGGTGCAGAGTGGGGTCATGTTAGCAATATATTCAAATCTGGCTCACATCCGCCAAGGTCTTCAAGGTCAACTTCAGGACTTTTTGGTGGAAAATTGACAAAAAGCTTTATAACTTAGAAACTATGATTCTTACAAGTGTGGCGTGTATTGTCAACAATGCACAAGATTTATGATATCAGGTCACATCTGACCTCTAACCTCTTCTTCAAGCATAAAGAAGAGTTTAACAAGTAAAACACTTCACACTTGGTTCAGAAGTGCACAGTGGGAATATGTGGTGTGTGATTAATGACCCCCACTGCAGCCTGCTTATCTCCCTGTCATTAGCGCTGCTGTGTCTAAGCAGGCAGCTTCCCATTTGGATGGCATTCACTTCTTTACCACAAGGCACCACTGCAGGACCGTCCAACAGTGGTCCATCTACAGAGCTTTGAAAGAAGGCTTCCTGGCAGATGATCCAACCACACTGCTCCAGTTCTACTGGTCACTCAGCTCATTATTTTGTTAGCATTGTAACTTGTTTCATTTGTCTGTACTTTTTATGTAAATATTTTATCTTTATTTCTTTTGACTCTATTTGTGTTTTAGTCAGTGAAGCTCTTTTAATTGTGCCAGCATAAGATTAAAGATTTGTTTTCTCTGTATACAGTAAGAGTGGGTATAATTTTAGAAGTGCCGTCATGTCATGGATATCATTCTTCTGTCACTTCCTTTAATCTCTTTCAATCATAGGATTCAGCATCTAGTTTACTACTGTGCACCGATTTCATCATAAATCTCTGTGAGTGACTGGCTCTGACATTCTTGATGTAATTAGTCTTCTATTGACTTCTAATTATTAAGTGATTAAGTGTCAGAGCTGCTGCTACCTGCTTAGGTAAGGTGGTGGGTCAGGGGGGGAGGTTTGTCCAGCTAAGGCTAAGGTCCAGCCTATCAAAATGATTCTACTAAAAATGACCCATACAGCTGTGTTTTCAATGTTTGGGATCTTCTCCAAAACGTTAAATGCATTTCATATGAAATGTTCTTTTATTTGGGGAAGAAAAAAAAAGCCAGTAGTTTCCCCTCACTTTGTAATATTCTTTCCCAAACCCTAACAATCCCCTAGTGAGGTGGGCAACATTTTTACAGCCTCATCACTTAAAGATCTGACACATAAAAGGTGCCAAAGATGAAATTACAAATGCCCCTTCTAATGCTGTTTAACTGTATAGCTGAATACAGCTGTGCCCTCTTCCTCTATGTTGTGTCCTAAAATGCTCCCACAGGTAACAATTACATACAGTATAAGCAAGAGTACCTCAAGGACTGATGCAAAAGGTTTTGAACTAGTTAAATACAAGTGTTATAATAATGTATTTTTTATATTATTATTAGTTTGTTTTTTTTGGCAGTATTTGGCAGGTCTCTGCTCTCGTGCAGGGGTGTGTGGCCTCCTGCAGGTTGTTCCTTCTGTGTTTTTCCTGGTTTTGTGTAGAGTGGTAAATGTGGGTCTAACGTTCCCTGATCTCATCTGTAAGCAAGATTTTGTTGCCTTGTTTTAACTTTATTTCTTGCAAACAATTCCACTTACCTGCATCTATGCTCTCTTTACACTACCCACATACCTGTCTGACATTTTCTTAACTATGAGTTAAATTTAATTAACTAAATATTTGTTGATTTCAGCTCCTAACTCCCTGTGTGGTCTCCTTTCTTTTTCCTGAACTGTGAGCCGGTTCCTTTTTCATTCAATACTAAAAAGGAAAAAGAAAAAAAAAAACATAGCTGCATACATACACAGTATACTGGTGTAATTTAAGCTGAATTTTTCCCCTACTGCAGCCAACAGAGGGTGCTCTTCTCCCAGTGGAACCCTCTGGATTGGGCGCTGATGTTCTGCTACATTCAATAAATGTTCCTGCTGCACTTTGAGCTAATTCAATTCAAAGATAGACCGACTGTCCGTACGGGCTCCTGCGTTTGTTTGCAGAATAGTTCTGTGTGTGTGTGTGTGTGTGTGTGTGTGTGTGTGTGTGTGTGTGTGTGTTTTGGATGAACTGTGCAAAAGGCTTTCATTTGTGACGCACAAGGATTCATCTTCAATTGAGTTTTATGAGAAGGAGCCACAGGGGAGCTGGCCTCGGGCCCGGCTACCCTGCTTCACACTAATGGTTTCCTTATGGCCTCCCATTCCTGACACTCAGTGATACTGAAGACTGGTCGAGCTTTTTGGAGAGGGCAAACCCCATTTCCTGATTCTAAACATACACTGCCATTAGAGGAAGTGTGTACATCTGAGAACGCACATGTGCATCCTGCATGTGGATGTGCCTGCGCTCAGATTTTGTGTATCTGAGTGAAATGCAGCATTTTGATGTCTTTAAATGCTTTCACAGGAGCGTGCGTGCATGCATGCATTTATGTGTGTGTATGCCTACCACAACCTGCCAACCTTTATATAATGCATGTGTGTGCGCACGTGTGATGGTTTCCCTGATCCCTCTGGAAGGCCAACGACCTGCGAATGAACTTCGTGTTGTCTGGACCTCTTCATTTTTAGACAGACGTAACATGATCCATCGCCACAGTATTTTTAGAAGTCCTCCTCTTGCCTAATATGCACCAGCTGTGCAAGTGTTCTGGTCGGAGAAACAGCCTACACACATTGTTCTTATCTGACACTCTGCTGTCATAGGACAGGGTCTTATGGGGTAAGTGGGATTCAACGCCCGATTCAACAACCGCTAACCTTCAACCATTTTGAGAAGTGGACTTCTGCACTGCTATTTTAAATCTGTGAGGAATCTGTGGTTGTCCTCAAGAAATTAAAAAAAAAGTTTAAATACCAGTGTTGTGTAAGTGTCCAGTTACTGGATCGTAAACAAGGACGTCTGACAAAAATGGTTGGACGAGGGTTCTTTTGTGAAGGCCGACAGACGTGAGTGAACCATTTTTATAGCACTGAGACTACAAAACAAAGTAAACAATGATTCTTTTCAGTGTTTTCTGTGATTTCTTGTTTTCCCTCTACTATCTTAAAGGTACGCTGCAGTAGTTTTGACCACTGATTAATTGATTAATAAATCACCTTTTGCAACTTAGACATTTATATCAGTTACAAAGGCCAGTCAAGCTTGATGCTGGCAAAGATGATTTTTTTTTTTTTTGCTAAAGTGATTCATTTTCAGAAATGAGAGGATGTTACCTTTCAAATGAAGCCTCATACACTGTCACACTGCAGGTTTTTTCTAAAAGGTTTTCATTTGAGTGTCAAACATCTAAAAATCCTCCACAACAGGTGTCCGTTAACCAAACCCTAATCCATGATGGGTCACCAATAACCTGACAGATGTTAACCGATTCATATGAATGATAAATAGAGAATTCTCTCAGTAGTGAGTGGCAGGGCACTATAGTGGCAGACCTGCCATTTCTGGTGTTCTCAGGTAAAATGCCAATCCAGCTGCACGGTGCTGGGCTGCTGGGACTTCACGTCACGCTCGTGGAGTCATGGTCAGAAACATGCACATGCTGGAGGTCATTTTGTAGGTTTCTGGCAGAGCTACTTCTGTTCCTCCCTGCTCAAAGGAGCAGATACTGGTCCTCTGATACCCTTCTACAGTCCTGTCCAGCTCTGCTCATGAAATGCCCTGTCTCCTGTTATCTCCTCCACACTCTTGAAACATTGTTGTGTTGATGTATGCACCACATTGGAGGAGCTAGACTACCTGTGCAACTTGAATGAGCTTCAGATACAGTTTTATGCTACCAGCAGTGACAAAAACACAAGCGCAAACAAACAAAATCAGAGATAAAATAGTCAGGAGGGATGAGGAGAGGAGAACTGTAAAGCGGCTGAAATGGATTTGCAATAGTTTATACTTCCTAAATGGACAGAATGATATCCCTAAAGTTTAACTGATGATCAAGTGTCCTCTTTTCTGAGCAGTGTATGTTAGCACATATCTACATTTGTGTAGCACTTCAGCGTCATCCAAATCCAGTCACTTCTGGCTTAAAAAAAACAACAAAAACTCTTATGTGCAGGGTTTAAAATGGGACTTTGCACCACTAGGTGGCATCACGATGGAAATGTCCATCTTTTGTATACAGTCTGTGGTTGAAAGTGAAATGACTGGAGCCAAGGCTGTCCAAGGCTACATCTGACCATCCATGGTGTTACAAGCCCTCCAGAGAACAACTGAAAAATGCCGGCACAGAGCCATGCTCCCCGAGGGATTTCCCAATCCCCACTTCTCATTAAACAGGTAATTTAGAGCAGTTTGATTAAACTGCCATAAGGTGAAAATATGTAACATTAACAATGAAACATGGGGCACTTTCATATGATGAACATCTACTGCAACGCCGCCTCAGATTCACTGAATCGAATGTAATCTAATCAGGGTTGAGTCACTCATACAAGCTTGTCTTTGTGTGCAAATGTGTGGATGTGTGTGTGCCAACCTGCTCCTCGTGCAGCACCACCTGCCCCTCCAGAGGACTCCCAAGTGGAGCGACCGTAACAAAGGGCTGCCAGACACCACTGATGGTCCGGGGGAAGACATCGTAAAGCTCCATGCACTGAATAGTCTCCCCGCGCTCCTTCATGGAGTACAGGGACACTGGGTTACAAGTGGCCACATACAGCACATCTGTCAAAACAGAGACTGCAGTAAGAAGATATCTTATAATGTCTCTGGTATCATGACGAATTCTTGAAAGCCATTTTAATTGACAGTATGAATTATGAGGGGAATGCAAATATACTCTCCACAGTGGGAAAGAAAAAAAATGTCTGTTAACAAGCCCACAATGCAGTGTGCCAATTAAAATTGACTGGTGTGCTACTCTGCAGCTGTCAGTGTAGATGAATTGAGTCTATGGATGAATTCTGTAAAAGCAAAGACAGACAGTGACAGGAGTGTAACTTCAAAATTATTTGGGGGCAAAGTCATTGGTGACTGATGCAGATTTTATGTCCTGATGACCACTGAAATAAACTGAGTCACATAAAGTAAATTTAGATAATGTAGTTCAAGATCCATCCATCCATTTTCTTCCACTTAACCGCGGCCGGGGCACGGGGGCAGCAGCCTAAGCAGAGAAGACCTCCCTGTCCCCAGCCCCCTCCTCCAGCTCATCCGGGAGGAACCCCAAGGCGTTCCCAGGCCAGCCGCGAGATATAATCTTCCCAGCGTGTCCTGGGTCTGCCCCGGGGCCTCCTCCCGGTAGGACATGCCCGGAACATCTCACCCAAGAGACGCCCAGGAGGCATCCTAATCAGATGTCCGAACCACCTCGACAGGTTCCTCTCGATGTGGAGAAGCGGCAGCTCTACTCTGAGCCCCTCCCGAATGGCTGCACTCCTCACCCTAAGGTGAGACTCTCAAGATGGCTGGCATACTGTGAGATTGGCTTTAGAGTTTGTTTTTTTCCATACATTAAAATTCTGACAGGTCTCTTTCAGAAGCGCTAGTAACTTTTATGTTTACTGATACACTGGTTAGGTGACAGAACACGGTGCAGAACAAGACACCTGGGGTAATTTATAAATGGTGTCATCATAGTTTGTTCAGCAGAGAAGCTCTTACTCAGCCCTTTACTGTCCTCTCGGTGTCTTCATGGTAAGTTTCCAGCTACTTTGTAAAATCCATTTCTGGAAAGTTGTTTAACAAGAACATCATTACATTCCCTTTTTAAAATAACTCAAGCATGTGGGTATATATGTGACACAATATGCAAAAACCAAGCGCACCTGTGCGTGTGTGACTGCGCTGAGCAGGAGTTTTCCCCCTCACAGCCCAGAGGTTTGCTGAATGAGGATTTGGGAAAACATATTGCGCTGTTTGCAGTTTACGCATCAGAAACTGTTTGATAAACTCAATTTTTCAGGCATAATTTTGAGAAATACTTGCAGACAGCGAAGCAAAGATCACAAATTATTAACAAAAAATACTGGAAGGTCTAATTGTTCTTGATTGCATCATTGCTCGGCTGTTTTTGTGCACAGCCAGAATTCTTGATGGATTTCTTGATGTTTTCCCCTGCTGCGTCACATGTTATTAATATCAGAATAATTTACTCCAAAAACATTTTTTTAATTAGTATCAGCCCCAAACATCCAAGCTCTTCTAACATATTAGTCTTTTTAAATTTTTGTCTTGTGATTCTCAGTTCAATAGTTATGAATTGTTAATAACCACGTTAAATTTCCAGTGCTGCCTTAATGTTGTTCTTTCACTAGAGATATTTTCTTATTGGTCCAATTACTCTTTAAATATGTGAATTCATTGTTGTGTACTAACTCATGTTAATTGTATCCTGTCTTTTTCCATTTTGTGATCACTATCATTGAATTTGTTGTGCTTTACCGCGCTCTACAGCTGCACACTGTTTCCAGTACACACTCCTGTCTTCATCCCGTACTGTACATACATACATGGAGGCCTGAAGTAAAAATTTTGGTTTTAGGTATCTGTGTGTGTGTGTGTGTGTGTGTGTGTGTAATACCGTCTTTGGTGGTGACATCACAGACAATGTTAACTTCATTCATGGGAATCTGCCAGTGGGCTTTCTCTTCACTGAAACTCAAAGCTCTGCTTTCCTGTCTGTTGCAGGGGTAACTCTGGACACGCAGAAACGCTGGGCCCTGGACACACAGCACATACACACACAATCACAGCTTATGTGCAAAAGCATTAACACAGTGTATCAAATAAGCAGAGTACCTCTTGTAAAAACTGAAAAACTCGTTGCCTTTTGAAACAGAGGAGTGTGTTCAGTGGAAGGTTGCTCTCACAGAACTGCTCAACTGACAGATTTAGGAACATACAATCATTATTATTATTATTTCCTGGGTAACTGAATTTCCTTTGGGATCAATTAAGCAATAAGGGGTAAGGGGCTGAGGTTGAGTCAGACTCTTTAAGATGTGGGGTAGCACACTGTAACTTAACTTAGTCTGTAACTTAATGCAGAGTCTTCATGTGCATACCTTGATATCTACGGGGTGTGTCTCCGTGGGACAGAGCAGTTTGCGGCGAGCGTTGCCGCCTTGGTTTACGGTCCAGTATCCTGTCAACTTGACCTCCGGCAGGGGCAACCTAAAGATTGAAGGTCACATGATGAGAACAGCACTGTTAGCAGGCCTGCAAATTTCTGATTTAAAAACAATAGCATGTGAGTACTGGCATAAATTAATGGTATGTTTGTTCGTTTTTCTGGGTGCAAATATTGATGTTATGGTTTTTTCATTTTTGGAAAATCATGGATGTAATCACATAAATTAAAGTGAACTCATCCTATTTAAAGGGCTCAACATGGCTGCCACAAATTGATTTCAGATGTGAGTTTTATCCTGTTCTGAGCTGGATTTTTAAAAACAAAGACTTTGAAAGTGTTTGCGTGTTTGTGTCCCAGCTTGTTGTGTCTGTTTACTGGTTTTCCCATGAATCACAGCTGGACTGGGGCCATGATCTTATTGGCTGCAGGTGGAGTGAAAGATGCAGCCTAACAACAAAAACAGAAAAAATTCCAGAGACCAGAGGATGGGCAATCCTCTAACCATAAATATTTTTAAGAATGGAAAAGCAATAAGAGAATCTGCGCCTTGTTTTCCATTTCCAAAACTGGAAACCGAGGGATAAAATATGTGCTTTTATGTGCCCAAGATGTGCGTAGAGAAACTAGTCCGATGAGCTGTTTAAGATGGGATTTTAATGAACATGGATGACAAAACAGTGACTGAGCTCAGCTGTCACTACAGCCATAATAGGAAAATACTTGCTTCTGCCCTGCTTGGTTCTCAAGTCTTTACTTGTTAGAGAGATAAGAAAACAAATTTATAAATATGAAACTTGAAAATAAAACCACAGGAGACAGAAGAAACAAATATTTTCCTTTATTTCAAAGACAGAGCTGTACATTGTGAGGCAATGCGGTTAATTTCAGAATAGATTTTTCTTATGAACGGGTGAGTTTTACCAATAGTCCTTTGTTTATTTAACACCTCAGGAAGCAGTGGAGAGACTGGAAGCCTCAAGGTTTTAACTGAAACCAGTCATACAGTTAAAAGCAGCATCAACTGAGTTCAAGCCTTTCAGGAATTCAATGCCAACAGTCAACAATATTTTAAAATTAGAAGACGACACCTGAGTTCGGAAACGCTGGCCTGTCAGGAGACACTTTCAGCTGACCAGCTTCAGAAAAGGTTCTTTTAGAGGCACCTACCAACAAAAACTTTCACATTAAGAGAAAAAGTGTAAAAAAAAAACAACAAAAAAAAGGGTTGTGTAAGCTTTAACTTCTAAAACTGTACCTTGCTTGGGTTAAATTACTACTGAATTATCAAAACAAAAACACTGCAGACTTCCTTCTGTTTTAGTGATGTTAAATTTGGTTTGTCATTAGTCCCTTTCAGACGAGCACTTCCATTAATCTGTGAAAATCTCAACAAGAGTCTAACATTTACATGTAACTTTAAATACAGTACAAGCCTTTGAGCCTTTGAGTCGCTTAGCTCACTAGAGAATACAGCAATAACATCCATCCATCGATCCATTGTCATGGGACACACAGACGCGCACACACACACTCCACTAACTGCATGTCTTTGGGCTGTGGGAGGAAGTGGGAGCGCTCACAGAGAACCCGCACAGACACGGGGAGGAACATGCAAACCCCACACAGAAAGGCCCTGGCCAGATGGTGGAATCAAACCCGGATCTTTTTTGCTGAGAGGCAACAGTGCTAACAACCGCACCACCGTGCTGCCCTATTTAGTCATTTCTTTCACTAATCTGTAATAAGAGAGGCATTCCTCTGCGATGCATAGTCACTGAGCCAATTCCAAACCAGAAGGCAGATTTGTGTCTCGGGGCCCGTGTGGGAGGGGCAGGGTACAGCTTTCTCAGCAGTGCTGTGCAGCGTGCATACTGAAACATTAATGGTGGAAAATATCTTGCATGTACGGCAAATACTGTGTGCGCACTGTGGCTCTCTATACAGTGCATATCTGTCATCAGTTTAACAGACTGAATGTTACATATTCCGTGTCTGAAAAGGGCAAACAGTAGGTTATATTTCCACTGTGGTTTAAGCATCTATGGCTTCTGATTTATTTAAAATAGCTGACAGGCTATGATAAAAGCTTAACAAATCAGGTAATGACAGCTTAAGGCTCCATTATTTAAAACTGCTTCAGACAGACTTCTAATTTTATCGGAGGATAATCGGTTGGATTAACAAGGAAAATGGCTCCTCTATGGAATTCATTAAAGACCCCAGAGAAGGTTCTATTCTGCAATCACTGCAAGTAGTGCCACACTTCAGCTAGCATCTCTTGTGGTACCACAAACCCTGAATCCCGACCTGCTCCATCACTCACTGTTCTTTGTGTATTTTTGTCCATCCAGCTGTTATTACTCCACTGGTGCAGCTCTGTGACACTTTCATTGTAACCAGATTCATAACACAGTACGGTATCGAGCCAAGTCCATTTTCTTTTATAGCAGAAAATGACCGGCTGGTTGTTCTAAGAGCGCAACAATCTGATTCTGTCTCTGTGTGTCACGTAATCCATGTGCCTTTAATGTGTGTGCGTCTTGTCAAACATCTTTTGCTCCTGATGCCTTACTCCTTAGCCAGAGTGACAGAGCTGGGCTTGGCTCCAATCGGAATCCCGTGCTTGTGCAGCGCTTCGATTAGAACCTCCCGCATGTCCTTGTTGTACGAGTCAAAATCGAAGACGTTCTTCACCACGCTGGCCAAGCCCTCGTTGGGAAATTTCTAGAGGGAGGTAAAGAGGAGTGAGAAGAAGGGGGAAAGGAAATAGCAGAGAAGAGGAAGTAGGAGAGAAAAGTTCATTGGAAAAAGAAAAGGAAGAGGAAGCAAGGACACAGAGAGAGGGGGGTAGGGAAGACAAAAATGATAGGTGGGAGGCAGGAGTCAAGGAAAAGAACACAAGAGGGGATGGAGAAAAGGAAAATTAATATGATTTACAGTTCCTTAAAAGGGGTCAATGCAGGGACAGTTTGGGATAAGACATAAGACGACATCAAAATATTACTCATCTCTAAACTCTGAACACCCAAGTGATGTTTCCTGAGGGCTCAGAGCAGTCAGAATCCTGAGCGTTTGGCTCAGAAGGATTACTTGCATGTAAGTTGACCTCAGTATTTAAAACTATGGCCATGTTTAATCAAACATCCACCACTGGGGCAGTATGTAGGTTCCTTTTAAATCATCCAAACCAGCTTTCTTATACTTTCTTTTACATAAACAAACCTCTAAAAAAAATCCTCTCAAATGTGAGAATGTGCTGTGTTTTTCCACTACACCATAAACTGAACACATTTGTCTTTTCACATTACTGAACCGAGACAAAAAAGGCATTATGAAGATGCTACACTAGATTTTGGTGACAGGCTTAATTATTTTTGACAACACTAAAAGCAAGTTAAACAACAGAGGTTAGGAACCGTTTGTGCGCCTGTGACGCCCGACTTTGTTTGTTGTTACCTTTACAAATGTCTTTATTTCACATTTTTCAAGCAAAAAACACAGAGGTTAAAAAAATAAATGTAAGAGGTGAGAGGAAGAGGTAAAGACAGCCATTACAAATCTAATTTAATAGCAGCTTTCAGTACTTGACAGTTACTGAATATTGCTGAAAACTTTCAGGCCATATTTCCAGCCGTAGGACTGACTGACTGCAAAGAATCTTAGATAAAATGATAAGCTGGAAATTAACATAATAGTTGCAATCATCATGAATTCATCCCACGGCCTTTCATTTAAATTATCAGTGCAACCCTAACTGTACTATCTTCAGTTTTGACGTGAGTAATTGATGTGAGCACACGACTTATATTGACTTCAGAGCCGTAGATAGTGGGGCATTATTAGGACCATAAGTGCCCTTTTAAGCCTATAGTATTTAAATGGTCCAGTGAATTGTTGTACAATCTATTGCAGCACGATCAATAGCAGCCTCGCCCAATAGGTTACAGCTGAATATAGATCATTGATCAGGATTTACCACAAAGGTGTTGTTATAAATTAAGGTGAATTGGAAATGAAGGCATACACCAGCTACACCCTCAAAACAAGCTATTTAGACTTCAACTACATCCAAATTATTCTCTGTCCTCTCACACCTTGTCATGTAGATATCAATAATGGATGAAAGAACTGGGTGGTCAGTCAAATATAAGTGCTTATCTCTGTGCACTAAATTATTGATCTTATGGTGCGATCTTTAATGCTAAATCCCATCTACCTTCTCTAAGCATGGCTCTTCTGGAGCCCTTTCTTTTTGTGTTAAAGAGTGTGCAGATTTGTGAAGAACACAATCGCACAGAGACAGGGGAACATGACAACTCTGCATGCAGCCATTCACTGTTCTTTATCCAGACCATTGATCTGGGAGGGCGATGGTAAACAGCAGCTTATAGCTATTGATGATGAGAGAGAAGGCGGGGGGTGGAGATGGTGTGCTCTGTGGCTCCACACCTCATAAGATAAGATAAGATAAGATAAGATAAGATAAAACTTTAATAATCCCACGACGGGGAAATTTGTGCATTACAGCAGCTCAATACAGAGAAAAAATGAAAAGGATGAGTAAGAACAAATAACTAAACTAAAAACTAAAATTCAATAGAATAAAATAAAATAGAATAAAATAGCAAAAAACTATACACATATACATAAGCAAGTCAGGTATGGAAATACATTTGAGACGGATGGCCAAGGGGGGGTGTAAAACAGCTTGTTTCAAGTCAGTTCAATTCAATACAATTTGTATAGCACCAAATCACAAAATCGGTTACCTCAAGGCATATTATAAGGTAAAGAGCCTACAATAATACAGAAACAGACAGAGGACGAACTAAGTGCCTTCACCAAGGCTCAGTATAAGATAGATGAGATTACTTTGAACTCTGAATCAAGCAAAGCTACTTTTGTAGAGCTTAAAAATATGGAGCAGTGAATGATCCTCTTTAATTGACAATTAGCTGTAAGTTTAGCTGTAAGTTTCTGAAACTGGACCAAGGCAGGGACATCCGCTCCCTTCTTGGAGACAACTATATTTTGAGGAGCCTCTCTTACATTATTAAAGCACCTAGCAGTGCAGGATTAAGGTCACATCAGTGTTATGAATTATTAATAAAAGACAGCCATAGGCAATAAAGTTTCCTACTGTTAATAGGGTATGTACTGCATTTCAGTGTGTACTTCTACCTGGAGGTGTTTGACAATGTTGACCACCTCTCTAGTAGAATAGGGGTAGGTGATGGTACCCTGGTCAGCCATGGTCCTGAGCTCTCCAAAGGCAGCCACCAGCTTCTGCAACGTAGCATCAGGAACATCGGGGCCGTACTGTTTTAGCATGGCCAGCTCCGCTTTGGGCTTCGGGTTGTCCACAGCATGGCAGCTAAAAATATCACCTGATACAGAACAGAATTTATCACAATTCTCTCCATATACAGTATTCAATACACAGGGCAAAAACAGTATTTCTCTAATGTTACAGTTTACATAATGACAAATACTCAGAAGATAAGTTGCTTGTATACTATATGTAGTCATTTACTTTATTGTGGTCGTGGCCATAATCCTTGCTTACAGCACCTGGTATTCCCAGGTGGTCTCCCATCCAAGTACTAACCAGACCCAATCCTGCTTAGCTTATGAGATCAGACAAGATCGAACCACCCTTATGGCCTTGAGCCAGGCCTGGGGAGGGTGCTCGAGGGAGAGCGTGTGGTGGCTGAGCCTTAGTCCGTGGGGCCCAGCCAGAAGAGGAAACATGGGCACCCTCCTGTAGGCCCACCCCCTCCAGGAGGTGTTGCAGGGGTCAAAGGTTTGAATACACCTTTGACTGGTACTGCAAAGAATTTTTATGGACAGAATTTCTGGGTGTAGCCAAGTGGCGTAAAGTTTCCACTTGGTGGCCTCAGAATCTCATCTTTGCTTTTTGGTGTAGTTCTGTTGGCTTCATCAGGAGGTGGCCTCTAGCTCGCACTGGAGCACTTCGCAGCCAAGTGTGAAACAGCACGAATGAGAATCAGCACCTCTAAGTCTGGATGGATGGATGGATATCAGACTGTGCTAATACATCCAGCTGCAGATCTCCAGTTCCAGCTCAACCTGTGCCACCAGTCAAAACCGTAACAGCAGAAGCTTAAAGCTGCACATGTAGATCTGCTGTGCTGCACCTACAGGAATGTTGACTCTAACTTCAAAAAGAATGCACCTTGGGGTGTCTTGGTGGTAGGTTCACACTGTAAGTTGTGAAGTGTACAATCTGTCTTTTCTCTCTACATTTTCCTTAAACAGGGCTTGGTTTTCCCTGGATATCTAACAGTCAGATTTACTAAACAATCACAGTAGAATAATGTGAGTCTCAGTTTCTTTTCCTAATGCTTGTTTAAAATGTGCACACTATTAAATACTGTAACAGAAAACTGCTGCAGTTGGTGGGGGTTGTGCATACCTAGAGCTCCGAAAAAGTCATTGCCCAGGAAAGGAAAACCAGGTCGGTTAGCGAGGATGATCATCCTGAAGTCTGGGTGCATGGTTATGGTGTTTGGCCCCCCCTTGGCTTCACGTGGACCTGTGGAACGGACAGTTGCTGTCAACACGTGACCAAAACAAGCACCCTAATACTCTGAAGTTCATGTTTATGAAGTCTCAGGATTGTATTTACACTTCACTGGGAGGATGAGCCTCCCAGGAATGGAGTAGCTGACAGCAACCCATGTGATTACATGGGAATACATGGAAAAACTAAATGTTTACAGTGCAGCATGATCCAAAATCTGCTGGTACCTGTCCATAAAGGCTTTTACCCTAAGCCTCCCTCAGTGGCCTGCATCTGATGGAAGACTCGTGTTTGTCTTCCAGGACATGCAATCCTTAACTCATCCTAAAAATGGTCCTCATTCTGTCCGTATACAATATCTGGGACATGTCTACTGTCAAAGTGTGTGTGTGTGTGTGTGTGAATGTTCATATGGGTGCACCTGAGATGATTCTGCGCCCATCAGCCAGGATCATCTCTCCACTCTCCACCAGGGTTTTGAGGATGCAGGTGACATTTGTAGGAGCTTTGTCAGCCTCATCTATTACTAATATGTGGCCAAGCTTCACAGCCTTTACCTGAAGAGACACACACACACACACACACACACACACACACACACACACACGTTACTTGACTAATAAAAGGCACTAAAACATGTTATTCTAACAGCTTAATCATTTCCTTTGGTGAATACTTTGACTCTTGTCATTACAACAACAACAACAACAAAAACACAACACTGTAAAATCTATATACTTTTTTAAAAAACAATTTGATATCAAAACGGACCTTCCCTTCAAAGGCCCTACACATTCACAGTCCACCCTCACAAGGTTTTTTCACTTACTTTGAGTAGTCCTATTTTTGGGATTGTGTAGGTGTGCATCATACTGTGCTAAAAGGACTGGACAGTGTGTTCTGAGAAGTCATCAGATATGAAATCTGCTTATTGGACAAATAAGCTGAAAAAATTCTTAGGCATACAGAAGACATAGATAGCAAGGTTTCTTCTCTTTAGGTGATTATAACAACAGAGCTACTATTATTTCTATTTTTCTGTATTTAATGGGGTAGACTGCTGACAGCTGGGGTAGACAGGTAGGCATGAAAACAGCTGCTATCCAGCCAAGCAAAATAATACTTATTTTTAATCTTGAGCTAAAATGGGCAAGAGAGGGTTTTTTTTTTCTCTGAGATTATTAATAAAAAAAGCAATAATGATTACACACTAGTTTCTGTCATCAACAGACTGACATATCCCCCTACACCAGTACCACCAGAACTGCTATCCACTAAGTCATGCAATGATTTTGCATCTTTCTTTCACCAAAAAGTCCAGAAAATAAGGCAAACTATTGCTAATCATAAGTGGAATATAATGAAAGGCCCTGAGCATTCATATACTGTTGTCAGTCTGACACATATTCAACCACTAGACAACTTGAACAGAAATTGGTCAGAATATGAGACCTACAACTCACTGCTTCCATACCTTGCATACAAACTTTTTGAAAGAGGTTTTCACCTGCGTAGCACCAGATGTGCTTCAGATAAACTGTTCTGGTATTACTGGATCTCAGTGCTACATTTAGCACAGTTACACTAGAAAAGTGGGCACTACGTTAAACTCTAAATCTGAATGAACAAAGCCTACATGTGGAGTTCCTCAAGGGTCCATTCTGGGACTTTTTCCATTTACCATATACATGGGATCTCTCTTGCTCAGATTATAGAATATTATATTTTGTACCATCGTTGTACAGATGACACACAACCATACAATTCGGTGTCACCTCGGGATTACACTCACTCAAAAATTGTACTGAACAAATCAGTGAGTGGATGCACCAAAACTTCCTGCAACTGAACTCAGTAAAGACTGAAGTAGTTGTTTTCAGCCCCTAAAGAGAAAAGAATTAAAGTCTCTGCCTCTATAGAAAGCATGAATCCTCAAACCAATCAACAAATCCTGGAATAATTACAGACTCTGACCTAAATTGTAACAGACACATAAAGACAACTATAAAACCAGCCTATTACCAACTTAAAAATATAGCAGTATTGAGCACATTACTCCTGCTCTCAAATCTCTGCAGTGACTTTCTGTGTCTAAAAAGATAATATAATCCCAGTAGTTTACAATGTGCTAAATAGACTTAGACCTAGCTCCATTTCAAATCTACCTGTGCCTTGCACCAAAACTCAGGTCAGTAGGAACAGGCTTTCTACGTGTTCCAAGAATTAGAACGAAAAAATCTGAATTAATTTTTAGTTTTTATGGTACTCACCTGTAGGGGAAAACTTCCTGAACACCTGAGATCCCATTTAAATCAGGGCTTAAAACTTTATTTTTTTGAAGTGACATATCAATAAACCATGTCTGTGACCTCCTTTTAACCTTTTATTGGTTTTATTTTCTAGTCAGTGTTTCCCTGTGTTCACATATGGTCTAAAGATTAGTGATTACAGGGCAGAGTTGACAGCTGTCCCAGCAACATACGATAGAGGATTGGGTTTTCCTAGTTTTTATATTGCTTTCACAAAGGTTGTACCAGAAACAACCTGAATTTGTGGTCATGAATGCATCTCCAGTAGGCATTAGCCCACCAGATATACACAGACATCTGTGAACAAGGGAAGGGGGGGACTCTAGTCCTTTAATGGGCTGTTCCCTGTGTCCACATATGGTCTAAAGATTAGTCATTACAGGGCAGAGTAAAACAGCTGTCTGTAGAGGACTGGATCCTCCAATAGTTTTACTGCTGTTTTGACATTGCTTTGGCCAAGGTTGTGGGCGAAACAACCTGGATTTGCAGTGACGCCATCAATAGTAGACATTAGCATGCCAGATATATATAACTATATATAAGCAACTCTAGTCTTGTTTGCATTTCACTTCTAATTGTTGTAGTTATATTTCTATCATGATTGATTATGCATGATTTATATCATGACATGTATAAACTAGGGGTGGGACTTTAACGCGTTAATTTCGATTAATTAATTACAGGGAAATTAACGAATTAAAAATTTTAACGCATTTTAATCTCGCTTTGCACCGGAACGTTTCTCAGTGCACGAGTTCCAGGCATACAGATTATATCGACGCACGATGTCAAAAATTGAGCGGCCGCATCGTTCGAAGGACCTGGCTCACGTCCTTCGCAGCCCACGAAGACCGCAAAGGCCGGAAGTGAGCGGCTAGCCTTCATATCAGCGTCGCCTGCCCTCACCTCTGCGTAGCTCATGTCGCCTAGCAACCGTGAGTGGGAAGCACAGCTGTGTAAAAGCAGCTGTTAAACGAAGAATGAACTTTTTCTCCTTTTTGTGGTTTAATTTTAAGTCTTTAATTCAAAATAAGCTGTTAAAACAAGCATGACACATTTCAACATCAAGGAATACAGCTGAGCTAATGATTAACTTCCAACTATATTAAGTGAGACATTAATGTTGAATAAAACTATCCAGTTATGATGCTTAACTTTAATTTCAGGAGTTTGCTTATGACAGGAGCACTTCCACCCTTCGTTGGTCTGTGTAGTAGACTGGTGGGAAAATAAAATTTTGAAGTTTAAGCTTATGTATATTGATTTATTCATCAACCAAACTTAAATTAATATTTCTCATGTCAAATATTTAAATGTGATTAAAATGCGATTAATTTCGATTAATTAATTACAAAGCTCCTAATTAATTAGATTAAATTTTTTAATCGAGTCCCACCCCTAGTATAAACATAAACATGTTTTAAAAATCTCTTTGTATTCCTCTTTCTATCCTTCTGTAAAGCACTCTGAATTATTTATACAAATACATTTGACTTGACTTATAATAAAGTGGTTACAAAGGAAGTGTCTCTGCTACTAACTGACCAGAGGTGAGTCCTCGTATGTAATGATGCCATCGCGCACTGAGGGCTGCAGGGTCAGCGTCTGGACTGTTGTATCCCTGAGGAGGCAAAAAAAACAAACAAAACATAAGGTTCCATTAGAGCCAATATATAAGGAGTAAATCTGGCACTCAGAATAGAGATCTAGCTACCACAGTGCAAGAGGCAGGGTACACCCTGGACAGGCTACCAGCCTGTCGCAGGGCTAGCACAGAGAGTCAGACAATCATTCACGCTCACACCTATGAGCAATTTAGAATCACCAACTAACCTAACCCCACTAACTGCATGTATTTGGACTGTGGCAGGAAACCAGAGTACGGGGAGAGAACCCACACAGACACGGGAAGAACATGCAAACTCCACACAGAAAAACTCCGGCCAGATGGATTCAAATGCTGCAAGGCAACAGTGCTAATCACGGCGGGTAGGCATCTCACTCTACCAAATATGGCAGTAAAGATGTGGGTAAGTTTTGACTTTTTCTTGGTTTACTGTAACCTCTTAACGTGAATTACAATGCTATTTGTTCAGTGCTTTGGTGCGACTAGACAGAAAGTCACACTCTGACTTGACTGGGGAATCTACATGTGTTTTTTATGTCCTTGTGAGCACCAAAATTAATGTTTATGCTCCCTCCTCATTCATTTAGATAAAGGTTTTAAAAAAAACTGCCTAAGAATGATTCAAAGATGGCTGTGAGTGGTAAGACTGGCTTTTAGAAGGACTTTAGTTGCACATGCACAGCAGGGAAAAGTACAGCCTACATTTATTAGACAATAACATTGTACTTTTTCATTTATTTATACAGTGCTAGATAAAAGAGTGCACCCTTAGATTTTTAAACCTTTAAGTCCTCTTGCCTTCATTAGATAGTGTAATAGTGCAGAGTAGACAGGAAAGAACGACACGGAGCAAAGTGCCTGAGGTCGGACTCGAACCCGGGCCTTGCGAGTCGCCTGCTCATCCCATGAGCTACACACGCGCCCAGAAAAACTTTCTAATAAGATTAAAAACGTAAGTAAAGGCAAAAGAGGTTCAAGTAATTCTTCTGACTAAGCAACTTTGGTGAACTGCAAGGGAAACTTTGGTGATGACTTCTTGCACATGTATTTCTAGTTATTCACAGTGTGTTTGTGTGCTGTGCTTCTTTACTTGAACATCATTCAATAACTGGATTTGATAACTGTAGTCCAGCTGCAAAGGTCTCAATAACACTGTACCAGGCTGGCAACACAATCATAACACTAAACATCTCCCTGACAACTGTGACTCCCTGGTGGTGTCCAAAATGTTCTCTTTCTCTGAACATCTCCTCTCTCTTTCTCTTCGATATCTCACAATATCTGACCCCAGAGCTGTCCTAGTTTCCTTCCTGGCTGGCTGCATGTGTCTTGCTTTTTCTGAGCCACATCTCTGTAGGCTTCCAGTCACACAGGCTCCCAAAAGCCACATGCAGATATTCCTGCCTCTGCCCCGGTCTAATATTAGCTGCTGCTACAGTAGCAAACCAGGCCACATCCATGCTTAGCTCCACTTTGACTTTCACAAGACTTTGAGCAACTACACACGCGCAGGCAGAGGGGAAATCGGCCACAACAATAATACTGAATATGTCACTGATGTAGAGCTGACCTGCATCAGGATTGAACTTTTCTCAAGTAAACTGCTTGGCTTCCATCAGAGTCCCTGATTTCTTATTAGTGCCAAAATCAAACAAGAGCAGTGCTGAGCGGGTGCCAACACTCGGCAGTTTTGCATTCATATTTTTTTTTTCTTTTTTTGGGGGGGGGGGGGGGGTCTGTTATAGTAAAGTCAGTGAACAACTGTGTGAAGTTTGATGAGTCTAGCTTGAACAGCAGCTAGTGTGAATTTGAACATTCTAGGTCCGAGTTATGGCCCACGATGACGTTTTTGTGGAACAGATGCCGCCGCTGAGGCTCTGACAATAGCTCGACTGTTTCTTCGAAACAGCTGAGCTAAAAAAAAAAAAAAAATGCCCATGTGAATAAAGCTAACCATCAGTCAGTCGATGCACAAGTCTGACCTAAATTTGCTAAGGTGTCACCATGTGAGTATTTATAGAAGCAGAGGCCCCTCGTTAATGAAGATCAAAATGGCTTTTCTTTAGTTTGTGCATGTCAGGTCCTTGTTCTGGGAAAGAACGGCCTAATTTACAGAGGAAAGAAAATAGATTTTGATACGTGTAGATGAGAAGGTCAAGGCTGGCAGGGTAGTAAGAGAAAACACTGGCTGCTCACATGTCCCTTAAATAGAGTTGCTTTGTTCCTTCTGTCACACATGTACAACTGTTTGGCAACTACAAAGCAACACATGTTATTACTTCTGAAAGCCGCAGAATTTGCCTGCCAGAGTAAATACAGGCAACCATTTTAGGCACTGATAATCTGTTACGAAGCTGCTCAAGAATCCAAATAAATAACAGGACGGTTTAATATTCACACGAGCTGTGTGAAATAAGCTGAACCCAGAATAGATAAAAGATTTTATGTAAAGCAGAACCAGGTATGTATTAGATTCTCTTGAAAAGTGCCTGCAAAAGCTCAAGATATTAAAACAGCATTATAAGATAGAGCACAGAGACTCAGTGAATGACAGTTTGCCATTTTTTAAGTTACATGAAACAAACTGAGCAGGCGAGTAATTCCTTTTTCATTCCAATTTATTCCAGCAGTCGTATCAGATGTAATAAAGAAGCCCTTTATCCACACCGCTCGTGGTGAAATGTACTCATTTGAACTCATGTTAAACTGTAGATTGCCACTGTAACGTCAAAGACAGCAGTCTTGCGGTGAAGCCCCGAGCTGAGTTTTACCCATCACAACCTCAACTTTTTGATACCACGTATTTTGAGCGAGGAGTGGATCCGGGCAAAAAAAAAAACCCCTGAAGAACACTGCACACTCACAGTGGAGACACATGTCAAGAACACGTTGGGCCAGTCCTAAATTATATCCTGCTTTATCTCCTTTTCCACTTTAATAGGGACCATCCAGACATCCATCCATCCTCTTCCGCTTATCCTATTCAGGGTCGCGGGGGGGCTGGAGCCTATCCCAGCTGACATAGGGCGAGAGGCAGGGTACACCCTGTACAGGTCGCCAGCCTGTCGCAGGGCTAACACAGAGAGACAGACAACCATTCACTCTCACATTCACACCTATGGACAATTTAGAGTCACCAATTAACCCCAGTAAGTGCATGTCTTTGGACTGTGGGAGGAAACCCACGCAGACACGGGGAGAACGTGCAAACTCCACACAGAGAGGCCCGGGCCAAGGTGGAATCGAACCCAGGCCTTTTCTAGATGCTTTATTCAGGCTTTCTATACTCACTCTCGCTGTGAGGCACCACCACACCACCGTGCTGCCCTTAATAGAGACCTTTTTTTTTTAATCATTTTTATTTCAACTTTCTTTATTGAAGTTTTACAGCTTGACATACAGTATTAATCAGTATAACACTGAAAAAGCAGGAGTCACAAAGAGGAAAAACAAGAAGAAAACGTAAGCTAGTTTCTCCCTAACCCCCTCACTCCCACCCTGAACACTCCCCACTCTAGGTTTAAATCATTTTTAAAAAATGAATTAATAATAACTTACAGTTTCATCCATTCATTCACTACTTTCAGCTACTACTCCATTTATCAGACATCCACAACATTTAATGACGAATTCAAACTGATATTCCTTGTTACATATCATTAGCCTCATAGCATACTTGCCTAATCATATTTTGGCCAAACTGAGATATCTGACTAACTATACTTTGCTAACACTGTAGATTCATTTAGGCAGATATCTCAGTTTGGCCAAAATATTACTTAGGAAATGATGCTATCAAGCATATGTTATAGTGTTGGCTAACAATTTCAGTACCTCTGTCCACAATTACACCTCACTATTTTGGTTCTTTTTTATAGCTACTTCCAGCTATATTTTTAGTTCAATTTCATAATTTTTATTCTTAATTTTAGCCACCCATTTCAATAGTATCCATAATGTTTAAATAACAATTTCAACTATTTGGTTTTACTATCAGAATTACAATGTTAAATGTTATCAAATACTTGGTAGCATGTAGGGTATGTTTTGTGGCAGAGCTACATTATGATAAAGGGTGCAGAGTACCTCGGTTTTTAGTTGGTTCATGAAGTCTGATTTCCAAAAGGCAAAGACAGTGACAGAAAAATGATGCTATCGTGATTCTCCTCACCTGTGGAGCTGTATGTATTCTCTGGGCCTGTTGAGAAGGTGCAGGAACCGGTCCACAATTTTGTTTTTACCCACACCCTGTGGAGGGACACAGAATAAAAGCCCATTTCACCATTAAATAACATCAGTCTTTATATGTGGCCTGTGTTTCAGTAACACAGACTACAAAAATAGAAAGAGGCATTCATTTCATCTTCAGAGAGGCAGCACTGAGAGGGAGAGCCAAGTGCATCCCTGAGTTTTGATGGTGCTTCGCTGTGACAGGGGCTGTTCTTCGGGACTCCCACTGGCTTCCCACAGAGCCTGCCGGATCTCTCGGCCAGTCTGTCAGACGTCCAGTAAGCCACTCTGACAGCTCGTAATGTCTCAGCTTTAACCGTGCATGGTCTTGCACTCAGATTTGCAAATGCCTTCTCCCACTCAGTCTCTCTCACATGCCAGCGCACAAATAAACATGAACGCAAAAAACGTGCACACACAGAAACCCTCCTCTGGGCTCGTAGTACACCATGTCCACTCATCCATCCTCATCTATCCTTCCTTTAACCCTGCCCAATTGGACAACGCTGGGGGCCCAGATTGTCCCCCAAGGAGTTGCTACATGTGTCCTTATGCTAACAGCGACTGGGCAGAGTTGGAGGGTGACATCAGGATGCAGGGAGTCTGTTTCATAACTTTTCCCTCCACACTCAAACAGAGCTGACATGGGTGGCCTACTTCACTGAAATCCACTACTGCAAAAACAAGACCGAACCACCTCTGCAAACACAGATCTGAGCTCGGCCTGTTTAACACGACAAAAAGTGGGTTCGTAATCTTGATCATAATTGGACCTTTTTGGACAAAGGCTGCCCGGGGTTCCTTTCTGTGGGCAGAGGAAATTACAATATGGAGCAATTAACAAGCTTTGAAATGTCACTCACCTGGTTTCCCACCAAGAGGAGGTGCTCTCCTAACAGAAAGTCTTTCAGCATGTCCTCCATCACCATCATGTGCTGCAGAGACATTTAAGCAAACACATATTCAGGTGACAAGTAACTCAGATTTTAATTTAACCCAGATGGATGTTCTGGTGAACTGTTACGAAAGGAAAAGCAATAAAATTGCATGCGTTTGAGGATAAATCAGCTTAAAATGTTAAAAAAATAAATAAATAAAAAGTTTGCACAGAAAACAGGTCATTCATAAAGTAGGGCATCCTCCTTGCTTCCATCCTATCTCAACCTCTTCCACCTTTTTTATTTCGGACCAAAACACAAGCAGGCAGAGGAAAAAGGGCAGAATGGAGACATGGAGAAAGACAACAGGGAAGAAGGAGGTATCTGGGTCGCACAGCTTCATCAGCGTTGCCAGAGGATGCCACAATATCATTACCATGGCTGGTTCTTCCATGGATATACTGCAGGTAAGTCACCAATAAGGCGAGCACCAGGCACAAGACACGAGCATTAAAGCAAACAAAAGCCCCACTGATTCATCCAGAGAGAAAAGACATCAGTGAAAAGGATACTTAAGGTAAAAATTTGGTCCTACAGATTTCTGCACGCCTCGATCTGTATTTAATTCTTGAAGAAAGTGCTGCATTTAAAATCTGATTCAGATTCAGTTACTTGAGTTGTGATATTTTTTACAACTCAGCATCAGTCAGCACAGAGCGACAAAAGTAGGACTGTGAGGAATGTGAAAAGAATATCTGTTAAGCACTTGGAGTTCTACCCATTTTCACACTCACAGCATGTACCCTAAAGTGGGTGTGACTTGTATTTTTGGTGTCTGAACATCTTAAAAACTGAACAACAAAGTCCAACAGGAGGAGCCCCCCCCCCCCCCCCCCCCCACTCCGCTTTTATCCTATCGAAACACCCAAACTGAATCTGCAACACAGCACCGAGCTAACCCCAACCATCCATTCAAGCACAGTCACGCCTGGTGCACACACCACAAACACAGAGAAGAGTTTTCTTATCCCATAAATCCCACCAATAACAAGCAATCAGAGGTCACCAACAGGGTAGTGGGGCTGATGTCACTGCCAGGCCAACACTCACATTAGTATCTCTCATATATCTGATAACAGCCCAGCAGGGACAAGAAAGCGCCCGGCCTGAGGAAATATCAGCTAATACGGGAACTAAAAGCAAAATCCTTACACAATGAAATACTGTTCTTTAATCCAACAAAGGCTGATTGATAATAATGATAACAAGGAACACCAGGGTCAGAGCTGTGTTTTCATTGGTGTGTGATCTTCAAATCCGGGAGGTGGTGGATCCACCGAGCAAAGCTTTCTCAGTGTGAGAGGGGAAAAAAAGCACAATTGAGATTATGCTTTACTGGTTGTAATCTGCCTTAGTTCTTATGTGATCAAATCTGGGTCATGTCCTAGAACTAAAAGTCTTTTCCAGCCCTCTCACCGTTACACATTAGCTTTAGAACGAGACATGCTGTTTGACTGGTTGTGAAACGCATATTTACCTGGGGATTATCATAGAAGAGCACGTCAGGAACCTTCATTTTCTGATCGGGGTTGTAGATGGGAACGGATACACTGCCAATGGTCAACACACCGTCTTTTACCACACCTGTAGAAACAGCAATGTGTGTCATAAACATGGTCTTCTTCAATTAGGCTGATTGATGCAGAGAATGGTTCCTCCTACCCCAACCCAGCTTTTGAGTTGCAGTGTGAAGATTTGACACCATCAATTCCAATTAAACTGCAAACAGCAGGGATGTTTTTAAAATAACATCTATTTTCTCACATGCACCGCATCCCCCACACTTTACTAAACATTACCTGACCGAGATGCATGTGAGATCCAAGTGCTAACCTCTGGGGCTAAAGAAAAACAAAGTCAACATGGAAGTGCTAAAATCTGCATTTCCTCTACTGTCAACTTGAAGTCAGCTCCAAGAGAGTGTCAATCTCCAGGGGGGAGATTTTTTTCTTTTTTAAACTCATGCAACCCGACACTGGAGTTTGGGGGCACGGTCAGTGGCAGCTGTGGCCGATCAGTGTGTGCCAAGTTTCACCTACGCTAACCGGAGGCACCGAACTGGACCTCTCAACTGTGTTTGTGGTATTGGTGCCTTTTGGAGCAATTTAATTGAATTAACTGACTAATAATATGTCCTGCTGTGTGGTGAGTATAATTTTATTAATCTGTTAATAATAAGCAGCATTGTACCCAAGGACATAACTTTGTATTTATTTATTTATTTTTGAGATTTTGGGTTAACCATATTAGAAATACATTGTAATTTTTTTACTATGTATTTATTTAACTTTCTTTGTATTTACTCTGCACTTTCTTTAGAGAAAAAGGTTTTAACTCGATGTGTTTAAAATTTAACGAATCTCATCCTGGACCTTTCTGGGACTCTCATCTTCAGTCCTGTTATTAGTACTAATATTAGTTATTAAGAACTAAATACATAAAATATTATATGAGTATTCACTTGAGTAAAACTATTTACTTGTTGAGTTTAGTTTATTACATATTACAGGTATTGTACTGTGCCGCGTGTGCGCAAATAACCACTTTTATCTTTTTTTTGACTCATTGTCAGATTAGGAGGAGCAGGGAGTAGCAGGTCTAACGGAGCTAGCTAAAATACCTGAACCGGTATTCATAATGTGTCTGATACACAGCGGCATAGTTATTAAATCATCAGCTAACAATACATATACATTTACCTCATTTTGATTTTTCCGCTTTTTTACAAGGGGGTGTTGTCGACCAACAATGAAAAATTATTGGTTGTCCGCTTTCTGGCGCTCTTTTCATTTTTCCCGCACTACACCCACTCCCAGCAGCTGCTTCAACAAGCAAAGGTAGAGAAAGCGGGTTGGGTGATACCAAGTTTTTGTGGGGAGGGGGGGGGGTTTACATTACCAAATGATTAAACATGCTAGTATTTTACCCAAAATTGATAATGATTAAGAAAATTAACATGTTATTCATGTAAGATGTTTTTTGTAAATCGAAATGATGTGGCTTTATTTTGGGGTGGGGGGGGGGGGGGGGGTTATAGTGATTGGATCAGATTATTGGGGGGGGTCAGAACCCCCCTATCCCCTGCAAATTACGCGCTTGATTGCACCTGTACTGTTTATGGATGTGGTTGAGCTTGCCTGCATTAGCTGATGGCTAAGCACTCCACCCTCTTGTACAAATATGATTACTTCTGACTCAAAAAGGAAATAAAACGGCAGCAGCCAAAACACTAAGGCTGAAGCATCAGAAATTTATAATGTCAAAATGGCTTTGGTGAGACTGCGAACGCAGCAAAGTCGGATTGGACATTAGTCAGCCTTTAACCTGCCAGCCGCCTGGCACAAAGTCAGTGTGATTTCTGACTGTGCTGATGTGCAAAGAGGAAAGCTAATAGGAACTATTTTTCAGGTGGAAAAGCAACTTTTCCCCCCAAACTATCAAGATTAGAGATGGTGCATGTTAGCAAACTTAAATTGCCCTAAATTCATGTGTGAAAATGTCTAGAAGATGTTTCAGATCAATGTAAGCAAAAGGGATGTCACAGAACCAACACTAATGATACCTTTAGATGAAATTGGTATTGAGAATCATGTAATTCTACCAGTATTAGTACCCACCAGGGTTATAATAGTTTTGGATTTTACATTATAGTTTAGTTTTAGTTAGTTTTTACTTTTTTTTCTTTAATTCAGTTAGTTTTAATTAGTTTTCAGAGTGGTTTTGCTCGTTTTTATTAGTTTTTATTTTTGGTTTCATGCTTAGTTTTAGTTAGTTTCAGTTAGTTTCAGTATTAGTTTTAGTATTTTCATACCTAATCAGGTGCAAGATTCAAGGCGCAAAAGTGACTATTGTGTAATGAAAACTTGACAAAAGATACAGTTTAAAGAAATATATTCAACAACCAACTGTTCACAAGACATGCTAAATTTGTGTAATATTAAGGACACACATGAACATCAACAGGGAGAAACAAAGAAAAACATGAACTCCCAAACTCAATAAATTCTACAATAAACTCCACAAAGTTCAGCATCAGTGCAGTAGATTAACAACAGCTACATGTGGTGACAAAAACAAACTCTTTGAAGGAGCCAAAGCTCAAATCCAGCTGCATCCTGATGTTCTCACCACCTGAAGCTGCTTCTGTTTTGGAGCTAGCTTGGTTAGATGCTGCTAATTAAACCTGCAGGGTCTTTGCGGCCTCTGTACACATTTATGCTTGTGTAGCTGGATTGTGAGTGTTAATTACCTTGTGGTCGTGTGCAGGTGTTTGTACTCAAAGAACCTCCATACGGGACTCTGCCGCTTTCTCGGCAGACCGCAGCTATTACTTTGCGGACCAGCGCGGTGAGCGCACGCACATGCGCACTCACACACACAGTTGTCCTGTGGCGCTCCCAGCTTAAACTCGGAGAGCGGAAAAAATGACTTCATATCAATCCACAAGGCTTAAAAAAAAAAAAAAACAAGTAAATGAAAGTCAGCTTATCGATAATTTCAGTTAGTTTTAGTTAGTTTTGTAAACTCGCAATTCAGTTTTAATTAGTTATCGTTTTTTCCTTTTAATTATAGTTTTTATTTATTTCAGTTAACGACAATGTTTTTTCAATTTCAGTTTTCGTTATTTCGTTCGTTTTCGTTAACTATAATAACCCTGGTACCCACTACTAATTTTCTGGTATTGGAACATTTCTAGCTGTCAGGTTCAGGACTGAGACAAAGAAAAATAATCCAGATCAGTTTGTATTCACTGGAGTATCATGAAGGTTCCACTGTATTTATTTATTTTTTTAAAATCTTTTTAATCTTATCCAGCATCATTAGCTGCTTTGCCACTGAGCCTTTTATTCACAATAATCCCACTAACAGATTTACATGAACATCCAGCCAATTTGAGTGGTGCTCCTAGCTCTCACACACCACCTGTAAACTCACAATAGAACACTAATCACACACTCAAGTGATCAACTGTTCAAATTATTAGTGCCCTGGAAAATATCCACTTTGCCTGTAATCAGAATAATTGCATGCATGAGTCAGATGAGAGAGTCAGACCTGATTTTTGAGAAGGCTGAGATGTGCTTGTGAGTCAGAAGATGAGAGATTATTTTGGGTTGAACTGTTTGTTTTCTTTGAGGCCAGCTGAATCCTGCTTTCCATCTTTTAAATAATACATGTGCCCATGCTGCCAGTATGCCTACACGTTAAAAGTGAACATTTATTCTTTGCAAGTAAACATATTGTGAGTTCAAAATGAATGCTGAAAGAAACTGTTTAGCAAAAGAAGAGCTAAATATGATAAACAATATCCCACCTTCAACATACAGCACAGTTAAATTATTAAGCCTTTCCAGCTACCAGTTTGAAGAGTTATTCATTATTTATCACGCATTTCACCATTTCTGTAGAATAATGAGCCTGCTGGATATCTAAATCTTTTGTCCTTCACTATTATCTTTGGGGTTTCCCAGGGCCAACGCACCAGTGTTTTGATCACATGATGCAGAAGTAATAAAGAGTACAGAAGCAGGCAAAATGTTAAAAAAAAAAATTGTACCGTTCTATCTTCAGTTATGAAGCTGTTATCTATTCACTTATGCTCTGTGATTATAGTAGACTAGTTTATTGATGCGTGTCATTCATTTTTAGTCCAATCCTTGTACCTTCAGTATATATATTTTTTTTGTTTAAGCCACTTAATACTGATCTATACATGACCTAAACTGACAAAAAAAAACACATTGTTCCCATTTCTTTAGTTGAATCTATGAAAAATGCCAAAGATAACACAGGCTGACAGGCATAAAATAGCATTCTTGCACCAAGAAGTTGATTCCCAAAGCGCTATTGGCCAAAGGCTTGGAATATCTCAGCATGGTGTGCAGTCTGTCCTTAAAAAATTTGAGGAAAGTAGACAAGTGGAGGACAAAAAAGAAGTTAATTACAGCAAAGCCCTGACACAGGGCCAGTGGTGTTGGGGATCTTGGTGGAATTATGAACTGAAGTATGGTCAAATTTTGATCCACCATGCCAATACTATCTGAACGTGCCTGACTGGCAACAGCTTCATTTTTCAGCAGGACAACAATCTGAAACACACTGCCAGTGCAATAAAACCATACCTGGATAGAAAACCACACAGTGGAACACTATCAGTCATGGATTGACCTCCCCAGAGCCCGGACCTCAACCTTATTAAAGCAGTGCAGGATCATTTTGACAGATAATAGAACAAAAGGCACCGGCATCCAAAGAAGTCCTTGAAGAAGCCTGAAGAACTGTTCCTGAAGACGACTTAAAGAAAGCTTGTAGAAGAGAGCTCAGGCTGTGTTGAAGCATAAAGGTGGTCTTACTTAGCATCATTAGCTGCTTTGCTGCTGAGTATAAAGGTGGTCTTACTTAGCATCATTAGCTGCTTTGCTGCTGAGCATAAAGGTGGTCTTACCAAATGTTAATTTTCAAGTTCATTAGAAGTGTAGAAACTCTGTTTTTGCCTAATATATTCGTATTTCCGCTGATGTCTGCAGACATTTCAATAAATCACTGCTCCTATTTCCTGATGTATTTGGAAATACTGAGCAGTTTACTGAATCTAATTTATCTGAGTGACTGGAACTCACAGGGATAATCGAGAGAGTGATCAGCAGGGTCTGCTGTGTCCTGTATCGAGCAGTTGGCGAGGCTTTTTTGAAGAGAGGCACGGGCCAGGCTGGGCAGGAATCTGAAACACACAAAACGCACAAAAAACTCATATTCACACCTACGTCCAATTTTGACTCACCAGTTAACCTAACAAGAATGCCATTGGACTGTTGGGGGAGGCCACACAGGCAGAGGGAAAACATATGAACTCCCCAAAATTAACAAAGTGTATTAAAAGCCAAGTAAACACAAATATCAAAAGGAGCAAGTTAAGAGTGTGAGTGTGTGCTTTTGTGTGTACCTAGAGAGACAAGCCTTATTAACAGCATGAGTGATGCTCTCCTCGGGGTACTGAGAGAGACGGCGACAGATCCTCAGCAGCTGTCTTGTGGAGAGAGACGAGGCCAGAGACTGTGCCTAGTGACACAAACCATACAAGAGTAGTTTTCAAACGTTTTTACAATATGTGCATGAAAAAAAGGCTCTGTGCTATCCAACATGAGGTCACTTTGTTGGATTGTACACTTTTGGCACCCATTTGCACCACCTGGATCTGGACATTTTCTGAAAGAACGTTTTTTTGTGCAGTTTCTCTCAACGCTTTTACAATACTTCTACCAACAATTCCTTCCCTCGCTTTTCTTTATGTAGCGGATGTTCTGGGTTACTAGCTAGTTTGTCATTGTCTCCAAAAAATAAAGTTTTTTCATCTACCCCTCCCAAATGGTCACGACAGATGCTATTGTCTTTATCTTCCAATATAAAGTATCTTAAGAGGACTGTTGTTTTGATCAAATAAAACTGAACTCAATCCATTGTCCCTCTTGCTGTAAGCTAGGACCCTCAACATACCACACTCTCATAATTCCCACCATCTGGCACCTGGATGAACAGGCTGAGGTTCTCTTTGATTGAAGGACTGGTGAAGTAAATCAACAATTCAGTCATAACATTTTGTGCAGTTGTATTTTACGACACTAATGTGTATCCCTGTCACCAAAACTTAAGGCCTACCAATTGGTAATTCCTGCCATACATAATACTTAGATGACACATGCAAAAGCACACATGCTTACAGTAGGGTCATTCATCTTGCGGAGACTGTGTGTGAAGTGCAGCAGCTGCTCTGCTGCTTCCATCGGTACATTAGGAGTCTGAAAAAAAGAGAAAAAGAAACCAAGAAGGGCTTATGATAATGGCCTTTCAATTAGAAAAACTGGAGATACATTAATATTTAAAAAACAAGCTCTTAGTCAGGACAGATGAATGTGTGGTCTCAGTATCTGTATGTCTCACCAGTCCCTGTATGAGGTCCATCTCCTCTGCTTTGGCCAGCGGTCTGACAGTGTGGTAAAGGAACATAGTGAGCAGCTCAGGGCCCAACCATTGCTGACCTCTGCTGCTGCCTGTGCTGGCCCCCACTACAGGGGGCTCTGCCAGGGCCAGCACTCTGAACGATGGATGGATGGGGAAAATTGATCTAAAAATACACACAAATATACACACATTCTGGATCACAGGTGCACACAAGCTGAACATCTGTACAAGTCGATGTGGAATGCAGGTGCACACAGTATTCCTCGCGGATGTGTGAGTGTGCGTGTGTCCTAACCGATCTATCTCAGGGTTAAGAGCATGCCTTTTGACAGCTGCCCATGAAATCATCTGATTCAAGAGGACAGCAACGTCCATTTCTATCAAACCACAGAGACACCCATGCTGCAGCAGGATATATTTACACTACTGTGGGCAAAAGTGGGCGCTAACCATCATCCAAGTCCCTGGATGAATGTGTGGGAAGACATTTCATGCATAAAAACACACTCCACACACTGTTTTCCACTATCCGCTGTACTTTCCATTTGGTTGTGTAACGTAGTGAGTAGCAAATATTTAATTTACAGAGGACTTATTACACTATGTCTTCTTTAATGGAAACGCTAGGCATCAGTGGGAAATCTGCATTGCAATTTGATGAGTCTACAGTCATTAGTGGACACGCTCAACTCTTGGCTATTGTGCGTTTTGTTGATGATTAGAGAAAACTTCCTAATTTGCATGGCACTACCAGAAAAAAAAATAAACAATCGAGGAAGTTCGGTTCACATAAGAATTTCTTTAACAAAAAGGACTTCAGTGGGAAAACTGTAAGAGTGTCTGCACTGATGGAGCAGCAGCCGCAGTAGCGCGCACCAAATGCTTCATTAGCAGAGTGAAAGAGATATGCTCAGATGTTACTGTAACACACTTTTTCCTGCACCAAAAGTGCTTGTTGCCAAGACTTTACCAGCAGACCTAGCCCCGGTGTTGAACGAGGTCATGACAAGACCTCTAAAAAGCCACATATTTGTATCTATGTGATGAAATGGGAGCTGAGCATAAAAGCTCTAATATGCATACGGAGGTTCAATGGCTGTCAAGCAAACTAAGTGTGGGGTTGTGCATATAAGCTGCAGAAGCAACTAAAACTGGTTTTGACTGATGAGAAAAACAGTGATGACTGATGTGTAAGGCTGGCATACAGGAGACATCAACACTGCTGGGCCGTGTGACATAATAGCTAAACATTTGAAAACTCTTGGAGAGAAGTTGTCATTTTATTTCTTCTCAACCTTTACTAAATCCCTTGACTGCATTAGAGGCCCATATAGATGAGCAGCAGTTTTTGGAAAGGATATAACTTGGTAAAAGCAGGGGGAACTAACTGAACTGGGACAAGACTGTAGTTTAAAGGTACACTTTGCTAATTTACCTTTAGACAGTATTTAGCTGACTGCTGCCAAGGAGTTACCCATTCTGGCAAACAGAACTATTTTGACACTGAACCCATTTTCCACAACATATCGATCTCAGCTGAGCTTTTCAAGCATGGCTGCTATAAAAATGATAAACAAGAGACAGACGAAGAAGAACACAACAGACGGTTCTCTCTAGTTACTTTGTCAAATCTATGTTTCCTACTGAATATTGGAGAGAAAAAAGTGGAACCTGCATGATACACTATATTGCTAAAAAAATTACTGATCCAAATCACTGAATTCAGGTGTTCCAGCCACTTCCATGGCCACAGGTGTATAAACTAAGCACCTAGCCATGCAGACTGCTTCTACAAACATCTGTGAAAGAATGGGCCGCTCTGAGGAGCTCAGTGAATTCCAGCGTGGTACTGTGACAGGATGCCACCTGTGCAACAAGTCCAGTCATGAAATTTCCTCACTACTAAATATTCCACAGTCAACTGTTAGTGGTATTATAACAAACTGGAAGTGATTGGGAATGACAGCAACTCAGCCATGAAGTGGTAGGCCACATAAAATCATAGTGTGGGGTCAGTGGATGCTGAGGCACCAACTTTTTGCAGAGTCAGTGGCTCCAAATTTCATGTGGCCTTCAGATTAGCTCAAGAACAGTGCATAGAGAGCTTCATGGAATGGGCAGTTAATGACTCACACTTCTCCATCTGGCAATCTGATGGAGAAGTCTGGGTTTTGTCTGACTGCATTGTGCCAAGTGTAAAGTTTGGTGGGGGGGGGATTATGGTGTGGGGGTGTTTTTCAGGAGTTGGGCTCAGCCCTTAGTTCTAGTGAAAGGAATTCTTAATGTTTCACCATACCAAGACATTTTGGACAATTTCATGTTCCCAACTATGTGGAAGCAGTTTGGGGATGGCCCCTTCCTGTTCCAACGTGACTGCACACCAGTGCACAAAGCAGCTCCATAAAGACATGGATGAGCGAGTTTGGTGTGGAAGAACTTGACTGGCCTGCACAGAGTCCTGACCTCAACCTGATAGAACACCTTTGGGATGAATTAGAGTGGAGACTGTGAGCCAGGTCTTCTCTCCAACATCAGTGTGTGACCTCACAAATGTGCTTCTGGATGAATGGTCAAAAATTCCCATAAACACTCCTAAACCCGTGGAAAGCCTTCCCAGAAGAGTTGAAGCTGTTATAGCTGCAAAGGGTGGGCCGACATCATAAGAATGGGATGTCACTCAAGTTCATGTGTGTGTGAAGGCAGATGAGCGAATACTGTTGGCAACATAGTGCGCAATAAAATCCTGGTGGACAGACACGCTTCATCTGAGCCACAGGAGCGGTAGAAGAGGAAGTGGGTCTATTTAAGCCCAGATGCTCCACCACAAACATCCTTCCTGCCAGCTTAGGTGGGTTTTTAAAAAGTGTGCACATGCACGCACGCGCACCCACAAATACACACACATGCACACCCACAAATACACACACACACACATGCACACAGGGCACTTTTAATGTCAAAACCAATAATAATCATTCATGTGCAAAATATTAAACACAGGGTTTTTGCTGTTTCATGAATTTTCTTGCACCTACCACACCCCAAAGCAGCTTTAGTGGTACACAATATGTACCTCAAGCTACTGCAATATGTCAATGTCAATAAAGTGATCTATCTACCTGAGTATTTTCTAAGAAAGCAACATGTGAGATGCAATAAGTACTTTTATTAAAACAGATGGATGAAAAGTATATTCTAGATTACACAAGAACTGGACAGAAAATCAGTGGCAGCAGGTCTTATTAAGTAATGAATTCAAATTTGAAATTTCTGATTGAAATCATCATCAGTACGGAAGAAAAAGGGAGAGAGGTGCCACAGTGAGTGCACCTCTCTCCCATATCAAATGTTTAAACTTTCTCAGTTTAAACATTTGAGATATATATATATATATATATATATATATATATATATATATATATATATATATATATAAAAATAAATAATTTTCCCCCTCACAAAACACTAGAGCTGCTTTCTGTTTCTTGTGCTTTTGTTAAAAATACAGCACATAAAGTATTTTCCTGGCTTATTCTTTCTGATCCTTGTCGACTGCTGCCACACACAATGGTCTCCTGAAGGTCTTTGAAGCTCAAGTTTAACTGAAGGTAAGCTTTGAGCTTTAACCTTGCCTTCACACATGAATATATGATTTTTTGTTTGACCAGTGCTGCTCTGTCTCCATCCTGCAGAAGAACTTTGAGAGTGAGCCTGAAAGCTTGAAGAGAAGAAGGACAGTAAAGATGAGGATTCACAAGACAGAGTGCAGTGACAGAAGAGGTGAAAACACCGGCATGGCTTTACTGGCTTTAAAAATTTGAACGACACCCAGACCTGTCGCTGACAAAGCAGGGAACACATCTGACAAATTTCCCAAAAAAAAAAAAAAAATGTGAGTGACCTTTGTAACAATTAACCCAAAAGTGTGTGCTTGTGTGTACCTCTCTTGCAGTTGCTGGTCACTAAATTGTAGTTGTTCTTTAAGTGTCTGATATCTGTCCCACCTCAGCAGCCTAGTCCCATCATACAGATCCATCTCCCTGTCATGGAGTAACCTGTGGCCAAAAAAAACAGGGAAATGAGCTGAGTGGTGTGTGTTTGCTAGTCTTTGTCACTTATGACAGCAGCTTCCTGTTTCAACAGAAACAATAAGAAAGTAGAACCTGATCAGCAGTAAAGAGCTCAGAAAAGAGAACGCAGTGTACAGATAACAAAAACAACAACATCAACAGAGCATGTGGAAAATATCACAGCAGGTGCATCCAGGAAACGAGCTGAAGTACCTGGATAGCACAGCCAAAGTTCCCAGGTTGACTCTGTGTATACCGTCGAGAAGCAGAAGCTTGCCCTCCATGGCAGCAGTGACCAGTGGAGATGGCCTCCATGCAGTGTCTCCATTTGGGAGAGTGTACCTCTGCTGGAGAAGATCTCTGGCTGTCATGTCCTGGGAATCAAAGTCATGGAGGGAGGGAGGAGTGTGATGAAGGCAAGAAGGACAGAACCGGGGGGGGGGGTGGCAAAATGAACAAAAGAGACGCAAGGGAAGGAAGAAAAAAAGTGAAAGAAAATGATGTGTAAAGCAGGTCAGAGGAGAGAGAAAAGATTATAAAAATCATCAAAAGTCATTACATTTGTTCTTGCATTTTGTAACAGTGAAGCAAGATGATGAAAACTTGGATTTTCTTCCAATCACACACCAGCTTTCCATTTTTCCCTGCTTTAAGTCTGTCTCCAGATGGTTTGGCCCAGCTGCTAAATGTGATGTCTCTGCTTTACAGATAACACTTTAGAGCACATTTCTGTAGGTGTCTGTTAAGCAAGACTGTCATATTCATTATCACGCTGCCGTGTCATAGTAAAGACAGCGAGTAGAGGAGGGAGGTCAAGTGCAGTTGCAAAATTTGTCCCAGGCAGTGATTACTGCAGTGCTAAGTGCTCCACAGCAATCGACTCTTCATGTGGTGCTTGGATGAATTAAGGAGACTCAGGTACAACTACAACAGCAGCAGGCATGAGTCAGTACATGTGAGGGATAAAAGTCACAATACTGAGTTCAAACATTCAGAGGAAATGTCAGTTGTCCTAGTTCCCATGACATTTATCATTTCTAAGCATCATAAGCCCCTTAAGTTCTGTCTATTATTTTGACATTTCCATCTGAGAAAACATACAGTGACGCAGTCAGTAACAGCTCCAACATGTAGGCCAAACTGACAAACCTGGGACACACAATAACACTATCTGTCCCCATCACTAGGGTGTCATCGATGGGTGAGACTGACACTATTGAACCTAAATGTTTCAATTGAAACTAACAAATTTTACGCAACTTCAATTAAGCACATCAATCCTCCGTGCTAATCATTGTAGCACTAGGTGGAATCTTTAATGGGTGCAGAACACTGAATCCCCTTCTCAAAATGGTAAAAGGCTGCATTTTAATAAAAGTTACGCCCTGGTCCTGCTATAAGGAAAGCACAGTGCAAAGTACCGTATCACCCCAACAGAGCACTTTGTGCTCAGACTGCTGCTTACATGTGGTACCTGTGGCCCCTCTTCCGTGGAACCAGCTCCCAGTTTGGATTCAGGAGACAGACACCCTCTCTATTTTTAAGATTAGGCTTAAAACGTTCCTTTATGATCAACCTCATAGTTAGGGTTGGATCAGGTGACCCTGAACCACCCCTTAGTTATGCTGCAAGACCTAGGCTGCTGGGGGTTCCCATGATGCACTGGGTGTTTCTTTTCCATTCACCACTTTCACTCTGTTTCTACCCCACTCTGCATTTAATCATTAGTTATTATTAATCTCTGTCTGTCTTCCACAGCATGTCTTTTGTCCTGTCTCTCTCCCCTCACCGCGGATGACCCCCCCCTCCCTGAGCCTGGTTCTGCTGGAGGTTTCTTCCTGTTAAAAGGAAGTTTTTCCTTCCCACTGTCACCAACTGCTTGCTCATAGGGGGTCATTCTGACTGTTGGGTTTTCTCTGTAATTATTGTAGGGTTTTTACTTTACAATATAAAGTGCCTTGAGACGAATGTTTGTTCTGATTATCGCTATATAAATTGAACTGAACTGAACTGAATTGAAAGAGTTAATAGAAAGATTTTAGGAAAAGAGCCTGGTCCTCTCAACCAAAGGGGCAAAACAACATCCGGTTCTCTGTGTTTCTGCAAACCTCAGGAATGAGTTAGTGGAAATCATGAACTTTACCTTGCCCATGATAACGATGGTACTGTGATACATCGAATCTGTGATAGTCTATACATTGCTAGGCAATTGTCCACTCTACATCATATCTGTTTAGCTGATGAAGAAAAAAAATAAATGTAGCAAAAGGAAACAGTTGTTGCATATTTAAGAGCGTCATTATGGAGTCTATGGGTGTATTGTCATCATTTAATTTTATTACATTTCAGTTCAAATTAGCTCCCAGCCCATGCTCGTGGAGTCAGTGTTTGCCAGCTTCTGTTCACTAAACCCTCTTTCATTTGATAAATGCCAGTTCATGGAGTCATTGGTGGGGGACTACATTTAGAGGGGCTGCATGCTTTACTGAAAATGTCAGTACTCTGTGGCAGCGCATCAATATTATGGAAGTAATACGATAAGATACACTGAACTGATAGATTCTTTCCCTAATACCTAATCATGACTGCCTTCCAGACACCACCTGTAAGTTACACTTTTCCAATTTAAGTACCAAATAAGATGCCACTTTCTGTAGGGAACTCCCCATTTCCAGGGATAAAGGCTGGTTTTGAGTTTTTCAGCACAATGATGGCGTTCAACACTTTGAATCAAATTCAGATATTGTGTCTGCTTCAGCTGTCATGAAATAACAAGGGAACAGGTCTCACCTGGCCATGAAACTGCCAGTCAATTATCCAAATAATAATGAAAACAGGCTACTGTGTATAAAAATGGCTGTAATTCCTAAACAGTTTTACTTTAGTTAAACTCACTGAATTAAAGTTAAAAGCCTTTAATCACATATCGCCTGTTTGAGTTTAAATCCACTGTGGTGGTGTATAGAGGCAAAACTACAAAAACTGGGTCTCTGCCCAATAAATTGTGGACCTAACTGTATGATAGGTGTCTGAGCTTAAAGTTTGACTAGAGTGTTCCTTCGTCATCTTTGATTGTGCCTGATATCCCAAATAATTACCTCCGCCACAGAGGTTATGCTTTTGGTAGTGTTTGTGTGTCTGTAAACACAACAGCTTGAAACATTTTGAATGAATTCTGATGAAACTTTGTAGGGGTGCAGAGTGGGGTCATATTAACAGTCCATT
This sequence comes from Archocentrus centrarchus, assembly GCF_007364275.1. Lineage (NCBI taxonomy): Eukaryota > Metazoa > Chordata > Actinopteri > Cichliformes > Cichlidae > Archocentrus > Archocentrus centrarchus. Next base: position 33,781,091 of record NC_044366.1, read on the forward strand.
AAAATCTGTCTCACATCCACCAAAGTCTTCAAGGTCAACTTCATGATTTATTGGTCCAAATTGACAAAAAGCCTTATAAAAGCCATAATATATGATTCTCATGAATGTGATGTGTATTGTCAGCATATAGAAAGCACTGCATCAAGATTTACAATGTCACATTTGACCTCTGACCGCTCCTTCAAGGTCAAAAGATTGACCTTAAGGTCAAAGTGATAATAATACTATGTAAAGGTATTTTTTTAAAGTGTTTGAATTTTATTTTTTAAAACTATGCTTAAAATTCTGATTCCTTTGTTTGTACTAGCAACATTTATGAAATGATTCTGTATGTGGGGATTCTAAATATCACATGATAGTCTGCATCCAAATGTGTCATATTTGACCTCTGACCTCACTTTAACATTTTACGTCTGCCTTTCTTTCAAGTTGACCCGAAAATAAGTTATATCCTTAAAGAAAGTATTGTCAAGAGAAAGAGAATGAATCCACATACCGTATTTTTCGGACTATAAGCCGCTACTTTTTTCCCACGTTTTGAACCATGCGGCTTATAGCCCGGTGCGGCGTTTCTGTGGATTTTTCTTTAACCACCAGGGGGCTCTTTAGCAGGATATGAATCATGGGACGTCAAAGTTGGAAATCAAAGAAGAAAGCGCCAACAAGTGCTAGCAGCAGGCACAAAAGAGATTTTTTTCAAACTCCCTCATCATGGAAACCACAAAAAGAACTTCCTATGATGCCGCTTTTAAGTTGAGGGCTATCGACCTGGCACTACAGGAGGGAAATAGAGCCGCTGCACGTAAGCTCGGCGTGAACGAATCAATGGTGAATTGACTTGTTATAACTCAAATTTGGGGTTGTCTGTCCCCCTCTGCTGAGTGCCGAGTAATTGTGGAAAACCGAGAGCGGCGGAGATACCAGCGGCTTATAGCCCGGTGCGGCTTATATATGTACGTTTCCAGTTTTTTCCAAAAAATTTGTAGGTGCGGCTTATAGTATGGTGCGCTCTATAGTCCGGAAAATACGGTAATTATACTCTAAATTATGTCAAGTATATTAAAATGGGTTTCAACAAGGGAAATAACTAAAGCCTGGACTTTCTACTTACTTTTACTCCACTACAAACTTCTTAAAATAGATTTAAAAAGAACAAAGAAAATCGAATATGAACAAAATACAATACAATACAATACAATTCCCTTTAAGGTAAATACTGCCCAGAGAGTGAGCTGCCTCAGTGGAGGTTTGAGCACTCAGAGTTCTTGTTTGTATTATAATAAGCATATGGTAACTGAGCTTACTCACCTACTGCATTCAAGCTTTTCAAAACTGGTGCACAAGACACAGTGTGATCACTGAATGGCTATGGTTGTGATAGTATACCCAGGTTGTACATTTTTGCAAACGAATGTGAATTTTTAACATGTAATGTTAAAAATATATTACATTTTTAGGCTTCACGTCTAGCCCCCCCCCCCCAGAGTTGTGTTTTTTTTTTTCTTCTTTCCATTGAAGGACACACACCAGTGAACAGTATATTTATATTCAGCTCCAGTCACTTTGTTTTTCCAAAAATGGGGTTTTCAGAGTTGACTAAATGAATTGCCTGGTGAAGGATTCCACAATTCCCGCAGCACAAGTCACCCCTGACCTCAACTAGCTAAAAACAGCAGCGGCATGATGCATTCATACATAAAGCTTCAGCACACCCGCTTCCTGCACAATCATCACCGAGCTGACTATATTCCACACAATCACACAGTCACATGCAAACAAACTGGGGGAGACTTTACAAAGACAAGCTAATAGTCTTCTAGCATCATGTAGCAGACTTCAGCCTTACATCTGTGTGCTGTACACACCTCCAAAACTTGAAAAGCATAAAAAACAGTTTAGATGAATCTGGATTGTGTACAGAGTTTTAAAACACAACAATTACTATCTAGAAGAAATCCTTTTTAACTGAGTGAGAACAATTAACCAACTGAGCACCGGCTTAAAGTAAACTTGTGCTTTCCCTGTTTTCTCTCAAATATCCAGTTTTGGTCCGAAGTTTACATACACTAAACATGGGCAGGAATGTCATGATAATTTTGGGCTTTTAATGATGTTCTTTTTCGAGGGTAGAATAATTGCAGAGCATACATCTACATCGGGTGGCTGTAGCTCAGTAGGTAGAGCAGGTCACCTACTGATCGGAAGGTCAGCGGTTCGAATCCTGGCTACTCCAGGCTACATGCCAATGTATCCTTGGGCAAGATACTTAACCCTAAGTTGCTCTCCGACCGTTCTGTCGGAGTATGAATGCGTGTGAATGCTAGTTAATTAAAAAAGCACTTAGCTTAATTAATGATGGAAGTGCTTGTATGAATGGGAGTGCATGGGTGAATGCAAACAGGTTGTATAAGCGCTTTGAGTGCTCTGATTGAGTAGAAAAGCGCTATATAAGAACTAGTCCATTTACCATTACCATTTAATAACATAAAAAAGGAATTGAGTGCACAAGTTTGAATTTATTTTGGATTTTCTCAAATCCACATGGGGTTTAAAGTATACATAGAGGCTCAAACATATAACATACATACAGTCACATATCTTTTAATAAGTGGTGCTGAAGATTCTAGGAGGTTGAAGGTTCTACAAGACTAAGGTGTATTCTCTAGTGATCACGATTGACTACAACTGGTAGTTTCTCGTTGCCAGCATAAAAAGGATTTGTTTGACAGCCCTCACTATGACCAACTCTCAGAACAACGGGAAAGTCCAAGGAACTCACTGAAGATATAAGAAGGAGAATTATAGATTTACACAAGTTATGAAGGTCTCTTAGAGCCATTTTTTAATAACTGCGGATTCCATTTGCGCATCAGTCGCGCAAACAATTGTATGTAAGTACTGTTATTCAGATGTGTCACCACTTTGCCAAGATCTGGAAGAAGTCCAAACTGTCACCCTGGTATATGGCACAAAGTGGATGGAATAATAAAGGAAGGAGGACTAGCTCCAATTTCTTCACCTTCATCAATCAACAAGTTGAAACTTGATTGAAGTTGATACAATTAGGTGCTCGAACAGGACAATGATAATCAGACATCGCTGAGTGTGGAAAATCCTAATAAGATCATCGGAAGCGCGCACAGAACCCACCCACCTACTATTCGAATCTTCTGTTTACAGGGGAGCAAACATGAAAGCTGTGTCTGCATGTAGTGTTGGGCACACACAGTAAACAGAGCAGAGCTACACTGGCACCCAGCATCACCCAACACACACAAAAAAGCATGATGAGCACACAAACCATACAACTTGTGCAGGCTCTGGTGCAAATGGTGGCAAAACTGGCCACCATGTATCGGGAGCAAGCAGCACCAAACAGGCAACAGCTAGAGGCACTTCAGCTCCAGGCAGAGCAGTATACACAATGTTAGAGTATCTGCTAGCCTAGTTGGGAGACAGAGGCAGATGTTTGACAGTCCTTTTTGGACATGCTTGAGGTGGTAGCATGTAAGTGGTCAGCAGAGGAATGAGTGGTATGCCTGCTTCCCCTGCTGACTGGGAAAGCTCAAACAGTGGTACTCAGCCTACCATCACATCACAGGGAAACTACAAGGACATTCGGAAGGCTGATCTAGACCAAATGGGTTGTTCCCCCAAAGACTGCTGCCACCACTTCTGCAGCTCCAGGCTAGGAGCTACTGGTGCATCATCTTTGTCCAGCGTCTAAAATATACAGCAACCTGATAGCTGCAACCTGCAGCTTGTGGTGTTGGAGCAATTCATAAATGGCTTCCAGCAGGGACAGTGGAGCCAGGCCACATCCAGTAGGGCCGTGGCCTGGCTCCTGGGAACCCTCAGGAAGCCCTCAGTTACCAGTGCCAAGGAAATAAACTCACATCCACGCAGGATGATATAGCACCTTGTTCCTTGAGTGGAGATTATCTGCTTCTCTCTCCCCAAGGATTCTATATGGATTCAGGTGGAATGCAGTCCCTGATACACCAGAACCTGGTTCATCCCAAGGTATTGTTGCAGGCAACTTGGGTGGATATTAAGTGTGCACACTGATACTGATTTGTACAGCTTTTTTAATGTTAGACATGAATAAGTTGCCCTAGTCAGTCAGTATCTCTTTTGGAATTCTAACTTGGAAGATGACCCAAAACAACACTCGTGCCACTTTCTCTGCAGCGATGTTGCATAGGCTCACTGCTTTGGGAGATCATGTTGTTAACTACAGAAGGATAAAGCTGATGAGCCATACCATGAAGATATGGGAAAGAATTGTTGAAGTCAAGTTAAGAAACAGGTGATGATCAGTAAACAGCAGTGTGGATTCATTCTGAGAAAGAGCACAAGAGATGTGATGTTTGCTTTGAGAGTGTTGATAAGGTCAGAAGGAGTTGGTAAATCTTAGGGTGAAAGGATTGTCACAGTTCGATGCTTATCCCATGCACTGAGTCACCGAATTCCTGGACCAGTTGGGCACTGCTCGTTTATTTGGGACAGTGGACTTAACCAAGGGCTACTGCGAGATTCCTTTGTCTCCAGAACCCAATAAAAAAAAAAAAAATAGGCCGTCTCCACTCGAGTTATACTTCACACTTGTCACACTTCTTTTCAGGTTGTTCAGTGGCCCTGCCATTTCCGGTGCCTGAAGGGGTAGGTGCTGCATCCACACGGTGCCTATTCTCCCACCTATTTGGATGACATCATCATCCACAGTGACACCTAGGAGGACCATGTGCAGTGGGTGACCACGGTCCTTGAGTCCCTGAGGCAGGTGAGGCACAAGTGAAGATGTTCATGTTTGGATGAAGGGAGGTACAGCATCTGGCCAGTTGTGTCCTCAGATGAAGAAAATAGCATCTTTTGCATTCTGTCTACGACCCAAGACCAAAAAAGAGGTGAGGTGGTTCTTGGGGCTGAGCAGGGATTACCACATGGATGCCCCTGACGCTTTTGCGTCTGTACATCAGCACCAGAGTCTGAATTGTTATAAATAGAACTACAAACAAGCAAATGTGAAAGCTTTGTCCGCATGTAGTGTCAGGAACCCATGTAGACAAGGCAGTGCTCCACCCTTTTCATGACATATCTGAGTTATCTGAGCCTCTGACAGTGATAATTTTCCCCTGACATTATAAATACACGATTAAATAGATATATTTACTGGATACCGCAGGATACTGGATACTGCATTAACTTTGAAAGCTAAGACAGATGCATACATAAAGCACAATAAGAAGTATTTGTTTTTTACAAATACTACAAATAAATACTGCAGCATGTTTTACAATGTAGGACAAATGCCAGACGGTGAAAGACATGGCTCTGTCATGAATTATTTTGGGGTCTGTGACACAAATGTCTGGTGGTTACACTCCATTTCCTCACATTTCTTTAGTGTTTTCACATATAATAAATGCTGACAAATCAAAACTTAAGAAAAAAATTACATTTTGAATCAGACTTTATTTACCTGATAGAGCATGACAGGCTCCACGCTGTAACCCAGCATCTGAGCAAACTCTCTGGCAATCACTGACTTGCCACAACCCTAGCAATAAAACATAACAGTTATTAAAATCACATTCACGTGCATTGTATGTGTGTACAGTATGGTGTGCACCATATGTTAGCTACCTTAGGTCCTATCAGACATATGTCCTTAACCATGTGAGACTGTAACATCTCCGCCAACAACTGGGAGTGGCTTGGTGTATAAATGTAGGTGGGACTGCTCTTGGGTGGACGCAACTCCTTAATGCCTGCTGGAACCTGAAGATTCATAAAGACAAGAGATAAGTACAAGAAAGGAAAACAACAGCAACATCATCTTATTAAAGTTGCAGGGAAATGTTACTTTAGCAAGTGGTTCTCAAACTGTGGGGTGCAGAGCAACACAGACAATGAGATGAAAAATATGAAGTGAACTTAAGTTGAATTAATAGGATGTTTTTTTTAAGGTAAAATTAGCAAACCAGAATTTGTGGATGCTACTGCATCAGTCTCTAAGTAAAATTCAAGTTAAATCCGTCTCAACTTTTTCAACTTCTGAAAAAGAGCATGACAAAAAAAAAGTTTCAGAACCAGTGCTTTAAAATCAAATTTTTCTGACTTGGCCCATTTCAGATGATACATTTTTACACTACCCACACCTAGTTTTTAAGTTTTGTTCATATCCAGCTCCAGGTTTTTATTTTTGGAGTCTACAAGAGGAGCTGCATGATTCACAGTTCAAAATCTTTTTTTTTTTTTTTTAAATCTTCTAATTATCTTGGTGAAACCCCTCATTTTACCCTGTTTTAGCTCCCTTCCCCTTAAGCTAACTTTTTTTTAATGACTGGCTGCCCCTCACAAACAGATTTGCATGGCAGATGGACAGAACTTTTGTGCTCACAGCCAGTGTTGTGTACCTAAGATGGCCTCATTGACATCATGCAGTGCCAAGAGTAGAAAAAAAAAGCTATAAGAAACTAAGCATTTAGTGTAGTCTGAAGACCCCAGCCTCTATAGATCTTGTGCTTAGAGCTTGTTCCTGTGCTATCCTTCAGCCCAGCCACTGGTAGGATTTTTCAATATCAGCCATTTTTGGTGGTACATGTAATGCAGAAGCCTGCCCTTCCATGATGGTTCCTGTTCTTGCTCCTCTTCTTTCTTGGATTTTTCCTGCCTGAGGTATTCTAAACACATGATCAGATGTGGCCATCTTTCTGAGGTACTCATGGATCTTTGTTGTTTCATCCTGGATAGTGAACTACTCCTCCACCTCCTTGGTTCCACTTGGCGTACAGTCTCAGGGTGCTAGACTTGGAGTGAAACTCTATGCATGTTAAGGAGCTTTCTTGTCTTGATGTCAGTGGCTTCTATCTCCTCCTTTGGCCAGCTTACTAACCCCGCAGGGTATCTGATGACAGGCAGGGTGTAGGTGTTGAATGCCCGGATCTTGTTCTTCCCATTCAGCTGACTCTTCAGGACTAGTCTTACTCTCTGCAGGTACTTGGTAGTTGCAGCTTTCCTAGTGCCATCTTCATGGTTCCAATTTGCCTGTGGGATTTCAAGGCACTTGTATTTGTCCTCAGTGTCTGTAATGTTGCCTTGTGTTAGTGCAATCCCTCAGTTCTGACTACCTTTCCTCGCCAACCACACTCCTCCAGTCCAAATGACCTTCTGATGTCGTTGCTTTAGATCTCAGTGGTATGGATCAGTAAATCGATGTCTCATTCATTCCTGGCATACAGCATGATGTTATCCATGTAGAGGAGGTGGCTGATGTTTGCTCCATTCCATAGCCGGTATTCGCAGCCAGTCTTGCCTATGCCGAATAGCAGTGGGGACAGACCATCTCCTTGGTAAAACCCACAGTGGATGGTGACTTGTGCAATTGGCTTGAAGTTGGCCTCTAGTGTTGTTTTCCCACATCCCCATTGAGTTCCTGATGAAGGCTTTTAGGTTCCTGTTGATTTTGTACAGTTCTAGGCATTCCAGGATCCATCTGCGAGGCATTGAGCCATAGGCTTTCTTGTAATCAATCCAGGGGGTGCACAGGTTGGTCAGTCTGGTCTTACAGTCTCGAGTGAGTGCTCTATCTACTAGTAGCTGCTATTTTGCTCCTCTGGTATCTCGGCCAAATCCTTTCTGGGCCCTGCTCATGTATTGAGCTACGTGCCTGTTCATTTTAGCCACTATGATGCCTGACATAACCTGTACTGAGGCAAGTTTTTCACCAAAAGCTGGATGGGACTTGTAGCTTCTTCAAGTAGCCGGTGTGAATCATGTCAGGGCCTAGTGCAGTCCAACTCTTCACATTTGAGACTTTCTTGGATGTCTGCCACTGTTATGGTTACCGGTCTGCTCTCAGATCCACTAGCCACTGAGCATTGTTGCTGTGTGTTGCATGTTTCTCCCATATGCTCTTCCAGTATTGCTCCCTCTCCAGCCTTGGTGGTGGTGGTGGGGTTGTTCTTATATTGTTCCCCTGCCACTTGGATGGTCTGGTTGATTCTCCTGGTTTCTGTGCCTCTGGTACACCTCTTCAAGTATTTAGTCAAGGCTGTGAGTCTTTGCTTGGCAGTTTCTAAGGCCTCAGCTATAGACCGCTTGTTGTACTTCTTAGAAACCCCTTTCTTCATCACACCTTTCTGCAGCTCTGATAGCTACAGTAGCTAACTTCCATCTGTGCTGCCTTAAGCTTGCCTATAGTTTTCTTTTCCATAGAGGGTATTGCTCCTTGTGACTGTTCATCTTATATCCAAGCATCTTAAGGATCATTGTTGCCGTGGTATAGATCAGCTGGTTAGTTTCAGTTATAGTCGCAGTTGGGATTGTCCATAGTAGTCCATTTACATCTTCTAGTAGACTTTCAGAGGGTACTTCACGTAGTCTCGGTAATCAGCCTCAGGGGGTCCAGGTTTCCAGCTTAGCCATGATCTTCTCTTTCAGATCAGCATGGCTGTCAACGTACCAGTTGTTCTTGGGGTTTGTTACCCAATCTTGGAGAGTGGGGATGATGATATCCCCCCGCCAACCTGACGTCCTGGCTCCCCCTTGTGGTAGCATTTGTGTTGGACCTCGTCAATCTCTAGTTGCGATAGAAGTTACCTCTTGCAGATCTTGGAACACTGAGCTACTAGTTGTCTCAGTGTTAGTCTAGATGTTGGATGTCAAAGAATCCATACGTCCTACATCCTCTTCATGTAACCACTTTCACTGGGATTACATGTCTAATAGCATTCCAACAGTTCCCTATTCTCATCTCACATCCACTTGTGCCGTATCCTTGTTCCAGTAGCCCACTTATCGTCAGTATGCCCTGGTCCCTCAACACCTTACACGGACCTATATCTATATTCTGATTACCCTGTGGTAACTGGAACACTCAGGGCAGTGACCCCCAAACTGGGATAGTGGCTCCAGCAGATTTCATTGGCAAATTGGCCGTAGGTATGAATGTGAGTGTGAATGGCTGTCTGTTTCTCTGTGTTAGCCCTGCAACAGGTTGGTAACCTGTTTATGATTTACCCTGCTTCTCGCCCTATGACAGCTGGGATAGGTTTCAGCCCCCCACGACCGTGAAAAGGATAAGCGGAAGAAAACGGATATGTGTGTGTGTGTGTTTCTCATATATATGACACACATACACACACACATTTGCTGAAATAAACACTAACACAATAACAGCAAATTCTTGCTTATTTTTTTCTTAAGAATCCTCTTCATTCAATTTGGCTCCATATTTTTTCCCAGTGATCATCCAGACTTCAACTGTAATGGCTATATGCCCCACAGTTTAAGAACCGCTGCTTTAAATAAACTGTGATTGACAGAATCACAGAATCAATGACGCACAACTGGGAACAAAATTCACTTTATTTTACAATAAGTGTTTTATCAACAGCACAAAAAGCACTGCATATTAGGAGCCAACAGGATAACTGCCACACATGGAGAAGCTTCAAAGAGTTAATAAGAGTGATATCATTTGTTTGGCTACAAGATCTGCACCACTATTTTTAGTAGTCTGGAAGGATGTGTGTTTTTCCAAACTCTATACAGTGACACATTCTCACACACTGCTGCTTTTTTGTCCAACATGAAGAATTGTTAACTGATAAAGACGTTGCCTTAACAGAATTTAAAGTCAGCTACAGAGTACCAGTGAAAGATAAGATGGTTAAGTCATTAATATGGTGTCTGCCCGTCGGTCCCTGTGTGGTCTGCCATGTGACATAAAAAATATCTCTATAAAAAAACATGACTTAATCACTCTGCATGCTTTTTGATTTATAATGAGGCCTAATGCTTGCACTCACAAAGATCGATTAATGCTTTTTATTGCCACTGATTGTAATACAGTGACTTCTATGTGAAGGATGCAGGATGTATTTCCTGCAAAATCAACTGCAATAATCAAACTCAAGAGCTCAAACTGCTTCACTGACACCTGAAATATGTATGAAAGTGGCCATGATGCAGCTTCAACTCCGGGATCAAACCGTGAAATTCTCCCTGCTGCTGCTTTCTCATGAGAACTGGATGAACCCAGAATCTGTTTCTTCCTTCTCTTGTTTAGAAACATCAGGACCAGCTCATCATCGCTTGACGTCAACTTCATTTTTTTCACAGTGTGTTTTATGAGGACGAATTATTTGCAAAAAACGCAACGCATTCAGTGTGTATAACTTCGTGTCGTTTTTTCACAACGCATCTGGCGTGTAAAGGCCTTAAGAGTTCACAAAATAATGGGTAACATCATGGTGGCCATCTCCATCTTTTATTTGTAGTCTATAGTGTACACCCAGTCTCCCGGTACCTGAAAAGTGATGTCCTTGTCCGCTACACGTAAAGTGACGTCTGCGTGGCCTTCTACATCTTTTGCCGTGGACACACTCAAAATGGCAGTGGGTGCTGGCTGACGACGACCATCCAAAAGCTCAAATCTCTGTGAAAGAAGCCATATGATGCTTTCAAACATGTACATTCAATAAAACCATAGAAACAAGATGCTTTCACATCACATCTTCACTTACACTGAGAACACCCTCGACAGCAGTGCACCCATCTTTGCCCAACATACTGTTGTAAGGGTAAAGCCTATGAAGAAGCTGCTGGGAGGACAGCATGGGGAAAGAGTTCTGGAACAACACAGAAAAGTCAGGCAGACATTAGTATCTGTAAAATTTTTATTTCATTTTATTTTATTTTTAATCCTCGGCTTTCATTTTCCTTTCTCCCTCCTGTCTCACCAGGACATGAATGGCAGGAAGCAGGTTGTCCACAGGGAAGTCAGGAAGACCTAGGCTGGACGATTCCTGGGAGCATAGCGTAGTAGCTAGTGACAGCAGCTGGGAAACCCTGACACGCAGGAAACAATACTGCATGAAGACAAAGACTACCAAAGAATACTCACACATTAGATAAAAGCTTAATGTATCTACTTTAAAATTACCTTTCTGCGGCAACATTTGCTCCTGCTGAGTACAGCAACTCCAACTGGTCCTGAAAATACACACAAGAAAATTGTTGAAGGACCAAAACACTAAAAATATCTTCAAAGTCTCAAAGATTTACTGTAGAAATTTGTTGGTTGAGAAGCCAGAAATTTGTCAAAAATGGTTGAATATGTAAATTCCAGACAAAATCCAAAAATAAAGCAGCCTTCCAGCATTGTCACCAATTTTCTTCAGTGTAACAAAGTTTTAATGTGTTGTGCAAAGTGTGTTATGTTGATTATCTGAGAGCAAAAGAAGAAAATTTGGCACGCCCCCACTCTTTTTCCTGTCTTACTGAGATATTTTGGTATAAGGTAATCTGCAAATTCCTGGATTGACCTTGAATGGTAGGTAATAGATGTCTCTGGCCTGGAAGCGAGAGCGGAGAGGAGGATCCAGCGGATTGCCCTTGTACTTGGGTACAGGAAGTCCAAGAGCGATGACCCGAAAGTCCTCGCTTACACGGACAATCTTCCAGCTGTCCAGCTCCTCTTTGGTGTGCTCCTGAAATGCAGCAAGATAGAAAAGGGCCTATAACTTCCTTTCATTTCACACATTTTATATTAAATGCTATTTTTATCTAAAAGGCTTCAGGTGCAAAGCTCCATGTGACAAGCACAGACTGGGAATGTTACACAGCAGCAGGATTTATGGCAACAGCATTTTTTTTTCCTCAAAACACAACAAGAGCATTGTAGGAGTAGTGTGAAAATTCACTGCTTGAGTGTGAAGTTACATATAGACACGACTCCATAAACAACAGCCACTGCTATTTAAAAAAAGTAAATGTAAAGTGTGGATAAAATACCCAGACACAGAGGAGCTCCTTCTGTCACCCGCAGCTGTTGCTACCTTCAGAAAGATTATTCCCATGCCTAAATTCTAGTTTGGAAATTAGGCATGGGAAGTGTGTGTGTGTGTGTTGCTCTGACCTGCAGCAGCTTGTCATAACGCTCCGCTGACATGAGGAAGCGTCCATCCTCCAGCTGCATCTCTCGATTCTCCAGTAGATTGTTAAGAACAGGCAGGACGTTCCTCTCAGCTTTCTCCAGCCCCTCCAGGACCAGGACTCGGCCTTGTGTTGCTGCCCTTACGGCACACTAGAGGAAAGTCAAAATAAAGTGGTGAACTCAATCAATACTTTGGAAATAATAGGAGATGAAAGGGAAGGGTGTTGTAAACTCTTCCGACCCATTGCAGTGACTTGTGCCTCAGGTCAAATCTGTTGCTGCATTGTACAAGATGACCTCTGATCCTCTATAAACGTTAACATGGGCTAAAAGCTTTCATACAAACGGGGAATCTGACCTTCCATCACTCCTCATTATGTATACTCTGACAACAATATAAGCTTCCAGTAACGCCTTTCCTGAGGTTGTCCTCAGCTTTTTGTGCTCGGAACGTCCTCCAAGATATTCCAAATTTTTCAAACCAGTCTCTGCTGTTTTAGGAAGTTCTATTTTCTTCCACTAAATGTGGGGTAAAATGTCTCGGGTTAGTTTATACAGCATGTGTGTGCAAATCTGTGTCTGCACACATTTCTGAAGAACTCAAAAAGCGCATCTGACGTCAAGAGGCAGGAAACTTTAGCTGTCTGGGTGGACCGCAGAGCGAGCGGCTATGTAATTAGGTTAACATGTAAATGCGTGGCAGGTTGTGTGGGAAGCAGAGCCATAAAACTATAGTGAGGACCAGATGCTCTATATTTAACTCTTGGTCCATTTTCGGCACAAGCGCTGTAATCAGATAATTGTTAGAAATGTAAATGACGCAGGATGGAGAGAGAGAGAGACGGGGAAGCACAGAGGGGCCTTGTGCTATGTCTGACACCAGCCATGCAGAAAAAAGAAAACTATCCCACCAAATACTTTTAGCCAGTTAGAAATGTTACACAACAGTGAATGCATAGAATACTGACATAACCAGAAGTATGTAAAGAGTTTAAGGTCTGCAAAGATCATTTACATATCAGTTCCTACACTATCTTTTTGTGCTATACGTGATGTTTGATTTGTTTTTTCATAATGCTATTTGTATAAGCCTAATTTACCTGCTTCATGAGCATACAGAAGCATGTTTTCCTCCAAACTGTTTGCAAGTAAGACCATAGACTGTAAACAAAAGATAGATGCAGCTTCAGGTATGCCCAAGTTCCTTAAATCTGCATTATTTTTTTTTTAAATGATCAGCAAAGGCTAACTGCCCGGCGGCAACAAAACAAAAAAAAGCAAAGCAAAAGTAAAAGTCTGTGGGGAAATTATCCTACTTCTCTCATGACTCCTGACCTCAGTAAGCATTTTACTGATGGGTTTATAGTCTCAATTAGTAGTTTCCAGTCTTAATGAATACAATATGATGCTCATTTTTTATATTATGGTGCATATTTGAATAGGAAAAGACAGAAAAATAGGGTATGCTTTAGAACTTGGCTAGATTATGACTGAAAAGTCACTACCGTATGAGTGTGCAGTCTGCTCAGCTTTTACAGACCCACCCCTTACTCATCACATCACTGGGTTTCCAAAAAATGAAATAAAAACTTTAAAAAAAAAAAAACTTAACTCAAGACTTTCAAAATGAGAGTCCACAAAACAGAGGAATCAAGACTCCGGTTAACAATTTGACAACAAACTGTTCCTCTTTTCACCTTCCTCCATGTGTTTTGTGAACTACTCTTTCAAGAATTTGAGATAAAATGTTGCAGATTGGCCTATAATTAGCTAAGACAGCTGGGTTAAGTGATGGCTTTTTAAGTAATAGTTTATTTACTGCCACCTTAAAGGTCTGTGGTATATAGTCCATTAATAGAGACAGATTTAAGATTGAAGCATTAATTAAGGGCAGGGCTTCTGTGAGCAGTCTTGTAGGAATGAAGCCTAACAGACATGCTGATGATTTGGAGGAAGTAACTACTGAAGTCCCCTCAAAAACATCAATTGGAGACAGAGAGTCTAAATAAATATAAAAATCAGCACACACAGCAAGAGGGTTCAGCCATAATCATACCAATGACACTGGGGCATTATAGAATCCTGTTTTGGTTTGGATGCCATTATTGTCATTTTTTTAATTCTATTTTCTTTTCTTTTTTGCTTGGCTTTGTACTTGATTGCATTTCATGTTCTGTTGCAATCACTTTTGTTTTGTTTTTTTGTTTTTTTACAGGGCACTTAAGAGTTTTGCAATCAATAAAAATGTTTAGAATCAGTCAAATCATTTCAGAGCAGCTATATGGTTTGGTTCAGATTCAGCTCTAGTGGAGATGCTAGGCTTTTTATTACTGTAACACAGACTTATTTGCAGAGTGGGTTTGAGGTAAGCTGCCTTACATAAGAGGCTGCTAAATGAAGAGGGGTGACTGGAAATGTCAAAAATATAACAAGCATGCGATTACATCCATGTGACTCCATCCTTCATACATACTTTGGGGGTGGGGTGATGCTTGGACTGAAGGAGGAAGGGTAAAAAAAAAAAAAAAAAGCAAGAACTAGAGATAGAAAATGAAGTGGAAGGATGGGAGGATAGGGACAGCTTAAGCTCAGGGACTGACACGTTAAGCCTGAATATAGGGCTCCAAATCAGCACAGAACCCTGAGGAATACTTGGATGCTCTAGTTAACACACAAATGTGCACCTCCTACAAAACTATTCTCAAAGAGAAAAGCTCTCTAATTTGCACCCACACATCTCCAGTCCAGAAAACAAATGTTAGAAAATATGTGTACATACTGAATACTCAGTTATTGCACCAGACACATGGCACAAAACTCTTAATCCAGGACATGCCAACCGCATGTATCTTTTCCACTGCACGGCTGGTTCTGAGAAAGCCCAGATATAAGCAGTCTTTCACCCCATTTGCTAACATCAATAACACTGTTTCCATGGAAACAATGGATAATGTTTTGATTTGGATGAGAAGGTGGGCGGCAGATGAGCCTTAGGGAGTTTGATGGTTGGCTAGCTTTTCTTGTTGCTGGAAAGACGTATCCTGATGGAAACAAAACTTTGCCATTAATGGATGAAGACTGTTTAATCAATCAGAATATTATGGTGTATATTTATCACAAAATACACCCAGTTTCTGTTTCCAATTTGGGTCTAAGGATAAGTGACTTTCCACGTGTATAGAAACTCTCAACACTGATTTTTTCCCCCCCAGCTTTCTAACAGAGGAGATGGTCTGACTCCAGAGCACTTCCTCACTCAGAAAAATGATGCAGCACTAACCCAGAGGTTGAGCCAAGGTTTGGACATCCTACTGAACGAGTGTTAAAAATGGCAACTCAGATATTCATAAAACCTGATTTACAAGCAACTAATCTTTTTCTGCTGGAAATATTTGAAGCTGTTGTTCACATATAGACACATTTTAACAGCACAACCACTCATCAAAATTACCTTCTGAGCTTTATCAACAATTAAATAAGAATATTTTGTCTGTCTCTGTTGGGCCTGTGATGGACTGGTGACCTGTCCAAGGTGTACCTCACCTTTTGCCCTATGGACTGGTATTCAGATATATAGCACTTTTTTTCTATGGACCTAACCATTTATTTACAGTGCATCCACACCTAGCATGCATGTCTTTGGACTGTGGATTGGAGTTAAAGGAAACCCAAGCAGGCACAGGGAGAACACACCCAGAAGGGTTCCAGCTAGCCAGCCCGTGGGCTCGAACCAAGAGTCCTTTTGCTGTGTCTGCTAATCATTGTACTGTTGCTTCACAGAAAAGAACCCTCATGGCAACCCTAAGAAAATGGATGAACATATGGATGACAATTAAAAATGAATGATTTCAGCAACCCTTCCAGACCCAATCATAACAAAGCACCAATGCTGGAAGTCGATTCTCTGAAGAGGACAAATTAAAAAAAAGTGTGAATTCAGTGCTGTTAATGGGTATGTGTTGGATGGATGGATGGATGGATGGATGGATGGATGGATGGATGGATGGATGGATGGATGGATGGATGGATGGATGGATGGATGGATGGATGGATGGATCTTATCACAAATTTTATGAATTTGTGATAATTATTTCTGAATTGGACAAATATTGAAGGTTGGGAAAGGGAACTCATAGCTGCACTGGTAAAATATAGAGGAGTGGACTGATACACTCAATATCCATATCCATAGTTGTTCAATAAACATTTTAACTGTATTAGTCTAAGGTCATGCTAATAACCAGCTGCAGCTGATAACATGGGCAACCTGGAGCCTGGTACATTAGGGTTCCCATAACGGTCCTGTCTTGATTCCAGCCAAACATCTTTATTGTAGGTCACACCTGTCTTAATCTCCTAATTTCCTGCCATCTCTCTACTAACAGTCTCAAATAAAGGTTTAGTTCATGCAGAAAACACTACCAATAACAGCCAATATTGCTGCCAGTGTTTGTTTTGTGTGACACACCAAATCACGCTTTCCTCTCTTAAATTTACCTGCAGCTGTGTGCGACATTTAAAGTAGTCTGCGCCACTAACAGATCAAAAAAAAAAAGAAAGAGAAAAAACAGTTTGCAGTTTGGACAGCGAGGTTAATGGCTTAAATATTTTCTGGAATTTGAGAGATTTTGCTCTACACTTATTATTTTACACAAATTGTTTTACATATTTAATGTATATACTGACTTTCTGAACATAGAGGATTGGAAGCCATTTGATACTGAATTTAATTTCTAAAAACATATGCTAATGAACATATAAGATATAATTAAAGTACAGCTTTAGAGATAGTGGCTATGTCTCAAATCACATATTTCTGTACTTCCACATGGAACTGCAAGTGTATTGTCTTCACTCTATTATGTACATCTACATGTGTGATGCACAATGACTACCCGGATAGTATATGTCTCATAATGGTCAAAATAATGTGTGGAATGCTGTATATTTCTCACCATCAGTGGTCACCAACTTTCTGACTAGTTTATAGGAGGATACCTCGTCACTGACACTGCCAATGCCAGCACCAGCTAGCTTTGCAGAAGCGCCTCCGTTTCTCAGGCATTAATATTATATGTGGTGTTATTTGGGGTTTATTTATGTTAAATTGTCATCTTTGATGTATAGTATGAGATACATAACTTAATGCAGAGATTTGATAAATTGTCTAAATGCACCATTTAACATGATATCCTGTAACTGCAAGTGCACAATCATAAATATTGATGTAGCTTCCAGGCCTGACATTTGAAGCTGTACAGAAGTTCTTTAAACCTGCACTTTCTAATGACCATCGAGGGGTGACTTTTAAAGAGAGGTCTGGCTGTAGTCTACGGAAGAACAATCCTTTGGCTCTCATGACCTATAAACCCAGTAAACCCTTTACTGATAACTTTGGTCTCTGTCACTAGTTTCACGTCATACTGATTACAACATGACTTTCCTTCTGTAAATCATGGTCCCCATTAGAGTCACAAACAAAAAGCAACATGATGGTTGTGGACATGTCCATCTGTTATATATGGCATATGAGCACAACTTGCCATATTCAACTTAAGACAACATTTCTGTCACAATTTGCACACTACAGTTACAGGTAAGTGCATAGTATGCCTAATGTACTACATAATACATGTCTAATAAGAAACTATCCAAGTTGAGGCACAATTTTGTCTACTTTGAAGTGCCAAGAAAAACCATGTACCCCAAGACAGCCTGCTGACTGAGCAGAGAGTGTGTGTGCTTGTCCTAGTTTTTCAGTAGATTACTCAGTCTCAAATAGGCCTATTTGACAGGAATATTTCTTTTTTTTTTTTTTTTTTAAATCCATATATGAACGTTATAAAATATTTGAACAAGCAAAAACACTAAACAGCACAAACACATAATACTTACAACTAAATGATGTTTTAAGTATCTAACTATGCGCATACACAGAGTCTGAACCTGCAGAGCACCAAATGTGGGTAGATTTTCAATCTGGAGTGAAAATTACCTGCAACACTGGAAGGTAAACGTTTGCAGCAAAAGTGTCTAAAAAAAAAAATAGTGCACAGACACACCTCTACTTTAATCAGACCTGACTATAAGTTATGTCTAATTAACCGTTTAACTGTAATCATAACCAAGCAGCAAAGCAGAGGCAGAGTAGGGGCAGGGCTAATACGTTCAGTAAATTTTGGATTTGGTTTGAATAGATCAACCTTTGATTTATAAAATCATTTAGCTTTAAATGTTGTGTATATGCGTCAAAATTGTCAACTTTCCTTCCATCTACCAGTCCCGTGAGTAAAAAAAGGTTACTTTTTTTTAAAATTATTTACCCATTTTTCATTTGAGAAGGGAACATACAACAAAGAGAGGAAAACTGAGAATCACAAAAACACTTTCTATAAGCTACGATGTTCAGACTTTTAGTTCAGGGATTTGACACATGCTTTGACTCAGATATAACATTTGGTCCACAGTTTTCTGTGGGTGTTTGCTTTAGGCCTCAAGAAATAAGTCATTTTTTCCATTGAGCACATTTCCTCACCCTCTGACCTGTCCTTGGGGGATCACATTTTGCTATGGCCATTTTACATCCTTGTTCAATTCAGTTCAATTTTATTTAAACAACAAGTGACAAACAGTCGCCTCAAGGCACATGTCATTAGGTATCAGTCCCAAAAACATTAATCTGGGGTCCTTAGGGATATCATATCCAGATATGATAGCAGACAGGACAAGAGACATGCTACAGCTTGTCTCTTGTCCTGTCTCTCTCCCCTCACAGCAGATGACCCCCCCTCCCTGAGCCTGGTTCTGCTGGAGGTTTCTTCCTGTTAAAAGGGAGTTTTTCCTTCCCACTGTCACCAAATGCTGCTCATAGGGGGTCGTTTTGACTGTTGGGTTTTCTCTGTATTATTGTAGGGTCTTTACCCACAATACAAAGCACCTTGAGGCGACTGTTTGTTGTGATTTGGCGCTATATAAATAAAATTGAATTGAATTGAATATATCCACAAAAATTCAAAGAAGCGGTTGTAGATGAACAAAAAATGTGAGCGTGATTGCCATTTGCTTGCTTGCACTGTCACCAACACTGTTGGGGTGTATCTAATAGTTTAATTTTTATGTGAGGTGTAATAAAGAATATCTTTTTTTTCATTTCTGTGTTGATAAAACGCCTTAACTGCAGGTATGTGAACAAGTCCTCATTCTCTAATTCAAATTCAAGTTGATCGAATGTCTTATAACTTTTCCTCTCCCCTCTCCATCTTTTGAATGTATCATCCATCTCAGCAGGTCTAAACCTATAGGTCTGAGAAGATTTTATAATGAAATTGCATTGTGTCACATACTGTACATGGAACCCTGCCATTCAATTTAGTAAAAGGAGTAGCGTGAAAATGATAAACTCAATCAAATTTG
This sequence comes from Archocentrus centrarchus, assembly GCF_007364275.1. NCBI lineage: Eukaryota > Metazoa > Chordata > Actinopteri > Cichliformes > Cichlidae > Archocentrus > Archocentrus centrarchus. The sequence continues at coordinate 33,800,448 of NC_044366.1, forward strand.
CTGGAGCTGAACAAAACTGCCACATCAGCAGCGTGAAGGCACTATTGCCTGTTTTTGACTGGAACACCAACAGCCCGCCTTACTTTATGAAACTACAAAACTGCTCGGTATGTGTGCGTGAAATGCAGATGCTGCTTCTTTCCTGCATTTACTCCTCAAGCCCTGATGACGCATTAACAAGGAAATCAATGCACATACATATTCATAAAACCACATTCTCAAAGCACTAACAGCAGTAAAGACAGTGGAGTGGCACTACAGTTAGTGGACTCCCTTCCAGCTGCAGTCTAATTATAAGGAAGCCTCATTAGCAGTGAGTCTGCTTGTTCCAGGCTTCTGAGTAAAGTTTAAGCAACAAATATGCTGAAAATAAAACATGAAAAACTTCACCCTGTTTCCATGGAGTTGATGTCTGAACTGTTACACAACAGATTTATTTTTTTTACGCAGATGAAACCATGCGCTAATTAGTTGTGGATAATGACATGACATTATTATCAGCTGTGACTGTTGCTGGCTCCTTGAAGCCCGATACCAGGGTTTAATGATTAGCATTATCTGGACCGGGCTACGTTTTTCTGTAGCTGAGAGACAATAAATGGAGGTGGATGGAGAACACAAAGTTCTCCTTAGAGAAACCTGCCTGGATAATGAGGAACTGCTGGTTTCTATGGTTACCCAACTTACAAAGTCAACAGAGAGTGGGAGCACACGTTTGCCGAAAGCTTGATCGATCAAAAAGGAGCAAGGAAGGCAACGGAATGAAAATGTGGACAACACTGTGGTGATGCGACTTTGTATGTTACTATAACGCCTCATGCAAACATAATGCACAATTCATGTTCCACTTATGCTGCAATGCATGACTAATTATGGAAATGAGTCTGTTTTTTTTAAAAATATGCTTCGAGGAACCACATCAGCGGCTCCGCGCAGACGAAACATGAGAATTTACAAAGTGACAGAGTCTCCTCAGCATAAGTGAGGTTACATAATGGGTACAAATACAGTTAACACACATGACACTGATTCAAATGTTGATGTAAAGTGGATTTTGCACCAGAGTGGATTCATGCCAAAGCCTGCCTGTTACACAGCGTATCGTCCATTAAATAAAGACTTACCTGATCTATGTAGAAGGCCGTCCCTGATCGAATCTCCCGCCTCTGTTTCAGGTCAGTCTCTGTGGTGTCTCTGGACAAAGCGACGTACTCGACTTCCCGTTTAGTCAACTCCTACTCAAGAACAAGGGAACAGGCTTGGCTTCACATGCTTTAAAAGCTGATTATCTGGTTTATCTGCTGCCAAATAATATCAGAGAATTGTAAAGAAAAATAAATAAAATAAAAATGATCTAGATCCTGCACAGATTATTATTTTTAGGAGTTTCCATTGAACTTTTACAATGGTACAACTTTAAAGTTGTTATAGCTATGCAATGTTTTACAACTCCAAACTTGACTGGTACTGTACATTTCAGAGCTTTTTTATTCATTGACTGTTTGGACTTCTGCACTTTCTGAACTTTGGCATTTTGATGAATAATCGCTGCAAGGATGCTGCTATGTATGACCCATGTGGCAGTAACTGTGAGCCAAATATAAATTTCCCCAAAGGTCAGTAAATTCAAGAATAGCTGGACTTCAGGCTACAAAGTCAAGCTCGGCCACAATCCCAGCAGATCGGCTGATTTTAATGCCAATCCACAAATGCTTAGTTACTCCACATCTGCAAGCTTTCTGAAAGCATTCTGAAACAAGACCAAAAGCATGACGTCTACGGCATCGTATCCCAGTTCCATCTTGCGTAATGTTTAGTGATTGTTCAGGCAACAAGTGAACTGGAAAAACATCAGAATAATGGAGATTTAAACAGTGGTAAAAATATCTTTCCTTCACATTCATCACCCCTACAATAAAACTGGGGTGTGAACTGAACTGTGTTTTTTGGAGACTACTTACACAATATTACATTTTTCTTGATTGATTGATTAAGTATTTTAAACCTGTTGGGAATAAAAATTAACTATTTTACTTTAATCCTTGGGGCACTGTAAAGGCAACTGTAGCAGCCGACCGGGACACTACTTCACCTACCTTCAAGGCTCACTATGAAGGGACAAAGTCCAACAACACCTATACTACATAGATCAACTTTACAGCTACACCCATATCTGATGGCTCTGAAGATGACCACAAGACAAACAGTGATAGTCTACCAATATACAGACTGTAAGCAATGTTTCACTCATTTCAATAAATGGTTTTAATGGGGTGGGAGGATTCTAGTTTCACAAACGCTTTGTACTTCACAGCTTTGAATTGTGAGTGTCTGTGTGTAATGTGAGCACTCACAAGGTACTGCATAGCAATGGATCGTCTCAGGGGTCCTGGGGGACCAATGAGGAACACATCCTGACCCAAAAGGTCTTTCTGCATAATCCATCGTAGGTGCTGAGCCACTGTCTGGGGCAGGGAGTCTGAAACTAGCAGAGCCACAAAAAAAAAAGTCAGCTTTTCATGCTGGCATACCTATAGACTTTGTTCTGAAACACACACACACAAACACACAAAGAATTACATACTGTATTTTACAGGAACAAGCTCTGGATTCTGGGGTAGCTTGAGTTTGTAAATGATCTCGCCAATCTTCACTGTGTCACCTGTAAATGAACAGGATGATCAATGCATCAGAAGGTTTTTTTCACAGACAAATCAAGTGAGAATCAGAACAATAGAGTTTATATTATATTCATATTATGCTGGTGTTAGTCTCTGAGGCAGTTACAATAAAAATACAAAATTAAAAAATAAAACTTTTCAGACATTATGTGTTTGAGAATATGAGTTTACGAGATTTGCAAATCACTGCATTCTGTTTTTATTTACATTGTACACAGCGGCCCATTTTTGGAATAGAGGTTGTAATTTCACTTTGATCTGGCTGCAAACTGAAATGATTTCCACATTCCCTTCATTAGGCTATGGGACAGTGTCAGACCTAAACACAGTATATTGTTGCATATATTGTTTAAAGACATTAAGTTGAAAGTTTCGGAGCTCTAATGTGCACTTGTCATGTTGCAGCACTGAGGGCGCACAAAGTGGTAAAATAAATACAATGACTGCAGCACAGCTCTCATTTTCTTTGCAGCACTAGTGTTGGCTTTTGCTGCTTTTTCTAGTCTTCACAGATTTTTATCTCCTGTACCTTGAATAATGTGTATGTTGAGTGGAACTCAACTTATTAGTTTTTGAGGAAGAAGAGGGAAATGACGCATCAAACACAAAAGCAGAAAGCATGGGGTAACAAAGAAAGCCGAAGAGAGCGAATAAATTCAATCTCTTCTATAAGCGGTTTGATTGCCCTGTCTCTGCTATAACTGCTGTCTGCCCTGACCGCAGTATGTGAGGCTGAGGGACTGTACATCTGAGTCTGTGATCAGCAGTACTGGTGCACCACAGGGGACTGTCCTCTCTCCTTTCGTGTTCACACTGTACACATCTGATTTCCAGTACAACTCTGAGATGTGTCACATGCAGACAGTCTCAGATGACATGGGCTGTCGTCGGGTACGTAAGGTGTGGACAGGAGGATGAGTACAGGAGTCTGGTGGATAACTTTCTGGAATGGCACCAAGTGAACCAACAGCTGCTGAACATGTCCAGGACTAAGGAGATGGTAGTGGACTTCTGTAGGTCTGGACCACCCCCACAGCCTGTCTGTATTGGGGGGATTGATATGGAGATGGCGAGGACCTACACGTAAGTTGGTCTGCAGCTGGATGACAAACTGGACTGGTCAGTGTGCAGAGACACACTGTACAGGAAGGCGCAGACATTTAGCTTTAGCTTTATTTCTTGAGGAGATTGGGGTCCTTCAACATCTGCAGAAAACTACTGCAGATGTTCCACCAATCTGTAGTTGCCAGCATTCTCTTCTATGCAGTGGTGTGCTGGGGAGGCATCAGGAAGAGAGAGCTGAGGCTAGATAAGTTGGTCAGGTGGGCTGGGTCAGTGGTCGGAGTGAAGCTGGACACTGACTAATTTCGTTCAGGATCAATAAAGTATCTGTCTATAGTTGATAACCACTATCCTAATAACTCATCTCTGACTGAGGTTTCAAGTGCTGTTGAGCCAGAACTTGCTTCATACTACACTCCTCTTGTTTGGGTCTTTCATCCATCCATTTTCTTCCACTTATCCAATTCAGGGTTGCAGGGCGCTGCAGCCTAGCCCCCTGTCTAACACAGACAACTACTATGATCAATCTAGAATCACCAACATGTATTTGAACTGTGGGAGGAAGCCGCAGACACAGAGGAGAACATGCAAACTTCACACAGTCTCATCTAAATAGTGGATTTGAACCCAGGACCTTCTTGCTGTGAGGCAACAGTCCTAACCACCACGACACCGTGCTGCCCTTCAATTTTAGATTTTCATCTATATACAATTGAAATATTTTGTGCTTGAAATACAAGCCAGCACTTAATTTTAATTTGTATAAGTGTCTAAATTCCTAACATAGCCTTCTTATCCAGCTATTACAACTCGTCGCTCTGCTGCACAGATGCTCATTTGAGATGCCACTACATGAATGGCAAAAAAAATACACAGTTAATGATGGCTGCATTACATTTGGGTTGCTTCAGTTCTGCGTTTTGTGCATGGCAGATGACTGTGATATCAAGGGTTTTTTTGTTTGTTTGTTTGTTTGTTTTTTTGGGGAGGGCATGCTGTCTTAGCCAAAGATGGCAGCTACAATTTTAAATTGTATCTTTAGGCACTTTGTTACTACAGTCTGGGAAAAAACACGTTCTTATTTCTTTAGTTGAAGCTAAAAAAATCCCAAAGATAACACAGTCTGACAGGCATAAAAATGTTTGTGCCAAAGAGCCTAAAATTTGGCATCTCTCATCATAGTGTGTGCAGTGTTTCCTTAAAAGATTTGAGCAAGCTGGCCAAGTGGAGGATGAAACAAGAAGTGGCAGACCTATCTACTATCCACAGCAGATGAACAGTATCTCTGACACAAGACCTGAGAGATGCATCTGAATCTTCAGTTGATCTATATGCTGTTCACCAAAGGCTCTTCAGAAATGGTCTGAGTGGAAGCGTGGCTGTCAAGAAGCCATTCTTAAGGAAGGAAAACAGGGAGAAAAGGCTGAGATATGCCAAATTACACAAGAACTGGACTGAAAAAAAATCTGTGGCAACAGCTCTGATGGAGAATGAATTCAAATCTGAAATTTTTGGCTCAAGTCATCGTCAGTATGTAAGGAGGAGGTCAGAAGAGACGTACAACAATGAGTGTCTATAGCCATCTGTAAAACATGGTGGAGGCTCTGTCATGGTTTGGGGCTGTATTTCAGCCAGTGGTGTTAGAGATCTTGTCCAAATTGATGGAATTACAAATGCAGAAAAGTACAGTCAGGTTTTGATCCTCCATGCTGTAACATCTGGGAAGTGTTTTTCAGGATCCCAAACACACTGGCAATGCAGTAAAAGCATAACTGGAGGGGGAAAGCACACAATCGGACACTATCATCATGGACTGGCCTCCCCAGAGCCCGGACCTCAACATTATTGAAACAGCGTGGGATCAGCTTGACAGAGAACGGAACAAAAGGCAGCCAAGATCCAAAGCTCTTTGAACGTCCTTCAAGAAGCCTGGAGAACTATTCCCAAAGTCTGTTTAAAGAAATTACAAGAAAGCTGAAGAATAAAAGCAGTTATACAAACTCTGTATTTCCATGTAGGTTTGCACATGTTTCAATAAACTGTTCCACCTATTTGCCAGTTTCTACTCTCATTTTCCTAGCAGAATTATAAAGGAATGAGCAGTGGGTCAAAACTTTTGCACAGTAATGTAACTATAAAAATTAGATTTAAATATTAAATAAGCTTGACATTAAGATGTAAGATTTAGCATTCAGGTTTAATGTAACATTTATCACCAACACTAAGATTTTGATGTAAAATAGTTGTAACATTGCTATAAATCACGGTTAAAACGGCGTCTGGAAAAACTCAAGTTTAAAATGATGATGGGAGCTAAATGTGACCAAATATTGTCGTTAAGTTCAGCTTCAATTTACAACACGTGCAACGTACCAGGGTTCAACCTTTCACCTATTAACCACTTAAACGGGCGACAACCTTCCCAGGTCCAAGTCACTTCTCACTTTAGCTGCTGTTTTTATCTACATGGAACAAACTATATACTCAGCACTATTTTCCCAGTTTCACCGCTGCCAGTTAGTCAACAGCAAGCTATTTATTTATTTAGCCAGTTAGCTTTTACCAGACACATATGTAGTAACCTTTCCTGTTTCCAACTGAAAATTAACTAACACTATCCCGTTCATTGGCTGCACACGTAACTTTACAGCTTGAACAAAGAGGCCAGTTACCTGAGGCTGTGTTTACAAGTTTAACCTCATGAGTCTTGAACATCCAGCCGTCTCTTCCCAAAACGGAACCCAAAACATTCCGCAGCCTTCTCGCAGCCACAGCCGCTGCTGTGCCGCTACAGAAAATCTGGGAATGCATACTCCAACGTTTACGTTACCATACAAAACCTTGTGTGAAAAAACTACCACACTCTCTCTCTTTATTTTTTTCAACCAAGGTATGCTCTGACCCTAGGCCTAATTCCCGTCAACTCATATTGTCGGAGTCGGAAAAAAATAACGGGAGGATCACGTGGTCCGAAAATAAAGTCTTCCGTGTGAATACCATTTTAGTTGATAATAGTTCCGTTCGTTTAGCGTTTGCTGTGACTTAAAATTTGTTTATTACAATTTTACATGATTAAGCCTGCATTCTTTATTCATTTGGCATGTGATTTATTTAAATATAACCCAGCTGCAAGATTGGACTAATAAATAAGGCTACAAATACTGACATTATATTAAAAAGACAATATTTTTCAAAGTATTTCAGAATATGTTGTGCCCGAATAATTCCTTAGGATATATTCTAACTTTATTACTTAAATTAATCTGTATTTATATTTTATTGTAATGTACCAGTTGTAAAATTCTGGGGAGATGTCAATACAGATTTCAAAATAATTAATAAATCTGTCCCGTAGTCTATGATATCGATTTTTGTTGTTTATTTTGTTTTTATTCATTCTTTTAAAGTCTGCCACCCTCTCATCAAACAAGATTCATTCACAAATTTAAGAAACTGAATTGATGTGAAACAACAGATAAACACAAGCTAAAGCATCCACAAGCAAATATAGCTAATGTTAAGTGATAAATCTTGCATCATTGAATCATTTAATGAAGAATGACGTAGATTTTTTTAAAATTTTATCTTATTTATTTATTTATTTTTTCTTTTAAACTGTCTGCATCGGATTTTTTTTAATTAAATCTTATTTTTATATGGTGCAATTCTAAAGAAAGAAAGAAAGAAAGAAAGGAAGGAAAGAATGGTCTTTTTTACCTGTTACTTCTATAAATGACCATTTGGCTTATACTCTGCTCATGTCGTAATGAGGTCCCGGCAGGACCCAAGCCGCAGACTCAAGCCACCCGCTTCAAATGTGTGGTTAAGTGGATGATGGACAGACTGTGTGAAATCAGGTGAGGGAGATTCCACAGAAGCTCTGCCAGACTAGGCACAAGCTAGTACAATTCAGTTGGTACCAGTCCCAAGCACTGAGAAATCAGAGGGTTGCACCAGGACGAGGATCTGGTGCAAAATCTGTGTATCAAACGTTGGGAGATAAAAGAGCAGCCAACGTACCTATTAATATTTGCAAAGTAAGGCACTGGCATCAGGGGTGTGTCTAGATGGGGGCAATAGATGGCACCAGCTCTTTATGAAATATGATTGCCTTATCTTGCACAACTGCGCTATTACTTCGGCAAGTAAGAGTTTTGCTTAAGTGTCTGAAGTGTCTAAATATTCTAAATAATCCATCCATCCACTTTCTTCTGCTTACCCTTTTCAGGGTCGTGAGGGGGAGGGTGATGGGGGTGGGGGAGCCTATCCCAGCTGTCATGGGGCAAGAGGCCGGGTGCACTCTAGACAGGCCGTCAGTCTGTCGCGGGGTTAACACAGATAGAAAGCCATTCACACTCACACTCACATCCACACCCATAATCCGCAGTTAACTTAACTCCACACACTTGCATGTCTTTGGATGGTGGGAGGAAAGCCGGAGAAAACCCACGTAAACACGGGAAGGACATGCAAACTCCATACTGAATTTTTCCCCAATGAAATATTTGGAATTCCTCTGGGACTTGTTCTTGGTCCTCCCTCTGCCACACCATTGAAATAATTCTGGAAGTGCCCCTGCACGCAGGGATTGGCGTTGCATATTCAGCTGTAAATGCTGTGGTGTAAGGCACGGTCCATGTTACATATTTATTCCTATACAAGTAGACAATAAACCAAACTTTACAGAAAAACACAGCAACTCAAATATTATCACGAAATGAAACGAACGAACGAATATTTCCAAATAATGTGAAATGAAGTGCTCAGTGAGACAGTGCGGTTTTATGTGGACTGAAATTTGATGAGTGAAGGAAAATGTGAGAAAAATCTATGCTATCTAAATCTGGACCGGCACTGATTATAGATGACGTCATTAAAATACACTCACAATTGCACTTACACGTGCGCATACTTGGATTATACACACTCTCGCGCGTGTAACCCCGCGAGCAGCGCCGAGCGAGCCGCGCCCGTTTGAATCGGTTTGACGTTTATCACGTGCTGCGCCGAGAGGCTCGACTCCTGAAAGAAGAGGGAGAAACTTCGCGGAGGCGGAGGGGGACGGGGGGGCTGGGGGAGGACAGAGCGGAGCGGGCATGAGGACGACGCGAGTGTGCAGTCCCGGCTCTGAGGTGCGCACATGAGCGGCGCAGCGAGGGCAGCGAGCGCGGGGCAGGTTGTGAATTCCTCCACCTTTGCCTAATTTCGTTTCTTTTCTCCCCCGGAGAGGACGCCGAGGTCTGGGACTATGGAGGATGTCTACCATTACAGCCGCAGCCCAGCCTGGGAGGAACTGGTTAGTAACGTTCAAAACTGGCGGAGACTTTGTTTTTAATCGCTCGGCTCCTCGTTTTACTTCGAGTTTTTCCCCCCAAAGAAGGAAAACAGCGAGATATCTCGCCTGGTCTAATTGTGAGTTTACTCACTTTGGCGGTGTTTGGTCCTCTGAGGCCTCTTTACCATCGCCGTTATTACAATGGGTTGTCATCCTAAATAAATAAGTAACCCGTTTAAAGGACGTTCTTAAGTTTATAAGTTTGTAAGTAGGCTAAAGCTCAGATAAACGATAGTTATCATCTTTTTTGTACGCACAGTCTGTCCATTTCCTTTTAAAATCCAAGTAAAACTCTCGGCTGCTTCATGGAAATTAAATTTAACGCTGTCTTGTCGTTTAGATGCATACAAGTGTGAATTATTAGGACTTTGGTTATATTCCTGAAACATATCGAACCTACAGTAGAATATAGATTAATGTGGCCTATATGTTCATAACTCCTCTATAACGTCTGAAGATGACCGCAGGAAAAAAAAAGGAGTATATTTTGTGAGTTACAGTATCACTCTGAGTGCAATTTAAAAAGCTACTTGTAATCGCCTACATTTACACATTAGTCACTGAGCATGACATCAGGCACACACAACAGATTAAAAGTAGTTTAATTATTACTAATGTGCCGCCGCTCGGGCGCAGTGTTTGTGTCAAACAGCCACTAGGGTCTGCCGTGCCGCGGACGAGTCCCCCGCTTTACGGGGTGGATGAGGCGGTCTCTTGCCTCAGTCCAGACTGGCCGGGCAGACTGGAGGCACAACCAGCAGCAAAAAAGAGACTCGGGTCTTTTTATATCTATGTGTAAACGCCGTGTAGCCCATCCCCGCTGTGCCGCGACATGCTACGTCCCTTATGCGTTCCCCGGCCCACACACACTCCAGCAAACACAGCCGTCTTTATTGTCGTAGAGGCAGTGAGAGATGACAGCGAGGAGAGACGCTTCCCAGCCGCTGAGCAGCTCTCGCCTCCAGGAGAGGAAGGGAGCGGCGGAGGCGAAGGCTAACCCCGATTGGTTTTATCCCTCCCCTCGACAGGAGCCGGAGAAAGGGCCGCCATCCGCGGCGGGGATCCATGCCCATGTGGTGGGCGCTGTCGCCGGCTCCGGCGCTGCTGAGGAGTCCTCCGATAGCGAGGCAGAGCAGGAAGGCCCCCAGAAACTCATCCGGAAAGTGTCCACCTCGGGGCAGATCAGGAGCAAGGTAAGGCAACTCTGTCTCTTCTCTGCTGATATGGATATCTGATATCGGGTATGTGTTTGCTGGGATTAGCTGATCTGTGGCTGCTGGGTTATCCCCAAGCAACGCACAGGTTTGCCACAGCAGCATCAGGGTGCTCTGTCTGAGTTGCTATCAGATCTACCTGCTGCTTTGGACATTCAACAGTTTCATTTGTGCGCAGGTCTTTATTGCCTTTAAGTCTCAGGCATGCCCGAGATACCAGTGAAGCACTCTGGCTACTTAGTGTTGGCGGTTTGTGCAGGAGAAGTAAGAAGTAAGGATCCCAGAGGCACATATTTAAACATGCAACATAGAAGCCCTCGGAAGCTTTTTCTATGGAAGGTGTGAAATAAAAATCGCTAATAGGGGGTTATTTGGACAAAATTAAACATGTAATGATTCAGTGACTATTACAATTATTTAACCGTAGCTCATAAAATATGTTGTTGACAACAATGTAAATTCAAGCAAAAGAAGGGAAACTCTTTTCTGTGAAAGTGTTCATTATCATAAAATCATTTTTTGAATTAAATTGTTATCCACGGTCTGCATTCCACAGCCCTGAATTTCATTCTGGCCATCCTTAATCACCATAATTATAATTATCAATTTGACCTGACAGAAAATAAAGTATCAATTTGAGCCTTTACTATAATAATGAGGTTAAAAAATACATTTTGTTCCACAATGATCTGTTGCATGTCCGTGTTTGACCTGTAGGACTAAGTGAGAGGATGCTGTGCTGATTCTTTCCCTCTGACACCCAAGTTTTCTTGGCCTGTGATGTTAACGAGGGCCATCCTCCCACATCAAGGGACTTAATTCCTGACTGCTGCGCTCTGCCCCATCTTCATTATTCAACATGGAGATATATTTAGAGACTCGGGGCTCAGAAGTGACTGGACATGCATTTTTTTTTTTTTTGCAAATAAATGCTACCTAGAGAAAATGCTGCAAGAAAGAGATATTTGTGCTTATTTAATCAAGAAGTTATTCAAAAAAGTTATCACTTAAAAAAGTGATAAATAATGCCAAAACAACCTAAATTGAAATAGTTAGGAGAAAAAAGCTTATTTGGTTTGGTGAGATGTTACAGAAAAGATTTGAGACGCTAAAAGCCATAAATGTTTGCAGTTACAGCATTAACATGTCAGCCACCGGCCGAGCTAAAGGCTGATATAATATATAGCGTGAGTGTAAACAGAGCTGAATGACTGTCTGTCTCATCAGCTAATGTTTGTTGAACTTTCCTGAAGGGCTGTTTACCGCAGGCTGATTTTTTTTCTCCATCAGTCATTCTTTATTCACCTGTCACCTCTGAAGTCATGGCAGGAGTTTTAAAAGTGAATAAAAGCCAGGTTGATATGATGTACACTCTTGACTGCACCAATGTATATACCGAAGGGGATGCTAATTGCATTGGTTGGCAGACAGCCCAGATAGCCCTAATCTGTTCTGCCAAACTATATTCAGCAGGCTCCATGTCACTGTAGAATTATCAGTGGTATAAAGCACTTCTGCTGTAATTGCATCAGTTTGCCTAGCATGTTGACTTAGTGCTAACAGAGGTCTCAGACTTGTTGTCGTGTGGGTCAGTGAGTTTTCTCTCAGTGTGTGTGTGTGTCTGTGCTGAGAGTTCCTAATGGATCATGCAGGCACTGACTCACTGAGTGTTGTTCCACTGGGTTGTTTGCACAGCTCTGGATCTGTGTGTGCATGCATGTGTGTGCGTACGCTCACCCGTCACATTGTCTGTGTCCATCCCTCTCTCCGTCCACTATCTCTGGTTCTTTGGTTACCACAGACAACCACATCTTCTGTCCTTTATTGGTCACGTCCATGGTAATGCCTGCCTGTAAGACAGGTCTGGCTGAAGGCGCACGTATGCTGTGCAGTAAATCTCATCTTATTATTGTCTCTGATATGCCCTGTCTGTGGAGGTTTGAAATTTTCAGAAAATCTCTGAAAAGTCTTGTCAGTAAATCAAAACATAGAGGGAAAGGCAGCTGACTCGAATTGGAAATGTCCAACTTAACAACTCATTTAATGTAACCTGAAAGCTCTCAAAAGCTTTTAGAGTAGGAGGATTGAAATAAAACAGCCAACAGGGGGGTTGTTTGGGCAAAATTAGATATGCTATTAAGCTCATATAACGACATCTCATAGAATCTACTGTGGGCAACAAAGTGAATTTAAGGAAAGAATGGACACTCATTGGGTAACATTGATATCGATTGCAGTGAGAGCCTTGACTCCTGACAGAAGAACAGTGAATGATGCAGCTGAGGTCATTATAGCTGTTTTTCTGACTAATATCAACTATTATTGTTAAAAAAAAACCCCACCGTGGCAAATTCATGTATTGCTGAGCAGTTGTTGGCCTGATCTTCTGGAATCACTTCTCTCATGCAGACACTAATGCGACTGGACTGAACAAGAAACACTGTCATATGAACATTTCTTTCCATAGTGATAAAGTAACATTCATCGTTGTGTGATGCATTTCAGCCATTAAGTGAGTTAATTACACACAAAGTATTCAGTAGAGTTGGGCTACATATTTATTATTATATCCAAAATGTAAGGATGAATAATAGTCTTTTCATAGCCTCCTCTCTGCTGTCATCTCCACTCTCAGCCCCTTCTGTGTTTTTTGAGGGTGTGCTGTTGCAGTTGAAGAGCGCTTATAAACGTGTGACTAATGCTGTAGCCGTGTGATTGAAAGCAGAGCTGATGGCATGCCGGAGCCTGCTGCTGCTGCTGTGCTGCTGCTGTTGTGCTGCCGTTACTGCTGTCCAGGGAATCGGGACAGCTCCGTGAGCCTGACAGAAAATAATCCAGAGCAGATATGCTGAGTTAGGGGGGAGCGGCGCGGAGATATTGTAGGAAGATGTGACACACTACGGTTTTCTTTTATGGGAAAAGAAAACCATAGTGTTTTTGGATATGAGATATATGAGTTGGTTTTATTTAACTGGCCTTTATTAGGAAGTCAGTTTGGATGCATTGTCTCTCTTTGCAAGGAGGGGTTACTCAATATGGCAGCAAAGCCTAGATTGCACAACAGTCACATCCTGATTAATTTTTTTTTTAAATACTTCTTTTTGATAACAGTGCAAACCTGAATAAGTTAACAGGACCACAAAAAAGACTTTTTATTTTTTTATTTTTTAATGTTAATGTAAAGTGAAGTGTAACAGTGTTTAAATATTTGGATCCCAATTATCTTCTGAATGAAGTAAATCAGAGTGCTTTTTTGAGTCAACTCAAACATTTTTAGTTTAATTTTCACCCTTAGAACATAAATATACAAACACACTCTATCAGGATAACTAAGTTTCTTTTGATACATTTAATTTGATTTAAATGGGAAATTGCAGTTTTTGAGATGTCCCACGCTTCAGCGAGACAGCTTGGGTTTTGCATGTCATCAAGTCAGCAACCCACTGCACTCGTGAGATCACAGCTTCATTACTTTAACGTGAAGAGAAATAAAGCACAGCTGCAGTTCTTATTGATTGGCAGCTGCTGAGGTAGCAGACAAGCAGTTGCCCATCTGGTCTTTCTTCATCAGACTTTGCATAATATGTAATGTGTGTAATTGTGTCTTCATTTTGCTGCTGCTGCTGCTCACATAAACTGGTTCACATGCATTCATGTTAGTTTAACTGGCCTCAAACGTGCACACTAATGGAGCTTACTCAACCAAAAAAAAAAAAATTTATTCATCTCAAAGAGTAAAAAATGTTAGAGAAATATTCAACTTAGTAGAATTTTATTAAGTTAACTTAGTCTACCTTTGAACATTTGGGTGTATGTGGTTATGTGCAAATGTAAGACACTCATATAGTAATAAGAATAAGAGTGTATTTAAAACTTGGTCTACTTATTAAAAAAGTGAGAGGAAACACTTTTTGTCTTTGGAAAATTTGAGGTTGTTTTTAAGCAGGAAGTTCGACACATCCTTTCATGTGTAAAATTTGCACTAGAATTGAAATAATAATTGCTAAAGATAAGCGACAGAATACTTCTACACCACTTTGAGCTAACTTGTATCGTACACACTCCCACTTACAGAAATAGTAAATGTACATAATTATGTACTCTGAAGTTGCTAAGTTGAGGTTTCTTCTGTTCAGAGCTGTAGCTAAATCTACTGAAGTGACTGTGTGTAAATTACCGGCCTCAACAACATCCCCTGTGCCCACTTGACACATGTATAACTACCCATATATATGGTCCAGATACACAAAGGAGATCACAAGGGAATTACCCTGTCCCAACTACATGTTGGATTGTAATTTTCCCTTCACTACAGTGAAATTTTAGCATGTGGTGGGAGTTGGAAGAGGAAGAATACAGAGTTACAATTACACCCACAAAAGAGGACAATATGCCAAGACAGTTGCAGGAGAGTGGCGGATGTGTAGGAAGAAGTGAAGAGATTCAGCGCTGGTCCCTAAAATACTTGCTTCCCCAAATAATTTGATAATGGCTGCAGAGCGGAGCCTAACTGCATGGAATGACTGCTGAAACAGTGGGCTTCTCTCAGCTGTCGGCCAGTATCCAATAAGACTGATAAGCAAGCAGCGTCTTACTGTATCAGGAGGTGAAATTGTAAAACAGCGATTGCTTTTTTTTTTAACTTGTGGCAGGAGCATACACGCTCCTGCAAAGTTCAGGCTCTGTTATTAAAAAGGAGTGGCAATATTAGGCGGACAAAGAAAGATAAGCAACCAATGGGGATGAATTGCTGGCACACGCTTCCTCAGCAAGACAGTGTGCAGTGGTTTACAGGCTCTGATCCTTTTCTAGATTTGCTTCACCGACTCTTATGTTTCTTAAAAGCATAATTACATGTGATAGTAAATACAGCTATTTGTTTTCTTGCTGAGTTTGGACAGAAGTATGAAAGCTGGTAAATTTACATTTTGTTTGGACAAAAAAATATAAAAGTGTAAAAGATTGTTGTTTCACAGGAACTTGCAGGAGAAGCACGGTGTAGTCTTGGAGTTCACTGACAGACATATTGTGATGACAGTACTCTGTCACAGCACTATGGAATAAAGTGATTTGAAACATCTAAAACAATGGCCAATATTTGGCATTCAGGGAAAAAAACTAACTGATATCAGCTTCGGTCAAAGCATCGGTAGACATTGTCCACAGTCATTTATTCACAATCACAGTCAGCAGCACTGCTATCAATATTAATCAGCCTTTATCAGTTACGCCTTGTATTAAAACAGAATTACGGTAACCTGAGAATGAAGTGGAAGCTCAGACATTTTTAGCAGATTACTTTGATAGAAACCTCAGTGAGGCTGAGAAGGGAAATAGCTGGTTTAAAACACACTGCTCTTGGCTTTGAGGTAAGAAATATAAAAGACAGTTGACTGCAGCTGGCCTCAGCTTAAGTTCACGAGGTCTTACATGAACTACCTCTATGTGAGTTAGCACTCTGACTGTTTGTCTGGGTATTGTCAAAGACAGGACGTAGGTCTGCTCTGCTCTCTTCGTTTAGCCTCCCAGGGAACTCCTGCTCTGCGCTTATCCACCAAGCACAGCTGCTGGATTCATTTGAACTGCCTGTGCCTTTGTCCATTGTATCAGCACGCTTGTGTGTGTGTGTGTGTGTGTGTGTGTGTGTGTGTGTGTGTGTGTGTGTGTGTGTGTGTGTGTGTGTGTGTTGTTTAGAGCCTGTGTGTCCCGCTGTCAGTGGCCAGGCAGAGTGTGGGTGTAAGGTACATGGTGCTCAGGTTACTCATTTCTCTCTGGCACAGGACATGCTCCCTGTCTCACAGTTTAGCCAAAGAGAGAAGCCGTGCACAGAGGCAAGCAGGAGGACTATTTATAGATCACTTCTGGCCTACTTGGCAACAGGAAGGAGATGAAGACAAGGAAAGGAACTATGGAGGCCAAGGAGGAACAAAATAGAAACTAGAACGTCCAAGTAGAGCAAAGTCACTTCTGTTGCTGTGGCTGAACTTTAAGATCCACTCTGTAGACAATCTAAAAGTTTTCTCTGGACCTTAAGGTCATTCCAAACTAGTTTGTAAGGATTTTCTCTCACTTGTGAAACACACTGGTAGATACAATACACATATATTGAGTCTACTTGCTAAAATAAATACTAGTGCGGCTTATCTCTGCTGTGTAATGACTCAACTCCCCCATGTAAGTGCGCCGTACAGGTACTCAGTCTGTGTGTGTTTGTCTCTATCAGTCATGAGGTGTTCATTCTGCTCCCCAATCATCACTTGGTTCTCCCTTTTCTGTCTGGACTAATTATACATCCCACACTATGTGCACACGCTCATGTCAAGAGTGGTCCTGCAAGAAGGAGACGTTAACAGTGCTGTACTGTCTGTGATGCATTAATACCAGTTCTGTTCAAATGACAAACTGGGGAAACAATCCCCAAACCTTGGTATTTGCCAGTACCCCAACAGGTCTAAATGAAGAGATGACTTCATCTGCTGTGTTTGTGTTACAGTCCCACTTTGACTGTAATTATACAACAAGCTGCTAAGGCCTTATAGGGAAGTCAGCTTTGAGGTACTGCACTTTAATCTGCTGCAGGAATTTAGTCTTCATGCCATAACTTATGCAAAAGGAAGCAGGGAATTATGTAGGTGGACATGCAGAAAACTCACAGCGTGTCTCTTTGCTGTTGTGTTTTCCCCCTTCAGTCACCACTTATGCCAAAAGAGACCATGCCAGACACATGAGAAGTGGACTGATGTTGAGGTGTAATTACATCAGTTTTAGTGAATCTAAACTAGTTCTCATGCTTTTCAGTGGACCCCCTCAAATTGTATCTCTGCAAAGAGCCACTGTGTGTGTCCTTTTAAAGGGCTACTCTTCATTTTTTAAAGTCAGACTGGGAAAAGCAGTCACAGAATATCTTCTTTTTAGTCAAAGAAAATTACAGTGTCACTTAGCTAATCTCAGCTCTGGTTTAGGGAGGTAGTAACAGAAAGTTGTTCAAGTGCTACAGAGCCACAGGGCCTGACAGATTTCATAATACTAATTATGGACCCCAGACACGCTGCAGTGTGAGAGACTGAAGTCATATCGAAAAGGATTACTTCCAGTCATCGCTGCTAAAAGTGGTTCTTCAGGCTGTTGAGTAGTGGGGTGTACTTAGTTTTTCAGGGACTGCATAGAGTCTTGTGAAAACCTCATTTTTCATAACTGTGTCTCTGAAATCAGAAATAGATACCTCCATAACCTTGACACATAAAACTAATATTTTTTATGAATGGTTGAATCAGCCCTTTCAAAATCAAAATTTATCAAAATTCTATTTCATAATTTCTAATCTACATGATTTTCCAACATGCCTACTTCTTCCAGAGTGACATAACCAGTGTGTGTGATGTGCAGCCACAGTGAGCCTTTATTCTACACCAGTGTTTTTCTGTTTAAGTTGACACAGCTGGTGGGCAGGATGTCAGCTTCAGGCCCCCATGTCTGTTTGTAATTCTCTCCTAAGAGAGCAGCTTTCCTTTGCTATAAATAGCCCAATGTGTGTGTGTGTGTGTGTGTGTGTGTTTTGTATGTGCGTGTGCACACGTGTGTGGGGGGCCCACCTCTCCTCTGTGTGCCCAGAGAGAATAATGTCCTTCCATGCAGCATTTCTATCTGTGTGCATGCAGTGCTATGAAAATTTGCCCCCTTCCTGATTTTTCAGTTTTTTACATATTTGTCACACTGACATGTTTCAGACAGCTACTCTAGGAGAGCTGGACAGGGACGTAGAAGGTCCTTAACCCATCAGCTGGACCGGTATCTGCTGCTTGGTGCAAGGAGGAACAGGATGAGCACTGCCAAAATGACCTCCAGCAGCAACTGGTGTGAATGTCTCTGACCAAACAATCAGAAACAGACTTCATGACTTCATCTTCT
The DNA here is from genome assembly GCF_007364275.1 of Archocentrus centrarchus. Classification (NCBI taxonomy): domain Eukaryota; kingdom Metazoa; phylum Chordata; class Actinopteri; order Cichliformes; family Cichlidae; genus Archocentrus; species Archocentrus centrarchus. The sequence continues at coordinate 33,818,648 of NC_044366.1, forward strand.
AGTGGGCCCTGTGCTCACTGCCTGGCACCGTGGAGCCCGATTAGCATTTGCCATAGAATACCAGAATTGGCAGCTCCACCACTGGCCCCACAGATGAGAGCAGGTTCACCCTGAGCACATGTGACAGATATGAAAGGGTCTGGAGAAGCCGTGGAGAACGTTATGCTGTCTGTAACATCGTTCAGCATGAACAGTTTGTTGGTGGGTCAGTGATGGTCTGAGGAGGCACAGACGTCTGCGGGCTCGACAACAGCACCCTGACTGCCATTAGGTATCAGGATGAAATCCTTGGACCCACTGTCAGACTTACACTGGAGCAGTGGGTCCTGAGTTCCTCCTTTTGCGCGATGATTCCCGGCCTCATGTAGCGAGAGTATGCAGGTAGTTCCTAGAGGATGAAGGAATTGATACCATTTACCTGCCCTTCATGCTCACCTGACCTAAATCCAACACAACTCCTCTGGGACACCATGTTTTGATCCATCTGATGCTCCCAGGTTGCACCTCAGACTGTCCAGGAGCTCAGCGGGATTTTACCTCCATTTAGATCTGACATGTTTTCAAAGTGTTCCTTTATTTTTTTATTTTTTGATCAGTGTAATGATTATGACTGTGGATACTGTGTTGAACACAGATTTGAAATCACACACACACTTTTTACATTACCTTGCAGCATAAATCTAATTGGAATACTATAATACGATCCTTATAAATTCAGGGTCAATACTATAAAATCTATAAAACATAAAAGTGCTGAAGACAAAACAAAATATTCTGGTAGCTCAGGAAATGTTCTGTCATGTGGAATGAATGACTCAGTGAAGTGTTTAGCATAAAGCTACTCCTAAATCTGTTATTTAAATACATATTTTGCCTTTAGTGATGTTGGACAGATGCCTGGCAAAGAAAATGTAGATACTGCAGAACCCAGAATCTTTAAATATGAACAATTAAAAATAAAGTGCAGTTAAGCTTAAAAATAATTTTTTAGAGTTTAAATGTGGTTAAAATTAGAACCACTTGGCAGCTTTCAAAAAAAAAGTCTTATTGTTAATTTCTTTTAAGTATTTAACAAAAGACTCAAGTTGACTTTGATTCATGACTTGACCTCCGACAACACATGACCCAAAAATAACGTAACTTTTTTCTTGTAAATACATATTTGCGTGTTTTTAGAGGCTGCAATCCAAACAAAGCCAACAGTTTTGTTGTTTTATAGCTAAGGGTTAGTTTAAAGTCTACCAATGCACAATTAATAATGATAGGAGGTTTGCAAATGTTTCAGTACATGGTATTCCCGTGACATTAGCTATAATTAGGTCGTTAGTCATCTTAAAACAGCCTCCATATTCAAATAAAAAGAAAAATCCTGGTTCAGTATTTAGATTAGCCCAGCCTTCGCTTTCAAAACTTAAGTTCCAGATTTTCTTTTTCAATTCATGTTTGTAACCATGTTAATCAAACTGGTAATATTGAAATTACTGAGCTTTTCACAAGTACTGTTTTATATTATTGTCATTACTATTATTATAATGTAGAAATTGAGGCAGATGATCAAAATTTCACACAGTTTGACTGGCTTGAAACACTGGCTTGGGATTTACTTGAGACTTCAGGTTTAAGAAGACTCGGTCCCTCCTGTGCTGTCAAGCTGGAAGGGTTACGGCGTTTTATTGTCCAGTGCAGCACAAGCAGTCAATAGGATGCTGCTCTTGCCATCTTTCCCACTTTTTTCCTCTTTTCCTTCTTTCTTTTCCCTTTTATCTTTCCTTTCTTACCTCTTTTTTCCCCTCTGGCCCCACGGCTCAGTCAGTGATTTGTGTTTATAGCTCTTTAGAGAAATGAGGGGTGGTGTGTGTAATGGGTTTCCTTTCTTCTCCACGTTTGCCCTATTCCTTGTCTCCCATGCATAAAATTGCTGCTCACGCTTACACACATACGCCCACACACATAAACAGTAGGCTTGTTTTATCTCAACAGTTTCCTGTAGATAAATCCAAGAGGGCATTCTGGATTTGTGAGAGGGAAGCGATGTGTCAGAGAGGGAGAGAAGCTCCCTGTGACTTTTTGATGGAAGGGTTCGCTGAGCTGTATAACAGTTATTAATTTCCATGGTGTCTTCCTGTCTCTCTGCAGACGAGTATAAAGGAGGGATTGCTGTTGAAACAAACTAGCTCATTCCAGCGGTGGAAAAAGCGCTACTTCAAACTGAGAGGACGAACTCTCTACTACGCCAAAGATGCCAAGGTAGGTTCACTTAGTGTTTCCTCATGTGGCACACATACAGTAAAAGCCACAGGTGATGCATGAAAACAGACTATTAATGAGAAAGCAGTGTGCTTATTCATTTTCTTAAGGAACCACAGATAGGACGATTAAGACACCTCTCACGTCTGTACGGTAAATATGTATCTCGAGCTTGCACCCGATTAACTTAGCTTAGCATAAAAGCTGCATACGGGAAACAGCTGGCTCTGTCCTCATACCTCATTTGTTTAGCCTGTAGAAAAATCAAAGGATAAAAAAGTCATGTTGCTGTTTTCCAGGAGCTTACGGACCATTTTGTCTTTTGGCTTGGACCAATCAATCAATCATCCAAGCCTTTTTCCTATAGCAACTTTCATGCAGGTTAGTGCAGTTCAAAGCACCTCACAGATAACTGACAAGCCGATAACAAGGCAGAGCAAAATGCTAAAATAAAACTACGTTTATATTAGCCTAAAGCTAAAGTAAGGGTAAAATTACTAACACCTCAAATATTAATAAATTCGATAATAGTGGAAAAAGTACATTAAAGGGACAAAGTATCATAAATTATAATAAAATATACAATCACTAGGTCATAGTTAATTAATAAAATGGTGCAATATGGGGCAAAAATTAAAAGACTTAAAAAGCCAAAAAGTATCAAATGTTTTAATGTGCCAGCGGCTTGGAGCATTAAAGCTAAAAGCTATCTCCAGAAACAGTCTTTGTCTTGCACGTTAGCAAATTCATGCTGGAGGACCTGAGGGGTGTGCGCGACGCACATACTGAAGAAAGACAATGAAGTGTTTTAAAAACAATAAAGAGATTTTAAAATGAAGCTGACAGGCAGGCAGGATTTCAAATGGATATAATGTATCATCTGGATCATCTAAGCACTCTGACTCTGCTGTTTGCTTAGCAGGCAGTCCTAGCTTGGTGATACAGTGTGTTAATTACTGAGCTTTATGAGGTGTATTTTATTACCTTTGGATGGAGCCAGGATAGCAGCTTTCCATCTGTTCTCAGGCTTTATGCTAAGCTAAGCTAGCTGTTACTTCATAGAGCAGGGGTGTCCAAACCGGACCCGCCCACTTCCGGTCCGTGAATTGATGTCAAAAATAACATACAGTTTGGCCCTTTAAGTTACTTTTTTGACATTTCGCTTAACCCTCTTAATTGGAGAGGAAGGTGAAATTCGTGGGCCGGACGTGGGCGGGGCCAGAAGCGGTCCGCGGGCCGCAAGTTTGGCCACCCCTGTCATAGAGAGTGATACTCTAACTCTCTGTTGAAGTATTCCTTTTTTTTCCATCCCCCCTCTTATTTGTTTATTCCATTATTTCTCTACCTTGAACCACTTAAATCAATTTACCATTACTGTGTTTAATTTTCCTCTTTACCTTTATTTGGTTTTAAGGACATCTTTTATTTTTTAACTTCTGATATTCTGACTCTTGTTGACATTTTTTTCCCCATTTTGCTTCTAATCTAACCTCCCCGGTCTATAACATGTGGGTTTGTGTGTGTGTGTCTGTGTGTGTGTGTGTGTGTGCACCTCTGTGTGTATGCGTTTGTCTGCACTCGCACTAGTCTGGCAGTGCCTTGGCACGCTGGCAGGAGCGGGCGCTACGCAGAGTGTCCAGGAGTCGCGTGTGCTGGCGAGTTCTGTCCGTGTGCTGGACGGGCGCACGGCGCTCCCCCCCACCTCTGGGTGCCAGCGGATCTGAGGAAGGCCTAGTGAGAATTCGGGTCAGCACAGCACAGCCAGGGGCCAGACCACCAGGACAGCTTAACCACTCAGCAGTACCAAACAGTGCTGCATTCATGCCATATGGGTTTACTGGCTTGAGATGGGTTGAATATCCTCTAATATCCAATTTTTTTTTTTTTTTTGAGTCACTTGAAATTTTTAGTGATGCAAAATAATTTGGGGGTGGGTGGGGGTATGGATAAGTGAGATGAAAAAATTCTTGCAATGCAATGCCAGAACTCACTACTATATGACATGAATGTGCTTTATAGAGGTGCAGGTTGTGCTGCAAAACACATGTGCAGAGACTGTAAAGCCACACCGAGATCAGTGTAGCCTGTTAAACTAAGTCATCTTCAGTGAGGAGTGTGGCTTTCATTGCTTCACAGTGTGTGTTGTTTGTCATGCCTTGAATCTCTTGATGGCTGTGCTAGAAGAAGAAAAAAAAACCCAGTAACTTAAAGGTGACCTGTTATGCATTTCCTTATGGAAAGTAAAAATTACACAAAACATTTTATTCATATGGCTCCTTTCAAAATAAATATGACAATGTGCTTCACAATCAAAATACTAAAAACATGATGACAAAACGTTACTCAAAAGCAAGTTTAAAGTGATGATTTTTAGCTGTTTTTTAAGAGACTTTAACATAACTTAGACGTTCCAGTCTGGGAGCTTTTTCTCTTAAAGCTCTGTCACCTTTAGTTCTCAGCCTCAGGGTCCTTGGTTTGTGTAGGGCTAAATGCATGCTGAGTAAGATGATAAGAAACTGATGGAACTACTGATAAAGAGGTCAGAGTCACCATCAAATATTCATGTTAAAATCACCAACTCTAACCAGTCTGGACTACTTCATAGAATTGCTTTAAGAACAAACTGCTGATGAAAGTATAATCTAAGTCATGCTGCTTGGTTTTGCTAAGAAATAAGAATATCCAAATTCTTGAAGAGTATAAAATTATTTAACAAGATGGTTGTATTAGTCAAAGACTGGGCATCAAATAGAGCCATGCTCAGCGAAGTAGTAGACTGATTTTGAGCAGAAACCACCCGAGTTGGAGGGCATAAGAACTGAGGGTTTGATCATTATGCTCGTAAATTTCACTCACGAAGGGGAAAGACGGCAAAGCATCCGGAATGTCTGCAAGAACACTCCTGAGGCAAGAAGACCTCATAAATCCAGGCCCTGTGTATCCAAGCAGGGTAGGGGAAAGCAATAACCGCCACAGAGCGCGCATGAGCACAGCCAATCAGAAACGCTCAACATTGTTTATGAGGCACTCCACGCTCCCGCAACCATCTGAGCTTCACCCGGACTCCTGCTCTTCTCCCTGTCCTCCTCTGTGGTCTGCACAAACCCAAGAGAGCACAGCTAAGGATGCCAGATGACTGCTTTAAATGACACGAGTGCTGATACAGGCAGCTGTAGCTGATATTTGTCTTTTAGGCCTCACTTCCACTGCTATGAGTTACTGAAATGCAGTGTTTGTGCATTTTGATGCATTTTAATGGAATTGTCTGAGTGTTGTCCCCCAACCCCTAAATGCAAGTCTATTAGCATTAGCTGATACCTCAGCACTCCACCCTCTCGTCTAAATATGATCACTTCTGGCTGCAAAAGCACCAAGATGGCAGCAACAAAAGTGCTTTATGCTGAGATTTCAGATGCAGAGTCCAAAACCAGTGGGTGACGTCACAGTGGCTACTTCCATCTTTTATATGGATTCTATAAGATGTCCTTAATGCACTATATTGCCAGAAGTATTCGCTCGTCTGCCTTCACACACAGATGAACTTGAGTAGGATCCCATTCTTAATCCATAGGGTTTAATGTGATGTTGGCCCACCCAACAGCTTCAACTCTTCTGGGAAGGCTTTCCACAGGTTTAGGAGTATTTATGGGAATTTTTGACCATTCTTCCAGAAGCACATTTGTGAGGTCAGACACTGATGTTGGAGAGAAGGCCTGGCTCACAGTCTCCACTCTAATTTATCGCAAAGGGGTTCTGTTGGGTTGAGGTCAGGACTCTGTGCAGGCCAGTCAAGTTCTTCCACACCAAACTCCCTCATCCATGTCTTTATGGATCTGCTTTGTGCACTGGTGTGCAGTCACGTTGGAACAGGAAGCAGACATCCCCAAACAAAACTGTCCAAAATATCTTGGTATGCTGAAGCATTAAGAGTTCCTTTCACTGGAACTAAGGGGCTGAGCCCAACTCCTGAAAAACACCCCCACACCATAATCCCCACTCCACCAAACTTTACACTTGGCACAATGCAGTCAGACAGGTACTATTCTCCTGGCAACCACCAAACCCACCCATCAGATTGCCAGATGGAGAAGTGTGATTGATCACTCCAGAGAACACGTCTCCACTGCTCTAGAGTCCAGTGGCGGCGTGCTTTACACCACTGCATCCGAGGCTTTGCATTGTGCACTGTTGTTGAGCTAATCTGAAGGCCACATAAAGTTTGGAGGTCTGTAGAAGTTGATTGGCAACCTCTGTGCACTATGCACCTCAGCATCCGCTGTGATTTTATGTGGCCTACCACTTAGTGGCTGAGTTGTTGTCATTCCCTATCTCTTCCACTTTGTTATAATACCACTAACAGCTGACTGTGGAATATTTTAGCAAGGGAATTTAAAGACTAGACTTGTTGCACAGGTATCATGCTATCACGGTACCACTCTGGAACTCTCTGCGCTCCTGAGTGCGACCCAATCTTTCACAAATGTTTGTAGAAGCAGTCTGCATGAATCATCCAAGGCTACTCTTGAAGAGTCTGAGAATATGAATATGGAGTTAGAAGTAAGCATAACAGGTTTCCTTTAATTAACCAAAATGTTAAAAGTGAGCAAGTTATTTGTGTCATGGCCAGACAGAGATGTTCTTATCTATAAATAAGTGCTCATTGTTCCCTACATGTCCATCACTACACTCTGGTGTTTCCAAGGTGGCCTGGCTGGCTGTGCTGCCCTGTGCTTAAGAAGCCTGACCTCCTCATTGATCCATCCGGGAGGCTACATCTCAGCACCAGTTTGTCAAACAAGCTATGCTCCTGTCCTTGGATGGCTTAGTGAATGGGGCCAAGAGGGCACCAGAGCCTCTCTACGAAGTGAACTCACACAGAGAATGGCCACCAAGATAGGGAAAGAATACCAAGCACAAACAAAATTATCCCAAAAAGACATAAAAACAAAGCAACCTCAAAGATGCAGAATGGCCACAAAGAGGCAAAATGCTAGTCATAAATTTTTGCTTTGTCTGTTAGAAAAGTGGTGCATTGTCTCGTAGTCCTGATTTGAAGACAGAAAACAGAGTTAAAGTTAACCAAGTCGTAGGTAGATTTATGGATTGTGTGCCAGTTTAAGCAAGCAGCTGTGAAACAGTTAAACAATGTGTAGTCATCACATGGCCTTCCATGAGAAGGACAGGGTACAGGGATTGTAGGTGGAAGGAAAAGGAGGCTTGTTGAAGCTGCTGAGATGCTGCCACTGAGCTGAGCTCTGGATCTATGGGTAACAGAGGGTCTGGATGCTCGCCTTTGTCACCATTCGCTGTCAGCTTTCATTACAGCTTCCCTAAAGATAGTTAAGTACACAAGGTTGTGTGTGAGTGTGTGTGTGTGTTAGCATGTGTATTAGGATGGTGTGGTGAATGTGAGAGGAAGGAAAGAGTGTGTCAACAAAACTGCCGAAAGTTATCACACACTTCTGCACACATAAGGCACACACACGTGATGAAAAGGGAGAGCAGCCAACAGTGCTGTGACAGGGGGACAGTATTTGTGTTGGCATGCCATTCATACTTAGGCCCTCATGGTAGCCACTCCAGACACGCACATGCATTTGTAGGCATATGTGGAAATGCTGTCACACAGGCACCCACACAGTAAGACTTGGCTTGCTGGCCTCTCCACCCAGGCCTGTGGAGAGTGTTGTTAGCTGGGTATTCCCTCTGACAGCTGCAGCAAGTCGCTCCTCCCACACACACACACACACACACACACACACACACACACACACACACACACACACACACACACACACACACACACACACACACACACACACACACACACACACAGTCAAGAGGGCATTCCTTTAACGCCACTAGTTTTTGGCCTGTGGCTCTTAGAGAGCTCAGCTGCATGCCTTACACATCATGACTCTGTTAGGCTATCATGTTCCTGTTTGCAGACTCTGGCTCTCCTCTCGTCTGGCTCCAGCTCCTCTACCACATAGTAATTCAATAAAGCATATTAACATCCACCGTCATGTCATTCATACTATTTTCATTTAGGTAGAGAGAGGGAAACACTGGAGGGAAAGCCTCACTACCCTGTAGGTGTATAGTGGAGCTGTGCTGTGGGGATGCACCTTTCCTGGTGCAAACTGAGTTATCTTCATGAGTCCCAGAAAAATTGGGCTCATTGTCTGACTATAAGGTTTCTGCGCCATCGCTTTTCCTGTTCCGGCTCACCCACTGTAATAAAATGCAATAAAATAACTGCACAATAACCAAGATGAACCAACTTAAGAACTTATTAGTTTACAGGATCCTGCAGGAGCCGTCCTAGTAACAAATACAGCCACACCGGTGATCTCTTTGTCATGCTTTCAGTTAGTACACAGTTGACTTTACTCCGAGTAAACATCCTGTAAATGTAAGCTTTCGCCCTAAGAGTGTTTTTCACAGGTAGTCGGCCAAAAAATAATGGACCAGTCCTGACAGGCTGTTGATGTAGTGCTTTGCACCTTGTTAGTAGTTCAATAAATGAGAATTAGTTTGCTGAGAAAATATCAGCCAAACAGTTGACTAGTTTATCCCAAGACTAGTTTAGGGAAGCGAATTCTATCAGAGAAAGATATTTTCCTGCAGTAGACACAAACTGTAATATAATACATTAGTTTCAAGTGCAGTGTAACAGCTAAGGTTAGGATGTGCATATTGAATCTGCACTGATACCCTCATCTCTGACCATTGGGATATTGATAAGTGAAATATAAAGAAATCTCAGTTCAATCTGATCATTGCACTGTGCAGTTTTCAAGGAAGTTTGCTAAACCAATGAGTAAGAAATTTTACATGCTCCCAATTGTTATTTCTATTATAGTGGACCTGAAAAATATTACAGGCATTAACCGACATTTAAATGTAGTGTAATTTCAACATGAGATGGATAGAAACAGCTTTTCTTGAGTGGAAGGTATTTAGGTTGGCTGTTTAGGTGGGTGTTAAGGACAGTATCTTCCAGGAAGTCAGATCCTAAATCCCTGTCATAAAAACAGCTCATCAAATGGTCTATTGTGTTTATTTAGCCATAACACAATAACTCACGTGTCATATAGGACACCAAAAATTGATGGGATTGCTCATCTGCTGTTTCCTTTATTTTTGCTAAACTCTGCAATGCCCTGAGCTTCACCTTTACACTTAAAGTAAATACGTGTGTATTTGTCAGCTTTGGCGTATTTTGGAAGTTTAGCATCAAGTTAGGCTCGTAGCTTCTCATGACATGCCAAAAATAGAATGCAGAATAAGACATTAGAATTTAACTTTCATTATTAGAAAGCAAGTTTGTCCTTTTATGTTTGCCATGACTTCTGCAGTTGCTTCCATTTTACACTAAAAAGTCTCACTTATTCATTTTAGGTCTGCTTTGCTGTGGCCATGAACAGACATTTCCCTCACAGCTAGTCACCGCTGTCTTCATGATGTACTATACAAGTAACAATAAGCTAAGTTCAGCTTTGTGTGTGTGTGTGTGTCCAAAAACTCATTCTCTCGTTCTCTTCTGTGCCCTCTGTCTCCCCCTCCTGCTCCTTGGATCCTTCCCTTCTCCATCACACCTTCTCTTCTTCAGTCCCTTATCTTTGATGAGGTGGACCTATCGGATGCCAGCGTCGCAGAGTCAAGCACCAAGAATGTCAACAACAGCTTCACAGTAAGTCTTGACACTTAACACTCCTCACACACTGACACTCTGGGTTACAGTGAGACTGAGTTTCACACTGATTAAAACCACACTGACTTCAGTTCTGCAGTCTAGAGCCTCCATCAGGAAGGGGAGACGTGCCATCTTGTCATCTGTGTACTACTTGTTTCAGTGGTGTCAGGTGGTGCCATTTCTGAACCAAATGAAACTAGTGTAGTGCCCGTTTGGGGAGAGTGTAACCCATGTTTTTGTAACCCCAACTTACAGACGTCACCTATAAGTGTCACGTGCAGGCAGTGATAATGTTGAACTGTTAGGTATACACTCAGTGTATACTGATTATATATACGTGTGTGTGACTGTGCCTGTTCAAATCCATAGGCTGACTTCTGCATAAGCTAATGCATAAGTGCTTTAAACTTGCGTTCTTTCTGATGGCCATCAGGAGGCGACTCTTCTGATTGCAATAGAATTCCAGTAGTAGAGAAGTCTACGGGAAAACTGCCATCATGCCCCTTGGTCTATGATCTCAGCTTCAGCTCTTATTGAATACAGCATGATATTCATTTTGTAAGTGATGGTGCTCATTAGAGTCAAAGGGAAGGATGAAGCAGGGTCTGACTTACCACGGGAACCACCTATGAGCATAGAGTACGCCTTGTTCAAATCCATCACTCATTCATCGCATCAGGTTTCAAAGCACCAAGATGGAGACACAGCAGACACTCAGCTTGAGGGTTCACAAAAGGACTTTCCTTAATAAGGGATGTTGTCCCTGTGACTACATCCATCTTTTACGTACAGTCTATGTTCAGAGTGTGGTTATGTCCGTTGAAAACATGGCTGTACAGTACAGAGAGATTAAAACTGCTCATCTAAGCAACACAAGAAAATGACTGAACAAGAAACTAAAGACAAAAATAACTTTAAAAAAACACGTCCAGCTATCTTTGTGAGAAACGTCTCAAAAAATGTAGAAAATTATAACTTTTTGGCCACCCCACATTTTTCACAGCCCTTCAGAGTCCTGTTTGTGGGTTAAGACTTGGATTTAGAGTTAAAATAAGAATTAGTTATTTTAGGGTTTTGGTTTGGCATTTAGTTGAGAATGTTAAACTTAGCTTTAAGAGGATGCATTAATGTCAATCAAAGTCCTTTCAAAGGACACAAAATCCTCATGTTTGCGTGCATGCTCCTCCCTCTACACAGGGAGTGGAGCAGGCAGGAGTCTCTGTTGGGGAAACACTTGCAATAGAAAACAACTTTTAGTCGAAATATGAGAACTGCTCGTCCAAATGACCTTGAACTTGAACTGCTCTCACTCTGCATACCTGCCAATGCCCATTTCTCCTGGGTTTTTCCTATATTTTAAAACCATCATCCAGGGACTTCCCATCTCTCTGTGATGCAAGTGCACACTGAAAAAAATGGAAATACTATGAAAATGTTCAGTGTAAACAATGTAGTGTCACTTTAAACATCACTGGCATGCTTTTGGCTCTACAGGGAAAGAAAGAAAGGCTTTTGCAACCCCAGCCTCCCTACTTTTCCAACCCCTCTCACTTGGCAAAACTCCCAATTTTGAAACTTAAATGTTGGCAAGTTAGACTGTGGTCCAGAACAACGCACCAGCAAGCTTTTATGAAGATTCTGTAAGCGGTCGTCGAAACAGGAAACAAACACGGATTGTTTGTACATGTGTGTCCAGTCATTTTAGTAAGACGATGATTGTTTCTTCACCGAGACTCACAGATATTATGGATTCAACTGGAGATCTATCAGGGTTAACAAGAACACAGGATATGCCCTTTAAGGGAAGTGATTCACTTGACAAGCTTTACAGCTGAAAAGGTTAGTCCTAGTTATAAATAGAAAACATTAGCATAGATTGTTAATTGCATCCTATGTTTTTGTCACAAGCCTTTATTACGAACAGCAAGGATAAAACAGAAAATGAAAGAGCTTGTCCTTTCTATAAATGTCCCTCCTCTCACTGGTTGTTGCTATATTAAGAAACGAGGAGGAGGAGGGGGTAGGCAGGAGAACAGTGCCCGGAGGAGAATACCGAGCTATTTTTAGCAACGCCTTGAAATGCTGCACCGAGTGCCTGGCACAGCTAAATGTCTGCCATATTCATAAATAAGATTATGTGTGTGCAGTTGTGATATGATATGAAATGCTGCATTATGAGTATCAGCATTATTAAGAAGGTGAGTGCAAGGGGGAAGAAGGAGAAGAAGAGAGGAAGGAGAGATTGGAGGAAAATATGTCAAAAGGATTAAATACTGTGGAGATGTGCAGAGAGGTAAAAGAGGGCTTGACAAAAAAAAAAAAAAAAGGAATGCTTTAAATTTATTATTGATGGAGGATGCCTGACTCAAGATGGAAAGGCAGAAGGAAATCCTGGAGTGATGTCACACCATTGCTGACTGCATCCGCACACATTCTCCCTGGGGAAGAGAGGGAAAAAAGAGTGAGAGCGAGGCAGGAGCGAGCACTGAGAGGAGGACGACGGAAGAGAGGGCAAGAAGGGAGAAGAAATAAAGACAGTAGAGGAGCAGGGAAACATAAACATAAAGGTAGTTCACCTGTAGGGGTTACACGCATGACTCTTGTAACGTGTGTCAACCCAGACACAGTCACACACACCAACAGGGGGAGACCAGGATTCATCAGGCAGGCTGTGTGAGCACGACTTAGAGAGAGAGAGAGAGAGAGAGCGCTGCTGCAGAGGACACGCTGCAGGACTCTGACTGTGCAGTCTCTGTGTCCATCGGTCTGTCTGTCCGTGTGGCCTCCTGTTGTTTTCTGTCTGTCAGTTGGTCCTCTGAGGATGAATGATGTTGCTGGCGCCCTCTGTGCAGGTTGGTGCTAATTGGTTGAATGGCTTGAGACACATAATTGATTCGCTTCATCATGCATGTTCATGTAGGCTCTCTGCAGATGACTCCTCGGTGTGCTTAATGTGCATGCTTGTATTTTAAATATTCTCAGAGTGGACCTCTTAGAAAACTACCAGCAGCATAAAGAAAAAGGAATATTTTCACCTGCATTCTTATAAATTCTTCAGCTTCAGCTATTTTACAAATTGGCTTTATTTGAACAAAAAAGATTAATATGTGAAGGGTAGACAAGCAAAAAAAAGACAAGAATGCATGTTGATGTGTATTCTGTGAATTTTTATGACTAGATACATCATTGTGAAAATGCATGTGTTTGTGTGTATACGTTTACATCTCTGCGGTGAATAAGAGCCCGTGTGAATGTACGACGAGGCTGCTGTTGTAGCACAGACGAGGAGCACCTTGAAGTCCACGTGAGCGAGAGCTCAGCCCAACCCGAACCCAAAAACTCGTTCCAGCCTCCGCAGGAACAGCCGCCTCTCACGCTGTCTTACTCGTGCTTATTGGATTGCCTCTCTTATTAATATTTGCTTTGAATCCATGCGAGGAATCTCAAGGAAATTCACATCAGCTTAGAATTAGGTGTTGGCATCATGGGTCTAATTTAGTTGTGTAGTCAAATTTTCTTAAGTGTTTTAATTAATTTGTGCATCTCTGTGTGTGTGTGTGTATGTGTTGTAGGGAGTGAGCAGCCTAATTTTCTACTCTGTTGTGTATGTGTGTGTATATAAGTGTGTAAAGGGTGACTATTAGTTCATCTTTGGTGATTGCCTCTCTACCAAATAAAAACAGCTTAGTAGAGAGTGCATTTCCCGGTGCAGATGGATGGTAAAAGCTGAAAGATTTATTCCTGTAATGCTGTAGCTTCTAAAATCGGGACTGAATTTGTTAAAAAAAAATATAACTTACTAACAAGATCTATAGCTACATGATTCCATAATTTGCATAATTGTGGACTTAAATTTTTCCTTATTTTCTCTCATATATACACTGTTACAGTGGTAGATGCTATTAAATAATGAGGTCTGACTATGAGCAAGTAATCCTTATGAGCCAAAAACTCTACATACTTTCTTTAAGACATTTTTCTAGTCTTGGGTCTGTACGTGCCATACAAAGAGGACATCATGAGTGGCAACCTCTGAAAAATAAAGCCAATGCAACAATTTTAACACTCACTCATTCATATGAATGGATGAGTGTACTTGGCTCTATGTGATGTCAGTGAAAGTGGATGTGCCTTATATAGTCATCTTAGCCACAGACCATAGAAGCCCCACCCACCCATCTGCTGTTCAGGTATTTTGTTTAAGAGGAACAGCCAGTCAGAAGGAAGTTGGCTTGCTGAGAAGGTGGAAGGACGCTAAAGCACCGTGTTTCAGACAAAGAATGACCGAATAGAAGGGCTGCACCAAGACCCAGTATAAGATAAATGAGGATTATTTTGAACAGTGAATCATGCAGGTTCCCTTTATAGAGCCACTTCTTTTTGTCACATGATGGTCAGTCAGTCAGTCAGAGGGATGCCAGGAACCATTTTTGGAAACAGCCTTTCCCGTTTCCCCTGGCAACAAATCTTATCACAAGCTCAAACACACACACACACACACACACACACACACACACACACACACACACACACACACACACACACACATAGTACACCAGCAGAGAGAAGATGATCTAAGACCAAAGAAATCAATTTGCCCACGTGCATGTGAGTGCACTCTCCAGTGCACAAATGGACACCCACACACATGCTAATCTTTGCAGTTCCTGGTGGGTAATGAAGACGTACAGTATAGTGATTAAAAACATACAATACACTGATGATTGAGCGAAGAGAGAGCGAACGAGAAGAACAGATTTACTTTTGTTGTACATGCAGGATAATTTGTAAACGGGCGATTGATTCAGAGTTAAACATGTACTGCAGACAAACATGCAACCATGTGAATACACACCAAATGCTTTCAGTAATTTGGGTGTTTTCTCCATTTAGGAGGGGAGGAAGAATGCTAATGTGATTTGCTTTATTACTGAGTGAGGGCAAGGAGGGGACAATAATCAACACATGCAAAAAAACACAACTGCACTGTTCATGCGGAAAAGCATGTTTGACAGAGACAGCATGATTTTTGATTATGCCTTTATTTTTCAGAACACGCTGTTCAGTTCTCAGGAACAACCAGATATTGATTAAAGGTCTTGTGACAGATTGATTACATGAGTGATTACATTAGAGTCAGGGAGCTTTTACTCCACACTTTGATCAATTAGGAGCTTACAGTTATTTTTCACTTTACTAATTGTTGAATCTATAAAATGTCCAGACTGTAAAAATAATAACAAATAGTAAATAAAGTTAAAATAACCCGAAGAAGGACACACAACATATAAATGTAATTATTTCCATCATCATCATTTTATTAAAACAAACATTTGCTTTGAGCCAGCGGACAGCTGGCTCTCTTCTTCCAGGATTCTTCCTGGTCATATGCCCCCCCCCCTCCCCCTCCCCATACACAAACACACACACACACACACACACACACAGAATACACATCACTCACAGATGTAGGATGGAGAGGCCACGTGGAGAGCTGCACCACCACTTGCCTCTCCGTTTTAATTGCACTTTAGTCATTATAACTCACAACACATACACACTTACACCCTGATACACATAGGACCTTTGGGGCAGGCATGTTACTCAGAGGTTGATGAGATGGGCCGCTGAGGTGGCCCCACTCGGATCCTCGTCACTGTCTGTCTCCAAATTTTATTTGCACTTTAGACATGGAGGGTTTTGGGGGGGCAGTGTGGGCAAGCACTTACGACCAACAGTTGGCGCTTGTGGCATAACTGTCCCCTCAATTTTAACTGCACCCTATACACCTCATTCACTCACAAACATTAACACATAGACCTACAAGTTGGGGAGGAGGAGGGGTGGATGGGTCATCTTACACCCCGATTTCTTGCGTCTCGCCCGGGGTAGGGGTCGGGTGGTTCCTTGGGGACCGGGCTGGTGGCGTCCTGGGGTCGCTGTTGGCCCTGGGGTGGTTTCCACTTGCCCCGCCTTCAGAGGGTGGGTAGCTATGGATGAATGTGTGTCTTTGTGTATTTGTCACCGTCTCCGTGAGTATGGGTGGGTGAGTGAATGTGTATGTATGGCATATCTGTGTGTGGGTAAGTATGTATGGGCATGTATGAGTATCTGTGTATAAATGTGTACACGGGTGTCTGGGTGTGTTTGTATGTATGGCTGGACCTGGGTCTGGGCCTTGTGCCTTGCCTCCTGGCCGCTCCTTGCTGGTTGCCTCCTCCCCCCTACCCCCCTGGGATGGGGGTGCCTCGGGGTTCCTGGGTGGGGCTGGGTGTTCTGGCGTGGGTGCTGGCCTGCCCCCCTTGGGGGTGCGGTGCGGGGCTGCGTTGGCTTCTTCGGCGTGGGGGGGGGCGCTGGGGAGGGTGGGGCGGTCCTTGGGTGCCGTGGGCCCGGGAGCCCTGCCGCCGGCCAGTGCAGGGGGCTGGCCGCTGGGGGGGGGCTGGCTTATCATCGCCTTGGGTTCCCTGGAGCCCTCGCTCCTCGACTGGGGGGGCTCCGTCTGAGACCCCCCGCTCCCGTCTGCTGGGGTAGGTGTGCGGTTGTCTTTGGACTGAGTGGCCGGGGGTCTTCCTGGCTCTTGGTGGGCTGCTGGTGGCCTGGGGTTCCGGGGGCTTTCCGTACCTGCCTCTGGCTTCTGATGGGTGGAGCTGCAGCGTTTTGCCCTCATTGGTAAGTACGTTCCATGACACAGACACAAACATGACACAGACACAAACGCCCACTCAATCACAACTCAACAAAATTGTTGGTGTGCGTAACATGCTTTGTTAGTTTTGTTTTTCACACACAAATTTATTTTTGCAAGTATTGATAGTATTTTTTTATATGTTAAAGTGATGAAGTATCTGATTAATAGACTTGTGCTCTTTCCCCTTTTTTTTGCTCCCTTTCTCTCTCCCTTTTTCTTCTCTTTATTTTCCTCTTCTTCAGCCTGTCAGCTCTGGCTGTTACATTGTATGTGGAAAAATAACTCAGATAAATAAAATAAAGGGTTAAAACATCAACAAGAAGAGCCTATTGAGAACCTATAGAGCTCATCTTGAAATAGCAAATATGTTTGGCACAACAACGCATTCAGATCACAGTTCTGCTTGCAAGATCTACCAGACATGACAGGCTAAAAAAAAAAAAAAAAACAAACATTTGCTGATGTCCCAGTCCAGTTAGTAACACATCACTTTTTTTTTTTGTTCAAAGTTTCTTTAATTGTTTTTGTTTTTTTAAACGCACATGAAATTACTTTGAGATACAAATTGTAACTTTCCCAAATCCCACCCCAAACATAGCCCTGCCCTCTTACACCAAGATTATAATAAACACACAATACTCAGTCAGAGAGTGAAGATTACATTATGTGCATAAGCTTTTACACATCACTTTTTTAACTTGAAAATAACTACATTCAGTGTGAAAATTTTGCTCCAGTCGAGCATTTAACAAATCTGCTGGGCAGTTTGTTTGTAAATTGTAACTTGCATGGAGATTTGGCCAGGTGTAAGACACAGTCATGCATACAGCCATGACAAAAACAAAGTACACCCTCTGTTAGTTGGTTAAGGTTTTACAACCAGGAGATCAGAAGATTCTGCCTTTCTTTCAAGTTGACCCCAAAATGTGTTATATCTTTAAAGAAATGAGAAAGAGAATGAATCTACGTGAATACAAAGCTATGAAAAAAAATTTCTACTCAAAATGTATTCAAGTATATTAAAATGGGTCTTGTCAGGACAAATAACAAATGACAACAACCAAAATCATCAACCCTTCACCCCTGTGCTTGACAGTTGGTGTGAGGTGTTTGTACTAATATGCTTGGTTTTCATTAACTGTGGCATCAAACATTCCCAATAGCCAGTCTCGATAGCCGGGAATCGGTCTCCCAGGGCCTCCGCCCTTGGCCACCGCCCGACACACACTGCACCCGACCCCTACGACACCTCCTGCGGGTGGTGGGCCTACAGGAGGGCGGGCCCATGTAACCTCTTCGGACTGCGCCCGGCCGAGCACCACGGGCTAATGCCCGGCCACCAGACGCTCTCCCTTGAGCTCCCGCCCCAGGCCTGGCTCCAGGGTGGGTAAACTGTTCCCTTGCTGTTACAGACATAGGGGTCTTCTGAACCGCTCTTTGTCTGGACCCTCACCCAGGACCAGTTTGCCATGGGAGACCCTACCAGGGGGACAAGCCCCCAGGCAACATAGCTCCTGCAATCACTCGGACACACAAACCCCTCCAGCACGATAAGGTGGCGATTCACGGAGGAGAATAAGAGCACGAATACAAGCGGCAGAAATGAGTTTCCTTCGAAGGGTGGCTGGCCTCTCTCTTAGAGATAAGATGAGGACTGTGGCCATCCGGGAGGGGCTCAGAGTAGAGCCGCTGCTCCTCCACATCGAAAGGAGCCAGTTGAAGTGGCATCTGATTAGGATGCCTCTTGGCCGCCTCTTGGGTGAGGTGTTCCGTGCGTGGTAGACCCAGGACACGCTGGGGAGATTATATCTCTCGGCTGGCCTGGGAACACCTTGGGGTCCCTCCCAGATGAGCTGGAGGAGGTGGCTGGGGAGAGGGAAGCCTGGGCTTCTCTGCTTAGACTCCTGCCCCCACGACCCGGCCCCGGATAAGCGGAAGAGAATGGATGGATGGATGGATGGATGGATGGATGGATGGATGGATGTGGCATCAAACACCTTCACTTTGGTCTTGATTGTCCAAAAGACATCGTTCAAGTCTTGCAGTTTGAGGCTTTCTCCTAGTAACCCTTCTGAACTTTAACATTTGACATGCTACCTGAGGCCTGTAAAGCCTGAGATGTAGTTATTGGGGTTTTTCTGCAGTTTCTCTGAGTGCACGGTCTGATCTTGGTGTGAAATTGCTGAGATGGCCACTCCTGGGAAGATTGGCAACTGTCCTGAAAGTTTTTGTGAATAATGTTTCTCACTGGCTTCAAATAGTTTGGAAATGGTCTTGATGGGCAGGAACAGTTGCTTCTTTTAGATCATTGCTGATGTCCTTCCTCTCTGCCATTGTGTTAACACACAATGGAATCGAGCAAACTGCCCGAATTTCTGTTTATAGAGGTTTTTTTAGATCGGAGTGTCAAACTCAATCACAGGACAGGCCAAAATTGAAGCCACAGTCTGAGTCGAAGCTTAAGATAATTAAGATGCTTCATTATATCAGAGAAAGGCCAACTCACACAGCCACCTTTCAGCCCTGCTGAGTCTTTTCCTTTACTTTTCATGAACTTGACAGATTTCCTCAGGTAGCTCAGCGCACCTGCATGATACAGCACGTCACCAAATTCAGAAGCTATTTCCTCCGAAACTGCCTGTGATTTAAACTTTTGCTTCTTAAATAGTTCACTGCCTGTGTTTCAGTGCAAATTCTGTCTTCAGGACTTTGCTGCGCTGCGTTTCCTGCTGTGTGACGCAGTGATGTCAGTTCACCTGTGCAGGTCTCCCTCTGCATCTTTTCCCGTATCCGTCCCACCAATCCGCTCTTTTCCCCACACACCGCAGGCGGGGAATAGAGACAGATCGTTTACCTCCGATGTCAGCGATCAGGTCCTTTGCCTCCTACCTGTATGGAAAAATCCCTGTTTTCCACTTTTCATTTGGCCATTTTTGGGGGTCAGACTAGCTTTAATGTTGGTGTAAAAAGTGCTGAGTGATGTTTTTAATCCACTGATCACTGATCAGTGTGTCAATGGCAACATGGAAAACGGGTTTGCGTACAGATCTTAACTTCACGGCAGCTGTTTCAGTGCATTGTGGGATTTGTAGTATAAGTGGTGGGAGCACTATTTACCCACGGGCCATTAATAGCTAATCATCTCGGGGGCGCGTATGAAATTATATCAGGCCTTGAGTCTGACACATGTTTTAGATCATTGCTGATGATCAAGTTAATCAAATGAATCTGAGTAGCAATACCTGGCTGCCTCTTAATGGAAGCAGTAAGAGTGCACTTAGTTTTTCACACTGTGCTTCTGCATTTTGGCCTTGTTGTTAAATACATTGTGGCATGCTGTAATAGGTCATGTTTTGGAGCTCATCTGAGGTTCAGTTGACCTCATTTTAAGACCTGGGAAAGGCCAGACTATTTTTTATTATTTCTTCATACATAAAACCTAAGAAATTTTATATATATATAAGATAAGATAGTGTTTATTTGTCACATGCACAGTTATACACAGTACAATGCACAGTGAAATGTATTTTGTACCTGCAACCTTATATACACACACATATAAATAAGAAGAATAAAAATAAAAAAAGTAATTCACACTATACACTATACTCTATATACTATACACTATTCACACTTTTTAAATTATAATATTTACACTGTGCAATAATGGTCCAGTTAGGGCTCAGAGTTGAGCAGACGGATGGCTTGTGGGTAAAAACTCTTCTTCAACCTTTCAGTCTTAGCCCTCAGGCAGCGGTAACGCCGGCCTGATGGGAGCAGGGAGAAGAGAGAGTGTCCGGGGTGGCTGGGCTGTTTTAGGATCTTCATGGCCCTCAGCCTGCACTGCTTGGTGTAAATGTCCTGCAGGTTGGGGAGGGTGGTTCTGATGGTCCGTTCAGCTGAACGAACCACCCTTTTTAGGGCCATGAAGTCCTGCTTGGTGCAGTTTCCCATCCAGGTGGTGATGCTCCCACGCATGATGCTCTCGATGGTGCAGGTGTAAAAGTTCCTGAGCACCTTGAGTGGGAGCTTGAAGTCTCTCAGCCGCCTGAGGAGGTAGAGACGCTGTCTGGCCTTCTTCACAGTGATGTTTATTGTGTGTGTGTGTGTGTGTGTGTGTGTGTGTGTGTGTGTGTGTGTGTGTGTGTGTGTGTGTGTGTGTGTGTGTGTGTGTGTGTGTAGAGAGAGAGAGAGCAGTAAAATATATATCATAAAAGTTAAAAGTCTTGATTTAGCAGTTTAGGACATGTAGTTTTGCAGGTCAAAGAAAATATTGTCATTATCTAGGTAGTAAAATACTTGAGTTTTGTTTTGTTCTGTCTGTTTGCAGCATGTGGATGCAAACCAGATGGCCAGCGAGCAACAGAAACCTTTCTGCCAAAAGAAAGGCATTGTTGCAGCAGATGTATCATTAAAACCCCAAATACACATACACTAATGCACATTACACACTATACACACATGCAGCCATAGCGACACGGGTTTGTTGTGCACCTGCTGTTTTCCACACCTTGTAATAGCCACGGGTGCTGCAGGTCCAAGCAGGCCTGCAATCAGAAAGACAGAGGAGGAGTGAGGGATAGAATTTCACCCAATTTGTCTTTGATGGATGCATTTAGTCCACAGGATGTGTGGACTGCACAGTAACGCATTTGTCATCTTATTGCCAAAAATGATGTAATTCAAGAAAGGAGTGAACCTCCGCAGCGGTGTATGGCTTAAAAACAGCGTGCCTCTGAAATGGGACATCAAAAATCAGGGAGAGTGAGAGGCTAATCAGCCAAAATCTGTTCATATTTGCAGACATTGATAAATTAAAGGAAAAACTGCAAAACTATGTATTTGTCTTCATGCAGTTTTTATTATGAGGTGCTTCTTCTTAAATTATCAAAGAAGGGAATAGAAACTTAAACAAAAACTGACTGCTTGTGAACCATCCTTGCCAGCCAACTGCTCTTAAAAATTTAACGTGGATAAAAGCAGGTGTAGAATCCGAGGCTTTGTTTTATTAGACACAAGTTGAAACAGTGAGTCAGAGCGTGAGAGGGGAGTGAGTGATAAGACAGTGTTGTTTCTCCTCAGTACAATGAATAATGAAAACACTTCATGATAGCGATGAAGAATGTCGCAGTAAATTAAAATATGCATATGAGGTCGCCTTAAAGAGAAGCACCCGAATACCAGACAGCAGACTTTTATTTACCTCCCTATTTTCCTGTTCTGCATATACATGTAATTGCATGAAGGATGTATAGAATTGTATAATTGTATATGGACAGCAAAAAAAGACTAACTGCCTAAAACAGGGCTTACTGGCTCAGTCCAGTGCGGACGTGATTATTGTCTCCCATAGATTTCTGTATATGATTTTTTAAGTGCCCTGTCTCCTCCTCATGTAATGTCTCTGGCATTGATCTTTTGTTCAGCGGCTAGTATTTCCTCACATATAGATCTCCTGGACTAAACTCCCAAACTGTATAGAGTTCAAGACTGTGACGTCACCAAAGCAATACGTCATGGTTCACGCAAGTCTGAGTTGATAATGTAATGTGCAGAGGTAGATGCTGCTTTTGGCTTAGAAATTAGAAACTCATCAGAATGGCGAGCTACATGTTGTAAATTGACACAATGGTACATGTGAAGAGAACGGAGAAGGATTTCTGCATTTTCCAGACTGGAAGCAGCAACAAGGAGCTAAGTCATGGAGCCAACAACACATGGCTTGGGTAGCAGCTGGAAGATGGAAAAACATCACTTTCAACATCCTTTTGGGAAATACGTGTGTGATTACAGCATTGTCATTCTAGTAAGTTGTAATTGAAAGACATTTAAAATGTCGAATGGCTTTTGCTTCATTGCACACCTTTGATGTGGCAGTTATCTTGGCTGTAGCTACATGGCAGCATAGCAAGAATCAAAGTAAATCTTTATGATTTTGTTTTTGGAGAACGGCTTCTGAAATGCAACAGTGTGGTCCTGACTGAGCTATGAGATGTAAAAATATAAACTGAAATGCTTTATCAAAATAAACTGTGTACAAAGTGTCTTTGCAGGATAAAAGATGCAAACATTTTTACATGAGCCATGGCTCAGTGGCTGGAAGTACCTGACTGAGTCCCACACATGTGAATCGGAGCTTAAAATGATTTATAATTCTTAACGTGTTTGATGTGTAGGCACTCACTGGTTTGAGAAAATATCAGGGAACGTGAGCTAAAAAAAAGTGACTGTTCTTTGTTTTCATATGGATCAACCCCTCCTAATACTGTAATACTTCTTTACCTTGATGTCTAGCTCCTCTCTGTATTGTACCGTGCAGCTGATCTTCTCATGGGTCACTTGGGTTGTTTTTTTGTTTGTTTTTTTAGTATTTTAGTGTGCTTTCCTCCTTGTTACCTGTTGGTATCTGTATTTGTTTTGGTTTTGTGTAAACAACAATATGGCAGTATTACACAAATCAGTGGCTGATGCAATGTTGGCTACATCCATCTTTAATATACAGTCTATGGGCTTCACAAGTGGTTCAAATTTAGCTCTTTATTTTTGCACTTTGCTTTCCAGACTTGTCCCAAAACAGACCTGCATAGCTCAATAAATCAATTAAATGTTTGTGGTTTTTCCCAGTACTGTACTGTTGTCTGATAATACCATCCACTTTAAAGATATATGTATTTAGTAACCTGTTCAAGACCAAGCATTTCTTGCAGACAGAAAGATGCACCAGTAATAAAGCTGCTAGGAGTAGTAGTGGTACTCCTGTGAGATTATCTTGTACATGTGTGTGTGAGCAGTGCCTGCATTTAAGCTCACTCCTCTCACTAATGTAAATCAAGATAACACACTGTAGGGAAACAATGAGTTGGAAAGAGATGAAGAGCAGGAACAGATGAGTGAGCATAAATAAGTGATGGGCTGTTGAAAGGGTGCTGTTTGTCTGTAGGGTTATCTACAGGGACTATCCTTTAAACACACACACACACACACACACACACACACACACACACACACACACACACATGCTCATACTCAGGGAGAGGACAAGAAAGGAGGAGGCAACAGGAGAGAGAGATAAGCTCTTAGCCTTTACTGAGGCGCTTCGCTTGTCAGCACATATCTGCCTCAAAGCAGCATGAAGAGCTGGGATGAGACTAACTGAAAAAGGTGTGAGTGAGCTAGAGTTAATGAGAGACAAAGAGTGTGTGTGTGTGTGTGTGTGTGAGAGAGGGAGAGAGAGAGAGAGCGAAAGAAGAGGGAGGGGGCTTCTCATCCTTGCTCTCTCTTAAAGACAGAGCCAGTTGCTCTCTCCACTCAGAGGTACCGCAGGCTGAAGAGGAAAGAGCTGGAAACTCTGTCTCTCTGTTTAGCTACAGTATCTGTCTCACTACCTCGTGTCCCCCTCTTTGCCTCCAGGTGATCACTCCGTTCCGTAGGCTCATCCTCTGTGCTGAGAACAGGAAAGAGATGGAGGACTGGATCAGCTCGCTCAAGTCCGTCCAGTCCAGAGAGCATTATGAGGTAAGGTCCCATTCAACAGATTCAAGTGTGTGTGTGTGTGTTTGTGTGTGTGTGTGTGTGTGTGTTTGACAGTTATGGGGGTGGGATACAGAGAGAAACAGGGAGTCTTAGGAGATAGGGCTGCAGCAACAACAAACCTCATGTTCTTTTGGAGATTTTATCCCACCAAAGCTGTGGGATATCTGGGATAGTGTTATATGAATATTATGAAAACCTAAATCTAGATTTAAAAAAAAAAAAAAAAGCCCTGACGGTCATGTTAATATGGCAAGAATAGGAATAAAATTCAAATTTAAGGCAGCTGGGGAACTAAGAAGTTTATGTTGAGACGTGGAGCTCCAAAGCACATGTGTAATCCGCATGTAGTCACAGGTCAGAGTAACAGTAAAAAAAGTATACTGACAGGTCTTATTCTGCTAATTCTTTTGAGCAATGAAAATACTCGATATCAGCACCTATTTGCAAGCTTATTTTTTAAAAATTCAGGACAGTGTTTCTTGAAGGATCTATAAAACAGTTTACCAGTATTAAAAGTGATCAGAAGTGCTCAGCATATTCCACTGTCAACAGAAGATGTAAGGAGGACTGTAAAGCCGGGCTGTGTGCTGACAGCGAGGTGATGTGGCGAGCACAGGAAGAAAGCTGTGCTGCATTTTAATGCCTTTGATTTGAGAGGAAAATCTTATATAAGACCCCATCCCTCACCCCCTTACTGCACTGCAGTGCAGCACCAACCCCAGAGCTCACACAAAACAGGGAACACGCGTGTTCACACACACACACACACACAAACACACTCCTGCCGAGATGTCTGCACAACAGCATTTAATTGCCGTGGCACTGTAAGAATACAAGTGTCCCAGTTTGCAAGCACCTGTTACAGTTGTACTTGCAAAGCACCAACTGTATCCAGGGCTGCGCCAACTACTGCAGACGCAACGCCCACATGGGTACACTACACTGTGGCTCCACCGTTGGCTCTCTCCATGTGCTAATGAGAACAGAGGTATCCAGTTTACCTGACCTGGGTGTGTAGCTTTTTGTAAAACCGCTGAGCAGCAGTCACACTAACAGCTCTCAGGAAGTAGAGGCTCTCTGCTGTGGAGGATCTTTTCTTATCCACTTTCCTGGGTAATGTTGTCATAAAGCTGCTATACAGCCATTAAGGGAAAGTGAATTATTGTTATTATAAAAGAAAGCTAGTACACAAGAAA
Source organism: Archocentrus centrarchus (assembly GCF_007364275.1). Taxonomy (NCBI): domain Eukaryota; kingdom Metazoa; phylum Chordata; class Actinopteri; order Cichliformes; family Cichlidae; genus Archocentrus; species Archocentrus centrarchus. The sequence goes on from NC_044366.1 coordinate 33,844,011, forward strand.
TGAGTGAATTATTAATTGTCTGCATTTTTTTTCTTTGTTGATGTCCCTTCCATTCCAGTGCCGTCAACCTGTTTTTAATCATGTCTTTTGCCAGACAGCCCAGTTTAATGTGGAACATTTCTCAGGGATGCACAACTGGTACGCCTGCTCCCATGCACGGCCCACGTTTTGCAACGTCTGTAAAGACAGTTTGTCTGGGGTCACATCTCACGGCCTCTCCTGTGAAGGTAAGCACAAACACACTCAGAGCCAGGCATGCTTACTGTCAAACATGGTGGTAATTAGAGGGCAGCACGGTGGCACGATGGTTGGTTTGAATCCACCTTGGCCGGGGACTTTCTGTGTGGAGTTTGCATGTTCTCCCTGAGGCTGTGTGGGTTTTCCCTGGTACTCCGGCTTCCTCCCACATTCCAAAGATACGGGGTTAGGCTGATTCTAAATTGTCCATAGGTGTGAATGGTTGTCTGTCTCTCTGTGTTAGCCTGGCCACCTGTCCAGAGTGCACCCTGCCTCTTGCCCTATGACAGGTGGGATAGGCTTCACCTATCCTACACTAAGCTCTGTTTTTGGACATCAGAAAATCTGATGTGAAAGGAGAGACTTTGACTACGGTTACACCAGTATTCTTCCAGATACAATTCAGATACGATTCAGTTCTAGTACCTTAGCTCCAAATACTAGCTGCAGAGACTGAGTACTGATCCAGTCCCAGTGTTGAATTAATAAGCTGTATTCCTCACTGTCATCAGGCTCCACTTAAACATTGTTGTCCTTACTTTGTAAAGGACAAAGTGTAACTAATAAATACATCAACTAATATATATTTACTGAATTGTTGCTTGTCAGTTATTATTCACCTAAGTTTTTGGCACTAGCTTCATTTCCGGTGGCTGTAAGAATCTATAGGCTACTCAATAATGCTGCCAGTTGCAGTCAGCTAGTTTCTCCTTTCCGTGATCTTTCTGCAAGTGCACTTCCTCACACACACGTGAAACACCTATGGAGTGGAGCTAACAAGAGAAAGGTGAAGTGAAATAATATTAAGTTAACACTGAGTTGACAACAGCATAATGCTACACTGAGTGCAGTAAAAGCTTCAGAAGATGAAAAGAGTGCAAGGAAGAGAGAGGGAGAACGAGAGAGCCGACAGGGAAAAGCATTTGTCGTCTGAGCTTTTCACTCGTGCCAACTTTTGGCCACAAACTACTGTGAACACTGAAAGAAGGCCGTTGGTGTAGGAGGCATGAAATCCTTCCAAACTGCTGATCCTTTGCTGGTAGCTTTCTCTGTGCTACCTTAGCTATTCTGCTGACAACCGATGCACTGCTGCTAATGCCGTGGCTGTCAGCTTTTGGATCACTGGAGCTTCGGAATTTTTCTCTGAAACAAGGCATGAAGTGCCTCTGATTGGGTTGTTTTTAGGAGGTTAGGTTGAAACATGACTCACAGAGAATGATAACTGGTTGGTTTAAGCATGGCCCTGGCTGTCATCAGTGGAGAGAGACAGGAAATGGGGGAAAGATACAGGGGAAGACACGCAGGCAAATTGGCGACTGGCCGGGACCTGCGCTGCCCGCACTGCAACACGGCATATGTATGTGGTCGCCGGCTTCACCACTAAGCCACCCAGGCGCCCCCAAATTCTGTAACTTTTTAAATATTTTTTGCCTACTGTAGCTCTAATGTACCTAGTGTAGCTATGGTTGTAGTAATTTGTATAACCAAGGACTCACAAAAAGTCCTCTGTGTGAATGTCAGGCAGCAAAATGTGAACTCACTGCAGCTTTTAAAGAAAATTAGCCTCATTCATCTGGATAGGTGATTATATGCAACTATTACAATAAGCGGTAAACAGTAACTACTGTAATTTGAGTTGTTATATTTATAAATGTCATACAAAAACATTACCTGTGCTCCTGCACTCTGTCTCCCAACTCAAGAAACAGCTGTGCTTTGAGGAAAAGTGTTTAACTACATGCATGCCAGTCTGCCCAGCACAGTTCCTGATAATTACGTTAGGGTCAATTTGCAGAGCAGCTAGTCACGACTCGAGTCTCTCTCCTGCATTCTGTCTTTATTGTGCAGAAGAACACTTAACGTTATACATCCTTTCTCTTCTTAACTTGCACAAACCATTTTATCTTGATCGGTGCTACCTCTCCAACACAAGCACACCCTGAATGGAAAGCTCACCACAGCCTCACACAGTAAACAAATATGTGATCAAATGCTGATGATGCTATTTCTCTGAAGTGCTGTAGAGGGTCCACATTTGAGTCACCGTGGACTTCTGTGGAATTAGGGTCAGCTGGCAAGTATCTCCAGGTGGAGATCCCTGTTGAAGTTAGTAGCTGCTGTGGATAGTTCATTTCTGTTGATCCTAATGTAATGATTTTTTTTTTTTAGTTTTTTTTCTAGCTCATGGTTGTTGCCCTAATATGAGTTGTTTTGTACAAGTATTTGCTTCACTTGAAGCTCATTTATTTTCTGTCTGTGTATATATACTATTATAATAGTAGTAAATATATAATAAAGATGGCAAATTTCATATTATAAAGTCAGTATATGTATAAGTAATCCCTGTGAAACTAAAGCTCAGGCTTCAGGCTGCTTCAAACACTCAGCCTCAGATTGCTCTTTTTTTTTAAACTCGTGGCTGTGTCGTGCTGGTGAGAGTGGTTACTCCTAATATGGTCGTCTCATCTGGAGAAGCAAGGAAGCTAAAACCACTTGTTTAATGCAGAGGATGAACTGAGGGGCTGCACCAAGACCCAGTATAAGATAAATAAAAATTATTTTGAACTGTGAATCACGCAGCGGTATTTGGTAGAGTCTAAGCATAAATTTATAGAGCTGGAAATGGGCACAATAAGTCTTCTTTAATGAGAATTAGCAGGTTGAAATGAAGCTGAATTGTCCTGTAAAGAGTTTGTTTTTAGAAACAGTGTTTTCTTACATAACTCCCTTTCCTGGCTCCTGCTTTTGAGATCAGACACCGTGTAGTATTGTAGCAGATGATTTAGCTTTGGAAGCAAAGCCTGTGAGTTGGCAGGTCTGTAGGTACTTTGGGAGGCCTATATGGCTATTTTACGTAAGGACCGGTGAGTCACTGAAGTGAGAAAATTCTTTTCTTGAGTGTCTGCCCAGGTGCAGCAGATTGGATGTACCTGAGCCAACAAGAGTCTTTGAAATACACTGGGTTGTGGAGCGGGATGCCCATCAAACTCACAGCCAGCATATGTATGACTGTCACCCTGTATTCATATGCTTTCATGCCATATTGTGTGTTAGATAAGCGTTGACTCAGACTACTTTAAAAAAATTGCATTTCATTTGCCTCCAATTGCCCTTAACAGGGAAAAAACTGATAAAGGATCATGAATGACACCCTGTCTCCTCACCTCATCTGTGAAGGAACAGAGAAGTGTGTGTGTGTGTGTGTGTGTGTGGAGGGGGGGGGGGGGTTGATGTGGGGAGGCTGACACTTTTTTTTTTTTAACTTTCTTCTAGCCGCTGTAAAGTGTTATTGACAGGCAGCCGAGCATAATGAGCACCATCTGCATATCCTCTCACTCTAATTTTGCTAATGTTCCCCTGTGAGCGTGTGCATGTGTAACTCAGTCCCGTGTGTGCGCCTACATGTGTGCTGGGTTTGGTGTATACGTGTGGAGGCAGTGAGAGCCTCTCCACTCAGTGCTCATTATCCTCTCATATCCAGAGCAGAAGGCAAAAGAGAGAGACAGAGAGAGAAAGACCAAATCATTAGAGCAGTATCTAACTCTTGTTATTTGAATCAGCTTATCTTGTGTCACACATACACAAGCAATAATAGGAAGGTGCAGTTGAGATTATGGGGTCTTCATTACATCACTGACAGAAGCCTTACATCAGGTACAGGGTACCTAACAAACCAGGCATCCATGGATGTTATTTTTTGGAATCTAGTTGACCAAATATATCCCAATTTAGTTAAGTAGCAGAGGCGAGTGTTAATCAGTTTCAGCTGCTTTGGTGTTAATGAAATTAACAACAAGTGCACTAAAAGGGCAACAGTGAGACAACCCCCAAAACACGAATGTTTTACAGGTGGAGGCCGAGGACATTTTTCCCTCCTCATCTTTTCTGTTTTTTCGCTAGTTTTGCATTTGGCTAGGCTCAGTGTCACTATAGCATGAGGTGGTACCTGGACCCAACAGAGGCTGCACAGGCAGTCCAACTCCTCCAGGATGGCACATCATTACGTGCCATTGCCAGAAGGTTTGCTGTGTCTCCCAGCACAGTCTCAAGAGCATGGAGGAGATTTCAGGAGACAGGCAGTTACACTAGGAGAGCTGGACAGGGCCGTAGAAGGTCCTTAACCCATCAGCAAGCCTGATATCGTCTTCTTTGTGCAGATGCTTCTCCTCTCAGACCTGAACTAGGAGGAGATCCCCCAGGACACCATCTGTTGTCTAATTTGGAGCATGCCCTGATGCTCTCAGGCATGCATACAAACACATGGCAGCCACACATACTACTGAGTACCATTTTTAGTTGCTGCAACAAATTTTTGTAGGTTGATAATTTTCATTTCTATGAAATGATGTGGAATCCTTTCATTCCAAATACATTACCCAGCCCATATCAGTATAGATATCCAGCATGATTTTTTTCTCCTTTTGCCTGAATAGGTTTCCTCTGGGTACTCTGGCTTCCGCCCACAGTCCAAAAGCATGCATATTAGGTTAACTGGTGATTCTGAATTGGCTGTAGGAGTGAAGGTTGTCTGTCTCTATGTGTTAGCCTGGTGACCTGTCCAGGGTGTACCCCGCCTCTGGCCCTGTGACAGCTGGAATAGGCTCCAGCCCTCCTGCAACCCTGAACTGAATAAGTGCCCTAGTCTTTGTGACCATGTCTCAAAGACATTATTCTAGTGCAGTAACACAGTCCCATTAATAGCTGCATTTTGGAAGACACATGTAATAGTGCCTAACAAGGGAAGTAAAACAAAGAAGCATGAAAGTCACTGTGCGCGTGTGCACACTGATGAGAAAGACAGGGAGAGGTGTTCTCCCTGTGTGCCGATTTATGTGTAGAAGTGTGACTAAAACCCTGAAACACTAGAACCGACTCTGCTCGCTGTAAAAAGGAAAACGATGTATCCTAATCCATCTTACATCAGTATTCTCCTCCTCCCTCCTTCCAAGGCTTGTTTCAGTAAAATACCAGTATTACTGCAGAGCAGGAATATGTGGGGTTTGGCTCTAAACACTCAGAGTGAGCACTGAGTAAAGAGTTACTCCTAGTGGCAACTATCACACCCATTGGGCCCAAAATACATGCTTTTCAGTGCTGACTTTAGCACAGTTTAAAATAAATTTCCTGCCACAAACCTTAGTAACTTGTGGTTGTGTGATTCATTAAATTGTATCCTCACTTGGAGCAGATGAGTTGCTCATTAGCGCAGACTGATTCTGTCTGATTCCAGTGTGTTGGCAACCTGTCTGCTGTTTATAAATTCAGTGGCAATTGCAGACTTTTGCCAGTCTGATTACTTGTAGTCAGTCTGAGCTGGACAAAGACAGGTTGCCTCCTACCATGTGACCCGTGGACTCACCTTGTGAGAAAATTTGATCATCCAGAGGTTAAGGGTATTGCACATTCAACCTCTGGTAACCAACTGGTTGGCACAACTACTTGTAGTTGGTCCAAAACAGCAAAAAATTCAGTGCAATCAGTTGGCAACCACCAGGTTTTCATGGTCTCACGGAGGTTGCCAATCAGTTTTTTCCTCTAGTCTGACTGGGGCTTAAGACCAGTTCTTGTGTAATTTGGCACACCTCAGCCTTTTATCACTGTTCCCCTTCCTTAAGAATGGCTTCTTGACAGCCACCCTTCCACTGAGACCATATCTGATGAGGCTTCAGTGAACAGCAGATGGATCGTGAAGGGCCAGATGCATCTCTCAGGTCCTGTGTCAGGTCTTTGCTGGATTATTTTCCCTGTTTCTTAAAGACATGGCTGTCACATACTGTTCATCTGCCATAGATAGATTTTCAGGCTCATCTCTTCTTCTTTTGTCCTCCACTTGTTCCGTTTCCTCACAATTTTAATCTTTACAACATGCTGAGATATGCCAAGTTTTTGGCTAATACGTCTTCAAGAATCACTTTTGTGGTACAAAAATACTATTTTATGCCTGTCGAACTGTGTTATCTTTGCCATTTTTTTAATAGATTCAACCAAAGAAATGGCAACAAATTATCTGTTTTTGCGACAGGCTGCAGTAACAAAGTGCCGAAAGATACAATTTAAAATTGGTTGTCTGTGTAGACATAACAATGGTTCAAGTGTTTTTTTTTCATGCTTGAATGATTCATAGGTCAGTGTTAAGTGGTTTAACAGTCAAAAAAAACATTCCTCTGAAAATGGTCAGGTACAAGGACTGGACTGAAAATGAATGAAAATGCAATCAGTGTCCAAAGAAAAACTTTGAAAGACCTAGTCGTACCATTCAGGTGTGTATGTTCCATTTTTACAGTTGTTTCGGTGTTCACACCTCTTTAGCTCTTTGCAGTGGTTAGCACCTGCTGAGGGAATATTACTGTGAGGAACCGTCTGCAGGGATAGGCTCCACCCTGACAACTGTAGTCTGATAAGCAATGAAGATTAAAAAGATTGAAGAGACATTTAGATATAAAAGGACATTGTTTTAACCAGACCTGTTCCAAACATGTATTTCTACAAATTTTTGCAGGATGGCTAATTCATTTGCGTTCTGTAAAAAAGATTGGCACAATTAATTCAAAATACTTTCGTTAACATGTTGTGTGTTTGCTGAATCAGAGTACGATGAAGTGAGAGGCAGTGAGAAGGGGAGGATCACTCATAAGAATGAGAGAAACAGTATGTGAGAATGGGAGACAAGAATATAGAGAGGCAAGCGCAGAAGACAGTTTTATTAAACTTTCAGGGCAGAATGCCAAACAGTTTCACAGCAATCAGCGCGGCTTAAATTTCCCTTCGATTTCCTGTACAGGGCAGTCAGTGGGGATTGATTTGCGCTACCTACCCATAAACACACACACACACAAACAGACAAAATTCTGTCTGTATTTCACCCTTACACAGACAGACTGTTTTCTCCTAGTCTGGTTTGTGACGGCTCAGTGTATGGCCATTAACAGGCGGTGGTATTATGTCCTCAGAATTCTCTTAACGTTCTACTAATGCTCTCTAACAGCATTTAGTGGTAGATTGAAACATTGATTGTTGCTCCCGGATATGACTTTGGCTCAGTCTATAGTGTATGTGTGTGGCATGCCTAATGATGAGGTTTTGTGTGTGTGTGTGTGTGTGTGTGTGTATGGGGGTGGTGGTGGTGGAGGTAGCTGGAAGCAAAGTTCCCCATAGTACAGACATTATTCATAAGTCCGCTAAGTGCCTCATCTCTACAGGAGAAAGAGTCCAAAGCAGTCTCCATCTGTCTGTGCTGTTTCATAAGAAACATTCATGCTATATTTACACTTCCCTCTTCATTCCTATTTAGAGCGGCCAGCATTAAGCACATTTAAGTCCCTTCTTCTGCTTCTTGTTTATATGGAACAAACGTTGATAGATTGGATAAGATGTTGCCATGTAGAGAAGGATCTTTGTCATTATCCTGACTGTCTGTCATTAGCCCCTTTCACCTCACCTCCTTGTCATTGTCACAAAGCCCAGATGACATTTCACTCTGAGACACCTACTTGTAGCTTGGTGTTTACACTGATCAAGTAGAAAAAATGCTACCAGCCCCGAACCCTCTGAAGCCTCATAGTTCTCTTTGTTGAGTGAATGTCCATTCAAGGTTCCTTCTTGTTGTACTTTCTGTTTCCATCACTCTTTACCTCCTCCAGCATGGGGGGAATATTTCTATTGCTGGGTAGAGCTTTCCAGAATTATTCCCATTGTTGAACCATGCACCCTTTCATCTGTCTGAGAGAACTAGCATCTACCCAGGAACCAAAGAAAACCAAATTGCTGTCTTCTTCCTTTTTTGGTTTATTTGACTTATTTGAGCCATTGTTTTCTAGATTTTCTGGAAGACATACAGTAAATAGGTAGTGAAAGTAAGGCTGCCAATAAAAACTGATAAAATCATTGTTCTGTGGCCACTACATTATGCAATAGACATTTATGCCATAAAGTCAGAAACTTCAGTCATTTCAGTTGAATAGTCAGGTATTTGAAAAGAAGACTAATAATACTCTCATATATTTCCATTCAGTAAGAAGCTGAAGAAGAACATCCATTTTCCATTTCTTGAGACATTTAGCTTAATTTAGCAAAAACACTGGATACAGGAGACAAACACCTCCCATGATTCTGTTACAAACTGCCTACCAAATGCATCCAACCAAGTTAAAATGCTTGGTCTCATATGGGGTACTGCAGCTCAGGAGGAAGGTTGATGGGTCAATCCCTGGCTCCTCTAATCTGCATGTTGAAGTTCGTACATCGGGTTTTCCGGTGGGTTAATTTGGCTTGTGGCAAAAAGTGCTTTGAGTGCTGTATACACTTTATTGCCAAAACTATTCACTCACCCATCCAAATCATTGAATTCAGGTGTTCCAGTCACTTCCACGGCCACAGGTGTATAAATCAAGCACCTAGGCATGCAGACTGTTTCTACAAACATTTCTAAAAGAATGAGTCACTCTCAGGAGCTCAGTCATCCAGTCATGAAATTTCCTCACTACTAAATATTCCACAGTCAGCTGTTAGTGGAAGTGATTGGGAACAACAGCAGCTCAGCCACCAAGTGGTAGGCCACATAAAATCAGTGGGGTCGAGGTGCCGAGGCGCATAGTGTGCAGAGGTCACCAAGTTTCTGCAGTCAATCACTACAGCCCTCCAAACGTCATGTGGCCTTCAGCTCAAGAACAGTGCAGGGCTTTCAAATTATGCCTGCGCCAGGCGCATTTTCCACCCACTTCACCACTCTGTGCCATCTACTTTTTAATTTTCCTAAATAAAATTTTTTGCGCCGTCTGCCGTCTCCATTTCCAGCACCATGTGGACACACTGGCAATATTTACATTCTTTCAATCTGAGCCATTTGATTGGTTCACAACTGCCATGTGACTATTCATATCATCTGCTGCCGTCATGGCTTCGGTCTCTGTCATAAGGTGCCTGCTACTTTGGCATGGCCCCCTGTTACTCCAAAACAATTTGAAAGCCCTGCAGTTTGTAGAGAGCTTCATGGAATGGGTTTCCATGGCCGAGCAGCTGCATCCAAACCTTACATCATCACGTGCAAGGCAAGTGTTGGATGCAGTGGTGTAAAGCACGCTGCTGCTGGACTCTAGAGCAGTGAATTTGTGTTCTCTGGAGTGATGAATCACACTTCTCCATCTGGCAATCTGATGGATGAGTCTGGGTTTGGTGGTTGCCAGGACAATGATACTTGTCTGACTGCATTGTGCCAAGTGTAAAGTTTGGTGGAGGGGGGATTATGGTGTGGGGGTGTTTTTCAGGAGTTGGGCTCGGCCCCTTAGTTCCAGTGAGAGGAACTCTTAATGCTTCAGCATACCAAAACATTTTGGACAATTTCAAGCTCCCAACTTTGTGGGAACAGTTTGGGGATGGGCCCTTCCTGTTCCAACATGACTGCACACCAGTGCACAAAGCAGCTCCATAAAGACATGGATGAGTGAGTTTGGTGTGAAACAACTTGACTGGCCTGCACAGAGTCCTGACCTCAGCCTGATAGAACACCTCTTCCCATAAACACTCCTAAACCTTGTGGAAAGCCTTCCCAGAAGAGTTGAAGCTGTTGCAGCTTCAAAGGGCCGACATCATAAGAATGGGATGTCACTCAAGTTCATATGTGTGTGAAGCCAGATGAGTAAATACTTTTGCCAATAGAGTGTAAGTAGCACTGCATTTCCTATATGTCTGTACAAGAAAATATATAAAATATAAAAGTGATCAATTATGAGTAATAATTTTATGGAATTAATAGGCCTCATTCACAAACAGTGCGCAGAAATTGGATTTGTCAAAATTCAGAACTAAGGCCTTGTGTTCACACAAATAATAAGGCTTGGCAGGCTTAGAAATGAACTAAATACATATTAAATCTGTAGGGGCTAAATTTACTAATGCACTGTCCAAATATAAAGAAACATGAAAGTCATGTTGGATGTCACCACTTTTACCCAGATTTCTTGGCAAAATCCCACTTTTGGTTATTTGTCCTATAAAACTGGGCCAACAATTCAGGTAATTCTTGCCCTCAATCTGCTTCCTTCATTTTCATCTAGCTTGTTATCCGTTTTTTCACATTACTTGTATGTGTTGTGTGCCTGCTCTTTTGATGTGAGGGTTATGGTGCAGTTGAATACATGTACCGGGCATTTCTTTTCACCTGGTGACTGGGCTGAAGCAACAGAAGCACATGCAGTATGTGAATCACTGTCCGCTCCAGAGGCTGTACAGAGGTGCCATTTTAACACAGTAATCCAGGCATAATTGGCAGATAGGTTTAATATGGTGCAGGAGCTGCCTGTTATTTATTTGTTGGTCTGACTTTACACTGCGCTTTGCTGAATACCGATAAATAGACTGAGACCTGTGATGTGGCGCTAAGTCACCTGGCTTTGCTTCTGTCAGATAAATGCAGATTAGATTAGTGTTTACGCACACATTAGGCCGCTCTTTAAGGCTTAATTAATTAGAACACTGAGTGTGTCTGTTTCTGAATCATTCGTCAGTGTTTTTCAGTCTGTGAAAAGACTTTAGGAGCTTCATAAAATTTTGTGCAAAATGTGCCTAGAGACCTTTCAAGCTGACATCTTAAATTGGTGAGTAATAAACGGTTTATTTCCTTGAAGTCTTATGGGGAGATTATCTGGATCAGTGTTTGATTAGTGAAGTGTTATTCTTCTGTAATTTGGTCCTCTAATGTGATGCTGCTGAACAGCGACTGTAACAGTGACCACTGTCAGACTGACATGCAGCATCTGTGTTTTGCAGTGTGCAAATTCAAAGCGCACAAACGCTGTGCTGTCAGAGCCACTAACAACTGTAAATGGACGACCCTGGCCTCCATAGGCAAAGACATCATTGAGGATGAGGATGGGGTAAGTTTGTTCAAAACTGGTCTTCACTGAAAGGCAAGAAAGTTCTTGTAATATAATTTTCTGCTTAATATAATGTGGAGGCCTTTCTCTTGAGTAACCAAGGAGACTATGGGAACACAGTGAAGCATTCAGTTGTATTGTTTTCCCATAAGAACAGCATTTTTCTGCCTGAAATATGCTGTTCTTTTGGGAAATCCTAGTAAAAATGACTGATTGAAGCAGACAGTGGTAACCAATTTCTCTTTTGTGTGTGTGTGTGTGTGTGTGTGTGTGTGTGTGTGTGTGTGTGTGTGTGTGTGTGTCTGAAACCTACAGATTGCGATGCCTCACCAGTGGTTGGAAGGCAACCTGCCTGTCAGTGCCAAGTGTGCCGTGTGTGATAAGACGTGTGGCAGCGTGCTGAGACTGCAGGACTGGCGCTGCCTCTGGTGCAAAGCTATGGTAAAGCATCTGTCACATGCACCAATCACACACAGCAATAAAACCATCTGGTTAATTTTATGTAGGTCTCCTGTTGTGCTAAAGCTCTGATCCAGGCATGGACACACAGGGTCTTGAGGTTTTCTTTTTCACTGGGATGATGGTAGCGCTTGGGCTTGTCCTGGCACACACACTAACATTACAATTAATATACCAGTGAAGTTATTAACTGACAAAATTTAAATTAAGACTCAATTTTCCAGCATTGTCCCTCCATTAGCAGATATTAAATCAGTAATTTAAAAAAAAGCACAGACATGTAGAAGGCAGGCAACATGTATCATTCAGCCTGTTTAATTGAAATCATAATACCCAATGGGAATTTTATGCCGTTGCTGCATTCTTTGTTTACGAGAGAAAAAAAGTAGTCTAGCATCTATAATCTGCTTAGAGTTTGAATTCCCCGTATTTGGTGTTGTTCTTCTAGGTGCACACAGCCTGTATGGACCTGTATCCTCGCAAGTGTCCTCTAGGTCAATGCAAAGTCTCCATCATCCCCCCTACTGCTCTCAACAGCATCGACTCAGACGGTAGGCGACACACACACACAATCACCCGTGCAATCTTGCCTACTCACTCCAAGGGTCAGAGGCACCTGTGAGCAATCATTAGTTTTCAGAGGTGAATAAATGAGATTTTGCCCTTACTTGGTCAGCTGATGACTTCTCTTTGAACTTTGACCTTTTGCTCTATCATAAACGAAACGACAGTGGCAGAGAGGATGATTCATTCTGGTTCAGTCAAGGCACCGTTGTCCACCCAGGGACACAGCTACTGACACGTCCCCTTTCTCAATACTCCCTCCTCTGGAGCGTGAGAATAGAGAAAATAACAATAAAATTATTTTCCCCTCTGATCTCACACTGTGAAATTATTTATTTATTTATGTGTTTATTAATTTATTTAAACCCTTTGTTGTTTCCAAACTCTCTGATAAACTCTTCATTATTATTGTGTGTGCACTTTATCTCTCCAGAAATGTGCAACGTTCTCATATTCTGTAAAAACCCACGAACAGCAGAGGATATGACGCTGTAGCGGTTTTTTTATTTGCTTTGTTAAACATAAACTGCTGTCTGAAAATAAAGGGGAAAAGAACAGGCCTAAAACATGAATTAAAATAAATGAAAGAACAGTTACTATCAGTTTTCTTTTCCATATGGAATACAGGATAAGGTGTTAATACAGGGACATGACGAGGTACTGCATGTGTTCCAGGAAACTGCCTGTTTCTCGTATAGTGTGATGGTTGAAAGTAGACCCATGTGACAGTCACACACCTTTCTTCAAATAGTTCGTCTCACAAGATGAGTGCATGTGTTAAAAAAAAAAACACTAATGTGATAATGATGCTTCTCTGCAAGAGGATGCAAACTACCATCAGACTCTATTCATGATCTCAACATAAAGACAGACTTTATATATGTGTGTGTGTGTGTGTGTGTGTGCACACGCGTGCGCGTGTGTGTGTTTGTTTCCCAGAGTTCACGTTAAACCCATTTTAGATGAAGATCAGCACATGAGAGGCAGACTCAGATAAGCATGTGGGATTGGATTACTGTTGCTGGATCTATTGCTCTTTCTCTGTCTCTTTCACAAATCACACACGCGCGCGCGCACGCACACACACACACACACACCTATATGTAGTACACACAGTCCACTCAGTCTTTGAAAAGCTGGCATCTGCTAATTGGTAGATGGATGGTGGAAAGATGGAGAATGGGAGGATGGAGAATCCAGATGAACAAGGACGAGGACAAGATACAAGCAGAGAAAGGGAGAGGGCTAATAAACGGGAAGATATATGCTTTGCTTCTCTCTCTCTCTCTCTCTCTCTCTCTCTCTCTCTCTGTCTCCCTCGCTCTCTCTTGCTCGCTCTGTCCTTCACTCTCTCATCATCTCCTCACGTGCCAGGATCTCCTCTGCTCAAACACAGGCTGAAAAGAGGGGGAGTTTGGTTGTAATTGGCTGGGGGCAGACTGTAGCACGTGCCAGAGTGTCGTGACTCCCTGCTTTTTCTTCCTCTCTCCTCCACTTCCATGCACCCTCCCTCTGTTCATCCTTTGCAGAAACAATCATGGAGAGAGTGACCCAGAAAGGACCATAAATCAAAGATTGTAGGGGGAGAGATTAAAGAGCACAAGGAAGATGTGAAGCAGGATGAATGTTGCCATGGTGGGGTCTGGGGTGGGGGTGCATTCCCATACATTTAGGGTGGGAGCCCTAATACACACAAAGCTTTCACCACAGAGGCAGTGTTCAGATTACAGTTGGTGGTTGCATTACCTCCCCTAGATCAGTATGTGTGCTTGTTTTGTCCTCTACTGCACAGCAAACACGTGCTCGTGGCATGTGCTTAGCTCATCCTATGCATTATTATGCTCGATCTCACACACGCGACTTTGATGAGGTTGTTTGGCGACGACAGAGCTGGTTCACACCACCTGCTCCAGCACTGCTGCTCCAGTTTAAGTCACACCATGTTAACACATTTTGGAACATTAAAACATCAAGTTGAGTCAGCTTTGTTAGCAGAAATCACAGGTTAAAGATATTAAAGACAACAGCTTTGTTTTCTTTTATTCAGTTTTTAGCCCTTCAGCTTTGATCAAATAAAACTCTTAAAAATCAAATAAAGCTTGAATGTGTATGGATGAAGTATTAGGAGGAGCAACAGACAGAATGTGTGTACCGAACATAGACTGCAGATAAAAGATGGCCATAGCCACGATGAGGTCAAATATTTGTTTGTGGACTGTGTGAATCCTCAGTATTAGCATAAGAAGTGGCCGTATTTAAGCAAGAGGGTGCAGTGCTAAGTTATCACTTAATGCTAGCAAGCTTGGTTATCAAACTGCATTATTAAACTATATGGATGCAGCTCATAGACATCCATAATTAATAGTATTTTAATAATCATAATTTTACTATGGTAATTAATACTAAATAACAGCCTAGTCATACAGCAGGACCTGTTATTTGTCAGATAATAACATTATACTGCTCAAAAACACAGATAAGAGCTCCATTTCAGTGATTCCAGTTATCAGAGCAGGCAGCAATCAGCTTATGTTGGCACACCAGTTAAAAGCAGCAACACCTCTAACTTTGAAACCCTGACAATATTCAGGCAGGTGATATTTTATTTTTATTAAAATATGGAGTTGATATCTAGGGAAAACTATCCATAGAGACCAAAAATGTTTTCTTACGTGGCTGTGAAGGTGTTTTTGTTTTTTTTTTAGTGCTGTGAAGTTGGGCATTTAAACATGGATGTACATGGGGGTTGACTCACTTTTGGAATCATACTCAAGTGGCCATTAGAGAAACTGCAGTTTATAGACCTGACATAGAACTGACCAAAATATGATTATGTGTGTCATATGGCCCCTTCTTCACTGTGGACACTACACACACACACACACACACACACACACACACAGAAAGAAATTTCAATCAAATCCACAGCAGCTAGCCATGCAGGTCATTTTTCCATGTGAATTTCACTGCTTCCAGTCTGGTGAAATAAAGCCATGTTGAATTTTGTTGTTCCTGCTGCTGCCATGACTCCTCAGGCTTCTGGAAGGCCACCTGTCCTCCGTCATGTGCCAGTCCCCTTCTGGTCTTCGTCAACTCCAAAAGTGGCGACAACCAGGGAGTGAAGTTCCTACGACGCTTCAAGCAGCTTCTGAACCCGGCTCAAGTCTTTGACCTGGTCAATGGTGGGCCACACCTTGGGTGAGGAAAACACCTGCAAACAACCTTCATAAATATGAACGTGCACTGCATTTTGTTATTGGGCTTTAGTTGAAACCTGATCCTGCAGAATAAGTGGCTGTGTTGTGTTTTTCAGTCTGCGCCTGTTTCAGAAGTTTGACAATTTCCGGATCCTGGTGTGCGGAGGTGACGGCAGCGTGGGATGGGTCCTCTCAGAGATCGACAAACTCAATCTACACAAACAAGTAGTGCACAGTAACATGAGTGTTTGCACAAAGATGAGAACGCTATTATGATTTGTTTCTCTTGTACTGAAAATAAATGATCATTGCAAACTGTCACAAACATGTCAGATAGGAAGTCTTTGTAAATGTAGAGCTTTCCAGAATAAGTACATAGATGATAATTTGTCTTTGGCCAGTGTTCCAGTTGAGCATTTTGTCTTTGCTCTTAGCCAGCTTACATAAAGACAAAGTCATTCCACACACGCAGGCAGGAATGCACAGACAAACACAGAGCTCATTTTGAGTGTAGCAGGCACTGATGCCAAATAAACCCTCTGCATGTCTTTCAGTGCCAGCTGGGGGTGCTGCCCCTGGGCACCGGCAATGATCTGGCACGAGTGCTTGGCTGGGGCCCGTCATGTGATGACGACACCCAGCTGCCCCAGATCCTGGAGAAGCTGGAGAGGGCCAGCACCAAGATGTTGGACCGCTGGAGCATCATGACCTACGAGATTAAGATCCCATCCAAACACAGCTGCCCCACCACGCCTGAGGGAGCTGACGACTGCCAGGTACTCACAGGAGTTGACAGATATTCACACGCATCACTAGACCCAATCAAAGCCAGCGGGGATTCCAGACAGACAGACGTGAGGAGGAGGTAGTTGCTGGGAATAGTGTCTAACATTTTCAATTCAACTTCACCTCAGCTTGGATTCAAAACAGTGCAAAGAAGCATTATAGCAGCTTATTTTACTTGCAAATATATATAAAAAAAAATCTGCTGTAACTGTAGTGCTTAAAATATTAGTGATACTTTAATTGTTTTCTGCACAGTTTCACATTTCAACCTACGAAGACTCAGTAGCTGCTCACCTCACGAAGATCCTCAACTCCGAGCAGCACTCTGTGGTCATCTCCTCTGCCAAGTAAGTGTTTATAACACCGCCGTGACCCAGAACAAGGAGTCTGTCAGGTAAACAGGTTTTTTTGTGAAGGAAGACACCTGAAACACTTTAATTAAAAAAGTAAAACATTTAATGTGGAGGAGCTGCTTTAATTTTTATACGCGTTGTTATCTAAACATAAACAATCTCTGGGCGCTATGAGTTGAGCTTCATCATTCAGTCTTCTTCTGGCTGGATTTTCATGACCCAGAGTCCTCTCAGTCATAGGCACATCTTCTTCCTGATGTTCTAATTTAATCAATACAGTGAAATCTTGTCCAGATTAATGACAGAACATGGTGACGTTGGCGATGTTCTAATTGTACATTCGGTGGCCGGACCTCGAGATAAGATGCACTGAAAGAGAGAAGTTAGTTTACTACTTTCTGATCTGTTGCTCTCTGTCTAATGTATTATTAATTGTTTACTATTTGGTTGATCCACTGTTAATTATTTAATTTACTGGCATTTACCTTAAACATATGTCCTTTATTCACTGAGAAAAAATAATCCCTAACAAGTCTAAAATCAACAGAAACAGCAATGTAATCAAGTACGTGCACGACTCATTTGTTCAAAAGTACATTTCAGCATTTGTTTTGTAGTCATTTTCTCCATGTCACAGATAATCAGTGTACCCCCTCCCTTCACATAAACGGTGTTTTAATTGATGGAACCAACAACAGTTTTTCCAGCACTGACACGATAATATAACATAATATAATATAATATAAAGACTAATATAAAGAACCCCTAGGATCAGCACTTGGCGACAGTGGGCCATGTGCCACATCCTGTTGGGAGGGGAGGGGAAAGAGAAAAGAACAAAGTGGAGAATAAAGTAAAAAAATCAATTTTTATGAAAAAAGGAAGCACTGATGTTTTCTCCCTGTGTCTTAGAATTCTGTGTGAAACGGTGAAGGATTTTGTTGCCAAAGTGGGGAAGGCGTACGAGAAAGCCACAGAGAACGCTGAGGAGTGCGACTCTATGTCTCTCAAAGTAAGCCTCAAAAACAATGCAGTAAACATCCATTATCTGCCTGTGCTGAAAGGCAACTCCCTATATATTAAATTTCTGCTAATTCGCTGTCCTCTGACCGCTGCTGCAGCACTCCATCTGGCCTTTATGTGTCTCTTCTTCTCTGTGCCCTCCAGTGTGCCATCCTAAATGAGAAACTGGACTCCCTCCTCCAAACACTCAACACAGAGTGCCAGGCTCTACCTCCGCTCCCCCTCTCCACTCCACCTATTGTAGAGGAGGAGCACGAGGAGGAGGAAGAGGAGGAGGAGGAGGAGGCCAGCGAGGAGAGCCTGACAGAGCTGAAGGAGAAACTGGAGGAGGAGGAGACGGAGAAAGGAGTAGGAGGAGGTTCGCCTCACCAGCTGTTCAAAAGCAGGGAGCAGCTGATGCTCAGGGCCAACAGTCTGAAGAAAGCTGTTCGACAGGTCATAGAACAGGCAGAGAGAGGTACACATACTGAGCTGCAGTATAAGGCCAGAGATCAATGTTTTTGTTCATACAGAAGACAGTCTGACTCATGATGCTGCATTAAATTATCACAATCGAATAAAACCACAGAAAGAAAAAAGAGTAAAAAGGATGCGTTAATTTTTGATATATGCAACTTATCGTGTTAACGCCATCCCCCTGTTTCTGCTTTGTTTAGTGGTTGATGAGCAAAATGCCCATACGGAGGATCCTGAGCTTCCATCCCCTCTGGAGTTCAGGAAGGACAGCGAGGAGGAGAACAGAGACAGTGAGAAAGACGAGGACACTAAGGAACTGGAAGCAGTGTCATGTAAGCGTTTCTGCTGCTGTTTCAGCCACAATTCAAATCTCTGACCTCTCTGGCCGGTTCCCCTTCCATATCTGTGAGCTACTTGCAAACCTTTCACCTGCTTGGCCCCAGTGCATTCTCATCCTGGGCCAGTTCCAAAGCACTTAACCTGCCCGGCTCTGCCTGCTCACTTTGCATGTCTTCCAGCTTACATTGTTCTCATAGTTGACACATTTGTTTAATTGAGGGGCTGTGGTTTGATTTAAGAAAATAACTCAGCAGGGTTTGGCGTAAAAACAGATTTCCTCTCTCTTTTCTCTCCATAGAGAGGAAAACACAGCTATCCCTGTAATTTAGTCAAGCGCAAGAACAACAAAGATAACAGTAGCCTGAGAAGCCTTGTGCTTTTTGTACTCATAATTTAAATGTTGCCACCTTGTGGGTATTGCAATCACTGCACCACAGTGAACCGGAGACATAGCTAATGGAAAAAAAAAGGCTGCTGACGCAAATCAAGTTTCCTGTCATAAATAAACTCGGGGATTAGTGCTAAAAGTGCTTGGAGCAACTTTTCCTCCTGTGATATTCCACCTCTTACACCAGGCTGAGCTGTCTATGTCCTAATATTCAGACTGTGGCAACTTCTTTAATAATAAATCAGTGTACCTGTTGAAAGTACACAGGCAGGGCCACAGTAAAGTCTGTGTGTGGCTGTTTGTGCACGCAGGTTACTGTGAAATGTCCCCTGTGCTTCTTTGTGAGTGTGTGTGGATGGGCTGCAGGATGTGTTATTGTCTTAAGGGCAGAAGTTCTTCCTGTTTATCATTGGGCTGCTTCCTTCCTTCCACACATTTTCCAAGCATTAGAAGACAAGGAGGTATCAATCAAACCCTCTGCTTTGTGTCCTCTCCTTGTTTCCTCATATCGTTCCCTTTCCCCTTCCTGACCTGGAAGAACTCTGAGGAAGTAGAGCAGGAGAGATCGCTGCCCATGGTCTGCATGAATAAACCCGAAGCACCCAATCTTTCAAAGTGAAATGTTATCATTTTACTGTTACGTGTTATTTATCTTTGTTGTTAGATGGTGGGTCTCATTCACAAGCAATAAACTGTGATTCATCAATAATTAGGTTGCACTCTGCAGACAAATTTAGGTCTATGTCAGACCACACACACGAACAGATGAGTAGTATCTCAGTTTCTTTCATTATTTACAGTTTTCCAAAGCAATGTCAACCAAAAAAGAGTCATAAATTTAAAAAAACAAACACCATGGAATTCAATTAAATGTGAAGAAGACAAAATATTAACTGAAATAGGATTATATAGGATGTTGTCAGGTTCAGACAGGCCTTTCACTACCCAGTTTCACCAGTATGTTTGCTTCTTTGTTTCCTTAAATAGAGGAACAGGGGTTTGTTGGTATACAGATTCCAGGTAGCGTGTACGAGCCTGAAGTCTTACTGTTTCTTTTGGAACAGCTACTCTGTATATGGATGTGTGTCTGTGTGGTAATAAGTGCCCTCTGGCAGCAGCTGTGGTAAATTTTGTTTGGCTTCATACTTTCCATCATATCTGTCCCTTAATTCAAAAGAAGTTTTCTCTCCGTGGTCTAGCTGCTAAGAGTCCCTGTTCTCCAACGGAGAGGAGAGTGAGCCGCAGCACCCAGTCCTATGGCTCCTTCACCATCACACCTTTCACCACCAGCAAGGAGAACCTCCCTGTACTCAACACACGCATCATCTGCCCGGGTAAACACACAAAAACAGGCACCAAACTCATCACATTGGATCAGCAAGGGCACAGTGAGACATTACAGCTCAGCATTGTGTGACACGTGATATGTGTGTGTGTGTGTGTGTGTGTGTGTGCAGGCTTGCGAGCAGGTCTAGCCGCCTCTATTGCTGGCAGCTCCATAATTAGCAAGATGCTGCTGGCTAACATTGACCCCTTCGGGGCCACACCCTTCATCGACCCTGACCTGGACTCACTGTAAGAGCCGTGTCTTTTTTTAATGCCTTCTTCCATCTTTGTCACTGTGTTGCTGTTTTGTTGGTCTGATTCTACACTATTGCTTCGTCTTTCTCTTTCACCGTCTTGATGTATTTGTGTGCAATCTAACTACCTGTTTTGTGTATGTGCCTGTGTGTGTGTGTGTGTGTGTGTGTGTGTGTGTGTGTGTGTGTGTGTGTGTGTGTGTGTGTGTGTGTGTGTGTGTGTGTGTGTGTGTTGGGGACTGTTTCCTCACCCAGAGAGGGCTATATGGAGAAGTGTGTCATGAACAACTACTTTGGCATCGGCTTGGATGCCAAGATCTCGCTGGAGTTCAACAACAAGCGAGAGGAGCATCCAGAGAAATGCAGGTGAGACTCAGCGTATTTGTGTGCTTTAAGCTGAATTGTCACGACAGTCCTTTTCCTGCATACCGCTGATCTCTCGTGCCTCTGCACCTTCCCCCAACAGGAGTCGTACCAAGAATATGATGTGGTATGGTGTTCTGGGCACAAAGGAGCTTCTGCAAAGAACCTACAAGAACCTGGAGCAGAAGGTCCAGCTAGAGGTGAGAGACGGGGAGAGAAACTGGCATTTAAGGCTTTGGATTAAAAAGACCCACCCCCCCACCCCAAAAAAAAAAAAAAAAGTGAATTCAAGTTCTGGGATATTGATCTGGTCAGTTAAGTAGCAGAGGGGGTTGTTAATCAGTTTCAGCTGATTTGGTGTTCATGAAATTAACAACAGGTGCACTAGAGTGGCAACAATGAGACAACCCCCAAAACAGGAATGTTTTACAGGTGGAGGTCAGTCACATTTTTCCCTCCTCGTCTTTTCTGGCTGTTTTTCACTAGTTTTGCATTTGGCTAGGCTCAGTGTCACTGCTGGTAGAATGAGGTCATACCTGAACCCTACAGAGGTTGCACAGGTAGCCCACCTCCTCCAGGATGGCACATCAATACGTGCCATTGCCAGACGGTTTGCTGTGTCTCCCAGCGCAGTCTCAAGAACAAGAACATGGAGGAGATTCCAGGAGACAGGCAGGTACACTAGGAGAGCTGGACAGGGCCATAGAAGGTCCTTAACCCATCAGTAGGACCGGTATCTGCTCCTTTGTGCAAGGAGGAACAGGATGAGCACTGCCAGAGCTGCAAAATGACTTTCAGCAGCCACTGGTGTGAATATCTCTGACCAAACAATCAGAAACAGACTTCATGAGGGTGGCCTGAGGGCCCAACGTCCTCTAGTGGGTCCTGTGCTCACTGCCTGGCACCGTGGAGCCTGATTGACATTTGCCATAGAATACCAGCAGGTCCACCACTGGTGCCCTGTTTGTTTCACAGATGAGAGCAGGTCCACCCTGTGCACACGTGACAGATGTGAAAGGGTCTGGAGAAGCCGTGGAGAACGTTATGCTGCCTGTAACATTGTTCAGCATGACTGGTGGGTCAGTGATGGTCTGAGGAGGCATATACATGGAGGGACACACAGACCTCTACAGGCGAGGCACCAGCACCCTGACTGCCATTAGGTATTGGGATGAAATCCTTTGACCGACTGTCAGACCCTACGCTGGTGCAGTGAGTCCTGGGTTCCTCCTGCTGCATGACAATGCCCTGGCCTCATGTGGTGAGATTATGCAGGCAGTTGCTTGAGGATGAAGGAATCGATACCACAGGTGGCACCTCAGACTGTCCAGGAGCTCAGTGATGCCCTGGTCCAGATCTGGGAAGAGGTCCCCCAGGATACCATCTGTTGTCTCTTTAGGTGCATGGCCTGACGTTGTCAAGCATGCATACAAGCAGGTGGGGGCCACACAAACTACTGAGTACCATTTTGAGTTGCTGCAATGAAATTTCGGCAAAATGGACTAACACGCTGCATCATTTTTTTCACTTTGATATTTTGGGGTGTCTGAATTCAGCCTCTGTAGGTTGATAATTTTCATTTCCATCAAACCATGTGGCATCCTTCGATTACTAACACATTACCCAGCCCATATCAGTGCAGATATCCAGCATGATTTTTTCTCCATTGAGCTCTGATGTGGTTTAAAGTGTTCCTTTATTTTGCCATGCTTTTCTGTTTTAAAAAAATCAAATGATAAAAAAGCTCATAGATAATGTTCCCATTTAGTGAGGGTTTGAAATCACACTGGGTCCTAAAAACAAGGTATCTGCTGGTTTAAATTGGTCAAAATATCATAGAATGTAGCTTAATTTTCCCATGTTGTAAATAATTTTCACTGTTTAAAAGGACACTTTTGTTAAATAAAAAAGATATCAAGAGTTTGCATAGTAATATTTACCCATGTAGAAGTAAGGAATATTATAAATGCACTGCTCCTGTTATTCATGAGTTTTTATCATAAATTATTTTATAATAACATAAAAAAATTATAGTGTTTGTATTGAAAAAAATATATTTAGAGAACAGCATTCCTAAATAATGTGCCTTTTAAACATTTCATGAGTATACAGTATGATTACTTGTGTATTTTTGGGAAGGCGAGGCTGCTTAGACATTGCTAATTTTGGTGTGCAGGCAGAGCGTAAATACCTTGCTCATTTATATAGATAACTGATAACTGATAATGTTCAGTAAACAAATAACAGGTTTTGATTCAGTCAGTTCTACAGTGAAATAGTTCTGACAGCTCACTGAAGGCAGAAGCCAGAAGATGGTAAAATTTAACAGGTTTATTGTTCATGGCTTTAGATGTATGGACTTTACATTCTCTTTTCTTTTGCCTTACTGGTCCAACTTAGCTCGGTTATTTTTGTCTGTCCCAGTGTGATGGCCAGTACATCCCCCTGCCCAGCCTTCAGGGAATCGCGGTGTTGAATATTCCTAGCTACGCGGGTGGGACCAACTTCTGGGGCGGCACCAAGGAGGATGATGTAAGTACATTTACGGTTCACAAGCTGTTGACTCTAATAAAACTGCTCTCTGTGTAATGTTCCATCCTGCTTGGCATGGCCCTGGTAGGAAACTCAGATCACCTTTGGGGATGAAAAGGGTGTGTTTCCCACTCTGCCTGGAGCTTTTTTCCCCTCGCTTGTCTTCTCTGTTGTTACCTAATGAATGACAGTGTGGATGTCCGTTTGACGTGACCCCGATAGCCTGGATGTGCAGGGGGAGGGATGGCTGGAGAGACATCTCTGCTTGTTTGTTTAAGGCTCAGAGCACACTTGCTCCTGAGGGATTAGCGTGTCAGTTTGCATACACACACACACACACACACACCCCTGAGTGAGACCCTGCAGAAGTTACCCTTGAATACACACACATACAGTAATGTGCATTTGGTGTTATGTAACTGTTTTTGCTGGAGAGGAGGAAGCAGAAACAGGGAGAGGACACTTAGATAAACTTTGTCATTATGCTTATGGAGTATATACACAACTGCACAAACACGGACACAGATTATCATCAAACTTTTCTCTTTGTCTGGAATAAATCATTCATTTTGACACATGGGAGTAAATCTATGTTTTCACTATGAAAGAAAAAAATGAGTGTGTGTGTGTGTGTAGTCTCAAATATGTAGACGTGGACAGCACCAGGCCCTGACATGACATGATTCGCACCTACTGGCTAAAGAAGCTAACTGCACTCAATGAGTGCCTGACATCACAAATGAAACAGCTGCTAATGGATAAGGCGCACCCGGAATGGCTGACTGAAGGCCGGACACTCCTGATCCCCAAGGATACCCAGAAAGGAATTGGTAAGACCAGAATGACCAACCTGATTACAAGAAAGCCTATGACTCAATGTCTCACACATGGATCCTGGAATGCCAAGAACTGTACAAGATCAACAGGACCCTAAGAGCCTTCATCAGGAACTCAGTGGAAATGTGGAGAACAACACTAGAGGCCAACTTCAAGCCAATTGTACAAGTGACCATCAAGTGTCGAATTTACCAAGGAGATGCTTTGTCCCCAACTGCTGCTGTGCATATGCCTGAACCCCCTCAGCCAGATCATCAACAACACTGGCTACAGATACCAACTGTGGAAGGAAGCAAACATCAGCCACCTCCTCTACATCAAGCTGTATGCCAGGAGTGAACGAGACATCGATTCAATGATTCACACCACTAGGATCTACAGTAATGGCATCAGAATGTCATTCGGACTGGAGAAGTGTAGTCGGATGGCAACAAAGAGAGGAAAGGTAGTCAGAACTGAGGGGACTGCACTACCAGAAGGCACCACTGCAGACATTGAGGGCAGCTACAAGTACCTTGGCAAATGGCAACCATGAAGAGGCCACTAGGAAAGCTGAAGTCGCCAGGTACCTGCAGAGAGTAAGGCAAGTCCTGAAGAGTCAGCTGAATGGGAAGAACAAGATCAGGGCAATCAAAACCTACACTCTACCGGTCATCAGATACCCTGCTGGGATAATAAGCTGACCAAAGGAGGAGATAGAAGCCACTGACATCAAGACAATGCATGCATGGGGGGTTTCACCCCAAATGCAGCACCCTGAGACTGTACGCTAAGTGGAAGGAAGGAGGCCGAGGCCGAGTGTCAGAAGCGCTGCTCGAGATGAAACAACAAAGATCATGAGTACATCAGGAAGATGGCCACAAAGGATCATGACATGTACCACTGGCAGATAGAAGAAGTGGCTGAAAAATCCTACCAATGGCTGGACAAAGCTGGACTGCACAGATGTACTAATCACGGCAGCACAGAAACAAGCTCTAACACAAGTGGCTGGGGTCTACCACACCGCTCCAAATGCAGGCTGTGCAGAGATGCCCCTGAGACAATCCAGCGCCCTCCCTCTGGCAATATTTTTGTCTAAACATGTCCATCTAGTGGCTGGTGCCCCACAAGACAACTCAGTGTCATCTGATAGCGTTTTAGCAGTTCTGTTTTTTGCTGAGTCTCAGGCAGATGCTGCTGAATTCTCATTGCTTTGACCTTTTCATAGCAGGCATCAATATCAGACTTGTCGGGTCCTCATCTTTCAGATACAAACTAATTTCTCATTCAGGCTGGAGCCATACTGACCTGACAGTGCAAAATGTCTTTGTTATGGGAGGTTTGTTGAACAAATACAAGAATGACAGATGTGGGTTCACAAGTTCTTCCTGTAACAGAAAACACTCTTATTTCATGTAAACGACAGTTCACGACTTTTTTTTTTTTTACTTCTTTCATCAGCAGAAAAGTTTTCATCTGTACATAATTGGAAAAGTATTTTCTAATCATCATTTAGTCTTTTAACATGATAAATGTGCAGGTAACACAGTGTTCCACAGGAGCCTCCATGGCAGTATGTTGCCCTTTGCATGTGGCTCTGCAGCTTCACAGCAGGTGGCAGGGCCCTTCTGCTCCGGGTTCTTGTTTCCTTTTGTTGATATTGTTGATCTTAAATTCAAAGGTTTCATAGAGGGGGTTTGGGAAATCCACTTCATTTTCTCTTTTTAAGTAAATAGATCAATATGGTAAATTTTGTATATTTTTACAGTAAAATACAATTTGTCAGGAAAAAAAATAACTAGATATTTCATGTTTAAATATGCAAATGAGGCATTGTGTCCAATAGGCACAAGAATCTACATTTTGGACATTTTCTTTCTACTGGACTGAAAGAATGAAATGAAATGAAATTCACTTCAGTTCAGTTTTATTTATGTAATTAAGCAACAGTTGCTTCTCAGCACTTTATATTACAGGTAAAGACGCTTCAGTATCAGAGAGAAAAGCCCAACAATTAGGCAGTCATTAATAATTGGATGTCTTCCAGTTTCCTCCATCTCAATCGTGGCAAAACTGAGGTTCTTGTGTTTAGCCCCAACAACTTTTCGAAGGAGAGAAGTCATTATATTGGCTCCCTCTACAGCAGTATCAAATCATCTGCTGAGAAACTTGGTATCATTTTTGACCACAGTTTGAAGTTAGAATCTCAAAGCTCATCCAGTCTTGTGTCCTTCATTTTAAGAAACATCACAAAAATCAAAACTTTTTGACTCCTAATAATGTGTAACATTTCGTACTCACTTTAATTCTCTCCCACCTTCAAATGGTCACAGGATACAGCAGCTAGACTGCTAATAAAAACTAGCCAGTGCCTACATATCACCCCGATTGTTGCTGCCCTTCACTGACAGAATTCATTTTAAAATTTTATTAATAACATAAAGCCCTACATGACCAGGCTCCTGCCTGTGTAGCAGACCTGCTGAGACTGTTTTCCTGCTGTTTCCCCTCTCTGAGGATCTGATCAGGTTCTTTTAACACTCTTATTTTAAAACCAGAGGTGACCACGTTTATGGTATTTGTAGCTCCTAAACTTTGGAGAAGCCTTCCTCGGCCTATCGGTCGGCTGAATCTGCGGCTTGTTTTAAACAACAGCTGAAAACTCTTTTTTTTTTTTTTGGGTTAGTTTTTCCTAGCACATTATTTTTGGCTCTTGTTTTTCTGATGTTTACGTGGAAGTGAGTGTGTATGCAGGAACAAATGTAAGACCATATGTTTGACTGTGTTTATATGTTTGGACATTTACACTTCAAGATGCGTTTTTATCCAAATTGTGAAGCACTTTGTAACTACGTTTTAAAAAGTTCCATACAAATAAAGTTGTTTTATTTTTCAAATCAAACAGTTGGCAATACTGGGAAGGAAGAACTTAACTTTTAACAGGAAGAGGCTCCTGGCAGAAGCAGGATCAGGAAGAGGCAACCATTTACTGTAGCATGTTAGCGATGAGGGGAAAGAGAAAAGAAAAAAGGAGAACAAAGAGAGAGAAGGATAAAACACAAACTATGGGAACGGAAAGACATGCTTATTTAGACACCCTCTTCCAACAGAAGGAGAAATTTTACATTCAACATGAAAAACTGCTGGAAAATCTTAGACGGTGTCTCTCTCTTCCAAATTAGGGTCACAGGGGTCTATCCTACCAGACACAGGGTGAAAGCAATGATGCACCCTCTACATGTCACCAGTCCATCACACAACTGACAGACAGAGATAAACATAATAAATATTACATAGTTAAATGTTAAGTTTGATTTATTGTGGAAGGATGAGGGGCCTGGGCTGCTAACTTGGTAAATGGGCTGGTTCTGATATTGCACTTTATACAACATACAAGTACTTTTTTCTACTCCTAATTGCTCCAATGAATGCTTATAAAATACAAACACTTACCTTGTACATTACTTTGTGTTAATAAACCTTTTGGTGATTGCTTATGTACTGCTTATAAATGCTAACTAGAGGGACTTAAACTGTTACCAAAGAATTTAATAAAATATTTCAAGTACTTCTCAAATTCCTCCCAGGTTGCTCAGTCTGCCCGGATTTCTTTAGAAAAGTTGGCCAGTTTAGCTCTTATTCAGTAACGTATATGCTACATGCCATTAGTGATGCAACATAGTTTACACGTGTTTCCGTAATGTTGTGCTATTTTTGTGTAGATATTCTGCGCTCCATCTTTTGATGACAAGATCCTGGAAGTGGTGGCAGTGTTTGGGAGTATGCAGATGGCTGTGTCCAGGGTCATCAAATTGCAACACCATCGCATAGCACAGGTGAGCAAGTTAAAACCATATGAAGTAAAAATACATGTCTGTATACTCTGTGTAAGTCTAATCCAAGCTTCTGCCTCAATCAGTGCCGAACGGTGAAGATTACGATCCTGGGTGATGAGGGGGTCCCCATTCAGGTGGATGGTGAGGCCTGGATCCAACCACCTGGAGTCATCAAGATCCAGCACAAGAACAGAGCACAGATGCTCACCAGAGACCGGGTGAGGAAGGGTGGGGATGTTGCGTGAAAAGTGGAAAGTTTGGAAAGTATCAGGAACATGAGTGGAGAGACTGGAGATTCTTTGGGGGAGGGTGATGCTGCTAGATTGACTGGACTTTACCAGAATAACTTTATTTGATATATACACTTATCCTTTTTCTCTTCTGATTTTCCCTGCAGGCATTTGAGAACACACTGAAGTCATGGGAGGACAAGTTGAAGTATGACAAGCCACCTTTGCGACCTCACCTCTACCCTCAGCAGTCTGTGGATCTGGCTACAGAGGAGGAGGCTGCCCTGGTGCAGATGTGTGCCCGAGCTGCAGAAGAGCTCATTACAAGGTAAACATGAACTGACATGAATATCAGGTACCAGCCTCCATGTCCATGGCTTTACAGACTGTGTTTTGTTACTATGAACTAAGCCCACTGACTGTGCTCTGTCTAATCACAGGATATGTGAGGCTGCAAAGACCAACGGGCTGTTAGAGCAGGAACTGGCTCACGCTGTTAACGCTGCGTCTCATGCCATCAACAAAACACACCCGAAGTTCCCAGAGGTAAGCTGGGCTTTAGGATGAATTTAGACTAAGTCTTTTACAACTGACTGCTGTGTCCTTGAAAGCTGCAGTTTTAGATTGTTGAATCTTGTCAGATAAAAATTGCTTTCTTACCATTAGAGGTCACTATAGTCAAAGAGTAAGTTTACCAGTTTCATAATATTGTTGCTCTGAAATCAAGGATCATGGAGACTAGTGAGCACTAGGTGTAATTTCTTCTGCTTGAGATATTTGAATCTGTAAAAACTTTCATCTCTGTCTCTTGGCACTCTGTTACATGCAGATCTTTTAAAATGTGTGAATTTCCTCTATTGTTAATGGATGTTTTATGGGTAGTTAAGCACTTACTTT
The DNA here is from genome assembly GCF_007364275.1 of Archocentrus centrarchus. Taxonomy (NCBI): domain Eukaryota; kingdom Metazoa; phylum Chordata; class Actinopteri; order Cichliformes; family Cichlidae; genus Archocentrus; species Archocentrus centrarchus. The sequence continues at coordinate 33,872,941 of NC_044366.1, forward strand.
GATGCTCCATATTAAACCCCTGAAAGGACTAGTCTAGTCTAAACAGAAGCAAATCCATTAAAATAGCCTCTAGAATTGTTGTGTAAAATATGTGTGCTCTGTTTGTGAGTCTCTTTTTCATAGTGTGTGACATTAAACTGATGAACCTTCTTGTCCCTTCTGCAGAGCCTTACTCGGAACACAGCCATTGAGGTGGCCAGCACTGTGAAGGCACTCCACAATGAGACCGAGTCTCTTCTGTTGGGCCGAGTTTCTCTGGTGAGTTATCATGGCTGACATAGGTTGTTTCAACCATACTTTCATTTTCAGTCATTCTCTTTTATCCATAAGTTGTAAATAAAATACGGGCTTGAATCTTTCTAAAGCTGAAAGAAAGCTTTTGTGGTTGCAGAGAGAAGCCTGGTCCTTAATAATAATACTGTTTTTATAAATTATGGTCTCCATTGGAGTCATAATGTAGGCTAAAGTGGGCTATGCTTTAGGGCAGAATAGTCTTGTGCGATGGACTAGTCACTGTTCCTCTGAGAGTACAGAGTTCCACCTCTCTGGTAAATGGTGAAGGCAAGCATCCTTAGCTTGAAGCTTCATAGCAGGACCTTGCCATCCAGTGAGTGATGTCATGGTGGCTGCATCCATCTTGTATTTACAGTCTGTCATGTTAAATTGACCCTGTTCTTTCTCCCCCTTACAGCAACTGGACCCACCAGAGGAGGAGCAGCTGTCCAGCGCTCTGCAGACCGTGGAGCTGGAGCTGGGCAAACTGGGAGAAATCCCCTGGCTTTACCACATACTGCAACCCAATGATGAGGAGGTAAGCAGCCTCAGCAAGTATGCACTTGCATGCACATGCCCCATTGTATTTGTTATCTTTGTAAAATAGATGCATTTATCTACATTGTGTTGTACTCCTGCAACTCAAAGATAAAATCTGCCAAACCTAGAAGTGAACACTGGAATTAGCTGCATTAACAGTGCTTTCAAATACTGTATAGTCACATCAACATCTAAAGTACAAATATGAACCACTATTTTAACACACAACTCATTGTGTTGTTCTTGTCCATCACTGAGATACTGACAGGGAAAAGGTATGTGGAAACCTAGACTAATGGCAGCCAAACAAATCTCAAAGGGAGAAAATCATGGTGGACAGAATATGTGGGCTGAATCTTTGTTTTTGCAGTAGCTACTCCTGTAGTTACTGATGTAGCTCGTTCCAACTTTGGACCCAACAATTTTGTAATAATTTTGTGGTGGAAATGTGTGGAAAATGTTCTAGATTGGGCACAATCACTGTGTCAATGGAAGAAAGCCAAGAGTAACAGCTTAAATCATTGGAGCTGTGTGATGAAGCTCCGTATGGAAGTTTTGTGATGTAACAGAACAATTACCCAAAACACTGAAGTGCTTCTACTATAGAATGACTTCAGGCATTGTTAGCCACTCAGACCTTCACACAGATGGTGTGGACCGACCTCAACACAGGTGATCCAGTCTAGCACCAGACTTTCACAAAGGGCCTGAAAGAGTGAAGGTAGAAAAACATTCTTTGCTTTCGTAGACGTTTGGTTTCAGATCAGTCACTGCTCAGTTTGGCTGACTCAGAGGTTCAAAACCACTTTATAAGTTTTAGGGAAAGATCATTGTTTGGGTTCAGAGACAAAATCTCACAATGTTTATTCGGCTTAAGAACGTAACGATGCTGGAGCAGTTCTTTATGGAACAATTGTCCAAAATTCCAGAAACACTTATTTTAGGTCACTGCTGCATAAGGAGGTTTGATCACTTATTAAGTGATTTACTGAATTTTTCCACCAGCACTGAAAGATAATATTGTTTGCTTTTAGATTTTAGGCATATGGTGCATATCTGTACTTGCGGCTTAGATGAAGATTGACCAATTACTGTCAAAAGCCAGCTAATTCCGAAGTGTTCACATACTCTGTCTTGCGGTTGTGTTGTATGTCGTCAGTGTAGCATGGCTTCAGGTAACGGGAGAGTTGAGTAGCTAAATGAAAGGCTATAGGTTGACTGTGCTTATGTACCAGGACCACTCTCTGGGTTACGGCAAGAGGAACAGTCGCAGCAGCATGTTTCGCATTGTGCCCAAGTTCAAGAAGGAGAAGGCCGCCAAGAAGACAAGCCCTCAGTCAGGTAGGGCTGCGCCCACTTTTCCCCAGTACTGAGCAGACTGGACAGACTCAGGATAGGGATTCAGCCAGAGTCTGTCCCATCTGCCATGGGGATTTAACTGCCTTCATTTGTGTTTACGCTATATAATTGTTACCGCCTCTTATTGGAAAGGGTGGTAGCATTAAAATGATGGTAAGGCAAAGCAAAATTTGATTTGTCAATCGTAGTTTGAAGTTAGAATTGAAGACGCTGTTTCGCTTCCTGCTCAGCAGCTACATGAATCATTTCTTCTGGTCAAATGCTTCAAATGCGCAGATGCTAGTGGGAAACAGGATGATTAGCCGGACGGACGTGCTACCATCCTTTATTCATTAATCCTGTAAAGCTAACCACTGTTCTTCAACTTCACACACACAAAAGCAGCATGGCTCTACCCAGAGCCATCACGGTTACCCTCCCCCTCACTCCTGTCATTTTTGCAATCCATGCATAAACATGTTACTCCATTGTTGTCCCCTGGTAGAAACACAAAGAATGTGTGTGTGTTTGAGATCTTAACATCCCACACCCAACCATCATCTTGCACCCCCTACTCCCCTCCTTTCATGTTCTCATCCAGCTGTCAACGTGTCTTCAGAAGGTACAAAGTCAGGAGAAGAACAAGTCTGTGCACCAAGGACAAATGTGCAGGGATGGAGGAGTTCATATGAACACAAAAAATGAGTAGAAAAGTCAGAATCAGATTTCTAGACGAGCAGACAGGCCTTGCTGGATACTAATAAGAATATTAAGAAGCCCTTCCTCTCATCTGGGGCATGTTTCTGGGTAGTTGAGCTGTATTTCCTGCAGATCGCACAGGCTTCCGCCTCCCTTTACCTCCTACTTTTTCTCTGTGTGCTCTGAGATTGGTCGACGATGTGCATGCTCCCAGCCTGCCCTGAACGCCATTGGTCACTGCCTTGTTCTGACCAACCTTTGGCCTCTGTCATACTCCTTCCTCATCCACCAGCTGCCGTCACTGCTCTTTCTCCTCCCTCCTTCTTCCTCTCCCCTTCCTCCTCCATCTCTCTCGTCAATGATTTACCACAATTTGTGCCCATTTGTGAAGTTGTGTGTGTGTTTGATGACACATTCACAGAGAATATGGGGTTCAAAGAAGTGCGAGTGTGACAGTTTGTGGAACGTGGCAGTGTGTGTGTATACCTGTGAGGCACTCTGAGCCTCTCTCTGCTCTGCTCTGTGTGTGCATTTTGTATGTGCATTGTGTGTGTGTGTGTGTGTGTGTGTGTGTGTGTGTGTGTGTGTGTGTGTGTGTGTGTGTGTGTGTGTGTGTGTGTGTGTGTGTGTGTGTAGTGGAAAGATGGGGCACAGAGGAGGTGGGCATCTGGCTGGAACAGCTGAGTCTGGGGGAGTACAGAGACACCTTCATCCGACACGACATCCGAGGCTCGGAGCTGCTGCACCTGGAGAGGAGGGACCTGAAGGTACTCGCAGACACACACACCGGCACCTCTTGACACACCTCAGTGAATCTGTGTGAACCCTCTCCTTCAACCCACAATCAACTCTTTCCCTCTGTATCCTCTTGGTGTGCTGCGTTTCTTTGGCTCTCTTAGATGTTTCCCTGTTTTTGCCACCTCTCGTGCTGCGCTGCATTGCTCTGCTTGGCTTTTACTGTCTGATTGTGGCTTGGTGATAAAGACTTGCTGTAACCCACTAACACTGTATACCTGAGAAAAGGGGGGAAGCCTACAGGTCAAGGAGGGTCTAGGAGTGAACAGACCAAACTGAGTTAGGCTTAGGGCAAAAATGAGTCGACTTGTGTTGTTTAAACTAGCTCAGATCAGATTGTGCAAACTTGTAAAAAAAATAAAAGTTTTTTTCCAAAAGTGTAGGAATATAGTGCTGGACTATATGTTACATGTTACAACATGAACATAGAGAGACCATACCTGCAGTAAAGGGAACAGAAAGAGGTGCTTTCAAAGGACTGTTCGAAGGTTTGTGCTGTCTCTACTCTCTTCATAGTGTTCATATTAAACACTTGCCAAACCAAAGTTTCCAGTTTCAGATTACGATGTCAGTGTGAAGATCAGAACTTCAGAAAATCTGTCAGAAAAAGTCAAAAGCACATTCTTTACGGTGTAACGTAGGTTAGAGCATAACCGACGCTGGCTAATTTCAACATACACTATAATACAGACAAGTGACAGCTTAACTTGGAGTGAGTCAAGTTGTCTACTGGACAGAGCAGGACTTCCAGGTAAACTTAAAATAGCAGAACACTGGAAGCAGAGCAGAGGTGCACAAGAAGACAGCCAAATTTAAATCAAGTAAGGTATTAGCTTTTTTTTTTTTTTTTTGGGCAGAATTGTGTGATTCATGTTGTTTTCGTACTCAAAAATCAGTGAACTCTCTGTGTCCTATGGATGTGCCCACTCCCGTAAAAATAGATGTTTCATCACTCAGAATAACTTTGCTTTGAGCCTTCAGTGACTCTTTCCTCTGAACAGAGAGGTGGACCCAAACTATGGCAGCAAAATGCCCCTCCCCCAACAGGTCACTGTTTAAGGTTATTCTTTAATTTCTCAACTATCTCTATAAACATGGTTAAGCTGAAACATTGCAAAAGAACAACAACGCATCCTTAGATTTCTTTTACTGGCTGATATTTACACCGATGGTATTGGCAAGTAATATCAATCCACTGATACACATTTGTACAATGACACTATACTTGTGTTTGTTCTATATCCGTGCCCCTCATTTCATTGTCTTACAGATTATCACTCAGTCATACTGTGGCCAGCTGACTGTGTTGCTTTATTGTTCATATTAGAATGATGAAAGTATAGCTGCAATGACTGATTATATTAATCTAATGATTTTTGATGGTTTAGTGTTTTGAGTCATTTTAAGGCCAAATATCTCTGATTCCATCTTCTTCAATGTGAATCTTTGTTTTCTGAGCCTCCAAGTCTGAGGCCATGGTTCTCAGGAGGGTGGAGTGCCGTTGTGGCCCCACGTGGCGAAATTTAAACATTTCAGGGTCTTGTTCACAAGTGAGGGGAGAGTGGAGCGGGAGATTCACGGACGGATTGGTGCCGCGTCTGCATCAATGTGGACGCTGTACTGGTTTGTTGTGATGAAAAGAGAGCCGAGCGTGAAAGCAAAGGCGGCGATTTGCTGGTCGATCTGCGTTCCCACCCTCACCAGTGACCACGAGCTCCGGGTAGTGATCGAAAGAATGAGATTGCCAGCACAAGCGGAGGAAATGAGCTTCCTTTGGGGGGGTTGGCAGGGCTCTCTCTTAGCAATAAAGTGACGAGTTAAGGTGGTTCAGGCATCTCGTTAGGATGCTTCCCCCAGGGGGAGGTTTTGTGGGCATGTCCTAATGGGAAAAGGCCGCAGGGAAGACCTAAGACACTCCTCTAGAGATTATATCTCTCAGCTGGCTTTGGAATGCCTCCGTGGATGAGCTGGTGGAATGGGCTGGGGAGAGGGAATTCTGGGCTTCTTCTGCTTAGACTACTGCCTCTGTGACCCAGACCCAGATGAGTGCAGAAAATGGATGGATGGGCAGCTGTATGGATGGATGAGTGGGAAACATAAACTGCTAATGCAAGAGTCCAGTGCTAACTTGGATGTTAGGTTTTTACTAGTTGACTTGAGGCTTTTTAAGAAAAAACATATTTACTGGAAAATCTGAACATGCAAGCCCTTGGAGTGTTTTTAGAACAGGTGAGGGTTGGATCTACATGGCCACACAGAGGCAACTTGTTTTTTAAAAGCTAGCTACCTTTTTTCTTTATTTCATATGGAATCATTACAGACAATGTGAGCATCGTGCTGTATTGAAGCTGTTGTACTTACCAATAGATACTCGCAATTGAGACCATGAGTTTGTTAACTGAAAGTCACAAATCAGTTCAAAATAAGCCAATTTTATCATAAACTTTTATAAAATCAGACTTCTCCCTTCAGCCAGAGAGGGTTAAGTCCATCTTTTATATACAGTCTATGGATTTCCGTCCTAAAGCAGAACTGTGGGTGGTTAATCTTACCCTGCTGACAGTCTTAGTTTTGTACATCAGTATCTATTCATACATTGCTCATTCAATTCAATTCAATTCAAGTTTATTTGTATAGCGCCAAATCACAATAAATTTGTATTCGATGTAGCTTTTTCTACAGATGGTTACCACAGATATCATAATTAATCCCAAGTGTGACATGAATCGCAGCCCCACCTAAGAGCTTTTAATAGCTTCAAAAGAAAATCTGACATAAAGATGCATTTCTCTGGACATCATGAATATCTAACATTTATGATTTTACATTGTTGACATTAATAATGCTGATTTATACATTATAGAGGAGACCTGGTGTAGCCCTTAAAAGTTCCATTAATGATACTGTTCATATCACCCTAAGAGTCATTGTTTATTCATGATGCATGGTGTGGAACTGACCTTTCTCGATGTGTTTTTAATGTGCTGCTGTCTTTGTTGGCCCTCAGGATCTGGGGATATCGAAAGTGGGTCATATGAAGAGAATTCTCCAGGGAACTAAGGACCTGGCCAAGGCTTCCATGATTGACCTGTAACCCGGGAGCAAAAGCTACCAGAAAGGGGAAAATGTGCATTCCCTTGACATTAGTGGAAGCGTTTGGGAGCACTGTAGTGGCGGAAGAGAGACGTATTGAAGCAGAGCTGAGAAAGCCTGTGTGATGTTGTGATCAAGATACATTTGTGTGTTGTTATTTGTTCTTTAGTGCCAAAATGACAATCGAGAACGCAGAAGGAAGTCGTGGATCTTCACACACACACACACAAAAGCCATTTCTTATTTAATAACCATTCATAGCACATAATCAGGTATGCAACCAACCTTACTGTTGACAGCTTGTTGTCTGAGTTGTGATAACAAACTAGTAGCAAAATTAGGACTTCCATAGGTGTGTGGTTCAGCTTCAGTTGAGTGTGTGCAAAAAGTATTTGCTGGATCTCTGCCTCACATTACAGAGCTGCAGATGCATAAAGATAATCTTTACCATGTAGGTGGTAGTCTGGAAGCTGTGTCTGAAAACAGTGGGATACTGTTGCATGCTATGCTTGCTCAACCTTAGATATGTTTAATTGCATGATCAGTGTCTTGATTTTATTTGTGTGCGTGCGTGCGTGTGTGGGTTCGTGTGTGTGGGTGCGTGTGGGTGTGCTAGCAAGCGCTAAATTACACTTGAACAAGTTTTACATAACTTAAGTATTACGATGCCATTTGTTACTACTGAAAGCATCCTTTTTGGTCTAAATCCAACTTTTTATTCTAGCTTTAATTTATTTTGTTTGCATGATAATGACGTGTTAAAAAATTTCTGTCAAGTGCCATATTTTCGGTCATTTTGTGTAAAACGTGCTTTCTTGGTAGACATCATAAGAGGTTTTTAAACAAGCTGTCAGTGAGTTATGATTATATGAAATTAATAAGTTGACACGTTCTCTGTGGATGTGAAAATCAGTACCAAAGTGAATGTTGAAGAAGTCATCAGACGAGTTTGTCTTTATTTGATAAGCCAGTTGTAGGTTTTAAGTCTTAATTCCATTTAAGGTGGAAAAAATGCTTCATATTAGTCAGGAAGAAGGTAAAATGGTTGGTGAGACGCCAGCCACCAATACTGTAGGGTTGTAGAGTTTTTTAAAGGAATTCTTAAAAAGGCACTTTCTACTTCTTGCTTTTATGCAAGTGCAAATCCTCATATCATTACATAGAGTTAACAATTCACCTCAACTTTTTACCTTTTGGCAACTTAATACAGTATTTAACACTATTGAGAATAGGAGTTAGATATTAGCTTTGAATAGAGCAGTTGATCTGCAGCCTGCGTAACATTGTTCAAATGCAGCTTCTCATTTTTTTTTTTTTTTTCTCCTCCAAATTCCAAGTGAGACTTTGCTAGAACGCTACTTCTACTTGTTAGTTTCATTTAAGACTGGTGGCATTACAGGGTATATTTCTATTTGTGATGCTAAGTTTGTATATAATTATGCACTGTATATACAGTATACCAGTGTATGCAAACAATGTTTGTAAGTGTAATCTGATGCATTGGTAGATTGCTGACATGGCATGCATTGTCGACAGCTCACACATTTGATTGTGTATATTACACCATAACAGTTGTTGTTGATTTTGTTCTAATCTCTTGTACATGATAATGCTGTTGTATTCCAATGATGGTGCAATATTTTATCTCTTGATACTGTCTCTGGAGCTTTCCAACATGATGTTTCTCAGTGGTAAAAACAAAACACACACACACACACACACACACATTGTAAAAGTTCTTTTGTACTCCTCCTCAAGGTTCGAGGACTCGATTTTCAAAGTTAGACCCAGAGACAGACGGATAGCTTTTTACTCCAGATTTCTTCCAGTGTTTCAGTAGTTTGTAGTTTTGCTCCTCTGTGCTTCCAAGATGATACACTAAAGTAGGACTGTGTCAGTGAATGGGAGGAACGGGCAGACACGACTGTTGTGTTAACTTGTATCATAATGTAACGTGTGCATTCGGGTGTGTGTACTACAACAGTGGTATATTGTACCTTATCAGCAATTGTATACCTTTTCATTGCCAACTAATTATATAATATGATTTGAACTTTTTTGCTTTTGCCCCCCCCCCCCCCCCAGACTAGACTAAGCGTCCTTGCAGAATGTGAGTGAATCTTTGGAATTGTATGTTCCTATTTTCCCACCAGAGGGCGATCTATCACATCTCATGCCTGTACAAGCCTGCATTACAGTATTAAACTGCATTGACTTTCAGCTGCTGTCAATCAGTTGCTCATTGGCATAAAACAAATTCTAATCTAATTCAAGTTTTTATCATAGCCGAAGATAAAATTTGTGTTAAAAACTGCAAATTTCCCAGAAATTCCCGTCTTTTCCCACCTCTAGTCTCATATGCCATTAATCCATTAAATAAATCAGACTGTTTAATGACATGTTTTTTTTGTAAACCAGAAACTTTCATGATAGAAGCCCTTGTGTTAGCATGTGCTTTATGTGGAGTGCTGCAGTGCTCTACGCTGCCTCTGTGCTGCGGTGCTCATGAAGTTTGGCCTCACATCCATTTGATCTCATCACGCCGGTCACCAAACCAAGTCGTGAACGAGGCTGCTTCAGTTCATGAGCGGTGTTTGTCTGCATCGGTGGTGTCTGCATGTCCAAAGTGTCTGCCGGGTTCTATAAAGCTCATGTTTTGGCCCCCCCAGGCTCCAGGCTTGACCTTGCCATATAAAGTGGAAGTTGCCACCTTTCTCCCTTGCTGTGTTTTCCAGTGGTCTGTAAATAATGCTGTCAAAACCAATGTTCCTGGTTTTCAAAAACCAATGAAACCCATGCAAGGATCTCTAAAAGATGGATTTAACACAGGGCGCGGGTTATTAAAGCGCTGGGAGAAAAGTGAGTTTCATTTGTTTACATTACGTTTACAATGGCACAGTTTTCCTTTTTAAGAATATATATGTAGGTATAGACAATATTTGCATATTTATTGCCTAAGGTTAAATGATATGATGTGTATTGTGTTTTCACATTTGGAATATAATGTTACAGTTGTCACCTGTATTATTATGATGATTTTGGTAAAGTAGTTGATCATTTTTATGACTACTAAGTGACTGTTTTCTGTGCCTTTTTATGGTTAGAATGCATGGTTAACTATTTATTACAAATTGGAGTCACTGAGATGTGTATTTTTGTATTCTGAATAAATAAATGGTTCAGCTTTTGTTGTACATTTTTAAGGTGCCTTAAAACAGGCTACCTATTCATATCTCTCTTCTTCAATAAAATCAAATACATATGCAGTCTGTTTCAGTCTCTTCTCTTTCTACTGTCACCTTTAAGAAAACTGATCTCATACAATTTGAAATATATCAAGAAAATGGAACATGTTGAGTTGTTGCATAATGTTTGTGTTTCTGCTTCAGAGCAGGATTTGCAGGTGTTCCTGAAATTTTATGTGGAATTCTTAAAGTGCACCTATCCTGCTCCTTTCCAGATCCATATTTTTGCTCTTGGGTTCTAACTAGATTAGCTAAGCTTTGCTTTGCTTTGTGCAGCCGTTCACCACAGTCTGAAACAGGCCATTTAACTCCAGCGACACTCCCTTTAAGAAGGGGCATTTCCAGGCACAGAGGGGACCAGGAATGCAGCAGGAGGGACCACAGGAAATCAGAATATTTAGTCAGAAATGTTTAGTAACTATAGAAAACTGGTGTTCAAACTACAATTTCCAAGCTCATATGCAGACCTGCTTCCTATTGCAGATGTACTATGTGAAAAGTGGAGCTGCAAATGAATTTAATCACAATCTTGTGATGGATGGTTGTTTTGCAAAGGGAATAAAAGCATTTAGTATTTTCAGAATCATATATGTTGTTCTTGCTTTCAGACAAACAAAACAAGCAGGTTTTTCTAATATATTGAGTAATTTATTTTATTTACTCTTTCATGCTCTGCTCGGATCAGCTGGTTTCTGTTGCATTACAAACAGGTGTGGTGCCAACAGGGAAGTTGCAGGGTGCCCTCTGCTGGACAAACTATGCATCATTAACACTCATAACACTGTTACCTGAAGTGAAGTGAAGTGCGGTCTGATGTCTGAGCCTTCATCTCAGAGGGGTTACTGGCACATACGCTGACCTTATTTGAACATTTGGGTTTAATAGGAGCATCCACCAAAGGAACATTACACAGCTGCATTACAGAAAATTTAAATGAAAAGGGTCAGTATTTAGCTGTTCACAAAGGTGAAAATTTAATATATCCCAGACTCAATACATGGAAACTACAATGGCCTACAGCTAACATACACACACACACACACACACACACAAACTCCAAAACAAATGAAATTATCTAAAAATATTAAAATATTTAATTCTGAGTTTGAGTAAATTGCTCTTCAAACCACACAAATACAGTTTATCCATTGGTCTAGTTCAGTACATGCAACCACAGTCATGGGGAAGATTGATTGTGGTCGTCCAGATGACGATCATCAAGAGTCTCCACAAGGAGGGTAAACCACAGCACGTCACTGCTGAAAAGGCCGGCTGTTTGCAGAGAGCTGTATTGAAGCTTATTAGTGGAATGTTGGCTGGAAGGGAAAAGTGTGGTAGGAAAAGGTGCACAAGCAGCAGGGATGACTGAGGATTGTCAAGAAATGTCAATTCAAGAACATGGGCAAAGAGTGGATTGTGACTGGAGCGAGTGCATCAAGAGCCACCGCACAGACTTCTGCAGGAAAGCAGCTACAATTGTTACATTGCTAATATCAAGCAACTCCTGACCCGGAACATCAGAAGCATCGACTTGCTCAGTGGTCCAAAGTCTTCTTTTCAGATGAAGGTAAATTTTACATTTCATTTAGAAATCAGCATCCTAAAAGTGGAGTGACCCAGAAGGTGTTTGAAGTACAGAGTTTCTGCAGTCTGTGATGATCTGGGGTGCCATCGGCTGGTGTTGCTGCTGTTCAGCCACTGTGTTTGATCAAGTCTAAAGTGTATGCAGCCGTGTCCCAGGAGAGCACCTAATGGTTCCACTGCTGACAGGCTTTATGGAGAGTTCCTTTTCCAGTGGGCCTGAGCACCTGCACAGTGCCAAAACTACTACCAAAGGGTTTGCTGACTGTGTTTGATTGGGTTCTGTGGGGAAATATCGTGAGGAAGATGACAAATACCTGTCCCAAAAACACAGAACCAACCTGAGCTTAAATAACACCTCAGCAGTGCTACAAGCTGATCGCCTCCGTAGCCACATTGATGCAATAATTCATGGTAGAGGAGCCTCAAACAAGCATTGAATGTATAAATGAACTTACTTGTCAGAAGTTGAACATTTCTGTATGTAAATCTTTTTTTAAAATTGAAAATATTCTAACAAGATTTTAGATACTGGAGTTCTGTTTTCATAAGCTAAATGCTATAAAATAAAAAGAAAAAAATACCAGAAAGGCTTGAACTATTTCACATGACAGAAAACAAGAAAGAAGTATGATGGGTCCATGTTAAAGCTGTTTTCTGTTTATTTAATCAAACAGGTCTCACCATACAGTACTATAGATGACTGCAGTAACAGGTTAGCAGCTGTTTGCTATATCCCCACACTCCCTCAGCACAACACAGGTGGTGGTCTTACGTAACCACCCTCAAGCAAACAAACAAGCAAGCATGCTTCCGCTTCCGCTCATCCTGTTCAGGGGCGGGGTCTGGAGCCTATCCCAGGTCGCCAGCCTGTTGCAGGGCTAACACAGAGAGACAGACAACCTTTCACACCCACGCTCTCATTCACACCTATAGGCAATTTGGTGTAGCCAATTAACCTAACCCCAGTAAGTGCATGTCTTTGGAATGTGGGAGGAAACCGGAGTGCCCGGAGGAAACCCGCGCAAGCACGGGAAGAGCATGCAAACTCCACACAGAGAGAGGGAGAGGCCTGGGCCAAGGTGGAATCGAACAGATGTTATTCTAACTGTGAGGCAGCAGAGCTAACCACTGCTCCAGCGTGCTGCCCCACAAGCAAGCAAATGAAATAAAATAAAAATCTGTTAAAAGTTTCTCTGTTGTGCTGTAAGATAAGTTACTTGTGGTAAACAAAAAGAATAGCTACATTGTGACTTCAGACTTTGGGCCATTTGCGACATTTGGAGATCTATTTGAACACCCAGAGCCCTGAGCATTTCCCTCCACTGCTACCCTTATGATTAGACTTTCCTGTACTCAAATCATCTCTCTTTCTAGTCTTGCTGTAGCTTCGCCCCTTCTACTTTTCTATTTTAAATTTCTCCTGATAATTATTTTTATCCCAAGAAGTAAAAACCCACAGGGACCCTGTCCAGCTGTCTGTTGTGTTCACATGGTCAGCGAAGGTTTCCAGAGCAATCAAGTTTGGGTAGTCAAATAAGAAGGCGTGCTGTTTATGAAATGTCTATGAAATGTGTTTGAAATGACTATGCATTCTTTTGTGTTTAAAATCACATTGCTCCGTCTTCAGTGCCAGTGTGTCAGGTATCTTCTTTTCGGTGTGCGATTGATTATGCCTTATTCTTGTTTTCATGGGAAGAATGGCAGTGGCTGTGAATGGGGAGTTCGACTCCGGTTTGGGAGTTGTCTAAATTAATCTCTATCTTCTTGCACTCATCCAGGTGACTTTCGGAGTGTGTTTGTCGATTGGGGAAAATTTACATAGTTATGGTATTTAACCGCAGAGATTATACCCGCTGCAGTGCTCGGGGTGACTTGAAAGTTCGTGTTTCCATTTTCTGGTCGAAAGAGTTCGAAACGGGTGAATCGTTTACGAATCGCACACCAAGCACCGCGACTACCGTCGGCGCTGCTGGAGTCCGACACTGAGCGAAGAGGTAAAAATGACTTATTAATAGATATAGATAGATATGTATACACTAAGAAACAAATGACCACATACTGCTGTGGGCTTATTGGAATCTGTCTTAGCGCTGACGTTAGCTTGGTGGCTAGGGGCTAGCTAGCGGCGATAAGGTGACAACAGAAACCAAACGGACCGCGGCCTGGTTCGGGTGCTAGCCCAGTGATTGACAGCCTGTCAGCTAGCAAAGAGGTTTATTTTGCTGTGGTCGACAGTCGTTTTGTGTGCCCCCTAAGGTTTGTTATGTACTCTACATGTCTGTATGTATAATGTTCTGTGGCTAGCCAGCTAGTTAAGTGTTTGTGTGATCTGGGCTTGACTCCACAGAGTCTGAGTAGTCGTGAGTCGACCTCAGCATCCACGGTGTGTAGCTTCTCTGCGGCCTGCTGCTGCGGTGGGTACCAGCTCCATAAGCTCTGAATTAGCCAGCGTTCTTCCTCCAAACACCCCGGTGCTTGTATGCCTCTATTCAAGACATGGAGGATTTGAGAGTATTTATTCATCTATAAAGACGCGAAGCATGGCATATTCAGTGAGAGCTGGTAATGTCAACAAGTAATGTTATGCAAAATGTTTACATGTAAATGGTTCGGCTAGCAGCTCACATGCAGATGAGAATATGAAGTTATCATTTTGCTGCACAGAAATTTGTGCATCGAAAATGGTTAGTGTGTCAGTAATCTCCATTTTTTTCTATATTCAGAGCACCACGGTGGCGGCAGTTAAAGGGAAAGACCACGCGTGAATTGTGCTGTTCCCAATTTAAAAAGTCAAGTCATAGCCAAAACGCAAGATCCGCATTTACAACCTTGATTGAAATAATTAGTTGACGTTGTGAGGATTAGAGCATTTAGCACATTTATTTTGAGTTGATGCTCCCCATAAACTAGTCTCTGGAGCTTGAAAAATAAACTAGTTTTGCATTGTTATATAATTTTCTGCACAGCAGGACTGTAATTAATGGTATTTCCAACCTGCCCTTTTTATCTCAATAAGACAATTTGTTTTGGACCACATAGAAATCGCAAGTGTATTTCATGACACAAAAAAAGAAAATCACTACATTTCACTTAGATGAGTTGAGAGAAAGATTATCAGGTGAATGAATGAGTTCTGATGAGCCTGAAGATGGGCAAAGTTACAATTTAATAGTTTGACTTGTTTAGTCCAATTATGTCCACTTAGCTCTATGTAAATGAGATGGACTCTAATTCCCTACTCTCCCACAGCAATATAAAAACCTTACTTTCTTTTCATGTTGGGAATGGGGAATTAAAAATAAAACTCCTCTTTTTCTACCTATTTTATCCTTCTGTGGGCAGAGTTACACAAAAGCAGGTCTTCAGTTCTGTTTGCCCCGGCCCTCGCCTGTGGTTGCAGCAGCCAGTGCATTTGGCGCCACATTGTCGTCTTTTTGTTTGTGAAGTAAAGATGAGAGTAGTTCATATATTGGAGGGAAAAAAAAAAAACCTCTGCTTTATTTGACCGTAGTGTCACCTGTTCCTCAATAAAAGCTGGTGTCAGCTCTCACAGTGAGCTGTGAGTTTTCCTCTCTCTGCCTCTGTTTATCTGTCCTTCCAGCCACCCACACTGACCCTCAGAATTTGGCCCACATCAGATCCTAACCAAACAAGATGTCAGACTGCATTGCCTTCGACAGGTTGTTTTTCTGTTTCTCTACTAAGATCATCACCTCCCCCAGCAATCCTCAGCCTGGCTCGCCTTAGCTTTGTAATATATATATATATATATATATATATATATATATTTTGTGTAAACATTTATAATTAACTTTATGAATCAGCTCTGGAGGATTGGTGTAAGCCTAAACTTAGTTACCCTTAATTGCAGTTTTTCCCCATGACATGACTAATACTGAATCCATAACGTATTATGTGACCATGCTGGTTGCATAAGGTGGTGATGTAGGCCTCCTGAGTTGGTTCTCACAAACTGTACAACTGAATCCTAAAGCTGTGAACTAAACATGAAACATCCCAAGCTTAAAAACAATACACAGATTAACCAACTACTTGTTCAAGTTAGTCACCACCAAAATATATGCCATTGTGCCAGCTTTCCTTGTGAGTGAAGTGGGGTGTACAGCATAGTTGAATTTAGGCTGCAGTGGCTGGCCCTGTTGTTTTTGTACAGCCCACCAAAGCACCCGTGAGAAGGCATTAGGTCCTGGATCACCAGAGGAAGCCTGTGGCATGCACTCTATCCCTCTGGTTCTCAGGATGCAGGATGGGCTGATCAGTGGGACCGCCTGCCTGGGTCTAGACTCAACTAGCCGCTTTGGCCCGTACCTCAAAGGAGAGGCTTGGATTTCTTGGGAAACTTTTCCTTCTTGTACACTGTAAATATTTTGCCTCCATCACTCGCGCTCTCATGCTGCTTACCAAATGTGGTTGTCCTGCTCTGAGCACATACGCCGCTCTGTTCTTTTGCCTTGCTGTTTGATCTTTGATGCAGGCCTGGCTGTTTAAAGAATAGCAAAGAAGCATGGCCAGTACATTACAATACAATAAAATACAATAGCTGATCATTACCACCAGGGTAAGTCTAGGCCTACTTTGAGGAACTTGATTCATGATATTTAGTTGAAATAAATCTTCTTCACAGGCACTGGTACTTGGTGCTGGATTACTTCATTGGGTAGCTTAGGTCCAGCACTTTGTTGCACCATGCTTCTTGTTTTGGCATCTGTGTTTGTGTGCAACAGTACTAGGGACATGGTGTCTTGCTTACTAATAACAGAGACTGTCATTGCTTTGTCATGTGATTGTTGCTGTGGTAAGGGGGGTGGGACAGCTGAGCAGAATATAAGAGCACCAGAGAGCTCACACTGAGCTATTAAACCTGCTGAGGATTGTTGATTAAAGAAAGAAAGGGGAAAAAAAAAACAAAGCAGAAAAACGGCTCAACTGTGGGATTGAAAGTGACGATAGCAGTTGAACCTCGACTTCTTTTTCACTCACCTTGTCATTTTCCTTCTCTCCTGGCATCTTTCTTTCTCCCTGCAGGTGAACGGCCCGCCAGCCAGCCACGTGCAACTCTCTGTTGCGATGGATGCCTGCGCCCGTATTAGAGGAGTCCCAATCAGGTCCAGGGCCTCAGTGCGGAAAGAGGTCTGTCTCCCAGGAGCATTTGCATTTTATTCTGCAACTATGTGTAGTACACCTAGGGTTCTATATATGAATACTCGGTGGCTCAGGGCTAGCAAAAGAGTATGTTAAGAGCCTTGCTGGGGCAGCCACTGGCCCATTAGGAGTTTCACAGTGGTGAGGTCACCGGTGACCCAAAGCGGCTGATGCAAACGCTCGCTGTCAACTTGTTTTTCTTGCAGTCAGCACTTTCACATTAAAGGAAGAACATGTGGAAGGCAGTGCACAGCTTGATATTTCACTCACATTTGTCTTTAAAAATTGTGGCTTCCTTCCACAGTTCAATGACATGCATTGATCTTAACTATTTAACAGATTTAGATTATTAATATATAAATCTACTAATCAATGACACAGTTTTTTAAGTAGATTCCTCTACCTAGTAGTCTATTAAGTAAGAAAAAATGAATTTCTTTATTGTTACTAGTGAATGTATTACCTACTAGCCTTGGGGGGGGGGGTCACTGCCAGTAAGATGTTAGCTTGGATACTATGTTGCAAGTGTGATTATTCTGCTAGGTTGGCTACAAGAGTAACTATTCAAATTTTCTTAGCTTCAAGTCCTACAACATTAGTACATTCTGCTGATGATGGCTGTTGTTGCAAACAACAATGTTGCACAGACTCCACAGGATTTGAATGCAGAACTATAAGTTAAACATTATTCAGCAACTCCCATCTTTCATCTCTGCTAGATTTGTATTGTAGTTTCTAATGTAGTTAATGTGTTTTATTTGAAAATGCATAGTCCAATAGAGTCTTATCTAGCATTTTAATATAAAGTGATTGCTTAGGATCTATATTAAAGGCATGGGTGAGAGGAGCCAGATGCACACAATAAAGTTCTTATTTTGCATTCATCTGTCATGCATGCTGCAGATGTGAACAAATGTGTAAACATTGGTTTGCCATTAGGGCTGTAGGGTAGCATGCACAGTGTGTGTGTGTGTGTGTGTGGGGGGGTATTTGATCCCCTGTTGAAATTGTAAGTTTGCTCATTTACGAAGAAATGATCAGTCTCTAATTTTTATGGTAGAATCCAGAAAAAAAAAACAAATTCATAAAAGTTATAAATTCATTTACATCTCATTGAGTGAAATAAATATTTGATCCTCAATCAAAACATGACTTAGTAACTGCTGGAGAAACCCCTGTCGGCCAGCATGGTGGTAGGACGTTTCTTGTAGTTGGTCACCAGGTTTGCACACATCTCAGGAGGGCGTTTGGCCCTCTCCTCTTTACAGGAACTCTCTGAAGTCCTTAAGTTTTTTTGGCTGCTGATTAACAACCTGAGGCTTCAGCTCCCTCCACAGATTGTCTGTAGGATTGTGGTTTGGAGACTGGCTAGGCCACTCCATGGCCTTAATGTGGTTCTTCTTTAGCTACTCCTTTGTTGCCTTGGTGATATTTTTTTGGGTCATTGTCTTGCTGTAAGACCCGTTCATGACCCATCTTCAGTGTTCTGGTTGAAGGAAGGAGGTTCTCATTCAGGATTTTACAGTACATGGCCCCATCCAGTGGCCCTCAATGCGGTCAAGTCATCCCGTACCCTTAGCAGACAAACAGCCCATGTGGCCGATCCAGCCTAATGCAGGTCTAAAATCTTGTCCTGATGTCCTTTGGCAGCTCTTTGCCCACGATGGTGGAAAGGTCTGAATGGAAGAAATCGATTCTGTGGACAGGTGTGGCTTATACACATAACAAGTTGAGATCAGGTGTATCTGCAATTGATTGATTGTAATCTGTGTGCCACATACACACAGTCAATCTGTGGGAGCCAGAATTCCAGCTGGGTTGTAGGGTGTCAAATATTTATTTCACTCAAATGACACACAAATCTATTTATAGCCTTTATGTAATGTTTTTGTTTTTTTTTTCTGGATTATGTTAATATTTTGTCTCTGTTAAAATATAACCACCATAAAAATTAGAGGGCATTCATTTCTCTGTAACTGAGCAAACTTACAAATTCAGCAGTGGCTCAAATAATTATTTCCTCCACTGCGCTTCTATAAAAAGCTGCATGTGTGTTTGCAGACTGTGCGAGACAGCGGGGCGCAGAATGTGAAGAGCCTCTTCAGGAATAAAAAGGAGCTCTGTGGCATTGGTTTAGAGCTGCCAGCGAGAGACGCCACCAGACTGACAGAGGTATGGGACACAGACACACAAATGAAGCTCAGCCATATTCAGACACATGACACGTCAATGCTGAATGTCTGTGCTCTTTCAGATTCACTTTGTGTGTCTGCCTGGTTTAAGTGAAGGAGAAGACATCACTCAGGTACACTTTAATATTAATTATTATTAATTAATTTAATTAATTAATTAATTAATTATTAATTATTATTATTATTAATTAATATTAATAATGAAAAGCTTCAAAATCCAATAATTGTATGTTAGTATGCGACAATTTGATGGTAGAGGAGGCCAAAAAAATCTCTATTGATTTCTATGCTAGTCTGTTAATTAGCAATTTGACCTACTTGCCCCCCACCCCCAGGCTCTGTCTTCCCTGCCAGGGGGGCTGTGTGAGCTTCTCAAGTCCCTACACGTCCACAGCATCAAGAATGACGAAGTCCTGCTGCTCAAAGACTCCCGCAGGCTGCCGGAGCACAAGGATGAGGGACCTCAGGTATGTGACTGACCATTTTTGTGTTGAATCAATTCGCTCAGTCAGCATGTTGAGTAAAGCAGAAGTGACGGGAGAGAATAACAGGAAATAGGAATGTGTAACTTTACAGCGCTCACAGTCTATCCCAGTAAGTAGGGTGGATTGGGAAAGGAGCTCTGTGGTGTTGGTTCAGAGCTGCCAGCTCTAAACCAACAGACCCTTCACTGAACATCTTGGTGTTGTAGGTTTAAAGTCATTAAAATTTATTAAAAAACAGAGACAGCAATCTTTCATTGAAGTATTCAGACCCATGTTCAGGTGCATTCCATTCGCTGCCCTTGGGATATGTTGGGATCTATATGGAACTTGGATTTGCCTGTTGAACGTATATGTGTAGGTTATTGACACTAGAAACATGTCCAAACATGGTAAATGTTCAAATTTAAGAAGATGCACTTTTAACTCTCACCAGTCCAGGTCTAGCAGTTGATTAGAAACTTTTCCCACATTAGGGCCATGTCCCACATGTAAGGAGATATATGAGTCTTTCTCACGCTTCTGAAGAAATGCAGGTGTGGGACAGGCAGACAGATGTTATGTTTGCAGCCCTGTCCTTCCTGTTCCTGTGTGTTTGGGTTCACACAGACCCTGCAGCTCAGTCTGTGGCTTTCTCTCCCCAGCTCTGTGAATTAACGAATGGGCTGGCACTAAATGATTATTGCATTCTGCATATGCAACAATATGCAATCAGAGCACAGACATAACAATACACTTCTAGTCATCTCTCCCCTCCTGTAAGATTAAAAAGATGCCCATGTGAATTTAATTTACAAAAGCGATTGCTTTGACTGTTTAGTCTGCTTGTTGGTTACAAATGAGCTGAAAAATCACCAGCCAGACCTGATTGTCAGCACTTCTCATTTCCCCCTTATTTCTTTTTCTTACGCTGTCTTCCTCTTCCTCCAGTGTTGGTTAAAGACAGTGTGCGTGCTGAGGCATAATCCCAGCACCAACGTTTACCCTCCAGCCAGTGTTCCGACTTTGGTGGGGCTGCTGGGGTGCTACACGGCAGGTCTCCGCTATACGCTGGAGCTTCAGGCTCTTCAGAGGAGCACAGCTGAAGCCAGCCAGCCAGACGAAGACGATACCAACCAGTCGGTCTCTTCGATCGAGGATGACTTTGTCACAGCCCTAGAACATCTGGAGGAGGACGACACAGGAGACAATCCCTGTAGGTTTAACAGCTAAAGCTTAGTGGCATTTAGCAGCCTCATGTCTTTTTTTTATTCACTTGCAGAAAGGCACTCCTTTCTATTTTTAATTCTGTCATACTGGCTGGCACACCACTTGTAATTTCATGCATTATATGGACACTTGTATATTTTCATGTACTACCATACATAAGAAGACAAAATGCTTTTCAGGAGGTTTTATTATTTTTATCATATTGTTCATCACTGGCAGGAATTTACTGAGAGGGGATCTTTCACTGTTCTAATTGTAACCCAAATGAATAATCACCCATTCTCTTCAACAGGAAAACAGCATAGCACATAATAACTAGTAAAATAAGAAACATTTACAAACATTTACGAAGTTACACTGCCAAGCAGCATACTGGGTAATGCTAGCTGGCCAAGTAATATAATCGAGTAGGGAAAGGCAGAGAAAAAAAGCCAACAGAGAGGCCCAAAAAAACAAACAAACAAAAAAAGACTTGACCAAATGTCAAAAGCCTGTTAAGAACTGACTCTATTGTCCCATGCCAGATATTTCATTTAACAGCCTAAGAGTAGATTATTTATTATTTTGCTTATTGGTTTAAATTTTTGGATGTCTTTTTTTTTTTTATATTTATTAAATGACATTTTTAATTTTTAGCTGATCCACCACAGGACCGAAAAGCTTTTGCCATAACAAAGGTGTGCGTTGTCTGTCCACATGTCACGAGAATCGCAACTCCTCCTAACAACATTAATCAGAATTTAATCAAACTTAATGGGTCTTCAACCAAATTGTGCTCAAGGTCATATTTGTCATTTAATGAGCAATAACCTGTGACTTGTGTTGAACTGTGAGCCAGATGAGCTACTGTCATTGACATTTTTTTCCCTATTCTAAGTATTCCTAGCCATGTGGAAAGGCCCAATTATGCAAAAATATTACAGTGATATACAGTGAAACTGTCAGAATTCAAAATAATAATGTGATACAACTATACAAATTTCACCCCCACCCTCCTGTCTTCCAGACTGCTCTGCACTATGCTGTCATCATCTGTGCATCTTTTAATAAAAATGTCTCTGGAATTGTTTCAGTTCACTGCTAGATGGCACTAATTAGCCGTTTACTAGTTTGGATGCATCCTCGTCTATCATTTTGCTTAAACATAGCGCAGTGGAAAAAATATGTTCATCTTTTATCCCCTCTCTGCAATGGCTGCATCTAACCACTTCTCTCCTCTTTCTCCTTCATGTCCATCTCCACAGCTGCAGCTCCATATAGTCATTTTAAAAAGCGCGATGTGGCTTCACAGACTGTCCCAGCCCACAAGAGAAAAAAGGAATTATCAGGCTCCCGCATTATCATAAGCTCATCTTCAAAGAAGTATTCAGCCAAGCACAGATCCGGTCCTGATGTATCTGTCACAGTACAGAGGTCGTCGGGCGTGGAATCCCAGTGGACTTACTGCAGTCCTGGAGCGCGTCTCCCCTCACCTTTGATTCATGTCAGTGAATCAGAAGAATCAGACTGTTCCAGCCCCAGTCCTATCATTTTCCTAGATGAAGTGGGCTACCAGAAGAGCCTGCTGGCCAAGCTGGACATTCCTCAGGTGCCAGGGGGCCCCAAAGAGCGAGTTGAAGACTCAGATTCTGAAGTTAGTGAGTTCTTTGACAGCTTTGACCAGTTTGATGACTTGGAGGAGCTTAACTCAGAGAGCTGCACTCTTACTCTGCCTCTGGATGCAATCAGTGCCCCAGCAGCACAGAAAAAGGCTACTGAATCTGGCACAAGTGTGCCATCTTCAAAATATGTTTCTAGGGGCTGCTCAACCAAGGGAATGAATCCTCACCGCTTTGATCAGCCCACTCTCCCAGCCAATGTGAAAAAACCCACCCCCCTGAAACCAGGCTCTCCTTACTCACTTCCCTCTGAGGTGCCTGATTCCCCACGGCCTGTACAGACCCCTTCCGAGGAGAACGGCGGCCCCCTCTTCAGTCCTGTCAGCTCCTCTGCCTTCAGTCCCCTGGTGGACTCCACTGAGCCACTGGAATACTTCTGGAATACAGAAGAGGATGGACAGAACAGCTCTGAGCTACGTAAACCCCAGGATCTCTGCTCTTTGTACAAGACCTACTCAGACTTTGCTAGCAGTCTGTCCAAAGAAATTCTTGGATCTGTGTGTGGCTACCAGTCTGCTGTCGACATCAGTGACAACAAGAATCTCAGCTGTGTCTGCCACAAAGAATTTAAGAACCCTTCAGGATACCTGATGAAGCTCTCAGAAATACAGGAGACTGTAACAGTGGCCAAGCTGCAGAAGAAGTCCCAGTCTTTGAAAGATGGCATTCAGAGGTTTGCCAGTGACCTAGTGGAAATGAGCTTGGGCAGTGCTTTGCGAGACCTCCAAAAAGGGGTGTCGACCTGCACCACCACCTTGTGCCACCTAGCTGCTAGACTTACCTCTTCAGTATTTCAAATGGCCTTCCATGAGATTGGCATGCGACGTGCATATGTCCTGAAGGAGCGGGCAATCAATGGGTTGGCCAGCTTCCTGGTCGGAGAGGCCGTGTCCACGGCGCTCAAAGAGTTCCTGACTGTGAAAAAGCAGATTTTCCACAGCACGGTGACACGTTTTGCTGCTGATCTGGCTGAGGAGCTGGTGTTTGAAGGTATAATGGAAGTATGTCAGTTCTCTCACCCCTCTACCCCTCTCACGCCAAGTGATTGGTCTTTTGGCCACGGGCAAGAGGAGGAGGAAGAAGAAGAAGAAGAGGAGGTGGTGTCCTCCTATGCGTCAGACCTGTCTGAGTCTGTAATCCAGGAGGCCTTCATAGAGCTCTCTCAGGCAGATGTTGCCTTCACAAGCCAAGCAGCTATAAGTGTGTCTGTGGGCAACATCTGTTATGTCAGTGCAGAGAACACCAGCACTCATACCTGCAGCACCTTTGCTAACCAGCAGGTTTTAAGTTCGGCTGTCCCAGCAGAGGATGCTTCGTGCACTGTGAAGAAAGCCCTGTTCACTGTATCAGGCATGGCCAGCTGTATTCCTGTACCCCAGGCGGGGCACGCCCTCTCCAACCTCCAAGATTCTGAGGAGACTGCTCAGCAAAGGTCTAGCTTGTCACATACCCCACAGACCAGCCCCAAAAGATTAACCGTGTCATCCTCTGACGATGCCACATCTGTACAGACGCATCTTTACAGTCATGGAACTCAGACCTCTGTACCAGCAGGAGAACCTTCCCAAAAAAAGTCTCCATTCCAAAACTTCTCTGGCAACATGGTGGATATGATAGTAACTGAGGCTTGTGAGCTAATAACTGCCTCTAAAATGAAGAAAGGTTTCGGTGACTGTGCTGACTTCCTCACAAAGACAATCAGAAGCCGTAGGGACTCTGATGATGCTTCGGATTCCCCTTCAAAGCAAGGAGCTGTCAGGGAAAGTTTTAGATATGACTGTAGAGATTCTGGGAATGTTAGGCAGGGTGGCCCTGTTGAACAAGCAAACAATCCTCCCATTTCCTTTCAGACAGGCGCTCTAAACCAGGGGAGTTACCGATGTGAGCGAGGCCCCAGGACCAGAGGTGTGTCTGAAACACATCCTGTGATGATGAATACTTTGGAAGTGCCGGTTACTGAGATGGGTGGACAAAGGAGGATATCCGCTTCTGTGGATGATTCAGCACCAAACTCTGGACAGAAATCAGGTGGGACTCCTGGTACTCCTCCTTCCACCCCTCAGCAGCCCAGTGAGGTCTCCAAGGAGAGACAGATAAAGCAGTTCTCCAAGAAGCTGAAGAGCAAGCTGGCTAAAGAATTTTCCCCTGCAACGCCACCTCCGACCCCTCACTATCAGCCTGAGCTGGGCCCAGGGCCAAAATACACCATCCCAGAGGTGGACAAGGCAGAGTTTATGCTCAAACTGATGAGATCTCTTTCTGAGGAGGCTGATGGAAATGAGGAGGAAGAAGAGGAAGAAGCAGCAGAAGAAGCCGGCGTTGGTGGCGGTAACAGATGTTTAGAGACGGGGGTTGGCCGACAGGCACACAACCCGATGTCTGCTCGCATGATGTCCAACAAAGAAGCTCTCCACTATGCTGAGCGGTTGGCGTGTCACATAGTCTCCATGGCAACAGAGATGGACACCCTGGGAGGTGCAGAGGAGGAGGAGGGAGAGATGAACCAGGGCAGTGAGAAGAGGAGAGACAGTGTGGCTCAGTTTTCAGAGCAGACCCTTAACTCGTTGTGGGTGTATGCAGGGGAGGTGGCGGGAGAGGTGATCAGTGACGTGAAGAGGATGGTGAGCTCTGGACAGCAATGTTCGTATCACAGAGCTGTCAGAAGAAGAAGCTTGGACAGATCTAGCTCTGAATGTTTGCATTACCCCCATAGACACCACTCTCAACCCAGCACAGACCAGAACAGAGACTGGAGGTTAGGGAGGCTGGCTGAGCAGTGGTCCAATGAAGCGATAGCCTCGACCTCCCAGTCTTCCACTTCTGCTTCAAGCACCATGTCTAGCTCCAGCTCTGGTCTGTCCTCTGAGTATCCCAGCTGTGAGAGCGTGACAGATGAGTATGCTGGCTACCTCATTAGAGTACTGAAAAAAGAAGGGGGCAGTAGGGAGTTAGTCCTGGACCAGTATGCCACTCGTTTGGCTTACCGTTCTATAAAACTAGGCTTGGCTCACGCCAGTCGCAAGATAAAGCAGAGATCTTCCAGTGCACGTCTTCACTCCTCTAAGTCTCTGCCAGATGAGTGGAAAGCTACTGGTAGTGAAGCCTCATCAGCCAAGGATAGCACAGAGATGGATGGAAATGCTCAGTGTTGTTGCAGGGACTCTGAAAGGCAGAGTAAGAGGGAGTACATGGATCTAGTCCACTTTGCTGAATCTTTAGCTTACAACATCACCTGTGATGTCACACGCAAGCTACATCTCTCCTCTGTACGGCTGCCTAAGTCTCTCACTGACTCCTGTCTTTATAAAAAATCCAAACTGGAAGACATGGCAGAGAATCTCATTAGGAACTCCTTCTCCTGCCCCCTGTTATCCAAGGAGAGTAAAAGTAAACACTACCACAGCACAGGGAGCCTGTATGACAGAGGCTACAGTAGCAAGGTGATGCAGGTCATTGAGCATTATGCCCGGAAAATAGTGGATGACACGCTGAAGATGAGCCTGGCTTCGGTTGGACATTCATCCCGGGAGCACCAAGGCCACGACAGACACACTCACACACAGAGGTTGTCTGAGGGCCCAGCACTGGCCCGGGCAATGGGGGAGAGGGCGTGCCGTTACTGTCAGGTCCAGGAGTGTCCGCACTGCACCAAACACAGCAGGCACCACTACCAACCTATGTTACAGAGGAGGAAAAGGGGGGGAGACTGTCAACCAAGAGCACTCTCTAGTCTGGAGATTCCCAAAATCCACATCGACCTGGACCATAGGGTGGCATTTGCAGAGGAGATGGTATCCATGGCAATGGAGACAGCTAAGCGCGAGCTGAGTAACACCAGCCTTAATGCCGACAGCGGGATCGGCCACGATGGCACCAGCTACGCCGAGAGCCTCACCGCTGAGATCATGACGTCAGCCCTGTCCAACATATGCCAGGGTGCCCATACCAGGTACACACATCCCAGTTCACATCAAGAAGAGCTTGTGTTTGCTCTGATGGTCATTACACACACACACACACACACACACACACACACACACACACACACACACACACACACACTCAGTGGCTGGGGGCAATGAACAGGTTGAACTTCTCATCTTTTGACAAATCAAATATTTAAATGTTTTGCTTCTTGCCCTATTTTACTGCACTGACTTATCTGTTCTCTTGAATTTCTAAATAAGAATATTTGCATTATTTTTTAGGCTTTTCTTTTTTTCTTTCTGTGTTTAGTGCTTCAGGTAGGGAAACCACTGAGTCCACTGTGTCCCAGCAGCTGAGTGTCGGGGATGACAGCCTGGGCAGCTGGTCCAACCTGAGTTTTGAAGATGAGCACCCAGATGATAACAGCAGCTTCCTTCACCTCAGTGACAGGTAAAAACACCTTTATTATATCCATTACCTGTAGAGAACAGTGCTTTTATCTCCCTCAATGTCAGTATTTTGCTGCGGTGATAAATAATAGATTAAATATCTATGTGAATTTTGCTTAGCGCTTAAAGACCTCTATTAGTATGGGTCTGAGAACAATTGCATTCGTCTCAGATGGACTGGTTCTTAAACAGCGCTTTTTCTAAAGTGCTTAAACACTCAAAGCACTCAAAAAGTTTACATAAGGTGTTTTTGGACCAAAAACTTCTGAGGAATCCTTGAGTGGAAAAAGACTACCCACTGGGGCGCTCCCCTTGAAAACTATCTTTCGGGGCTTTATTTCTGTTTGCATTTACACCCACAATAGAATGGCTAATGTCACATAAGAACCAGCTGGTGGTTGGCCTCGCAACTACAGCAACCACAACAAGTTTCAGAACAATGTGATCGTAGCTCCGTGTGTGTGTGTGTGTGTGTGTGTGTGTGTGTGTGTGTGTGTGTGTTCGCGCTGTGGGTTTCATTAACTTAGTTGTAATACAGACGTGCAGATTTTGACTGTGCGTTTGAAATCACCCAGTTTGTGCTCTTTTAGGTCACATTACCAGTAACTATCTTTGCATGCTGTTACACATTCAGTGTGGAACAGCACAGAAACCGCTGCAGCTCCCAGTAACACTGATGATCGCCACCACATGCCAGTCTTAGCCATATGAGCCTTAGGTATTTTTTTCTCTGATAGCTGGTGATATTGCACCAAATAATTCAATTAAATTTTGTGTGCATAGCACCGGTTCAGTCATCTCAAGATGCTTTATGTTAGAATATTAGAGGGAGAACCCCAACCAACAGATGATACATCCCTCCATTTACTGTGTACACGTTTGTGTACATCACTCTCTGTTATGTAGGCAGAAGGTGAATTTTTTTTGCACCAAAAGCACTCGGTGTCAGTGGATCCTTTTAACAGGAAGAGACTGCCAGCAGAACCAAGCAAGAAAAGAGAAACAGAAAAGAAGAGCATAGAGACCAAACTATAGTAGAGAGTAGACAAAAGTTGTTGTAGTAGTGTAGTAGTAGTGCTTTATAAACATATAGGGTGTGCTCATAGCATTGTGGGAAGTCCCTTGGTAGCCTGAGCCTATAGCAGCATAACTAAGGGATGGCTCAGGGTCACTTGATTTTATTTAAAAGGAAATTTTTAAGCCTAATTTCCAAAGCTGAGGGTGTCTGTCCCCAGATACTTCACACTTCAGTCACTCAAAGGTTCCTCTTTTGCCGAAGGGTACCTACTCTAAAGTAGGTGCTACAAAACGCTCAGTGCAGATGCACCAAAAACAGAGGACCTCCCCTAAGAGTTACTAGAATTATGAAAATGTTTCTCTGGTACAAAAGGCCGTAATGTGATTTGATCCAGGAGTACTGAGGGGGAAATGTATTTACAGATATGTTAGGAGCTGTTTTGGGCAGATTTTGAAGTAGGAGTTTGGAAAATGCTGCTGTGAACTTCGTATAATTTTTATTCTCTTGGTCCTTCCCAGATGGTATGCAATAAACTGGTTGGTATATGTTTCTGTGTTTAGACTTGTCAAAATGAACAATCTGTTAAGGATCTGCAGACATTGTTTGAATTGGTTTAGATTCAGGACCTAAAGACTGAGGTTATCACTTTGGTCTTGCTGCGTCAGTTTGTCCTTTTTTCATTGTTAGCGTTGGACCTGTTTTAGAAGGAGTCTTCTGTGGTTGAGTCTTGATGTAAGGTTTTTCCAAGGCCACAGTGTATGTTTTTCGAACATCATTTGGACTTCGCTGCCAAAACGCACTTTTCTCTGATTTGTGCACATGCTGCAGGACAATGACCCCTGTTTTGTGTGTGTGAATTTAAAAAAGAGGGAGGGTGTGAGGGAACAAGCATCAGCCCTTCCAGGGACCGGGTGTGATAAAGACTCTGGAAATTAGCTTGTTGATAGTTTCGGCGAGGGTTGATATCTCTATGGAAGCAAACCTGGCAACGCTGAGATTCTTCCCAACGTTCTGAAAGAGCACAATGTATTAGCATTAAGTTATTTTGGCCATCGGGGCAAAGTTAATGTATCATAATATTTTCTAAAGGTGTGTCTTTAAGTGCTCTCCTCTCCTCAAGTGCTGTTTCTACAGGAACAAAGTCCAGCATGTGTAATTCATGACTCTCTTCAAAAGCCTGCTGCAACTATTTCCGCTCAGCAGGTGAAATAACAGGGGAAAAAAAAAACAAAACAAAAACCTTTATGAGCTTACTGGGACAGATCAGGCTGACTGACTAGATGAAGCACACCTCAGCCTGTCATACAGACCACAGGGAGAAAGCTGCAGCTGAGGTAATGCAGATTATTAGAGGTATTTTTAGATATCAGAAATGTCTCTCCCTTTTACTGAGGATTTGGCGTGCCACGGTATGCAGGTTCCAGCTAGCAAGACTAATCATTGACTAATTATAGCGAGTGTGCATGTTGTTGCGCTGCTGTTGCCAGCTGGTTGTCCCGCTGGAAGCCACATGATTAACGAGATTATGCGAGAACAAAAATGTAATGATCTCACATCTTAGGCCTTTAGCAACAAATTGCCTCAATCAACATTGAAGGTGATTCAGGGGGATGTACAGTGGAAAAAAACCTGCATCATTTAGAGAATCCTCCTCTGTTTTTCAACCTCACCTGACATTTAAAGGATTATTGCAAATGCCAGAAATGGTCATCCACCTCCTTGTTGTTTATTGACAGTACATGATACTAAGCTCTTCTAGCAAATGCGATGAAACCGCTTATTACATCCTGATCTTTTGTTGCATTTGTAGCTCCCATGTGGTAGCCACGTACTGTGTCATTGTTCCAGTGATGTCTTACCTGCCTTCTCTGTCCAGCAGCAATGGGAACAGCAGTAGCTGGAGCAGTCTGGGCCTGGAGGGGGAGGCGTGTGAGGAGCACTTGTCCTTCTCTCCCTCTGACAGGTTGGTTGGCACCCGGTTGACATGGCTAATCTTTAAAAAAGAAAATGCACACAAGACCATGGAGTTTACCTAGAATGGGACAAAGCATGAACTGAATTTACTAGAAAGCAACACTAGGTGAGGAAGTGTGTGGCAGGTCCACAAGTAGACAAATCTCTCAGCACAATATTGGGACCAGAGGGTTTCTTCATCAGATGAAGATGACTTAGAACATTGTACAATGGCATTTTGATTTATACTTTGTCTCATACAAGGAGCCACCAGTCCTCTTGCATGCCCATATTTAAGTTCTAAACATAGATAGGCTTGATTTTGATGCTACTGTCAGCATGCCATGTGTTGCCTAAGTATTTTTTGGTTCTGCTGGTTTTGCTTGCATGCAATCTTTTGTCTTTGTGAGAAATCTGTAGTGTTATTATTTTGTCCTTTTTTGTATTAACCTCTTAACATCCAAGTTCATTTAAAAAAAAAAAAAACCCACTAAAACAACAACTTGGGGGTTAGAATTCATTACAGCCACATGCCAAACAAGCATAGTTTTAGAAACTATAATCTTGCGTGCATTGTGGCGTTCAATCTGTCCATTCTTTCCCCTCAGTTATCTGACGTCTGGTCACGGTGCTAACAGGGTTTTCCAGATGTCCTGTTCCTCAGCAGTCTTCCTTTGAGGAAATGCTGAGGCAGACCCAAGCCAGTGAGTTCAGGACCTACCCTGTGGTTTCCTTCTATTTGTGTGTCTGGAAAGCCTTTGAGGTAGACCTCCACGAGGCAACCTGCTCATATATCTGAAACACCACACCTGGCTCAAGCGGAGCCCCTACTCTGAGCTCCCTGTGGATGTTCAGGCTCCTCAGCCTGTCTCTTAGCTGAGCCCACACATCTTATGAGAAAACTCATTTTTCCTGCTTCTATCCTGACCTTATTCTTATGATTATAAGTGACGGCTGAAATGTAGATCATAGGGTTTGTTGGTGGTGTACCAGTGTACCTGTTCGTCTCATACCCCACCTTCTTTTCTCTGGTGAACAAAATCCCAAGATATCAAACCTCAGTGTGGGGCAGGATCTCTGCCCCAGCCTTCAGGTAGCAATCTTTTTTTCTTTCTTTTTTTTTTTTTCCCCTTCTCCCTTATAGTTTCATATGGGTATAAAAAACTGTTGGAAATTCCATACAAAGGTGTGGATGTGAGCGTAAAGCTAACCCTAAACAGGCAGCAGACATGGTGGATGTTCAGAGGTTAATGCTTGCAGGGACTTCTTTCTTTCTGTTTGCAGGTGACACCCTGTACTCAGAGGTCAGAGCTTCCCTGAAGCTTAACATCGCTTTACTAGTGCATGATCAGTGCAGGCAAAACAAATTCGCAGTAATGAATTTTTCAGGCAGGTTTGTGCATGTTGATAGTCACACAACATCAACTGAAGCTGACAGTTCCAAGATTATAGTGAAACTGCAACAGATTTCCCAAAGTGAATGCAGTCAAAACTGCTGTCGTCTTTTTATTTAAACAAAACGTTACTGGACAGAAAACAGAAGAAAGGATGACTTAAGCCTAACCTGAGCCCACATCTGTGTAACATCTGCTGATTAAAAGCAGATGACTGGAGTCCAGACTTATAGGTTTGTGTTTAGTTTTTAGTTTTATTCAGTTTTGAATTTTTATTGTAATTCCACTTTGGTTTTTAGTTAGTGTAGTTTTTATTAGTTTAAAATGGTAGTTTAAAAGTTTTTATCATTTCAGTGTGGACAAATTCAGAATAGAACTCACAGTACAAACAGCATACATCAGGAAAAGCAGTTAAAGGCCTAGTAAAAGTACACAGTATTGTTTGTTAGTTCTTGTTTTTACTTTTCTACTTTCATCTATGTTCAGTTTTCCTGTCATTCCGTTACCTGTAATAACCTCGCTCTGTTCTTCGGTCTCACCCAAAACCAGTGAAACCCAGCAGGATGGAGAGTACAATTACAAGATTATGTATAAGATACAAGATACAAGAGTACAATATTATGAATTGCAAGCAGTCAGATATTTTTGGCACATTTCTACTGCTTCTGCTGTTTTTATATTGCTGTAAAAACACAAAATATTTGGGCAATGCTAAATGTTTATTTTTCTTCCATCAAGGAATAAGGGACCTTTGTGGCTAGTTATTTAATCCATAAACAGAAAATTTTGAATATATTGTGAGTTATAAAATAACAATGTATATAGATGTTTCAGAAACACTATAAAAACTAGTATTAGTAAAATGTTAAATAAGCTTTTTTTTAATTTATTTATTTTTTTTACTGTTAACAGTGAAGTGGTGATAAATCCCAAGATGATGATTGATTGGTTAATAATTTCTTTTTAACTGATCAAATTAATATTTAAAGGCTTGTTGATAATAAAATAACTAAAAAGGGTATTTTTTTAATTTGCAATTTATTAGCATTGGTTATTATACATTTAAAAAAAAATTATAAGCCATTTTTATCCATGCTGCTCACTCCTGGAGCTTCTTGATGTTGAGTTTGGTGACTGGCAGTGAAGCGGCCACCAACAGATGGCAGATTTCTCACAGATTTACGTTTGTGGTTTAGTTCTTTTTAAAGAATTCAAGAGATGTTAAAAGTGGGTGGGGTGGGGTGGGGGTGGGGGGGTTGACTCATGCATTGTGCCAGTGCGAGCTGAAGTAGTCGGACACACACAAAAAGCTTTTCTAAGTGTAGCGCTAGGTTTGTCCTCTTCAGGCACCTCCATTGACGCCCATGTGCTTTGACTGCATGGCTTTAACCGCCGGCACTTCCTGCTTCTTAGTTCTCCTCGTCTCGCCTGCTTTTACAGTGCCATCGTTCCTTCAAACAGTGAAACAGCTTCTTAGACGTTTTTCCTTTCTGTAAAGAAAATGATATCCTTATATCCCAACGAG
Organism: Archocentrus centrarchus; assembly: GCF_007364275.1. Taxonomy (NCBI): domain Eukaryota; kingdom Metazoa; phylum Chordata; class Actinopteri; order Cichliformes; family Cichlidae; genus Archocentrus; species Archocentrus centrarchus. The sequence continues at coordinate 33,905,478 of NC_044366.1, forward strand.
CAGAGCCTGAGTGTCTGTAGCCGTGGGCTGTGTCAACAGGCCTGTGATTAACAACCTTATAAAGTGGAGAAATGACTGTTTACCTGCTGGCATGTCACACAGCAAATATTTGCACAATTGACAGAATGGATATCAAGTGGCTTTTCAGAAGGGTAAAATCAACTTTCACACTGATCAAGATGTGCTCTTCGTCACTGCGTATTAACTGACAAAAGACGCCTGAGCAGCAAAGACAATTTACAGGAATACAGGGAAGATATGCAGCATCACTGTGTCTAAGACGCCTTTTGATCACAATTGCTTTGATTGCAGTGCGTGTTTGCTTTGCTTTTTTTGTCAAAGGCTCTTAGCTTAAGTGTGCTTATTGCCATTTCTATATCTTTGCATGCATCGTTGCCTGTCTGGCCATTTCTCCCTTCTTACTAACCTGTGTGGCATTTCTCATCCAACAGTGACAATACAGAGGACAAGGAAGCTGAGGTCAAAGAGGAATCCAGTGGTAAGCATGTTTTATTGTGTGCAACATCTTTTTTTTTTTTTTCCCTTTTTAAGCACAGTGGGAATGCTATTTTAATACTTTGGGAAGGGTTAAAAACACATCATGGCACTCTTTGGGAAACTGATGAAAATGTTTTGAGCTCTTTGCTCTCCAAGCGACTCTGAACAGTTGGATTCCAACTTACTGCGTTCGCCTGTCTGAGTATGTTATTTACCCACCCCCATATTCAGCCACACTAATGCTCATTCATGCACTCCACTCCCTCCACAGTCACTCACTCTGTACTGTATGTCTCAGGCTACAATTGCCCCCAGTTAAGAGGAGGTTCCTTATTGTGTTTGTTGTTCTATGGAAACCATAGGAACCTAGCTCTGAGCAGAACAGGACAGTTATCTCTACCTTCTAAAGAAGCAGAGCTAGAAAACTGAGATTCTCAGTCACGAACCGATGTGAGTGACAGCTGGTGACTCCTGACTTTTCTCTGTGCTGCAGGGACACTCTGTGTGGACAGGACTCAAATGCATATTCCCAGGACTGCGCTGGTCATAATGAACTCAGATGTCAGGGAACCTGGAAGCGGCCCTCAGCACGTGACCCTCGACCCCCAGCTCAGGAGCATGCTGCAGTGGCTGGCAGCCTCCGTGGCTGACGTCCCTCAGATCCAGCTGAGCCCCGACAGAGAGCTACAGCAGGTGATTGTTACTATCACAAATGGGTTTCCTCTGCGGTCTTTGTACAGTCAGCACTAAAACCCTTTTTAAACCACGTCATGTTACTTCAGTCAAAGAAGTCATTCTTTCCATGTTTGGTTTTGAAGGTTAGTAATCCTGTAAAGTTCTGTCCTGGTTTCCACCATCCTGTGCTTTGTTGTGGAGACAAACAGCTGAGAAGCACCAGCTACTGTGATGATTGAGCTGTCGAATTTTTTTATTTTTTTTTGGGGGGGGGGGGGTTGCCACCATTTAGTTTGTTCCTGTTGTGTCCATTTCAACGTAAATCATGGTCATCACTGTTAACTGAGAAAACTTTCTAGTAAATGCTTTTATACAGTTTACAAGCCATGCACAGCAAATAAAATTGTTGGCTGATACAGCCCAAATAAGCCATTATATGGATCTGTGAACACAATATTAGTGCTACTCTACCATTTACCTTCCAGTGTTTAGTGTGTTTCACCTTAGCCGGTGCACTGGCATGCATAATCTTGGTCTTTGAGCAGTTTGTCCTTTTACAATCATTTTTTAACCAATATTTTTAGGTATCTGCTCTAACAATCTTTACTTTCAGCTATTTTAATTTAACAGTCTTATTATTTTCTATCTGCTTATATGTTAAACTCAGAGAATTGATTAATTGATTTTCTTTTCCCCAGGAAACAGTATTACCTAACACCCTTTTATGGCTGCTTAGAAACCATTAATATTTACCCAGATCTCTTTTTCACACCATGTTTTAAAGAAGTTTCTAAAAGTAGAATGGGAGGCAGAGCCTTCAGCTCTCAGGCCCCTCTCCAGCTCCCAGTTTAGATTCAGGAGACCGACACCCTCTATCAAACTTTGCTTTTTTGATAAAGCTCATAGTAGTTGGGGCTTATAGTAATTCAGGTGACACTGAACCCTCCCCTTAGTTATGCTGGTATTGGCTCAGACTGATGGGGGACTTCCCATCATGTGCTCAGCACTAAGTCCCCACATTTCACTTTCTGTTGGTTTTATGCCACTGTTCCATGTCATTAACTGCAGTCTACTCTCTCCTGGAAGTTGTTTTGTTCAGTTTGTTGTTCTCCATCTTTTCTCTTAAGGCTTTCTCTCATGCCACAGTAAAAAGGAGTTCTTCCTCCCTGCCGTCGCCAAGTGCTTGCTCTCTCTCATACTGCGGTCTTTTCCTTGCAAGATAAAGTGCTTTGAGGTGACTGCTGTGTGCTGGTGCTATGAAATAAAACTGAATTCATTGAATGATGGCTCTGTCTCCTTTCAGCTCCCGGCAGTGGTCCAAAAACTTCGAGAGAGGAAGTGGAAGGTGGGAGACCTGCTGCACATGCTGCTGCGCTACTATGATGAGAGCCACAGTCAGCCCGAGGCCAGAGAGGAGGCACTTGAGGCGGGCACAGAACCTCACTGCATCCCTCTCTTCCAGTGGCTTCTGGAGCACGCCTAGAGCCTCTGCCCCCCCCACCCCCTCAGCTCTTCTGTTCTCAATTCCAGCTCAGTGAAGTTTGCAAAGACAGGGCTTTGCAAACTTCACAGGCCCGTAGAGGCTACCGCATGAATCAGCTGATCTAAATCCCTCTCATGAATGTGGCGGCATGTCCCATCGCACGCTCAGACCGACGAGTACTTGTGCCGCGTTTTCCCCTTTTTTCACCTTCGGTTTTGTTGCTGCAGTTTTATTGTTTTTCAGGGCTGCATATGTAACTCATGTTGATTTAGTGAGCTGCCTCCAGTCCTGAATTGAAGGCCTCACACCTTGCTGTGCTTAAGCTTCGGGGTGAGAGCGAGGGACCCACCCGGTGTGTTTCCAGATGGAGCTGCAGTATGTTGAGAGAAGAGGGAGAATGTGTTTTTTGTTAGGGAATCCCCACAGCTGCTAGGCGGATGATGTCATCACACCCACAGCTCACCTCTGGTGGTGTTTCCACATAACGAGAGACCAACTGTGCACACGCACATATACACAGCACACACTTTTTTTTATCAGAACCAATTCAAGATACATGAACACAATTCCTTTATTGTATCGATCCGCTCTTGTGTTACAGTGAGTTGTATTTAGTTTTCCTCTGAATGACTCACTATGCTGCCGTACAGAGAGAGACCAGACCCTGTTAAACCCATCTCTGTACTTTCAGTAAACTGTGCTGTCATTTTTGCACTGATGATCATGAGCCAATACATTTGGTCACAGAATGATTAAAACCACTTATTGAGAGTATTCCTGATTTATCTAATACTGTAACCCTGCTTTTTCTAGTAACAGTCTCCTTGGTTATCAAACTTAGTAAAATATTAGTGGATGATGAGTAGTAGAGTGAGAATGTATAAAGAAATAAAAAAATAATCCTTGTGTATATACAAGGATTATTTTTTTTAAATATATTTTGGGTTTTTTTCTATTTTGGAAAGTAGAGTACCAAATCGAGCATGAAATGCTGCTCTTACTTGTGATAGAAACCATCACATTGGCTCATAAGGTGACTGTTCACCCTCTCCAAGTCAGTAGTAATTGCATACACCGGTCATCTATGTCAGTGGCCCTCGTCCAGTCTCGGGGAAGATCCAGTGACGCAGATAGCCGATCCTCTGGTAATTAAAGACACCGGCTCTGTCTGCCGACCCTGAAACCACAGGCTAGCAACATCTGCGTAGCTCAGGCCTCGACTCACACATTCTGTCACCCACGCTACACAGTCACCTCGAAGAGTCGTCGAGTATGAATACCACAACTTCCGTACAGTGACCCCCCCCACCACCACCACCTCAGTGTGTTTCACACGCACACACACACAAACTCATTACTCACCACCACCCCCCTGCACACACACACACACACACACACACAGAGCACTACCCCAGCTACTTGCTGAGAAGCACTTTTTTTTGTTTTGTTTTTTTACATTTTTGATTCGGCCTGAGGACAGACTGGGCATTTCCTCCCCCCGGCCTCCTCTGTGGACCTAAAATCCATTAGCAAATCTTTGGGATACATTTGGATGTTTGTATTTATTTATTGTCGTTTTCTTTTTCCTAATGAGGGACTGAAGGATGACGTGATGCTGCAAGGTTATCACATTTGAGTTTGAAACACTGTAATATACCATGATCTCACATGTATTATTATAAAACTACGTGTTGTTGGTGGCGTTCGCCTGCATGGCTCAGTCTACCTTTTACAGCTTAACATTGTTACTCTTCTTCTCGTGCTGGCCTACACTAACGCAGAGCTGCAGTGATTCAAACGTGTCCACACTGCCTCACAGTATGCTACAGGCCTCTGCAGATGCCTTGTTTGTTCCTGCTTCAATCTCTAGGCTGCCATATGGAAATATAATCTTAAAGGTGTTTGTTCTGTATGAATTGTTTACACATTAAAATATTAATATAAAAAAAAGATGAAGGTGACACCCAAGATATCTGTAAAAAAATAGGAGTAGAAATGACACAGTGAAGTATTAACCTGAGAGGCGAGAGAGTGTTTCTATACCGGTTTACATTAAAGGAATGTATTAAGAGTCACGGACACTTGAGAGCGCTTCACCGTGTTCGAATCCTCTCCCTGTGTGGCTGCCTAGCTGTAGGACTTTCCCAGGTTTTTCCCAGCACCCAGCCCCTCTTCTATTTTCATTCTTGATCTATTTTACATTCCTGCTCACCCCAGATGACCTACAGTAGCGCTACATTGTGTTTGTGAAAGCTGAATGTGAACCCGACAAGACTCCATTTAGAAGCAGATGCTGTAAAATCTGTTTTTGTTACTGTTGTGTTACTTTCTCTCTCTCTCTCTCTCTCTCTCTCTCTCTCTCTCTCTCTCTCTCCAGCCTCAGTTGGGAGCATTAAAAAAAAAAAAAGAAAAAAGATGTACTTCACCTCCTCTCACTCCCGTATTTTCCCGCTTTCTTGTAAAATCCTGCCAAATAAAGATATTTAATAAATTATAATAAGTTATAACAGTGAGTTCACTATTTGTTCTCCCAGTGGCATTGTTAAATAGTTTGCACAATTCTAAGCTTGAAGTCAGAAACTATAAATTTGTTTGTCAAAGCTTGGCGTGACAATAAAGCTTTTTCATGTGCTCTAGTTTTGTTTTTGTTTTTATTAATCTTTTAATGGAGAGAACACATCCTTGTATCAACACGTAGAGTATCGTTTCACATTTCTGAGGCGTTGTGTTATGGGTAGTCTGCCAGTTTTCCAAAGAGGAAATGCAAGATTTTTTTTTTTTTTTTTTTTTGAATCTGTCATATTTGACATTTTTTGGAACAAAATCAAGAATCATGGAGAAATTAGTCATTAAAATGAGAAGATTTGCTCATGTTGCAGTTGAATAGTTTTGCTGATTGCATGATTTAAAGTCATCACATCAGGCTTTGGGTTGGTCGACAGTGCTGTGCTTATGCACGGTGTTAACAGTGTGAAAATTGTAAGAAAGGCTGCAATCAGTCAAGTGCATAACTCGGCAAATTAGCTCAAAATACAAATGCATGCAAAAACATTTGCACAGATATATATATATATATATATATATATTACGCACATTATATATATATATATATATATATATATATATATATATATATATATATATATATATATATATATATATATATATATATAATGTGCGTAATAAAAAAATATAACTGTTGTCAGTACATGATTACTGTGACACCCCTATGACTAGTTACCTGTCATTTTCTGCTTTGATGAGGATGCAGTTATTATCCCCTAATGGGAATTTTAACAGCTTTTCCAAACATCCTAGTTTTACTTTGGATGCTTACATTATTTTACTTGGCATAGAGAAATGAAATTATTTCACAAACACCAAAAACTACCAGGGTCAAAATGATTACCTCCCCTGGTGCTAATAATTGTGTGTCCTTCTTGCTGGATAACAGCCTGCAGTTGTTTGTTGTAGTTTTTAACAAGTCTCACACACGTCTCCTGACCATTCTTCTTTGCCTAATCTCTCAAGCTCCTCCAGATTTGATGATCTTCCAGCATGGACCTTGGTCTCCAGTTCACCCCACAGATTTTCAGTGGGATTCAAGTCCGGGCTTTGTGCAGGCCAGTCAGTAACCTTCACTTTGGTCTTCTGGATGTAGTTCTTCACTACAAATGGGTCATTGTGTTGGAAGACACCACTGCTGACAGCTTGAGGTTTTCCTTATGATTCCGATGAGATTCCCAGTTCCAGACACACTGAAGCATCTCTACAGCATAATACTCCCACCACCATGCTTCACTGTGGGGACAGTGTTCTTTGGATTGTACATCTCTCGGGTGACAGTAGAGCAGCTTTTATTTTGAGTTTATAGTTTAGACCAAGCTCAAAATAAAAATCTATGAATCTCGGGTGTGTTTCCACTGTTACCTGAATGTGTGCTGAACTAGGCAGGGTGTGTGTGTGTGTGTGTGTGTGCGTGTGCGTGTGTGTGTGTGTGTGTGTGTGTGGCGATTGAGTGAAGGAGTGAGGGTGTGACAGTGAGACAGGAGCCAGGTTCGTTCCTTCGTGCCTGTACTGTTTTGGCGTGGTTACAGCCAACAATAACGGCTGACTTAGCAGTTAAAGACGACTGTCTTTAAATGTCCTGACAGACTTTATCAATATTGACATGGAAGCGCACGGCCTTAAATTTAAAACTTTTGCAGGATCTTGCAAAAGCTAATTTTTTCTCCTCTTTTTTTCCTCCAGTATCCCTAGCAAGGCTCCGTACATTCCTGTGTGGGGTTCTAGTGATTGTCTTCTTTGATACTACAATCCCCAACTTGGCCAAGTCATTCTCTGGTGTCTTGGCAGCGGTTCTCTCACTCATTTTCTTTCCAGAGTCTTTGAAATCGTTCTCTCCCTGCCTCTGCCAGGCTTGTTCTGTACTGTGTGGCTGAATTTCACTTGGAAACATTGTGAAACTTTGTATATCCATGTTCTGGTTTGTGAACATCAAACCTTTTTCTCAAGTCTAAACTGATGTTTTATGTTTTTGGCATGATGCTTGTGAATTTCATCTGCTGCATAAAAATCTATGAGAAATAATGTAAAAAACATACTGTATTGTTGTATTTTATGCTATCTGGAGGGGTGTCTCCTCTGTAATTTCCACACTGTCCATTTGTTAACTTCACAAACCACCGGTGCAATAAAAGAAAGCCCACTTTGATATAATATTGCCCTATAATCACAATTTACTGCAACTAGATACTTTCAGCTGCTTCCCCATCACCACAACACATGGACACACAAGTTGACCAGATACCCTTCATGATGCAACCCTCTCATTTATCCAGGCTTGGGACCAGCACTAGGACCAGCACTAGGACCAGCACTAGGACCAGCACTAGGAGTACAAGCAGGAGTCCACGTGTGACTCTCTGAGGCTGGGTTTGTGTCTCCTCCTGGTGTCAAACCAGGGATTGTTTACATGTACGCTGAATGCGTTAACCACTAATCATATATAAAAAATAGATATAATAACACTCCTACCGCCACTCCTACCTTACCAATTTGTTTCAAGCACTTAGATGACACATATTACTGGATGCTGTTAAATGATATACTGTTAAATTGCAGATTCCTCCAGACGTATAAAATGGTGTCACTTTACTAAGTGAGGCGGCTCTCCTCTTCACTTATCTGTGCTGCAGGTCTCAGAGGAAACAGAGGGGCTGTGTATCTATAGAACGATGGCTTCAATAACAGTGTTACAGCTCTTGGTGATGCCTGGATACGGCAGCACAAAACAGCCATTGTTGCTGTGTGATTAGATCGTACCACACACAAATGAATAATTGGGTAATGTTTGCTACAATGGCCAGAACCTGTCAGGATACAGCTCTCTTAGCAGCGGATGAATGGAGGTGTCTGTCTGACACAGAGGGAGAGACAAGACGAAAGGGAGAGGGAGGAGGGAAGGTGGGAATACCTAATTGCAGGCTTTATCATGATAGAGAAGGAGAGGAATGTGTCAGACAAGCACATCTTTGATCTCTTGAGTGTTGGAAAGCCTACTGACAGACAACAAGAGGCTCTTAGACCAACCATACAAGGACATGGTCTGCTTAGCTTGTGGGTGACCTGACTGAGTGATATCATTTCCAGGAGGCCTGGAATTAGGGGATAACTGTATGGAGGGAAAGAAAGAAGAGTAGGCGTACTGAGAAAGACAGTATGCTTCCTGTTCCTCAACAGCATGACAAATCCTTTTTCCCCCATACGGAAACTGGTAGTATTTTCTCCTGAATTCAGAGTTGTAGTCCTATAGCCAAACTAAATTGGCACAAAGTTAAACATCACCTAAAATAGAACAGACTTAATGATGTATACAGTGCTGTGAATAAGTATTTGCTCCCTTCCTGATTTCTTATTTATTTGCGTATTTGTCACACTTGCATGTTTCAGATCTACAAACAAATTATAATACTAGACAAAGATGACACGAGTAAATGCAGTTTTTGAATGATAATTCCATTTATTAAAGGTGAAAAAAGGCATCCAAACCTAGCCAGTCCTGTGTGGGAAAGTAATTGCCCCCTAAACCTAATAACTGGCTGTGCCACCCTTGCCTGCATGACCTCCTTCACTACATGCACTAAAACCACCTCAGCCAAACCGCCCAGCCTGAGCCGTCCCTCTGATACACTCATTTCTAATCATGTCCGTCCTGGTTACTCCCAATGAAAATCTAGCTTCTTCAGCTCTGCCACCTGTCAGTGCCAACAGTCTCCACATCATACATCATAGCAGGTCTCACTACCATCTTATAAACCTTCCCTTTCACTCTTGCTGCTCTCCTTCTGTCCACCCACTCCACCCTGCCTGCACTCTTTTCTTCATCTCTCTCGTGCACTGTCCATTGTCCCCAAGTATTTAAACTCACCTACGGCCAAGACCTTAATTTAGATCAATTCAATTCAATTTTATTCACCAAATCACCTCAAGGTGCTTTATGTTGTTATACCTGCCTCCCTCACATTCAGCCACATTTTTTATTTATTCCTCCTTTCTCTCATCCACATCACCAGATTCTTTTCCACATGCTCTCTACTCTCACTACAGATCACAGTGTCATCTGCAAACATCAGAGACTCCTGTCTGACCTGATCTGTCAGCCTGTTCATCACGATTGCAAACAAGAAGGGGCCCAGAGCAGATCCCTGATGTAATCCCACCTCAACCTTAAACCCATCTGTCACTCCAACTACACACCTCACCACTGTCTTGTTGTCCTCATACATGTCCTACACCAGTCTCACATTCTTCTCTGCCACTCCTGACTTTCTCATACAGTGCTGAAGTTCCTCTCTTTGCACTCAGTCAGATACTTTCTCTAAATCCACAAACACACAGTGCAACTGCTTCTGACCTTCTCTATAGTTCAACACTCTCAAAGCTCTCTCTCAGCATGAAGCCATGCTGCTGCTCACTCATCGTCACCTCTCTTGTCAGCCTAGCATCAGCAACTCTTTCCCACCAGCTTCATCCCTCTGTAGTTACTGCAGCTCTGCACATCATAATCCTTCTTGAAAATCAACCCCTGTAAACTTCTCCATTCCTCATGCACAAGTGTACTAGTATAATTACATTTAACTATATATTTTAATCTTGTAGCCATTATCTTACTCCTTAGCTATCTAAGGATCTGTTCATTCATTACATTTAATTAGACCTTTCAGCTGTTTATCGTGACCTTGCTAACTACTCTAATCATTTCACCATTAGCCTAGTTTTAGCAATCTATTTTTATATTAACACTTTCAGTCATTTATCCATTGATCCACGCAGCATGTTTTTAATGCCATCAGTATGGGTGTAAATTCCTTCATAATTTTTCTTTATGAATAAATCCACATGAATGAATCCATTACATTTTTTTGAATGAATTTAACAGTACTAAACCACCAATTTGGTTTCAGAGTCCGAGTCAGAAGCAGTTATACTACTATTATAGTTGCAACACTTCAAACCCTTTTCTCCTCTTCTCGACAGTGGAAGCTGTAGATACGTTATCAGTTTATGTACTGGATATGTGAGAAGGCAACACCACAATTAAGTGGTTAAGTGACACACACTATTCTTACGTACAGTGCGTCAGTTTTAGGCCACATGCAGCCAGGATGAAACCTGGTTAGGGATAAGACTCATGCCAAAACATGACCACAGAAACCCCAATAAAAGATTGCAACAGAGGTGAAGCCACAGGAATTTCACTCCAACACAACAGCAGTTGATGTGGAAATCAGACATGTTTATTAATCAGTTCTGAGAAGCATGCACACACACTCACCACACACACACACACTCACCACACACACACACACACACACACACCACACACACACACACACACACACATGCACGCACGCATGCACACGTCATCAACATTGCAGTATGTATAGCAGTTATTGTGCAGAAAATAATCACTCAGCAATATAGGGAGACAGACAGGAGCCCAGTACCATAATACCCTTAGTCTGTTCCACAGTAATGTGGTCTGATGTCTGACACACACACATACTCACACACACACACACACACACACACACACACACACACACACACACACACACACACACACACACACACACACACACACAGTCTCTGACATCATATAGGCTGGGTTCTGGCTGGGTGCATCCTCTCGGCCTCCCCCCACTGTGTCGACATGTAATTCACTGACATCACTTCCCTCCCAACAGCAACAAACGGCAGGGTTGTTGGGAGAGTCCACTGGACGAGGGGGGAGGAGGGGGTATGTTTGACTCAGACGCATGGAATCCATGATATACTGTACTAGGCTTTGTGCTGGAAAGGGGAAAACCAGCTACATCATCTAGTCTTTTGTTTACTCGGGTCTTTTTTCTTATTGATGCATCTGCTCTTTCTTTCATCACCAAGGACTTATAGGTGTGAGGGCCTAATGGGCTGAGAGGCTGAATCACTGAGGTGGGTCTGAGGTCATGCTGGCTAACCTATTCTGCTGTAGCGTGCAGAGCAATGAGGCACTTTAGCAGTTTCTGTCATAATTCAGAAATTAATTTTCTCAGATCAATTGTTTTTAGGTGGAGGCTGCACTCTTGCCATCCAAAAACCTCAGAATCCAAATGTAATACTGAAAATGTTTATGGATCGGAAAATTTAATCATGTGGATCTTATTGCAAATGAGAAAACTCCAGCTTTTCCACTGGATGTATGAAAGAGAGTTGTTCAAGCTATTTACATCGCACAGTTCCACCACCTGCATCTGGCCTCTTGCACCTGTATGGGATTTAAAATATTTTCCTATAGTTTTAAACCTTCTTTGTCCTCGGCTATGAGCTTCTTCTCAGTTCTCACTTTGACACACAGTGGCAAATTCTTTAATTATTTCAATCTTCTCAATCTTGGGGTTGTACACCTGCATCTAAAACAGGGCTGCCAGCTCTCAGACTTCAAGTTTGTAAGGGATCATTCACAATTATCAACATTTTCTAAAGCGTACGACGGGGGGAAGGGGTTAACATCCAACGTACGCTTTTCAAATAGTTAGAAAATGTTGGTTGGAACTATGTTATTTGAGCACTGCCGCCTGACTGCCAATGCCCGAGGCCCCGTTTACACGACAACGTTTCTGGTGGAAGCGGTGTGGTTTTGATGCGTTTTGGCCTCCTGTTTACACGGAGACATTCCAGAAACGATCTCCGTTTACATGGAAACACTAGAAACGGTGAAAACAATGTAGTTCCCACTGCCAGGCCACAAGTAGGCTGTTTTTTTTTTTTTTTGCAAAGCTTGTTTACGCAACATACATGGAGGAACTCAGTGGGATGTGCAGCAAAGATCTGTTCATTATTTACAAAGTGGCCAATGTGAGAACCTTTGTGTGAACTGATGATGAGGTTGGATTGCTGCTGTACACAACACTAAATTATAAAACTGCAAAAACACAGGAACATATTGACTGGGAATCGTGCCACTGAAAGTATACAGATATTTAAGTTAAAGTTTAAGTTCAAAAGACTGAGCAGCACAAGAAGCACTCGTGAATTCGCCATTGAGATTATTGATCTATTAGCGCATGCACGGAAAACTGTCGCGATCACAACCATAGTGCACGTGTGCAAGTGCTCCTGTTTCCAAAAAGTATTGTTTTCACTCCCTTCTTATGTAAACGGGAGGCCGAAACACATCAAAATGACACTGTTTCCACTGGAAACGTCATGTAAACGTGGCCCGAGGCATCTACTTTCGCTCAGTTGTACACCACTGCACCATTGTGTGGTCTGCAGCAATATGGCCTCCAGTCTGGTGGATCGGTTCAAATGCCTCTTTGAATTCTCTATAATGGACCATCATTGATCATTAAATGACTCTACTGACGATATTAGACAGGAACAAGCTGTGAGTATGGCACAGCTTGTGTGGAAAGCAGCCAAAGCCGCCGGCGATAAATTCAACAAGGAAGTGGAAGCATTGTTCCAAAAAGCCGAATCAAAAATGGAAACCGTACCGTAGAAAACGTACTTTAGAAAACGATGATGTATTTTATTTAGATGGTATGTGCATTAATTCTATATGTTCCTGATGTGTTTTCATCTATGCTGGCCCGTATATCTGTGTGTAATCTGGTGATTGGTGGCTGGCACTGTTGCCAACTTTTGTGTAAGAAAACTCGCGGTTGGCTGTCTCAAAAGTCACTACAAGTTGCTTAAGGATGCTGAAGGATGGGGTGGCTGTAGCTCAGGAGGTAGAGCAGGTCGAAAGGTCAGCGGTTCAATTCCTGCTTGCTCCAGGCTGCATGCCAATGTATCCTTGGGCAAGATACCTTACCCCAAGTTGCTCTCTGATGCAAGTGTTGGAGTGTGAATGTGAGTGAATGTTAGATAATAAAAGCACTTAGCTTAGTTAATCATGGAAGTGCTTGTATGAATGGGTGTGAATGGGGTAAATGTAAACACGTTGTATAAGTGCTTTGAGTGCTCAGACAGAGTAGAAAAGCACTATATAAGAACTAATCCATTTACCATTTACCATCAAGGTCCAGGGTGGTGGGGTGTCCATCTGTGTGCTGAGGAGAGGTCCGGGCAATGCCATAACATAGGAAGGGACGCAGTACGAGTGCTGTATGTACACAAAACATGGCGACTACGGAGTTTTTAAGGTTTCCGGTGTTGTTCCAAAAAGTGATTCCGATTTTTTTAATGCATTATTTTTGCTTATATCGGTAAGATGACTGCGGTGCACAGGATTTATGAAGGGCTTATATATAAAAAGAAGAAATGACTTGTTTTGCAAATATATTTACTCTGGATTATTGTATCTTGTATATTATAATCAATCCAGTCCTTTTTGGCTGCTCTGTATAGAACTGTAATGTTATATTTGTTGCAATTTCTGCAGCCCACTTGGCCAGATCTCTCAGGAAAAAAGACATTTTTTAATGTCAATGATAGAAGGATGGAAAAACTCCCTTTTAACAGGAAGAAACCTCCGGCAGAACCAGGCTCAGGGTACTATGAGGTCTTTAAGATATTCTAGATTTAACAGGGAGCCAATGAAGAGAAGCCAATATGGGAGAAATCTGTTCTCTCTTTCTAGTCCCTGCCAGTACTCTAGCTGCAGCATTTTGGAGCATTTAGGACAACCTGATAATAATGAATTACAATAGTCCAGCCTAGAAGTAATAAATGCATGAATTAACTTTTCATGATCATGCTGAGACAGGATGTTTCTGATGTTAGAAATATTGCACAAATGCAAGAAAGCAGTTCTACATATTTTTTATAATATGTGCATTGAAGGACATATCCTGGTGATTCCAAGGTTTCTCACACTGTTACTGGAGGCCAAAGTAATGCCATCCAGAGTAAGTATTGGGTTTGATCTATGGGGCTGAGCACAAGAACTTCAGTTTTATCTGAATTAAGAACCAGGAAATTAGAGGTCATCAAGGCTTTTATGTCTTTAAGACATTCCTGCAGGTTAACTAATTGATGTGTTTCATCTGGTTTCATGGATACATAAAGCTGGGTATCATCTGCATAACAATGAAAATTGATGCAGTGTTTTCTAATAATACAGTAATCCCTCACTTACGGGTGTTACATTCCAGGACCACCCGCGATAAGTGAAAATCTGTGAAGTAGGGATGCTATATTTATTTTAATACTTATACATTATTTTAGTAGTTATACACTATTTTAAGTCTTTATAAACCCTCCCCCACATGCTTATACGCCAAATATATACATTATTGTACAACATGTACTACGCATGTGAAGAATGAGTACCGCAAAAATCTGCAAAACAGTGAAAACACCGCAATAAATATTTTACACTAAAATTGATTGAAAACCGGTGAAACAGCAAGGGATTACTGTACTACCTAAAAGGGAAGCATGTATGGTGTAAATAAAATTGGTCCTAGCACAGAACCCTGTGGAACTTAGTGTGTGACGAAGACTCCCCATTAACATGAACAATTTGGATAAATTAGATAAATATGATTCAAATCAGTGCAATGCAGTACATTTATACCTATGGCATGCTCTAATCTCTGTAATAAAATGTTATGGTCAACTGTATTAAAAGCTGCACTGAGGTCCAACAGGACAAGCACAGAGATGAGTCCACTGTCAGAGGCCATGAGAAGATCATTTGTAACTTTCACTAATGCTGTTTCTGTACTGTGATGAATTCTGAAACTTGACTGAAACTCTTCAAATACCAGAAATCACTTTTAGGCAGAACACCGGCATATCTCCAAAACTCTCCAAAAGTTGCTGATGTCACCAGAAAACAAATTAATTAATAAAAAATTAAATTGGTTGCTAGTCGCTCTTTGGAAAAAAAAAAAAAAAATGCGCTGGGGGGGGGGGGGGGGGGGGGGGGGCTGAAGAGACCTAGTGACAAAGTCACTAAGTTGGCAACACTGGCAGCTGGTGTTGCCAAAAACTGATTGTAGCATACACCATGTGACAGAAATGTTCTTTATGACTCAAAATAAATTGATATCATTCATAAGAGATAATGTTTGAGATATGCTTGACAGATTATAGATCCACAAGTCATTTACAACAACATAAATACCAGTAATTATTTTTTTGGCACATACCAGAAATCACTTTTTGGCACAAGATTGGCTATACAGATGACAAATTGCTCCACTGCCACTGTATACAGTGTGGCGGCATGTACATTTTGCATATATGCAGTGCAGAACACATTCACATTCACATTCACATTCAAATTCAAATTCAAATCCTATCTGTTAATTACAGGGTGTACCCTGCCTCTCGCCCTATGACAGCTGGGATAGGCTCCAGCCCTCCCACGACCCTGAAAAGGATAAGCGAAAGAGAATGGAAGTATGGATTTTATTATATATTAGTGCAACAATACAATGTTTTAATAGATAGCAAATAGATAGCAAAGAGTATATTTGATACCAAGATTTACAGAATTTTTCAACACCAGGATGTGTTTTTAATACTTCTTACTACATTAAAATACCAAAGAACCAGGTTAAATTAAATGTCATGAAAAAAGATCAACATTTTCTTTGTACACTTTTGCGAAGGTGGTCTGAAAAAGAGTACGCTTTGTACGCTTTGGAAAATGTTGATAATTGTGAATGACCCCTAACAAACTATCAAAAAGGAAGTTTTTACAGGACTTTGTGTAATCTGATGAAAAACTAAGGTCAACCCCGTGATTCAGTGGCTTGTAGAACCACTTTTAGCAGCAATAACTTGAATGACTTTATCAGTCACTCACATCATTGTGGTGGAATTTTGGCCTCTTTTTACAATGTTGCTTCAGTTCATTGAAGTTTGTGGGGATTTGTTTATGCACAGTTATCTTAATGTCCCATCACAGCATTTCAATCAGGTTGAGGTCTGGACTGTGACTGTGCCTCTGCAACACCTTGATTATTATTTTTTTTTTCAGGCATTTGGTTGTAGATTTGCTGGTGTGCTTAGGACCGCTGTCCTGTTGGATGTCCCAGTTTTGCCCAAGCTTTTGTTAATGCAGCCTAGACTACTGTGCTGAGAATGGACTCTGATGCAGATACCACCCGAGAACAAATACAACTTAGAATTCTTTATTCACAAGAGGAAAAACTAATTGATTTATCTTGGTTTTTTCCCCTGGAGAAACAGGTAGCTGCGCTCAAGAAGGGTCTGCTAGGGGAAAAGAAAGAGAAAGAATTAGTCGGCTGGACATGGGAGGTCAGAGACGGTGAGATCTGAAATTACACTGAGGTGGTGGGTTTTGAGACAGGCTTACCTGGGTGGGTTAAGGATTCCATGGGGTAGAGGTAGGTCCAAGGAGGGATTGGTAAGTGGAAGAAGAACCACAAGGAGGAGGAAACAGCTACTGTGGATGCTGAAGTTGGGTGGCAGCTGCTCGTAGAGGTCACTGGAAATGGAGAAGCAGGTAAAGAAAAGTGTAATTCAGAGGGAAGAAAAGCAGAATCTCTGCTTACCACAGTATAAGAACCGATAATCTGGGTGGTGGGAAACTGGGTGCTTAGTGGCTCCTTAAATCCTGCAGGCTGATAAGACCTGATGGAAAGCAGGTGAGCTTCATCGCACATGGGAACCCAGACTCTACCTGGGAGGTGGAGTGGCCAAGAACCACCCGGACTCAGGAAAAGAGCCACGGTAACCTACAAGGATCATGACAGCTTTAGCTGTGGGACAGATGGATTCACATTTGACTGTAGAATACTTTAGTATACAGAGGAGTTCATGGTGGACTCAGTGACTGCTAGGTGCCCAGGCCCTGTGGCTGCAAAAAAAGCCAAAATCTGGACCCCTCCTCCACTGTGCTTCACTGTTGTTATGAAGTATTTGTGCTGATATGCTGTGTTTGGCTTTCTGCGGTGCTGTAAATTATGGTCAAACATCTCCACTTTGGTGTCATCTGTCCAAAGGACACTGTTCCAGAGGTCTAGTGATTTGTTCAGATGCAACTTAGCAAACCGAAGCTGTTCTTTTTAGAGAGAAGAGGCTTTCTCCTGGCAACCCTTCCAGACAAGCCGTACTATACTTATTCAGTCTTTTTCTAATTGTAATGTCATGAAATTTAATGCTTACCATGCTAACTGAGACCTGTAACTATTGTTCTGGGGGTTTTTGTAGATGTGCTGAGGCATAACATTTGTACACAATCAAACATAGGGATCTGTGTTCTGTGGTGACCCCTTAGGAAAGAGGTTATTATTAAGACTCTCCATTAATATGTAGGATCATCCAGTTTTTTACTAAATGTAAATAGGAGCTAACTGTTGGGGCAATTCTCTGTCTAAGTTTATTAAATACCTACATCTTCACAGGGTGATCTAAAGGATCCTGTGCAACAGAGTTACACCCATTACCAACACAACATGACACGTGGTAGCTTTTGAACGATTCATTACTGTTAATTATTCCTAACACGGAGACAGCATCCTACTGGTGAATCAGTCTTTAATTTTTGGCACCTCAGACAGACTCACAGTTTTACAGCTAAATCACGCTAAGACACGTCATGTCATGTTATCACAGCTGCTGGAACATTTTAATCTTATTGTTTGATCTGTTTAAAATAAAATAAAATGTTCAAAGAAACTTTTTTGCAGCAGAGATAACTGGTTTAACACCCGCCACTCCCAGCCCCCACCCTCTGACTCCTATTGATGAATGAAACTTGGCAACCCTCATATACATAAACATATTGGATATCCTCCTGTGATGTTTTTGCTGATGTCATGGTAACAGGAATTGTGGCAGGTCACAGCTAATGAAAGCGCTCATGCAGTCATTGCCAGGGAGCTGGAAACGGTCATTTTTCAAAACGTGAGTACAACAATACCCGTGACATTTCCCTGCTATTGTCTGCTTATTTCCAGGATTGACCACACAGCGATGCTGTAACTACGAGTGTGTGTATATAAGCTGGACAATAACTCAGGCGCTTCAACTCCCAGAGCACCTCAAACCCTGGCACAATGAAAACAATCAGCGTGGGAGCGAGAGGACGGAGACAATTATGAAAGCGAGAAGGGGGAACAGCAAGAGATAAGCGTTTATGTCAGAGGGAACAGCTGAATCATGTTGAAATTGAGTGTTTATCTGAAAATGAGCAGGCCTTGGGTGGAGAGGAAATATCATAGTCAAGAGGGGCTGCTGGTGTTTCCCAAACCAATAGCTCTGTTTTGACTCTTTGAAGATTGAAAACAGCAGTTGGAGCTCTGTGTGGACCTGGTAACGTGGTAAATAGTATAAGGTATTATCTCTGAACACGAGTAGTAAGTCTGTCTGACTCACAAAAACAACAAATACTCCACAACTGGTGCACACTGCACATCATTGTTCCCACCCAGGAGGAAAAGAAAACAGCAGGGGCAGATTTTTGTTGTTTAATCTAAGAGGGGTTGCTTCATCTAGTGTTGTGTCTCTCCTCATCTTCTGTCAGTTTACACCCACTGCTGTATTGACTCAGCAATCAGCATAATTCAGTTTTGAAAGGCAACACGTGAATCATTACAAATCATATCTTCCTTCTGGATGGCCTCAGGGAGTTCTGCATACACACCTACCCTGGCGATAACAGTGCGGTCTGGGTCTTCTGAACAAGGCGGAGCCACTTTGATGTCACCAGAAAGATGAAGTGAAGGCCAAGTCTGGGAGACCCCGACAAAACAGCCAAATGAATAAAAGTTGTCTCACGCTGATGTCATGGTCGGTGCCTCTTGATGCTTTTTCCTTGTCTCCCATTGTTTTCCTCCACCTCTCCTGAACTTAATTTGACTGCAGCCAGACTGGCAGTGGATCTTCTATTGTGCTGGATTGATTGCTTTGCAAGAGACATGTGGTTTGGAGATTAACAAAGCTCTAGAGATCATCCAAGATGCCAGATTTACTGCAGGCTTTATTGATTTATTTGTGCATTTCATCCAGTGGACTTACTGTTTCAGTCCTTCATGCATTACTTTTTGCCACCTTCAGCTGTTTACTCACTGTTTAAAGCTGCCAGCAGCTTGGCTACAAGCAATGGTAACTGCTTCAACCTTCTATTTTTTATTTTTTTTTTTACATTTAGCTCACTGTTTCAACCATGTTCACTCAAATTACATCCTTAGAAAAATCAGTCAGCCTACAAGTCTTGTTAGCATTATATCTGTTACTCATTAGTCAAAGTGGGCTGGAATTAATTAGCACATACATCTGACTGGCAGGTCTTTCTGCATGCCTGGTATTCCAAAGTACTCAATGGATCAAAAAGTTTTGTATCAATAAATCTGTGGTTGCCTTTAGTTATGGAGGGAGGTCTAGGCTAAATAGTTACTTTTTTAAGAAGTGGAGGGTAATGTCAAGTGCAGCATTTCAACCAGTGAAACCAGTGGTTACAGATTGAGGCATGACCAAAATTATTGCAAACATATGCAATAAACTTGTGATCTTGTTGTCTTTGAAATGGTTGCTTTGAAGAAAGTTCTGCAGTTCTGCAACCACTAGCAATCAATTGCAGTGATAAAATGGCAATGAGATGTAGTAAATTCATGTGAGCAACTTATATTCAGAGTCCAGCTACAACCACATGGGTCTGAAACACACATTTAGAAATTCCTCCACAAAGAGTGACGTAATTTCTGCAGGATTGTGATTTATTTGCAAAATGACATAGATGCTCAGCAACGTTGCTTTTATTAAGCAGTATAATCAGAATACAACAAGCTGGCAACCAGGTGAGTTCTGTCCCGTACTGCAAAGGGATGTGTTGCAGACAAGTTGCGCTAATCAGCACAGACTGGCTCAGACTGATTGCAACATGTTGGCAATCTGCCAACATGACAGCAATTATTTACAAGTCTATGCAAATCTGCATGAGAGTGATTGCAGTCAGTATGAGTCTGGTTTGTGCGGAGATCTTTAAATTGAAACTGAAAGTGGTTGCTGCAGCAATTGATCACCAACAGCAAAAACAAAATTTCAAACACCGAGACAGCCACGGATGCTTCCACAGGTTGCCGTCTTATTTTTACTTGTGTGACGGAGCACACAGAAGCTGTTTCCAGTGTGGATCTTGGCAGTATTGTAGCTGTAATTTCAAATTAGAAAGTACAATTTTAACATTAAAGTGTAATCACATGACCACACCTAAAGCTGGAGAAAGATGGAAGAAATAAAGGGCAGAAGAAGAACCTGCCCTCTACTTTCAAGTTTAAGGGCAGCGCAGCAAACAACATTTTATAAAGTAGAAGTAAGCTTAAAATGAGTAATGTCCTTAATCAGACTGTGGATATGTGCATGATATCTTGTTGAAGTTACTAATTTATGAGATAATTACATACCAAATGGTGATGATGATTTAAAGGCTGTGTGAAAATATTGGACAGTATAAACAAGTGCACGCTATTGAACTGTAAAGTTTCCAGTATTGTGGAAAAGTTTCCAGTAATTGACTCATTTGACTTGGTCCAGGGTGGGCTGGTGTCCATGCTCACTGTCAGTTTAGGTCAAAGATAGCAGTTATCCATTTAGATTCTTTAGCATCATTGGCCAAATTCCTAAATGGCTGGGTTTGGTTGGAAAGCAGCCATGGCAGTATAATAACTAATGTAACATCTGCTACATGTTTTAGGATTAAGCTGGCCCAAGTCCTCAAAGAGAAAACCTCATATGGCCTGTCCATCAAGGGAGATATTTAGAACTGAGACATTTTTCCCTGCTGCACGACTGCACCAGATCCGATGGGTCCCTCCTGGTCCCCAAATTGCATTTTATCAGCCTACATTAATCACCTCAACACATAGTACATGTAATACTAATGCTTAGCACCTAACTTTAGATAGTTCTCTAGCTAGCATTAGTTAGGTATAAAAATAACACTATTTAACCAAAGATGCCACCTTAAGGCATTACCAAAACACTGGTTAATGTAGAGAATTAAAAATTATAGGATTATGCAACAATGGAGATAAAGCTTGAGCTTATGAGCAAACTTGAATAATGGTATTATCATTACCTGATGTTAATTAGTGGATTATATAGCTGTTCTCCTTCCTTCAAAGTTGTACAGTCACCAGCCACATTGTTAGATACACCAGTTCAGCAGCTCAGTGCATTTAGGCATGTAGACATGGTCAAGATGAACTGCTGAAGCTCAAACTGAGCTTCAGAATGGGGAAGAAAAGTGATGTGCCCATCTGACAGGGTGGTCTGAGTATTTCAAAAACTGCTGATCTACTGATCAGGCCAGCTGTGGCTCAGGAGGTAGAGTGGGTCATCTACCAGTAGGAAAGGTGGAAGACTGATTTCCCAGCTGCTCCAGTCTGCATGTCAAAGTATCCACTAGAGTGTGAGCATGTTGAAAAAAAAGCACTTGTATGAATGTGTGTGTGATTGGGTGAATGAGGCTTGTAGTAGAAAGCACTTTTGGTGCTCAGAGTAGAAAATCACTATCTAAGTACCAGCCCATTTACAATTTACTGGGATTGTCCCACATAATCATCTCAGGTCACTGGTTCAGGCTGATGGTGGCTGATGGTGTGGGAGATTTTTCTTGGAGCACTTTTGTTCCCTTAGTACTAATTGAGCATCTTTTAAATGCCACAGCCTACCCAAGTGGGCAGTATTATTAGAAAACATTGCATACATTTTCATTGTTATGCAGATGATGATGATCTGTCCATGAAGCCAGATGACACACATCAATTAGTTAAACTGCAGGAATGTCTTAAAGACATAAAAGCCTGGATGACCTCTAAATTCCTGCTTCTAAATTCAGATAAAACTAACCAGATACTTACTCTGGATGGCATTACTTTGGCCTCCAGTAACACTGTGAGAAATCCTGGAGTCCTGGAGGGGGGGGGGTTCCCATGATGCACTGAGTGTTTCTTTTCATTCACCTCTTTTCACTCTGCTTATACCCCACTCTGCATTTAATCATTATTTATTATTAATCTCTGGCTCTCTTCCACAGCAATCTCCCTCACCTTACCCCCAATCAGTCACTGCAGATGACTGCCCCTCCCTGAGGATGATTCTGGTTTCAGGCTTTGTCCTGTTAAAAGGGAGTTTTTCCTTCCCACTGTCACCAAGTGTGTGCTTATAGAGGGGCTGCTTTGATTGCTGGGTTTTCTCTGTAACTATTGTAGAGACTTTACCTTATAAAGTGTCTTGAGGTGACTGTTGTGATTTGTTGCTACATAAATAAAATTGAATTGAAATGAACTGAGTATTGTTGCTGACTATGTCCATTCCTTTATGACCACAGTGTACTCATCTTCTGATGCCTATGTGCCATGTCACAAAACTCAAATCATCTCAAACTGGTTTCTTGAACATTACAGTGAGTGCACTGCACTCAAATGGCCTCCACAGTCACCAGATCTCAATCCAATAGAGCAACGTTGGGACATGGAGAAACAGGAGACACACACTGTGGATGTGGAGGGTTTTTTATTAATTTTAACTAATTGTTCCATCCATTTATCTGACATATATATTTAATTATTACTAACTTGTTGCATTTTGTTAATTAGAATCTGGATATATTGTTTAATGAAATTCACATGACAAACACAGAGGTTTGACAGAGAGTTGACATATATAATTTCACCTCACTGAAGAGTGCACTAAACCCCACTCCAGGGGACCACACCTGAGTACAGCCTGATGTGTTTGCCAATCAAAAATTGTATTCAGTGTTGTTACTTTCATATTTTCACTGGAAAATATCCTGGTGTTAGGGTATCTTTGTTGATGTAAGATTGAGAGCTGGGAGGAAAGATGGGGGCAGGGCAGCAAAAGGGATCTAGCTCAGGATGAGAGCATGTAGGAGCACTGAGGGAGTGCTAATAGACTGTTTAACTTTTGGCGAGTGTGTTGGGGTCACGCTACATGTGTGTTCACAAACTTTTTAAACAAGAAAAGCTGTGTGTGCCTTCATGGGTGTGTACACTTTGGCCTGCTTGTGTTTGTGTGAGTCTTTTTGCACTGATTTTGCAGCCAGCAGGATGGCCCCAAGATTGATTGTTCAATCAATCTCTTCCTTCCTTCCTTCCTTCCTTCCTTCCTTCCAATTTTTTTTGTCCTTAAAGGAAGACTCCTAATGACTTTGATCATCTTCTAACTATTCCTGTAATAAACACTGATGTTTACACTTTCAATAAATCACACCCATGTATATCATTAGTTCACCAAGTATAATGACAAATGTATATTACTTATCAGGGATATATTGTAGATGATACATTTAGTAAAGTCTGGACACTCTGAAATCTTGCATATTTTAGCCTCATTTGGTAACTGTGTGATCTACACTGTAAGAAGAATCTTTCCCATAAATTTTACAGAATTTTCCAGTTTTTTTTTTTTTTTTTAAATATGTGAAATATCCATCCATCCATCCATCCATCGTTTTCTTCCGCTTATCCAGGCCTGGATCGTAGGAGCAGCAGCACAAACAATGAAACCCAGACCTCCCCTCCCCAGCCACATCCTCCAGCTTATATGGGGGAACATCGAGGCATTCCCACTATGCCTGGAACACTTGACCAAGAGGCGCCCAGGAGGCATCCTAGTCAGATGTCTGAAGCACTTCAACTGTCTCTTTTCAGTGTGGAGGAGTAGCGACTCTATTCTGAGCCCTTCTTGAATGACTGCACTCTTCACCCAATCTTTAAGGGAGGGAACAGCCAACTTTCGGGAGAAGCTCATTTCTGTTGCTTGTATCCATGATCTTGTTCTTTCAGTCAATACCCAGAGCTTGTGACCATAGGCGACAGTAGATCGAGTGGTAAATCGACAGCTTTGCTTTCAGGCTCAGATCTCTCTTTACCATGATGAACTGGAGCAGCATCAACATGAAGCTGCAGCCCCAATCCATCTGTCAATCTCCCACTCACTTGTGAAAAAGACCCCGAGATACTCGTCCACTTGGGGCAGCAATTTTTTATTTTTATTGTTATTATTTTTTAGGTGGATATAACATCTGTATTAATATGCCTGACCTCATTTGATCTCAGAAGCTAAGCTGGATCAGGCCTGGTTAGTTCTTGGATGGGGGACCACCTGCAAATATCAGGTGTTGCTTGGGCTGGCGATACCTTGGGAGACAGAGTTAATTGCTTACTAATTGGAAGGGTACTACTTTGATCTTGGGATTCTTCAGTCTACCAGGATTTTTTTTATGGAACACAAAATTTCCCTTTTTTTATGGTATTTTTCTGGTGCCACAGCTACCAGAATATTTCAGTTTTTTTCACAGATTTTTCTTAACAGTGTACAACAAGACTGCTTTATTTCATAATAGACAACACCTCAGAGAAATCACAATGGCTCCATCTGGCTTGACCTCTTTCTGGTTTTCTTAGTTATTAATCTTTTTGGATACTACAGAAAGTTTGTTTCTATCAGTAAAATTGATCATTCAATCAGAAATTCAAATTTTTCTAAATAATTGTTTTAATAATGAATTTTTAGATACAAGAAAAAGGTTTAACTTTTTTCTCTTTTGTTACACATTTGCTCCTCCGTGAATCACCACCTTATCGTGGTGGAGGGGTTTGTGTGTCCCAGTGATCCCAGGAGCTATGTTGCCTGGGGGCTTGTCCGCCTGGTAGGGTCTCCCATGGCAAACTGGTTCTGAGTGAGGGTCCAGACAAAGAGCGGTTCAGAAGACCCATATGATTGTAACAGCAAGGGAACAGTTTACCCTGCCTGGGATAGGGTTACCGGGGCCCCACCCTGGAGCCAGGCCTGGGGAGGGAGCTCGAGGGAGAGCATCTGGTGACTGGGCATTAGCCCGTGGTGCTTGGCTGGGTGCAGCCCGAAGAGGTTACATGGGCCCGCCCTCCTGTAGGCCCACCACCCGCAGGAGGCGTCGCAGGGGTCGGGTGCAATGTGTGTCAGGCGGTGGCCAAGGGCGGAGGCCCTGGCGGACCGATCCCCGGCTATCGAGACTGGCTATTGGGACATGGAATGTCACCTCTCTGGTGGGGAAGGAGCCTGAGCTAGTGCATGAGGTTGAGAGATACCAGCTAGATATAGTTGGGCTCACCTCAACGCATGGCCTGGGCTCTGGAACCAGTCTCCTGGAGAAGGGCTGGACTCTGTTCCAGTCTGGAATTGCCCTCGGTGAGAGGCGGCGAGCTGGGGTGGGTATTCTTGTATCCCCCCGGCTTGCTGCCTGTACGTTGGAGTTTTCACCGGTGGACGAGAGGGTAGTTACCCTGCACCTTCGGGCTGGGGAACGGGTCCTGACTGTTGTTTGCGCTTATGCGCCGAATGACAGTTCAGAGTACCCACCCTTTTTGGAGTCGCTGGGTGGGGTGCTGGAGAGTGCGCCATCTGGTGACTCCATAGTCTTGCTGGGAGACTTCAACGCTCATGTGGGCAATGACAGTGAGACCTGGAGGGGCGTGATTGGGAGGAACGGCCTGCCCAATCTGAACCCGAATGGTGTTTTGTTGTTGGACTTCTGTGCAAACCACAGTTTGTCCATAACGAACACCATGTTTGAACATAAGGATGTCCATAAGTGCACATGGCACCAGGACACCTTAGGTTGCAGGTCGATGATCGATTTTGTAATCGTATCATCAGATCTGCGGCCGTATGTTCTGGACACTCGGGTGAAGAGAGGAGCTGAGCTGTGAACTGATCACCACCTGGTGGTGAGTTGGATCAGGTGGCGGGGGAAGATGCTGGACAGACCTGGTGCACCTAAACGTATTGTGAGGGT
The DNA here is from genome assembly GCF_007364275.1 of Archocentrus centrarchus. Lineage (NCBI taxonomy): Eukaryota > Metazoa > Chordata > Actinopteri > Cichliformes > Cichlidae > Archocentrus > Archocentrus centrarchus. The sequence goes on from NC_044366.1 coordinate 33,931,403, forward strand.
GCGCTGGGAACGTCTGGCAGAAGCCCCAGTCCGGGAGATCTTCAACTCCCACCTCCGGCAGAACTTCGACAGCATTCCGAGGGAGGCTGAGGACATTGAGTCTGAATGGACATGTTCCGCACCTCTATTGTTGAGGCTGCTGCTCAGAGCTGTGGCTGCAAGGTGGTTGGTGCCTGTCGTGGTGGTAACCCCCGAACCAGATGGTGGTCACCGGAGGTGAAGGGAGCCATCAAGCTGAAGAAAGAGTCCTATCGGGCTTGGTTAGCCTGTGGGACTCCGGAGGCAGCTGACAGGTATCGACAGGCCAAGCGGAATGCAGCTCGGGCAGTGGCCGAAGCAAAAACTCGGGTGTGGGAGGAGTTCGGTGAGGCTATGGAAAAAGACTTTCGGACGGCATCGAAGCGATTCTGGCAAACTGTCAGGCGACTCAGGAGGGGAAAGCAGTGCTTCACTCACACGGTTTATAGTGCGGGTGGGGTGCTGCTGACTTCAACTGAGGCTATAGTCGGACAGTGGAAGGAATACTTCGAGGACCTCCTGAATCCCACTGACACGCCTTCTGTAGTGGAAGCAGAGTCTGGGGACGAGGGAGATGACTTGAACATCACTGGGGGTGAGGTCACTGAGGTAGTTAAACAACTCCTTGGTGGCAGGGCCCCTGGGGTGGACGAGATTTGCCCTGAGTTCCTGAAGGCTCTGGATGTTGTAGGGCTGTCCTGGTTGACATGCCTCTGCAACATCGCGTGGAGATCTGGGGCAGTGCCATTGGATTGGCAGACCGGGGTGGTGGTCCCCATCTTTAAGAAGGGAGACCGGAGGGTGTGCTCCAACTTTTGGGGGATCACACTCCTCAGCCTCCCTGGTAAGGTCTATGCCAGGGTGCTGGAAAGGAGGGTCCGTCTGTTAGTTGAACCTCGGATTCAGGAGGAACAATGTGGTTTTCGTCCTGGTCACGGAACTCCTGCCAGTTAGGCTCCTGCCCCTGCAACCCGGCCCCGGATAAGCGGAGGAGAATGGATGGATGGATGGATGGATGTTACACATTTGCACATATATGCAGTGTTGGGGTCGTTACTCAAAAAAAGTAATGTGTTACTCATTGTTCATAACTCTTCTTAAAAGTAATGCAGTACATTACTTAATTACTCCCTGGAGAAAGTAATTTGTAACACTACTTGTTAATAGTGATATTTGCAAACAGCCGATGTTGCGTTGGCGCTATAATGCAGTTGTTTCTGTCCTGGATGCAGTTTGCACTTTACCATTGCACCTTTGTCCTTTCATGTAATAAAATAAATGTAAAGTCCATATCACCACTCCTTATCATCTGCCCAACCTGAACATGACCGAAGAACCTTTGTAATGCAAGTCACGACATAATTATAACTGTAATTTGATTACTGAATTTAGTACAGTAACCCGTTACTGTGTTACTGAAAAATGTAACATGATTACAGTGATCTGTTAACACTGCATGTAAAACATGAACCCACACTAAATTCTGTCCAGATATTCGTGGTTCCCAGAGGATAACCCCTAAAGACTGTCATATTTTCTGTGCAATGCCTCCACAACTGGCATGAAATTTGATAAAGACATTTATGTTCTCCTCGGGATGAATTCTGAATATGTTATATCTTCAACCACTGCCTCATATCTAAAGAACTAATGGCTCCTCAGTGTTTATTTATAATATTAAGCATATGGAAACATTGAGGACTGAAAAATGAAGCCAACATGAATGTGCCTAAGGCTGCAGCTCCTTTTTGGAGTTCCTGAACTGGATCTGGAATGGTTGTATGTGTGACGATATTCGTGCAAAGAGACTGGCCTACCTGTTAAAGAGGACATATGTGCATATACTTATGGTAAGATAATGCTTTGCTGTGTGTTCAGCTCTGCTACAAACTCTGCTTGTGTCACTTGTCATTTAAATGCATTTCCCTCTGCACAGTCCAGAAGTGCCTGTTCTGATAGTCTTTACCCCAACTCTCCCACACTCTCCAGCCCACTCACATCAGCTGAAACAGGATCTGCCTAATGGTCTGGAATATCCCTGTTTGGGCTGATCATCACTCCAATTTTCTTTTCAAATGTGTAGTTTTGATAAAACCGCAGCCTGGTGTGATGTGAGGGGCGAGGGGGAAGGGGAGGGTGGGGTGTAAACACTGGGGTTGCTATGGAGGCGGCAGCCCAAGAAGTTTTTGAGCTAGGAGCAAGGCAATCAGAAAGGCAGTGTGTGTTTGTTTGAGTGTGTGTGCATGTCTGTGTTTGTGTGTGTGCATGTGTGTGTGTTTCATTGCAGACTTGGAGTGACCTTGTTACCACAGAGGATGTGGGAGTGAGGGGAAAGAGACAATTCTTTGCTCTTCATGCGTCTTCACAGCCGTCTCGCGATCAGATAAAAGAGGTCAAAAAAATAAACAGTGGAAAAATCCAGGCTTGTTATATCCTTGGTGTTCAGGGTCTTTCTCGCGTGTGAATGACCTCGACAAAAGATGTTTTTGTTAATCAAATCCTAATACAACAGCTGTGCTCAGGACGCGTGCCATCAAATATTTATGCCAGGCAGCAGCTCGACCATTTCCTCATATTTGGCTTCTCTAGTTTATGCATCTCTACCCTTCTGGTTTGAAAAACAGGCTGAATCCAGTGGAATCATGCTGGTTGCTTTGAAGCTGAAATAGCCATGGGCAGAACCATATTGACCGGACCCTGCTCACAGTGACTCCACAGTCTGTCTTTGAACCCTGCACCTTAACCCTTGACCCCCCCCCCCCCCCCCCCCCCCCCACACACACACACACACACACACACACACACATCTCAGATGGGAAAAGTTGCTGACGTCACAATTTCACAGGAAAGTGTGAGGTTGGGGAGTTCACCGCCGCGGTGAGTGTAAGGGCATGGCTTACTAGGAATGCAGTTAAAAACCAGAGATAATGAGTTACTCATAACAATGCAAGAGTTGGCCAGTGGCAAAGGTAAACACCCTGTCTCAAGTTTGATGTTTGCATGCAGCTATCTGGGAACTTGTGTGTTTCTCTCTATTCTTCCTTTTCTCTCTCTCATTCATGCTTCATCTCATTTTTCTTCTTCTTCACCTCTTAGCAGCTACGGGGCTTTTGGCTGTCTGTCATCATCTGAAAGAGCATCCAAATTCACTCTGTGGCTGTAGGCCTCCATAGCAAAAACACAGGGGTATGGATACCACCCAAACACATTTGAACACACATCTAGGCATGTACACGCGCACTCGAGAACCAGCCCAACATGAATATACAATCCACACAAACACACATTAACCTGAGCACTGCTGTTTCTCTGCAGTAGCGGTGAGCTCCTGACTCCTGCAGGAAATTGCTGAGGGCACAGGAAACCCACAGTTAAACACAGGTTCTCACGGTGCATTAATGACCCCCTGACTGAGAGACGAGCACTTTATACCGCCGCATCCAGAACCGATGCCAAGAGCAGTTTACGGCCAGCCAAGTGCAGGAGGTCACCGGAGCCTTAACATAGGTTCAAAAAGGTCTCCAAGGTGAAGTCTAAATTATTGCTGGGTTTGTTCTGACAGTGTCAGGAGAAACTACAGTTCTTGTGCTGCGTTTCAGAAGCAAAACATCAACAGAGGCAGTTCTATACAAGCGTCGTAAAATCAAGGGTAATAGTAAGAGAGGGGGGAATGTGGTTACACTAAAACATAACCAAAATCATGTGTGTGGTTTTATGAAGTTAGACAGCCTATAATGATGGAGTATTAAATGATTGTAGCACCATGGTTTGATGGTTTCAGCATTGGGGGGTGGGGGGTGGGGGGGGGGGGGGGGGGGGTGGAGGGAACACGGGGGTGTGTGGGCACATATGAAAAAGCCAGCTTTCTCCCATGAACTCCTCTGGCACCCAGAAATTCACTTGGATTTCGCAAACGCACCCAACCTACTACAACCAACCCTTCCCTTCCATTGTCACTACTGGTGCCTAAAATAACTCGTGTTCTTAAAGGAGGCTTGTTTTTCTGCTGGGTTTTCAAATACTACAATGTTGTTGTGCTGGCACTGGGAAAACAGGAGAGGTTAGGGAGGTCACTCTCTGGGCTAACAGGAGCCACTGCCGTGTTTAGATGCTGCAACAGCCACGATGTATGACCACTGGACTGTCTGTGGACACACAGCCTTAATGAGGTGGTCCAACCGTACCATACAACCATATCTGATTGTGCATGTTTTTAGAGAACGTAGGTGTAAGCAGATTATAATAGAGCACGAGAAGGAATTAATAGTATCCTTGTGTTTTTTTAGATACATAGCTGAAGTGACATTGCTTGCCATTTCTACAGTTAGACATTCGCCATAGTTGCACAAACTGGAGAATCACTGCACACTTCCCTCAGTCACTAATAGCTGCATTAATCAACACCGAGCATTAGAAGTATATCAAATAACTACAGTACCAATCAAAAGTTTGGACACACTCACCCACAAACCCCTCACCCATTGATTCATATGAATGGGTGAGGGGTATGTGGGGGCTCCATTTTTGTGTCTGTTGTCTCCTGGCTCTGGGCTGGTGTTGTTGGGGCTGAATGTTGGGGTTGGTGTGACCGGAGGATGGGTGGGGGCTGATAAGTCCTGACAACTTGGCTTTGTGGTGCTCCCTTTCACCTTCCCTTCTTTTTCAATCTGCCCCCCCCCCCGAGCTGTGGTGGCCTGTGTGGTGCGAGCCCAGGGTCCTCTTTGCGGGCCCGATGCCCCTGAGCATCCTGGGCATCCTGTGGGTCTGGTCATTCTGTTTGCTGTCCCTCAGCTCATGTGCCGCTGTTAGCTCTTCTGTCTGTGCTGCCTGGCCTCTGTTGGGTCTTGGTGAGGGCCCCCGGGCACTGGTGGAGAACTTCCTGCATGTTACTGGCTTGACATACAGGTGTCCACTGCTTCTTGGTCTTTGCTGTTGGTTGCAGCCCCTTGAGGTTTCTGGGCTTATGTGGGTTCTAATCACCGCTCTGTCTTGTGATGTTTGGCCCCTGGTGATTCTGGAGACTTTGATGAGAGTGGGGGTTGTCCTCTCAACATAAATCACCACATCGCCTGGGTTTGTTTCTGCTTGTTTCTTTATCCTTATTTAAATGTTTGATTGCTGGGTTTCACTCTGTACAATCTCTGGCATCAGGGATTGGGATCTTTGGGAAGATACCAATGCTACCAATGCTGAGTCGGGGTGGCTGTAGCTCAGTAGGTAGAGCAGGTCACCTACTGATCGGAAGGTCAGTGGTTCAATTCCTGGCTACTGCAGGCTGCATGCCAATGTATCCTTGGGCAAGATACTTAACCCCAAGTTGCTCTCCGACCGTTCCGTCGGAGTATGAATGTGAGTGAATGTTAGATAATTAAAGCACTTAGCTTAATTAATTAATAATGGAAGTGCTTGTATGAATGCGTGTGCATGGGGTAAATGTGAACGTGTTGTGTAAGCGCTTTGAGTGCTCATATCTGAGTAGAAAAGCGCTATATAAGAACTAGTCCATTTACCATCACATGCATGTCTTCACAAATGCGCACAAAAAAAAAAGAAAAAGAAAAGGGTCCTAATGCTGTGCCAGAGGAATCTCAGGTGACAGATGTCTCAACCTGTAGCTGGTGCAACATATGACATATCAGCTTGCTACCTGTTTCATCTACAGGAGCAGGACACAAGGGGAAAAAATTATTAAGGCTTTCAAACCTACCTGGCTCTGAGTGAAAAAGTAATTGCCCCCTAAACCTGATAACTGGTTGTGACACCCTTGGCAGCAAGAACTGTAATCAAGGGTTTGTGATAACTGGCAGTGAGTCTTTCATATCGCTGTGGAGGAATTTTGTTCCGCTCTTCTTTGTAGAATTGTTTTAATTCAGCCACACTGGAGGTTTTTGGAGCGTCCCAATTGGAATTAAGTCCAGACTTTGACTAGGTCATTCCAGAGGTGGATATGCTGGTGTGTTTCAGGTCATTGTCCTGCTGCATAACCCGAGTATCCTTGAACTTCTCTGGACTCTTCTGGAACTTCCATTTTGCAGCTTGGTACAGACACAGGAGTGCTAACAATCCTCTGACCCCAAGGAAGGAAATCTATTACAGATTCAACAAGATAGGTACACAAAAGAGGAGAAAAATTACACATACAGTATACCACTGTGGGTGGGCTCAAGTTGAGCTTCACCATCAGGAAGCAGAAATTTGGCAGAACTCATGACAGATACACACTCATCAACTACTAACTTAAGAACAGTTGCCTCATTTAAGTAATTTCACAAACTTGACAAATTTGTTGCAACAAAATTGCCACATTATCATCTTGATAGCATAAGTTTTTGTTTATTGTTCAAAACTCTGGATTGTTTTGGGTGGTAGGAGTAACTAAAAGGCTGAACACAGACTCCTTTCATACAACTGTGGTTAGCTTCAGAGTACCTGGATGAAGGTGAGAGGAAATCTGAAGTCTGTTTGTTCATGCAGGAAAGCCTATTTATGGATATTTGTGGCCACAGACTGTGACGCTGTGTTTTTGTATTAGTTACTCACTGCTGTAATAGTGGAAATCCTGGCTTGCTGTCATCTGTGTCTTATTAATAAAAAATATTTTTCTCAGGCTTTCTAGTTAAGACTAACCATTTGAATCAGAAGTGAGTTGGTGTCTGCTAAGTTTTATCTGGAAAAAAAGGGGGGAATTACTGTTTTGGTAAAACCAGGAAGAATGTCTATTCTGAATCTCTGAATGAGTCAAAGCTGAGTTCAGTGTAAATATTAAAAATAGAGAATAAAGACTTAATGGGTTACTGTGACAGAAAAATGTTTATGAATTTAAAAGCTGTTTAAGATATTAAAGAACTAGAGTAGTTCAACATTTGGAAATATGCCATTTTTCTGGCTGACAGTTTGATGAGAACATTAAAACGACCCAGATTCTGAAAAAGTTGAGATTCTGTGTAAAATGTAAATAAAAACAGAATGTAATGATTTGCAAATCACAATAGAACACAGAAAACATACCAAATGTTTAAGCTAATTTTAAATGGTAAACACTCAAAGAACTTTACATAACATGCCTCATTCACACAAGCACTTCTTGCTATGGCTAAAGTGTTTCTAACATTCACACACTGACAGTTGCATTGGAAAGCAACTTGGGGTTCAGCATCTCGCCCAAGGATGCTTTGGCATACAGACTGGAGAAGCCAGGGATCGAACCACCAACCTTCTGATCAGTAGATGACCTGTTCTACAGGAGGACAGGCACAACTAAAGGCTGGAAAAGTAAGCAGAAAAGTAAATGGTATAAAACAGTTAGAGGAACTAAAATGGACTGAGGTGAAGTAGAAAACTGTTCTGTGATCAGCCAAATCAAGACGCGAAATTCCTTTTGGAAAACATGCCTCACACCCTCTGGACTCCAAAGAAGAGGGAGCCTCCAGAGGTCAGTTCAAAAGCCTGCATCTCTGATGGTTTGGAGGTGCATCAGTATAAATGGAATTGGCAGCTTGCACATCTGGAAAGGCACCATTAGTCCTGAAAGGTATCTTCGGGGTTTAGCGGAATATGCTTTCATGCAGATGACATCTTTCACAGGGAAGGTCTTACATATTTCAGCAAAACGATGCTAAACTAAATACTGCATCTATTACAACATCATGGCTTCATAGTAGAAGAACTGCCTGAACTGGTCTGCAGGAATCCAGAGCCTTCATCATCTGAAAACATCTGATGCATCATGAAATGAAACATACGACAAACAAGACCCAGGACGGTTGTGCAGCTGGAATCATCTATCAGACAAGAATGGGACAACATTCCTCTTCCAAAATTCCAGATACCGCTCTCCTCAGTTCCCAGATGTTTACAGACTGTTAAATGTGGTAAACGTGGCGCTGTTCCAACTTTCTTGAGAATGTTGCAGCAAACAATTTTAAAATGAGCCAATATTTTTTATGGAAAATAAAAATTTCTCTTTCTAAACATTTGATATGTATTCTATGTTCTGTTGTGAATAAATTTTGTGTTTATGAGATCTGTTTTTATTTATATTTTACAGTGTCCCAACTTTTTTGGGTTATTTTTTTTTTTTTTTGGAGGTGGGGGGTGTTCATCTGTAACAGTAATTTAATGAAGCTTTTCTTTAAGTTCAGTCAGTGGGATCTGTAGTGACTAATTTCTTTATGTCACTTCCCAGCAAAAATGGTTGAAGCCCTGACGTCATCTCTGGTCAAAACTGCAAAAACTGAACTGCAGGCAGGCACATGTTGATGCTGCTTCCACACAGAACAAAGCTTGTGTCAGACAGTCTCTTAGAAAGTGAGAAATGTAGGTGAGATTATTTCAGAGACGACGACTGATATGGTTAGCAGACCGAACAGACGTCCACAGAATAGCCTCTCCGTGTAGACAGACTAGTATTATCAGGGCATTTTTAAAACATAAACAACACTTTTAAGCTATTTAGGGTTTCATTTGTGACATGGTGAACTTAACGCTTCAGCCTCAACTATCCCCTCCCATGTCAGTATGATAGACTCAGAAGCCGATTAGCTCAGGACAATAAGAAGGGACCTTAAAAGCAAGAGATTTTGGGTTTGTGTCATACTTGAAGTAAAGTGTTGCTTTTCTTCTGATTATCCCTATCAAGAAACTAGATTGATTATTTTAATCAATATTGTGATAGTAGAAAATAATTCTTGACCACTCATGATATATCTCAGTGATGCTGATGCTGCGGTTCAACTTTCACTTTGGAACTAGTTTTCAGCCACATTTAGACATCGTGAAAAGAGCGTTATTCAGTGTTGAAGAAAAAAGTCTGTTGCAGTGGAAACTCCTCAGAAAAAGCAGACAGCTTCCTGCAATGCTGGTTCTCCCTGCCTGCCCATCAGCAACGCTATGGCATCCCTGCAAGTCGCTGGGCACCCAACTGCAACGCTGATATCCCCCGTTCCTGCTCCACCCTGGTCCCTCCGGCTGCTGCTTCACTCTTCACGTCCTTGCCTCAGCATTCTCTGGCCTCCATCCCTCCCACTCATTCCCATTGCTTGCTGCCATCCACAGAATATGACGACAACGTGACATTTAATGCCAGTCTAGCAGCAGTTCTACAACCTTCTCAGCCTGGGCTGTTCAAAGACATTTTTATTGTCGAGGTTTTGGTTGCCTTTGGTTGCCTCAGCAGGACATTGTCTGCACACTGCACCCAGAACAAGATTGCCTTTCAAATATTCGAGTAACTCTCGCTCGGGCTGATCCTTTGCTGCTTTCCCCTTAAACTGCTCAAGCTGATTGCAGTGAGCAGCAGGTACTCGTATTTAACAACAGACGCACCTGCAACAATTTTAACCAAAATGTTTGCAGCAGTTTCCTCCAGATATGCAGCGCTTGCAGCAAAGCACATCCGAAATCAGTCTGCCATGACTTCCACCTCAGCCCAGAGCGCAGAAGGTGAATCCAAATGGATCCAAAAACTTTTTGGAGTATTTTGTAAATTCCCTTTTATGCCATTCAGTGTTCATGCAATGGCAAATGAACCGGTGTATCACAATGAGCCTACATTTTTTGGCTCATTTCAGGTGTTATTATGCAATTGCATAAGTCATTTGTATGTATTAACTTAGATTCTGTTATTAAACCTTTGAGGCCTAAGCCATTATCACTGATGATCCTAACCCTAACTATAACCCTATGCTATCAGAGTATGTAATATTGTAATTTTCTTTTTAAAAATGCTCTCCAAAGTCATAGGAATCAGAATGGAATAGGACAGGAATCTCTTTATGTTACCAAAAAAAAATACTTTCTGCTTGTCTCCAAAACCTAGGGTTAGAGTTCGGGCTAAGGCTGGGGTTACCAATGCTGAGTTAGACCACAGAGGGAGGGTTAAGAGAGACACAACTGTTCTCCCAGTTCCCAAGGAAACAAATAAAAATGTGAAAAAGTTTTTTTTGCAGGTCCTTTCATGTCTCCTCCATGCTGATTAATACACACAAACTCAACTGACTGAGAAACTTGCAAATACACACCTACGCCATTACGTTTCAGTCGATTTGCCATCAAGCTGATAAATTTAGCTGATGTCACGCTTGCATTCAAATTGCCCCTATCCATCTATCTCAGCGACATCTTTTTTGGCATCAAAAATTCCATTTTGCAGTCAGATTAAGTGCTGCGGAACTATGTCAAATTCCCCTTTATCCTTCATGCGTTGGATGTTTTTAGGCATAACTCCACACCTGTGAAAGAAAAACAGCAGAGAGGCCCCACAAAATACTTTATTATATTGTATTGCATAGTGTAAGAAATAAAGTGGGCTACTATGAAACCATCTCTTTAAAATGCATAACAAAAAGTAGAAATTGTGTATTAATGTGAATACTTACTAATATATTCATCAAGTAATCAGCCAGAATGTCACAACCACAGACAGGTGAGGTGATTATATTCTCACATGCCAAAATCCTGCAGGGAAACCTTGAGTCTGGACATTCATGTGGATGCTATTTTGAGACATTCCATCACTGCAGACCAGTCCCTAATGGCAACAGCTTCCCCCAGCAGGAAAATGCACAGGACAGGACAGGAACGTTTTTTCCGGAGGAACATGAATCTGACCGAGCATCAGCAGGATGCGCTGGAACAAGCCTGATCCACAAAGTCTGCACCGCTCAAACCCACGGGGCCCAAAGAAAGCTGCTGACAGTGTTCTGCTTCCAGACACCATAGGATGTCCTGTGGTGTGTGTGTGTGTGTGTGTGTGTGTGTGTGTGTGTGTGTGTGTGTGTGTGTGTGTGTGTGTGTGTGTTGACATATCAGAGCTGCTTTGTAAAAAGGTCTTGTAATACATCTCTAGAAGCGCAGCCCCAACTAATGTGAGGCTCAGCTGCTGTTGTTCATATGACATCATGTGATAAAGCGTGACCTGCATTTATGGTGTTAGGAGAGAGAGAACTATGGCAAATTCCCATTATTATTAAAATGGCTGACTGACCATTGTCAAGAAAGCTGTGGAGTCAGTGTCCTACAAGGCTTGAGTTTGTCCAACCTGCACACACACACACACACACACACAATTCATCATGATGAAACTTACAATAAAAAATACCAACTCACTGCCTCACCAAATTACTACTGCCCAGACTTACTACCACCTCCTACTGCACAAGGAGTGAGACAGAGGGCTGAGACAACTCCCTAGTGTGATGTAATATGATGTATGTTGGAAAACAAGCCTAAGAGCCCTGCTTCAAGTGCACTCTTTCATCTGAAGTTCAGCCTTTCCTGTCTCACAAAACATATAAAATCATATATTACTTTTCAAATATCCATTTCCAAGAAATATTGCAAGAAATATGCATGACTAAAGGTATAAAAAAAAACTAAGCTGCTCTTTTTCAAGAAGCGATGGGATGTGTTTGCTGATTTCATAAGTGTGCTGTCCAGATGGAACTTAAAAAAAAACCAAACAAAATTCCCGAGGTGTGATAAATGCATGATTAAGAGTTTCCAGGTATGTTGCACATAGGAAAGTTTTAAAATTCAACCTCCTTCCTGTTACAAGAAACAAAACCACATCATTTTATCAGTTATGCTGACACAGCCTGAGGCCTCTGTGCAAACAGCCCCTCGGTTCCTGCAAGCACGAGGATTTATTGGATACACCGACAGGTGCATTTACAGGATTTTATTCATGTTCATTCATGGCATGGGGGGGACCAAGGAAAATCAGTCGGTGTGCCCATGGGAAACAAAAACCAAACCTCTTTAAAGTTTGCTGATAATTCAGTAAGTTATAATAATTTTAATAGTGGTCAGTCCTGCTGCCTCCATAAAGGTGCATTAGAGGACATGGCTGCTCCATAACAATGTGTGAATCTCACTTCTGACTAAATGAAAGCAGAATGTGTTGTCTGCATGTTTTACTTCACTGATATGTTGGAGCTTAAGGGTGCAGTTTGTTTTCACGCCCAGCTGCTTAAGTGTCCACGCGCTTGCTTTTAATTACGCAACTTCCACAGAATACTTTTAAAAATCACTTTGCGGCGAATTTCATATTAGACAGCTTATTTTTCTAAGCATTTTCATTTATGTCAAAATTAATGAAAACATAAGTAATTATTTTATTTTAATTTGCTCTTTTCTTGGTTTTCTTTAAAAGCAGGCGTGATTATTGATGGGTTGGATTTTTTTAAACCCATCCTCTTTCGCATCCTTGCTGCGCTCCTAAATCATAGTGTGTCATCGGGAAAGGGGAGGATCGCATGTGCAAAGGGACAGACATAAAGGGCTCGCTTTACCTGTCATACGCTCAGGTCGATCCGGTTGACAGTGCTGTTTGGGTCTTTTCTCTGCGGCTGGCGGAGGAGCCCTCTGATTGGCTACAGTAGGAAACGCGCTCTTTCAGCCCACCCACTGCTGATTATAGGGACTCTTGCAAACTCGGTTTCCTTTCTTGCATTGAGTCTAGGACCTGGCCCCGGGGCTGAACGGCACACACAAAGCGCACAGCATGGCAGCTACCCACAACGAGTACAGAGGCTACCTGCGGAACACCGTCGACATCGAGGCGGGACAGCAGCACCGTTTCCACCCGGTGCAGAACTCGGAACCCACTTACCGGCCGCTCCTATTCGGGACCCTCGCTGTTATGGGATTGCTTCAGGTGGCCTCCAGTGTGGCGATCTTATTACACCTGACAGGTTACCTGCAAGAGGTAAGAAACTCAGATTAACAGTGATTAGACATGACAGTGATTTGGGATTTTTATCTCCGGTGCACAACACGGTTCTGTACAGCTTTCATTGTGTATGTAGCTTCACTCAAACTTTGGTTCCGTGGGTAAATATTTACCTACAAACTCTTGTCTACAGTTTCCGGCTGCGAGCGAGGCAGGACGCAAATATCCAGGGATATTTGCGCAATTTTATAATACCATAAAATGACAGATACGTTTTCTAGATTAGGGCGGTTTGTGCTCCTAGAAATATAGCAGCCTTCAAAGATAAAGAGACGGAGAAAGAAGCGTGAACATCGAGCCTGTTCTGCTGCTCTGCGCGCAAAGGTTTGGTGCACTCTAGGCGTTGCTTTGAAGGTGGCGCGCGTCGGCAGTAGGCAGTTAAAATGCTGCCGCGCTGCAGAAACACCACGATTGACAGATAGCATCTCACGAACCTCCTGATGATTTTTTTTTTTCCACGGAGATTACTTGTTTTTGAGATAACATCTCAGCATCAGAGGCTCCGCTGCAAACCCAAATGTCAGTCGTGCGTGATGTCTTGTTTGCAACAGATGTTTTCACTTGAGGCTGCTGCTGCTGCAGTTTTTCAGGAGCGTGTTTACATGCCATCCGTGGGCTGTATTTATAATTTATGTGTCACAAGCTGTAAACCTTTGAGCGTAAGCAGAGACGTTTTGGAGGCAGAGGAGTCTGGCGAAGTTCAAGCAGAAATCTGTGGATGTACAAACATGTGACAGCGTGGTGAGATATGATCAAATCGCTCGCGTTCTTTGAAGCAGCGTGGCTTTCCATCGTGTGTGCCATCTTGTAGCTGCGTGTATGTGATGGTGTAAAATAACATTTGCGTTGTTCCGGGATTGTTTTTGTTACTTTACGGCGGTTTTACAGTTGAATAATTGTCATGTTCGAACAAGCCAAGAGAGCAGACCGCATCTGCGCTCTGTCGGGATGCGCAAAGTTCACCTGGCGAGCATCTCTCTCTCTCTCTCTCTCTCTCTTTGCGTCTCTCTCGTGTTTGTATGTGAAATTCGAGGGTCATAAAATCATAATCCTACCAAAGTTATAGTACAAACATTTTAGCAGGTACTCATTATGCAGAATCATATGATTCATCAATGTGCATATCACTTCAAGGTTGCAGCTGGAGATGATTTAAATGACCTGCACTGATGGGTAGCTTCAGCTCTAATAATACACTTTATATTTGAAATTCTGTAAAATAAGAAATAATTAAAGCTTTAAAATAAATAAGGTGGCATGCTAAGTACAATATTTACATCCAGAATATACTGTAGTGGAGTATAAAGTAGCATATAAGTACAAGTACTTGAGTAAGTGCACTAATTTACATAACACCACTTTATAGCATAGGGCACTGTAAAGCTTAAATCTAATGAAATCCATTGATACTGGGGGATGTAGGGTTGGGTGTATGTGTGTGGGGTAGGGGTGGACCGGTGCCATCCCATGCCTCCACTCTGCAGAGATGTCGCTGGTTAATTTTCTTTGGCTTCTCACTGAACAAGCACTAAAGAGAGGCTGGGTTCAGTTCCACTGCTGTAATAATAAAAGTGTGTGGGATTATCTGAGAAGGTGACAAGAGGCAGAGATTGTCTCGAATACCCAGCAGCACAAGAGGCCCTGCGGTTGGTCAGAGCTTTTTTCCGATGACGGATGCATATGGCAGCAGTCTAAGTGTGAGTCAGGAGTTTGGTGCTGGGCCATCATCTGACCACAACACCTGTAGAACTTCCTGGAGATGGTGAGGAGAGCTGGGATTGGCACACCGCCATGTAGTGATAGGAATGTGCTGATCCGACAATGTTTTTTTTTTTTTATTTTTTTTATTAAAAAACTGTTATGAGTGGAGTATGAAGGCTAAAGTGTGTTTTTGTGTGTGCAAGACCACTTTTTGTCATTTATATTATACGCAGATAACAGTAGCTGCAACTGAGAACCAAAGCTCGAGTTACAAAACAGACATTTTTCCCCTGTTGTGGTGGAATGCAGAGTGACACACGGAAAAAAGCCTCCCACTCTCTCTCTCTCTCTCACACACACACACACACACACACACACTGAAGCGTTGATAGACATCCTGAAAGAGTATTCCTCCTCCTCCTCCGATCTATCTTGACCTGTCAGACAATCGTTTGTGAGACAAACAGGGCTCATTAAAGGTGACATTCCTACCGCATCTTTCAATCTCTGTAACCGCCTTTGTTTCTCTCTCCAGGTAGATTTGTCCACAACTCCACATCGGCCCATGGAGGTGAGTCTGACCCCTGGGTGACCCCAGGCAGCACACCCTCTGACACATCCCATTTGGCTATATTGCATTTTAATATGCCTCGTTCCTGCTGCAACATTATACACATCCTACACACATGCACTTACATCATCATACCTGGTGTCTGTACACTTTCATTTTCTCCAATCAGTGTTTGAAATGCCATTAAAGAAAAGCTGGCGAAGAAGTAGTTACAGTGCTACTAACTAGTAGTAATGCCCCAGAGGCAAAAAGTAAACCGCTTTAAGAAAACTTTGAAAGTTACCAGGTGTTTCCTACTGTCACTGCAAAGGGGGAAGTACATGTTTTGTTTTTTTAAACAGAGAAGAACTGGAAGCACTTGGAAAACAAATAGGATAATCATCAGCAATTTTTGCAGTGACGGGAGTTATGATTTTCCCATGGGTATGTTTTTCAGTGCACACCACAGCTTCTGTAAAGCAAGCACAAAAACCCTAGGTGGTCACACGGGCTGGAGAGAGGTCAGACCACAGCAGGAAAAACACCTCTCTGCCTTTGATATAGGGTTGAATAGCTTCTTGGGTTTTTTTTTTCCCCCCACAAGTTTGATTAATCTTCTATGCAGAATGTAGTTTACAGCATTGGCTATTACTGAGTCACCCATTGGCGTCAGTGGTCGCAGAGTGTTTGTTCGATGATCGGGAGAAGCATGAGGGAGTTGTAAAATAGAAATTCTTAATCACTGAAGTCATATTTTCTAATCCCTTTATAGAAGTTGCCGCCCATTTTTTTTTTTTTTTTTTTTGATAGAGCAAAAACAAAAAACCATCAAGGAAGTAGTTCCCATAATGTTTTAATTTCCTTTGAAATTATGCATTTGTGTTTCGTACCCCTGGGTGGATTACTTACACAAACCACCCAGCCTGTTTTGTAGGAGCTTATTGTGTCGTTAGCCCGCGGCTTTTTCCCACATAGCGCAGGGAGACATGCTGGGAGTTTTTATGGAGTGTCAGGGTGACAGGTCCTCACGGCCCATGCTATGGCGTGTCAGGGTCAGCACCGAGACTGTCAGTGATCCCTGCAGACTGTAGGGGAGATTTGCTAGTCTCGGGCCCCAGTGGACAGCTGTCAGCTCATTTTTTTCGGCTTCTTTGATGTGAGACAGGATGTGCAAGCCTGGCCTGCACTAGGCCTGGGCCTGTGGTGAGATTTCGGGAGTGGTAAGAACACAGTGCCATGAATCAGACAGAGCTCATGATCTTAATGTTTAGAGATCTGTGTACGGAGTCACATGCAGTATGAAATACAAAGAGACAATCTGCTTTGGTGGCCAAGCTCTGAGTGAGAGCACTTTTGTTCTAGTGTAGCATCATAGAAACCACTCATCAACATAATAGACATGTTGAATGATGGATGTGGTGTGTAGTTAAAAGGCTGAACTGAAGCCTGTATGCACTGTGGTGTTACAGGACCAAGCATGCGCAGTCAAGTCAGCCGTAGCTGCATGCATATTTTCTAAGCTGACATTTCTTCATCTTGTAGCAGCTCAGCCTGGTGCAGAGTGGCTACCATCCTGCACACTTCTTTACTACATCATGTAGATCAGGTAGCTGCCAAGCTGCTGCTAACTTTGTTTAAATAATATCTTGACTATGGTTAAAGAGGTATGACTCGGTCTCACCACAAATCAAGATAGATCCCACAGTGCAGGGCCAATTGGGAGCGCATTCACAATTGCTTTGTAGCCTTGGCAAGGCCTTGTTTACCCCGTCTCATTCCAAGGCGCTGCACTATAAACATGTTTGTGCAGCAAATTGTTTTTGGGGGACAGACACTGCCAGTCTTAGCACGAGATCCGCGCAAATTTGTCTAGACTCGGGCTGTGAATAAACACTTAAAAGTAATATTAGAGCAGTACAGGTGCAGAGCTGCCAGACCAGCTGTGCAGCTGAGCTTATTTGGAATACGCAACAATGTTCATGTGTGGTTTTGCAATTGGTACAAGTATGTTAAAAAATTTCTACTCTTTCCATTTCATTATTGTTGCTTATACCTGCATATACCTGAGATCATCCAATCACAGGAAATGGCTCAAAAACTATAAAAAAAAAAATTAGTTTTAACAACTTCTTTAAACATCATTTTCCCCAAGCATTCATATACAAACACACAATTTATAAACAACTGATAGTGGCACAACTTTAAAAAGTGTAATTCCCCCTTATCCCTGGGATGTCTTGAGTAAGAGCAGTCATGGAGGTAGAAGCAGAGGCAGAAAACACTCACACCTGATATTTTAATCTCATGCCAGATGTGTAGGAGAGTTGGCAGCTTCTCTGCAGTAACTGTTTACTTGCTTGGAAACCATGTTTTCCTTGAGTGTATATGCTCTGTCTTGCCTGAGGACAGGCCAGCTCAGACTGTGGATGGCGGCGTCATCGCAGCCTTGAATAGAATCAGCAGTCAGCGACTGAATACAGTCCAGACGCCGCTGGTGCCAAATCCCTGAGAAGAACAATCTTTCTGAAAGTTTACACTCACCAGGAGGCCTCGCTGTCACACACTTCTTCATATGTACACACATGCTCAGCTCCATGGAAAGAAGCAGTTATTCAAACAGACGGCAGAATAAAGCTGCGGTAAAAATGTCAAAATCGTATTGAAAATATTTCAGCTTTATAAGGGGCCTATAATCCTATCTGTATTATATGTCATATACATACTGTATAATGTTCCAGTGGTGAATGTTCATAGTAAACTTTGCTAAAGTTTCATATAATGAAGACAGTGTATGTACAAATAATCTCTCTTAGCCAAAAGTTCAGGCTCAGACTGCTCTCAATGCTTAGGTAATCTTTTTCTGCTATTGGCTTTGTGTGATGTCATCAAGAAGGGATGTCCTTAATATGGTCATCGCAGGCACAAATCCCCACCTACTTTAACAGACCTTCTGTTTGCAAGAGGCAGCAAATCAGAAGAAAATTGACTAAGAAAGGGGGAGGGCTGGGGAGGGGGAGTTAACACAGCTTGTTTAAGCTGTCTTAAACAAGCTGTGTTAACTATAATGAAAAAGGATTATTGCACACTTTAAAACATGCAAAGCTATTTTAGTTACAGTTAGAGTTAAACATGTAGAGCTGTGAATGAACTAATAGGTCCCCCTTAATTCAAACTGTGCTGGAATTAAACATTTTTGGGTGCAATTTAATTGTTCAAAACCGCCCAATAATAAGAACAGGCACATGTTTTATATTTGATCTGTAATCTGAGAGTTTGTTACGTGAGCTTTTCCACTTTTTCTGCAGGAGTTGCAGACAGAGCCGGTGCTGAACGCACTGAAAGATACGAGGAAAAACAGACGGTGCAAGAATAAAGAGGGCATGCCTTCAGCCCACCTACCAATGAGAAGGCATCAAGAGTTCCCCAAGAGTGAGTCTAGCTGTAAATGTCATTTTTGCAGGCTTTTGTGCAGTTTCTGTTCATACTTCTAAACAAAACAACAATTTAATATCGCTACAAAGAATGAATAATTTGAATATATTATTTGCCCATGTAAAAGTATAAATTTGGAACTTATAGCATCGTTTGATATTATATCTGATATATCGAAGTTGGTGGCAGAACCCCTTCCTTGTGAATTAGGTTTGTATATAACAGATTCTATGTGTAACCAAATAAAAATTTTTATAGAGATTAGGTCATTTTTTAATCCTCATGTGGCCAAATGAACCCATTAACAAAACTAAAACTAACATTAGCTTGTTAATATATAACTATATATTAGCTTCCCCATCATTTAGATGCAGGCTTCCCAGTGAACTGTCCGGAGGTGGTACCAAGATGGCTGATGAGGTTAAATTGTGTAAATCTCAGGTGGACAGGTTTCCTACTCAGCCGCTGCAGCTAAGGCTGAAATAATTTTTTTTTGCCCTTGTTAAAGCACATTATTTGGAAATTATATTCTATATTGGGATGCAAAAATAACTTCCTGCATTAGGTGCTGAGTCTTTTGATAGCCCTTTGATAGTTTCTAATAGACAAGTGAAGTTTTAATGTTACAACCTGATTTATTAAAGCTTAAGCTCAAAACAGGGTCAGTACCACAAGGATTTTAAATATTTTTTTTACAAACCAAAAAACAGCAGTAAATTAATAAATCAAATGTTCTGTCGTTTTCTCGTTTTCACACAGAGAGTGAGCAGACGACCATCGTCATTGAGTGGGATGATGCGCATGGGTACCTCCACAAAATGAGCTACCAGAAGGGGAAACTGCTGGTGACGGAATCTGGTTTCTACTATGTTTACGCCAAAACCTGCTTTCGCTATTACAGAATCAGCGAGACGGAGGACGTGGCTCAGACCAGGACCCCCCAAGTGGATGTTAAAAACACCCAGCTCTTCCAGTACATCTGCTATGAGAGCATCAAACAGAACAGCAAGGCTGTGACACTGAGCAAGACGGGCAGCACCATGCGCTGGAATGAGACGAGCTTTAACATGTACTGTGCCCAGCAGGGCCGGGGGGTTCAGCTGGACGCGGGAGATACTTTGTTTGTTAATGTGTCCAACGCTTTCATGCTGGACCAGGCGGGAGAAGGGACGTATTTTGGGGCCATAAAGTTGGGCAACTGAAACTTAAATACATGGGGAGCGGACATGCTACTGAACATTTGATATGCCAAAAAAAAAAACCACTGTTAGTGATTTATAATGTTGATTTGTCAAAAAAGTTTGTTTTTTTTTTTTAAAAATTGTACATGTGTGTTTTGTTTTGTGTCACATTGTTCTTCACCAAATAGCCTTTTTTTTTTTTTTTGAGTATTTTATGAGGAAAAACTTATGCAAAAGGTAAACACCTTTAAAAAAACCCCAAAAAACAACTTGTCTTTCCACTTTCCGTTCTTCCTTTCCCAAAAAGCAGAACCAGACCTCTCCGCTTCACCCAAAATAGCACTTGAGTTTTATTGGGCTTTTTTTGCGGTTCGTGTTGGGAAATTTAAATACATTCAGTTCAGATTACAACATTTAGACTTAAGGATTGACATGTGTTTATGCACTAATTAAACAATCCACAAGGGAGCAACTAAGGAAGTAAGTTTGTTGGCAGGAGGTGCAGCAAGGAAAGATTTATCAGTGCTGATTGTTGGAGAAAAATGTCCAAAGGGAGAGTTGGAGTTGATGGAGCATCTGCTTGTACTCAGCAGATTATCACAGGATAAAAACAACAAGACTCCTCGGCCTGGGTCTGATCCGGAGCAGTGGATGCTTAAGTGTTTTCGGAGGTTTTGGAAGTCTGAATAAGGTAGGCAATGAGGTGTCCTCGGAGTAAGTAGCTCAGCAGCTTGAGCAGATAGTGAGAGGTTATTTCACCCAAAAGGCACAATTGAAATTTAGATTCCCCATGAGTCTGACATTTGGCCTCCTAAAACACATTTATTTGTTTTTCTGCCCTAAGTGGTCATTTGAAGGCAATCACATGACAACGTCATAAACGATGTGTTTCATTTATGACGATCAGCAAGCGAAGCAGATAGCAGGACTGTCTGACCATAAATGACAGGAATAGACTCTTGTCTTCTTCTACTAGAGGAACCAAATTGAGTTTGGTTCGTCTTTAACTTAACATTTTTTTTTTCATTTGGCTCTTCAGTGAGGTAAATGGGAATATGCACTAAATATTTATTTATTAGCTAGAGAAGTACAGAGACAGGCCACTGTTAAAGTGACCTTTCAGCTGTAAAAAAAAATCATTTATATTTTATTTCTGTATGACATTCATTAAGCAGCACTTAGAGGAAATAGTAGGCACGCTTATTGTTATTAAAACACAGGGGCTTCATTTTAAATTCTATATTTATGTATCTTAAATTTTGACAATTCTGTGTACTTGCCTAACCAAAAGCAATATGGTTATATTGTTTCTTCTTCAAGATTGTAGCATACCTGTAAGATCTTCATCTGATTTTTATCTGCTAGATTTTTCCATTCAGTGTTCTTTTTTTTTTTTTTAATTTATGTCTGTGTATGTTTTAATAAAGAAAAGCTACTTTTGTAAAAGCGTTTCAAGTGTATGGAAATGACCTGATTCAGGCTGTTGTTCGGGGTGGCTGAACTTCACAGGATAAGCTGTCTCACGCTGTAATATGATGAACAGGCCACCCTGCCTGTGATCTGATTGGGATGTGAAATTTGATAATCTGCACAATCTTTAGAAAATTCAACACCATGGTTTCCAAAGAGTGATGTCGCACCATCCCTTTACCCCTTTGCAGACAAGGTCACAATAGCCTACCAGCTCACTGGACAGATAGGTTGTATAGAGAAAGCACCAACTGCTGCTGCTAACTCACAGTGCAACCTGCAAAATAAACAAGAAACAGGCTCTATGGGGTGGGAGTGATAGCCAGAATGTCGTTACTGCATATGTGTGAGCCGTTTTGATCGTTGCTGTAATGGGTCTCCCATGAAGCCCTGCGGCATGTGCGAGAAAGAGAAACTTTTAATGTTAAACCCAAAGCCAAACAATTCCTCTATTGTCTGATCTTGGGTGTTCACCAGCATATGGCCAGAGAATGGCTGGGGTTCACACATTTGTTCTGCATGCCGGGACCTCACACGACTTTCAGCTCATTGTTCAAACATTACGGCGAGTTTGAAATGAAATCTGGGGGTGGAAAATACTTGGCAGAGGTGGGTGAGGAACTAATTAGTTTTTTTTAGTTTTGACTTGATAACTGCAGAAGTTATAATATAGAATTGCCCTTCATGAAACTTCTTCAGAAAAACTAAAAAAAACAATAATACATCTTAAAGGGAAAAAAATAGATTTTTTTTTAGAACACTGTTTTATGCAAATAAACAATACTTGTGCAGAGTTTTGCAACAACAAAGCAATTCATCTGTGGTGTCCATAGGACTACTCAGATTTAAATAGCTGAAGCCATAAGTGTAAACAATGGACTTCCGCTGTGTGCCACCCTTTTGATGTGACTTGATTTCTCAATTCTTGGCGCTCAGCTAAAACCATTAAAATGTGTTGTGTCAGTAAACATTATGGATAGCCTGGCATCCACTGGACCCCCACCCTGAACACACACACACACACACACACACACACACACACACACACACACACACACACACACACACACACACACACACACACACACACACACACATCATCCATATATGACAAAGAGGTCTCACTCAGTAGTTCATAAAATAGCTCCTTTTTGGTACACGTGGAGAGCTTGCCAACTAATTTTATTACTTGTATATTTTAAAACACAAGGGGCCTTGGCATTGATAAACAATGGCCTAAAACCTCGTTTAATGTCCCATAGGTTTTAACTTACACTATAGGGCATGAGCTGCGTTGCTGGGTTCTATTTTCACAATGTTTTTAAATGGGGAAGCACTGGGCCAAGAACCATTATAAGGGTGGGGGTGTTGGTTGAAAATTCATCACGTTGCAATGATTTTCATAGATGTTAGACCTCCGGCCTCAAAAAGCTCCATGGAGCTAACAAAATACAGTGTGGTCCAACTGTAAATAGGTGAAAAAACTATGTCTTACACATCCTTTGAATTCACTTCAGTAAAAGGCTTAAGGAATGATAAACAGTGGACCAAACCACTGTGAGTCAAATAAGGGTGAGTAAATTTTTCAACTTGATGACTTAAAATTGTATTGTCTTGCATTTATAATTAGTTACAAGAGCATACATACAAACTGTTATATCATTTAATATTATATAGTTATATTTGCAATGATGCACTGAAGATGACAACACTTTTTCCCAGAAAAAGGGCATCCAGGTCCCGTTGACCCCGCTGTTATTTTTGGCAGTGATGTGAACAAAATTTTGTGGAGGTTCCTGGGGTCAGACAGTGGCGGTGCCAGTACAGGCCCTCACTTTAGCCACACCCCTACTGTTAACAGGTTATTTCCGTCTTCTACAATTTTATGATGCTGCATCTCCATCAGACATGATTTCAGAGTTATTATTTCCCTGTGGCTCAGCGAAGAGGTGGAGCTGTTGATTCAGAAAAACAAAATCGTGTGCTGGAAAATATATCAGGGTGTTTTCCCCCAATAAGCAGCACCAGAGGCATCAGCACTGAAGTTAATGCCATTAGCTAAGTATGGGTGCTTAGCTTTATGAGGCTTTGTGGTTTGGAGGAAATGGAGCTCTGAGAAGTCAGTTTTTACCGAGCAGCTGCAGGGCTTTGTTCTGTGCAGGTCGCTTGGCACTCTTACACGCATTGAAATATACACCCACTTACATATTGCACTATCAATATACAAATTTGTGCCCCCCCCCTGCCCACCCCTTCCTGATGCGCACGCGCACACACACACACACACACACACACACACACACACACACACACACACACACACACACACACTCCTCTGCTGAGTCAGCACAGCCAACTATTTTCACAAGCTGGGCCCTCGCCCTTTGTCTTCACCCCAATATAGCTCAGATGTTTCTGGCTTTTGATGTCTGACGTTTTTACCGCTTGGCTAATGCTAACATTAGTGTTATTAAAACAATAACAGAGTGAGATTTACAGGCTATGCTGCAGACGCATGGGCGTGAGATAGCAGGAGGGGTTATTACTGTAACCAGGCCCTGTCATCTCCTGCTTGAGCTGTCGGCAATGTGTGTGTGTCAGACTGCGTGTGTCTCTGTGAAAGTGCGTAGGTCAGCAGACCATTGAGAGGTATTCAATCAAAGGAAACACCCCATAATAAATTAAAAAGGGATCTAAAGGACATTGTAATGGCTCAGCTGGTCCAGGTAAGATGTCAGACCAAAGAGATGAACGCCATAATTCTTCTCTGGCCTTCTCTTATTTTCTCCTCTGTACCAAATGCTGAATAAAGTAATTTTATATGGTGTAATCCCACTTTGGCTATCACAGTGACCCCACTGACCTTGCTAATGTCCATTTTGACCTGGTTTCAGTACCATGGAGAGCAAAATTTGAACCCCACAACTAGTCTTTAATGCCTTAATGAGCTCAGAATAAGGGAAATGTGTAATACAGCCAAAGTCAAGTTAAGAACCAGGTCATGCCACATGGCAGCCTCATTGGTTTCATTATCTGGGCAGTTATATTCAAAGTCCCTAACTAAATGAAAGGAGAGAGCGCCTTATTAATTCCTACAGTTCTATGGGGACATCAAGGCTGCATGTAAAAGATTAGCTGTTAAAAATTTTAAAAAACATGAGAAAGTTTTGCTTTTTCCAACATAATTCAATTCTCTGCTGGTCATAGTTCTACAGTGCATGTACATAGATTCACAACATTACGTCTTCATTAACTTCATTAAGTCCAGAGTGACAACCTGGAGTGGTGGCCTAGGGGAGAAGAAGAGGGTTCATCACTGAGAGGACCCTGGTTCAAAATCCTTGGGCTGGCATCACTGTGGGTCCCTGAGCAAGCCCACCCCCCCAGGTTGCTCCCCGGGCGCCCTTTGGCTGCCCCCTGCTCCATGCTGTGCTGTGTGTACTACATACTCCATGTGTGTGATGGGTTAAATGCAGAGAATGAATCTCACTGCATCTATATGTATGTGACAAATAAAAATCTCTTTCTCTCCCTTTCTCAACATGAACATCAGTTATATTCCATTATTTAAAATTAGTGGCAACAGGTCTCAGGGGTTTTGATCCACCATGCAATACTATCTAGAAAGCATCTAATTTGCTTTGACTTCATTTTTCAGCTTGACAATGATACCAAACACACTGCCACTACAGTGAACACATACCTGGGTAGCACACAAATGAAACCCTATCAGTCAATGATTGGCCTTCCCAGAGCCTGGACCTCAATATTACTGAAGCAGTGTGGGATCATCTTGACAGAGAACAGAACAAAAGGCAGAAACATCCAAAGAAGAGCTTTGAATGTCCTTCAAGAAGCCAGGAGAGCTGTTCCTGAAGACCGCTTAAAGCGATGACAAGAAAGCTGCCTCAGAGTTCAGGCTGTGTAGAAGAATAAAGGTGGTCACACCAAATATTGACTTTTTTTTTTTTGCCTTATATTTTGTATTTCTATGGATGTTTGCACATTGCTATAAAACACTACACTTATTTCCTTTTTCCTAGCACGATATAAAGAGATGAGGGATGGCTCAAGACTTTTGCACACTACTGCATGTGACCAGAGATGTCTTTAGAAAGCTATATTTGTTGCTTTTTCCCAACAAAATTGTCGGAGTTGTCAACATAACTGGCAACAACTGGCATGTTGACTGAAAGGTGCATGTTACTACTACTTAGGTTCTTCTTATAGCACAGAACTTAACCTCCAGCTGACCAGGAGACCAGACTGTGGTTATACTGGGCAGCTTCCAGGTATCAGTGTGTGTGTGTGTATTTGTGCCTAGAATATGCACATTTGTGGCCGGAAGGGTCAGTCAAAATAATGAGTTTCCATATGAGCCATAGTTTGCAGCCAACATTAATCAACTCCAAGTAGAGAAAAAAAGGCCTATTATTATATTGCTTGTCATAAACAAACTCATCATTGTGTTAAGAAATACCCAGTAGTCAGTTGCTTTACTGTTGGCACACTTGACAGGCCAGCAAGCAAGCTGAGCCTGAAAAGCCTTGAGCCAGCAGCTGACCATTGGTGCTGAAACCAAAACAAATATGTCTCAATCTGAGCTCTGATTTCAGGAGGCTTTTGGGAATATTTGAAGGACATTTATACTATCCATTCCCTTGTTAAAATGAACTAATAAAATACACCAATATATCACCACTGTAATAAGATTGTGATGAATTTATATAGAACAGATTTCACTAATCATATTGTAATTTGCTTTCAGTTAGGGGCTCTGAAACATTTTTGATTATGTTACCCTTTGGAGAAAAATACTCACGTTTGTTGTTGCCAACCAAAGCATTGAGCTCAAAGAGCTGCAAAGAAACCCAACCGCACTAAAAATGATCTTGTTGTATTAGAAATTCTGTTAATTACTACAAAGAAACACAAAGCAACCTTAATCTTAACAGGCAGACACTCACAAGTAATCACAAATTAACACAAGCTGCAAGGAAATGCAAAATGACACAAAGGAGTTATAAAAATATCAAATTACAGTATGAATAATGAATTACTAAATAAATAGAATACAAAGAAAAATGCCAAGCAGGTTATCATGGGAACCTAAACTGATCATGGTGAATATTTGGCTGTAAACACTAACAGGAAAAACATGTCTTATCCCTTTTCCTTTATCAAACATGGATGCAGCCACTGTGTCGGTGAGTGCTCACTGATTTCTGGGCAATGCTGTTACATTCATAAACTGTACAGTGATGCACCATATGACTGTAACCGACTCACATTTTCGCTAATTAGTACCAAGTAACAGACTAATATGAGGATTTCACTCACTGAGACTGAAGACTGAAACACAACTTTCTTGGACAGCCTGCACCACACAGGAAGCCACTTTATTTATCAGATAATGCTCTAAAAAGTGCTTTGAAAGAGTCCAGCACCACAATCACAGCAGCCTATGTCAGTGATTTCATGTAGCAGCTGTGAGGCCTAGAAGACAGTGATGGGCACTTTAACATGTGAGTCTAGGGGGAATGTCTTAGTTCTGTAGTCTTGTGGGCTGCCTATTGGATTTTGCTTATTACAAGCTTGTTATTAAGACATGAAACTATTGCTGATATGATTTGTAATGTTGGTTTTGAATGGCAGTAATGGTTACGTTACTGTGGGACTGTCCTCAGTTTTACAGCAAGCTTACCATTGGACCCCAAGGGACCCAAAGAAATGCAGAACGACTTTGATAAAATGCCAACACCTCTGTCGGATCATTTTCACCCATGTGAAAGTGACAGTGTTGTAAACCTCACGTTAGTGTTCTAAGGTTAAAGTCACAAAAACCACAACGAAAAGTAAAAGAGTGCCACAAGGTAGGGAGCCTGTTTCAAGTGTGTGCAAGCAGTTATTTTATACATATCTGTCATCTGTTCATACAATACAATAATTCAGAACTATTGTTTAGTTCGCATTGACTGGGAAAAAACAATGTGATATACACCAGGTCATTTCCACTTTAATATTGCCAGGAAGAAGAGCTTTAAACTTGCCTCTAACATAATTTTCGTAGTTTCTTAAATGTACCCCCAAGCCCTCAAGAGTTTCTAAATCTACTTATTTTCCCTCTCTTAACCTTCCTTATGGGTATCATTGAAGTTTTACCTAATGCAGTGTTTTCTTTTCGATTTTTTATTGTGGACCCACAAATTCCCAATGCTCGGAGTAAAACCCTGCAGTACTCAGGATTCTGATGGCTGGTTATCCCACAGATTTAAGCACTGCACTTCAAAATACACCCAGAGGAAGAGGGAATGTCAGTGAAGTTAAAAACAGGAAAGACTGTGGTTGAACTTACACTAATACACACAGACAATGCAGGCATGGCCAGACGCTCACAGATACATGCACCCATGCAACCACACTCAATAACTCACACACACACACACACACACACACACACACACACACACACACACATGCACACGCAAAGGGACTCCCCATCCCAGTCATGGATCAACAATGCTCAGGAATAATCCCTGGATAAAATGTCTCAGATGGTTCAGTTAGATTCCATTAAGATGTGGTGACACCTGGGCAGTCATAAATAACACAGACTAACACACTAATCCTCATGAGGACAAGTGCGATTTAGCTCCCTTGATGAAATCAGCTCAAAGTATTAGAAGTATAAACATGCTATGAAAATGGGCTATTCTTTAGATACTATTCTTTAGAACATGTGTTTGATTGTGTCCTTTCTGTCAGTCAGTCAATCAGTCAGTGAGTCTGATCTATAATGTAGTAATGACAGGGCGATGAGTCAGACAAACACACTGTCAACAAAACCTAAATCTGTGGAGGCTCTCAGACTTCCCAAACCACCAGCAACAACAAGCAACACACCCAGAATCAAGACTAGTTGGAATGTCATTCATATGGTCCTCATTTGATCCCTCTCCCATCCTCTCATATTTTTTTCCATCCCACGTCTATGATGAATTTGCTCTTTGGTTGGCTGACTTGTTGACCCACTGATTTGTTCTGTGTCTTCAGTTGATGATTTTTGAAGCAAAAACCTTTGTGGACAGAATTGCTAATAAAGGGAAGTCCCGGTCGAGTGGTAACACTCTTGCTCTGGTTGTACAGAGACCGAATGGCTTGATAACCTCTAGTTGTTGTTGTTTAAGTAACTTTCAAGGAACACCAACATGTAACTCTACTTTCAAGCCATTATAAGTTGTATTTCTTTGTATCCTGACAAAACATGGGATGCTAAGATGTCTTCCTGGGCTCCAGATAATTCTAACAGACATTTTTTTACACCATTCAGAGACTGAACACTTCATCATGTATGTAGGTGTAAAAATTACTGACAGATTGATTGATTGATCATGTTAATAATTTTTTGTTGCAAAACCTAAGATGTACCACCATTTACAGCTATAGAATACTTATTGATAGGTATGCTAAGCTAGTCATCATGCTTTGAACCCACTGCCATCTTCTTACTGTTTGTACTGAAGCAAATTAAAGTCTCAGATGCATTAGCTGAATAAGGTACTTATTTCATTACTGAAATTACCTACAGGGCACTGTTAAAAAGACTTTATAAAGACAAGCTGACGGGAAAGCAGTGTACTGGTTTTCTTGGAACATCTCCCCAGACTTTTCCCCTTTTTATGGGCACAACACATTTTCACTTACTGTTTTCTTTCAGTTTCTTTCAGTCAGTTCCAGATACACAGATGAGGCACCATACACATTTCCATTTAAAGCACATTTGTCTCAAAGTCATAGTCATTAAAAAAAGATCATTCCAGTCCATGTGCATGAAAAAATAGACCACATTTCATGACGACTTCATGAATTGAGATGAGACTGGGCTGCCACATAAAGAGGTCGGAGGAATCACACAACTTTCACCATGAGATCTGAGTTTGAGATCTGCCTTTTGGACACTGATTGAGTTCAGGCACATAAACCACTTGGTAAGTGTTGGAAAAACACAGTGGTTTGGGTTAATAAAAACAGTGTCTCACAACGTGAAACACTTAAATTGCTTGACTACGTAGTTCACCAGGGGTAAGACTGCACCAGAGTTTTTAGATGTACTTATTCACACTATAGTTATGTGACAAGTGCTACATAATCAGGGTTGCTTTGTGTTTATGACAATGGGTGACTCCTTACTTTCTGATCTACAGTTAGGTGCCCACTGGTGATATCTGTTGTAGTGATTACAACTTTGATTAGATGCTAACATTCACAGAGGTTCTCCTTTGGTTGGTTGGTTGGTTGGTTGGTTGGTTGTGCGACTGGTTGGCTGATTGTTTAATTACCCGGTGGGTTGTGGTGAAACAGACATGGCTATACCCCAGCTGGCTGTTTATGTAAATTCTAAATATTATTATCTCTTAATCCTTCCATTGTGTAACAATTTATAAAGACAATACAATTACTGTTCACAATTTAGTTTTCAGTACAGTAGTTACATGTTTCAGGTTATCTCCAGGATTGTGTTTAAAGAATGAACAATTGCTTTGGGCCAAACTGTGACGAGGAGGCAATTTTTCAATCTCAGTCTACATTAAGGAGCAAAACAAGTTAGTCTAGTTGGAAAACGGTGTATTAAATTGGGACCACAAGCCACAGACAATCTACCATGATGTTTCACTTTACATAACTCAAATGACAAAACTCCCCGTTCATACTGAAATGGAAATCACTATCATGGTTGTCAATCTTTCCTACGCTTTGTTAAACTAGGCCGATGTCGGCTGCAGTGCATTGCATCAGATTTGATCTGTATCACATATATTCTGATTAGTGCAGCAGTTTTCTATATGGCTGGCCTTGATGCGACCACACAGAACATCCTAACCACCACAGTGTTGCTACCCGGAAGGCAGTCAGCCTCAGCCACATAGTCTGTCTGTCAGATCCACATGGCTCTATATCTAGAATCTCATGCCATTAAAACTTATCCTGCTGCTTTCCCTCCCTGTGCAGTGCTGTGAACTCACAGCCTATCAACGCATTTTTGGACTGCTGGCTGTTTGGGCATTTCATGAGATGAATTCTCTTATTACACTGCGGACAATGAGAAGGGACAGCCAGCCAAAGATCTGTCTGTGGTGTGGTAGGCTGTGATTACAAATACAGTGTGACTGTGAAGCAATGTATAGTAACAGACTGGCATTTATGTTGAGAAATGTTACTTTAAATAAAATGTGAAAATACGAGGAAAATGTCTGCAGTCGGGATGTTGAACATTTAGGTTTGAGTGTGGGCTGAAACAGAAACAGGATTGAAATTTCTTGAAAGCACAAGGAGAAGCAAACAGGTTAATCAGGTTTATAAAAAAAAAACTGCGGTTGAAAGTGGACTTGGAATAAACCAGGAATGATAAGAATCAGGAAACATTATGAGAAAAAGGCTGCATAAACAGTCGCTAACTAAAGCCAAGGTTTCAGTTGTTCTGCTAATGTGATGTTTGATTTGGCACAGTGAACAAAAAAAAAAAAAAGAAAGAAAATGTGCTAAACATGTCACCCATAAATCAAAATACAATTTTCAGTAATCACAGTGTAGAAAGACTGCTGAAATTCTTCAAACCAAATAAAACAATTTAGTGGAAGCTGTAAGTGGTTAAAAATAGATGGTCTTATTAGTATGTTGCCTATATTAGCTATGGTGGTGGAACACTAAACTGTAAAATGCAATTCAGTCAATGCAATTCAGTCACAGAAGAAAGCTACTGCTATATTTGCAACATAAACCCGAACAACACGTGCAAAGAATACTAAGAAACACAATCTATACAATGCATACACACATTAAAGGCACTTTTTGTAATTTTCCTCTGAAGAATTTAACTAAAACTTTCAGCAACATTTTACGAGTGGGTGTGCTGAGATGTTTTTTCAGATGTGTGATGTTCTGTTCTCTTAACTGTTGATGTTTTTGTGGCTACCACCATTTGTTCACCTTTTGCCTGGCTTCCCTTGTGAATAGCAAATGCCGAGTTTGCATTAGTACCTACTCAGTGCGGGTTGACTGGACTCAACAACTCGCCATGGTCTTGTTTTGTTTCTATCACAATTGAGTACCACATCAATGTGGGTGGAGTTGATATAGCAACACAGGCAGTAGTCTCTTGAAGTAATTTGCATGTGACTCAAAACACAACACTGTCATGATTGCTGTGGCAGGCAGGAACAGGCGGACCCCAAATGCAGGACTCGGAACCGGTGAAAATGAACTTCATGTATTTCTATTGAACTGATGACCAAACAAACAAACAGATAAACTGGGCTGAAGCCAGAACTAAAACTAAGTGACACAAGGGATGGAGAAACACACAGCAGGTACATAGACAATGACACGACAATGAACAGAAGAAAACTGAGAGCTTAAATACACATCAGGTAATCAGGGCAAGAGGAAACAGCAGGGCACAGCGGGTGAAGCAAATGAAACTAATAACAGGGGAAGCAAACCTAAACAAAGCACAGGGAACACAAGACTGTCAAAATACTTGACATGGGGACTGGCGCACAGAAAACTAAATGGGGACCCAGTACAGGGAAACAGACAAAGTGAGACACAGACATGGGACAGCAACACAGACTAGTCACAACACTGGGAATAAAACTCAATATGAAACACAGGAGGTCAGGGTCAAGACAAAAGGACAAAACAGACAAGACCACTGATGCAGGGGAGACAGGGACAAAGGGAACTAGAAAACCAAAGCAAACTAGGAAATAACAAAATTCAATAAAAAAAACAAAAAACAAAGCTAAACACAAAACTTTGGGCAGACGGCCAAGGACAATGACAAACACGACAATGGATGAGATAGAGGCAAGCTAACAGTACCTAATGCCAGTTTACTATCATGCATAAGTCCCCCGTACAATGTTTTAATGGATGAAGGTTATCATTGTTAAGTATTAACATATGTATAACATATGTATTTCAGATGACGCTCTTGCTGCAAAGCTACGGCTGCAAACCATTGGTTCAACTGAGCCTCCCCATGCTGCGCTGAGTAGGTACTAATGGAAACGCAGCAAAAGTGCTCTTAATTACTTACCTGGTTAAATAAGGGTTACATTGCCTTGCTCCTTGCCTTCTTGTGGTACAATTTGGTATTACACAAAAGTACAGCCCAGCCCAAGTTCAACTTTGTTTAATATCTCAACACAGCACATAGGTGTTTACACAAGAAGTCACAGATGTTTTTTCACATTCTATTTATTGACTTTAGTTTACTTCAGATGGTTTAAAACACAACAAAAATGAGTTCCGTAGCCGGTCCAAATAAGAAACCCAAAACTTACCACTTCCATACGGAATGGGAGGAGGATTTTATTTTTTTTTTCTCACGATTTCATATTTGAAGTGCATTTGCCTCATCTGTCAGAGCGCCATTGCTATTCCAAAGAAGGGAAACGTCGAGCAGCATTTTCGGACTGTCCACAAAAACTATGACATTGACTTTCCTCATTGGACTAAGGTAACAAAAATGAATGTACACAGTTGAATTGTGCAATGTGGGTTAATGCAGTTATGCAAGACAAACTAATATGTGTTATAGATGAAATTTAAATTCAATTAAAATATACTTTATCCTAAAAGTACAAAATATGCAATAATAATAATTTAAATAATATAAAATAAATATGCGTTTTGCATTTTTATTGTGGGTAGATCCTTTTGGCTTGGTCATCTTTCAAGTAGCTCGCAAGCTGAAAAAGTGTGGGCACCCCTGCTGTAGTGCAAAGAAGCACTATAATGTAAGAAGGCTCAAATATTTGTGGCCAAAGGATCAATCTATTTTTAACCCTCTGAGTCATCATTGGTGATGACCCCAACCCTAGCTCCAACAGCTAACCTAATGTTATGATGTGGAAAAAAGCAAGAAGAACTTTTTGAAAGCATCTGATTGGCAGTAGCTTCATTTTTCGGCATGACAGTAACCCCCTAAACATTACCAGTGCAATAAAAGCATACCTGGATAAAAACCACACACACAATGTGTTATGTTTGGAAGTGAGTAATATGAAGCAGTAACAGGAATAGGCAAGGACTCCTTTTAACAGCTTTAATCTTAACTTGCTCAGTAACACAGCAACTTGTACGGCAGCATCAGGTGTACATTTTCCTCCATTTTTCTTCTTCTTCTTCTCGCTTCTACGCACAGCATTAACCTCACATGCCACCTAGTGGTGAACACAACATTCCCCTCTCACTTGAAAGGATTGCATGTACCCCATTCAATCATGACAGAACATCAACCTTAGTTGCAATCCAATTAGACAGTTACTTAAGTACTCAAAACCAACCAAATATATTCAGTAACCATGTATTCCTTAACTCTTATTCTTACAGTTACTATAAAGAATTACCAAATGCAAAGACATTGCAAAATTGTAAACCAGCTTATACCATAAACAGTTCACCTGAACCCTAAACTTGTAACACACAATTACAACCATTTATTCTTTTCTTTTTTTTAACCTGGTTGAAAGTCTTTTAACCACACAGGTGGAGCAGCAGTTCTGGCACTCCTTCGTTGAACCACAGAGTCATAATTTTCTGGTTTTGCTGCTTTAAGTGGAATATCTGCCGGATAGTGTGAAAGCCTGGCAGCATTCCACCTCTTACTGTCACTGAGTACATAAGTACTTCCTCCAATCTGCTTTTTAACAGACAGTGGTGGGGTGAATTTTGATGAAGCTTTGCAAACATGGTCAGGTCTTTTTACCCTCACCATGTCACCAGGTCTGAATGTTGGTTTCTTTGCTCCACGGTGTTTGTCAGCATACAGTTTAGACTTCTCCTGTTTCCGTTTCACTGTTTCTTGGGCTGTAGTGCATTTTCTGTTTTCCTCGGGACTTGGAAAGATGTTCACTTTGGTTTTCATCCTCCTATTGTGCAGTAGTTCTGATGGGGATACTCCTGTTGTGGCATGTGGTGTTGCTCTGTAGTTTTGTAGGAAATCAGTCACTGTAGTTTTCCAGTCTTTCTGCATGTGTTCAGCAGTCAAGATTGTCTCCTTAAGAACTATATTCCATCTTTCAACAGCACCATTGCACTGTGGATGGTACCCACTGGTACGCAGATGAGATATTCCCCTTTCTCTGAGAAAATCTGCAAAAGAACTGGAGAGAAACTGTGGCCCATTATCGGTGACTATGTAGTCAGGGTTCCCCCCTCTGCTGAAAATAGAGCGCAGAAATGTAAGAATAACATCAGTAGTTACAGCATGTGAGAATGCCACCTCTGGCCATTTACTATAGTAGTCCACTAATGTTATAGCAAATCTACATGATGAAGAAGCAGTCTCAAAGGGACCCACAATGTCCAGAGCCACTTTCTCCCATGGTTTGCTAGGCAGTTCGATGGGTTGGAGAGGAGCAGGAGCAGTTCGAGCAGATTTGTCATTCATTTGGCAGGTGGCACATGAAGAAATCACAGACTGAACCATTTTGTCCATTTGAGGCCACCAGTAAACTTCACGGAGCCTCTGTTTCGCGCGAACGACCACCTGATGTGTGTCATGAGCTAGATGAATGACAGTAGCACGCAAAGGTAACAGGAACAACATAGCGATGCTCACCCCTCATGACCAGATCCTGAGATACAGAAAGTTCATTGCTGATGGAGAAGTATGGTGTTAAGAGAGGGTCCACTTTCTTCTTGTACTTTGGCCAGCCATTCTCAATCTGTGCGCGGAGGAGTGTGAGTTCATGGCACTGGGAGGAGGCAGAAGTGAACTCAGCCACAGACAGAGCTGACATGACGGATGCAACCACATCAGGTTCATCCACAGAAGTAGAATCCACCGGGAGTGGCAATCGTGACAAACAGTCCGCTGTCTGATTTTGTGAACCCGGTCTGTATTCCAACTCATAGGTGAAGCATAGTAAACGTGCAGACCAGCGTGCGACTCTCATGCCAGCATGGCCAATGCCTTTGGTGGCAAGCAGTGTGATCAGTGCCTGATGATCAGTTCTCAGTGTGAAGCGTCGCCCCCAGACATAAGACCTCCATTTTTCAACAGCCCACACACAAAAGCAAGCGCCTCCTTTTCCACTGTAGAGTATTTTCGTTCTGTAGGGGTCAGAGTTCGAGATTCAAATGCCACAGTTCGTTCAGTATCATCTGGATGCATTTGAGTCAACACACCACCCAGTCCATAGTCAGAAGCATCTGTGGTGACAATGGTTGGGAGAGAAGGGTCAAAAAGAGCAAGCACTGGGCTGTTCAGTAGAAGCTCTTTTAGTTCTTTAAAGCTTCGATTAGCCCCTTCAGTCCATATGAAAGCAGAGTCAGCATTTGCTCTCAGTACAGCCCGCATTGGTTCCAGTACTGTAGCAAAATTGGGAAGGAATTTACTGTACCAAGAGATTAAACCCAGGAAGGAGCGTAGAGATGGCGGGTCATGTGGTGGTGGAGCATCACGGATAGCTGCACTGTGGTCGGGGTCAGGAAGGATGCCATCCTTGGAGATGACGTGGCCTAGGAATCTGAGGCTGGACTGAATTGAATTGAATTGAATTGAATTGAATTGAATTGAATTGAATTGACTGTAGTGTCAGACCTGCATCTGTAAGACGCTGGAGAACAGCACGCAGGCGTCCATCATGTTCCTGTAGAGAGGATAATAACAACAATACAATAACATCATCCAAATAATTGTGTGGACCTTTAAGCACAGATTCCATCATTTTTTGGAATGCAGATGGAGCAGAGGCCAAACCATAAGGGACACAGCGGTAGCGGAAGAGTCCTTTTTGTGTAATGAAAGCTGTGAGATCTCGACTGTCCTCATGTAGTGGGAGTTGGTGGTATGCAGATGCCAGATCTATAGTAGAAAACACCGCCGCACCCCTGAGCTCACTTAAAAGCTCCTCCATGTGGGGCAAGGGGTGACTGTTGGCAACAATAGCTTTATTAGGTTCTCTCAAGTCAACACATAGTCTTGGTCTGCCTTCTTTTCTTGTCATGACCACAATAGGAGAGATCCAGGGAGAAGCATCAATCTGTTCGATAATGCCCTCCCTCAGAAGCAGCTCCAGTTCCTCTGACACTGCTTCCCGAATTGCAAAAGGAAGATTTTTCATAGTCTCATTCTTAGTTAGAGTTGGGTCAGGGTCAGGGGACAAGGTCATGGTCAGGGATAATCAACAATGATGACCTGTCATGGCTACAGAATTGAGACCCAAAAATGCAGATTCTGCAGTTCTAGAGAAATTTTATTTACAAAGAGAACAGATCCAAGCACAAAGACAAGGAATGGACAGAAACAAAGGTCCAGACAAACAGGGAGAGTCTGTGGGGTGGAGAACAGGAAAATAGTGGGACGAGTACGGGGAGAAATTAATAGTAGAGAACTGTCCTTACAGTGAAGTGGGTGTGTTGGAGGGTTTACTGGAGGTCTGGCTGGGTGTTGTTGCAGGCTGAATGGAGGAGAGTGGACAGGCTGGCTGTAATCCAAAAGGCAGGCAGAAAGCAAAATGGTGAGGTGGCCGGTGATTGAACATCCGAGGCGGCGGCCGTGAGATGTAGCTCTGGGATGCAACGAGGGCGAGTCAACAAGAGACTGTAATCCCAGGCTAAATACTAGGTACAAGGAACTACTGGTGAGCAGTGTTACGACAGTAGAAGGTGAACAGTCTGGTGAAGAGTCACCAGCACAGCCAGTCCTAAGTACCCCGCCAGCAATCCAGTCAATTTGTCACAGATGCAGATGACCAGCCCATCAAGGGAGGCTCCAGCCAAGAGACTGCATCAGCCCACCTAAAAACAGCTGTTTAGCCACCTTAAATGGCTAAACGGCTAGCGCTAACCCAAGATTGGTTGCCAGTGGATGTAAAGAACATATTTCTTATGAACCTGTCAGCAGTGTGATTTTATTGCCTCAGTTGTGTATCATCATAAGAAGCTGACTGATTGATTGTTGTAGATGCTGACTGTGACCAAAACTTTACACAAATGTGAAATTATTTGAAGCACAATTAAAAAAAATAATTACCTAAGAAGCGATAAACTCAATTTGATATAAAAAAAAAACGTTTTCTTGATGTTTTAGTGCAAAGCTAACTACTAAAACAGAATTGAACACAGTGTTGTGATATATCTGACCATCAGGAAGGAAGCTTGTGTTTGTGTAGAATTATAACAGTACTTGAAACTAAACACTGAAATTCATGAAACTCAATTAGCACCAAAATCAAACTGCAAACTACAGGATGTATTGCAGGGCTGTTTTATTATACTGCTTTATCCTTAACTTAACACTATCACCACCAATGATGGAATATTCTAACAATCAGTGTTTTCATATCATGCAACAGTGTTAAAAATCTAACTTTCTGCTCTTTCTTTTCATATATATTCATACAAGAAAATATTCCTGGAAGTCTTGAGTGAATGATTAGTCATTCATGAGTGACTGGTAATTTCAAAACAATATTCTTGCAGGCAAAGTATTAATTTACTTATTGAGTGTTGTATGCATGTGAAGCCTGAAAAGCCATAAAAGAAAGTCTTTATTTTGTTTTGTTTTTTGCCTCATCAGATAAGTTTGAAGCCTAATTTTAAAAGGCAGCTGGGCTGCTGAGACAGGCAGGAAACTCATACCGTGCTCAACTCTGCTGTGTTGTTACTTTAGGCCATGTTCCTGGAAACTCACTCAGGCATTTTGTAAACTGAAACCACTGGATTGTATACAGATGATATCCATTTACTTCTGCGGTGAGTTACCTCCGTGCATCTTTTCATTACACTGATGCATCCTCTCTTCAGCACATTCGTAGAGACTGCTATGTACACTACAGTATCTATCTTTTAATGACCATAAAATAAATAATTGACATTAGAACAAAACATTTAACAAAGAACTCGTGGAAATGAATTTTGACCAGAGATCACCAAACAACAAAGACTCAGTAAGAAAACAATTAGTCCAGTCTAAATTTAAGTGACACAGAAGCTGTCCTGCATTTATCTCACTATGGCGAACTCAATGAACCTCTGTGTTTGTGACTTTATTTACATGGGAAACCACTGCAGAGCAGTTTCCTGCACACACTTTAAAAGGGGCACAACTAAAGGTCAACTTCTGGACTGTTTATAAATGCACAGTGTAGGTTTGTGATCTCTTTTAAACTATAAAAACCCCCAACAATTATAATAAATTTAAAGCTGTCTGGGTACATGCTCATGCAGAGATTTGAAATACAACAGATTGTAAATGCGTTTATGTCGTGCGTCTGAATTCAGTACGTGAACTTTTCTCTCTGACTTGCATAATTTATAAGAAAAGTTACTTCAAATCTTTTGTGTACAGCGTTCAGTGAAAGTTAAAGTTAAGTTAAATGAGACTATTATTATTCTATTTGCCAAGTTTCTGCTGTTAGCTCTTACTGTTTAGCTGTTCTGCGTGAGTCCATAACTCTGTCTCTCACACGTGTGTTCCCAGAAAGTTTTTTTAAGAAAAGGGGTTTTACTGCTGTGCCTAAAAGTTCATTTTTCTAGGTTATCAGGGGAACACTTGCTCAGAAGACTATACTCGTGCTTATTCCACAGTTCTCCTACATCTTCTGCTTTCAGTTAAGCACTGATTAAAATGGATGATAACAGACTTTCTGGTCTATGGGTAGGCAAAGGAGGGTGCCTGCAGGAGATATCTATGGGAGTGATCACAACTGACAATGGCCCTTAGATTGAATGATAACAATGTGTCTGTGTGGTAGGCTGCGCTAAGAATCAGCTTTGGGGAGATGGAGCATGTTCCTGTAAGAGTAGCAAAGTAGAAATGATCAATTAACTTGGAAAAAAAATGGATGTGAGTGGGTCATAGCAGCTGAGAAGGAATCTAAAGACTAAAGAGTATTTATAAGCAAGACAGAACTAATAATAAACTTGCTAATAATCACAAAGCATTAAAAAAATAGAAATGATGATGCTCCCGGGGCCTGACACAAAACCAAAGCAGAAGTACCTTAACCATTTATTTACCACGGCCAGCAGACTTCAAAAGTGCCACCATTTGCAGATTTCCTGCAAAAATTACCATAATAACCCTATGTTGAGTGTGAAGCTCAATTTCTCAGCTTTCAGAAACAGTTTGAATTTTTCCGATAGGACAGACAGTTGTATAATCAACTAATTCAAAGTGCGTTTGATCAGACGCGGTGATACACTTGGTGTTAACCAGCTGTTCATGGCAAGTAAGGGAAGGTAACAGGTGTATCGGCGGTGATGGCCGCTGTTAAAGGGTTAAACCTACATTCTTATAAAGATGCATGTAGCTACCTTGATGTCCTATCCTGATAATCCTCCTTTCTGACACTTAAAATGAACTAAATTAACAAAACAAACTTAATGGTCAATGCGATATGACCCAAAACAAGTATCTGAGCCCATAAACTCTGATCAGGGCCTAGGACCATCTTCCCAGACTTCTATAGAAAGCAATCACACAGCTATCTCCCCCTGGTGACCATTTATACTGTCTGTGGTACAAACTCACTATATTCTTCCAGTGTAATGTAGTTTGCGTACTGTATTATTATTATTATCTATGTACGTTTTCATTCTGGCCATGAGTAATGATAATAAAGATGGTTTTACAAAAATTCAACCTAACCTTTCCATCTTGGCTACTGCTGCATTCTGTAGACTCTGCTCAGTTCTTTATATTGTTCCCCCAAAACAGCTTCACTGTTTCTATTATGTTTAGTGTCTAATTGTCAAAAGGTTTAAACACATCTTTTGTTCATTTTCTGTTTCCTGGGTCTGTTGATGAGCATTTGTTGTCCTCAGAAAACAAATGCTGGCGGCCACGTTTCTTCCCCTCTGTGTGAATTTAGAAAGGTTGGAAACAACATCACTTCAGGTTCTCTTTACCCTACATACTGTATTCATGGGAGGGTGGAAAGCTCGGCTGCTTCCAGGATCGGTTTTGCTGGCTGCTGGCACAGCCATTTTTCCCACGTGGAATCCAACCTAGTCAGAGGAAACGTCAGTCTGCTTTCACTCATCCCACCTAACTCGCCATAGTGTAGCAAACAAAATAAACCATGTGTATTGGCAATGCTGCCTGACTGACAGAGCTAGGGAACTGTGAAAACCTTGTAGCGTGTGATAGCTTTAGTGGCGATACATTCCACACTGCTATGAGGAAAAACAGAAAGCAGCATCACTCCCAAAGCTTTCTTAGGCAAACCTGTGTGACATTAAGTGTATGACATGTGGTTAATGCCTCAAGCGCATATTCCCTAAGTTTATAATCAGCACATTTCCCAGAAAAAATATGGCTACCCCAGTGGACCATACCTATTTAGGCCGTGTAAAAAAGATGCCTGTGGAGGATGGCCACGATAACTGTGTGTATTGCTTAGACTCATACCATGCATGCATGGCGAGCAGGAATCCAGCCTCATGCATGAACTGCTTTAACCTGCCACCTAGAGAAAGAGAAGCCATTGGCTTTGTCTCACAAACAACCAGCCACTCTCATTAGGCAGCTGCAGCAGGCTAAGCTACTTAAGAGTGTGCTTTATACAGACCAGGTGGAAGTGGCGTCTCTCTTTCCCCTCATACTGTGGCTATGGGTTCATCTACGCCCAACATCTGGTGCTCCACCTCCCTCCTCGTCCACACACACACACACACACACACACACACACACACACACACACACACACACACACACACACACACACACACACACACACACACACACACACACACACACACACACTTTATCATCCGATAATTACTTGGGTTGCTCAGTCATTGGCGATAAAAATGCCATCAGAGCAGGTTCGAGGACCTTCCTGACCTTCTTCATCTGGAGAAGATCTGGAGGATTTGAAACTCAGGCAGTTTGTTAGGCCCTCTGAAGCCCATCGCTGGTCAGGTTTATGCAGCAGCTGGCATGTGTGCATGGTTGAGAGAGAACTGGCTGTGTGCCATTCCTTCCCTTGGATCAGGCCTTGGTGTTGCCGTGTAAGTCTGTCCTGGGGAACCTGAGCTGCCCAAGGAGGAACACTGGCTCTCCTGAACATGTGCCCTGTTCAATGCTATCTAAAGGGCTTGGGACTTTGTCCCCACAAGCACCTGCAGACCAGCATACTGATGAGATGCAGGTTGTGAGCAGCTCTCCATTGTCCATTAGTAGGAGAGGCTGGCCAATGTGGAAAGGGGAAACACATTGGGCCTAGTCTTTCATTGCCTTTTCATGTCATCAGATGCCTCCCCGATCAGCTGGGGAGCAGTTAACAAGGATGAGGGTGTGAGCAGTCAGTGGTGGGGGCCTTGGCTGACACAGCACATCAATGCTTTGGAGCTGCAGGCCATCTATCTAGTTCTTCAGCATTTTCTGCCAGAGCTGAGCAACCATGTACTGGTGAGGATGGACAGTATGGTGCCAGCAGCTTACATAAACAGTCAAGCATCCAGAGGTAGTGGACGAGATCTGGAGCCATTTTTGCATGACCATGGCAGGTATCTTTGTCTTGAGGGAGGGAACTCACTGTCCCCTCTTTTTCTTCACAGGAGAGATGATTCTTCCTTAGGCACAGATGCAATGGCACATTAGTGGCTTCAGGGCCTCCGGTATGCCTTCCCTAGCTTCACTCTCCTTCACCCCTTCCTGCCCTGGGTCCAGGTGGAAGAGGTGAGTATCATCTTAGTATCTCCAAATTGGGCCAAGCTTGAGAGGGCCCAGCTACTAGCCATGTAGTGGCCTTAGTCGGTGGATAGTACTCTGCTGGGAGCCCAGGCTCCTTCCATCGGAGCAGTGTATTCCTATCGGGGGGTGTTCCAAGCATGGTACAGTGTGAAACAGGTGGATTCCCTCACTTGCATGGTCTGTGCCCATAATGGATCTTATCACGGCCACAGAAACTGCAATAAGAAATAACAAACTAACACAACGTGAAGCAAAGAAAATCAGGATGAAAGTTTCAGCCACCCTCTCCAGTGCAAGAATTACTCCATCTGACCTCACTATTCAAGAAAAGAAGGCCATCACAGTCCTGAATAAGGATCAAAACATCACCATACTACCAGCCGGCAAGGGGAGGTGCACCGTTGTTCTGAATTCAACTGACTACCACACCAAAATAACTACACTCCTCAGTGACAGCAATACTTATGAGGTCTTAAGACGAGAC
Source organism: Archocentrus centrarchus (assembly GCF_007364275.1). Lineage (NCBI taxonomy): Eukaryota > Metazoa > Chordata > Actinopteri > Cichliformes > Cichlidae > Archocentrus > Archocentrus centrarchus. The sequence continues at coordinate 33,973,682 of NC_044366.1, forward strand.
TCCAGAAGCAACTACAAGAAAAAAGTCATCTGTTGCCTAAAACAACTCAAAAAGGACAAAGTCACTGACTGCCCTACTTACTACCATCTTTACCCTGGAAAAACTACTCCATGCATTTATGGACTTCCGAAGAGCCACAAAGAAGGAGTCCCAGTCATTATCAGCAGTAAAAGCTCAGTCACCTACCACATTTTCAAGCACCTCACCACCATCTTATCTCCGCTTGTAGGCAACACACCCTTGAAAACTCCACAGACTTTACCAACACAGTTCGCAAACTTGCACCGAATCCAGCAAGTTTGGTGTCCTTTGATATGGTTTCACTTTTCACTTGCATACCCACAAGTGAGGCAGTGGAGACCGTCAGAAAACGACTACAGGAAGACAACTCCTTACAAAACAGAACCAGCTTTATCCCATATCAGATTTGTGCACTGTTAGACCTCTGCCGTACCACAACATATTTAAAATACAAGGAGCCATGGGCTTCCCAGTGTCACCCATTGTAGCCAACCTTTACATGGAGGAAGTGGAAAGTAAAGCTCTTGGCTCTTTCAAAGGGATGGCACTGAGCCACTGGTACAGATATGTGGATTACACCTGGGTCAAAATCAAAACCCAAGAAGTAGAAGCCTTCACTTGTCACATCAACTCAGTGGATAAATACATAAGGTTTACCGGGGAGGACACCAGTGATAATAGGTTACCATTCCTGGACTGTGCGGTGCTTATTGAGGAAGATGGAAGCCTCAACATTGACGTTTACCAGAAGCCCACACACACAGACCAGTACCTACTTTTGGACTCCCACCATTTACTGGAACACAAACTTGGGGTGATCAGGACCCTGCAACACAGAAAGAGAAAGCATTCCCTCTAACGCAGAAGGGAAACAAAAGGAACATACACATATTAAGAAAGCCCTTAAAACATGTGGTTACCCCAACTGGGCTTTCATCAAATCAGCCAAGATGCACAGGAAAGAAGGTCAAACACAAAATAGAGAGAATAAGAGTGACAAGCGGAACAACATTGTCATCCCTTATGTGGCAGGCTTGTCAGAGAAACTCAGAAGAATTTTCTCCAAGCATGACATCCCACTATACTTCAAACCAAGTCACACCCTAAGGCAAAAACTGCTCCATCTCAAGGACAAACCCCCAAACACAAGATCAGCAATGTAGTGTACGCTGTCCAGTGCAGTGAAGAGTGCTCGGACCTCTACATTAGAGAAACCAAACAGCCTCTTCACAAATGAATGTCAGAACATAGAAGAGCCACCTTGACAGGAAAAGACTCAGCTGTACATCTGCATCTAAAGGAGAAAGGGCACTCTTTCAAGGATGCCAATGCTCACATTTTGGACCGGGAAGACAGACGGTTTGAAAGAGAAGTAAAAGAAGCCATCTATGTCCACTGTGAACAACCATCACTGAACAGAGGAGGTGGATTATGTCACCAACTTTCCCCCATTTACAGTCCTGTCCTGAGCTCCCTCCCCAGATGCCTCAACTCCCATTCACACCTTTGTTCAGGTGACCTCAATAGGCCACATGAAACAATGGAGCAAAGTCCCGAATTGGGTTCACCCAAAACCACTGATTGTAATGAACCACGCCTCCTTTCGTACCTTGGCACATGCGATTATGCGCATGAACAATAGTGGGTCACAACCACCTCCAGGAGACTACGCCTACTGGGGTTTAAACACCTGGGTCTCTCCACCTTTTGGTTTGAGAACTGAAGAAGCCTTTTGGATGAGAGATGAAACATCTTTGAGAAACAAAAAGAAGTCCAGTCGCCCTTTTTTCAAGCTCCAGAGACTACTATGAGCTGGATGACTGAGAACCTACAGACATATTCTTGGTGATAAGCACATTGATGAGCACATGGGTGAGCACTCTGGTTTGAATCTAGGCTCAATCAGGGAATGATGAGTAAACATCTCTCTCTGGACCCTGCAGGTGGATGCTGGGGTGGTGAAGGGGTTGAAACAGCAGGCAGTGATGCAGGGCAACAGCGGCACTGACAAGTCAAAGGGGGAGATGAAAGATTTTGCAGCTTAAATAGACCAGCATATGATATGAGGGCACTGAGGTATGTTAGCATCAATGGCACAGTGAAGCTTGAGTTGCCTGCCTGAACTAGTTCTCAAGCTTCCCTCCATTTAGACAGTCATTAGACATTGATATCTGTTTCTGATATAAGATACAATCATGGTAAAAAGGAAGTATAGCCTCTTTAAATTCTAAGGTTTAATATATCAGGACATAATAAAAATATTATGGTAGTTAGGGTTGTGTCATATCATGTCATCTGTAATAATAGCAATATAAATTTTTATACTATACAAAGTGTCATATCATGTTAACAATGAGGTAGTGTTATCTTTTACACACAACAGCAAGCCAAGCCCAGGCAGGTCTGAGAATGAGTGCCGTGTGTCAGCCTCTGATGAAGATTTACTACTTAAAAAGGGCGCTACAACCTTAACCAAAACACAAATGCTTTGCAAACCATGCAAGAAATCTTTGCCTCCTACAGGAACAACAAACTTGTTTTACTGCCTGAGGTGAAAACACTCCATTGAGTACATCCAGGCTATGAAGGAGGAGGGATTAACAGCCAGTGATGTGTGACACAAAGTAGACAGAGGACTCAACTGGGTGTTGCTGGAGAAGATAGGAAAACCAAACGATGGATGAAAATTACTGATGCATTTGCATGTTGGAAAAGCAGGGCTTTATAATCAAGGTGTTGCAGTGGCCCAGTCAAATTCCAGATTGCCACCAGATTGAAACGCTGTATTGAGAACTTAAGAGCGCTGTGCATAACTTAATGCCTGCAAACCTTAATGAAGTGAAGCAATGTTGCACGGAAGAATCGGTCAGAATTCTTCCACAATGATGTGAGAGTCTGATCTTACACAAAATAGATACTTCAAGTTATTGCTGATAAAGATGGTTCTACAAGCTACTGAATCATGGGGGGAACTTGAATTTTCACATTTTGGCTTCTATTAATGTTAAATAATTAATGACATGGTGTAATATGTGTTTCTTTCTTTCTTTTTGCCTGTATGTAAGTGTTGCTCTGTCTTGTTATCAGGGTTACTGCTAATAATATTTCTGACCAACCTTACATGGACAGCAATGATCACTTAGATTAAATGTTATGAGAAATTACATCCATTCCCCCATCCTGTTCAGGGTCGCAGGGGGGCTGGAGCCTATCCCAGCTATCATAGAGCGAGAGGCAGGGTACACCCTGTACAGGTGGCCAGCCTGTCACAGGGCTAAAAAGCTTACAGTATCTGGTATGTATAATAGATGTTCACATTTGTGTTAATTGGCTTGGAAACGCTTGAAAGAAAGGGCAAATTGTCTGTTACACTATCATTCCTTACAGAGATAAATTCACTGTCAATCCTGAGTAACTGTCAACTTACATGATAATGAAAGACAATTAAAGCTGACCAAAATGAATCAGTTAACATAAGGTTAATGAAACTAATGAGGAAAAGATGTTTACCCGGGTTTAAGTGTTGTTATTATGTGTCTGTCCTGGTATAGAGTAATTGTCAGAAACAACAGCCTTCATAATGATGTTGTGCAGATGTTTGTTTGGGGTAAACCTCATTAGTCCTGATGGCCCTGTTTGCTTCCTGTTACATGAGAAACATCCTGTTGCAGATTGGCTGTCATCCATTTGCAGGAGTCAGCCTTGTAACCCACACTTGCCCCTGCGTGGCAGATTATTCCAGTATGTCATAAACAATGGAATAACTCTACGCTCTACGAAAAACCCATGCATATCGAATGCCTTCACAAAGCTGACAGAATAGAGACTGTCATCCCAATTACTGCGTATTTGTCTTTGCCTTGAATAGTAGTTATCTGATACTATAAGGAATGGCATTTTTGACCTTCAAGCAAGTTTGCAGTTGATTGCAGGAGCTGATTAGGTGCAGCAGTCAAAAATCATCTAAAATGACAAACTTGACATTTGTGGCTTGTCGCTTTGATCACAGCGGCATGATGTGATTTTCTCCACATGCTCCTTCGTCATTCCTTATGCAATCCTTTATGATTGGGTTTCTTTTCTTTTGAAGCTGTTTTGTTCTTGCTTTGAGATTCTCCCCAAGCTTTATTTCTCTACCCAAACAATATTTCATCACTGCTTCTTACACTCTATTCCCACTCTGACCCTAGATGACTTAAGTGTTTGTGAAATTGTACAGATAAACAAATGGCTCTGGCTCTCCAGTGAAAGCAGCCATGACATTTGTACAAAAGAGTGAGATGTTCAAAGAAGGAAACACAAACCTATGCACACACACACACACACTTACAGGACACACACAGAGAGCTAGCAAAAACTTCCCCCTACTGGGTTATTGACATGAGATCTTGCACCTCTGCCAAACATCCTTTTACCAGAATCCTGCTGACCTTGGGATGGGATCAAACTCAAATGTGCCAGCAGCAAGACCACACTGATGAGTTAGAGGCAAGATGTGTGTTGCTAGAAGCTGTATCACCTGAGAAAAATATGCTATTTATTCTTAGTTAATCCTTCTACTGATTGGAAACAAACATGTCATGGAGAGTCGTTTCCCCGCAGCGATCCGTCAGTTTGTCTGCTGCAACCACGCCAGCGGTAGCAAATTAGAGAGACAGAAATCCAGGAATCAACAACGCTCTGTCAACAACCGTCTCACTGTCTGTAGTTAATGTCAGTCTGGGAGAGGATTTCACATGCACACGCACGCACACACACGCACACACACACGCAAGCACGCACACTTGGATATACAAAGGATTACATGCATGCATAGACACATTTAAACACACAAGCATTTGCACACAAACAGCTGTTTAGAATTAGATAGCCAGGGTGATGAACTCACTGAAAGCCACTCCACTCATGCAACATTCAAAGACACATGAGGACGTGGGAAAACACGTAATATTCCTAGGTTTCTTGTCATCTCCCTTTGATGTCTGCACGTGGAGTGTTGAGACCGTGATCTAGCAAACAGGTATCCGTTTCACCCGATGAAACCAGGGTTATTCCTCAAGTTGCAAAATCTACAAAATCAGGGTAGCATACAGGAAAAGTCTCAGCAGGGAATGTGGTTTGAGGTATTGATGAATCTCAATCAGTATCCTATTGACAATAGAGCTTTTTGCCATCCTTGTGAATTTAAAACATGCGTTCACAGGCTTGGTGCTTTGGTACTGTTCTCTTTGGTCTTTGCATTGGGTGGACATCTTTCATGACATTTTCTGTGTATATGGACTGCAAGCAGAGGGTCATTGGAGTAGAGTTTGAGGAGTCCAATGAAGAAGTTTAAGTGAATCATAAGGATTAAACAGCTGACAGGTTTAAAATGTTCACATTTTAATCCTTCAGTACATTTAGTGGCAAATTCATTAATGTGAAATTTAGGTTCAAGACTTCTTGAACATTCAGGTTTGAACTGATCAACCTTTAATTCATATTTTAAAATATTTTAGCTCAGGTCTGTTTTTCACTCGCACCAATGAGATCTTCATTCGCCACCTGGACCAGTCCCCACAACTTCCTCCACAACCTGATCCTGAAGGATCACTGCTTTGACACCTTGGAGGAGATCCAGCACCCACTGCAGAGACACAAGTACAAACAGCACTTCCACCAATAGATCTAAAATTTGCAGCCATGCCAAAAACAGTCCAAAAACTGCACAAGAAGATGATCTTGAACGTGAGATCAGGCTCATTTAAATAAGGCACAGTAAGGTTTGGAGAAAAAGTCCATAGAAATGGACCTTTTATCCCAGGGGAAGCATTTTAAGCACACCTGTACAGTATACCTCCCACTTACTGCCTTGATAGAAGGCTAAAATTTAGATTTATTATTGCATTTTAGTGAGCATGGCCCACACTCACTGAGGCTCACATGTCATGGTTGGGACTGGTTCACTCATCTCATACAAATAAATGTCAATTTGACAACATAAGGAGCACTGATGTTGAAGCAGCCCTTTGTACTCTCTTGATACCTGTAGGCACACTGTATTTAAATCCCACACTCCAGCATTTGGCCTGGGGTTTGATTCTGATCCAGTAAGTGTTTGTTCCAGTAGGCAGTAGCTTTACTGTAAACACAATTATGCTAACTGTGGCAAGATCCAGTGACCACATGAAGGGAGATAGACTCTCACGCAAAACACTCGCTCAGGCACTCTCACACACTATACTTACTCACTCACTTACACGCTCATAAAGCCAAACATGGCACTCATCCGCACCTGCAGTCTCACGATATGGACCCACGGTGTGCTCACATGGACACACACCTACACATCATAAACAGTTTCCTCTGTGGTCAGTGTGATTAGAAAGCACGCTGAGAGTGTACAACAAGGGAGGGCCAGCCCCCTCACTGCATACACGCTGGAACCACAACAGACAAAGGAGGGTTTACAGACCAAACACTCCACAGGTGGCCGCGCTGATGGTGTCCAACACTATATGCAGGAGCACTAATTCACAATCACTCGTGCACAAAAACACACGCCGAATTAAAATATTTTGATAGCTAACTGCTGCACGCAAGGTGATTCACACATGCATTGGTTCTCTTTCTTTCCAGCATGCATACACACACACACACACACACACACACACACACACACACACACACACACACACACAATGCCCAGTGTCTCACCTCAGGCAAGCATCTGTTTGGTCAATAGTGTCATTTACATCATTCTTTCCACTGTGGGAGTGGGCAGGGCTCTCTTTGGTTTCAGTCACTGAAACCAGTTCATTGGAGTCACCATTCTTCCAGCCACCACACACACACACACACACACACATGCATACACACACACACACACACACACACACATACACACACAGAGCCAACCTTACACACACACACCCTTGCACCACTGTTATTCCTCTTAACTGTGACTTTAAGGGAATCCTCAGCTGGCTTGTTCCAGCGGCATTAACACTCCTACCTTGCTTCACTGACCTCAGGCAGGCGCTCTGACAGATTTATCCCAATCTCAATTAGTTTAAACAACGTGCACATTAACACTGCCAGAAGGGGAAAAGTTCAGATGTCCTCGCCATGGTGTGTGTCACTGCCATTTCAAAGCCTGCTTGCCTCGGGCTGTTGATGCTGACCAGACATCCATCCATATTGGCTGGATGTTTATTGAACATCTTTGCGGGCTTGACATTTCCCACAGAGCGGGGAGCATTAGTTTTATTATTCCCCACAAAGTTAAGTGAAAGGCTGCTTTAAATCAAACAAACTGCCACGAGGATTCACTGTTACCCCACTCGTGTGAGAGAGCCACTTGAGCTGGAATGTAGCTGCAGACGTCATTAGGACCCAAGATGACTTCACTTTATTTGGTACCAAAAATAAGTTGCACAACTTTATTTAGTTTCTTTAGTTTGTTTCTCTGCAGTGTTATAGCAGCGGAGGCGGTGCAGACATGAGGAGCTAAAGGCTTCTTCAGGACAGCAAAATAGCTTGTGTTTTGTTTATCTGCACCTCATGGTGTAGTGATAAAAATCTGTGTCAGAGACAACCAACAAACATTGTTTGAAAGTGAAACCTCGCATGCTGGGCTCATTTGAAAAGGTCATGAGGCTCAAACCGCCCACGGATAACCTAGTAGTGTCCTAGCATTTCCTCTCCTTCTTCCTGTTACAGATGCGGCCCCCGAAGATATGGCTGTGAGACGAAACGAAACAAAAGAAGTGTTGCGGTGCTTGTTCAGGAACATCATGTTTCTGTGAATGCAAGTGAGTTAAAGATTTCATGGAAATCCACCACACACAACCTGAGCTGCAGTTTTTGAGAAACACACAAAAATCTAATTTTTCTATCTCTTTGCAGCTCTTTTGCTCCTATAAAGCTCTGTTGTGCTACAGAGTAAATTCATCTTTTTCTCCCCAATCAAATTCTTGGCGTAAAGGGATCTTATTTTGAAACACATCTAGAGAAAGACAATAGCAGATGTGGTTTATCCACTTCTGCCATTATGCAAAAGCAATACACAGAGATGAATTGCATTTTTAAAAAGGCAAAGAAGGATAATCTCTTACTGACAAGTTGCCTCAGCAGGCTAGAATGCAATACGACCACAAAACATTTGAAATCAGTGGATCCAATCTGTCACGTAGCTGTCGCCACTGCTATTGCACTTTCTGAGTGTTACAAGTTTCCATGTGTTGCCCTGTTGAAAGCCACTCATGGAAACCCAGGACATCATTAGCCGAGGAAGAAGTGGAGAAGTGAAAATGGTCGCACCAAAGAAGATTGAAAATACTTCCTGGAAAAAACATCATGCTTGCATCTTTTTTTAGCCTACACACAAAGGTTGATTTGCTGTTAAGATAACCAGTAAGACACCAAAAAAAAACTGGTTTTGTAATCTGTCTATGCCCTAATCCCCTCTCTAAGCACTATGTTACATTCTTCTGTTCTCACAAACCAGCACAAGCAGCTGGATAATGACCCCAAACCCCCAGCTGCAAATCAACTCTCCGTGTCAGAGTCTATTTGTCAACTATAGCGCTGAGGAGCTTTGCGCGAGTGCTTGTCACAGCTCTGCATGTCAGCAGGCAGCAGACTGATACCCACATATCTGGCATTTCAAGACCACTCTAAGTCCTCATGATTTGATTTGTCTTCTCGATAATTGCAACAATTACACACAGCATTAGTAAAGCCCGTCCACCCATTTCTGTTCATGACTAATTTTTCATGGAGCTGAAGACAGAGCTGAGGGAGGACGCGGCATTTACTGTAGGAAATGACGATGGAGTTGAGTGAGGTGTTAACGTCTCCGACCTCAGACAGATGTGGTGGATCTTGGATAGACATGTTTCTGGTAAGACTCCCTTACAGAGGAGCAAAAGGCCAGGAAACACTCGCTCATACAGTCGTCATTTGTCTGCTTGTGTGTGTGTGTGTGTGTGTGTGTGTGTGTGTGTAGAGGGTTTGGCAGTGTGGCTGTGGTATAGATCTCATTTCTGAGAATATTAATAACCCTTTGAGGGTGTCACCTTTTTTGTTACTATATGTGGTTGTGGTCTACACACACACACACACACACACACACACACACACACACACACACACACACACACACACACACACACACACACACACACACGTGTACAAACACATAAAATGTAAAGAAGGATACTGAGTGACTGTGTCCATAGCATCAACATTTCTCACCTTTTCCAAGGTGTGGCCTTGGAACACCTCAACATCTCTGATTCATCAACCACAAAGAAAATTAATTAAATCAACACAGAAAATGAAGGCATGTAAATAGCACATGGTTTACGGCCTGAATCAGAAATCCTTTAAACTTCATTCTCATAGGTATGCTGTGTATCATTAAGTTACCGCAAAAGTGTTTACACTGTTATTATTATGGTGTTCCATTTACAGTTTTACTACTGGAATCTACAGTCACACTCTGGTATGTTTTTATTTACAGTACTGGCAAATCCCCACACCGGGGTGGCTGTAGCTCAGGAGGCAGAGGAGGTCACCTACCGATTGGAAGGTTGGCGGTTCGATCCCTGGCTGCTTGGCCAAGATGGTGAACCCCAAGTCCGATGCAACTGTCGGAGTATGAATGTGTGTGAATCTTACATGTCACTTAAGCTTAGAAAGAAGTGCTTGGGTGAATGAGGCATGTCGTGTTATAAAGTGCTATGTAAGAACCACTCCATTTACGAGCAAGAGATAGGGAACGTATATACATACATATGCTATGATCATTATGGTATGATGCTATGATACGTTATATTGTGACACTCCATTCTAAACTGACATTCCATTCGGTGCTCAGTTGAACTGTCAAACGTACAAAAATATATGATTGTGGGATTTGTATTGAATATTTGTATATGCCATATACTCACAGTGCCCTACACACTGTTAATGTAAAGTTTCATGAAGGTTGGTTAACTTGTCTAGGAACATAGGGAACATACGCTTTGATCATTATAGTACAATTAGGTAATGATTAAGCAATAAAAGCACATGCTATAATTAAATCCTTCTTCCACTTTAATTTAAAATAATAAATATTCCCCTATAGACTCAGAAAACAGCCTGCTCTGATGATGGACTTTTTTTTTGCTTGCTGCAAGTGTCATCTGCAGCGCGTTACTTCTCTTTTACCCACATTTGCAAATGTCCAGACAGGGAAGGAGGTAAAGCTACACAGCTCACATTTGTAGGGAATTGTGTTGCAAATGATCTGGTGGTGACACAAAATAGGAATATTCCTAGGATTTTTTTTGTGAGTTTTCTGATGTGATGAATCAGGTCCATTTGTCTTTTACTAAGTACTTTGATCATTCTCACCTATGTGGTATCATCTCTACTGTCACGAGGTTGTGAACGCTGAACATGAAAATCAGCTTCTGATATTGTTGTTTGTTCCCTAGGACAGGCAGCGAAAAATGTTTCTGTGGGGTAAACCTTTGGCATTCTCCATTAAATTAGACGTTTTCTGCCTAAAATGGGATATTTTGGCTGTAGCTATGTTTTTCTAAACTGACACGACCAGATTTGGATGTGCTGCAGCAAAGCGATTAACAAACATTTTACTTTAACAGTTTGTTGTTTTACATAAAGTTTGAGACAGTACCATAAGGAATCTACTGGCTCAAGTGACTTCTACTAAGTTGGGGAGCTAAGTCCAAGAGCAACTGCACAAAAAGGCTAACCCACTCCCACTGAAAAACATAAAAGGCAGCAGAAGAAACATAAAATACAGAAAGAAAAAAACGTAAATGTTTAAAATTGAATCGGATACTACACCCATAAGAGTTACTAGCTAAACAGTAATTTTGGGTCTGAACTTGCAAGAAATCATCACTTTTGCCACAAAAGAGTTATCCCTGCTCCAAACTCTGGAGGCAATGCACACAGGGAGGGCTTTCCTCATGTGCTAGTGCAGTAAAATGTTTACATGGAATAGCACAAATTAGCTGGTGAACTTCCCATGTTTGAACAAATAGACACATAGAGGACATCTTAGATAGATGTTAGAAGAGGTGCCTGTGCACAAAACATGCAGTGGTCAGAACACATATACTAGTTTTTATTATGTTTAACTGTATAACCAAGTTTTCATTGTGTCACATGTAGATATTATGTCTCTTCTGTGGGATGTTGAAAGAGCATTCATAGAGCCTCCTGCAGCGTGCCACTCTTTTAAAGCCAAAACCTGCTCACGGAGACGGAGAGAATTTCTGATTTAGAAAGACAGTAACCACAGTGCAAACACAACAGACAGAGGGGAGGGCAGACAGTAAATGCAATTTCAAAACTCATCAACATTTTCAAGAGAAGGCATTTGCATAATGCAGCCAATCTAGCATGGTAAAATGTGACCACAATAAAATATACATCACAATTATGCTGTTACATCTATGATTTATTGTATGAGATGGGTCTAGTGAAATAAAGCTCTTTGTACAGAGCAGTTGGACAGACCGAGTCTTCAGAGACCTGTTTTGGTAGGAAGACCATAATTGCTTTGAATTGGCCCTTGCGCAAATGTAGCCGACTACAGTATGCTGAGAAAGCATTATATGTGTGTCCATTGTAGTGCGCAAATATGTCTCTGTACGTGCATGCAGGACTGTGCCCATGCTTGTGTGTGTGTGTGTGTGTGTGTGTGTGTGCGTGTGTGTGCGTGTGTGTGCGTGTGCGTGTGCGTGCGTGCGTGTTGTTCCGCCGTCTCCTGACTTGATGAAGAGGGTCCACTGAGCCAAAACGTTGCTGAGAGTTCAGAGTCATCAGCGAGGATCCTAGTGAGACAGCGAGCAACCACAGGTTTGGTCAGGACATGGTCAAGCTTGGGTCAGGGCAGGGTCCGAAGGGAATGGCTATATTAAGTCACTGAGTTTGTTTCAGGGAATGTTTTTAGGGAAAGGAGCTGACCCGTGTTTTTGGGTTCATTGTACTGTAAGCTGTTTGTGCTATTCTTTGCTCCTGAATCAAGCCTTTTCTGGCCTGCCTTCATGTCACAAATCATTTTGATTTTAGTGTGAGCAATTTGGATGTTTGGAAATGTTATCAGGCTTCTGTACAAGAGTGTATGTGTCCAGTTCTGAATCTCTCTGAATCGTTTCTATTTTACCACAGAAACTGGGCAAATTGGTTTCCCACAGAGGTTTTTCAGATTCCATTAATCCTTCATAATGTGTAGCTTGATATGGAATGTTTCTACTGTGCCACACCACTGTTACACAGGGAGAAATTTGTCTCATTTTAACACAGGGAATAACAAGAAGTTAACCTGTCATTTTCCTATACTTTAATTGCTTTACTGTAAATGCAAACTATGCCTTTACTTAATTTGAATGAGTCTATTTAACTTCATTTTAAGTTACAGGGCGCTCAGATAAGGGAGAGGTGGTTTCCTACATGGGCCCAGCTAGTCCTGGACTCAGGACAGTTTGTGTGCTTGTGTCATGTTTGTTGTTGTCTATTTTTTTTGTCTATCAGTTGTTGACTGGATGGTTGACTGGTATAGAGGCTTGGCATGCAGACGGGCCCCCAAGCTTGGGCCCATCTGCATGTTTGAAACTACCCTCTGTGTTAGGGGCAGTGGGTGCTGGCACTGAGTGCGGTGGTGCTCTGGGGTGTGGTCCCTTCAGGCCCTGGACCTGCCTTCCCTGCCCTGCAGTCGGGTGTAGGGAACTGGGGTGCTTAATGAGCCAGTTGTTAGCTGGCTCTCTCCCTCGGGGGTAGTCTTCTACCTCCGGGTCACATGTATCCTGACTGACCGCACCTCCTTTTTAATTACATTGTAGTCATTACAACTCATGACACATCACAGTACACATAGGGCCTTGGAGGGTGGAGCTGCTGAGGTGGCCCTACTTGTCTCTTCGCTGCTGCCTGTTCCTCGATTTTATTTACACCTTAGACATTGAGGGCCTTGGGGGTGGGGGATGGGTGGGGTGGATGAGTGCTGTTGATCAGTGCTCAAGTGACATCTGTCCCTCCAATTTTAATAGCACCGTAGCTTTCACACAGTCATATACATTCTTTCCACTATATACGCTCACATACACCAGCACATACACCCAACACATCACCCCAAAAAAATCAAGTGGGAGGAGGGGGTGGAAGGGTCTTCCCACACCCCTGTTTCCTACACCCTGCTTGGGGTGGGGGCTGGCTAGTGGTTCAGGGCTGGGTCAGCTGCTTTCCCGGGTTGCTGCTAGCTCTGTGCTGGTACCCGCTTGCCCAAACTTTGTGTGGTGTTTGATGAGAAAGGACGTATCCGTGTGTGTACGTGAGTGCATGACTGGCCTATATGTGAGTTTGCTTGGTGCCAGGCAGTTTTTGGGTGGTTTTCGGGCGCCCGGGGCCTCTGGGACACATTCTCAGATTGTGCTGGGGGGTGGACAGCTCATTGACTCTGACTCTCTGGGGCTCTTGCCCTTTGGCTGTGAGAGCTCCATCTGGGGTCTCCCTCCTTCCTCCTCTGGGGTGTGCACGCAGTTGCCATTGGCCCTTTTTCCACCGACCAGGTGCCGATGCCAGTGTTTTGACCGTTCAGCATTTTTTCCACCGCGAATGCACTCGGTGCTCAGCCGAAAAATGGGTTCAACTCCAGAACTGCAAGCTAGCTGGTCTGGAACAAAGAACGCATGACGCAAGCGGCAGAAGGGCGGGACTCTGCCATCTCGATGTAAAGTTTTCTAGCACTATTTCACTGCATGGTGTGTATTTCACGAGAAAAGAGATGCACTTTTCACGACTGTGAATTAGGTTGGGTTCTAAGGCTGAACTTGCTGCTTTGTATCAGTTTATATCACAGATAAAAGGACACAAAGTGCATACTTGTCATCTTGCTTGTAATTGTCGTACACAGATGCTGCAGTAGATTTATTTTTACTGTAAAATATGTTCGCAGCACAACAAATAAAGTTTGCAAAAAGGGAACGTGTTCTGTCATGTTTGTGCCCTTTGGCTTCCATTTCCAGACGAGGACCTGCCTTCACTCATACATAAAGGATCAGCTCGCAAAGCACAGTGGAAACCCAGGCCCGTTCTTAAGCAGTTCCCCGGTTCATTGAACTCGGCAGTGGAAGTGTGGTAATTGGGATGTGTGGCCTCAGGTCTTCTGAGTTCCTGCTGGGCTGTGGATGGCCTGTCTGCCTCTAGATCCTGTGGGGTGTTGTTGCGACTTCTCACCCTCATTATTGAGTATGCTTCATGACAGAGACATGTGCGCACACGCACGCACACACATACATTACATATATATATATATATATATATATATATATATATATATATATATATATATATATATATATATATATATATATATATATATATATATATATATGTGAGAATGTGTGTATATATGTGGCCAGAGTGAAGGCCAGTAGGTTGTCCATCAAAAAACATTTTTTTTAGCTTTTTTTCCCCATTAATGTTTTCAATTAATAATAATAGTCAGTGATTATGATAATAATCTGCTTCAACAGCATTTTAGGGTATCATGGTGGTTAGTACTGTCTCCTCACAGCAAAAAAGTCTTGTGTTTGAATCCAGGCTGGGGCCTTTCTGTGTGGAGTTTGCATATTCTCAACATTCTGCGTGGATTTATTTGGGCAATCCAGCCTCCTCCCACAGTCCAAAGACATGGATATCGCTCCAGGGTCCTTTCCTCTCAACCGCTAACAGCTGGAATACACTCTGTTTCTTTCCTTTGACTTACAAAAATTAGTTAACTTTACTTAGACTGAGGATAATGAGACTAAGGGAACTGAGACTGAGGATAATGAGACTGAGGGAACTAAAACTGAAATTGAGGGAACTGAGACTGAGGATAATGAGACTGAGGGAACGGAAACTGAGGATACTGAGACTGAGGGGACTAAAACTGAAACTGAGGGAACTGAGAATGGGGATAATGAGACTGAGGGAACTGAAACTGAAACTGAGGATACTGAGACTGAGGGGACCAAAGCTGAACCGACCGGAGGGACCAAGGGGTTTAACCCCTTAACTGGCAGCAAAAAAATCACCTGACAAAAACTACATAACGCCTTCTGGTTATTATTGGCTCTGAACAACCCATTTCATAGCCTATTAATCGGCTGCGTCTGGTCCGCGGGCCGAATGAACTGCATTTATATGGCAGGCTAGACCCGCCCATTTTGACTGACACCTCATTCGGCCAATCATGTTAAGAAATGGGTTTCCCAGAGCCAATAATACTCAGAGGGCGTCACGTAGCTTTGTCAGGTGATTTGGTGCAGCCAGTTACATGATTGGCCGAATGACGTGTCAATAAAAATGGGAGGGTCTAGCCTGCCATATAAAAGGGACTACAAACGGCCCGTCACCGGGCCCTTGCCAGTTAAGGGGTTAAGGGAAGAGAAGCCACTGAAGGGAGCAAAGCAGAGGCGCTGGCTGTGGGGACCGGGGAAGCTGGCACTGGAAGAGCTGAGGCAGGGAGAGCTACAGGGGCTGGAGCTACAGCTGAGGCAGGGAGAGCTACAGGGGCTGGAGCTACAGCTGAGGCAGGGAGAGCTACAGGGGTTGGAGCTACAGCTGACGCAGGGAGCACTACAACAGCGGGCAGAGGGAAAGCAGATATTGCTGACTGAAGTTGCAGGGAAACTGGTGGTGCTGACACAGGGGAATCTGACTGAGGCTGCTGGAGTTCTGACAGGAGTGACTGAGGGGCTGCTGCAGCTAATACTGGGGGCTCAGTCCGAGGGGTGGCCGCTGCAGCGGGCGGAGGCTGAAGCTCGGAGGCTGCTGCGGCGGTCTGTGGTGCAGGCTGAAGCTCGGAGGCTGCTGCAGTGGTCTGTGGTGCAGGCTGAAGCTCGGAGGCTGCTGCAGCGGTCTGTGGTGCAGGCTGAAGCTCAGAGACTGCTGCGGCGGTCTGTGGTGCAGGTGCCCCCACCCGCGGAACAGAAACGGGTGCAGGTGCAGGCCCATCCATGGCTGCCCCCACCCGTGGAACAGAAACGGGGGCAGGTGCAGGCCCATCTGTGGCTGCCCCCACCTGCGGAACAGAAACGGGTGCAGGAGCATGAGGCGCAGGGGATGGAGCAGCAGTCCTACAGGGGTCAAGCCCAGGAGTGAAACATACAGTCTTTTCTTTTGCTGGTTTATTAGAAACAGTCACCTTGGGAGACTCAGAAGGTAAAGTGAGGGCAGCTGAATGAAGAATTTGTTCAGCATAACACTGGGTTAGCCGGGGCAAGGAATCCATAAGCCAGGGGTGCTCAGTGAACATGTCATGTATCCTGTGGGCGATGGTATTCCCCAGCTCCTCACTGGGTAGCCGGAACCACAGGATTCAGGGCTTGGATACCTTGCTACAAATGTCTGATCTGGCTGTCAAGGAAGGTGGAGCAGTGTGGTTAACCATGTTTGAAGAGCCGGGGAAAGGAGGGACAGATTCAGGGGTGGAGTTCAATGTGGCTAACAACTACAGAGGAGGAGAATCCATTGTTATATTATCCCTGGCTGCTGGCTCCGTTTGGTGTTTATGGTGCCGAGAGCTCCGCCTAGGAGCCCCCGCTGCAGGTTTTGAAGAGGGAGCGGATCTGAGGCTGCAGAGGAGGAGAGCGTGATGAGCGATGATGTGGAGGTTCCTCTCCCCGGCCAGGACCTCCCAAGGCGAGACGAGTGCCCTGGAACCGTGATTCGCACTCTAAAACTCAGGAAAAATAAAACTAAACACAAAACGCCTTGAGGCGACAGTTTGTTGTGATTTGGCGCTATATAAATAAAATTGAATTGAATTGAATTGAATTGAATTGAAAACACTGGGCAGACGGCCCAGGACATGACAGCAATTCGGCAAGCATGTGATTGCGCCCTCCATGCCCAGTCTCTTTGCAGTGTTAGTTTCGTTGACGAAATATTTTCGTCATAGTTTTCGTCAACGACCCTTTTTTTCATGACGAAAACGAGACGATAACGAAATTAAGACTTCCTAAAAAGATAAAAACGATGACGAAATTGAAACTTTAGTCGACGAATGAAGATGAGACGAAAATGTTTGGCAAGGATTTAATCCAATCAGAACTGATTTAATTTTGTGACAGGGTGGGACAAGTTAGGAAAACATCCAATCAAACACACAGTTCCACACATTTGATGTAAACCCGGAAAAGCCAAACTAGCCTGTGAGTTGTCGTTAGTTCTCATAGAACGAAGCTATGTACAGAATGTCAGCATCAGGGAGAAAGAGAAGAGCCGACCTATGGACACATTTCTCTTTTGACATTGTGACAAATAAAACATTGTGTAAACCATGTGGGGTGGCTATCTCTGGTAAAAACACAACAAATCTGAAACGGCATCTGCAAGCTACTCACCCAGATCTCCATCCAAAGGTAAGCATTTTAATGTCATGCAGGGTAAAGTGTTTTTCCCAGTTTAGCGTTTGTGTTTAGAGAAAATCACGCTCAAATTAACTCAGCTATAATGTGAAGGGCAGTGTGACCGGACCAGAGTTGGGAAACTAGCTAGCTAAGTCCATACATCTGCGTTTGATGATCATGCTCCAAATGGCTCCGTACACACTAGAAAGTGCACAAAACAGGTTAGGTAGTTTTACTTACTATTAGTGCACATCATGACCAATAGAGTAATGTGCAGTGTGTGCCTTCAGTAAACACTGTGACCTAGAGATGTCTGAAATAAGGAAATGTGGAATAAAACTCTCTCTGTGTGGAGTTTGCATCTTCTCCCCGTGTCTGCATGGGTTTCCTCCCACAGTCCAAAGACATGCAGTTATTGGGGTTAGGTTAACTGGTCACTCTAAGTCGCCCATAGGTGTGAATGTGACCATGAATGTTTGAAGAGAATGGATGGATGGATGGATTCTGTGCCAGTTATTCATTCATTGATTTACTGCTATGCTAATATTTATTTGAATTGCACAATTAAAAATACTTTAATATTAAAAAGTGTTAAATGGAATGAATGTGTGATTAACTAATCATATCAATTATCAATTATCAATTGCAATTATTAAATAAATAAGAGATAATAAATTAAAAGGTGATCCAAGGATAAAATCAGTTTTCTCTTATTCACTTTGCAGTTACAGAAGACCACAGATGACTATAGTGGGCCACAGAATGCAAAGAAAATGACAGCATCCCAGCAGAATATTTCAGCAGCTCTTCTAAGTGCTTCAAAGTACAAAAGTGACTCCAAAGAACAACAGATGAAAGAGGAAGCTATAGCCAAATGGATTGGGTGTACTGGACTACCAGTTACTACAGTTGAAGATGAGGACTTTGTTCTTATGATGGAAATGATAGATAAGAAGCTGACTGTTCCAAAGAAAACTAATATAAGCAGTCTCATAGACAAATATTATGAAGTTGAAGTGCAAAAATTTAGAAAAAGATTGGCTGCTGTCTGAAAGGTCTCTGTTGGCATTGACCTGTGGACAAAGACAGGGCTCACTGCATCATTTCTGGCTATAAGTTCATGCTACTTTTGTGTTGAACAAAGTCAACCAGAACACATATTGCTGGCCCATGAACAAGTAGCCCACCCACACACTGCACAGTCAATCAAGTCATGTGTGGATAAATGTATGCAAGAATGGGGCATACCAAAGGAGAAAATCATCACAGTAATAACGGACAATGGGAGCAACAGAACGGACACCATGTGTTGTGCACACCTTACAACTCATCATCCACAATATGCAGAAGGACTCAAATGCCAAGAGAGTCCTTGATAAAGCAAGGTTGGTGGTTAAGCTCTTTCGCAAGTCTTCTGTTGCAACACAAAGGCTACTGGATGAGTGTGCCCTTATTGTTACAAATGACTGCCCCACACGCTGGTCAAGCACGTTCAACATGATTTCACGACTCCTCGAAGTAAATGACTCAGTCTGCCAAATTGCAAACAACATGGGACGGGACAGCTTGCTCCCTAGTGAGTGGCAAAAGTTAAAGTCATTGCATGAATGACTTTAACTTTTGCCCTTCAGAGTAAACCCTTCAGAGTGACACCATGTCTATGTCCCTAGTGGTCCCTGCACTCCTTGATCTGCTCAACCACCATTCCGTCTTTGAAGAGAATGCTAGCCATCGAGACCTTGCCATTCTTGCAAGGGAAATGAAAAGAAGTATGAACCAGCATTTTGCTTGGATATTGGATCCAACTGATGAAAAGTTCTCACCACTTGTAGTAGCTGCCTGCTTTGTCAACCCTACTGTGTGTGAAACCCTTGTTGATGTAGCTGATGAAAATCTACAGGAACTACTGAAACAGGCAGAGGAGTATGTGATCCAGTTCACACAGTCACATTCACAACATGAGGATCAGTCCAAAGATGATGAATAGGAGAACAGGAAGCTGGCAGAGGAACCAGAAGCAGCACCATCCACATCAAAGCAGCCAGTCTTCAGGTTTCCTTCAAAATGCCGCACAAAGTCTATAAAGAGCATGTCCACAAGCAGCATGAGGCAGCAGATCAGAAAGTATAAGGAAGAATTTTCACAACCCATAACTTGTGACACAGGAATAGACTTTTGGCTGGAAAAAAGTGACACTTTTTTTATCACAGCCTGAAACCTTTAGCATTAAACTTATTGGCTATGCCAGCTTCACAAGCTTTTGCAGAGAGGGTATTCAGTGTTACAGGTGAACTCACCAGAGGCCGGCGCAATAGAGCAAGGGTAACATTAGCACGAAGTGCTTTCCTTAAAATGAATAGAAACAAATAAACCTTTTGTCCTCTGTGGCCATATTGATAGCCCTTGGAGAGCAAAAATTTGAGTGATATTTACTACCATTGCTGAAAGCAGATTGTAGCCAGCTGTTACTGTTTTGAAGTTAAAGATGCTGAAATACAGTGGTTGCACCGTTTGGTACTGACAGCCTTTGACACTTGAATTGTTCTTCTTAATATTTTATTTTTAAGTCATTGATGGCATTACAGATCTTTTTATTTTTCTTTGTATGTGTTTAAGAATTTCAGCTGCAATATTAACTGTTAACACTGAACTACAGCAATTTTTTATTTTTTGTGTTTGAGTTATACTACATTCAGGGAGAGCATGCCTGATGGCATTATAGCTTGTGCACTTTCTTTTAGAATGTTTTTTGAGAATTTCAGCTTTTAAAATAACCTGTGGATACTTAATTATTAATACATTAGCTGCTTTGTTATGTTTGGTGTTTATTTTTGCACTAATGGCACTGCTGCTTTTATGGTATTCAGTTTTATAAAGAATGTAATATGCAGGTTGTTACGAACAATGCAATATTTTTCAGGCAGAGCAGGCCTACTCGTCAATATTTTGTTATGCTCAAACAAGGTCAGGTAAATAAAGATATTTGTTCAATATGTTGTTTAAGTGTGTATTTGTCTTTCAAGCATTAATAATATTCCGTATTATTACTTTTAATTAATGTTTAATTTTGTGTAAGTGTGTATAATGACTAATTCAAAGGAACTGAAGAAAAAGCATTTATATTTTACACCTTTATTTTAGTCGCCTAAATTGACTGTAGATTTAGTCGACTATATTCTTACGATAATTTTGTCGACTAAAACTAGACTAAAACTAAAACTATTCAGATGACTAAATTAGGACTAAAACTAAATTACAGTTTCGTCACAAGACTTTGACTAGAACTAAATCAAAATTTGCTGTCAAAATTAACACTGTCTCTTCGTGTATCTGTTGGAGGACTAGATCTGCAACGTGGAAGTCTCTAGCCAAGATGCTTAGCAATTTCTGGCATAGCTGCCCAACTCAGCCTTCCACCAACTCGCAACAGACCATCCCGTAATATGGGGTTCAGCTTGTACAAATGGCTACCATGCTTCACACTTTGTCCCTTGCGCAGAGCTGAAATCTCTTTTGAGAATTTCCCTTTCTGACAAAACCTGAGTTCTGCTTTATCCAAGTTTTCCACTGAAATCTGTGTAGGGTTAAAGCTTGCCTTGAAACTGTCGACCTGACTTTGAACCAACTGTCAACCACTGTCTATGCTGTCCTCCACATTGGTTCCATACAGCTCTTTACGTTTTCGACAGAGACTCCAAAGTAAGACTTTAAGCTTCGTGAACCATGCCACAGTTCTTCTTAACTTCATCCACGATGAGAAGTAGTTTATCTGCCTCTCGAAAGGGTCACGGTTCTCTTTCACTTCTATCCTGTTTACTGTGACTCTTTTGATCTCTGGATCATCCAAAGTGATTTCTACACGGTTCAATGGAGTATTGGGCCAAAACTCTACTGGACCGCAAAGAAAATCTGGCCCAGACACCCAAGTCGTGTTTCTCAGAAATTCATCCACTCTTTACCCTCTAGGGGCACAATCATCTGGATTTTTGTCTGTGCTGACCAGTGGCGGATGCTGGTCTTTCAAGGAGGGGAAGCTCGATTTCGGCCTACATCATAAAATGTGTCGGTTTATTTATACGTAAATTCTACCCCCCGTTCCTTTGCAAGAAAATGATCTGTGACTCTGTCGTACCAACAAGGCGTCTTTTCCAGGGACTTGACTAGTGTCCTCTCAATGGCCAGCAGAGCTAGGCTGCTTAAACGGCCTTGGCCCATGGTGTTGCGGGTGTAAGACTTGAGCCGCTTTAAACAGGAGAAGCTCCTCTCTACACCTGCAGATGTAGCTCCAATTGTTGCCACTAATGACAATAGTTTGTACACCTGAGGCATTGCACTGTCCAACTCCATGTCTTTCAGAAACAGCAAGAAATCACATAGCTTTCCCCTGTTGCTCTGCAAGTCCTGGTTTGAATATAGGACTTGAAGTTCAGACCTCAGTCTCCCTGAATCAAAGAACTGGCCAAAACTTTTCAGGACACTCTGAAATGCCTCCTCTGGAAACACTTGTCTCATCTCATCAAATTTCCCTGGATTGACCAATTCCAAGAAGTGCAGACTTTCCAAATTTGCAAAACGCCGAGGTAGCTGCTCTATGAGATTGTCTAGGATGGCCATGTACAGATTTCTGTAGCGCTCCTTGGGATCCTGTAGTTGTGACAGACGGCGTTTTCTCATGGGCTCAGTTTGTGGGTCTGATGTGAGATCTGCTGCTTTGGAAAGTCCCCTCTGACCTCTTCTCTTTGACAAAAGCAAGAAGAGACTCAATTCTTTTCTTGCAGTACAGAACATCCATAGCTCTCTGCTGGACAATGTCAAACACCACATCAGTCTCAGAGAAGATTTGTTCATATGTGTACAACATGAACACAAACTCAAAATCCTCCAGTTTCATCAGAAGGCCTTTGGCACAGTCTAATGTGTCATCATCCATGGACTTATCTGCAATGATCATCTCAAAAGTTTGCAGGAGGGCATCATAATTGTTTGCCACAGTGCTCACTATCCGTGATGTGAAATTCCATCGAGTAGGAGCATTTCTGGGCAACCTTGAGCAGCCTGCAGACTCAAGAAAAGACATCCTCTTTGTGGATTTTGAGAAAAATGTGGCAAACCCAGAGAGTGATGCAAAAAATATTCTGCACTCAGATAAGCATTTAGCTCCCTGAGACAGAACCAGATTCAGTCTGTGTGCATAGCAATGCACAAACATTGCACTGGGGGCTATTGCTTTAACTTTGGCCTGCAAACCATTGAGAACTGAAGCCATGACTGCAGCCCCATCATAGGTTTGCGCCACAAGTTTCTCCCTGAAATTGTAGCCCTGCATGTTCTCATTCAAGACTTCAAAAACAGACTGAGCATCTCTTCCCCCAGAAACATCAAAAAATCCAACAAAGCGCTCCTGAATTTTACCTGTCCTATCCACATAGCGAACAATGACAGAGAGTTGAGCATGGCAAGCTATATCAGTTGTTTCATCCACCTGCCATGCAAAAAAGGGAGCAGCCTGGATTTCATCCTTGATCTCGTCAGAAACAGTGGCTGAAAGAGCAGAGATCAAGTCATTTTGGATTGCATGGGACATACCAGAAAACACAGCTGATGACTGGAATTGTGTGGCTAGGACAGAGTCATATTTAGCTAATGTTTCATTAAACTCCCTGTAATTCCCCTTGTTGGATGATTCAACACTCTCATCATGCCCCCTAAATGACAGCTCCTGACGGCCAAGCAAGGAAGTCACATCAATAAGGCGGTTTAGGAAAGCTCTGTTTTGTTTAACTGCTTCATTATGTTTTGCCACTTGAATGCGAGCGCCTTCATTGATTGCATGCTCAACCCTGACTTTGCCCAGGCAACTTAACCTTGCACATGCACTCACATGTTCATTGCTTTTTTCATGCCTTTTGTATGCCCTGTCAAAGTTGGACAGATCCCCAAAACCCACTTTTGACCAAACAACACATCCCTGAGATGGTTTCATCAAGAGGCATGGCCAACAGTACATTTTATTTGTTACAGCACTTCCAGTCAGCCAGCTCACTTTGTCATACCAGGACAGCTGAAAAGACCTGTTACTTTTCCCCACCTTTTGCACCAAATTAATCTGAGGAGTTGATCTGCCCTGCTGTTTAACTCTAAGTTTTTCTTCGTAAGGAAGACTATCAAATGGCTTCGCCAAAATCTGGTCCACAACATTTAAACTGTCTGCCATTATGTGCAGCTTGCTACCTAGCTAGCTCGCTCGCTAGCAGGGACTGGCGCGAGGCTAGTGTGAAGTGTGTCCGCCTGTGACGGTGGAGGGGCTCAGCAGCACCCGCTGGACAGAAACTGAGACAGAAGTCAGAAAGAGTGATAGAAGTCAGTCTCCAAACACAAGCAGCTACAAAAAAACACCAGAAATAGAAGCTCAATTTGTCGCTAGTCGTTTTTAACAAAGAAAATGCCTCTAAGAGGATTAGGAAAGTCTCCGGTTCAACTCAGAACAGAATGAAAATTAAAAAATGCTCCCACGGATGTTTACACCAAAAGATTGCTGATTTGCTCATTTCGCTGTCAATCAAAAAGGGATTCAGCCTCAGACAGATCATCCAATCATCATGCAGAAGCTGAGCGTCCGGGCCAGCCGAGGCCAGCCCACTGCCCCATAGACCCCCAGAGACGCTGAGCGTCCGATGGGCGGGACAAAGCCCAGCATTTATCCAATGACTCGTCTCGTTTCACTGCACTCTTTGCTTCGCTATTGAACTCTGCGGACGCTCAGCATCCACACCGTTTAAAGCACTGGGAAGCTGCGGGAATGAGTGAGAGAAAAGCCGCATCGTTACCAGTGAAAGGAAGCTGATTCTGAACAAAAGTTGAGCGCGTTGTAGCGCATATTTAGTCAATGACATGTACACACAACAGTATATATTTGATCACTTATTTTTTGACATTTTAGGGGAAGCTGAGCTTCCCTTGCAGTCTTAGAGCAATCGCCTCTGGTGCTGACATATCTCCACTGATTCATATTAGAGCCTTTCAGGATAGCGGAAACTCTGTTTGCCACAAATGTACGGAAACGCATGGTCTCATTCTGGAGGTACTTGAACACCACCGTCCAAAAAAATTGATTCTGCAAGGTTCAGTTGTAGCTCTCTTCTCAGGATACCATCCATCTTAACTGCTACTGTAGCCGCAGTCAATTCCAGACGGGGTATGGTAGGAGGCCTGAGAGGCGCCACTCTGGACTTGCCCATCATGAATGCACATTGTGTCTCATTGCTTTCGTTGCGCAGGAGAAGGTAGCTGACTGATCCATAGGCATCCTTGCTTGCATCTGCAAAATGATGTAATTGCGCAAATACACAATTTCCAAACTCCTTTGGCTTGAAGCATCTTGCTACTGAGAAATGTTCCAAAGCAGGAAGGCTAGTTAACCAGCTGGAATATCGCTTCTTCATGTTCTCAGGTAAATCGTTGTCCCATCCATCTTCAGTCTGCACAATTCCTGCAGGATAGCCTTCACTGGCAAAACCACAGGTGCCAAAATGCCTAATGGATCATAAACTGACCCAATGACAGAAAGAAGGCCTCTTCTTGTTAATGGGCGATTTCTGATAGTGATTTTAAACTTGAATGTGTCTGACTCAACACACCAATTGAGACCAAGGGCCCTTTCCAATGGAAGTTTGTCATGATCTAGGTCCAGGGTTTTCATTTCAGCTGCCAGTTCAGACCTTGGCATAGAGTCAAGCACCCTCCGTTGGATGCTCACCCACTTGTTGAGATGGAAGCCTCTATTGGCACAGATTTTTGTGAGATCCTGACACATTGATATAGCTGCCTCGTCAGTAGCAACAGACTTGAGACAGTCATCCACGTAAAAATTCCGCAAGACTGTTTGAACAACTTCATCTCTGAATTGTCCACTTTGATCTTCAGTGCACTTCCTCAAAGTGAAACGGGCACAACTGGGTGAGGGCGTGGCCCCGAACAAGTGCACAGTCATCTTGTGCTTGGTTAGTGCTTGACTGCAGTCACCACCTGTCCACCAGAGGAACCTGAGTAAGTCAGAGTCATTATCAGGCGCCTTAACTTGGTGGAACATTGCTTCCACATCTGCCATAATTGCGACAGGTTCTTGTCTGAACTGGATAACCACGCCGGTCAAACTGCTGGTTAAGTCTGGACCCTGGAGAAGTTGATCATTCAGGTATGTGCCCTGATAGGATGCTGCACAGTTGAACACGACTCTTAATTTCTGCTTCACAGGGTAGTATACTGTATAGTGTGGTATATACCACACCTTCCCTTCCTTGTGTTTCAGTTCATCATTCGACAATTGCACTGCATATCCCTTCTTAATAAGGTCCTCCATGAAGTCTGTGTACTCTCGTCAGAAGCAGTCATTCCTGAGCAGTTTATGCCTTAACCCCTTAACTGGCAGCAAAAAAATCACCTGAAAAAACTACATAACACCCTCTAGTTATTATTGGCTCTGAACAACCCATTTCATAGCCTATTAACTGACCGTGTCTGGTCCGCGGGCCGAATGAAGTGAATTTATATGGCAAGCTAGACCCGCCCATTTTGATTGACACCTCATTCGGCCAATCATGTTAAGAAATGGGTTTCCCAGAGCCAATGATAATCAGAGGGCATCACATAGCTTTGTCAGGTGATTTAGTGCAGCTAGTTACATGATTGGCTGAATGAGGTGTCAATCAAAATGGGAGGGTCTAGCCTGCCATATAAAGGGGACTACAAACGGCCGTCACCGGGCCCTGGCGAGTTAAGGGGTTACGCTATGTGCTCGCTGTTCTGCAACTGGGCGATTATTCGGCATGTTGACCAATCTGTTCTACAGAGGTAGACATATAGTGTAGTGGCCATCAATCAGTTTAGTGGATTCCATAACCATATCCATGAACTGATGGTCCTCTTTTGACATCTCCACTTCATCATATTTTCCTCCCTCTGGAAAATCCACCTTGAACTGTTGAAGCCACAGGTTCTCTAAACTGCTCACGGAGATGCGATTTACCATGGCCTCAGCTGGGTTCTTCTTATTTCCATGATCACAGGTTTCTCTCAAAGGTCCATTCACGGTCCAACCTAGCTTGTTTCTCACAGCGTGAGGGTCCATTACCAATACTGCTCACCACCTCCCATGGCTCCATAGCCTTTGGTACGTTTGCTCAAATAAGCAATCCAATGTCAGACTCAATTTGAGGCAGATTAATTTTGCTAAGGTAAGGCCACCTTTCCAGATCTTTCTGTTTTGGTATGTTTGCTTTTCCTACAGGTATCACACTTTGCGTGAAAACATCTGGAAGATCAATGTACTCATCACCAGATAAACTACTGACCTCAAAGTCTGCCACCACATAAGTACAGACAGGTTTCTCTTGATTCATGGTTCTCAGTAGTATGTCGGCTTTTTTTCCACTGAACTTCAATTTGTCCATTAATGCCTCTGTGCAGAATGTGGCTGAGCTTCCTGGGTCTAAGAAGGCGTAAATCTGCACCACCACGCTTCCCTTCTTGGCTTTGACTTGGACAGGCCCTATTGCAAGTGTGCAGTCATCTTCCCTGGCCCCAGTTGACCCACAACCCTCACACTCTGCAGAAACAAAGGCACTGAAAACTGTTTGACTTTTGCTATTTTTAGTCTTCTTCCCTGTATCAGCAACGGTGTCCCTTTTCTTAATATGCAGCAGTGTAGGATGAGTTAGAGAGCACACCTGACAGCTCACTTTTGCTTTACAAAATTTGCTCATGTGCCCTTGCTTCAAGCAGCTGAAGCACAGTCCTTTGCCTTTCAAGAATTCCAGCTTTTCATTGTGTGGCTTCCCTTTAAGCTTACCACACACTTCTATGATGTGCTCACCATTGCAGAACAGACACATCTGTGTGTTTAATTTCACAGAACTCGCTCCTTCCATTGGCTTTGTGTCTTTCTCCTGTTTGTCCAACTGTGTGGCACTTGTGGTGAATGACTTCTTCATTATGACCCTTTTCTGATCCTTGTTGTTGTTTTGTTTAATTGTAGATGCTTTAACAGTTGTGATGTCCCTTAAGTCACCAAATATTGGGTGAAGTGCAATTTTGGCTTGTTTATTAATAAACTCCACCAAATCCTTAAACTTGGCTCTTCTGTCGCTTTCCTCTTGCATACCGCACACAACACTTCTCCACCTTTCACGTAACTTGTATGGAAGCTTTGTTATGATGGCTTTCAAGTTTGCAACTTTGTTAAGCTCCTCCATGTAACTCACTTCAGCCATGGTGTTACAACAAGCTGTCAGAAAGAGTGAGAATGCATTTAAAGCTTCTGCATCCTCTGGCTTGATAGGTGTCCAGCTCAAGACCTTGTTCATGTAGGCAACTGCAATTTTGTAGTCATTTCCAAAATGGTCTTTGAGCAGCTGTTTGGCCTTATGGTAGCCTGCATCTGGCTTCATATGAAGGCACCTCTTTATTAGCTCCTTAGGTTGTCCAATAGTGAACTGCTCTAGGAAACAGAGACGATCCTTAGGGCTTTCAGTGCGGGATTCTACTCCATGCTCAAAGGCACTGACAAATGTGTTGTAATCTAGAGGATCACCACTGAAAGTAGGGATGTCTAAAGGTGGCAATGTCATCATTTTCTGCTGCTTCACCATCAGCTCTGTTATATTGTTCTGTCGTGTCATGACATTGCATAGTGTTTCAACTGTGTGTGATCGCCTGCTGCAAAATTCACTCTAGACTGTTGTGCATGAGTAATTTGAAAAGTTATGAACTCCCCATGTCCATTTTCTGTATTAGTGCCTGGTGTTTGACTTACAGGCAATGGGATGAATCCAGAATCAATAGTTATTGTGTGGACAGGGCTCACTAGTGATGAGCGCACATTTTCAAAAACTTATAAAACTCTTAATTTAGCATCAGAGGCGGCAATAGCAGTGTGCAGATCTAGCTGTTCTCTTTTTGCTTTCAATTAAGCTTCCTTCAGCTCTAGATCTTGTTTTTGCTTGAGAGCTGTAGCTTGTGCTAGCAAAGCAGCTCTCTCCATTTAAGCTTTGAGGCGTGCTGAGGAAGCTGTGGACACCTTGCTCCCCACAGCTGACCCATGCCGTTTGCTCTTGTTGCTTAAAGTAGCAGCCACCACGGACACGCTGTCAGAAGGCTGGATGTCTGCATCATACTGTCTAGCCTGTTCTGCGTGGTCCTCGGCTGCTTTAATCCATATCGCCATATGTTGCATAAACCCACAGATACGGCTTGCATTGGGTTCATACCAAAAACTTTGATCCTTCTCAAATTCTTCGTCATGCATTAACTGTTTCAAGTTATCATTTATCTCACGCAATTCTCCAAACAGGTCTTGATAATTCAAACGTAATTTCTGTTTAACTGTGTTCACGTTAGCAACATCTTCCATTAGCCGTTCAAGCTGATTAGCTTAGCTGGCCCAGCTAAGCCTTCCTAGATTGAGTTAGCCTGTGCAGTTTTTCCTCGACAGCCTTTTCTGTCATTTTCGGTTGCCTTTTTTCACAAGCAAGTTCTTCATCACTCTTGTCTATTATGGCAATTGTAAACAATTAGCCAAGCAAAATTTTCACTGCTTACTGTGGTTCCAAGTGGGCAATTACCCTCAATCTACCTTATGCAGGATATGCCATGCTAACGTGATTCCTCCAGCCAGTCCAATCGTTTCCACAAGCCTTGCATCCTTTCTAGTATTTCTTTTTTACACAGAGCAAGAGGTTTTCTGACTAAAGGTGTAGGAGCATTTCCAATAAACCAAGTACAAAAAAGGAGTCTATGGCTGACGCGTGTTCCTGATGTCCACAAAAGAAAAAGAAATGTCTTCCACTTGAATTGCATTTAAAAATTTATTTTACTTGTTGCATTAACATTCCAAAACTCAATAATCCACTATAGACTCATGTACATGGTCAGAAAACGTGCAACTCCACATCTTTCAGCCCACGCTCCTTCTCTCATCAAACCACACAGGTTCCCGCTGCAAGTGCACTTATATGCTTAAAGTGGCAGGCACCCATTTTAGCTTCTAATTACAAACATTAGAAACTGTTGTGTCGGGTCGTGGTTGCGGCTCTCTCCCGCTCCCCCTCTTACCAGGCGGAAGTGAGACCAATGAAAGCAAATGCACCTTGATAGTAATTCCACACTTTACAAAAACTCACTGGAGATGAGCAGGTTTCATTTCCAGGATTTATTGAAGCACAAAGTTAAACAAAGCACAAGAAAGCAAAAAAGCCCTCCCGGGAGTGTGTGCCTTTGGAGCCGTTACAAAGGAGATGGAAGAGCAAAAAGTGCGCTAAAGGAGCCCAATAGAGCCAAAAAGAGAAGCCCTCTCCCAACTTTGCCTCTGCCTCTTATCGCCCAAACTCGCACCTCCCCCCGCTGTTATCAGGAACAATGGGCATAGAAGGATGCTCCCAATCCACTATGAGTTTGATCCTCATGCAATGGCTCCATGACTTGTTCTCTGGGCTGTCATCAACAAACAACTTTTCCCACGTGAAAATACCTCCCACCGGAGCACTTCTCTGCCCTTCTATCCATATTTTCACATTACTAGAAACACTTTTGGGCGGTCTTATCTCAATACTCCCTTACATTATTACAGTAGCTCAGGTGGAGCTTCAACCCCCCTTTTCAGGACACACTCCCCGCTACTAGACCTTCACTCTGGCAATACAGTGTCAAAAGTGCACTGTGTACAAAGGTGCGCCTCTAAATAAGAATGAGTGCAGTTCTACTAGTGGAAAAAACCCAAGGCCTTGGGCACAGCAGGCCTCAGTCCTTTCCGCTCACCTAAAGCATGCAGTGTACCAGTGTGTGAGTGACAATATAGGTGACATATAATATATAATGTGACCATTAATTCAGTGTGTGTGATTAATATATGTAACATTACATGATATAAAAATATTGATAGAAAATACTGATGTCGAATGATAAAAATACACCACAGTTGCCTTAGGTCAGGGGTCGGCAACCTGTAATCCGGAAAGAGCCATTTGAACCCGGTTTCCACGGAAAACAAAGTAGTGAGAGCCGCAAATACTAGTGGAAGCCAGTAGCTATGCTTGTGACGCATATATTGAAAAACTAAAATAAATAAATAAAATAATTTTATTTTAATATTTCAAGATCACAATAATGTTCCAATTTAAAACTACAACAAAAACCGAACTGACAAATATAAAATGCACTTCAATTGGATACTTATAATTTACTTCTGCGAGCCGCACAGAGCCGCAGATTAAGCCTGAATGAGCCACATGCGGCTCCAGAGCCGCGGGTTGCCGACACCTGCCTTAGGTTATAACTTAACAAACATAACACAAATGTTTAAATTATTAATCTTGAAATGATAAATTATGCAAATTATAAACATTCAAAAAATTATTAGTCAAACATGAACTTAATATTGACTACAAAAATATAAAGTAGAAATCTGGCACCTACATTTATTTATTTTAAATCTAAGTTCTAAGAATCTAAAATAGTCCACAATATAAGTACAAACTATAACTCCTGTAAAACTTTATTTTAAAAATTGAATAGCTATTTTCGAGTGTTTGTAAATTTACAGTATTTTTATCGCCTGAGGATGAGTTCAGCAGAAGGTGAATGGTGGCTTCTTACTAACTTGTTTCTTGATTTGTTTTTCTTTTATTGTTTATAAGGCACTTCAGGGTCAGGAGAGAGACACGGGAGGATTTTTTTCCCAAAGAGAAAAACCAAATCATATATACACACAATGAGGGCTAATCGGGGGTAGGGGGTGGAAACACCTGGAAAACAAGAATAGCTGAAATTAATCAAGGGCAGCAAGACAAGGAAAGCAAAACTAAATACAAGGCACAAAAGATAAATGACTATCAAAATAACACAGGAAGCAACATGACAGAAACACCAACACAACGACAAACACTTGGCAATCTACAAGAAAACATGAGGGCAGCAGTAAAAACCAAAACACGAGAAATTGAAAGTAAACTAGAACTTTTATTGCAATAGACTTATTTCCAAGAGATACCAAAAGTATCTAACAAACCTAAAGACCAAACTTAGAAAAGAATCAAGGAAATAAACCACAAGTAATATTTTAGGTGATTTTTTTTTTCAGTAAAAGCAACTGATGAAATTTTTGTGTTTTTACTCACATTTTCTAGTAATTTCTGAGTTGTTTTATTTGAACTAACACATGGAGAGCACTGTTATCTCTATAAATATGCAATGTGTCAGAGCACCAACCAGCTGTGTGCTTCATGTGCACATTTTAAACCCCGTGGGATTTTCCCGAAGTTCTTTCCCAGACTCAGGGACAGTTCATGTACATTACCCACTACATTAGGTAAAATGCTCATCCATTCATGAGGAGGACCTCCAGTGTTGTCACAACCTCCCATTACACACCATCAATCTGTCACAGTCACAGCCTTGTTACTGTAAGGTCTGTTCCACTTGAAACAAGCCTCTAATTATCCTCCCAGTCAACTCCCACTGGACCACATGCTGTACGCTGCACTAACCAGCCACACTGCACTGTAGGTCTGCATCACAAGCTAGTTTGTAAACTTTGTCATCTCCCTATCCATCTGTCTGTCTGCCTGTGTTTGTCTTGCCCAATCAATTCCCAAACCTTCTCTCAGAATAGTGTATAAGACACAGCCACAATCCAGATTAACACCCTGCTCAACAAGATGATAGCATAGCTGTGGAAACAGCATATGATGAGATCAACGCAAGCATCGTTTCTATGTATGGGTTCAACAGAACAAACAGTCCTCCCTCTCGTTGTGTCTCTCCCCTTAAAGTTGAGTGGGAATCGACACAGTGGTCCTGAAATGATTAGTGGTTTTAGTCATTTTCATCCCACCGCTTTTGTGTTAGCATGTGTTTGTTTGTGCCTGAGTATAAGCAATAAAATAGAAATGGGGCACCGGGCAAACCATTCTGTGGGTGGAGGAACCAATCTGATGAAAACATGGCCTCTGGTTGCGCTGTTGACAGTTGTTAGGCTGGAAAGATGCTATTTGGGCTTTTTTACATGAGGGATAAATTGCTAGAACATGTGTTGCTCAAGAATCAGCAGTACATTTAGACCTGTCTGCATGTGTGTTTGAATGCACATATCTGTGCATTTGTGTGTGTGTGAACCCAGATGCCTTTCACCTCAGCCTCACCCAAGTATCTGGATCTTTTAAGGAACTGAACTTGTAACCTGCTGCAATACTCAAGATTAAAGTGGAGTCAGCCACTTTAAACATGGCTGAGTCATGTTCATTAGAAGCGAACAGATCAGTCTGAGGTCAGTGCACTGACGATTAAAAAACAGCAGTTGTCAGACCAGCTTCCCCATCTCTGCCTGTGTTATTCTTGATCCACTCACATCCTCCATCCAGTATTTGTGGGAACGTTGCTAACTCTGACTGAAATCTCTTTTGCTTTGATAGTATTACAGTTAGAGGTTATTAAAGGTTCTCATTTTATTTATTTTGGTTACATTTTACTTCCTATGGATTTGTTGTGCAAGTAAAAAGCACTCAGGCAGTAAAACTGTGTCACAGACTTGGATGCATCCAAAAGCCAAGAGATTTAGTGAAACCAGACGAGTGTATATTATCTTACTGCTTTGCATTTTCTAAGATGTCACAGAGTCATGAATTAGCCCATAAATCATCATTAACAGGTAATATCTGTGCTCTGACCCTGACTATGTCTGCATAATAGGTGCCGGATGAAATGAGGCCCGTGTAACACTAGACACAAAGTGCAGACCACACAGGCAACTGCTGAGGATGAGGAGCTACTAACTCTGCATACCTTTGTGGCAGGATCCTTCGTATCCCTCCCAACATAACAACCTTGTCTCTTTTTGTGTGTTTACAGTAAATTAGTTTTTTCGTGTCTTGTTAGGTTATGAAAGGTTTCCTGACATTTGGACTTATTATGCATACAGAAAGTGCAGCACTGTAGTGTGGTGGTTAGCACTGCTGCCTCACAGCAAGAAGGTCCTTGGTTCGCCTTGGCCGGGAACTTTCAGTGTGGAGTTTGCATTTTATCGCCGTGTCTGTGTGGGTTTTCTCCGGGTACTCTGGTTTCCTCCCACAGTCTAAAGACATGCAGTTACTAGGGTTAGGTTAATTGGTGATTCTAAATTGCCCATAGGTGTGAATGGTTGTCTGTCTCTCTGTTTTAGCCCTGCGGCAGGCTGGCGACAGGGTGCTTGTTTGTCACACTTAAAATATTTCAGATCATCAAAAAAATTTAATATTACTAATCAAGGGTGATTTTTGATAGAAGGAAAGCAGCAAAAGTCAAAGGGAAAATTTACAAGCTTGTAGTGAGAGCTGCTTTGATGTATGGCTTGGAGTGATAAAGGAGGCAGAGCTGGAGGTGGCAAAGCTGAAGATATTAAAAATTTTCATTGGGAGTGACCAAAATGGACAAGATTAGAAATGAATATATCAGAGGAACAATTTGGAGACAAAGTTAAAGAGGCAAGGCTGAGATGGTTTGAACATGTGCAGAGGAGGAATAGTGAATACACTCGACAAAGGATGTAGAAGATGGAGCCGCCAGGCAGGAGGAAAAGAGGAAGCCCTCGGAGGGTGGATGCATAGATGTGACAGAAGAGGATACTAAGGGTGAGATGGAAGCACATGAACTGCTGTGGCGACTCCTAAAGGGAGCAGCTGAAAGAAGAAGAACTTTGTCTAATGTTAAAATTTGTTTGATGATCTTAAACATGTGTGACAAATATGCAAAAAAATAAGAAATCAGGAAGAAAGCTATTACTTTTTCACAGTAGTGTATGTGTTATTGGGCTGTCCATTTAGGTTCAAATTGGTTTAATGTCAGGAAAGCATGCAGCCATGTGAAATAATAGCTCTTAAATGTCTTAAACCTAAAGTAACAAGCCTTTTTTTGACAATGTAAGGAGTAGAAAGGAGATTTATTTGTGTTAAAATTTTAGGAGTTAAAGTAAAAAGCTGCCAGAAAAATAAAACCTAAAGTATAGATACTAAAAAAATTCTACTTAAGAATTATTTGTACTTTGCTGCTTACAACCTTTTTATGTACTTACATGTTAACTTGCTTCCCAGCTTTTACTAATGGAGTGCTATCCCATTTTTTCAGTATTTCTAGATCTACCCGTCAAGGTTGCAATCTTAGTCCACTTTTGTTCACTATTTTCTAAGAACCTTTAGTCATTAAGATTAGGGAAGATTTCAGAATCAGGGGTTTGATTGGAGGGGGGAGGGAACACAAACTATTTTTATATGCAGATGATATACTGGTGCTGTGTCAAGATCCAGCTAACTCTATAGCAACACTGCTGGAAGTCATTGAAGATTTTTCCAGACTGTCAGGTTATAAAATTAATTGGCATAAGTCAGAGGTAATGCCAGTGCCAATCCAATATCTGCCTTCAATTTTAAATGGTTACAAAAAGGATTGAAATATTTAGGAATAATTCAAATATTGATGAAATTATGCTGGACAATATGGAAAATCTGTTACTAAGATCAAAACTAATTTGGATAATTGTAGTAAGCTGCATCTGACATTATGGGGCAAGAAAAATATAATAAACATACTGTGGCTCCCATGTCACAGAACCTGTGAGTTCTCACGAGAACTCACCTACTGACATTTAAGACACGCTCCTGACCTGATGCGGATTCTGGGAACTCTTCCAGGGGAAAACTGCTGGTTGGAGATGTTGTTATGAGCAGCGAAAATTCTCAACTTTGGAATTTGGGTTCGTTTGACAGTGAAATTTATTTTGCATAAGTTTGATGTCGATTGCAGACACATAGGTGTAAATGGACAGAGAATGGGGCTTACAGGGAGCTAGCTGGTAGCACTCCAGAGGTGCACAAAGAGATGACATCAAAGAGTATAGATTGGCCAAATTTAAATTAGGTATGGTTGTTGGTTTTTATGGACAGATGCATATAATCTTTTGATCTATATTAGTTAGTTAATCAGTTGGTTTAACCAATAATAATTTAATAATGGACAACATTGTTAATGAGTTCACACTGGCATATATGACTGTGTATGTGGTAAATGGAAAATGGACTCATGGACTCACTCTTATATGGCACTTTTCTACGCTACTTTGAGCACTCGAAGCACTTTACAGAACAGCGTGAGCACTGACACATCCCACACAGGTCACTCATGTTGTGTAGATGTGAACCTGCATGGAAGGAAGGCTGCTGATGCTAGCACTGCTAATGTCGGACACAGCAAACTAAATCTTACATAATGTGTATGTGCAGAGCACAAAGTGTCATGGCTCTTAAGTATACACACACAATGTTTAATAGCTTAGAATAAATTGCGCTGAATTTTGACTGTTTTACGAGTGTTTTCTGACTTCTCGATTTCTTTCATTTAATCAATTAATAAATCAGTAGCCAGGAACATAACTAGTATGTATAATCCATTGAATAATTCATTTCCTTATATACTTATATAGCCAGGGTTATAGAAGTGGTGCATCCTATGCCTGGGGACACTGGCTGAGAGGAAGGCTACACCCTGGACAGGTCAATGTTTTGACTAATCCCATATGAACATTTAGGCCAGTTTAGAACAAACACTTAACCTTGCATGGATGGATGTCTGGGAGAAAACCCACACAGGCACACGGAGAACATGCAAATTCCACACAGAAAGGCCTAAAGCCAAACCCAGAATGTTCTCTTGCTGTGAGGCGACAGTGCTAACCACTGCACCAACATGCCGCCCAGTACATAGTACTGTGCAAATATTTTAAATACTGAAAATCTGATGTTTGCTCAGTATTCTGCTGCAGAAAGAATCCCAGCCAAATCAGGATGTTGTTGCGTGATTGAAAAAAAAAAATCTTAACATCTATTTCTTCTTTGTAAAGTACTTCACATTTTGAGGGTGCAAATGCCGTGTGAGCTGAGTGGAGCACAGTGTATGGGAACACACAAGACATGTGCTGCTGTCAGCGCTATCGGCCAGCAGGCGAGGAGTGCCTTCACTGCCCTCCTTGTGGAGCCAATTTTCCCTCAGAAAGCAAAGTGACTCAGTAGTGGTTTGACATTGTTTGTGAGTGCATATTATGTGTGTGTGTGTGTATGTGTGAGAAAAAGAGAGTGAGGAAGGAGGGATACAAAGCAAGAACAGGAGTGCCCATATGCACATTGCATGCTCACATTCCTGTGTATGTCTATTTGAGTATGTGTGTTCAAACATTTTTAAGTGATTACATGATTGAGTTCCAGGACTAGCATGCTTTTCCCAGGTCAGTCTGAGGTTTACCGGCATCCTGAAATATACCTCCCATTCCTCACCGTAGGAAATGTTTTATGAAAGTTATTAAAGACACACTACAACGCCCCAAATGTAAAGTCTAACAGGAGCATGGAGGGTGCTATCCAAACCAGACTGCACAGTGTCAGACTTGTCTCCTCGATATGTAAATAATCTTATGTTGTATGTACTTTGGGAGAAAAAGGCCAACTACAACCTGATGCATCATGCACAAATACTTTAAATGGTCAGTATTTGAGTAACAAAAAAAATTAAAAAAAAAAAAACACCAGAAACATCTTGCTTACAGCTAACGATGCAGATATTTTTGGTTTTATGTACTGAAGTTTTGAAATATCCAGCAAGTTTTCCATCGCCACCCCCAATACAATGGAGGTGACTGGAATAATGCTTGTGGTGTTCAAAGTGTTGAAAAATTACAATTGAAAAACTTAAGAGGAACATCTATTTCTAGAAAGAATGTCTCGGTTGCTCAGGATAATCCACAGACCTCACTCTGAACAGTTTTCATTGGAACTACTTTCTACTGAAGAAATTGTCCCATTGCGAGTTGTCCAGTGAGGTCTGTGGATTAGCCAGCATAACCAGGATATTGTTTCTGGGAAGAACCATTGCTGCTGATGTTTTACAAATGCACCCCCCCACCCAATCCTGTGTATTGTGGTGGTGGCAGAATTTTAGGAGGCTGATATCTAAAAAAAAACTTTACATAGAAATCCTATTTTTATGAGGACATCAATGCACAACATGAACACTAGAGAAAGTCATTCCTGCCAAGTGTCCTCACGCAGAGTGTACAGTCAGTGTTCGGTACTGCACACATGGGTAGATTATTTCATTTTTACCATCATTTATATCGCTACCATTAAGGACCAGTGTGTGGACAGTGTGACATTTAAAAGTGAAAATTTTAAATCCGGTATCACACATCTGATAATATCAATAACAATTGTTCTTGTTGTATGCTTTTGTAAAGTTACAACTGCAGACTCTATTTTGAGATTAATTAAAGAATAAAGTATGTTAGCTGATAACAGGACTTTAAAGGTGCCGTCCAAACAGTAACTTTTGTCCCCCCCGCGTCAGAGTGCCAGCATGGCTACAGAATTTCAGTCTTGTTGCTGTTAATATAGTTTGTAGTTATAAATACACCAGTACAGTTATCATTCATTTTCTTACCTTCTTTGTGTGTCCTTATGCTGCATGCGTTGCAAGTTACATGATTCCTCATGTGTCAGTGCTGCAATTTAGCTTGTAAGCTTCTGACACAATGCTTTTTTTTCTTTGTTGGCTGACTGAATTGAAGTGCAGATTCACCTTCCTCGGCCTGCAGACAGCAGTTCTCTGGCAGAAAAAATGATGTTTGATGTGTGACCTTAACACGCATGAGCTCATACTGTAATTTGATGTGAAATAGCCTTTGAAATGACCAATCCCCAGAGCTATAAAAACAAATGGAGGTGATTTCCAACATATCAAGATGCTTTATGCTTTTCAGACCGATATTTAATATTCTCCAGAGCTTTATGGCTGTGTGTGACTGTCGGGGTGTATCTGAAGTGCACATATTTCAGTGTATTTTTCACCCAGAAGTTTTTGGGGTGTGTGATTGTGTGTGTGTTTGTGTGTGTGTGTGGAGTACTACAGCATGAAGTGACCTCATTCTGACTGTGAACCACCCTCTGGGAATCCCCCAGCTCTGAGTCTCCCAAATTTTTTGAAGGCCTCTGCATCCACGCTTGTGTGTGTTAGCCTGTGTAGCTCTGCCATTTGCTGAGGTAATGGTCTTCCTTGGAGGACAGCTCATCCTCAGAAACAATGCCTGGGCCTGGGTGGTCCTCTGACCTAAACACTGACGACTGCTTGAAGGTAAAACAACTGGAAAAAAGAGAGTCTAACATGAAACCTCAAACTAGTGGACCTGTTATGTTTTCCTTATTTCTGTAATATACATAGTTACATTGCTTGAAATTCATATTAAACATGGCTAAAGTTTCAAATAATGTGGTCAGTATGTGTACAAATAATCCCTGTGTGTCTCAAACCCAGGCTTCAGACTGCTGTAAGTCCCCGGTTTCAAACAGTTTTTTTCACTCTTGGCTCTGTGTGATGCTAATGAAAGTGGATATCCTTAATATGGTTATCTCAGGCACACAGCTCTGGCTATGACCACAGCGGCCATGCTGCTGCTTAAAGCTTGTATGTACAAGGTGCAGCCAATCAGAAGAAAGGAAGGAGGGGGGGACTAGAAAAGCTTGTTTTAGACAAACGATGAACTAAGATTCTGCAGTGTAGATTGTATGTGAAAACTGTATGTAGCCTGAAAAGTGCAGAAGTGCCTTAAATCTCTTTTAAGGTCTAATGGAGGGGTGGGGGGGTGGGGGGGTGGGGGGGTGTCTCTGGTTAAAATTATCTTGAGCTCCTCAAACTCATACCTCGGTAAACGCTTTCCTCATGACTGCGTTGTCTCAATTGATACTTTCTTATTATATGGAATAGAACATTAGCTTCATTTTGTAAATTATTGTCATTAATAGTGTCAGAAAGAAGGATAAATCAGGGTATGCTCATTGGCCAACAACTTGCCAATCACAAGATGGTGGCCAATGGGCTTGTGGCGTCCCACCATTTCACAGCCAGATCCACCCCTTTGCTCAACATGTCTGGTTTCCAAACACCAGCATGGCAACACTGAAAAAGATTAGCTTGAGGTTTCATAACAGCAATTCCCTAACCAATGGGTGATGTCACAGTGCCTACAACCATCTTTTATATACAGTCTATGGGCTGCGCCAAGGTCTGCGATAAAGAAGGATTATTTTGAGCTGTGAATAATACAAAGCTGCTCAAATGTAAAATAAGCTAAAATATTTACATCTTCAGGTACTTCAGGTACACTGGAAGGAGCTCAACTGTAATGTTTTTGAGGCTGGGAGGCCTGACAGTAATACATGTAGATAATAAACTCAAAGTTCAAGCCTTTGAAGTTATTCAAATAAATATATTTGATCTCACTGAAGTCTATTTATCACACACACACACACACACACACACACACACACACACACACACACACACACACACACACACACACACACACACACACACACACACACACACACACGCACACACACACACACACACACATTTGCAGTACATACCTAATAGCTAACAAACAGAAACCCAAGACCTGCATGGAGACTATTAGCATGAGAGTGAAAAGGCAGTTCTTCCTGTGCACACAGTGTTCTCTGACTCATCTCTGTTCAACAATAACAGTATACCAATGCCGGCAACCAGACAGGAAAGGATCAGTATCCCTCACTCTAGTGGGAGTGATGTGGGAGTTTAGCGTGTTTACCTCCACATGTATCATCGCAGAACATGTGTGTCAAAACTTGTGTTTCTTTTGTGCAGTTTGGATCTTATGCTGGAAAAACCTCCCTGCTTTGAAGCTCTGGGACAGAATCAGCTTCCTCTTGCACCTGCCCCCTTCTTCCTCTATCCTGCTGGATCGAGCCTCCCCAGCCTTTATCTGTTTCTGGTTCCCTCCTGCTCTTGAAAAGCGATTGTTCCACACACAAGGATCAGAAACATGCACTTATACCTATAGTCCAAAGTAGGTCATTTGTCACAGCCAAAATGACTCATAGGAGCCCTTTTTTTTCAGAAAGCTGTCAGGGCTGTGGTTGAGGTTTGACTTAAATTACAAGGTTAAAGTTATGCAAAGATTTACAGTGAGCTGATGACTTAAACAGGGTTTCTGTGTATCACGAGGTAAAGCCAATCAAGCATGAAAGCTGCACAAGAATATATTTTATGAACAGTTGAAGGCAGCAGAATAAGGCTGCGAACACAATTCTGACATGTGATAAAGCAACTGCTTTACACAGTCTCTGAGCCACCCCTTTTAATATGGTGTCTACATTGCCATTTGTGGCATTTTTATAAAAAATAAAAATAAAAATAATGCATTAAAGCTGCTGTGAGTGTAGGATTGGGGTCCCATTTAATGCTTGTATACCCACATTATGCCCTGTGATGTGGACAAACACATATAGCAAAAATGTATCATGTCTAGTTCTTATTTCAATATAAATGGTAAAAGGACTAATTCTTATATAGCAGTTTTCTACTCATCCATCCATCCATCTATCCATCCATCCATCCATCCATCTCCCAGTACATTCAACCTCTCTGGGCAAAAACCATAGGCTGTATATGAAAAATGTACACAGCCATATATTGCCAAATAAGGAGCATGTTGTATTTAGTAAAACATCACATTAATGATTGAGCCCACAAACACATCAGGAAATAGTTTACTGAGGTCACAGAGCAGAGGAGCCCAGGGCTGTTTACCCATAGACCTCTTTCCAATCTGACTTCCTTTAGCAACTAGAGGAGTTGCCCTTTGCTGGTCATTTGAAAGAATACAGGTTTAGGGCACTTCTTCACTGACTTCACTTTTCAGACCTGTATGCTGCTCCCATTGAAACACTTCTTGGCACTCCTGATCTGGTGAGTTTATGGTCTCAGTCACTAGTTTCAGGTTTTGCTGCATACAACTTGGTGTTTATGGACTACATTAGATCTTTATTGTCCACAAAAGATGATAAAGTGATTGGCAAGTCGCTGCACTGTGCATTCAGTGTTCCTCGATTTCTCTTTCAGATCCACCCCTTGCTTGTCTTGTCCAGTTTTAAAACTCCAACATGTTAAGCCAAAAACTGTCTCACAGCATGACTGAACTACCAGAGTCTACTGTCATTAACTGGTAAGCTGTAAACTCAAGCGAGAGGGATTCAGTAGCAGGCATGCAGACTCAAAGTGAACTTTATTTACAGGTGCAAAAACCAAGAAATCAAAAGAAGAATTAACAGCCAGTATAATGGCAAAGCTAAGTGTTGATTAGTCTTGCAAGATAATGAATATACTTGGCATGTAATACTAAATTATTTATTAGTTGGCTATGTACCACAGACCTTCAAGGTGGCTGTAATTAAACCTCTACTTAAAAAGCCATCAGTGACCCAGCTGTCTTAGTTAATTATAGGCCAATCTCCAACCTTCCTTTTCTCTCAAAGATCCTTGAAAGAGTAGTTGTATAACAGCTAACTGATCATCTGCAGAGGAACGGTTTATTTGAAGAGTTTCAGTCAGGTTTCAGAATTCATCACAGTACAGAAACAGCATTAGTGAAGGTTACAAATGATCTTCTTAGAGCCTCTGACAGTGGACTCATCTCTGTTCTTGTCCTGTTGGACCTCAGTGCAGCTTTTGATACTGTTGACCATAACATTTTATTACAGAGATTAGAGCTTGCTATAGGTATTAAAGGTACTGCACTGCAGTGGTTTGAATCATATTTATCTCATAGACTCCAATTTGTTCATGTAAATGGGGAGTCTTCTTCAAACACTAAGGTTAATTATGGAGTTCCACAGGGTTCTGTGCTAGGACCAATTCTATTTACATTATACATGCTTCCCTTAGGCAGTATTATTAGAAAGCACTGCATCAATTTTCATTGTTATGCAGATGATACTCAGCTTTACCTATCAATGAAGCCAGATGACACACAT
The DNA here is from genome assembly GCF_007364275.1 of Archocentrus centrarchus. Classification (NCBI taxonomy): domain Eukaryota; kingdom Metazoa; phylum Chordata; class Actinopteri; order Cichliformes; family Cichlidae; genus Archocentrus; species Archocentrus centrarchus. The sequence continues at coordinate 34,016,013 of NC_044366.1, forward strand.
CAATTAGTTAAACTGCAGGAATGTCTTAAAGATATTAAGGCCTGGATGACCTCTAATTTCCTGCTTCTAAATTCAGATAAAACTGAAATTCTTGTTCTCGGCCCCACAAATCTTAGAAACATGGTGTCTAACCAGATACTTACTCTGGATGGCATTACTTTGGCCTCCAGTAACACTGTGAGAAATCTTGGAGTCATTTTTGACCAGGATATGTCCTTTAATGCACATATTAAACAAATATGTAGGACCGCTTTTTTGCATTTGCGCAATATTTCTAAAATTAGAAACATCCTTTCTCAGAGTGATGCTGAAAAGCTAATTCATGCATTTATTACTTCTAGGGTGGACTATTGTAATTCATTATTATCAGGCTGTCCTAAAAGCTTCCTGAAAAGCCTTCAGCTGATCCAAAATGCTGCAGCTAGAGTACTGACAGGGACTTAAAAGAGAGAGCATATTTCTCCCATATTGGCTTCTCTTCATTGGCTCCCTGTTAAATCTAGAATAGAATTTAAAATCCTTCTCCTCACATACAAGGTCTTGAATAATCAGGCACCATCTTATCTCAAAGACCTCATAGTCCCATATCACCCCAATAGAGCACTTCGCTCTCAGACTGCTGGCTTACTTGTGGTTCCTAGGATACTTAAGAGTAGAATGGGAGGCAGAGCCTTCAGCTTTCAGGCCCCTCTTCTGTGGAACCAGCTTCCAGCTTGGATTCGGGAGACAGACACCCTCTCTATTTTTAAGATTAGGCTTAAAACTTTCCTTTATGATGATGATACTTTATTGATCCCACAATGGGGAAATTACAGTTAACAGAGCACCCATCCAAGAAGACAAACAGAACAAACATGGGGAGATAGGTGAACTGTGGCCATGCTGCCCCCCTTCTGGAGGCGCTGCCATTAAAAAGACAGAAACAATAGTGAAAACATATAGGGATGAGTGAGGAAAAAAATCATCTCATACTTTGTATACATTCACACATACACAGTATAAGGTTACAAAAACCTCTGCGACAGGGCAGAAACATATGGCATGGGAGCACTAGGGTGGGGAGGGATGGACAGGGGAGCCAGCGGAGGCGAGTGGGGGGGGGGGGGGGGGGGCTACTGTGGGGCTGACTCAAACTCCCTCCTCAGCTAACAGTTCTGATAAGATGTAGAGTTCATCAGCAGCTAGGTCAGGGAGATCAGTCCAACACAGGTCAGAAGAAGACAGGACGGCGGGGGTGTAGAGCATCTGTTTACAAACATCCTGGAGACAATTTGATAGCGGCAGTCCAAGGCCGCCAGGGAGCCAAATTCCTGATTCTATGACTTGTTTTGGTACAGACTGTACTGATTAAATTGTTGACAGCCTTCAGTCTTACTGGCACCTCTCTGTGGTGAAAAATCCAATTCATCCGAATCTTCTTGGTTCGTTCCTTAGCCGTGCAGAAACAAATACATACATCTCCAAGATCTTACCCCTCAGAATCAGCTCCAGATATACAGAGTCTGAGTTTGAGTCTGTACCCTTCCCGCGTTCCTGTCATAAGCAGCCTTACCAAGGCCAGACAGCTGCCTAGACTTCCTGAATTGCAACGACAAACCAGGTATCTCCCGGTCCAATTCGGAGAAATCCCAGTGTCAATAAGCCAAATGTGTGTGTATTCCATTGACAATACGGCCAGGCACGTCATCTTCCACACCACACAGGAATCCATAACGTAGCCAGCTGGAATGTCAATTGATAAGAGGGAATAGGGTTCTCCTTCCCCCAATCTCCTCATGGTGAAAAATTGATCAAAAACAATGGCGTTGAGAGACCAGCTGACCAGATCCATAATTATAAATTCCAGTTCGGAAGTTGTGTGAAGAGAGGCTCTAAAGCAGCAAGCAGCAAAGCAGGGGAAAAAGGAAGGGCTGGGGAGAGATCCAGCCCTAAACTATAAGCTTTATGATAAAGCTTATAGTTTAAGGCTGGATCAGGTGACCCTGAACCATCCCTTAGTTATGCTGCTATAGGCCTAGTCTGCTGGGGGGTTCACATAATGCACTGTTTCTTCTCATTCACCTTATTTACTTTGTTTATACTCCACTCTGCATTTAATCATTAATTGATATTAATCTCTGGTTCTCTTCCACCGCATGTCTTTCTCTCCCCTCAGCCCAACCGGTCGCGGCAGATGACTGCCCCTCCCTGAGCCTGGTTCTGCTGGAGGTTTCTTCCTGTTAAAAGGGAGTTTTTCCTTTCCACTGTCGCCAAGTGCTGCTCATAGGGGGTCGTTTTGACTGTTGGGTTTTCTCTGTATTATTGTAGGGTCTTTACTCACAATACAAAGCGCCTTGAGGCGACAGTTTGTTGTGATTTGGCGCTATATAAATAAAATTGAATTGAATTGAATTGAATTAAAACAGCTGCAGCTATGCAACCACCACTGACCAACATAAACCATGAAATACTAAACAGACCTTGACCACATTCAGCTGGACTGCTGAAAGAGTTACTACTGGAATCATTACAGACTCTGAGGGCGAATTGCTTTCACAAACTTATAACATGAAGGGGCATGGAGCAGGCGCAGGTTCCTTGGGTTATTTCTAAGGAAAAGGGAGAAAGGAAATTATTTTCTGTTGCTCAGGCTGAGCAGCACTGACCATGACACCTATATGCATTTTATATACAGAATATGGTGTTTCCACATGTCAGTTTACAACTACAACCATATCAAAGCTGTGCAAGATTTGCTCTCTTTTGGTCTCCAATCCATTCATCCATCTTTTTTCCACTTATCTAATTTAGGGTTGGGGGTAGGTGGAGCCTATCTCAGCTGAAAACTGAATGAAACAGGTTACTATTTCTTCACTGAGCTAACAGAGAGAGCAACCAAAAGAGAAGAGATGGCCATATAGCCAAACTCCAATGACCATTTAACCTAAAATGCATGTCTTTGGACCATGGGAGGAACCCCACCCAGGCACAGGGAGAACATGCACACTCAACAGTGAATGACTCTAGCCAGTTCAAATATTTTCCAACTCCTGGAAAAAATATTTAGGTCATAGTCTGTTAGATGCGTGACTGTACTGTAATTCACATAGTATCTTTAAAGACATAATTGTTGTATGACCAATTAATCTGTCTTAGTTACAGTGTATCAGCTAAACACTGAGTTCAGTTGTGACTAAATGTAAGAAACGTTTTGTAAATATAAACCAACCGTCAGCTGGGTAAAATTTTCTCCCTGATTAACTTTCTGTTTTGCTGTGGTGTTTCCTGTGATATTTGTCAAGCGTGTGAACAAACTGACATGTCTTTGGAGTTGAAGTCATGCACTCTGCGTGCCCATTCATTCATCCAAGCACACTCCTTTAATATAAAAGTCACGCTACCTTCTGCTTTGGCACTGAATATAGACGCAGTTGTTTTCAGCTTTCTGAACAGATGACTAATGCTGCCGTTTTTTTAAATTGTTTTTTTTCTCAGAGGCCAGTCTTCAACAGACATTAATTCACTGCAGCAGACACAAAGATTGCCCAATACCCAATGTTTCCCCATATATGATATCATAAAGTGCACAACCCCGCAACTCACAAAACACATCCAGTTTCTTTTCCAAGCAGCAGGTTGACTGATTTATTACTTTCCAAAGTAAAACAAATCATTGTACATCTATCCATGAGGGGATTTTATGTTTTTGTCTAGATAACTGTAAATGTATTTCTATGATCTGTTCTCCGCTGTTTATATTTGATCTGACTGAACCGTTCTGTAAGAGATCCACACAGCCCGTGGAGACATCACCCGATACCTTCCCACACCAGTGTCTCATCAGTTCATAGATGCTGACTGATCTATACTGATTAGGCAACAGATTAGTGGTGTGTCCCCACCTCTCACCCACACAGACTCACACACAGCCAGTTCATTTCAAGATTTTTCCTGTTTTCTTGATAGTGATACACTCAAAATGCACCGAGACTTTCCAAAACATTTCTCTTACTGTATTTGTGATCTAACCTCATCATTCCCCACCCTGACTAAACCCACACGCAAACTTTATCCAATTTTTATTTTATTTTAATTCAGCAGTTGTGCTAACAAGAGTTTAACACAGTCTATTGTATAAAACAGGTTTTGAGATTGCCCTAATTTCCTTCGGGATCAATAAAGTATCTATCTATCTATCTATCTATCTATCTATCTATCTATCTATCTATCTATCTATCTATCTATCTATCTATCTATCCTTTTTGCCTCCTGTTAAAAGGAAGTTTTCCCTTCTCACTGTCACCAAGTGCTTGCTCATATGGGGTAGTTTTGATTGTTGGGTTTTCTCTGTAATTATTGTAGGGTTTTTACCTTAAAATATAAAGCACCTTGAGGCAACTGTTGTGATTTGGTGCTATATAAATAAAACTGAATTGAATTGCTGAAATGAACTGAGGTCCTACTGTTTCACTTTGTTTGTGTTGGTTGCATAGACAGTAAAAACGATAGATGTAGCTACTTGGTCAGAAAAAATTAAGCCAATGCAGAAGTGCTTTAAACCTACATTCTATCTGAAATCCACCAGGTGGCAATACCTGTGGTTGGAAAAACTCTTCTGGTCCAGTAGAAGTCTGCGGGAAAAAAAGGACTTTCTTCCTTGACCTCTTTAAACACTGTTGGGTTCACTCATTTTGGGTCACATTGAATGAAAAAATTAAATGTATTTAGTAAGTTTAGTACTTGTGGCAGTGGTGCAGTGGGTAGGCGTTCGCCTTGAGGCTAGAGGGTTGCCAGTTTGAGCCCCTGTCCCTGCGCTGCTTTGTGTCCTTGGGCAAGACACTTAAACCACATTGCCTAATTGTAGTGTCGTCTCTGGCTGCATGACTGCAGATGCTCGTCTCTGGGTGAGTGATCTGGAACGATCACTTTGTTGTGTGCCTTGTGTGCACAATGACACTGAGTTGAATCTAACATCTAAATGTTGGGCATCCATCCATCCATTTTCTTCTGCTTATCCGGGGCCGGGTAGCGGGGGCAGCAGCCTAAGCAGAGAAACTCAGACCTCCCTCTCCCCAGCCACCTCCTCCAGCTCATCCAGGGGAACACTGAGGCATTCCCAGACCACTGGAGAGATATATTCTCTCCATCATGTCTTGGGTCTGCCCCAGGGCCTCCTTCCGGTAGGACACTCCCGGAAAACCTCACCCAAGAGATGCCCAGGAGGCATCTTGGTCAGATGCCTGAATCATCTTAACTGGGTCCTTTCGATGTGGACATGGTGGTGCCATGCTTCAAAAAGGATAAGCTATGGTATTTTCCACTTGTCAACAACTTGTCAATCACAACTCGGTAAGCCAATGAACAAGCCCGGTGTGCTGTGTGCTGCGAAGTGCACAACAAACTGAAATGATACTAAAGCACACCACACACCAGCAGTTGTCATTTTTGCTGCAAGTTCCATTTGGAAGGACAACAGTGAGAATGAAATGCCTGTAACTGTCAATGCAAGATCACAGACTTTGTACTAAGAATTTGGCAAAAAAATACAAAATTTGCCTACATAATTCAGTGCACTTCAATATGAAGTACCAATAATAAATGAATAATGAAATATTATTGACTTTGATTTAAATAGATGAGTTTATTTAGGGGTATACCACACAATACACATATTTTCTGGAAATTTTAATGCACGACCAACATCTTTCTACCTTTCTATGGCTAAGTGCAGAACTACTACAGTGATCTTTGATTTCTTGGTGTTCTCCAAAGGGAAGACATTTGCTCGATGACATCAACACTCTAGCACTCATCATGACTTCATGTTTTAGTAAAAGGGGATTTTCAGCCCCTCATGTTGAGAGCACCACCCTCTGTTCTTTGTTGCCTCCATCAGGTGATAACATCTGTGCTGTCCAGCTCATGGATGTTATGAGGATGACTTTTTGTGCCCCAGCAGCAGCTTGATGCCCACTGCTGTGCACAGTCTGATATAACACACTGTTGAGAAGGAAAGGGCTGAAATTGCTACAACACATGAATGTAAACAGCGAAGAACAGAGTCAACCAAAAGGCATTTTCATGCATACAACTAGACTCTGAATCTGACTCTGAACACAAACCAATAATAAAAGGCCTTTCTACAAAAAGCCTTAACCATGTGAAGTCTAAGTCATCCCTGACAATGAAAAGTAAACCCAGTCCATAACTCTAGGCTTTGGAAAAAAATAAATTAACTTCCTTGGAAAAAATGTAAGTTTTTGATGTGTGTCAGTTAGAATGGTTTTGTCCCAATTGGCACAACCTGGTAGAACAATTTCCAAAAGCCAAAAGTGACATATTCTGACAGCACTGGCTTAGATGCCGTTATCCTGCTATAGATGCACCGCACATGGCTTTGATTAGAAAACAAACAAAAAGCATCATGTATGTTGGTAGAGCTTTCTTCCATTCGCACACACTGATTTAATCAAGAGCTCCAAATATGATCTTAAGATTCTGAGTCATTGCGATGACCTTCAACCCAATTGGTAAAAAGAAGCATCAATTCTACTCAATGTCAAGACAAAACCTCAACATGACTCACTACTGAAAGCAGACAGATACATGACACCAAACACTCAATGATTAATAGTAATCAAAAACAGATCCTGAGGAGGACATACTGCTCTGTAGGTATGTTTTAATGCAGTCTAATGCATTGTAGACAGCTCTGCTTTGGATCCTCATCCAACATCAATGTAGATAACTTGTCTTTCCCAATTCTCTACCATCTGCACACTGAGTAAATATGTTCCATGTCATAAAATGTCAGACAGAATATTAAGGACAAACAGCACCTCCATTAAATCTTTCCACCATGGAAAGTTGTTGGCAAATGTTTTCTTTATGGAGAAAGAGTTAACAATACATAAAGTTTAACTGAATGTGCTGATAAGTAGTGTGTATGCCTCCTCATAATCCTTGTTACACTGCATAAGGATGTCCTCTAGGAAGCTTTTGTTGCAGTCTGGAAACCTGTTGATGAGTTTCATCAGGGCCCAGTCATACTCAGCCTCTGGGTCTGGAAAACACACAGGAAAGAAATAATACACATAAAGTCTAATTTGTTGTTCCCCTGAGACCCCTGTGGAAAGAGGGCTCTTTGATTGCCCTGACATATAATTTCACTCCTTCTCATGTGCGGCTGGAGGCCTTATCATCACATGTTTTAGTATTTTCTTTTTCAGCCAGTATGGTCGGTTTTGCAGAATATTTGCATGCATGATTGGTCAGCGGATTGGCTCTTGAGCCAATTCCCATAATGTTAATTTGCTTAGATATTTTGTTAATAATGCAGTAAAAGAAAAAGAAAGGGGGATTCTTATGTTTACAGTTATTTTTTCAGACAGCCTAGAGACTCTCCAGTCTGATCATATTAACATTTATTCCTCTCAACTCCCCCCATCATCCATGATAATGCCCTATTATCAAAGTAAAAAAGGGGCATTATCATTATTAAAACTAGCAGATTAATGACTAAAAAAGCAGAACTGTGCGTATGTCCTAACATTTATATCAAGATCCCCAATAAATCTCATTGATGGTGACACTGTAAGAGCTTACACGAGGCTGGTTTCCATTCCCATCTGTAGTAATGAATGGTTGCAGACATTCCCTAAATTAATCATTTGCATGTAAAAACAGTCTGCACCACAAATTATTGGACAGGGTAATAAAAACAAGAGCACAGATGAGGTGCACTTTCGCCAAACCATTCATTGGTAAAGTCGAGAAACGGCAACGTTTTTCATTTGATGGTCTTTGATGAGTGGGGCTGATAAATACTGAGGGACATACAGAAGAGACCATCACCCAAACAGGGTCTGGCAGAGCGGAACGACATGATCATCATGCTGATGTGCATGCAACCAAAAATCCTGTGGGATTGCAACATGCACGGCTCTATCCACAACAACATGTTCACGCCTATTTTAGCTTTAACCGCTGACTAGTGAAGTGTGGCTAGTGTTCAGACAGCAGTCAGTGAAGAATGAAAACCAATTAAGTGACAGTACAAGACACCATTTAAACCAGGAACTGTGAAGGGAATAATTTGCATTACACTGGATATTAGAAATACTGAGACAGATTCTGATACATCCTCAGCTTTTGCTTTGTCAATACAGATCCTAGATCAGTGCTTACTTTTTCCCAGATTTCTAATCTGTGTACTTTACTGTGGTCTCACTTCTGTTTATGTATAGCAAAACAAGGCCAGGGATTTTTTAAAGCACTCAAAAGAGAATATGGGATCAACTGGGTGTGCATTAGGTCAAACTCTGAGTTTTAGGAGTTCACTCCAGTGGACCACTAGGGAAGCTACTATCAACCATCCCTTCTAGGGGTGTAACTTCCAAGTCTCATTTAATACAGCATGTTAATTTTGTTGCTAAATCAAGATATACCTGACGGTATTTTTCTGTGTTCATATTCCATCAATTATGACAAGATCCCAACATCGCTGGCTGATGTGACATGACATGAAGCCATGACAGAACCTCCACCGTGTTTTACAGTAGGCTGCAGATGCTGACTGCTGTGCCTCACTCCTGAACCAAAAGTTTCAAATTAGGATGCTCTTCTTCTTCTACTTCCAAATTTAGAAGTGTTTCTAAAAATGGAAATAAACATCTTGTAATCATGAAGTATTTCAGGTCATTATAGTTATGAAATTTAGAAATATGTACTTTTTTTTACCACAATATTTTGATAATTAAAAGTGCAGTAGGTCGTCTGTTTTCTTTCTCGTGTGGTGCGGTGAACGGCAGTTATTCATATGCGTATTGTAACCAATCAGGTGCCAATCCAGACCAATTACAGAAGGTTGAGATTGCTCCTTGGCATGTCTGTCTGGCTGCAGGCCTAGAGTCTGTCAGTCTAGCCTGGTTTCAGCGCCCTCTGAGAAGCTGCCTGTCAGACTGCCAGAAGCTTAATAACAAACAGCAGAAGTTTGCGTGTGTCAAGCTGTGATGCTCGTGCCCAGTCTGCTATGTCACACATTTAATGTGTTTGATATTGTGCTTTCCCCATACTTGCTAAAGGGCAAAAGAAGGAAATACTTTCTTACTCATACTTACAGTATAGACACACACAGACATTTACCTCTCCCCCTCACAAAAACTTCAAGTTTCAGCAGGTTCTGAATGCCAGGAGCTACAGGATCACTATGTGCAGCACATAGTTTCCTACTTACATTTTTGAAGCACGTAAAGCACCCTTGATTTAACACAGACTAAACATATAGTGACAGTCCACTGAAAAAGGATGAGGTGGGCAGCTCTTGTCACATGTCTGATTTAGGCTTAGTTAACCAGTGTTGAGCCAGACTAAAAGAAAGGCGTGAGAAAGGAGGGCTATTCACACATATAGTCTCAGCTCACCGGCTTCTTGTGTCGAGCCAGAGCAGCTCTGTTCTGGATCTGGTTTCAGGTGTGACAAGGGAACTTGTCCAGTTGTCGCCTGTTGTCTAAAATCTTCAGCAGCCAAATGGGAGCATTCTGCCTCCTGAGCACTTCCGATTTTTGGCTCTGTCTCGCTCCCTCTGCCTTGATGCTCGAGTTTGTCCAAAAAGGCCGCATTCACCCTGTCAAAGCATAGTGAATTAGAAAAAATGCTTCACATGAAACTTGCAAATGTTCTGCTTTACTACTTCACATGCCTGCAGGCTCCAAATGGCAGACAGCGGGAAGTGTTTGACAGCTTTTTAAACTTCTGTACCCACTAAAATATGGTGGAGGTCGCAGCCACTTAACATCCACCAATCCCGCCAGTTTTTACTGGTTTTATTCCAAAAGGAATTAACACAACAAACTGTTCATCTTACTGAGATTGTTTTTGCATGACTAGTTTGTATTTAGCTCCAACATTTGTTCATATCAAGTGAGTCTTCCATCAAGTGGCTCAGTGCTAATTCTTCCAACATGCGTGCTTTTATGTTAACTTTAAATAAATATATAAAAGGTCTTCATACCTCTTGTGTTCCAGCTGCACTTCTCTCAGACTTTTTGGTTCCTTTGTCTGTTTGCTCTCCACATCTGTGCTCTGAGGAAAAAAAAAGATAAGTCAAATCAAAGTTTGGTCACTCAGAGTATGGTGGACAGATAGATTACGATGTCATATTCCCTCAGGAACTAAGACTGAAGAATATTATTGTAAAGGTCAATGCACTGTCAGTCGAAGAAAACATTACTCTCTCCCACTGAGGACAACGGAAACTAAATGGTGTTTTGCCTAAAATATAAATATACTAAGATATAAAAACAGCAATAAGACCAGCAGCCAGCTGCATTCATACTGAGTAGTGAGAGCCTAACTTCTTCACCACCCTGATGTTTCTCGTAGTTCTTCCAGCTGCCAAACCAGGAGGTGAGGCTGTAGGTCATAATACACTCAACGGCGCCCCCTGTAGGAGGTGGTCAAGTGGACAGTGGAAAGACCTGCCTTCCTGAGTCTCCTAAGTGGGTGGAGCTGCTGCTGGACCTTACTGAGCTTCTCCACCAGTTGCTGTGGAGTTATAGCATTAAATGTTGAACTGAAGTCAATGAAGAGGACTCTGGCAAAGGTGTCTTTATCCTCCAGGTGGGACAAGATGAGGTGGAGAGGGGTGCAGATGGCATCCTCAGTTGAACGGTTCGCATTGTAGGTAAACTGTAGGGGGTCCAAGTTGGCAGGGATGCGGGATTTTATGTGCTGCATGACAGCATTGGTGTGGGTGCCACAGGACGTAGTCTTTTGAGGCATGTGGGTACCACTGCCTGACTGAGAGAGGTGATGATGATGTTTGTGACCACATCTTTTAGCACTTCAGGACGCACCCGGGGATGTTGTCGGGCCCTTCAGCTTTGCATGGCTTAACGCTAGCAAGGACCTTCTTCACTGCAGCTGCGGACATCTGCAGGATCTGATTGGCAGTCGAAGGGGGGAGCCTCCATGCCTGCGTGGTGCAAACTGAGCAGTAAAATGGCTGATCTCCCTGGGCGTTGTGGGGCCATTGAGGCATATCTGTGGTGGGCGAGGCTTGTAGTCAGTCAGCGTGGAAGCCTTGCCAAAGCCGCCAGGTATCCCCTTTGTTAGTGAAGTGGCTGTGAAGTTCATTCTGCCTCTTTGACTCTCTAATGCCATGTGACTGGTTCCTTCTAGCCAGCGTGCATGCTGCTGATATAAATGTGTTTCTGGCTCTCAGCAGCACACCTCAGCACACATCCAGGGTTTGTCGTTGTTGTGACACTTACAGGTTTTGACCATTGTGACGACGTCAATGTAGCTGATAACTGATTCAGTGTGTTCCTCCAGTTGAAGGTTTCTGGGATGAAAACTCCAGCTTCTCAGTAAATACACACATCTCATTCATTTTCACTCTGTTTTTCTTCCCAGGAGAGTTAATGGGTCAGTGAGGGGAAGAGGGAGCACAGCCCACCTGTGTCAGCCTTCTGCTGCCATCAAAGCTTAGTATCAAATCTCCCACTCACACACAAATCACACATGTGCACCCGCCTACAAATAGAGGATATGAAGGGGAGATCAATCTGTCTATGGAGCCATTGCTGAAAGAACAACAGTTCCCAGGGTCCTGGTCAGAACCACATCAAGAAGTTTGACTTTTGCTGCTCTGCAGCCACAAGCTTTCATCTCCTAATCTGTGACGTCTATCTGACAGAGCTGCAGCCTGGGAGGATCAGGAGAGGAGAGGCAGGGGAAAGAAAGGAATAGAGAAGAGAAGAAAGAAAGCACAGCAAGAGGAGAAGAGTGGAGAAGAAAGAAAAGGACAAAAAATGAGAGATGAGACAGGAGAAGTAAAGAAACTAGTGGAAAAATAAGCAACTAAAGTAAAGGAGAAAGGCAACAAAGACAGGAGGCAAGATGAAACAATGGGAGAAAGGAGAGGAGACAAGAGCTGATGACATGATATGATGGGAGAAGATTATGTGAGATGAGAAGATAGGACGCCAGGATGAGGTGACGCTTTAGTACTGTCTGTGACCCCAGTGTCATCCGGTGAACGGTATCATCTATTTATCCTGTCAGTGTGTTTCTGTGTGTGCGTCCCACCCTAAAACAGAGACTTCTTTATTACTGTAACTGCTTTCCGTGTCTTTCTGCTCCAAAGTCTGACCTACGGTCTCTTTTTTCCCATTCGCTCTCTTTCTTGCCGCTAATTTGCCCGGTGAGAGATTTGCATCAGCGCTACAAGATTTAAAAAGAGGCAGAGAGAAAGTACAACAGTGAGAAAAGCCCACAAAGAAAACGTTTCCTCTGTTCTTTGAAGAAGCTGTGTGTGCAGTTTTAAGTGTTGTCAGTCACCACATTCTACGCTCGCAGCAGAACGCATTGTAGAGTGTCCACAGGCTGTTTCCTGCTCACTCCCTTCTCTGCTGTAACATCAGTGATGGGTGGAGAGCATGTACATTATTAGCACTGTGTCTGACTTTCTGACAGAAGCTGTCAACACTCTCCAATAAATGTAGGTCTTCTGAGCTAAGAATAACCGTAAGTTTTCACATTTAAGGCCTATGATTTACAGCAGCTTTTCATAGCAGCCATCACCCCCAGAAGGACTAAGAGTAATGGTATTTAGAGTTATTTATAACGAGAGCAAGGGATTGCCCTCGGCATCCAAAAAAAAAAAAAAAAAAAACATATGAAGAAGAAAGAAATTTTAAAAGCACGATAATTATGGGATCCCTTTTTAATTACCATTCAGAATTATGTGGTAGAAGACAACTTTAATTCTATCTCATATTGAATTAGGTAGTCCTGCTATCCCTGTGACCTGTTCAGGGTGTACCCCACCTTTTCCCTGGGATAGGATAGTGGAGCAGAAGAAAATGGATGGATGGAATCATTTAATAAATGAATGGATATAATTATTTAATTAAGGCAAAGTTTTATGTAGATTTGGAAGTTTTTAATATAATTTTTAAAAATCTGATCTCAATTCTCGTCACCTTCAAGGTAAATTTTCACAGTTTATCTTGCTTTTTTTTTTCACTTTTTATAATTAAATTTTCAGTTTTTACTGTATTATAATACTGAAATCTATATTAAAAATTGGATGTGTAATCTTATAACCTATAAATATTACATATATTTATATTTTAGCTACTAAAGGCTAATTATGGAGTTCCACAGGGTTCTGTGCTAGAACCAATTTTATTTGCACTATACATGCTTCCCTTAGGCAGTATTATTAGAAAGCATTGCATACATTTTCATTGTTATGCAGATGATACTCAGCTTTATCCATCCACGAAGCCAGATGACACACATCAATTAGTTGTCATGACATGACAACTAATTGTAATTGATGTAACTAACTAATGATGTAATTAGTTACATCAAACTGCAGGAATGTCTTAAAGACACAAAGGCCTGGATGACCTCTAATTTCCTGCTTCTAAATTCAGATAAAACTGAAGTTCTTGTACTCGGCCCCACAAATCTTAGAAACATGGTGAGCTAATTCATGCATTTTTTTACTTCCAGGCTGAACTATTGTAATTCATTATTATCAGGCTGTCCTAAAAGCTCCGTGAAAAGCCTTCAGCTGATCCAAAAAGCTGCAGCTAGAGTACTGACAGGGACTAGAAAGAGAGAGCACATTTCTCCCATATTGGCTTCTCTTCATTGGCTCCCTGTTAATTTAAAATAATTCTCCTCACATACAAGGTCTTGAATAATCAGGCCCCATCTTATCTCGAAGACCTCATAGTACAGTGTCACCCCAATAGAGCACTGCTTATACACCACTCTGCATTTAAGCATTAGTTATTATTAATTATTAATAGGGAAATTGTTTTCCATATCACATTATTAGACTGACAAGGCAAGTGATCCATTGGGGAGGAGCAGGTTTTTTTTTTTTGTTTTTTTTTTTTTTTCTAGGTACTTCTTACAGCACAAGTTATACAACCTTGTTCTGTCTTCTGCAGAAAACCTTGCAGTCATGTCATGTTATGTCTCTGTCTCTGCTCAGTGTGAACTCTGGGAAGTCCCTTGAACTTTCCTAGCCTTCCACTGCTTCCCTCCCAAGAAAACCAACATTCAGAGAGGAAGAGAGGCTGAGAAAAGACAAAAGGAAGCAGACATAAAAAAAAAAGCAAAAGAGGCTGAAAGAGGCAGACACATAATACTGACAAGCAATAAAATTAAAAACAAAACAAACAAACAAAAAAAAACTCCAAACAGACAAATCAAAACAAAAAAATTCTCTGTGTAGTTTCCTCAATCGTACTGTACTGTGTGGGCCAGACCTCTGACACGTCTAACCTCTGACCAGCGCTTACCCCCACCCAACCTACATGAGCTATAGATCCCATGTGGCCTTGGACGATGTAAATTCTACACCTAAGGGTGTTTACTCAGAAAACAATCTGCAAAGGCAGATCTAATGGTGTGAATTACCACAGCGATTCTCTGACGCCACATATACGAGACTCAGCATTGAATTGTGGGATGCATAGAGCCCATGTATATGTAAACCCGCTGCTGCAAAGCGCATGACGTGTGACACCACCTTACCCTGGATGACGTCTGCATGGCAGAGATGGAGGCTGATGAATTTGGAGCTGTCCTTTCCAACATCTGAAGAAAACTCTCCTGTGTTCTGCAATACATAAACACACTAATTTCACTGTCTTGCAGCAAACACACACACAGACACACACACACACACACACACACATAATAAGGCCTCAAGTATTCTTTTACTCCACAGACGCTCCACAAGCCTGGAAAGCTGACAGTCTGACAAAGGCTGACCAAGTTTGTTTGTCCCTGTCTGACACTGTCCCGCCTGTTCACAGAGCATCTGATCTGGTATGCTGTCTCCATTAGCCCCATTTCTAAATATCTTCATTGTTTCTTCAGTTTTGAACACTGGTTTGCTGTCTCCTGTTTTTGTTTACCTTGTAAGGAAGTCAGAGATGCCACTTAAGAGGCAATTTCCTTTGGAGTCAGCCAAGGATTATGTTCCAGTAACCTCATGGCCATTGGAGTAATTGATTTAAGGTGGTTAGACAAAATGGAATGAGGCCCTTGTACTTACAGTAGACACTCATTATTCTGCCTATAGTCAATATAATATTCTGACTTTTTAAAAAGAGCACAGCAAAGTTTTTCTGTTTTCCTCACCTTTAATTTATAATACATATTTTGAAATGAAAATATATCCTGAAGTCGTGGTAGGAAACATGTTGAGCAAAATAATCTATAATAACCTTACAACACATTGTAATTCAAGATGCCCAAGAGGACGTTAGACTCCTTTTCAGAGTGAAAAAATTCACATTGCATGTAAAATGTGGTGATGCAGTGGGTTAAACAAGGCCTTTCACTTGGGAGTCTGGGGTTTAAATCCCATACGAAGCCAAAGGTTTGCACTGGCTTATAAGGCACATGCATAGGTCTGTGATATCATTCTAATAATAATGATATCACAGCCTCATGACCTCAGTGACTATTGGCTAAAAACTGGTCAGTGGTCCTCTTCAGCTATGTAGGCAGAATGTAAACTATTACGCATGAAAAGTGTGTGCATGATACAAATAACATTTTGACTGTTATGAGTACACCATCTGGGTACTTATGATACACTGGACGTAGCTGTACTTTTCATACTGAATGCATTCATGCACTCAAAATGCCAAATGTAAATAAGGAAGTGTGCAATCTGTCACTTCATATTAGTTTCACTTCATATTATTGCATATTAAGGCTGCATTCTTTGAGGCAGGGGCTCAGCCAAAGTACTAACAACTACACAGACATTAACATGAGAAGCTCACACGGCACTACTAGCTCATAACCATGCTGGACACCTGCTTTCCACTGAGGTCAGGTCCTGCTTTGGTGCATGCTCTGTGTCATGTCATAGTTTACTGGGACACTTAGGAAATAAGCCATCATTATGCCCCTCTCTTCTTTTGATATCTGATGCTGCATCTGACTGAGATCCAAAGAAAGAACACAACACTGCACACAAAACAAAACAAAACAATACTGCAAGGTGACAGTGATGAGACCCAAGTGAACCTGATCCAGGGCTAACCTGAGGCGATCCGGCTCGAGCTCCTCCCTCCTCCTCTGATACTCCCGGTGCTTCCTCTCATCTAGGAGCTCAGCCTGCAATACACAGTCAGCAGTCACGCTACAAACCTGCTTTCCCTTAAATGCACAAGTGACATTGATCAAAGTGACTAATGGAAGTCATTAAATTACAGCATATGCCATATGGACTGCAATATTTGTGCAGTCAAATGCTACTCGTGCCTGTCGCATAGAGCCATGATATTTTAACAGTAAACACCGTTGTGCTATCTGTGAAGAAGCATGATTTCTGCAGTGTTAAAGCTATAAGTCAAAGAATTGGAATGGAAATCACTGTTTCAGATAAAGAGGGTGTGAGGGTGCAGAGACAGGGATAAAATGTAGTGTGCTCAGTTTTTGTGGCATAAACACTTCATAATTCTTTGCTTTGTGTTTAAGTGCAAAGGAATGCTAAAGTGTCTCAGGATGGGTTTATGTGACCCACAGGTATCTTGTTGGATCTTATATGTACTCTAACAAGTGGCTGCTTCACATGTATGCATTTATTTACTGGATTGCCAATACATTCCTGTGACCTCACAGAGGTCATGGCACAACAGAAAAAGAGCTGTGGAATACCGGTTTGGTCTTTGGCATTAATCAGCCTTCCGCATGGCTGTATGACAGCTATTGGAACGACAGCAGAGCCAAACGTGGAGTAGAACATGTCTGTCAACAGAGTGAGGAACTGTCTTTGGCGGCAGAAAACCCCAAAGCCCATTAATCTGTTAGTTCTCATAGCTTTAGTGCCAAGTGTGTGAGGGGAAACTCTTGCTACAGCTCATGCTGATGCTTGTCACTACTGACATCTACAGGCTGAACATGATATCACTCCTAACTGAGAGAAGGAAAAATTTGTTCCATGCAGTGGCTTCATAAGCTTCTTAGCAGTGACAAAATAATAATAATGATAATAAACATGTTGTGATCCTCACCAGTGAGGTTATATGACTGGTTTAGTTATCTGTCTGCTGGTAGGATTTGCATAAGAACTTAGCTAACTTAGCAGGGATTAAATTTTTGGGGTGATCCTTCTGGATCAAGGGACTCAGTTCATACGTGTGGACAGAATTATGAGCTTTGGTAGAAAAACCCAACTCTCTGCATGCTCTAGTTTATGATGGGTTCTGGTTGTGTGTGCATCTGTTGTCTTAGACTGCGCTGAAATTACAGCGCCGCTGTGGAAGATAGGCTCAGCCTTGTATTCATTAGATCTGGACAGCCTAATATAATCTAATCCACTCATCCATCTAATCCACTAAAAAAACTTACTTTTAAGATTCCTTTAATATTCAGTTTTTCTTGATGCTGCTCTAACCCTAACCCTAACCCTTAACCACATAACCCTAACCTTTACCCAATCCCATATTTTGGAGAAATGCAAAAAGGACTATTTTTTGGAAACAATTTACATATATATAGCTTTTGTAAATAGTGTTTGAGGCTTCTTAATTAGAATGCTTTTTTGGTACCATTATTAGTAACACCTAGCAGAAAAATAAAAACACATTTTGGCAGTCTAGGATTAAGGTTATGGTAACTGTCAATAACTTTGACCTCCCAGAAATGAAGGCGTGGGCAGCACGATGGTGTGATAGCCCTAAAAGCAAGAAGGTTCTGGATTCATACCTGGCCTCGTCAGATGGGGCCTGTCTGTTTGGAGTTTGCATGTTCTCTCTCCCTGCTGTCCAAAGACACGCATGCTAGGGTTCATTACTGACTCTAAATTGGTGATATGTAAGAGTGTTGTAGTGTATTAGCCCAATGATGGACAGCACCCTGTCTAATGTACCCTGGGATACATGAGGCAGAATGTTCCATCCATCCTCTTCCACTTATCTTGTTCAGGGTTGCGGGGGGGCTGGAGCCTATCCCAGCTGACATAAGGCAAGAGGCAGGGGACAACCTGTACAGGTCGCCAGGGCTAACACAGAGAGACAAACAACCTTTCACACTCACACCTATGGGCAATTTAGAGTTTCCAGTTAACCTAACCCCAGTAACTGCATGTCTTTGGACCGTGGGAGGAAACCCACACAGACACGGGGAGAACACGCAAACTCCACACAGTGAGAGGCCCAGGCCAGGGTGGAATCAAACCCAGAGCTTCTAGATGTCACTCAAGCTGTGAGGCAGCAGTGCTAACCAGTACGCCACCGTGCTTGGAGGCAGAATGCTTCAATATTTTGAAGCACTGAAATATGAATGGAACACGGTAGAGCTGGATTTCGTTTTTAGCACGACAAATTAAAGACTAAAAGACCTTAAGTCAGTACAGACCCATGATCTTTTGATCTTGTGCTTACCTTCTTCCTCTGTATGTTTTTCTTCTCCTGCAACTTCTCCTCCTCTTCCTGCTTCCTCCTCTTGTCATCCTCTGCTTTTTTAATCTTGAAAAAAAAAAAACATGTCAAATGAAATATTTCTTTGCACTAAACCATCATGAACAGGAAAAGGCACAAGCTAAGATAGAAATCCATTATGGCATCTTAAACATGACGTTTTCGTAACAGAGCGCTATCGTAGGTCCTTCCTTCCTGCTGCTGTCAGACTCTACAACCAGCACTGACCCACAGCACACTGTTTACCTTTTTACTCATTCACCCAAACTAAACAAGTTCAATAATTATTCACTTTTATTAATGTATATAAATGGGTATTTTTTTTACTAATGTATATAAATGTGTATAGTGTGTAGAGTATTCTAGTATTCTTCTATCAGATTTTATATATTATTTATTCTTGTATTTGTGTTTTCTTCTGTGTTTTCTTGTATTTGTCCCTTTGCTGTTGCAACACTAAATTTCCCACATTGTGGGCCAAATAAAGGATGATCTTATCTTAACTTGCTTGAATACTATCTGCAATGTATTTTGCACAGAAAGTAAATGGATGATTTCTGGAGTAAATAACTTAAGATGCACCTTCTTCTGCAGCTTCGTGGAATATAACTCTGTTTGCTGTCTTTGCCTGACTTCAACCAATGTGACATCACCACCTGGAGAAATCATCAGAATGCAAAATGTGAGTAAGTGAGGATATTAAAGTAAGAATAGTGTAGAAGACGATTCGCTCAGTGGTGAAAGTGGCAGAGAGTAAGGAGAATTTCCGTGTTGGTTTACCAAGCCTCTCTGGATTCAGGTGCACAGAGGAGACTCTCTGTGTCTCTTTCCATCTGTTAAGAGCCTCCTCTTCTTTTTGAGCCACTGCAGGGACAACAACAACAACAAAACCTCACTTGGAGAGAAATTTCTAACATGTGAAAATCAAACTCATACTGGTGTCATAATTACTTGTTTTTATCTCGCTCCGCTTAGATTCATTTGGTGGAATCATGGTGTATCCATCTGAGCTGAAACAAGAGCAGAGACTCAGTGTTACTGCTGGCATGAAGCCGGGATAAGCACTGTGTAAATCTGAAGTACTTCTGCTGTAGAATCTGTCATTTGTTTACTTATAATCAGGTTTTTTTTTTAGATTTTTGAGAGTATTCAGATGAAGTTGTAGCTTGAGCTCTGCTAAGAAATTTGTTAAACTTGTTTAGGGTGAAAAATCCCACCTTATTCCTACACTTCAAGTTATGTGGCTGAAAAAAATGACTGCACAGAATGAATCAGTAAAGGGCTAAAATGTGAAATAAAATAAATGAAATGCAATAAAACAGCAATTATATGGACAAAGATTATAAATAAGGTATTTCCAAGTACAGTTTGGGTATCTTTTTGCCACTAGCATGGGACAATTTGTAGTATTACACTGCCCTAGAAATTATTAATTAGATTATTAATTAGATTTACTGCTAGACTGTACAGAACACAGTGAGAGAAAGTATTTTTTCTGCCTCTCGTCCTATGACAGCTGGTTAGTTTGGATCTCTGACCTCTTCTTCAAGGTCAAATAAGGTCAAACTTTCATAAAATGTCTTTTATATTTAAAACTATGCTTAAAATTCCTTTGTTTTGCTTTGGAAGCATTTAGGAAATGATTCTGGTACATGGGGATGCCAAACATCACGTTATAGTTTACATCCAAATATCATGTCACATTTGACCTCTGACCTCACTTTGACATTTCACATCTGCCTTTCTTTCAAGTTGATCCCAAACTGTGTTCAATCCTTAAAGAAAGTGTTGTTGAGAGACAGAGACAGAGACAGAGCTGCCTAGTTAGAAATATACTAAAGTATAATATTAAATGTAAGGCAAACATAATATTCCCTTATAACGAAATACTGCCCAGAGAGTGAGCTGCAGGTGGAGGTTTGTGCATGCCATTATTAAAATCCACATTTGCCTCTAAGATTCAGAGCATTTTTGCACCATGTAAGTAAAGTAACATCAGACTGCACAGTTGAGCTGCCCAGGGTGCTGCCAGTCAAAGTGAAAAACATTTCTATATATACAGTATGTGTATTGTTAACCTTCTAAAAGACAGTATTTGTAGATAACATGTAGCTTAGGCCTGCACTGCCCTAGCTAAAAAGCTAAAGCTAAGCTCAAACTTATATAACTAGTAAAAATTAGCATGCTAGCCATCCACAAAACTGATGCTACCCAACTTTAATTTGTGCTGTAGATACAAAAATGTCTATCATTAGCTAAAAGTACTGCATACATTTAGCTGAACATTATTCAAGTGAATATTATATCCAATAGTTACTTGAGGAATTTCATTTTGAAGTTCATCATACTTCTGCTCATCTATATTTTACATATTATTGCAAATAAGAATTAGCTTACAGTGCTGTTTTGGCTGGATTTTTGTAGTTTGGGGGCTTTAGTACTGAAGCATTTTAAAAAGCTGTATGTTCTAAACAACTTGTTCTTTGTTTAGAAACAAAGAATAAAAGCTCTAACAGTCTAAGTTTAATATCCAATGATAAATAAAACCCATTGTAAAGCTAATGTGATGCTGCTTTCGTGTTACAAGGTAAATTGCAGCTGCTGTTGCTTTCTAATATCCGGTTGCCTTTCTAATATTGAAGCCAAATCACAAACTTTATCCATGTGATTCCTTTCTGTTTATTCAAGAAATCATTACAGATTATACTTTGTTAAAACGCCTGCTTATAAAATGATTCAGACTGTGTTTGTACAAAGAAGCTGGGATTTCCGAAGAACCCTGAAGGCATCGTTTCGCTCTCCGATTCCGTGAAACGAAAGTGAAAGTCAGACCTGCAGGAAAACACAAATCTACTCAGATAAACACAATGTAACACAAATCGATCACATGACATGCACAGGGGAACTGTGACTGGTTAAAACGGCCCCTTCTGTGCATCTATAACTGAGAACATGACCTGTGTTTATTTCAGTTTTCAGATAATATTCTTGGTTTAACAGTACAAAATGGCACTTACTACCGCGGCTGTCTGGCTGCCACTTGTGGATTTCCCTGAACATTTGGATTCGGAAGAGTTTCATCCTGTCCATACGCATCTGATGCGCTGCCTCTCGGGTGTCCAGTGTTGTTGTTTCCCCCGGAGTTCCTTGTGTGTCTTTGGTTGTGATAAGAATCCATCGTGTAGCCTCGGAGAAACTGTCTGACTGAGGGCAGATAGGGTGTGGGCACCTGTTAATGTTCTTCTATTCTAAGCTCAGTTTTACTTTCCAAAGATAGTGAAACCAGGCTACAGCAGTCCACAGCAGAGTGGGAGGATTTTAATGCAACAGCGCCACCTGCTGAGGAACAAAGGCAAAGGACACTTTAAACAGGTCCGATCTCAGTGAGTAGGACATCAGACTACTACAACAACTAGAGTGCTTCTATGTACTCTGAATACTGAATATCAATGCAGCATTTATACAATAATTATGAACTTTAAACTTGTTCACAACTTAAACATATAACCACAGCATTTACAAGATGACATTCATATGAACAAAATTCTCACCCTTTTTTCGTCTTTATGATCCGATCAAATGCAAAGATTTAACACGCCTAAATGAAATCCCTCCTCCACTTCGCACTGTTTGACTGCTTTGCCATTATTTCAATATTAAAATAACAAATCAGATCAAATTCCAACAGCAAAAATGGTGTCAGTTTAAAAACAATCAATATTCCACCAGAGCAGATTTCTATTAGAAAACAATCTGCTATGATGACGGACTGTTTCTGCTTTCGTCTGAGGCAAGTTGCCATGCTTTCTTTCTCATACCTGCAAATCTCCGGGCAGGGAAGGAGGCGACCCTGTCACATTTACTGAGATATAAATAATAATAATGTACTGAACATTTTGTAGTAAGCTTTTCTGATGACAAAATATGCAAAGTTATTAAGAAGTAACTTACATCTTACAAACTGTCCTTCTTCCAAAAATTCCTGATGACTACTGTAATTCAAACCTGACACCGGCAATATTTTTCCTCCACTCTCCAGTGGAGTGTCACAGCTCTATTATGGCACAGAAAGTGTCCATGAAACGATGTTGCTCAACGGTGGCGACCCAGTGAGCTCATTAATGATAAGATAAGAAATCCCTTTATTGGTCCCACAGTGGGGAAATTTCAATGTAGCAGCGGCAAAGTATTGTACAGGACACAATAAGATAAAGTATAAACACAATAAGAAAGTATAAAAGATAGAATAAATAAGAAAATATAAAAAATACAGGCGGTAGGGTATAAAGAATGATAAAAAAAATCTGATAAAAACTGTATACACTATGTACAGTATAGACAATATGATCAGTGGAGATGATGTGTACATAGTAGACACAAAAATAGACACTCTTATGTCTGGGAGCAGCGCTGGTTAAAAAGTGTGAGTGCTGCATGGAGGGAAGACCTCCCTCAAACATTCGGGGTGCAGCAGCCTGTCACTGATGGAGCTCCTCAAAGCTGTCACAGTGTCACGCATGGGGTGGGAGTCGTTTGACAACATGGAGCACGGCCTTGCCTCCTCTCTGTCACCACCTCCACAGTGTCCAGGGAGCAGCCCAGGACAGAGCTGGCCTTATTGATGAGCCTATCGAGTCTCTTCCTGTCAGGAGCTGTTCTACTGCTCCCCCCAGAACTGTAGAAACGGGCTGATGCCACAACAGAATCATGGCAGGGTGTGTTTTTTATTTGTGAAGGAAGACACCTGAAACACTTCAATTAAAAAATAATGACATTTAATCCATTAAAGAATCAGAAGATATCACATGTACACGTGGGCAAATCTTGTTCTGGGAGACACGAGCCTTCCCTGCCAGCTGCCTGTGCTCCCTCCCCAGAAGAGCGCTGCTCTAAGCTAAACATAACAACTTTATACTACAAGCACTATCAATTCAAAAACAGATGGAGAGAGCTGTGGTTTAGACTTGGCCTTCTCAGATTGGTTCATCCACTGGTTGGTTCCAGCATTACAACATAAGCCTCTCCAATCAGCAATAAAAGCTCTATAAGACACACACACACACACACACACCTTCCCCTCTCACACAGATGTTTTGGGAAAACCTTTAAGGATAAGATAAACATATTCTTCTCCGAGACCGAGATGGTCAGAAATAAGATAAACATATCACCCAAAGGCCGTGAAGTTGGTCTGCCAATGTCTATCTGTCTAATGTATTATTTAATTGTCTATTATTTGCTTCAGCCACTGTTTATTAATTCATTTACTGGAGTTTACTTTTAAACATTTGTCATTTTATTCATTGGGTTAAAAAATAAAACCCAAACAACTCCCTTCTTTTTCACACCTTTCAGGTGTGAAACCAATTTAATACCACCCCTGTTATCAACTTATTGATCAAAAACTTTTAAGAACAATAATGGCATGATTATAATATAATTCTAAGCACAATAATTAATTTCAACACAGACATGCTCCAAACTGTGAGTCACTGTGTTCTTGTTATCGACAGTATGTTTATCTTACCAAGGTCAGCGCACATGACTGAGGGCAGACAGACAGCTTCACTCAGCTCAGAGGAGCCCCCCCCCCCCTGTTTTTTTTGCAATTAAGCATAAAGAAGCATATAACAAGCATTTAAAAGCATAATTATTATAAGCACTCATATTTTCCAAAATCACCCTCCTTTTCTGTAAATTAAAACCAAACAAAATGCCAAGCAACTAAACTAAAGCACAAAATCATGATTATTCTGCAAGCATAACTCAGAATATATCTGGTTAAAGCACATTACATGAGATAATTATTCATTATCACACTTTCAGCAATTAGCATTTATTTGCTAAATAATTGATAATTGATAATAATTCCTGTCATTACAGGTTCAAACCCTTTTTCTTTTTGTCTTTTCCTAGAATTAGTCGTCTAATTCTTACAGTAACTGC
The DNA here is from genome assembly GCF_007364275.1 of Archocentrus centrarchus. Classification (NCBI taxonomy): domain Eukaryota; kingdom Metazoa; phylum Chordata; class Actinopteri; order Cichliformes; family Cichlidae; genus Archocentrus; species Archocentrus centrarchus. The sequence continues at coordinate 34,040,405 of NC_044366.1, forward strand.
AATAAAGACTAAAAGAGAAAATTTAGAATTTGTCCATCTGATTTCCCCAAACATTTTCTCATCATTAAAGATACAAGATTTATTTATTCATTTATTTCTGAGTTCTCTGCTAATTTTTGACAGTGTAGAAAACTGAACTGCTAAGGTTAAGTATTATTTAGACTGAGTGAACAACACAAGAAAACTTTTTAAAAAGTTCTCAGGAGTGCCCCCTGCACCCTAGTCTGGACCTCAGTCTCCTGAGCAGGTAGAGTCTGCTCTGACCTTTCTTATAAAGTGCAGTGGTGTTGTCTGACCAGTGCAATTTATTGTTCAGGTGAACACCCAGGCACTTATAGGATGTGACTCTATCAATGTCCCTTCCCAGGATGTTCACCGGTGTGGAGGGAGTGTGCTTGTGCCTGTGGAAATCCACCATCAGCTCTTTGGTTCCTCCTGCATTGATCATTGCATTGATGTCATTATTCTGTCCAGCGAGGACTTCAAATGAGACATAAGGGGAGGTCAGTCTCTCTCTCTCCTTCCACAGGTCTGCAGATCCTGCTTTAAGCCATAATATTTGTGTTTTGATGACAGTGGTTCATCATTGAAGTGAAGACAATATGGCAGAAATACATTATGCTCTCTCTTTTTAGTCCCTGTCAGTGCTCTAGCTTCAGCATCAGCTGAAGGCTTTTCAGGGAGCTTTTAGGACAGCCTGATAATAATGAATCACAGTAGTCCAGCCAAGTAATAAATGGAGGAATCAGCTTTTCAGCATCACTCTGAGAAAGGATGTTTCTAATTTTAGAAATATTGTGCAGATGCAAGAAGGCAGTCCTACATATTTGTTTAATATGTGCATTGAAGGACAAATCCTGGTCAAAAATGACTTCACGATTTCTCACAGTGTTACTGGAGGCCAAAGTAATGCCATCCAGAGTAAGTATACCCCAGACTAAGTAAGTGTACCCCCAGTAAGAAGTGATCCACCTACGTAATAGAGGCTTTGGGCTGATTCAACTTTACTGAACACAAACTGTTCTGTTTGTCTCAGGTCATTGTTTTATGCAGCAGCTCCATCTGCTGTTCAAATCAAGAACTACATATGAAATTTAACATTCAGCGTCAGACGCCCCTCCATGTTCACTGCTCTGTGTAATTTGTTGTTAAGGCCATCAGACATTATTGATTACTGACGCTCAGTTATTTTTTTATTTGATATTTGTTAAGGTAAGCAGCTGCCAACAATCCCAGTAGCATGCTGGTCATCATGCTCCCTTTGTGAGTAATACTGGTCACATTCAGCAAGAAGATCGTTGCTTCTTCTTCTACAGATTTTTAATCACATAGATACATGTTTAATGTCATTTGGAGAAAAAATAGTTTTTAAAGAAATGTTGGCAATTAGCAAATCTCATTGCTGTTTAAAGAGCTTCATATTGTTGCTGGCATCCTGCATCTGCAAGCTGCTTTGCAGCCCTCACTGTTCAGGTGCCTTTTCTGTTATGCAGAGACGTCTCGGTGCAGCTGCTGTCCTCCCTGCCTTTAGTCTTTCCATGTTTGCACAACACGCCACCAAATAAATCACCGTACATGCTCAAATATGGAAAACATTTTGTTTGTGAGAATGATCAATGACCACCACCTTTCATTTGATACTACAGTATATTGTTTTCTGTACGCTATTTGATGCGTCAGTGCAGCAGTTTGTGTGTCAGACTGTGAATCTATGGGTTAACTGTATGATTATTTTTCAACGATCTTGTTTTCATAACTTAAAAACAAAACTCAATGAAAAACTCATTTATTTTGAGTTATATCTGGAATGAACAAGTGTAGTGCTAACAGCAAACTAAATCTTAAAGTTTTCTTTTTTGGACGGATATGATCTAAAACACTGGGTCTTGAATGAGGAGCGCGCACACACACACACACACACACACACACACACACACACACACACACACACACACACACACACACACACACACACACACACACACACACACACACACACACAGAGAGAGGAAGGAAAAATAAATACAGCTCTTAAAAAAACTATAATTAAGCATTCAGAAACTAAAAGTATGTACTGTATTTTAATACCATTTGTTTACAAACCATATATTCTGTGCATAATAGTACATTTAGTGTAAAATTTCATGGAATGCATGGTCACTGCTGCAGTGCAGAGATTTGATTAGTGACATACAGGCTGAGAGTGCTCTGCTCTTCTGGCACTATATCATACTGTTGCCTGAGGTATTGTTAAAAGATTACAAGGTGAAAGAGATGATCAGAATTAACAGATGACTTTGACACAAAATGAATAAGGCAGTGAAGGTCCAGAGGCTCAGACCAATACTGTCCCCGTGTGGCACAGATCACCAACAGATACTGACAGCTCACTTCAGGGGACTGAGTGTAGTCAGGGTAAACACAAGAACTGAGCCATCAGGTCATGGCCCAGTGTCAGTCCTGGAGACTGTTTGTGTGCGTGTCATGTGTTTTCACTGTCACAAGTTCGGTTTTGTCTTGCAGCAATGCAGGGTTGTGATCAGAAGCCTTCGTTGTGCATTGTTGTGGACAAGGCACCATTCTTGACTGCCCCCCCTCTGGCTAATGACCGACTGATTCAATCCTGGAGTTCTGAGCGCACTCTTCCCTTTCCTGTGTAGCATGGGGGGGGGGTTCCACAATTCCAGTAACTGTGTAGGTGTCTCTGTGTGCATGAGCATGTGTTTGAATGCATGTGTGTCTGTGTTAAACTGCTGAAGTGTTGGGAGATGAAATCACAGCTTGGGCTGGCTCGCCAACTTGATCTTCAGGTTCTCAGCCAACTTGTCCAGGAACTCAAAGGTGTTCAAGTAGTCGGCACGTGTTACACTGCAAACGGGAGAGAAGGTCAGAAAACAGATGCTTGTCAGTATCAAAATATTACAAACTTTCAGAGATAATTGGCTAAGTATAACAAATGTAAAAGCTGTGTTTATGAAGCTTTGTTTTTTCCTATCTGCAGTAATTTCGATTTGAAGGCGTGGGGCAGCATTAAGGCCCATTTCTCATATGAGTAAGTGTGACAACTGTTTCCAAGACAAAGCAAATATTACAGATGTACTGAACTGCTATCAGGGCTTATGTGAACATATACTGGTGTTACAGTGCACTGCCTGTCATTGAATATGAGTATTCGCCTGCATCATTCCTGTGTTATTAGCAAAAATATTACCAATACCAATTTATTTATAAAGCACCTTAAAACAACAACAGGGCTGGCCAAAGTGCTGTACAACACATCTATCACAGCAACAAGCACAGACATAGGATAGCACAATAAAAAAGACACACCAATAACGAGCACAGTATTAAAAATTTAAATACTTAAAATATCAAAAAGTTTTAAAAATAAGGAACTACAAAACAGAAAAATAACTTAACCCCACAGTCACAGTGTCACACTGGGTCGAAGGCCAGGGAGTAAAAACGTCCTTTTAAGCGAGATTTAAAAACAGCAAGTGATTGAGCCTCTCTTACACATAACGGCTTTCAAGAAGCTGATTCTGAAACGCCAAATATACTCCCCTACTCACAAGGGCTCACCAGGACAAAACCTGATTGGGACATCCCTAATTTAACTCCATCGCTACAGCTATACAATGAATGCGCACAATGCACAGTGCATATGACTAACTTTGGAAGGCCTTTGATGCAAATAGCCAAATCTTTGGTCATGAAACCAGCCTCGATGGTCTCGATGCAAACGGCCTCCAGGGCCTCGGAGAATACTCGGAGCTCTGTACTGTCGTCAAGCTTTGCCCGGTGAAGCAGGCCCCGTGTCCATGCAAAGATGGAGGCTGTAGCAAACACACAGAGACAGGACAGGCTTTAGACAACTGATCCTTAGAGATAACATCACATAAGATTACATTACCAGAAACAGGGCTTACCAATGGGGTTGGTGGAGGTTTCTTTCCCCTGCTGGTGTTGTCTGTAATGGCGAGTCACTGTGCCATGGGCAGCCTCTGACTCTACTGTGCGCCCATCAGGACAGACAAGCACACTGGTCATCATACCCAGGGATCCATAGCCTAAAACACAGGGACACACAAAACCACATTAACCTCTGCATAAAATCAATCTACAGTACAGTTTTTTGGGGTTTGATTATTTGTTAAGTTTCTGCATAGTTCTTCACATAACTTCTGATGGATTTTTTTTTTTTTTTTAAACCAACCTTGTGCCACAGAGTCAGACTGTACATCTCCATCATAGTTTTTGCAGGCCCAAATGAAGCCTCCCTCAGATTTCATGGCTTGGGCCACCATGTCATCTATGAGACGGTGTTCATACCAGATGCCCTTGGCCTCAAACTGAGCCCGATATTCCCTGAACACACAAGAAGGGGAGCAACACCTTTAAGTTCTGGTCTATGTCTGAATGGGGGCATAACTCTTTGTGTGTGTGTGTGTGTGTGTGTTGTCTTTACTTCTCGTAGATCTCCTGGAAGATGTCTTTGAAGCGGCCGTCGTACTTCTTCAGGATGGTGTTCTTGGTGCTGAGGTAGAGAGGCCAGCCTTTGGACAGAGCAACCTGGAAGGAGCTGTGAGCAAAGTCCCTGATGGACTTATCTGTGTTGTACATTCCCAAGGCCACACCACCTGTGCCTGAACACACACACACACACACACACACACACACACACACACACACACACACACACACACACACACACACACACACACACACACACACACACACACACACACACACACACACACACACACACATACATACATACAGAGTAGGGTCATACGAAATATGAAAAAAGCATTAAGGACAGATTGGACAAACAGAGAAAACAGAAAAGTATCCAGTGTTTCTCTTACTAACCATTTAAAATTTATTTCAGTTCATTCACTGTTTGGTTTACAGTAATTAAACCTGAACAGAGCAACAGCATAAACATAGATATTTCCTAGATTTTCACAATATAGACCCTCCACATTATATCTGATAACTTTTCTCTGCAATAATGTTTTATTTAAAAACAAATGTATCTGTATTTGCACACCTGGAACATGTTTGTCTCTGATGCTAGGTGTTACTTTACTGCAAGTCAAGCCAAACTTTATTTATAGTCAAATATAACGAGGCTTAAAGTTAGCTAGCAGCTAATGTCACCTGCTTAGCATACACCCATCAGTTAAAGCGGCCATGCCTCTGTCTGCTAAGTCTCACCTAAACTGACCTCACTTGAACAATCAGACCGTTCATATGTGGAGAATGGTCTGGAAGTGTGACTGTACGCTGGACAGGCTTCCTACTCACCCTCAAACTTATGGACAACATATTTGACAGGCTCTCCATTTGTGGGTGTGTAGATCATCTCCACTTTCCCAGGCCCAGGCACCACAAAGTCCGTGGCTTTGTACTGTGGGGAGAACAGTGAGTAAGAAATGGGGTCAACACTAGAAAGCAGCAACGCTCTTTGAACCTACTGAGCTTAAAAGTTTTAAAAGATATGATCTCCATAATGGTGCCAAAGTTTAAATACAAGTGAAATAGTTGTAAACACCTCGACAGAGTATACAGCATGCGTGTTCCTGATATCTAACGGATATTATGCAACCAGCAGACACCTGACACCTCTCCTGGAAGTAGAACTGTTGACTTTGGCACTGCACCGTGAACCAACCTGTGGTTTATTTCTGTCACACCACTGCAATTTGTCTGGGCTGTTGGGGTGGTACACTGTGGTCCAAAGGACAGCTGATGAAACCTAATTATTGACCAAGTCTCTCCTGACAAGCGCACAATGTCCGATATAACTGCCAACTCCCCCTGAACTCAGACATCAGCTGACCGAGGGAAAGAACAGTCAGCTTCTCAACAGAGATGCTCTGGAAATTAGATGCAGCCCTCAAAGTGCTTCAGTTAACAGGTTAATTGGATAACACGAGAGGTGGTTACAATGTCTCTACACACAAATAAAGTGACAGAATTTAGATTAAATTTTAGTTTCAAATGTTTATTCCATTAAACAAACAATAATACTATTTCACACAAAAACTAGATGCAGACAGACTCACTACTCTTTGTTCTTTGGTGCAGAACACACATCCTGCTTCCTATGCAAGGCATTGAATCAACATACGACTTGGCAAATTCATGTCATGTCAGCAGGACACTTTCCTACCTCCCCCCACACGCTGGACTCTTTGATCTGATCACAGCTTTCTTTCATCATCACCTCCCTACCGTCTCACCTTTACAAATGTTAATTTGTCTGCGCTTACCTCCCCAGACCCAGGACTTGAGCCATTTGCCAGGAGCTGGCAGGCCCTCCCCTACCCACCCAAGTGCTCTCCAGGCTTTAAATGTGCTACTGCTTTGCTGAGGTGTTTTTTGGAACCTCGTAAGGTGTTCATAACGAACACAGTACGAGATGATTTTTTTTTTAACCTACCTATCCCAGTGTATCTCTTTTCCTGCTAAAGATAGCGCTGGTAAAACGGCTGCATGACCTCTGACACCTGTCCCCCCTGTTTGTGTTTGTGTTTGTATTTCTTGGATGGGTGTTCTGTTAACTGTAATTTCCCCATTCTGGGACTAATAAAGGTATTCATATTTCCTCCACATCCTTTTGACACAATACACATGATATGAAACTAACTAAATTTGTGCAGTTTTACCATAAAAGATGGAAGTAGGCCCCTTTACGTCCCACACTGGTTTGCACTGTTAAATTCTGCTTCATTGCCATCTTTGGTTTTTTTGGCAACAGTGACAAATTTTGATAAGGTGTACCAAGTAATCAGTGATCTCATTTAGAGATCACAGATCTTATATCCCCCCCCTTAGCATGCGTACTTCAAGGTTTTCAGTAAGAGTGACCATTAAGGTACCTGGTCTCCGTGGGCATGCCTGCCGATGATGATGGGCTTGGTCCAGCCGGACACCAGGCGGGGGATGTTCTTACATATGATGGCTTCCCTGAACACCGTGCCCCCAAGGATGTTACGGATGGTCCCGTTGGGTGAGCGCCACATCTGCTTCAGCTTGAACTCCTCCACGCGCTTCTCATCTGGTGTAATGGTGGCGCACTTGATGCCCACGTTGTAACGGCGGACCGCCTCCGCTGCATCGATCGTCACCTGGTCATCAGTCGCATCTCGATTCTCCATACCGAGGTCGTAGCTTTGCATGAGGAGATTAAGAGAAAGCGATTAATGGTGCCAGAGAAAAAGCTAATACATATATTAATAATGTACCTGAACTTTCAATATAAAGATCTAAGTTTCAGTGCAGAGAGCAAATAATACTTTGGGCATTAGAGGAATATGTCTTCAAATTTTTACGTATTTTATTTACATAAACATATATATGTAATATATAATATTGAAAGACAGACATGGAGAACACTGATAATCTCAGCAGCAGAGGGACTGGATGCCAAAAGCAAATGTTCTCTGCTTTAATACAAGTGCTGATTATTTAAACATCATGATACACAACTTAACAGCAGCCCCGGAGCACTAACTAACCGTGCACTACACCGGTGATTTAGCAGGGTGGAGAATGTTAATATGTACTGGCTGTGATGTAGAAACTGTGTCAAAGGACATGAAAGACATGAATGAGTGGTGAAAGAGAATGTGAGTTTGCTTCCAATTGCGTAATAATTTGAATGGATGCCAGAGCTTTGTGCGCTCCATTCTGAAGCTAATTATCTTTCCTCCAGAACCTGACAAGGAAACCTTCTATTTTCTTCTAGGCACTGTCACTGTGTTCACCCTGTTCCTCACTAATGCTGCACTGTTAGGGGCTCAGCAAGGAGAAGACAGCCAACAACATGAAGACAAAGGAAACAAGGAATCAGTTGTGCAATAACAGCTGGCCCTCTGCCAACATAACTGGATAGGCCGCTCCATTTGTTACACTTGAGGAACCTCACAACTTCAACAAACAGAGGAGGGAGTATACTTCACCTGAAACCAGCTCAGTGTCTTTAGAATTCCCTTTGGCTATTAGCCTGTGTGCTTTCTTGTACACCCGTTGGCTTTGTGTGAAAGCAGCCATGACCTTTTACCTACTTCCCTCCTCCCTTGACCCAAATGCCGAGCCACAAGAATATGACGCTGGGGGACTGATGAGGAGAGAGGCAGATATGCAAAGATCCAGTTAATCAAGAATGGTGTCCTGAGTCATTCTTATGTGTTTGATTGCGACGTTGCTTTTGTCTCTATTTATTTAAACAATCTGATACACTCTTTGGGATCTTTGCAGAAAACCTGCACAAGCTCTAAACTATGTGCTTCAAGAATCCCAGCACAGCATAGTGAACCATCTGGCTGTGAGGTGGGAGTTCCAACCACTGCACTACTGGGGATGGTACCAACTTGTGCTTCACATAAAAGGTCCTGCAAACAACAGGAGTCTGTGCGAAGTCCATGGAAGAGATAAGTAGAGGAAGGTCAAATGAAGAAACTGATGACGCAGGTGGCTGTTATACTAGTAATTATGTAACTTTGTTTGGAGATTTCTAATCAACAATATCACCCATCAAAAAATTTAAAAGAGCATTAATATCAAGATTTTAAACATTATAAAGAATGAAAAAACAAACCTCAGTACTGAATTGGTGAAATTTTCTTTAAAATATTTGGGAGGACCAACTAATCAGTGGCTGATCAGACACCTCTGGGAAAGATATTTTGTCAGGTCTGTATGGGGGAAGCATCTTGAACAAAACAAGCCAAACTAGAAATACCAGGCATTTAGTGTGGTTTTACTAAGACTGTCCCTGCTGGGAGCACTTAGTTACACACAGTGCACCATTCTGTCATGTAAACAATGCTGTATTAAACACAGCTAGCTCTGAGTGCACTGATCTTTACACACAGGCATGCTTACCTATGCAGGTCGAGCTCCAGGTAGGGGAAGATGAGTTTCTCCTTAATGAGCTCCCAGATGACCCGAGTCATTTCATCTCCCTGCATCTCCACAACAGAGCCAGCCTTGATCTTTGGAGACATCTGTCACAAAGGAACAACAGTGAAGAGAGCGATTACTGAAAAAATAAATGCGCTGCTTTTACACTTGTTATGATTATTTAAGACTGAAGCATCTTTCAAAGTGATGATGCTGATACCCAAGGCAGAAAAAAAAGCGCTTTGCCGTGAATGAATGGATTCATTCACAACATGCGCTACAGAGCAGTGACTCAGCGTTTAATTTGCTCCTTAATAATCCTCTTAAATGATAAGACTGTCAAAGTGAGCCAAAAAAGCGTGAACAACCCCCCCCCCCCCCCCCCCCCAAAAAAAGGTCACCTTATTATTATTGTGATAAGTTCGGTTGACAGTTAATGTCTGCATTAATACGCCCCTTATTGGTGATGTTTCACAATACATGATTTCAAAACTGTGAAGCTTTCATTTTGTAATATCGCGTAAAGTTCTCTTGAAGGGAAGAGACCGTTGAGTCGGTTCATGCGAGGACCGCAGAGTTTTACAGGCAGCGCATCTGACGATTAACAGCCTGAAACGTGAAACCAGGAAGAAGGATATCAAGGCCTGGGTGGCCACCGCTTTGCTCTAGCTCTGCACGATTTAATCTGAATGAACACCCGACACAGTGTAATTCAATCATTGCTATGCTAATACAGACACATATTTTAGTTCGACTTTATCGCCAATTTAATTTATTTATTTTTGACAGACGGCGGCTAATCCCTGCAGCAGAACAAGCAGCTGTGAAAACAGACGGAAGCCGAGCGCACCTTTCTTCCCCGCACGTCGCCTTTAACCGCTATTTAAGTCATCGTTAAAGACGCCTACCTTATTAGGTTTAAAAGTCCACGACACAGGTACCGACGAGGAGAGGGAGCCGAATGACGTTCTATCCAAGAAGGCTGGGTACCGGCTTCTTCCCCGCGGGCTTACTGACAATGTTCTTGGCCAATCAGAGAAGAGCAGAAACGTTTACCGCCAATCAGATAAGCCCACACAGGAGGTGGGTGGGTCTCAAAACAGTGCTTACCGATCGGATCGGGGTTTCCACGCCCACCGAGAAACTTGTTTTATGCATAGACCGATTTGAAGTGATCCACAGTGGGTGATACGTGACAGTTTACATGGCAAGGTGGTGCTGGAGGCCAGTATAATTCTACAGTTGGAAAGGATCTTAGTAAAACTGATAAATTACAAATTAAAAAATGGCTGGTCACAGTTCTTTTCTTTTCTTTTTTAATAAATTGATCATAAATAAATTCACAACATAGATTATGTCAGAGCCCATTTTTTAAGGCGTATATTTTAATATTTTTTAAAATTATTTTTCACTGTTCAAAAGAGCATTATGTATAGAATAATATGCATCATAAATCACAAATGAATTTGTATAAAGTTTTCTGAAAAAACAAAACAAAACATAGATTGGATGAATAAAACTTTGGATAAATAAAAAAAAAAATGCTGGTGAAATAAAGTCAAGAAAGTTCCCGTTCTCCACATGCAGCTACTGATTTTACTTTTCTAATTGCCTAATACTCTTCATTAGTGTACTGTGTTCTTCTCCTGCTTTTCAGACTTAATTCACTAGTGTGGAGTTCTTCTTTTCCCTAACTGTCACAACCTATAGCCATGACAAAGACAGAGGAGTGAGATGAAGGGGCATTAAGTGGTAATATAGGTAGCAACAACCATGACATTAAAAAAACAATGAGATAACTATGGTGTATGGAAGTCATCAGTACTCAGTGCAAGAGTATACACAGTTTATGGTAAAAGTATCTACATGGCAGGAATGGAAAGTGTCGTCCTGGAAATTTGGTTGAGGAGCAGCTGCTCACACAAGCACACACACTTCCTGCCTCTGCTCACAGGGCAGTAGACTGTAGTTCTACTGCCCTTTAATAGTGTCTGAAATGTGGCTGTTTATGGAGTTTGTGACAGTGTTTGTGACAGTGTTAGCATTTGTCAGGAAGTGTTGTCTGGTTTGTTATATTTATCTTCTGATGTGTTGGCATCTGAATTAGCTAAAAGGCTCGACAGCACAGCTTCTGTAAGCTTCTTATTAACAGAGAAGAGGCAAAGCCACGATCAAACAGCGTTAAAACCAGATGTAGAATTATTAACTTTATAAAGTACGACAACCTATGAAATATCAACATGGATTGTTTTCCTCTCACTTGTTGAAATATATATCTTCATTTTAAATTTCACACCATCGAGACATTTAAAAAAAGCTGGGACAGAGGAATGTTGACAGTTTGGGATTTGAGGAGCTCAGCTGCTGTTGCTTTAAATGTAGAACGTCTCATCACTCTTTCTTGATACAGAATTTCAGCTGCTCAGCAGTTTCCTTTTGGTGAAAGGCACAGACTACACAGAGAGACCAATTTAGCACCTGGTCTATTATTAACATGCTACTGGAATACATGCAGAATGGGATTTGGCATTGTGTTGCTGAAATAAGCAAGATCTTCCCTAAAAAACAAACAAACAAACAAACAAAAAAACACATGGAAGGCAGTATGTGTATCATAATGAACTCAGAACTGATGGACCCACACACATGATTATATCACCAATTTTACAGTATTAAATATTTCCTTCAGTTATTTATTTTTTTATAGTTTCAATTTATCCTCACAGTCTTCCACAGAATTATGAACCCCTTCCCATATTTCTTTCCTCAAAGACTCCCCCTCCATGAGATGCTCTTTTTTTTTTAATACCTAAACATAAAAAAAAGAAAAAAAAAAGATGTCGCTGGTTATCAGATAGTCCATCTTGGGCTTTTGTCATTTCACAGTCCTCCTGCCTGTAGCCTGGAAAATCAAAATCACTATGTTATCTTGAAGAATGTCTCAAATCCTAAAATGCATCAGGAGGACAAGGGAGAGAGGAGGCTCATGAGAGGAGCTCTAATTCAGAAAGCACAGGTGTGTCCTTAGTGTTTTTTTCCATGTGGCCCACAGATGGAATATACAAACCATGGTGGGAGAAGGGCTCTGCAAATCAGTATTCCTTTGAAAACGATCAACTCCATTATAAATGTGCTGTCCTTAAATCAATTCAATTCAATTCAATTTAATTCAATTCAATTCAATTTAATTCAATTCAATTCAATTCAATTCAATTCAATTCAATTCAATTCAATTCAATTCAATTCAATTCAATTCAATTCAGTTTTATTTCTATAGCACCAAATCACAACAGTCTTATAATTACAGAGAAAACCTCAACAATCAGACAACCCCCCTATGAGCAGCACTTGGCACCAGTGGGAAGGAAAAACTCCCTTTTAACAGGAAGAAACCACCAGGCTCAGGGAGAGTCATCTGCCACAACTGGTTGGGGGTGAGGGGAGGGAGACTGTTTGTGATTGTGATTAAAAAAAAAAGTTATGTCTTATCACACTGTGCAATGTTGTGAATTTGATTAAAAGTAGCCATATAAACATAAATGTCATAAACACTGTACCATGTAAGATAATAAAAAACAGACACAGGCTACGACAAAACAAGTTTTGACTCTGAAATGATGATGTCTCATTTTATTGAACGCCCGCCGCCTCGACTCCTCTCTCCTCGTGTGGCTACCTTACTGCCTCCTCTTGTTTCTCTGGTGGGAGGGACAAAGACACAGTTTGTGTCCCTGTATAAGAGCCACAGGAATACAGTAACATGTCTTTGGCATTCCTTTCATTCACAGTTTTAGCTTGGTCATATCCTCATGCTTCATCCTTCTGTGTTGCATTTTCTATTGCATGTTCCTGTGTTTTATACATTATTAAACTTTATCAATTAAATCCATGCTCTACTGAGCAAGCAAAAAAAAAGGTAATTAATGCTAATGATCAGGCTACTGACCTCCACCTACTGCATCCTGTGCACTGTGTATTTAACCTGTCGCCTCCAAGTGCCCATTATAGCAACACAGACAGCAAGCTAGACAGGGCAGCTTCCTTGTGCCTAGTATATGATCAATCAGGACAATACTGCCTGGCATGTTTTCTAGGTGTCATAATGTAATTTACTAAATGCAGGTATATTTAGGAATAATTTACTCAAGGAGATATTGCCAGGGAGAATAACAATAAACTGATTTTGATTTGGTAGTGTCATGAATCTTGGCTGAACCCATATATGGACAGCAGACAGTTATAAGTTTAAAAATCTTTATTTGATCCAGTTGATTGAAGGGATGGGTGTGGCCGAAGCACAGAGAAGAGAGAAAACGGGCGACCAAACAAATAAGCAGCCGGCATCTTTGGCTTGTGGATGGTGAACCTGCAGAGTTCCTGACAGCATGGTGAGAAGGTAGTTAAACTCTGACAGAAAGACTGACAGGTAAACAAACTTTCAGACTAACTAGACAATAATAGGCAAGAACAAGGTGTATCAACAAACCATGAAGTTTGTGCTTGGCTTTTGTGGCAGAGTTGATTGCTAGATGACTGCCATGTAGGTTGATTACTGATTACTCAGTGCAGAGAGAGAGAAAGAGAGAGCAGAGAGAAAAGAGTGAGAGCAGAGAAGTCCAAATCAAAAATGTGCCAGGCACGCCTCAATCACAAGAATGCGGAAAACAACAACAGCAACATTCACAGAAAAGGCACACATAACATCTTTGGTTCCATCTTCATGGGAAACCATTAAACCCACGGTTGATTAATATTGCACAATGAGTCTCTGATAGTTTTTGAATGGGGAGTTGTAGCGACATCTGTCCTACATAGTACACTGTCAGCTTGTCATTTTCAAAAAGTAAATTATTACCCTTATGTTGCAAATCATATTTAATAGAGGGTATGTTGTAACAGTGAGCAAGGACCAATAAACGTTCAATCCTGAAATAAACTAAAAGCATGAAATACTGTAGTGTCTAGGAAACACCCATCCATCCTTTTCCTCTTGTGTGGGTAGTGGGGACAGCGGTCTGAGCAGAGAAGCCCAGGCCTCTGCCTCCCATGACACCTCCTCCAGCTCTTCTGGGAGAACACTTAGGCATTCCCAAAGCACCTCAAGTGACTCCATTCGATGAGCAGGAAACATGTCTAAGATTAAAACTTTAAGTGTTTAAGAAAACTGCTTTAAATGTTGCTGTGCCTGCTCATCCTGTTTGAAATGCCCCTTTAGGTTACCAGTCTGCTATTTTTCCAGCTTTTCACAATTGCTTTTTCAAACAGTTCCATCACTTCATCAGCAGCATTTTTTTTTTGATTTGCTGCAGATAAGAGTAAATGAGATCTACAAACTCTGAAATCTGTTTAAGGTAACACTGTGTTTTCCTTCTTTAAGGTAGTGTGTATTGAATATTCCATAGTCTTATTATTTTCGGCTGATCATGATCTGAAGATACTGTGGGCACAGATAAAACTGTCTTGGTGTGTTACTGAGACACCAGAAGTTTTGTGAATCTAATTTAAAAATTGGGCTAATTTTTAGAGATTTGATGGTAAAATTTTTCACAAAATATGTCTGAGGATGTCTGTTCAGAAGATTGACTGATTCAACAAAAGGATTTAGGACACTGAGAATTTGATTTCAGGGAATGAAATTGGTATGGAAATTGGTATGGTGTGGGAACAGAAACGGATACAGTTAACTTCCGCTGTTCGACCAGGAGATGGCGGGAGCTGACTTTGCTACAAGATCTGAGCTTCTTTTCGCTCTATTCAACAGCACGCAGCCATGCGGTCCTGAGGAGACCCAAAAGCAAGCAGAACAGTCAATCACCCAGCTTCCTATATTTGAAAGCCCCTTTATGAAATCCCACAGCCCAAAATACAATTTACAGCTCTTTCTATATTAATTTATAACTTTAGAAACTGGATTAAAGACACTGTAGCACAAAGGTTTCCTTTTGTGTGATCTAGCCTCCAGAATTTACACAGCCTCCACTGGGCTTCCTTCCTGCTAACAGCAAATGAATGAATCTCTCCATCACCATCCCCCACCCAACAGGTAGTTGCGTTTAATTGGATTTTACAGATCATTTCAAAGATAAGGGCTACCGGCTTCCAAACCCGCATCTCTTTGCTATCTCCCACCTCCACTTTGAAACAGGACCACAGCTTGGCAAGGACCTGAAAGGCGTCATGTGACTGCATCTGCTCTGAGTTGTGGCAAGATAACAACGCAGAGAGAGAGAGAGAGAGAGAGAGAGAGAGAGAGAGAGAGAGAGAGAGAGAGAGAGGGAGAGTTGAGGAGGAGCTTGCAGCCATAAGATTAAGTCTGCGCACCATCAGCACCAAAACTTGCATCCATCCACGTCTCATTCCAGCGCGCGCACACTGGCGTTTTCCTTTGTGTGTTTGATTTTCTTTTTCATCCCCGTTGGAAGGTGCACAGGTGCATCCCACGGCTAGTACTCGCTCTCTGCTGAGTTGATTATGGTCACAACCCCCGCGGTGCCAAGGTGGAGCCACCGCGCGTATCTCGAATCGGTGCGCTTCTCCAGGGGCTGGGATGCGCACCGGGCACCTCTCGCTTCCTGCCGAGTTTCGGGTCTGAGCAGGAGTCAAGCGCTGCCCCAGGGCGCAGAGGCAGGAGGAGTCAGTCTTCTCGGAGCAGGATGCCAGTAATGAGAGGGCTACTGGCCCCGCAAAACACCTTCCTGGACACCATAGCCACCCGCTTCGATGGCACCCGTGAGTAATGAACGAGAGCTCTTTGACGAGCTCATTGTCTTGTGGCTACTACACAGTTAAACTGTTTTCCCCCTAAAACTATAAACCACTTGATAGAAAATGACGGAGTAACATCAACCTTATATGCGATTTATATGCATTTAGGAATGCTCTCAAAGATGCAACTTGGAAAGTTTTAAAAACATGTACCTCCCTCTCTCCACATAAACAGAACTGATCACTCTGATGTATCCATCTCTCCATAAATGTTTTCTTAGAGCCGCACTTGCACAATGGACAATTTGCGTGATGGCTTGAAGTTTTTTTTTATGAAGAGGCAATGTTTTAGTCTTATGTTCTGTGTTTCTAGGAAAGTCATTTCTAGTAGAGGCATGCAAATGAATGAATTAAGAGCGTATTTCCTGTTGTAGTTTTTTTTTTTTTCCCTATCGTGGCCACTGTGTCCATGCTTAACTCTGTATTATCTGTATGTTTTAGTGATCCAGTTTCAGCATAAAGGTTCCCCAGAGCTTTTGTACTTCACGCCCAGGATGAGCTCACAGGAATCCTGCCTTACTCTGATCTCTGTCACAACACTCAGTCTATTCAAGCAAAGATGCTGGAGAGAGAGGAGGCAGGATGCACAGACCATGTTTTTTCTGTATTTGGCAAGGGTGTCTTGTGAACAGATGCAATGAGCAGCCCGTGTGTGTTTGGGCCCATGCTGGGTAGGTAGGCGGGTGAGAGATTATATCGTGTTTGGGGTGTTCATTTCTCCCTTTTTTTTTTTGCATTGCTTATTCAGGGTGATTGGAGTTTATGTGAGACTGTGAGTGGTGGCGAGCCAGTGACTTCAATAAACCGGTTATGTGTGACAGCAGGATAGAAAAGATTATGGGACCAGGCAGGGAGCAAGACATTCACAGGCAGATCCTGAGCTCTCTCTCAAGATTTTCCCAACTCCTCTCCTCTCCTCTCCTCTCCTCTCCTCTCCTCTCCTCTCCTCTCCTCTCCTCTCCTCTCCTCTCCTCTCCTCTCCTCTCCTCTCCTCTCCTCTCCTCTCCTCTCCTCTCCTCTCCTCTCCTCTCCTCTCCTCTCCTCTCCTCTCCTCTCCTCTCCTCTCCTGTTTGGACATTTAAAAGCTTTCACTTTAAAAGGCAAAGTGACTTGTTAGTGTTTTTGCCTCGTGAGGCAATAGAAGAAAGGCTACAAAGTCTCCCAACACTGTATCCATGTAGCTCCGGATTATTCATAAGAAATACTTAAAGCACACACAGGTCACACGTTTGGTGACACAGAAATTTAAGGGATCCCACCCACGCCCTCATCGTCTAAAAAAGAAATGGTCTGAGTGTAACTATTTCCCTGTGAGTGGCTAAAACACAGGCCTTCCACTTTCCGAGGTGCTGATAATTACACGTTTCCAGCTGTACTCGTGCAGTCATTGTAATTAACACGAATGGATGTCAAGAATTCATTGTGGCCTTTCTGCCTGTCAGCAGAGGAGGAAGAGGAGGTGGAGGGTGAAACGGGAGGTTGTGTGTGTGTGTGTGTGTGTGTGTGTGTGTGTGTGTGTGTGTGTGTGTGTGTGGAGGGGGGGACAGCAGGATGGGAGAGTGTTGGTAGCTACTCTGGTGTAAAGAGGGAGACATTTCAGTGTCTAAATATAAATTCATTTGGGTTCTGGCTGTGACAAAGGTGCAGATATGTGTTTTTTAAATGGTGTGACATTAGCTCCTCATTAAAACAGACACTCTGGTGCGAATGGGAGAAGGCCAACTAAGCGTCTCTCTGTGGAGGTGATGGAAGCTTTGTGTCTGAGTGAATACTGGTGTGTTTATGTATTTCTGTGAAAAGCCATTTTGTTGCGAGGTGAATAATATGGCAATAACAATTACTTGTGAATGCCGTTCATCTCTGCTAGAGTGATCTCTGAAAGCACTTCATTTTCGGTTTTTGAAGATTATTTGTTTTGTGTGGCTTCACCACCGTTTCAGGGGACTCGGTGAGGAATCTGGCTACGCTGCTAATGCACTTCCAATAGCCTCTTCAGTTCAGAGCAGAAAAGGCTGATTTCAAAACATGCCACCATTGAACGCAGCTCACAACACTATACTCCCAACTGTACATCTGTGACTCATGTCCAAAGGGATGTAACAACACTTTCTGCTCCTGTCTGATTTGAACACAACCCCTAGAGAGAATGGAGAGAGTACACTTTCAGTCCTAGCTGGCTTGATTGATGGTACAAAAACTGTTTGATAAAAAAGACCAGAACAATAAGAATTGTTACCACAATTTTAAAATCTAGACAACTGGAACAATTTTAATGTATTGTAAGATGAGATTGGGCATAACAAGGGCTGATTTACTTCCAGAGAGGGCACTGGGCAAAGATTTATTGTTGGAATCTTTGAATTAGTAGATGGGGGATGTTTCATTGTTAATAACCATACAATTTTGCAGGTAATCAGCTTATTTAGACCCAGATGGTATGGAGAACCCTTCTTTTTTGGACGCCTTGGAGTCTGGCCAATTACTTGCTTTGACTTGGTTGAAAGAAATGTATTGATTGCAGATCATTATACCATGGCTGATACCTGACTGCTTAGACCAGAACTTCAATCATTTCATTGACTGGGCTCTTCTTCATTGTCAGTACAGAGTTTGCATACTTTACAGTGGGAAGAAGACCAAATCAATAAAAGCAATGACCACAGTTTTAAACTCTCTAGACTCAAATGAAATAATTTTAGTGTAACATTATATATGACACAACCAGTGCTGGATTTACTTCCTGGGGGGAACTTGGGCAAACATTTGTTTTTGGGCCCCAATTCACCCCCTCAATAATTTCAGCAATCTAAAGCTGACAATTTGGAAAGAAATTGCAATTTAAATTTCAACATTTTTCTTGTTTAAATTTTTTTTTTTTTCTTTTTAAAAGAAAGCTAAAAAAAAAAAATGAGTTGAAGGCCCAAATCAAATTGTTCAGTGCATTCCTTCCTGAAACATTTTATTTGTTAGCACCACATGCTTCATCATAGTTTAAAACAGCAAGGATTTGTATCCTCTGTGTCATTTTTGTGCATCTGACACTAAAGATATGCTGCTGATGCTCTCATCTAGTGGCAGGAGATAAGGAAGTGCAAACAATTAAGGAGACTGATTCCATCTAAGATCATGTAAGAACAGACATGATCTCACACACACACACACACATATATAAATCCATGCACACACACATATGGGCTTGAAGTGCTGCATCCCACTGCAGACATCAAAGCTTCTGAATCATACACTTGGAGGAAGGTTATTATTTATAGACCACTCTCGCGGTGAATAGCCAACACCTCACAAACAGCATGACAAAAAGAACATGCACAGTCACACTTGTGCATGTTTTAACCCCTTAACTGGCAGCAAAAAAATCACCTGACAAAAACTACATAACACCCTCTGGTTATTATTGGCTCTGAACAACCCATTTCATAGCCTATTAACTGGCTGCGTCTGGTCCGCCGGCCGAATGAAGTGCATTTATATGGCAGGCTAGACCCGCCCATTTTGACTGACACCTCATTCGGCCAATCATGTTAAGAAATGGGTTTCCCAGAGCCAATAATACTCAGAGGGCGTCACGTAGCTTTGTCAGGTGATTTGGTGCAGCCAGTTACATGATTGGCCGAATGACGTGTCAATAAAAATGGGAGGGTCTAGCCTGCCATATAAAAGGGACTACAAACGGCCCGTCACCGGGCCCTTGCCAGTTAAGGGGCTACACATGTTTGTCACATGACCAGTGATTTAATGTTTCTTTTCATTTTGTTATCTGTGGATTCGTGCAGGGTTCTCGTTGAGAGCATTATTTTGAATTTATCAATATGGAGAAATGATTCTGGAGGAAAGTGGAAAGCGGGAGCATGGGAGGAATTATTCCTCAGCATAAACCTTGTGTTTGGTTCAATCAATGTTGATTTGCTGCTGTGCTCTTTAGAAAGGATAGCAGCTGTGTGGGACTGAGTCAATTGGTCCTATTAATTGAGTGGGTCTTGGCTTGGTCTTAATCAGGTTAAGGCAAGAGCCCTGCTCATCACATGGACTGCCTGGTCCAGCACTCTGCATAAACTGCCAGCAGCCATGCTAACACCTTCTCCTTTTCTCATGCTTCATTCAAAAAGCCAAAAGGACATTAAGGCACAAAGAAGGACCAACAAACTGATTCCTGGTGTATTAGTGAATCTCATTATCATACTGTCAAGAAGGGAATTTGCTATATTATTGAAAACAAGCAACAAAAGGACTTACTTCACTCAAACTTCAGCACTGGTTTGAAACTTCTGCACCCAGCTGCAGAAGTTTGAAATCAATAAAAGTGTCATTTAGGTTTCTGTACAAAGTTCCTTGTATGTTATTTCAGTATTGAAGATGGAGTGTGGCACTATTTTATCATTTTAAACATATTTTACATCCAGCTTTTGCACACACACTCTCTTTATACCAAAGCCTGTTTGCTCCAGCCACACAGAAATGGGGTGTATTATGCTTTCTTACTCTAACAGCTGAGATAAGTGTCAAATTATCTTCCAGTCCTCTTTTCCCCACCCATCACCCCTCCCTCCTGTTTCCCCTCCTTCATTAGTTGCCTCCCACCTTCCCGTCTTGTTTTTCACATCATTTATTTGAAAGCAGGTCTATGCGCATATGTGTAAGTGAGAAATCAAGCACACATTGCTCAAAGCTGCAGGAAAACTTGTCACCACTTCCTTGTGCCTGGGTTTGTGTATCTGTGTGCCCGTGTATGTTTGACAGCAGAGATTAATGGTGAAGCACGGTCGTGTCTTGTGTGTATTTCCCCTGTGGCTCTTTGTGCTTAACTCCCCCCACTGCTGGCCTTTTGTCAGGCAGGAACAGATGTAATGATAGGCCTAATAATGACTAGCCTAGGCGCTGTCACTTTATGGTATTAGCAAGCTGCACTCATTATATTCTATGCCAAATAAAAAGACTGAAAATCTACATCAATGCTGCAAGCTCTATAAGGAAGGGTTTAGGCACAGCAGTAATTTGAGCTAAAGGGGATGGAGACATGGCTCTCAATGATAATTGGAACATGCTAATTCCATCCATCCATCCATCCATCCATCCATCCATCATTTTCTTCTGCTTATCCCTTTCAGGGTCACAGGTGGGATGGGCTCCACCCCCCCTCCTGCAAGAGTGAGAGGCAGGGTACACCCTTGACAGGTTGCCAGCCTGTCGCAGGGCCTAAAATTTCATATTTCTGATATTGTGCTTGCTATTTTGTAGGCATAGGTTAGCTTACCCTTAATGGTCACCATCTTGGGTACATAGCTAAAGAAAAACACACACCAAATTTCAACCAGTACGACCTCGCTAACTACCTATAGTTGCTATAGCTGTTAGCTTGCTAACAACAAAAGATATTTGCCAAGCATGAATGTCATGTGTTGTACTTTGCTTTAAATGTTTACCTTCAAAGTAAACATTGTGCCTTACCACTGAAACTGAGACATTTCAGAAGGCGCAACTTTTACATTGAAGTTTAACGCTCTCTGTTCCCACTGTGTACTGTACTCTTCACACTTTCACTACCTCTTAGCAAACAGTCTGGTGCAACCAAAGCAATTGCACAGAGGTTTTTCAGTGCAGCAACTTTGTGACCAATTTCACATAGCAACAGCAAGCAACCTCCTGCAACCATTCAACAACCGTTTAGGGGAAACTCACGTTTCCTAGTGACTGGTGGCTATCGGCAGTTACTGACTGGTCTCTAGGCCTGTGTGGCTGAGGCTTTAGCAATTAGTTTCACAGTGGCTGCCAGCAACCTCCAGAAACTAGTTGTTCCCTAGTTATTGCTGGCTGCCAGTCAGTCACCTCGAGCCTTAGCAAACTAACATTTAGTCTAAATTTCAGCTATGTGTTCACATCAGTAAGTAGATCTGGCTGAATTCTCTGACTCTGGTTCTTGCAGAGGTCTCTTCCTTTTAAAAGGGAGTTCTTCCTCCCTGCTGTTGTCAAGAGTTTAGTTATAGGGGATGATTATAATATTGTTGGAATTTTCTAACTAGGATAGCTCTTTATCCTCTCAAGGATATTCGAGTGTGCGTGGGAGTTTGCCCAACTAGTCTACATGTGTTTTGTGGACTTGGAGAAGGCATTCGACTGTGTCCCTCGGTATCCTTTGGGAGGTCCTGCGGGAGTATGGGGTGTCTGGCCCGTTGTTGCGGGCCATTCAGTTTCTGTACAACCGCAGTGAGAGCTTGGTCTGTATAGCCGGTAATAAGTCGGATTCGTTTCCTGTGGGTGTTGGACTCCGTCAGGGCTGCCCTTTGTCACCGATTCTATTCATAATTTTTATGGACAGAATTTCTAGGCGTAGCCAGGTGGCGGAAGGCTTCTTCATTGGTGGCCTCAGAGTTTCATCTCTGCTTTTTGCAGATGATGCAGTCCTGTTGGCTTCATCAGGGGGCGGCCTCCAGCTCGCAGTGGAACAGTTCGCAGCCGAGTGTGAAGCGGCAGGCATGAGAATCAGCACCTCTAAGTCTGAGGCCATGGTCCTCAGCCGGAAAAGGGTGGAGTGCCCTCTCCGGCTCAGGAACGAGTTCTTGCCCCAAGTGGAGGAGTTCAAGTATCTCGGGGTCTTGTTCACGAGTGACGGGAGAAGGGAGCGGGAGATTGACAGATGGATCGGGGCTGCTTCTGCAGTGATGCAGACGCTGCACCGGTCTGTCGTGGTGAAGAGACAGACCGAAGAGACAGAGCTTTGCTTAGTGTAAAAGCAAAGCTCTCGATTTACCGGTCGATCTACGTTCCTACCCTCACCTATGGTCACGAGCTTTGGGTAGTTACCGAAAGAATAAGATCGCGAATACAAGCGGCAGAAATGAGTTTCCTTCGAAGGGTGGCTGGCCTTTCCCTTAGAGATAAGGTGAGGAGTGCGGCCATCTGGGAGGGGCTCAGAGTAGAGCCGCTGCTCCTCCACATCGAAAGGAGCCAGTTGAGGGCTGATTAGAATGCCTCCTGGCCGCCTCTTGGGTGAGGTGTTCCGGGCATGTCCCACTGGGAGGAGGCCCCGTGGTAGACCCAGGACACGCTGGGGAGATTATATCTCTCGGCTGGCCTGGGAACGCCTTGGGGTCCCTCCGGATGAGCTGGAGGAGGTGGCTGGGGAGAGGGAAGCCTGGGCTTCTCTGCTTAGGCTCCTGCCCCCGCGACCCGGTCCCGGATAAGCGGAAGAGAATGGATGGATGGATGGATGGATGGATGGATGGATGGATGGATTTTCTAACTAATATATGGTGTTCACAGCAAGAAAGGCGAGCAGTGATTGTCTAGGGATATCTGAAAATAGACATCAGTTAAAACATACCAAAGTAAAGCAATCTCTCTCCTTTCATGCCCAACAGCTTTCTGTCATGAAGCTTCTTTCATGCCTGTTTACATACGTCCTTTAAATCACTGCCATCTTGTGGCAGTTGGCTATTATCTCTGGCAGAAGAATTAATGCGGATTGATAACAGAGCCACTAAAATCTGTACGGTGTGGGCGTTCTCATAGGGCGTGTCCATGTCCCGTTAACAAAGGCTGGAGCTTGTCAAGCTGAGAGGCCAGCAGCTTGCAGCTGGCTGTTTGTATTGTACATAAACCTCTGGTCTGACAGGAGACTGATGCAAGATTAGCATGCTCGGCAAGCTGCTGCTGGCTCTACTTTCACTGCTCTGAGATCAGTTACGAGCTACACATCCATGGAAACAGAACTAGCATTAGCAAGTAAACAAGCACTCTCATTCACACTCTCAGATAAGTTTGCTCTTACTAACAAACTTGACCAGCAAGTGTGATGGAAGAAAACTTTTAATAATTCTTTTAGCATGTTAGTAATGAAAGGTCTGATGATGGAGAGGGGAATCCCTGTCATGTCCGGTTTTATAGAACAGGCAAGTTGAACAGAGCTTTTTTAAATCAAGATGTAGGCATGTGTTTCTGAGCTGATTAAAAGCTGTTGTGGTCCTCACAGTTCAGACACTTCAAACATATGATTTTATAGAATATGATACATTAGTGAAAATTATAAGTAAAATATGAAGTGTTTAAAACAAGCTCAATCTCAAACATATACAGCAGTGATCCCTGTAACACTGATGTGGAATTTTTATTATTAGACTTTTATTATTGATATTTTATGTAGAATTTGCCAATAATACAGTTTTATGTGTAGTGAGGTATTTTGATAGTGTTTTCATAGTCCTCCACTCTTCATTGTCAGCTAACTGTTAATAGTTAGATAACTATAATAGCAAGAAATTTATAAAATTTATAATATTGTACAACCAGGGTTGAGTGTAGACATCTATTTTGGATTTTGGATCAAGTATTCATTTTTCAAAGTATTCACAAGAATGTTTTATACCCGGATATCAACATGTGTGAAAACGTTTTAAGTTGAATTCTTGATAAATGGCAGATTAAAATAACCAGAGATCATGGATCCAATGTAGGACTGCCATGACAGATAATGTGTTAATGTCTTATAATGCAGCAGGGGTGAGTGGAAAACAGTGGAGTGAGTGAGACAAATGGTAATCAACAGTGTGGCAAATGTTGTTTAACTGACAGCTGTAACATGCACATTTTCCTTTGGTTCAGTTACAAAATAGAAAAGTACTTTTTCATCTTCACCCCCTCTAAGTTACGTGATTTGGATCAACAACACAACTCCTTGTTCTTTAATGTAGTGTGATTGTGCTGTTGCTCATAATATGGATTTTGTTATTACCAATGAGGTAAAAAAAAAAAGAAAAAAAAAGTCAGAAAGACACAGGAAATGGGAACAAAATAGCCAGATATCAAAAGGAGGTAGATGAGGTATAAGCAAGAATGGGTGGGTAATAAAATGTGGCATGAGTACTGGCATGAGTAGTTGCAGATATGATCAAAATACAAAATTGGAAGAGAAAGGGGTCGGCATATTTGAGTTTAAGAAGATTATGAACTACTTAAAAAAAAATAAAGAGGAACACTGAAAACATCAAATCTCAGTGGGAAAAAAAAAACATGCAGGATATCTACACTGATTTCATTACTAACACATTACACTGTGTAATGTGTTAGTAATGAAAGGATTGAAAGTTATCAACCCACAGAGGCTTAATTCAAAGACACCCTGAAAAACAAAGTGAAAAAATTATGCAGCAGGATAGTCCATTTTGACAAAATTTTATTACAGCAACTCAAAATAGTCCTCAGTAGTTTGTATGGCTCCCACATGCTTGTATGCATGTGTGACAACATCTGGGCTCCTAATGAGACAACAGATGGAGTCCTGGGGCATCTCCTCCCAGATCTGGACCAGGGTATCACTGAACTCCTGGACAGTCTGAGGTGCAACCTGGCAGCATCAGATGGACTGAAACATGGTGTCCCAGAGGTGTTCTATTAGATTTATCAGGTTGAGTATGGGGGCCAGTCAATGGTATCAATTTCTTCATCCTCCAGGAACTGCCTGCATACTCTCGCTGCATGAGGCCAGGCTTTTGTGCACCAGGAGGAACCCAGGACCCACTGCACCAGCGTAGGGTCTGACAATGGGTCCAAGGATTTCATTGCGATACTTAATGGCAGTCAGGATGCCGTTGCCTACCCTGTAGAGGTCTGTGCGTCCCTCCATGTATATGCCTGCTCAGACTATCCCTGACCCGCCACCAAACTGGTCATGCTGAATGATGTTACAGACAGCATAATGTTCTCCACGGGTTCTCCAAAACCTTTCACATCAGTTACATGTGCTCACGGTGAACCTGCTCTCATCTGTGAAACACACAGGGCACCAGTGGTGAATGTGCCAATTTTAGTATTCTATGGCAAATGCCAGTCGGACTCCACGGTGAGCACAGGGCCCACTAGAGGATGTTGGGGCCTCAGGCCACCCTCATGAAGTCTGTTTCTGGTTGTTTGGTCAGAGATATTCACACCAGTGGTTGCTGGAGGTCATTTTGTAGCTCTGGCAGTGCTCATCCTGTTCCTCCTTGCAGATACCGGTCCTACTGATGAATAAAGGACTTTCTACGGCCCTGTCCAGCTCTCCTAGAGTATCTGTCTGTCTCCTGGAATCTCCTCCATGCTCTTGAGACTGCTGGGAGACACAGCAAACCTTCTGGCAATGGCACGTATTGATGTGCCATCCTGGAGGAGGTGGACTACCTGTGCAACCTCTGTAGGGTCTCATGTTACCAGTAGTTACACTGACCCTAGCCAAATGTAGAACTAGTGAAAAACAGTCAGAAACGATGAGGAGGGAAAACTGTCATTGGCCTTCACCTGTAAAACCATTCCTGCTTTGGGGGTTGTCTTATTATTGCCCCTCTAGTGCACCTGTTGTTAATTTCATTAACACCAAATCAGCTGAAACTGATCAACAACCCCCTTTGATAATTAACTGACCAGATCAATATCCCAGAAGTTTAACTGACTTGTTGCTAAACTCTGACTAAAAAGTGTTCCTTTCATTTTGCTGAGCAGTTTATGTCCCAAATAATAGCAACATTAGCGGAGAGGGCCATTCTTATTTCAGGGAGTGAAATAGTGCAGTTTTGTCAAAACCACTGATGTGTCTCATTTACGCAGTAGATGTGCTTTGACGGCAGCACATGATACACTGGGGTTTTGGCATCTGTCATAACTCTTTTTCAGCATGAAAGGTTACAGTCGTGTTAACAGAAACCACACTCATTTTCCTGGGTTTAGGAAATGGGTGGAAGGAAAAAGAAACTAAGTGTGGAAGTAAAGAATGAGCAGAGAAAAGTGAAATGAAGTTCAGCAGATAAACATATGCTGTTTTATTCTTATCTGCTGTCTGTGAGACTTTGAAAAATATGCCGGATGATTGACTAACGTGCAGAAAAAGGACAAAACAATAAGAACAACAAAAACATCCACATATGATACAAACCTGCAACCTGTACCACCCACACCCCTCCAGGATTCTAAGACATACTTTGTATAAAGTGGGATTGTTATCGCATGACCGATATTGCGGTGGCCAGCATGCCAACCTTGTGTTTGACAGCGGGACACAGGCAATGGCATTAGGTGACAATGAGAACGTGTTGGAGTTTCACAGAGCTTTACAATGCACAGCAAACTTTTGTGTTTCTCTTCTCTGTAGCCAGTGACCATGGCCATTGCTGCAGAGCCTCCTCTTTCTCTGCTGCTGATCCACTGATTCTGCAGCACACACTCAAATGCATGTCCATCTGCAGTCTACCTGATCCAATCTGTCTACCTGAGATTTAGAAACCCCCATTGCGCTGCCTGTATAAATAGCTATAGCTCACGCAGTCATAAAATGCCTGCATTATTAGTAATGTGGTGTGGAAGGAGAGGCAGAAATAATGAAAGTATCAATTAAGTTTGCTCTTGAGCTCATTTATAATGTTGAGAACTCTCAGTAAAGTAAGCACGTCTCCGTTGAGAGCTCATTTCATTATTTCTGAATTTAACAGTCTCCTTTTTGCACTCACGCTGCGCCTGCAGTCAGATTATGAAGTTGATAATCAATGATGAGAGAACTCGGCTCTCTCACTGAATTATGTTTTTAACAGATGGATCATTTGCACAGTTCAGACACCAGAAGGTCTCAGAGCTGGAATCATAGGACCTTCAGGTTGTTGTTTTTTTTCTTTTCTTAAAACTTTACGCTAAAATACACAAGTGCCTGCACTCTCTAAATCTCACTGTTACACACATGAGGTATCTGGCTGCAGTATGCTGTATTTTTAAAGGCTGTGGGTGAGTTGCAATCAATAGATACCCAAACAGTCATATATTATTTACAGCAGCCGTCTGTTTAAAATGATCGATATGGATACTTTCACCCTCCTGCCTCCCAAAACCAGAACAGTGTACTTAGGTAGCAGGTAAGTGCAGTAAGCACACAGTAATATGTGAAAGCAAACTATGCAGCAGTTAAAGAGGATTTCCATACATGGATAACCAGTATACAGACTGGTTATCTGTGTATGTAATGGGATACAGACAGTGCATTTCATAATATTGAACCCAGCATGTTTTACCAATTCAATTTCTTAGCCCTTCTAGACTCTGTTCAATAAGTCTTAGGAGATGTTCTATTAAAGCTGAAGACCCAGACAAGCTTGTAAAAGATAAATATAAAGATTTCCCTTCAAGGATAAAGCAATTCTTATAAATTAATTTGGTAGAAATGAGCTGAGATCAGGCATGTTTATCTACTGGGAGGTTGTAGTACTTTCACAAATGAAATGAACATTAAATTAAGACCATATGGAAGAAAGTTTCCAGGTTTTTCCTTTTCAAAATTTACATTTTTCCTCAGCAGTATGCAGCGACTCCACAATCTTTATTATAGTTATTGTACTTGTTGTCTTTACTGGCTTTTCCTTTTTTTTTTTTTTTTTTTCAAAGAAACCTTACACATTGGTTTGGTTTCAAATTAGGTCACACTTTATGATATTTGCTTATAAATGGCAAATTAATAGTTAATTAAGAATTAATTAATCTTAGTAAGTGGTTAGCCAGTTCAGGGTCACAGGGGGCATGAGCCTATTCCAGCTGCCATAGAATGAGAGATGCACCCTGGATAAGTTGCCTGTCTAACACAAAAAAACAGACAACAATTCACCATCACATTTTCACCTTTACCCAGTTTAGAAATAATGAATTAAACTAACATGCATGTCTCTGGACTGCGGGAGAGCAGAAAATACAGCTTTAATGCTGGAGACTCTTCCAAGCAGAATAAAAAACAAAGCAGGACTGGAACTGGGAGTCGGACTAGGAACCGGAGCAGAACGCAGCACTGTGTATGAGGGAGGATGTGACGAGGATCTGAGGAAACTGAGAGCTTAAATACACACAGATGACAAGGAAAGGGAAAACAGGTGGGACACACACACACACACACACACACACACACACACACACACACACACACACACACACACACACACACACACACACACACACACACACACACACACACACACAGCTGAAACTAACCACAGTAGACAAGACCTAGGAAGCAAATCCAAACACCATGAACAAGAGACAAGTGGTTGACAAAATAAAACAGGAAGTAGTTAAAACATGAAAACACCTACACTGAGGAAGACTTAACAACTGGACATGGGAAACACAGGGAGAACAAATCAGGGCTAACGAGACTAGGGAAGTGAAACTCAAGACAAAGCACACGAGACTGGAGACTAACACTGAGACACAGACTTAAACATCCAAACTGTCATAACTAAACAGGAAAAATCAGGCAACCCTGGAGACAGAACTCGGACACAAGACAAACATGGGGTCCAGAATGGGGAAACAGGAAGGGATTACAAATGAGAACTAAAAAACCTAACATGCTCCATAACAGCAGAGGAATACAAGGATCAGAAAAACTCGTAAGCACAAGGAAACACAAACCTTATAACCAGAACTAGGAACACAAACCCCATCACAAAACCCAAAAAGAATCATTCAAACCCAAGCTTGCTGTAACATGAGAGTGAAAACCACTTAATTCATATTTACCAATCACAGTAACGTTATAATTTCTGTTCATGCCAATAATGTAATAATTTTAGGAATTATTGTTTTATGTACAGAACAGTGGTGCAGTGGTTAGCATTGCTGCCTCACAGGAAGAAGGTCCTGAGTTTGAATCCACCCTCTGTGTGGAATTTGCATGTTCTCCCCATGTCTGCGTGGGTTCTCTCTGGGTACTCCAGCTTCCTCCCACAGTCCAGAGACATGCAGTTAGTGGGGTTAGGTTAATTGGTCACTCTAAATTGCCCATAGGTGTGAATGTGAGTGTGAATGGTTTTCTGTCTCTCTCTGTGTTGGCCCTGTGACAGGCTGGCGACCTGTACAGGGCGTACCCTGCCTCTCTATGTCAGCTGAGCTGAGCTGAGCAACCTTGAATTGGACAAGCAGAAGAAGATGAATGGCTGTTTTATGTACACTACTAAAAAAAATTAATCTCATATTGATCTTGATGAACTATTCAAAGCGTGAAATCTGTACTGACATACATACTGTAAGAGCAGTCAGTGAAAAGCAGAATCATCGATCAGAAATCAAAGCTTAAAAAATTTCCCCTTAAATCTTTGAGCAGTTTATTTAATCAAAGCTGATAAGAGACAATAACAATTACTTTCTGATGATACTGGTACATGTAACATCATATATATTATGTATTTGTTAAGGATTATCAAATGCTATTGTGGTTTTGTGATAAAGGTCTCATTACTTATCAGTCAGTCTGTCCTCATGGTGTGAAATACTGTGAAATACTGTTGCTTAGTCAAAGCATCACAGAGGTACAAGGTGCCCTTTAGTGCTGGTCCTGTGACACGTGTCATATTTTTTTCTAAACCAAACAAATAGTTCCACCTGATGCTCATTGAAAGATGTGACTCAGAATCCACACTGATGACAAGTTTATCGACTTTGTTCTTTCTCTCTCTTTTTTTTAGCGTGTAAACACTGCCTGCTTGTCTTTGTTGCCTTATTGTTCAGCGCCAATGGCAACATATAGATCACATTTTCAGATGACTGGCACATTTATCAGTGATCAAAACACAATGCAACATTTCTGCTGCCAATGAAAAAAAAGGCCCTTTATGAATGGGCTTACTGTCCAGTCAGAGCTGCGGGGCCGCTCGAAATGAAGCAGAGGAAAGAAGTGTTGAAATGTCAGGTTGAACTCTGTCGTGTTTCCTACTCACTGAATCCTTCAGGTTTGTGTGCGGTTTCTTCTTACAGACTAGCAGACCTGCTTTAGCTTTTTAGTTTTGGATTGTGAAAAGCATAACACTGTTGAGCTGCAGCGAGGTAGAGAACACACACCGTGGCCAGGTGAACTGAATGTCAGACTGGCTAAGGGAGAACAATGCGTAGAAAGCACAGACAGGTAGAGAAACAGAGCTAGAAATAGACAACAAGCCAGGTGGTCAGTGAGGATGTCACCATGTGCGTAAGAAATGAGGGAAGCAAAAAAAGGTGAGTGCGCAGGAGGAGAAGGACAGAGTCTGCGACTGTAATGGCAGTAAATGAAAGTGATGAAGCCAAAGCGACAGGGGGTACAATTGACTGCTTTGAAGTAATGTGTTCCATTAGGAAACAGATGAATCCGAGCTCTGGCTTTATTAGACTCCGGACTTACCAAAGGGCCAGATAGAGCAGCTGTTACATCGTCTTCAGGATGTTTTCTAGCAAATGTTCTTTTCAGTATTGCCTTGTTTAAGCGAGTGTCATCTCAATTATGTGTTGTCCTGAACTAATTATTTGCAGCGGTGCACTCTTTCCACAAGGTGACATTTATATTATGCTACTTTACATAGTTGAGCAGTGTATTGCTGTTCGTTCTCTGATTTTGTAAGAACTATTAAGTGTTTCCAGGCTGTCAGATGTGTAGACATAAGAGAAGACAAATTACACATTATTAGCCGTGCCAAGGAGGAGGTTACGTGGTTGGTTCACGTTGTCTGTTAGCAGGATTACAGCTAGAACACTTTTCATCCTTTTTTAAGCACTTTGTATGTGAGAACTTTGCTTTTCTACACGGCTGGCTGACGCACCAACAACAGCACAAGCAACAGCAGCCAAAAGACCCGTTATGCCACGTATTTTTTTGTACTGTTCCCATTTGACAACAGATGCTCGCTGCAGGTGGACAGGCAGTCCGTAGATGCTCACAGACTGCAAATGCGCTACCACCGCTGAACCATAATTTTCCCAAAAATGCAAAACCATAGCCCACACCGTAGCTCAAACCTAAGTCTGACAATAAAACCCAATCTGAACGTTCAAAAACATTTTTCAAGGAGTATGATCAAAATGAGATTTTTACAAGGTTCATCAGTCTGATGGTCTGAAACTCAGTTCTCACAAAACTCTGGAATTTTTGTGATCTGGCTCTCACAAAGATAACTGGGAATATTTTTTTATTTATTGTCTCTGGTTTCCCGTATTAACGACTTCAGTCACTCATGTTTGGATGAGCAGTTCTCGAGAAAATGGCAGCCCACAATGTGCCTGCTCTGCAGAGCCACAACACAGTATCTGTATCAGTGAGTATATCCTTATAGCTGTCCTCTTTTTAAAACAGTAGCTTTTTAACTGCCTGCGTGTGACACGTTTAGTGGACATCTGTAAAAAATGTGTGTTCCCCTTTCCCTGAATGGGCACTGCAATAGTAACGTTAATGGGCTACTCGAGCACTCAAAGAGCTTTATACAACATGCCTCATTCACCCATTCATACAAGCACTTTTTTCTCTTCCCAAGTGCTTTCTATCTAACATTCACACTCCAATGAACACATCAGAGTTCAGTATCTTGCCTAGTTCAAAGCAGATACTTTAGCATGCAGACTGGAACAGCCAGAGCTCGAACCACCAACCTTCTGATTAATAGGTGACCTGCTTTACCTCCTGAGCCACAGCTGCCCTGAATGTAAACAATGTGATGTGTAGCATGTAAGAAATGCCCATATGACCAAAATCTACATGCTTTTGTATATCTTTGGCCAGGGATGTTGGCTCACTAAGTTAGAGTTAGGGAAATTCTTATTCCTAATCATATAGTCAGATAATAATTTAAAAAATTTTTAATACCCTTTTCTGTTTTCTGACATTGCCTCTGTGCACAAAGCAAGATTTCTAGGTGGCCTTCCCAGTGCCCTGACTCAACCAAATGCAACCCATTTGTGAAGAACTGAAACACTAACTTGGACTTATCGCCCAGCACCAGTTGTGTAAATCTCTGCAGCCGGCTTCAGGACATGAGCTGTTGCAGAGGTGCAGGCTTTTATAGCAGCATATTCATGCCTACCATCTAGAAAGTGATGTCCATACACTTCAGGGCATAGTGAAAATCAGATTTCTCTTTTTTGGTCACATATAGAAGCAGAAGCAACATAACTATACAGTGAGTCTATTTCTGCATCACGTTATACAAACTACCAAACCTTATGACAAACAGTAAATTATGCCTCTGAGCATCAGTGACAGATCCATCCATCCATCCGTCCATCCGTCTGTCTATCCATCCATCCATCCATCTGTCCGTCAGTCCGTCAGTCCGTTCATCCGTCCATCCATACTGCACTTCATTTCCAGTTATTTACATTCATATGTGAAACTGTGAGTCAGATTTGAAACAACAGAACAAAGGCAAAGATACAGTTGGCTGCTTTGAACTAGATGCTAAATGCTGTGTGATGGATGAGTCACTGCACCAGCCAACCTGTACAGATCAGAAATGTTCAGCATGTTCAGATTTTAACCTGCTGACGTGGAAGATATTGCATAAAGTTAACACAGCCGGTGAGGCAGACATGTAGTGCATAACAACATTATTTCTCTGATATGACAGAGCCATTTGGGCTTCCTGCAGACACTTAAAAACTATTTATGTCTTTTAAAACAGTGAGTCAACGCTTATTTATTTATTCATTTTTTTGGATGATGTATTGGATGCTGTGCAACGTACATAAGTAACCAGATGAAGCATGATGTTCCCAAGGGCATGCTCTCGTCTCAGTGTCTGAAAGGGAAATAAAACCCCAGCCCTGCAGGCAAATGTACACTACACAGCACATATGGCCGTGTAGTTTACAGCTCTCTTATAGCTCAGGATGCAAATACATGCAAAACCAAAGACAAGAAGAAGACAAAAGGACATCTGTAAATGAAGAAAGAAAAATATCTCAAAGGATTCAGAATGTGTCCCATTTGAAATGTGAGGAACACTTGGAGACAGGGATACTCCCTCAATGCTAATCCTTTATCCTGATCTAAGTTTAGTGCGGGTTAAACCACTTTTACTTATTGTGGATTTCCTGCTTCCTTGAGTAAAAATGTATGTGTAATCAGTATAAGGCACATTCAAATCATTGTTTCTTAGGACAGCCTGTTTTATCAAATCTTATTACTGGTTTCATGTTTTGAGATATATGTTGATGTCTAGAATGACTTAGACTTATTAAAGCGAGTGATCTGCACTAAAATGTAACGAGCATTTCTCTTGCCTATGCTCCACCTTTGCACCAAGGGTTGTGATAGTTCTTGTGTCATTTTACTTACGATTCTCTGTAAAGGTGGTTCTCCACCTTTACAAATGAACCCCGTAACAATATCTGTCTTGATAAAATGGCTGGTAAAATCAGTGTTTTTGTATGGTGCTCAAGCTCATACTAAAAGAGAAAACAATGTCCCATTTCAAACTTCCATCATTAATTTAATTCTCAAGACATGTAATAATGTTGATCAAGACAATTCAAACATGTTCAACACAGAATTGCTCCAAACTGCAGTTCCTGTAATGGCCACTCGGGGCTGTTCCCAAAACCAATAGACTCCCATGTTAAAATCCCCAAATTTACAGTATCAAAAAAAAATGTTTAGAACTTGGTACAAAAACCGTTTTTGTAGCTTATCCATTTGAATCCTGCTTATAATTAGGGGCATGGCTGCTTTGATTGACAGGTGTGCTGAAACAGGCAACTATAGCTGTTGGCTGTTTGCTCGCGATATATATATATATATATATATATATATACATACTCACATACACACTCTGATGAATGCATCAGAGAGTAACTCTGGGTTCAGTATCTAAGGATCCTTAGCATGCATACTGGAAAGCCAGGCTTTGAACAGCCAACCCTTAGTTGAGGACCTCCTCTACCTCCTGAGCCACAGCCACCCTCAAATGATGTCAACATTTGTAGTTTTAGGTGTAAATCCTTGAGAACTATTTGATAGCTGACTGTGAAATTTAGTTCATTAAAGTCCCCCTCAGGAAGAACCGTAACTTCTTACTTTAAAAAAAAAATGTGTTAAAAACCTTTTCTGTTTTGGAGAGTAGGAAATAAGATGAGTACACACAAAGAGAGCTGGAGAAGATCTCTGCCATTGTCTGCTACAGCTGTTTACACAGTGTTGTAAACAAATCAGGTCATCTCCATGTCTTCAGCCTTGAAAAACACAAGTGCAGAAATGCAAATAAAAAGCTTGAAGTATAAAGGTGAAATACAAAGAATTAAACATAATGGAGCACATGTATGTGTGTGCATGAAAGTTATTATTATTCTACTTTTTCCATGTTGTTTAGCCAAAGTCCACAAACAAGGAAGCTCTGCTTTTTTGCTGTCAGGAAGCTGCTTTTCTATTTTTTTGTACTGCGTGTGTGTGTGTGTGTGTGTGTGTGTGTGTGTGTGTGTGTGTGTGTGTGTGTGTGTGTGTGTGTGTGTAATGTGTCTAGATCTACATGGTCCTGATTGTAATATGTGAAGAAGTGCTTGAAGGATAAGAGACTGAGAGAGGCACAGAGTTATCTATTTGAATCAGGCCAGCCGTGACACAAAGAAAAAAGGTGGGCAGCTGGTGAATTTTATCCAAAGTGGCCACACACCTGGTCAGAGAGGTCTTGCTTAAGTAAAAAGAGGTGGGTGGGGTGGAGGATTATGGCATATGGCTGAGAGGAGAGTTTAAAGGTGGTGCAGGGCAGTTGGAATCTGTTTCGTCAGTCAGTCAGTCAGTCCCACAAACACTATGCCCGAGCCAAATGACCCAAACAAGACTTGGCAGAAAGTGCCTGGAAACTGTCACTCTCTACCTCAGTGAGGATGCTGGAGACAGCCCTTTCGCCACTGCCTCCAAGTACCATAGATTAAAAGGGTGCATCCTTGATCTGTGTGCGGATGATAAGATGCATATATTATTTAGCGTGCGTTCGTGTCCATTTGTTTGTTTTTGGATTGGTAAATGACCATTATATTGCATCATTAGTCTCTCCGCTGCTCTCCAGTTTGCCGTCTCCTCCTGCTTTTGTGTAATTGCGGCAAATATTGACTTTGGCGAAGGCGGCGGGCCCGTTCCTTTTCCAGCATCAAAAGGCCGGTGACTAAGCAATGCTATAATAAAGAAAAAAACAATTCTGTGGCACGGTTCTGGGAGTGGCAGCTGGTCAGAGAGAGTCTGCTGTGAAAAAAACAAGTGAGATCGGCTTTACGAGACCCCAAAGACAAAATGAAGCAATCATTGTTGTTGTCTTTGTGTTTTGAGGATCTTCTTTTGTTTTTTTTTCCATTTCTGACCATGTATTTGATGGTTTAGTTCCTCGCAGGTTAACGTGTTTGTATAATGTTGAAATATGGAAGGATAGTTGACAGAGTTGACAGATTGTTGACAGAACAGCACAAATATGCTGCTCAGTTGCTTAAATCCCCAGTGCTCTGAAGACACGCGTGCTGGGTGGGATTAACCTGGAGGCAGGCTTGCTGTGAAGGGGC
The DNA here is from genome assembly GCF_007364275.1 of Archocentrus centrarchus. NCBI lineage: Eukaryota > Metazoa > Chordata > Actinopteri > Cichliformes > Cichlidae > Archocentrus > Archocentrus centrarchus. The sequence goes on from NC_044366.1 coordinate 34,076,381, forward strand.
AGCTCTGGTCAAATGCTCTCTAGATGCCATTAATCCCTCACCTCTGAGTATGTTGGAGCGCTGAAAAGCAGCCTACCTCATATTATTCCTCAAAGGATAATATGGTTTCATTTGAGTATTTTTTTGCAACAAGGGCAATATGTGCCTTTATCCCTGCAGAATATGTAAATGCATATATTTTAGTATTCATGGTGTGGTATGAGTCTTGGTCTTATTCCTTTTCATTCCCTTCTTATCCCGGCCTGTCAGCTGCAGGGAGATACAACAGAAGGAGATGACTGACTGTACGCTCACCTGCACAGCTCTCCACTGTCAAACTAATTGGCTCTACATGTGAATCCAGCCTCATTTGGCTGCATATTGTGTGTGCGTGTGACTTGTCATGCACTGCATTTGTGCCTTTAAGCCATTTGCATTATTACCACCTTTCTTAATATAGCCTGCCAGAGTCATAAGATTATGCAATTATGGCACAGTGTCAAATTGATGAGGGAGAAGTTTATGCATGGGTCTACCTCAGCCACATTGTTCAAGTAACATGAGCTTTGTGCACTTTCAGTCAATCTGATTATAACTTGATAATTATGAAAATGCTAAACATGATGGTGTGTGAAGAATGCCGTGGAAATGAGAAGGAAAAGAGTCACTTGTTTCATTTTCAGTGCAGCTAAACATTTGAGTTTTCTGAGAGGGTGGGACTGACTCTCAGTCTGATACTAACTAAGTCATCTTATTAGCCTACTGTTCCAGTTAGCTACTGTTACACATAAAACAACCTCAAACATTATAAAGAAGTTTAAAAAGAGACTGAAAACAGGCAAATGTTCTTACTTAATACACTTTTACCTGTTCATCTGATAACTGTTTAGTTATAGACACGTGAAAAAATGTCTTTTCACTGGACTCTGCAGTTCTGTGGAAAATAATGTACATCTGTACTGCTTCAATAGGAATTAGGAAGGGAAGTAACAGCCAGATGCTGCTATTCAAAAATACTCTTAATTAACTGATCATCAGTAAGTGTGCCCACCTCTGTAAAAGTACAAATTTTAGCAGTTTGCTGGTCTGAGTATTCTGGTGTGTGTTAACACAACCTTTTCAGAAATGGACGTCCCAATAAATTCACCCCAAGGTCAGAGAAACTGTAAAAAAAAAAGAAAAAAGAAAGAAAAAGAAACAAGAGCTCCATCTCTGACTCTTCAGGCCTCAGTTAAAGACTGAACAAGTATGGCTTGTTTAGAAAGGTTGCCAGGAGAAATCCTCTTCTCGTGGCATGCTTAGGTTTGCAAAGCTGCATCTGAATGGACCACAAGGTTTCAGGAACAATGTCCATTAGAAAAATGAGACCAAAGTGGAGATGTTTGGCAGTAATACACAGCACCACGTTTGGTGAAAAGCAAACATGTCAGCACAAACACCTCATAACAAACTGTCAAGCACAGTGGAGGAGGGGCGACCTGTCCAAGGTGTATCCTTCCTCTTGCCCAGTGACAGCTGGAATAGGTTTCAGCTCTGTGTGAAATGAATTAGATAAGCAGCTGAAAAATAAATGGATGGATATTTATAGTCGGCTCCATTGTAAAATAACAAAAAATCAAATTTTTTTCTTTTAATTTACACAATTTTAGTTACAGTATTAAGGTTTTCAAAGACCCAAACACACCTTCAAATAAGACAGGACTTGGGCAGATGCAAGAAATTCAAGAACCTCCTGGAAAAACTGGGATAGTTTCCAGGTGTGCATGTCTTGATTTGAGTAATGATGGCTCCTTCATCAAAACAGCCAGCTGTTCCTGGAGCGTTGATCATTCACCCATATTCTAACCAACTGTGTGTGCTGAGCTGACTGGGCACCAGCATGAACTCATGCTCACTGTTTCACAGCATTAACCAACTCTGTGTGGTACACTTTCCTTCACATTTTTGTGTTTCTGTATGAAAACGATAGCAAACTAGGGCACCAGGGTGGCTCGGGGCATGAAAAGGCAACCATGTTTATACCGCGTGGCGTTGCGGACGGTGCTGGTTTGAGTCCCGACCGGTCGCTATTTACCGCATGTCTTCCCCATCTCTCCTCCCGATTTCCTGTATCTCTTCACTACAAACTGTCAAATAAAGCCGTGAAAAAGGCCAAAAAAATTTAAATTTAAATTTAAAAAAGCAAACTAAGTGGAAATCTAAGCTATAAGTAAAATTTTACACACGAGGACCTTTTCAGATGAAAACAGTAAAGTTTTGATGCGTTTTGGCTTCCTGTTTACACGAGAACGGTGTGAAAATGATACTTTTTGAAAACAGGCTTCAAAGTGGAGCGTCTTCGAAATGCTCCAGTCTCCATTCCCTTGTAAATGACCAAAAACTCTACTTTTTGAAATTGGGGAAATTGGCACAAGCACACTATGGCTGCGGCTCCTATATCCACACCGCCAAGCTGGCAATGGGAACTGCAGCGTTTTCGTCTTGAGTTTCCGTGTAAACGGAGATTGTTTTTGAAATGTTTTGGTCTGAATGCGTTACTTTTCGAAAACGAAAAGGGTAAAACAACACCGTTTTCCACTGAAAATGTTCTCATGTAAATGGAGCCTCAGTGTGCGCTGTCCCAGCTTGCATATTATATCCTGCTTCTATATGTTGGATAGTCACTGGGCCACCCAAGTTGCACTCTGTCCTGTCAGCTGACTCTAAGCACCAGATCCATGGAGATTCGTTATCACCGTCTGTCGTCAGCTGCCTGAGGCACTCTTGAGCAGTTCATCTTGGAGGGCCATGTTCCTGCTGAATTCATGGATGCTTTGTGTTTCATCCTGGATTGTGGCTCTGACTGAGCCTCTGATAGATCCTCAAGGTGCTCACTTTCGGTGGAGACCTCCATGTACTGTGAGGAGTTTTTGTGTCTCGACATCAGTGGCATCTATCTCTTCCTGTAGCCAGCCTATTATTCCATCTGAGTATCTGATGACCGGTATGGTGCATGCATTAATGGCTTGGATCTTATTCCTACCATTCAGCTGGCTTCTCAGCACCCGTCTTACCTTCTGGAGGTATTTAGCTGACTTTCGTGCATCTTTATCATGGGTCCCATTGGTACTTGTAGTTGTCCTGCATGGCTGCTATTTTTCTTTCTGGCAATGCCAGCCCTTCAGTCTGAATCACTTCCCCAATCTTTGCAAACATTTGGTCACACTCATCCAGTCTGAATGACATCCTGATGACCTCACTGTAGATCCTGGTCACCAACACCTTTTTTTCACACCTTGGCTCATGTGATGACGCACATGATTAATAGTCGGTCAACGAACACCTCCAAATGGGTAACCCCTAGTAGGGTTCAAAGACCTGGGACTTTCCACCTTTTGGTTTTAGAACGAGAGGTGAAGTCTCTTCAAAAACTTAAGAGGTCCAGTTGCCTTTTTTTTCAAGCTCTTGAGAATACCATGACCTGGATGACTGAGAACCTACAGAGACATATTCTTGGAAGTTGCTGAATTCTGCTCTTAAGTCCACCAGCCACTTGGTATTGGTGTTGTGTGGCACCTCTTTCTCCCAGATGTTCTTCCAGTATTGTTCAGTCTGAGCTTTGGGTGGGTCTGCCTTTGTATTATTGTTCCTTACCAGCCACATGGATCTTTGGAGGGCAGACCATTTATTCTTTGTTTGCCAGTTTCTAGAGCCTCAGTTATGGACATCTTGTTGTACCTCATTGGATTTATTTCTTGGTCTTAATGATGAATTTGATATAAACCTTTTCCTCCAAACATCTCCACTCTGGTACCCTAGAACTCAGCTGTTAGTATTTTTTTTTAAATAAGTTAAGTTAATTATTTCACACATCAGCTTTCGAGTCATTGAGATTCTTTCCTGATATTCATGTAGATCTATAAATAGTGTGATGGGGCTGGGTTGGTCGGGATCAGGTTTTAAATCTTAAATTTTGTCTGCTCATTTATTAAATGCAGTGCTGCTGGAAATAGCTGGATCTTGATCACTTTGTCAATGATGCATGCATGACACAGTCTAATGCTGTCTGCTGAGGACCTGGCAGGGTTAAAATGTTGCCTCTTTCCTTTCTAAGAATTATTAAATCAATGCCAGGATGGTTCTTTTCATCAATCACTCCACTCACAAACTCAAGGATTGAATCGAGGAGGAAATGAGCACATTTTGCAAATGGATTAACAGATGTAAACACATCCTCCTGGCCTTGTCCGCCTGGAAAAAGGTAAAAGGCTTATCACAAGGAACAGCACACTGCTATGTATCTGAGTGTCATTCAACCTCATCTCATTCACTCAGTTTCATTTGTTAAGCAAAACTTGACCTGCAAGTGTGTGTGAGAGTGACCACACTCTCAGCTCACAGAAATTATACAAAGGGCTGACTAATTAAAGAAAAAACTGAATCTATGTGCTTCAACAGTGATGGGCTGTATGTAACAATGAAGCAGGTTAAACACAGCCATGCTCACCAAATTCAGATTTTGTGTCAGTGGAAAGAGGAAAAGATCAGGTGACTTTGAAGCTCCGTTCCATTCATGTACCAACAATGAGCCCTCTTTAATTCACAGAGATTGCTCATCTGGATTGTGTTTCAATAGGAACTTAAATGACATCTACATTTAGCTGTGGGTGAGAGCTATCAGCAAACCGTAGTTGACACTGCCTGGTTAATGACCATAATGCGATAGGATAAGCAGTATTGCAAAAAGAAAAAAAAATAAACACAAGAGCCACTCTGTCAGGTAACAGAAAATGTCAACACAGGACTCGATCAGACTGGATCAGCAGGTCTGCAGACAGCTGCTTAGAGAGAGATATTAAAGCAGGACTACAGCTGAAAGAGATGAAAATAAAAGGGGGTAAATTTATATGATTTTACCTCTTGTGAAGCAGCTGAATGAATCTATCTTATTTGGTTCATCACTTACTTATAGAGAGTTGCAGTATAAGATCCCCTTTGACCTCTTGCTGTAAATGTGCAGTAGATGTTTCATCTGTTGTTGACTGTGGTTTACTGTCATGGTTTTACTCTAAAATCGTGCCCTGTCTGTCACATCGCTCACCAAGGATTCACAGCATATAGATTGTAATATTAAACCCATCCTCCAATCTAGTCTCTGCCTCAAAGTGTTCCCCCTCCACTTATCTCTCATCAGGCTGAAAACATTATACACAGAACGCCCAGAAATTACTTTTCATTGCAGCAGCTGTGTGCATGACTGTTTAGTGACAATAGTTAAACCTTTAGATTCAGACGTAACACCATAAAGCTAAGTTTTACTGTTTGTGAAGGAAACACGAACAAGTCCCACAGTCAGTGTTGTGAATATGCGTGCTTGTGAATGTGGGCGCACGGAGAATTGTGTGTATTAATGTGGCTTAAGGGCATAGTTCAGTTCTTGGTGTGACTGTACCATAAATGGCTGAGTGTGTTAAATTTAAACATTTATATCTGTGCATTAGGCTCTTTAGATATATAAAAGAATAAACTGACTGACTCTGGCTCCGTGCAGCTCCTGCTCAAATATCAATAGTGGCCAAAGGTTAAAGACACGGACAGTTTAATAAATGTCTCTTGATTCCTGGTGCCTCAAAAAACACTGGACCCAAACTGTCACAACTATTTCATACATAAATACTTTATTAAATGAATATATAGACCAGTCATAGGATATTCCAGGAGTCAACAAGTCGCAGTTACTGTGGTGACAACTTGCCTCTGAATGCAAGCTGTCCAAAGAAGTTTAGATTTTCCTACTTTTAATTAATTTTTTGATTGAAAGCTTCTGAGAAAAATGTCATTTTTCAAGAGCTCCCGCAGTATTACAGTACTGGCAAACTTCAACCTCTCATTTGTGATGTCTTGTTTCAAATGTCTTGATAGGCCGCAAACCAATGGCTGACATCAATGTGGCTATAGGGCGACCTTCGAATTGGTAGCTGGAAGGTTGCTGGTTTGATCCCCGGCTACTTGAGTCTGCATGTTTAAGTATCTTTGGGAACCCAGAGTTTCCCCAGATATGTCCACTGGAGTGTGTGCTCGTATGTTAGATAAGGTGCTACGGTATAGACAAAGGTGCTTATATGAATGCGTGTGACTGAGTGAGTGAGGCTTGTAGTAACAAGTGCTCCAATAGAGTCAAAAAACACTACATACGTACCAGTTTAACATTCGTCTTTTATATATAGTCTATTGTAAGAGAGTAAATGTGCATCAGCTTTACTGATCTACACAGTCCAGACTAATCCATAGAAAGAAAGGCTGACAGTTCAGTTGAGCCAGTCTGTGTGGATTTTGGGGAATCCTGCTGTGACATCTTGTAGAGAAAATATCTTTCATACACATTTTCATATTGAATTCATTGTCTTTCTGTTGTAACCTTTTGTGCTGGCTTTAGCTACTTTCCTTTGAAATAGTTTCAAAGTACAAAGATAAATTGGGAATAGAGGGAGAAATGGATGGATCCAACATCAATAATCTTTGCAGAGCACACCAGCCAGACAAAACCAGCGTATGTTAAGATTAGTCTGGATGAGAACATGAAATATTTAGTAGTTAATGGAGGAGAAGGCAGCAGGATGCATTTTCTGTCGACTGGTGCGACTGTTTTCATACGCACTCATTAATTTTAACAGTGTCACTGGTCTGTCATTGGAGCATTCGTCTCCCTGTTCCTCTTCTGTTTCTTCTACACCAGGGCCACTTGACAAAGCACCAGCTTTTAGATTTTGATGAATCTAAAGTGACAAATTATATATGAATGGCCTTAGAAATGGAGTGTCTCCCTGTGTTTATGTTCTTGTGTACAGTAATCTGTATGTGGACATTTTATAGCACAGTAGGGCAGTGCTGGGTAACATGTTGCTGTCCTGTTGTGAGGTCAGGGGTTTAAACTTTGAAATTGTGCCCTTTTTCTTACTTTTCTTGTGATACTTGAAACTCTTTTTCCAGTATTGATTGAAGTGTAAAGTAACTGTTACGGATGTGTAATTCTCTGCACACAAAGACATTTTAACTACAGAAAATAGCCGAACGTAGGCAAATGTCATTCTATTTGCATCTAATTTTAAAAGGCAGATGGGAGTTAACAATACGGATGTCCCGTCAATATATTAGTGCACTTCTAATTAAAGCATCTGTACACTGGACATTTTTAGACTCACAATGGATGGTGATGTCGCATATCACTCAACTCAAAGAATTCTAATTGCCTCACTGCAGTCAGTGTGAGCAGCTGCAACGAGCAGTGATGTGCAGAAACTGACAACTTAATCATCAGCAGACGCTACATGTTATGTAGGAACCGATGTGGCATATGGGGTGCTTACCACAATTAACATAACTGTCAGGGACAGACAAACTTTTGCATCCAAAGGCTACTACAGAGCACAGCTGTGTGTCAGGAAGGAGAGCTGATGGCTCATTGATCGGAGGGCTGACAGTTATTTCCCTGACTTTCCTGGTTAGCTTGTACAATATATGCTCAGCTATGCATAGTATTAAAAGAGCTGTGTGAATGTGGATTGTAAGTGCTATTAAAAATGCACTCTATTTAAGTAGTTGGGAATGTTGCAGCAAAACCATCTTTGTTCCATACAATATTCTTTCCATCGACTATATATAAAAGCTGGACGTAGGCACTGTTAGTGAAGTCTGCCTGTGAAGCTTCAAGCTGAGCATTTTCAGTGTCTCCACTTTGGTGTTTTGAAACTAGGCATGATGAGGGAGGGGAGGATCTCAATGAGAAACTGGCACTGCCTGCTCGTGTGCTGGCAACTCACAAGGCAGACTCTCGCTAAAGTGCAGAATGATTTTTATTCATTTTTTGACTCTAACAGACATCATAATTAAAAAAAAAATTAACTTCCTGTTGGATTCAGTAAGCTGTGAATCTTGCAATCAAAAAAGTGTTTCCTGGAGTCACAGATGAGTTAGCTGAAGCTTAGTTTTCTCATAGACTTCTCAACAATCACACTTCTTTTTGCAAGCGGTGGAGTCTCCTCCCGATGGCCATTCGATTTAAAGCACTGCCATGTGGACCTAACTTCCATGTCTGAAAAGTGAAGCCACTCTTATATATGGACTATGATTCTTCCCTGTAAAATCTGCTGCCTTATATCACCCACAATGCAACTCTGTTCAGCTGAGGATCAGAGAGTGTTATAATATATTTTTACCATATTACTCAATCTTATTAAATTTATTCATCCTGAAACACTGACTCAAGTGCCTTGATGTGTAAAATGAGTTTAGTTCCTCTTTAGGAAGGTAATGTTTGCTCTATGTTAGCAGTAGGTGGCAAGAGCTATCACATGGCTGTCACAGGTCAGCCCATCTAAATGGGACTGCAGTACTACAGGTCAGCATATGTACTGTCTCTATTCCTCGCTGTGGGAATGGCTCAGCACATCACATCAAGATGGAGAAAACTACCAGACTGGTGCTAAGAAGCCACACAAGAGCTCAATCACCCTCAATCAGCCACTATTCAAATCAGAACTGAAGTCTTTTTCTGGCTTTTGACCCAGTAAAAAATACCCCCCCACCCCCCCACCCCCCAGTCTAGCCAGCCTTAACAGCAAATGGTTTTAAAGGGTGACACTGGGAGTACTGGCACAGTTCATTTAACTTTAGATTTTCAATTACGGAACAGTTTAGGAAGATCTTTGCTGTTTTCATTTTCATTTAAATGAAAAAAAGATAAAGAAAAACTCCTCTGCAGCTGGATTAAAGACAACTGGATGGACTAATTAGACAAGCTGTGAATGCAGAGATGATAGTTGGAGGACTAAAGAAGACAGCGGGAGAAGGACTGGGCTGTAAAATGGGATGTTTCCTCTGTTTGAGTACAAATTCGCCCCTATTAGTGGAGATAGAGAAGATGGTGCTGAAAGCTAATGGCAGTGTCCAGGTCATGTACCCTGTGACCGAATCATTGTGTAATTGACTGGCCTCAGAATGATGAATATATACAGACAGATGAGAAATACTGGCAGGAAAGAAATACATATGAAGTGGATCAATTTAAGAGGAGAAAAAAAATGTAATTTTCTGCTGCTTTGTGTGTGATTAACTTTCGTGACTGACAGTGTTAAAAAAAGCCGTTCTATTCATGCCACAAGGTCCATTTTGTGCACTCATGCTAGTGTGTGGGAATCTTGTCTGACAGCAGAAGCACAGAAGGCTTCATTTCTGCTCTCTGTTTCTTTGTTTCGGTAAATTGACCTCCTGAAAGTGGTCTGGACCCACCACTGGTAGACAGTAATGATGGTGACACACCGTGACATCCTGCTGCACTGTCTGTCAGCAGCTCCCCTGTCAATTGATTAAGATAAAATCTGGTTCTTATAAAATCTGCCCAGCTGTCAAGAGTGTAATATGAAGTATGGCAGTGAAAACATCTGAAATACTTACAAGCAGTGCAACTTACCAAAATATATCAATGTTACAGTTACATAATAAATATGTGCTTAAAGTGTAGACTGTTAGCTTTAATTTTGCAGGTATTCACATCCAAATTGGAGGAAGGGTTTAGGTTGCAGCTCTGTAGCTCTCTCTTTATCAAGAGACCAAAAACAACTGCACATTTCGTTCATGGACAGGTGTGAACGTCTTCGTAATACCTTCATCAATGAGCCAGTAAAACGTCTGGAGTTCACCCCAAGTGTGACATTTGAATTTTGAAGCTGTCACCGTGAACCCTCCACATTAAAAGGAAATCTTAAGCTGAAAGAACAAGACTAATTTGTGAGAGTGATAGCATTGGGAGTGGCCAGATGAACAATTTGGCACCTTCTCTGCAGAATAAATAGTTAATATTATTTATCCAGTTGGAGGCCCTGGAAATTAGGGACATTTTATCATTCAGGTTAGGGTTAGGCTAACTTCACAGCAACGTATGGACTTAAAGAAGGGAGTCTTGGCATTTGGCAATCATCTGGACACTCTTTTTTTTTTGTCTCAGGAGACTGTAGATAGTCTATTCTCCTCTTTTCAGAGTGTTGGCTGGCCTGTTGCTATCTTCATCCTGCATGATGTCTTCTTTCCCCCCAAAAGTTACACTTGCTATTTATTTAATGAAGCAATATGTATAATTTGTATAATTTGTCTGCATATTTAAGTTCAAATCACCCTCTCCGTCCCCTTGTATAAACAACTGGAAAGTTGCCAAAAACTCCATGTTAATGGGAATTAATCAACTTAGTTCACAACTTACTGATCAAATGGCAAAGTGATGGAATCAGGTACAGTTGTATAGAGAGTTACAAGGGATCAATATATCAAGGACTGAAATGCAGTAAGGAAAATCTGTTTGTCCTTGAATGCAGTGATGTATAGTGTCTTTCAGAGAGTAACCACTGGAGCAGATGGAGAGCTGGGTCGGGAGGAATGAATACTTTAGCTTGTATGGCAGCTACTTGCAGGCTACAGCAAAATGAGTGTTATCACTTGCTGTTATCCAAGAAGGTTTATGGGTCCTCCCTAAAGCCTGGTGAGTTATCCTCTGTGATGGCTGCTGAGTGGTGGTTGCTGGGCCTGATGTCTTCTGGTGCGGCCCCAACTGAAACTTACTAGATGAAAGATAAGCACAAAAATTCAATTCAATTCAATTCAATTCAATTCAATTCAATTCAATTCTTATATAGCGCCAAATCACAACAACAGTCACCTCAAGGTCCTTTATATTGTAAGTTTTCTCTGTACAATAATACAGAGACAACCCAACAATCAGACAATGCCCTATGAGCAGCACTTGGTGACAGTGGGAAGGAAAAACTCCTTTTTCACAGAACCAGGCTCAGGGAGGGGCCATAAGGAGGGAGACAGGACAAAAGACAAAGTTAGCCAAAATACGTTCCTCCAGGGTAAATCCAGAACAAAACTTACATGCAGACAAGCAAGGCATATTAAGGAGACAAACAGACAATGTGACAAAGTCCCTCCTGCCCCCAAACAAACAAACAAATAAACAAACAAAACTGAGGCCTATATATGGGTAACAGGGTAACAGAAAACAGCTGAAACTAATCAATGAAACCAAGACAGGGGAAGTAAAACTAAATATAAGGCACAAGAGACAAAAGAATACCAAAATAAAACAGGAAGTAACATTACAAGGGACAATCTAATACAGATAAGACTCGAGGGAGCAGGATAAACTAAAACTCAAGGAATTAAATATAAACTAGAAGTCTAATCACAGAAACAGAAACTCACTCATCCATGTCTTTATGGAGCTGCTTTGTGCACTGGTGTGCAGCCATGTTGGAACAGGAAGGGGCCATCCCCAAACTGTTCCCACAAAGTTGGAAGCATGAAATCGTCCCAAATGTCTTGGTATGCTGAACCATTAAGAATTCCTTTCACTGGAACTAAGGGGCCAAGCCCAACTCCTGAAAAACACCTCCACACCACAACCCCCCCCCCCCCCCTCCACCAAACTTTACACTTGGCACAATGCAGTCAGACAAGTACTACCAAACTGGCAACCACCAAACCCAGACTCACCCATCAGATTGCCAGATGGAAAAGTGTGATTCATCACTCCAGAGAACATGAATCCACTGCTCTAGTGTCCCGTGTCAGCGTGCTTTACACCACTGCATCCAATGCTTGGTGATGTAAGGCTTGGATGCAGCTGCTCAGCCATGGAAACCTATTCCATGAAGCTCTCTATGCACTGTTCTTGAGCTAATCTGAAGGCCACATGAAGTTTGGAGGTCTGTAGCGACTGACTCTGCAAAATGTTGTTGACCTCTCTGCAGTATGCACCTCAGCATCCACTGACCCCACTCTGCCATTTTATGTGGCCTACCACTTTGTGGCTGAGTTGCTGTCATTTCCAATCACTTCCAGTTTGTTATAATCTAGCTAACAGTTGACTGTGGAATATTTAGTAGTAAGGAAATTTCACGACTGGACTCATTGCACAGGTAGTATCCTATCATGGTACCATGCTGGACTTCTCTGAGCTCCTGAGAGCGACCCATTCTTTAACAAATGTTTGCAGAAGCAGTCTGCATGCCTAGGTGCTTGGTTTATACACCTGTGGCTGTGGAAGTGACTGGAACACCTGAATTCCATGATTTCGATGGGTGAGTGAATACTTTTGGGAATATAGTGCATCTGATACATAAAAAGAATACAGAATTCAAAAAGAACTCAAACACCATAAATACAGGACTCTAAATATTAATATAAAGCTCAAAAGACAGGGACAAAACCCAGGGTCCACAGCAATATGCTGAATCACACAAACCTGAGTTATTAACGTTTGTGGCAGGCAATTTACTGAAAAGTGCACGAAATTTAATGCCAAAAAGCATGTTTTATTTTGAGCCTGATATGTGTGTGGCTCACTTTGTCACTATTTATTTGGAATGAGAAGGGGAGATGTTATCAGAACGAGTGTGTAACTGGCACAGCTGGATGGCTCAAAGCTGTGAAACTTTGGCTCTGTTCTATAATTCAGTCCTCACTCTGAGTGTTTACAGCAGAGTCCCGCATTCCTGCTCGGCTACTCGCATTTTACTGAAACAGAGTGAAATTGAATGGATCTTAGGAGGAGGAGAATCCAGATACAAGATGCATGCAACAGTGCTCTGCTCCTTTTTGCAGTGAGCAGAGCGGGCTCCAGTGTTTCAGGCTTTTATTGACATTTCTACACAGAGATCGGCAGAGGTGGCAAAAGTACTGACATTCTGTACTTAAGTAGAAGTACAAGTACTTGTGTTAAAAAATACTTTGGTAAAAGTCAAAGTACTGGTTCAACTTCTTTACTTAAGTAAAAGTAAAAAAGTACAGGCTCTGAAATTTAGTCAAAGTAAGAAAGTAAAAGTAGCTCTCTGGAGGACGTTTCTACCTGCTATTTTTGTGTAAAGCTAACCGAACCTTATTATATATTATTGTAATAATATAAAATAATACATGAGAACACAAACGTTATTCCAATCTAAATTTTAATTCTAATGAATGTACTCAGCTTGAATCACAAACTGTGAAAGGGAATTTAAGCACAGCTCTATTCTCTGTGTCCTCCATAGTAGAGGGTGACTGTGCCTCCACATAAACACAAACATGAGGATACTCAGGGGTTACAGTGGGATTCAGAAGGTGGAGGAACCCTAAGATCAGCTGTAGTGGCTCTGCATGGGGAGAAGAATCACAGCTTTCTATTGTGAGCTCCAGTAAATGATGTTGGTGTGCAGGCTGTGATCAGCTGACCTGCTGCTGCTGCTCTGAGGTTTACTGCTCTGTGTGGATGAACTGAACTCACAAAGATGTAACCCAGTATTTCACAGCTCTCTGAGCTGATCTCCATCCCCTACACTGACAGCATACAGGCTGTAGAAATGTTGGATTCAGTGAATGAATCTCAGCATCAGCTTTGATTCAAACTAATCTCTGCTGCACTGATGTAACCTGTAACTCTGACCATGAACGCAAACACTGTGCTCCAGTCCAACACAGAGCTTTACTGTAAATACAGCACAACCAGCTAACCTATTTATCACGCACTAAACTGCAGTATTTTCATACAATCTTTGAATAACACAGTCAGCATACTTCAGTTTATTTTCCAGTCCTTACCTTTAACTCTAACCTCTCTTCTTCCTCTCCTGTCCTGAATTTCTGTGAATTTCTCTCTCTTTGCTCTCCCTGGAAATACAGCAGCTCTGCTTTTAGCTAGCAGACACACTGTGTGACAAACTGCACACACATTGTGTGTTTGCTGATATTTGTTGAGCATTTAGAAACATTGCATTTATCTGCCACACGTTACTCCCTTCATGCTCGCTCCTCTTCAGTAGCGCTAGCTAAGCAGTTTATGTGCCGCAGCGCAACTTACGGACTCGGTCCGGCCCGCTGTAACCCCTGATTATAGCGCTATAAATGATACATTAATTATATGGGTTTGTGTATTTAATTCCTTTGTACCAGATAAGCCCCGGTGATGGAGGATACGCCAGTACGATTGTCTGTTATCTGTTATTATTCCTCCGTTTAGGCTCAGATTCTTTGATGTTTGACGGCGCACTGACCGGAAACGCAAACTTCTCCCTGACGTGTTAAAAAGTAACGAGTCTGTTTTGAAAATGTAAGAAGTAGAAAGTACAGATACTTGTGTAAAAATGTAGGGAGTAAAAGTAAAAAGTACTCAGAAAAATAAATACTCAAGTAAAGTACAGATACCTAAAAAATCTACTTAAGTACAGTAACGAAGTATTTGTACTTCGTTACTTCCCACCTCTGGAGATCGGTACACAATGAAAACATCTCTCTCACTCCTGCCCTCCACCTGAGTCACAATCCTCAGGACCACACAGTCTCCAGCAATTTCTAGCACAAGAGTTCAGCTATATATTATAATAACACTGACTCCTCATTAGCCTCCTCTCATCACGCTGTATTTTTGCTCCTTCATTTTGGACACACAAATTTGTGACGCTCTTGTCATTATAGGAGTGAAGCAGCTGTGGCTTTCTTTGTTTATATAAATTGTAAATTTGCCCCATTTATTATTATTTGTTGTGCGGTATGTAAACTGCTCTTTAAGTTGGCTGTTCACAGCAAGCTACTATAGCAAGCAATTAGTTAGCATGAGCTAACCTGTTCAGCACAGCGGCCAGTGGTTCTCAAAAGCCTTAAAATGTCCTGAACACACACGTTCTTAAAAAAAAGTCTTTAAAACCATTCATTCAGTTGGTCTGTTGGATGGGTGTTAAATGTTTTAAGACATATCACTGCAAGAATTCTATTTTTTCACCCCTCGCTACACTTTTAGATAAGACAGTGCAACTGCATCCTTAAGGCTGTGCTATTTTTGGAAAGGGTCCAGACTGATCCAGGCTCTAGTCCAGAAGGCAAATTGCAGTTGACCCAATTAACATACAGTAAGGAATGATCTAGTCTACTGTAATTAGTGAACATAAGTGGACTGATTTCAACTGAACACGTTTAAACAGTTTCAGTCCAAAACTAAAAAGAACAAAAACATATCTATAGTGTGACTAACACTTTCAGTTTATTTCCATAAAAAAGTATTAAAATGGCTAGTTGGCCATATTAGGTAACCTGATTGTGACTTATGTGTGAAGTAAAATCCAGATGTTGAGGCTTGGCAGGGAGTCAGATTTTGTTTTCTTCTCTTCTCATTTGGACAGTGTTCTTAAAGTTAGCGCCCTGCTGCGGAAACTAAAGCAGGAACAAGTCTTTCTTATGTTTGCCATCTCTGTGTAGCTCAAGGCAACAAACATTGTAATGAAATTTATAAATTGGTAACTTGGTCAGTGGAGATACATAAAGGTAGCAAAATGTAATAAACTGCAGCAACCCCTCAGAAACACTCATAAGCTCAGACTTAAACCTAAGCCCAAAACTCGTCTTCATGTGTCAACATAAATATGAACACTGATCACGTGAAACTGAAGTTTAATTTCAGTTTAACGCCTTGTAACTCTGCAGTACTCTGTGAACATAGAGCTCTTAAAACTCAGATGGCTAATCAGGTCTAACCTTTGCAGAGTCTACCAGCCTGTGTGTCTGTCTTTCCGCTCCTCTATTTATAAGTCAGTCCGTCCAGTCCTCTCTCTGCCTTTATGAGCGGTATTAAAATCCTGTCTGCCTTGCTGTCCTTCCATCTGTTTATCTATTCATCTGCCAGTCTGTCCACCCAAACCGTTGCCCTGTTTATCCACCTGTCTTTCCATCTGTCTGTTTCTGTCTAATTATTATATCTGGCTGTCAGTCGTGCAGTTGTATTGCTTTGATCACACAGCAGTAATCACTGAGGTCATACTGTGTAAATCTGAACATTTCCAAGCACCTAGTGCTTCCATATGGTTCATGTCTGTTATCATGTTCTTTTTTTTAGGATCTTGATTTTGACCAACTTCACTGTCTTGCACGATTTTCCCATTCTGTTATTTTAATCGCATTCATTTTATTAATATTTTCTGATTCACTTCTGTATTTTTCTGCTGCGGAAAGTTGTTTTTCCCACCAAATTAATACAAACTCACCATGAACCAATAAAAATGAGAAATTAATAAGCTCATTTATATAGCAACTTTCAAACCAATGTTTATATATAGCAAGCCAACAAAAAACATGAATCCATAAATCATTTATTGATAACAACACAGAGTCTTATATATGAAAATTATTAAATAACAAACATAATAAAAAAGGACTCATAGACTAAGTGATAAAAATCAGTTAAATAAATGTTTCTGTCACCCATTGGTTTTTATAGTTTTGGCAGTGTTGGCATTGGCACCACTGAGGACCTGGGAACATGAGCTTTTTTGTGACTGTGTGGCACAGAGGACTTTAAACACATTTGTGCATACAGGTAACCGATTACTGCTTTCAAGTTGCTTGCCCCATCTGTTTATGCGTTAGTGATGATGTGCTCATTATTACCATTGTATTGCACTGTAGTATTTACAGCCAGGTCCATAAATATTTGGGCAAAGACATAGAATTTGCAATTTTGCTTCGGTTCATGACCACAATAGGTTTCTAATGAAACAATTAAGATGTGATTGAATTGCTGACTTTCAGCTTTACTTCACGGGCGGTAACACATTATTGCATTACCGGATTAAAAGCTACATTTTCAGATGCTTAAACGTAAAAGGACAAACCAAAAAAAACAAACAAACAAAAAAAATCACAGACACGAGGGTTATTTTTTACTCTTTGGATGCAAACACACAGTCAAAGACTGCCTCAAGGCCAGAACACGACTATCACTGAATGCTGGCTGCTTTTGTTGCTTTGCCAAGTCTTTGCTGCAGCTTAACCTCAGATGGTGTTCGTGGGTCTTTATTATGCTTTCAGTAAGAAAAAACAAACCAAACCAAAAACCTCAGTTTTACCTTTCAGGTGAATGGGCTAAGCATGTTAACCAACAGATATCACCACAGGAGCTTATTTGTTTCAAGCACATATTGGATAACAAGACTCCAGTCTTTACAAAGGATTTCTTTTTATCGCTCTCTCTCAATCAAAAATACTGTGGAAAAAAAGAACAAATCCTCTGTAAATACTACAGAATATATACTGAATAAAAATGTTAAGTTTGTTGGATGTGCTACTGAAGTGAATTACATATGCAATCATTTCCATAAATGTCCAACAGAGTGTAAACACCTAAATATGCTTTTGTTTCTCCTTTCATTAGTTGGAAAGAAGACATTATGGAAGCAAATGAATAAAAACCTGCTATTGTCTGTATCTCCCCTTAGAAACACTTCATTTCTGTGGAGCATTATGCAGCATTTGACTTAAGCAGAACATATACTATAATCTATATCCTTCAGAATTCATCCTGTTACTTCTGCCAGCAGCTACATGACTAACACCAGTGACCCACTGACAGCCATACATGCCCATGCCGTAGCACTGCACTATATTTTACAGTTGGATACTTCTGTTACAAACTCATCTTGGTTTCATCTGTCAAACAAGTCTTGTTACAGATATTAGTTTGTAAAGTCTAATAAGGATTTTCTGGTCTTCAGTGTTACCACTAGTTTGCATCTTGAGGTAAATCCTCTGTATTCGCTGCACTGACTGTAGATTATGGCAGTGATACAATGACCTCCTTGATTTGAATAGATGTTACTAAATGGTTTCTCTTCCATGATGTTCCAGGCCTTTTGGTGTTGCTGAGCTTGTCACCATAGTTTTTTTTCTTTTTCAGAATGTACCAAATCACACCAAATTCAAATTCAACACTTTGAATTAAATACAGTTTGTTATAAAGTAACAAGAAAATTTCAGTTAATGTTGAGCTTGTGAAACCGATGGAAAAATGCGAGTAAGTCCTAAATAGTACTTTGTACCTGAATTAACATCAGCTCTTCAGTGACGTCTTGACTGCTTTATTTCACATCAGTTGTGTTAGTGTTCAGAATTAAAATTACAAAAACTGGGACCTGACTTGCCAACAGAATTCCTGCTCAGTTTATTACAGATTATTGCAAACAAATACAAGTGGACTGATCGCACCAAAGCTATCACTGTCCACATCATGTAGTGTAAGCTGAGGGTCTCACTTGCACTGCCATCACAGGGACAGTGTTGTTTTGTTGTAGTGATGACTAAAAAAATGGATGATTTAAGAAGAAGAAGAAGAAGAAGAAACAGCCTTTATTGTCCCACAGAGGGGAAATTTGGGTGTAACAGCAGCCGCAGTTATTATAAATATAAATAAAAATATAATAATTTACACTATTAAGAAAAGAATATATATATATATATAAAATCAACAAACAAGATTAACCTTAATACTACTAATAATAACACTATATACAATGTACATGATGTGCCTGTGTGTTGAACCTTAACAGGCCGGACTATTTACAGTATATTATATATTATCCTACATTGTGTAGATTATTGTGGTTTTTGTTGGGAGCAGTGATGGTTATAAAGTCTTACAGCTGCTGGGAGGAAGGATCTGCAGGGAACTTTGCTGCAGTTGGGATTAAATAATGGTGCTTCATTAGATGTTAGCTTATATCAGCTGTTTTGAAGTTACAGCTGACTCCTTAGTCTTGATTGAGATGCAACACAGCAGCTTGCTGTATCACAGTGTTACCGGCTGCTTCTTTTATTCTTTCTTCACATTTTCTTCCTGTTATCTTCAACTTTCCTTGGCAGTATCCTTTGACTTTGAAATGTCTGTTTCTTTCTGTTTATATGTCCACTGCATTTCCGCCATCTGCCCCTGGTTCAGCAGCATGCAATGTCACCTTACCCTTCACCGTGTTGCCTTAAGGGCACAACACATAACAAGGTTTCAGAATCATTTCTGGAGCCTTTTAGCTGCCTGGCACTGGTCTATCTGTCTATCTGTCTATCCTATAGAACAGATTGCTTTTAGTTTTATTTAAAACAAAAATTTCACATAGTTTCTCACATAAATATTTAGCAACACAGACAATGAATTAAATTATTTAATAGTAGTCTAATAAAAATAGAAATGCTGTCTAAACTGCTCTATACAGTAAATACTCATAATTACACGACAGATACTGTCCTCTTTACTGCCTTACATAATATTTAATATACCAGTGCAGTGCCCATTCAGCACTAGTGTAACAGATGTTATTAAATTACTGACATGCCCTAAATGTGTCACATAAAAGCAATCATAAAGTTACTGCTCTGAGAGGAGGACAGCCATGTGTGTGTGTGACATTGTGCCTGTTTATGGCTCTTAACGTGTCTTTTTGTGGCAGTTCAGAGTGGGCACATTGTGGGTTTTGTGTGTCTCAAGAATCGCTTATCCAAACAGTGGCAAAAGGAAAATTAAATAAGAAATATTCAGCGCTCTTTATGAGAACCAGTAAGCTTTGTAAAACTTTTGGCTAACCCCCATGTTTGTGGGTTTAGATTTGGTGTTAGAATCAGGTCTAGCTTAGAGTTAGGCTAATGGTTCAGTACTTAGTTGTGATGTTTAAGCTTAGGGTTAAAAACCTTGGAATGCATTAATCAGTCAATGCTCTCACAAACGAACATATCCAAGTGTGTGTGTGTCCCTCCCCTTGCACACAGAGTGGAGGAGACAGCACTCAATAAAGGGGAGACTCTTCTTGCCAAAATACAAGAACTGCTCATCCAAACAAGCTCAGACTCAGCACTGCACTTATCGCTGTCTGCAACAACAAAGCCACTAAGTTGGAAGTGGAAGTAATCTACATGTAAGCGTGATCTATATTAACTTCCATTCATATTCTTCAAATCCTTCCTCTTCTGTATTTTGTGAAGTACATTTAAAACAATAAATCAGACCTTGATGCAGTTCGACTGTGAGCGTACAGCCTCACTGCAGACTTCAGTGTGAATTCTGGGTTTGTGTAAAGTGCCACATCTCAATTTGCAACACTTAGTCATTTCAGACGCACAGACGGTCCATCTGAAGTGCAGCTTCAACCAGTCAAAGTCCTCTGCCAGTATCAGAGGACTTTCAGAGTATAAGAGTGTCAGAGTACACCAATTAGGCATAGTGTTATGACCACCTGCGTAATATTGTATTGGTCCCCCTTTTGCTGCCAAAACAGCCCTGACCCATCAAGGCATGGACTCCTGAAGGTGTGCTGTGGTATCTGCACCAAGATGTTAGCGACAGATCCTTTAAGTCCTGTAAGCTTTGTCGAGCCTCCATGGATTGGACTTGTTTGTCCAGCACATCCCACAGATGCTCAATTGGATTGAGATCTGGGAAATTTGGAAGCCTAGTCAGCACCTCAAATTTTTTGTGCTCCTCAAAGCATTCCTGAACCACTTTTGCTTTGTGGCAGGGCACATTATCCTGCTGAAAGAGGCCACAGCCATCAGGGAATATCGTTTCTATGAAAGGGTGCACATGCTCTGCAACACTTCTTAGGTAGGTGGCACATGTCAAAGTAACATCCACATGGATGGCAGGACCCAAGGCTTCCCAGCAGAATATTGCCCAAAGCATCACACTGCCTCCACCTGCTTACCTTCTTCCCATAGTACATCCTGGTGCCAGGTGTTCCCCAGGTAAGTGACACAGACACTTGCAGACATCCTCATGATGTAAAAGAGACAGGACAGGAGTCAGCATAGGCATTCTGACAGGTCTGCAGCTATGCTGCCCCATACACAACAAACTGTGATGTACTGTGCATTCTGACACCTTTCTATCAGAACCAACATGAACTTTTTTGGCAGTTTGAGCTATAGTAGCTCAGCTGTTGGATCGGATCCAACTAGCCAGCCCCACATGTATCATTGAGCCTTGGCCACCCATGACCTTGTCACTGGTTCACTGCTGTTCCTTCCTTGGACCACTTTTGATAGAAACTGACCACTGCAGACTGTAGTTTTGGAGATGCTCTGACCCTGTCATCTAGCATCACAGTTTGGTCCTCGTCAAACCTGCTCAAACCCTCACGCTTGCCCATTTTTCCAACTTCTAACATCAACTCTGAGAACAAAATATACACTTACTCCCTAATATATTTCACCCACTAACAGGTGCCACGATGAAGAGATAAATGGTGTTATTCACTTCACCTGTCAGTGGTCATAATGTTATGCCTAATCGGTGTATAAGAGTAGCTTGCAGACATTTATGTAAGTGTCATTTGAAGTGTGTATTTAATAAAAGAAACAGACAAAATCTTACATTCTAACCTTGAAAGGAAAACTTTGCTTTTGCAAGAATGTGCGCGTTATTAGATGCGTCCATGATGTCTTAACACAAGCACTTGTATGCCACAAGTACAATGTCTGACTTAAAAATCAGGCATTAAACTTAAAAGTCACCCTTTTCAACTTTTATTATTCTTCAATAACTTCTTCTTCTTCCTATACTTATTATTCTTTTAAATCCTGATGCTTCCTGTGAGGTATGTGGTGGCTCTGCTGCTGGGGGCAATTTTCTGTAATGGTTTGGGTCCATTTGTCATCTTAGAGAGAAAGGTCACTGCAAATCAATACAAAATAGTTCTGAGTGGTCACCTGTATTTAACGATGAAATATCTATCCTAACAGAAGTAATCTTTATTTTAAAAAGTTCTGACTGCAAGTAATCACTACATGATCCACTACTGCTGTTAAGAAAGTTTTTAGTTTTATATATAGTTAGCAGCGGGGGTGCATCCAAAGCAAGAGTAGAGTGAAGGGGCGATGCCCCCCTGTGAAATATTAACTTGTGTTCTGTGGCATTTTTGACATAATACCACCTGTATGAGCACAGGGCTGCACACTTCCCCTAAAAACAAGTCTTGTACACCAATTTTGTTTGCAGTATTTATTTCTGATCAAATATTTGTCAGAATCAGGTTGGTGGGCAGAGATGAGGACCTGTAGGCAGCACACACGAGGCAGACTTAAATATCCAAAGACTTATTCAGGCTGAAGAAGTCTGACTGACTGAAATATACAAACACTCCCAAAGGGTACACACAAGGAAGATGCTTTGACAGTCAACAAAAGGAAGAGAGGGCTACACAGGCTACACAGAATACTGGAATACTAAAGAAATCAAAACCAGAATCAGAAACTCAACCCAACGATGATCAAAAACTACAGGAGCACTGAAACCAGAAAACACAAAAACATGAATCCAAACACTCTAAAGCAACTCAAAACCAGGGTTGGAAAGACCTTTGAAATTTGACACTAGACTTTTGTGCATGCTGTGTTTGTATGTATGTGTTTGGTCATATCCACAATAGTACATGTGAGCAGCACTCCTGAATGGTGTGTACCAGAACAGTCAGTTTTCATGCTGCCTCCTGATCATGCATAAGTGTGGATATTGATTTTTTTCAAATGAAGCGAGACACATAAGAGATGCAGAACACGATCACATGCTGTCTGAAGACTTGATGTGTTAGCCATTTGACCAACACATCAACTGGCCTCTGGGCTCTACAGTTAAAAAGTGCAGTATTAGGTAAACAAGCAAATCAGCCATAAACACAGAAGCTATAACAAACACACACACACACATGCACACACGCACATCTTCATCAATTAGTTAAGCCCAGAAAGGTCCACTGAAAAGCTACTTCCTTTGAGTGTTGTTCCTCTGAGTGTTGGAAACAGCTGTTGGTTATAGGAATTTTCTAGATCAATGGTCAAAATAATGAGCAAGCCTTTTGGACATCTAATGATCCACTGCGCCAATATAGAGTGTCACTGTGGCAATGCACAATTGATACAGGTTATATTATACTCCCAGTCACACAAGCGTACGCGTGGATTATATTATGGAACTATGAAAATCAAACAGGTGAACCATCATCCATCAAAATCTGACTGGTCCATTTATTATTAAGAACATGAAAAATGTGAATGTGGGATATTGAGTGAAAACGAGAGAATGAAAAAAGAGAATTTTAATAGCTCCAGTTTATTGCTAACTCCTATAGAGAGAAAGTGTTGGGTGTTTTAGATTCTTATCAGTTATACAATGTTGTCAAAGAAGCTGGCTTGAGGCTCCAAGCACTCAGCCCATGTCATAAAGATCAACTTCATGGAGTCAGTCTATAATGAAGAAACACAATATACTGAATATACTGAGGCCGTCTAAATGACTAAAACTTGGCACGTTCTCCAGGATGCTTGGAACAACGACCTACCAATATCTATAGAAAACTGAGTGCTTGTCTACCACGGAAACCTGCTCATCTTTATGAAGTATTAATGGCAGTATTTCTTGAAGAATCCTCACTGTTAGTGTGTAAAACATGTGAACACAACTTTAAATAATTAGACATACATTGTGCTGCAAGCTAGGAAGCAAGCTAAGGTTAGCCAGCGAGTTAAAATTTGAGTAGCTAGCAATAATGTAGGTTAAAATAAGAGAAGCTAACAGTAATTCAATTTTATTTATATAGCATCAAATCACAGCAAACAGCCACCCCAAGGTGATTTATATTGTAGGTAAAGACCCTACAATAATACAGAGAAAACCCAAGAAACCAGGCTCAGGGAGGGGCAGGCATCTGCTACGACCGGTTGGGGCTGAGAGGAGAGAGACAGGACAAAAGGCATGCTGTGGAAAAGAGCCAGAGATTAATAATAATTAATGATTAGCCCCCTCTTTGTATTTGACATTAAATGCAGGGGATTTTGGCTTTCGCGTCTGTCTCCAAAAGTTGGTGAAATCACCAGAAAAAGTCGCTAGATTTGTTGCAAGTTGCTTTTTGGAAAAAAAAAAAAAAACGTTACTATGGGGATCTGAAAAGTCGATAGACCCTGTTAGTACTGGGTTGGACCTCCTTTTCCCTTCATAACTGCTTTAATCCTTTGTGACATGTATTACAGAAGATGCTGGAATCATGACTAAAAACTAAAACTGAAAATAAGCCAACATTGGCACACAGGACACGAACCACATTATTGCAAGTGAAAGTCTTATATTTGACCTATTTATCCGTCTATCTATTTCCTACACAGACTTTCTCACTTTCTGTACAGCATCACTTGACTTCCTAAATCCTTTCAGTCACTTCTTCCTGGTCTTTTATTCGAGCTGCAAAACTATAGATTGCACACAGTACATATACATTATTGCTAATTAACATTAACTATGATGTGGTGTCAGTTTTAAAGATTTTATATAGATTTAGCTAGCTTAGTGTTTTACACATTCACTTAACATTTGTTAGGGAAATGGGAAGCAAGAAGGGCAAAAAAAGCATATAATAGGGGAGAAAATTAAATGAAGGGTTAGGCTGTGCAGGTAAAATACATGGTCCGTTTCACACAGTCTTTGTCCTGTAATGGAGGAAAACTCTATGTGAAACAGATCATGCTGTGAGATCTCCTATTTTCACCTTGAATCACAGAGATGGTAGTAGCTGTACATGACTGACTTAACACAAATGAAAGGGAAGAGCAACATGCTGCACCCTGTCAAAGCAGAAGTAAAGCGTGGACCCAGAAGGTTTGTGTAATGCTTCAAACAGCTGCCGATTATCTGCTAATGCCTGCTGGATTTCAGCATTATCTGAAGGTGATACATGCCACACATGCACTGCAAGCACCCAACTGTGTTAGCAATAACTAACCTTTTTTTTAAAAAAAAAAAAAAGAAAAAGAAAATTAACATTCTTGAGAGGTTGAAGAGCTTCCTGCGTTAATCACTGTACATACACATCATTGTCACCAGCACAAGTATTAAGGTAAATGTTTTATTGTGAGAAATGTAATTTATATGCCTTCAAATCAAGATTATTGGTTAGTGATCCTCGTATTGGTTAGTTCTTATCATACTGACATATATATTGAAATTGCCATGCACACATGACTCTCAGTGCAGGACGGACATTTTATTAATCATTGTTAAGCCATCTGTTCAGGAGGTTCTTTATTTGTCTGTTGATATAGCACAATAGCTTATACAATAGAAATGGCTTGTGTTAATATTATCTGTAAAATGTGATTGAGGGCCGTGAAGGTTTATATTGGTAGATATTGTTTACATTTCACCAGTCAGCTTTTCCTAATCTATCGTGAAAGCTTTACATTAAGTAAAGAGCACCTCCAGACAATCTTGCTAGAAATTAAGTTTTTATTAAGTAGAGTATAGTTAGTTCAGCCCAAATCTGAGCGTCTCAGAGCTAACCCACACTAGATGATAACTCAGTTAATATCTGTCTTTGGATCTAAATGGAAAATTTCATATTTAAGCAGCTTCAGCCTGCCCACAGTTGCTGTGCATCAGCAAGCCGCTTTGCAAGCCACCTCCACCCCGACATCCTCTGTCATCTGCTGTTTCTGACGTAATGTCACATCAGTTCTGTGCTGGTGTTCTGCCAAGCATAAATTACTAAATAGCACTGTTCTATGGGGCTGTAGTGTACCTGATTAAATATTGGACTCAAACAGCATCAGAGTGAGAGCTGTGGTGCTACATTGAAGTGCAGTGATTGAATATTTAGTGGGTGAGGTGATTGTCATTGATCAGGATCTCTCTGATTGATGGTTCACATTATCCGTTTGCTTCACATTTATTAATCCATGCAACACACTGAAATGTTGTTGCTATATATAGACATTAACAGATATGTTTTGGGGAACCCAATTATAGAGCAATTTCGTGTGTGTCAATACAGTGGACAAAAAATAAACAGTTTAAGAGTATGATAGTGATTGAGGAACTGCAGCAAAGTGTAGCACAGTCAGCAGCATCTTCATGAAAAATCCAGGTTCCTCTGTGGCTGGATAAGAAGTTGGATGCACCAGCTTGTGTCAGACTGAGTTGGAAGTTAGCTAATTTCTTTGTTTAATTAATCTTATTAAAAGTTCATTTAAGTGTGATTTCCATATCATCCTTATAAATATACAGGGATGTTATTGCTCCCAGGGACACGTTTTTACAAATTAGTTTCCACCCGGAAACCTTTAGCCATATTTACACTGAACCAAAGACAAGAGATTAAGGGAGACTGAGCAACTTTTGACTGGCCCTGGCAAATCATGTGACTTCCAAGGCCGCCATTTGTATTTATCTGTTGTGTGGCCTTAGGCTCAGTGTGTTTTTTATGGTGTCCGAAGGTTTCCTGAATGTCTGCGAGAATGACCACCAAAGGTGCTTGAATTTGCTGCGCCATAAACTGCAGCAATAACAGCAAGACTTACACTGACCCCAGGTCGGGTCAGAAGTACAGATTTCATCAACAGAGGTGAGCATCAATGCTGTGAGTCAGTATGAATGGTGATAAACTGAGTTCAATCTGATGATGAATGGAGAAAAATAAGGGTGGGTGTTTGCTGATTTCAGAAATGTTTGTGAAACATTATTTAGATGCTATTCACTCCGTACTCTAATACTGCAATAGCATGTGACTTCAACTCTTGATAGCTCTGACATAAAACATACATAAAGATGCTTATTTATTTCCTGATATTGTTGCAGTTACTCATTTTCAGCAGATCATGATCAGACATGCAGACAGCTGACAGGAGCTGGCTAAACAACAGCTGGTTTTAAGCTAACTGTGTAGCATCCTGAAAATCATATAATCATGGATTATATTTTCATCATATGAGAGTTTATTCGCTCAGTGATCAATTTGTTAATAATATTAGACATTGCACACACTACTGATTGACATGCTTGTGGTTGTGTTAGTTTTTTTTTAAGTTAAATAAGCATTTTTGTTACTATCATGTGTGGCCACCTCCAGTTTTGACCTTCCCTTGAGCCGGGCTGCGACAACAGACAAACAAATATGGCAGGAGCTAGTTTTGGTTGGGCCACTTTTGGTGACATAACATGCCTAGTTGCTCTGTCTCCCTTAATCTCTTGTCTCTGCATTGAACAGATATATCTGAAACACGACAGGATGTGAGTGAGAAACCTTTTTGCTTCAGTGTTAATTTATTTGCTTAGCTAAAAAAAATGGATGAAACTGTAGATCTTTAGTTGTATATAACTTCATTGGAGATTGGAACCCAGATCTCTGTTTTGCTGGCTATGAACTCTCCCCAAGACCTTTTGCATTGAGGCAACAATACAAATCACTGTCTACTGTTACAAAAGTAGTTGTAGCTAAAGTAGTTGTTTTAGTTGTTGAGTTGTTTATCCAGCTATTACACTGTTTTGAAGCCAATTCCACCCGGAGCGATCAGGCTAGGATAATTAAAGGCCCAGTGTCAATAGTCACTGTTATGTTAATGAGCCTGGAAGACTGGGACTAGAAGCATCTTGGCAATAAGTGCCAGAAGAGAAGAAGAGAAGAGACAGCACATAAGGTTAGCGTATAAGAAACCCAGAGAGAGCTTTTAAGGGGCAGGATGAGAGATTCGTGATGTTCAGTTGTGAAGGTACAACATCAAAGAAAACTGGAGAGGTTTCTAAAGACAGACTTTAGGCAGTGTTCTCTCCCTCTCTTCTTCTCTAACAGAAGCACACAACAGCCCTGGAGCTCAAGCAAACGCTGATCAATCAGCCCTTTAGGTTTCAATGAGTTTTCATCAATTACAAACAACACACACACACACAAACACACACACACACACACACACACACACACACACACACACACACACACACACACACACACACACACACACACACACACACACACACACAGTGAAGACTCTAAATTTATTAAGACAGCACACATGAAAGTGGATGGAGAGTAGATAAGGAAACAAAAGGCCACGTCCACTGTGTCAGCAAATCTCCCAACTTACCTCGTATTGGAGCATTTAGATTTATTAATTATACACATCCTGTGAAACCAGTTATAAATGAAGCCATGCTCCATTTTACAAGCACAGATTGTCACCAGCATTTTTTTTACTGATTTATTCCTCTACGTTAAATTTTAATCAGAAACATCCTGGCTGCACAGAGACAATCACGTCAAAGTATGGTGGAATCAGTCAATAAATTTGATGTTTTTAATTCCATGTTTCAGTTTGACAAAAATGTTGTTTTGTTCATATTTTATTGAGGTTTTGAGACAGCTTTTTTTTTTCCTTATCATCTACTGCCACTTTATTGTCATTGTGCATGTCGTGTATCTTTCAGAATACTGCAATTCAAAACATGAATGTAGAAGATTGGGTAGCCTTGACTCAGACAAGTTGTTTGGTGCCTGAATGTGTGGAAAGTTTGACAAAGAATTACCAGAATGTGCAATTATCCAAGGTTTTCTTAAAATACAATCAGTGGTGTTGCAGAGAATTTTAGAGAGACATATCTGTAAGTATTTAGACTTATTCCAAACTAAGGAACAAAACTCCACAACAACCTGGTTTCCAGAAACACTGTAACAAAAAAAACAAACAAACAAAAACAGAATGCAGTGATTTGCAAACCATTTAAGCCCTAAATTAAATTGAAAATAGTAAAAAAAAACAGTTCAATTGGCAACGTCAAAAATTCACAGATGTATTTACAAGAATGTATTCAACAGGTTCAAGTGAGTACTTAAGGCTGGCGATGAGGCTAGAATTAGAATTGCAGTCTTTCAGTGATGATATTTAAGACAGTCTCTTTGAATTACAAATATGAAGGAAGGTGAGCAGGCAGGCGAACGAGTTTAAAGGGCTTTCCTCTTGAAGTCCAACTGCCAAAATGCAAAACAGCAGCGAGTCTGGAAAACAAAGTAAGTAGTGAGAAGGAACACTTGGTATAACTAAATGATAGCCTGACGAGTTGCCACTGTGAAGGCTGCAACAATCTGGCAAACACTGGGAGAAGAGCCGGTCATCTTATAGGCAGGTTGATGAGAGGTGACAGGTATGTTTTCCAAATCCCTCCAACCACAGTGACAGGCCACTGAGAGGATCCCCGGGGCGGGGCAACGCCATCCGTATGATGGAGCGACAGGAAGAGAGGGAGAGAGAGCGCGAGCAAGACCAGCCCAGTAACACTGGTTATCATGGCAATTTTATTTTATTCTTCTAACAGTGCATGCTCAACACATCTGTGAAGCAAGAAGGCTTCTTTCAAACATGCTGGTCAGCTGCAGCCTTTGTGTGGAGTTTGCATAATCTCATTGTGTCTTGGGTTACTCTGGTGTCCTCTCACAGTCCCACAAAGTCATGTTTGACAGGTTAATTAGTGATTCTATACTGGCCGTAGGTGTGAATGTCAGATGCTGCGTGGGTCTCTGTATCTCTGCGTTAGCCCTGTGATGGACCTGTCCAGAGCACACCTCTTGCCCTGTGGCAGCTGTGATAGGCTCCAGGCTCTCTTCAACACTGAATTGGATAAGTGGTTCAGACGAGGGATGGAGAGATGTACTTACAGGTAGTGGAACAACATATGCTCCCATCCAGATGACGTCTTTCTCAGAGAAAGTCTTGTTTGTCTACGTAAAATGATGCCAAACCACATTCATCGTGTATTTCATCAGGTTTAAAATGAACCCGGCTGCTAAACAGGCTGGCCTCGATGCAGACCAGTCACCTAAAATCCCGAGTCAAGTCAAATACGGAAACATATTTAACTTTCAAAACTATAAAAACATCTCTTTTGATCCAAAAAGCATCTCCAGAGTGTTGCTAAAAGAAGAGCTGATAAATCACAGAGGTAAACACAGCCCTGACCCAACATGTCTGAAATGTCTTGCTGGTATCAAATGCTATGTATAGTACATAACAAACAACAATTTCTCTGACTCAACATCTGATATGTTGAGTATTTTCAGTTATTCAAAAAAAATTTCAGTCTAATTTTAAGCACAAACATACACCAGTAGATTTTACTTGATTTGCAACCCATCACATTTTGTGTTTAGTTACATTTTATGCAGTGTTTCAGCTTTTTTGGAAACAGCAATTTATAACACATCTAACATTTTCCTGTTCCCACAGTGGTACTGGGAAGCCACTTAGCTTGCCATTCAGCTAGGGGTATTTAAGCTGCAGGTATGGCTCCAGTAAAAGACGGATTAAACGCATGTCACTATAAATGGGATAATAGGAGAGGATGATGTAAAGATGAGGGTGAAAAAGTTAAATATGTGTGTACCTTAGAGCAACAGGAGAAGGGTGCACATGTGCCTCATACACAGTGCACACACCAAGCTAGATGGGGGTGGAAAAGCTTTGAAGCTCATCCAAAGCGAAGAGGGGAAGAGGACTGTTTGTCAGAAAAGGAGATGACATTCCCGCCACCCGGCAGCCACAGCGCTTGTACACTTCTGTGCTTCCTGCAGCCCACACATAATGGGACTGTAACAGTTGGGGCTCTCTGTCCCTTTCTTCTTTCTTCCCCTTCATCTCACTATTGTGCTTCAAAATTTCTCTTTCTCTTTCTCTTCTTGCTTCTCCACCTGCTACTGCTGTACGCTATTTGTGGTCCTCAGTCTTCTGCTCATTGTTCTGCCCTCTACCCCTCCCCACCGCTCTCCTGTTTTGGGGGTGGTACCGTGGTGATATAACAACACGTGTTTCGGAGCTCTCAAGGGACAAACACAGCAGGCACATAAATGAATCTTGCTGTGTGCTATCTACGTGTGTCCTTGCACCTGGTTTTACGCACGTAAATTGGCACTTTGATTCAAAGAGTAACAGAATCATCAAACATTTTTGCAGATGTTTTTTAAAAAAAACTTGCTGATCATTTGCATATCTTTAGAAGGAAAGCAAAACTTCTAACTACTATGACTTTTGGATGCATAGTCACTACATAAAACTTTAATGTTGAAATTGGGCCAATATGTTAGGAAAAAAAATCAAATTTCAAGCACAAACAGACACCAGTAGTAGATCTTTGATTGGCTTGGTGGTCCACTGTGTGGTTCACAGGTAAATGCACATGCATACACGCAGAATGTGGCAGGACAGTAATTTACATTCTCTCTGCTCTCCTGTTTGGAAATGATTCCTGCCCTCATTATTCAACTTCAACTTAAAGTGGAACCAATCCAGTTAATTGATTCACTGTGATCCCCAATTCTAACCTTATTAAGCAGATTGAGCCTCATTTGTCATGTGACCCTTGCACACTGAAAACACCTCCTTTGTCAGTGAAGAAAGCCTAATGTGTGAAGAACACATGGATGCATTCAGGCAGTGTTGGGCTAGGCCACCATCAGTCCTGTGTAAAATACAGGAATTTAAATGGGAGGGGTGAAAATATACTTTTCAGAGGTATTTAGTGTGTAATAGTGTTTCCCACAGTGTGTATTCTCTTTGTGATAGTAGCAGTCTATCTTTTTGGTGTGTATGTTTTTGTATTTTGTCACAAGTAAGAGTGCACTCCTTATCTGCCTCTCCAGTCTCTCATTCTGCAGATTGACTTCAGCACTTGTACCGCTGCTGTTAGTCCTCATTCTGCTCTACAGCCTCAGAGAGCTTGGTATTCCTGCACATGAACGGGTTCATCACCTGCTGCAGGTTTTAGTGACTGACCTTTCAGCTCAAAGGGGAACTCCATAACAGAGCAAGGGCTACCGTCGCCAGCTGCAGTCAAAGATGTGGAGCTGGTGTTGGTTCAACTGCATGATAATGAGGACTGCAACCAGAGCTATCTGGCCAGCACGCCAGCTGGTAAAGAAACATGAGACGGGAAGGGCCAGGGCCAGCAGGGACTTTGAAAATAAGAGTTGTCTACTAGTAAAGCAATCTCAGATTGAGTCATTCTCTTAGATTAAAAAATCTAAATAAAAATGAATCATCGAATATACTTTGGGCAGGTGTTAATGTATGTGGACGGCCCATCACAGTAAAGTCATGAGTAGTATAATAAACTATGAACTACTCAATAGACCTGTGTAGACACTTTAATTGGTTAAAATATGAAATGGATGACTGAAAACAAAGAAAATTGTTGAAATGTTCTTCTTATAGACACACTGTTCAGTTCAGTATTTATTGCCAGTTACCAAGCATGGTCTCATCATACACTACACAGAGTGAAACATTTGTATTCAAGTGATATTCTGTATCAGTAGGTTTCTTAGGTTGAAGGACTGGAATCTGAACCAAGACAGAAGTCAGATCAGTGCATTCTTACTCAAATTCTCATGTTTCTGTGTATCCTGTGTGTATCTGTACAACCTGCACACACTGCAACAAAAAGAAGTAATTGGTCAAATAAACTAATCAAGACCTTCTTAACAGTAAAATAAACAATAATAATTTAAAAAGCTGATGGATTAGAGTTAAGAACTGTGCATCTCAAATAAATTCCCATTTAACTAGTAGTAATTATTATGAGTAGTTAACATGGCTCATACAATTAATCAGCTCCATTTTATCCAATTCTCATATCTGACTGTGTTTACCAGCACATACCAGTGTACCACAGAGACTGGTTTATGACAGTCAGCACAGGGAGGAGGGACAGCAACAATATAGTATCCATGGGAACAAACTACCAAAGGGATCAATACAGTGAGAGTGCACCATGCGTGTGTGTGTGTGTGTGTGACTGTTACTGCAGGTAGTAATGAGAGTAATTGGTGCTATTTATTCCTCATGTGATGTAACAAGGAAATGAGCTGATCACAGATCTCGTGATCATTGAAAGGCACTAACCAGCTAAAATGGGGGAAAGACACAAGATAAAACGTGTCCACCAGTGTGTGTGTGTGTGTGTGGGGGGGTTATAAATCATTATGTGTGAGACGATGGTAGTTTTACAAAAGCTCAACTGTTAAAATGTCAGCCAGTTGCTGATACACATGTAACACTTGTAGACTTGCTAATCTAAAACTTAAAAACATCCACCAATTTTTGTCTAGGAGCAGGCACACAGTGTATTTCTATTTACATTACATCACATCACATGCTGGGACAGACCTTATGCTTCACTTAACCCCTATAATCAGGGTCTTCATGGGTCGTGATAGCAGCAGATGCCCCCAGTACTGGTTAAAGCGCTGTAGTGCCAACATGAACCAATTTGCTCAGTGATAATAGGTTGTTAAATATTGGTGATTAAATGGTCATTAGCTTTTCAGATGTATTGTAGTTATTAATATTTCAAATTTTGTCAGATAAATCATAATTTCTTTTCAGCAGCTCAACAGCTCTAGTCAACCTCCCAATGCTATGGAGAAGACAGTAGCTAGAAGCATTAAACGGGTCAATACTGCGTTGCTGAATTGATCCAAAATGGTAGCAAAATCCATAAGCACACTGCTTCAGGCTGCTGGATGTACTCGAACCTTTTTTAAGTATTCTTCATCACCTGGGGCCAGCTCTGTTTTTGGTCCCCACTGACAGAAGGATCCGGTTCCTTCCACTGCTAAATGCTCTTTTATCACCTAGTGGCTTACTCCATCCATCCATCCATCCATCCATCCATCCATCCATCCATCCATCCATCCATCCATCCATCCATCCATCAATCCATCCATCCATCCATAATCATTATTAAGCTGTTTTTCTCTATTTGAAATCATCTAGGAGTCTAATCTGTGCCATGACTGTAAATAAAAACAGATTAAGGCAGTGGTTCTCAAATCCAGGCCTCGTGGCCCGGTGTCCTGCAGGTTTTAGATGTGTCCCTGATCTAAAACACCTGAATCAAATGGCTGAATTACCTCCTCAGTATGCAGTCAAGTTCTCCAGAGTCCTGCTAATGACTTCTATATTTGACTCAGGTGTGTTGAAGCAGAGACACATCTAAAACCTGCAGGACAGGGGCCATGAGGCCTGGATTTGAGAACCACTGGATTAAGGTAACATCACACTGTCTGTTGGTTTCTGGATTACTGTTTGAAGTTGGGAGTTAAGCATGTTGGCCATGGTTTGGAAAAGTGACCATATTCAGCGGTCTGCCTTTGCAAGCATTTGTAAAAGAACGTTTGTAAAGGCAGCAACTCACTGAATTCAAGCTCACTGAATTCGAGTCGGGTATTATAATAAGATGTCACCATTGGAACAATTCAGTTGATATTCCTCGATCAACTGTATGTGGTATTACTGCAAAGTGGAAGCATTTAGGAGCCACAGCAACTCAACCATGAAGTAGCAGCCACATGAAGTTACAGAGTGGGGTCACTGAGTGCTGAAGTGCAGAGTGCATTAAAGTCACTCTACTGACTCAGTATCTGCAAATTTCCGAACCACCACTGGGAATAACATCAGCACATGGTGTGACTTTCCATGGCAAAGCAGCTCCTGTAGGTGTAATGTTTAGGTAGCCTGGCACTTGTGTTAATATAATGTAGCTAGTGGTACCCACCTTTTACTTTAAGTGTCCACACCACTTATAATGCTTAACTTTAAGCCTCTATTATGAAAGAAGAAGAAAGAAGAATTTAGCTTTAGAGACTACAAACGTGAGCATCAGATGCTAAAGATGGTTTCTGTGCTGTAAAGTTAGACGTTTTAATACAGGAGTGGTTTTAACGTGCTTTGGGATTCTGCCTCAGGTGGTCATTAGAAGAACTGCAGATCTTAGCACTTCAGCATGATTACTTCATTTTTCAGGTCTCGACGCACATTCGGTTAACCAAAATATCAATCACCTAAATGCTCTTTTTGAACTATTACCTAATTATGTATCTAGTAACTGTACGTCCTGCCTCTATTTTGAGCTACACAACTATTTTCACACATGCACTGAAGCTCTGAACTTTACAGGACGTGTGTGAATATTGTAGCTAATGTGCATTTACCATTAGCTGGTGGGCGTTATCTGGACTGCTCCCTGTATGTTCTACCCAGGCAGCTCCCTCATCCAAAGCACACAAAGTATTACTAGTAGCGTGAAGACGTCTGAAATGGGCCTGTTCCTGCTGTGTGCTACATGTGAAAAACTGGACCTTAGTCTCCAGAAACTGCTCAAATTTCATGTGTGAAAATAATTGTAATTTCACACTTTTTCAAATGTAATTTCATCCTTTCTGTAAGTTCAATAGTAACTGAGCCCAGGATGTGTTACTTTTGTATTAGCATAAAATTCTGTGAAAGGTGACATTTTCCACCATGAGAATTGTTGGACCAATCCTAGAAACTGCAAATTTATTTTAGTCCAGTGGATTATGGGGACTGTGCAAATGCCACACAAGATGTTTTTAATCTTCGGCATTTTTCATGACTTATGAAAGCTGTGCCCGCTGCTGCAGTTCAGACTTCCTGGCATTCAGTTTTAGTTTCCCTGCAGGAACCAACCTTTTTGTTAACAGAAATGCTCGAAAGGATTCAAAATTCTGCTTTAATCCTTAAAACTAACCCCGATGATGAAGATGTTCTGCTGATATTATCAGAACCGTCTCATAGATTCTTTGAACTCTCTGGATAACGGCACGTAGCTCATAGTGCAGATTTCATCATGCAGTGTTTCTTTTCTGGCTGTATCTTTGTTTACTGGAAACAGTTTAAAAATCTTTTTGCATGCTGTTTAGGGTCAAAAGGCTAATACTGTTGATATAATTGTGATACCGGAAACAGCTCCATAACGCCTGTAACTGACAGGTATTTGCACAGTGGAGCTGTTTGAGTAGCCCCGGAGAAATGATGTGCGATGACATGTTTTGCATGCAGTATTTTGATCTGAACTGGCGGTGTTTTGGGGTTGGAAGAACATTCTGAACATAATGAGACATATGGAGCTCCTTGGCCTGATCCACATTCTCTCTGCTGTCCTTATTCTGCTTCTTCTCTCTGTTCTGTTATATTGCATTACAGATTGCTGTGGGTGGATGGTGTTGCATGGTGTGATAGGAAAGCATCATCAAACAGGCATACATTTGTTTGTGTGCGCACGTGTCTTCCCAAAGCTTATGGAGGGTTGGTATGGATCAGTACGGAGACCGTCTCCACTGGAAGCAAAGGGATGACACGAGCTGGTCAATAACACACACCCCACTGGTGAAAATCTTGCATCCTATTAGTTAAATATACTTGGCAAGAACTGAGTGATGAGTTAACCAGAGTGATTAGTAAGTATTTTCTCAGCTTGGAAGTAAATATTTTTTTAATACTGTGAATCTTGATTTATTTTTTTTTTACTTGGGTAATACAAGTCAGGGACCTTTCCAGATCTGAGTAATTGAACTTTTGTAGAATTACTTTTTTTTTATTCTTCAAAAACTTCTGAAAAAATAGAAAG
Organism: Archocentrus centrarchus; assembly: GCF_007364275.1. Classification (NCBI taxonomy): domain Eukaryota; kingdom Metazoa; phylum Chordata; class Actinopteri; order Cichliformes; family Cichlidae; genus Archocentrus; species Archocentrus centrarchus. Next base: position 34,112,406 of record NC_044366.1, read on the forward strand.
GATTTTTATTTACTTTTAAAATAAATTGCCCTTATCTTTTGCACAATATTTGGCTCATTTGCAGTTTCTATCTGGCACTTACTTCGAGTTGCTGACAGTATACGCAACCTTGCCAGCTACTAAAATACAAATTTTTGTATGATTTTCTTAATTATACACAAAATACTCCATTTGTTTTGCACCTGTTTTAATGTGTTCTCACTATGAGGAGAGCTGGCCTTAGATAGTTCTGCTCTTCCCGCACAGCATTGTCTCATTCTTATCTTTCATGAGCGTCTCAGAGGTCCAGCTGTGAAACAGGCTCTATTTCAGCCAAGACATCAGTCAAAATGCTTCAAAGCAGTTTCTTCTCGTTTCCTTCCTCCCCCCTCAAATCTCAATCCCTAAAGAAGCAAAGCAGATGAAAGTGCTTTGGCAATATTCAGATTACGGAGGTTAGTTTGAATTTAGGGCACTGTGGAGTCTGAAGCATGTCTTTGGAATAAAAGACAGACTGTTACTTGAATAATAATAAATTAATAAATTGATTAAGTAAAAAGCAGATATAAATTGATTAATCAGCTCTATATTAATGATTTCACCCTGAAAAATGATATGAGGACACTTTTAGAAACTAATGAAGAGGTTTTATTTACCAGTTATATGCAGTAAAGAGGAAAAATCTGAATCAAATTTATGTTTCTGTGAGAAATCTTTGCTTTTAAAAAAGCTGTAACTCTCCGAGGTAGGTTACCCGATGCTCTTCTCGTTCAAATGTGCAGACCCTATGAATATGCAGTTATCATTCACTTCAAATAGTTTAAATGCTGAATACAAGATGTCTTTGCTGTCAGTGTTGGTGCAATGCAGGCTTTGATATAAGGTGCTCATTAGGCAAGAATTGGCTTCCACACCAGCTGTTACACTGCAGATCCTACTCGCAGGTAACACCTTAAACCAGTGGTTCTCAAATCCAGGCCTCGTGGCCCGGTGTCCTGCAGGTTTTAGATGTGTCCCTGATCCAACACACCTGAATCAAATGGCTGAATTACCTCTTCAGTATGCAGTCAAGTTCTCCAGAGTCCTGCTAATGACTTCTATATCTGACTCAGGTGTGTTGAAGCAGAGACACATCTAAAACCTGCAGGACACTGGGTCACGAGGCCTGATTTGAGAACCACTGCCTTAAACACATCCATCCATCCATCCATCCATCCATCCACCCATCCATCCATCAAGTGCCACTGGGGGCTGGAGTCTGTCGCAGCTATAAAGCCTTGATCAATTGCCTATTGCAGGACAGTTTTCTAACATGTTGGTGCATAATTTATTGATGATTGATTTTTCTTCACTGGTTTGCATGTTTTTCTCATTGATTTTATTAATCATGTTAATTTACAGCACCGTACATCGACAGTCCCAAAGATTTGAGAGGTGCATCCACACTTCTGCTCTTGTTATCTATGAGGTTGAATAGCTGGGCTCTGAGACCAGCTGTTGCAGAACTCTTTGTCTTTCTTTTTGTTGAAGACTTTTTGAGAAGGCATGCTTGGAACCATTCACCTGCCCCTCTGATGTTACTGCATAATAGAAAAGGCTATAATCATCTAAAACACTTGAACAGTTCTAAGTCAGTTTGTGTGTGTGAACATTGCTTGGAAATGTTTTCCCATTTTTCTTTCTTCATTTAGTCGCATCACTCATGTTGTTTCTTTAGTCTCACTCTACATCGACTGTGTGTGTGTGTGTGTGTGTGTGTGTGTGTGTGTGTGTGTGTGTGTGTGTGTGTGTGTGTGTGTGTGTGTGTGTGTGTGTGTGTGTGTGAAAGCACTTATTCTGCCTGAGGCTTTTGTCTATTTTTCTGTGACAGCTGAATGGTTGACACCTTTTAGCACGCGGCTCTTAGACCAAAGAACATATTTCCACCGCAGGACATGAGAGGAGAGGGCAGGCACCTGAAGAGAGCCTTCAGGAATAAATTACAAGATTTGAAAGTTAAAAATTTGAAACATTTTGCTGAGTGAGTCTTTTTGGTTTGCATCCTTTGACATACAGTAGTCATCTGTGTCTGGTAAGAGACATCAGGCTACTCCCTAAGCAGGTTCATTAGCTTTCTCAGTATTCCACAGTAGGACTCTCAAGTCATTAAGAAATCAGTGTTTATTATTCACAAATGTATCTTTTTACCTGCTAAAACTCTTGCCCAAATAAAGATGCAAGTGCAGTGAGATTAGATTTTCATGTGGGTGTTACTGACCATGCTTTTTTCATTTTTCCACTGCTTTGCTGCATCTATCAAATGTTCACCTCGTCACACCTCAGCATGATGTCTCTTCTCTGTTTGCATGTGAATGTACTTTCCAGAGTTCATTGGGATAATGGGCTGTGATTCCCTAGAGATGTCAAGTAGTCACCAGTAAGTGTTTCGTACAGCTCATGTATCCTAGTGACGACTGTGGCTCTCGAGGGCAGCTCATAAATTCAGTCACTGGACCCAAACAAATTGTGTTGTGTAAGAATTTGGTCCTCCGCTGTGGAAATCGGCCTGCATGCTGCGGCTGTCCATTTAGTAACTGTTAATTTTGTGGAGGTTGTCACGTCCATTGATTTCCACCAAGTCCTGCTGATTGTGGTTTGTTGGGCTTATGCTGCTGGTGTTTCTGCTTTTTTATTTTCATGGTGGTTAGCAAACAGTGTTATGAAGCTTTCCAGCCTCTTCTCATTCCCAGATACTGCAGTTTGGACAAAACATATTTCACCGATAGATACAGATCAGCACCGTGATCATAGCAATAGTGAGACCTGTCTCACTGAATGAGGTACACTTTGTCCCATTCATTTCAAAAGGTCTAGTACAGAATGGGTTGTATTCAAAGCTCAGCGTTAGCATGCTGTTCATGGGACTATAATAAAGAATGGACAGTTTGTCTTTCGTCTTTTTTCCTTGGTGACCAGTATAGTTGACAATTTTCTGAAGAATGCATGGACAAAAGCAGCTTTCACAGGATGCTTCCTCTGCTGCCCGCCTTTGTTGCTCCCCACCTGATTTTATAGCTTATGAAAAATTCACAAAACTAGGCAACTTTCTAACAAACAGCAGTTCTCAAGCAAATGCTCCAACCGCGCTGTAAGCAAATACGGTGCAATAAAGACTTGTCCACTCTGTTCGCTGCAGCTTCTAAAAATAATCCAGCCAATTGCCAAGACAATATTCCCAGTCCTGGGAGGAACTCTCTCAAATTCTCTCTCGAGTAATGTTGATGAGCCTTGCTACAGAATAAACAGTCTGACTCTGGTGTGGACCAACACAGAATTATTCATAAGGCAGCTACACCATCTACCTAGAGAGCCGAAACACTGAGGTTTAAAAGCTGCGAGAAATAAGATGGGGACCAAATTCAGTGACATAATGACAAAAAAAATCAGTATATCCTGATGGGTTGTTTAATAAAATGTGAGGAATTCTGACAGTAAAGGTTAATACAAAGGTCAGCCACATGGGTGCATGTTAAACTGTACTACAGCATGCTACATACGGGATTTCAGTTGTCACTGTATTGCAGGATTTGCAACACTGTCACATCTGCATTTCCCTCTCATCTGAACCCAAACCTACTGTGAGGACTCCTTTAGAGAACTCCTGTTTACCCAGGAGTTTCTGTTACATTCTCTATTACTCTACACTGTGTTTGCATTTCAGTGCAACACTTTCATTTATGGACTTATTGCATCTCTGATGCAGAAAACGATGAGCTTCTGAAATGGCAGGGTTTGCTGCAGGGAGATTGAAGCTCAGTCCAAACTACTACATGTAAATAACAGGATTTAATAATCTCAGATAGACTAATATACAGAGGTTGTCCAGCACTGTGGCCTGCCAGGCCTCTACTCATGCTTGCTTTGGGGCTTTGGGATGTTTGAGGTTTAAGACTGCTCTGTGAAAATGTTTAGGCAGCACGCTGTTGCTTACAGCTGAGCTGGACAGATTTTACACTGAGCCTAGGAAGTTACCATTATTATTCATGTATTCCAAGATAGCAGTTGGTGTGTTCATGTTATTTGTCGCACATATACTGTATGGTGCATATACATATAAGACTGACACATTAAAGAAAAAAAACTGCAAGTGTTAGTGAGGTGTTGTTTGCCCGTGAACATCTCCACTGCTCCTTGGCATAAATTCTACATGCATCCCTGGTGGAGGGATTGAATATAATCCGCCCTCATTTGTTATTCTAATGATGGGGTACAGGGCTCGCAAACATGTTTCTGCTAAGTCTCACATAGCTGTGAATGTGTTGAGATTTGGTGAGTGTGAAAAATATGATTCACATGATTTTATTATTCAGTGCCTTTGACAGCTACATACAGTATGTTGATAGAATCAACAGTGGTTACATATAATATTTCCTAATGCATAGGTCTCCTTCAGCTTTGGTCAAGGTATGCACTCCACAAGAGCCCACAACTGTGCACTTGTTCTTCTAGTGTGCTTTTGTACAGTTTTGGCTGCAGATATCTCCATGCGTGCGGATCTTTAAGACTTTGCCTAAAAAGTCAGACAATAAACAAAGTTAGAGAGGAATTTAATAGCATTCATGTGATTCATTTTTTCTATAGATACCACAATTATATTGTTATTGTGAATTCTATTGATCATGACAACTGAAGAAAAATCAGATATCATGACAGCCCTATTAGTGAGCGTATGTCATGGGCACAAACTTTACCCCTGGCTGCCTGGGCCGTTTGCTGCTTTGTTCTCTCGCCTCACATTTCCTGCCAGTTCTTGCCCAGTTTTCCTGTTTCCAGCACATCAACTTGAAGAAATGACTGTCCACTTGCTGCTTAACATATCCCGCTTCCTGACAGCTGCAGCTGCAATGAGATTTTTATTATTTACTTCGCCTGTCAGTGGTTTTAATATTGTGAACCAGGATTATATTTTATAAATTCTATAAACATTCTGTACTATAGATGCCTTTAAAAACACAAAAAGGTTGCCTTTCGCAGCGTTCTCTAGCTCAACAGAATGCTTCTTAAAAGCATCGGGAGCTTTGGTGAACGTTTGCACCACTGATCAAAAAATCCAATCTGAAGTGAACTGCAGAAATTTACTTCCAGTTTCTGTGAGCTCCTCAGTATCTACCCTTATACTCCTTACGGTAAGACTTTACACATTTGCAGACTTGCACAAGGACAGTTACAGACAGTGTGGTCAAGTAGTTGTTGTTATTATATTATTATATGACCACCACACTCGTGACTCTCTTGTACTTAAGCAGACCCTCTCTTACTAATGCATAGAGAAAATACGCTGCTTTCTTTACCATCCATTTTCTGTGTATTTGATCCCATCCATCATTGTAATAAGTCAGAGGTTCACGCTATGGTTTCCACTAGTGTTTGCGTTTGGGCTGAACCTCAGTTGCACAGACTGCTACAAATGGCTTCTTTTGTTTGTTTATTTGTTTATTTTCTGTCCCTGGATGTTGCCACCCACCTTTTCCCATATTTGGCTGGTGGCTCATCAATTCAATTGCATTCTTCTCTTCCCTCTCTGATTGGTTTCCCTTAGCTCAGCCCCTTATTTCCTCTTTCAGATTTTTTTTCTCTCTTCAGGCGCCTCTTTATGGCACAGTCACATCACATGCAAGCCTAGAAACCATAGGTGTATATGTGCACTATAAATGCACGAGTATGTGTGGGTTTGTGTTCATTCTTTAGATTCCTATTTCTTCCACCGTTCCTTTCCTTTCTCCCTTACCTCCTCTTCTAGCTTTTCCAGCTCCTTCACAGGCAGAAGAGGTGGTAAGAGTAAGAGGTGAGACACTTTCACCTGTGTCTCACATTTTGCTTATTAGTAAATTTATTGGATTTGTACGTCTGTCACCATCTTCTTCTCCCACCAACTCTCTTTTTTCTCCCTTTCTGTCGCTGTCTCTTTGGCTTTTGCTTGCTTCTTAAAAATCACGCAGCAGGTGCCATCTTCTTTCTTAAATTCCCATTAGCTGCCTGCAGTTCTACACTTATGTTTATGGGCCACTCATAAATATTCAGTACTATGATCAGTGGGTTTGTCTGCTGAGACTATTCTGCCTACTTTAGAAATTAAGCACAAGATGCTGGAATTTGCAAACATGAGTGAAAAGTAAAACTGTCATGATTAAAGGACGGTGATTTTGGCTCAGTTTACCTTTGATGAAATAATAGTGAAGAAGAAAGACTTCAGATTATCTCGCTTATTAGCCTTTACTGCCGGCGTTTGTGCCCACCAGAGATCAGCAGGGGACATCAGAAGAAACAATGCTTTAGTTCCAGATTGAAGCTAAAATTCCAGAAATGTGATGGAAGCCATCTTCCTGCAATGCTAAGCACGTTGGATTCTGCAGGTACTGGAAATACCACAGAAACAGAAATGTGTGGCGATGTCTTGAGTCAGCAATAACTTACAGACTCTGGAGCTTGAAAAAGGCGACTGGACTTCTTTTTGTTTCTTGAAGACGTTTCACCTCTCATCCGAAAGGCTTCTTCAGTTCTCAACCAAATGGTGGAGAGACCCAGGTATTTAAACCCCTGTGGGCGTAGTCCCCTGAAGGTGGTTATGACCCTCTATTGATCATATGACCTCTAGGTGGTCATAACCACCTTCAGGGGACTACGCCCACAGGGGTTTAAATACCTGGGTCTCTCCACCATTTGGTTGAGAACTGAAGAAGCCTTTCGGATGAGAGGTGAAACGTCTTCAAGAAACAAAAAGAAGTCCAGTCGCCTTTTTCAAGCTCCAGAGACTACTATGACCTGGATGACTGAGAATCTACACAGACAATAACTTACAGAGAACCGACAGCCGGCTAGAAGACGAGGTGGCAACGCAATGAAAGAAGGAGACATCTCAAATTAGCTTAAAGTAGCTCAAAGACAATCATCTAGAATTCGCTATGAAAATTTCATTTGTTAAATTTTATTAACAGCACGTCATCAAAAATGTTTGTAAGCTGAAATCATGAATTGCTGCCTAGAAACTGTCAGTTATAGGAATGCTTTGTGCTGCTTGTAGCATTAATAGGTCACCTGGTTACTGTTCAGTCTCTAACCATCATTGTGTTAGCCAAGCAGTTCTTGGAATGACCCCCCCCCAACTCCTGTGTTAAAATGCCTAACAGCTGAAATTATTCTCTATAGCTAATATTTCCCATAATATTAGTTCAATCCAATTGCCTGTACAGAAATTCCTCATATAATAACTGTTTGTGCTGCTGGTGTGTTCTGCAGCATTTTACCATCCAAAAAGTCTGTGCACCAGGTTTGGTGGGCAAAGTGTCTCCTTTGTGTAGTTTTTTAGCACTAATTATCAGGCGGTTGTGGGATGAACCCATACTTTCTACGCTAATATTACATGATAACTTTTCATCCAGTAACGGTCACTTCTGGCTCCAAAAAAGATCGATATGGCTAGATATATTTTATTTACATTCTGTGGTGTTTGCATTGCTTATTTATGGGGCTTTAAAAAAACAAACAAACTGGAGTTTATGTTAAGATTCATTCATGTGAAGGACAAATTTATATTTTTGTACTGAGAACTGAAACAAAACTCTGCTTATCGTGACCACTCCCCTGTTAGTGACCACTGTAGATTCAATCATCGAGCCCTGCAAGACTAAATTATTAATATAGCAGAAACTGTGTTCACTATCTGGTTTAAGATCTAAAACCAGTCCACAGAAAAACTGACTGAGCAGCTTTTTGTATTACTGAGGGAGCCTTCCACCGCTGCACGTTTTCCCTTTAGACCTGTAGTTGTTCTGGTCAACCCTATGACCTTATGTGCCTCTTGTGAGCAAAAAGAACTCACCTCTGACAAGAAAAACATCTCCCCCCTTTTTGCTCAGCTGAAGGGTGATGTGCTTCAACCTCCTTCACCCCACACTCAAATGGGGTCATCGTCAATAATGGCATTCAGCTGCTCTGCTCTTTTATCAAAGCACCATTTTCCAGTCATTCATGGCCAAGTGAACCATGAATGGATCCAAACTGTTTCACTGCAGCAGACAGTGGCTGAGAGGTGGCTGCAGATTGCTGTAATACTGCATTGTCTGCTTGTTGTAGGTTTGTGCCAGGTTTCAGTCATTAATGTTGTTAAAGAACAGTCACTGTAATAATTTAAAGCAACCCTTTTCAAGTGTGGTTTTGGGGCATTAGCAAGCTTACTGGATTGCTACATTGTTTGACAAAATCAATAAAAATAAACTGGTGTATGTACCTTCTGTTTACAAGGAGCATCCACTCAGAGAAAAGCCGACATAAATGGAGGAGAACTGGATCTAAAACAGCGTGTCTCAGACATTAGATGAGCTGCAGGACTTCTCATTCCCAACTCACCACAAAGTGATGTTTGGTCAGGACCCTGTTGTCACATTTTAACACAAAGGTTACCCTTGTGAGAGCCCCTAAACTGCACCATCAAAGCATGGGATGTGCTGGTCTGCAGTATGTCAGAATGATGGACAAAATATGATTAGAACAACAAGTACACTTGCCTAACTCATTTAAAATAAGTTATTAGCAGCTACTTTATTGCTTCTAATTGCTTCTAATATATATATATATATATATATATATATATATATATATATATATATATATATATATATATATATATATATATACACACACTCTTCCATGAATTATGGAATGACGGAATGACTGCTGACTTTAAATTTCAATGGCCTCAACTTCAATTAGAGCTTCTCATTAAATCTTCAAGAGCAAGCCAAATTGGGAGGGGGGATTACTGATAAAGTCAAAGCACTGAATGGTCGTTTCCCGTGGGTACTGAGAGAGCTTTGACGGCACAGCAGGCTGTTATTGAACCATCACATTTCAGCAATTACTGGCAGAGTTTGTAAATAACTGCACAAAAAAATAGATGAATAGATAAGTTGCTTGGAGGCTGTCCACTGGACTTATGTAGTCAAAGCAAAGACTATAAAGTGTGCGTCACGGACAGATTGCGGAATAATGGTTGTATTTCAGCAAACGTGGCCTCCATGAGACAATACCATGATGAATCTTCCATGAATGATGAGTAGGCTGATTTCCATAATGTGCTGCAGGGTGCTTTATCACCTGGACAGAAATATGAGCTACATCCAGGATGGAAGGTCTTCCATTAACAGAAAGAGCTTTATGGTTTAAAGGTTCCTGCTGGAAAATACAAATGCATATCACAGTCATTTGAATCAGAGCATATTTTAGGATTTTTCCTCCTTCAAGCTTTATGCACAATCCCCAGAATCAATAATTAAAGGCCTGTTTGTCCAGATTTAATAACCACAAACACACCCAGCTCCTAACCTGTACCACAGTCGAGCTCATTGTGCACCATATGTTTGCCTTGTGTTTTATTGACTGGCAAGATGTGCTGTGCTGTGTTTGTGTGTGTGTGTGTGTGTGTGTGAGTGTGTGTGTCATATTAGAAACCGTTCCACCTGTTCAGACCAAGATTTTCCCCAGATGTGGATGCCTGAGCCTCACAATAGAAGGACAAATGAACACTGGCACAGGCAGAGATTGAGCCAGCAAGGGTGAGAGACTGTCAGAGAGAGAGAGAAAATAAGAGTGAAAGAGAGGAGAGTGAGAACCAAAAGGCCTGTTTCCTGCCATGATGGCTGCCCACTGTTTGAGTCCATGGCCCATTGTGTGACGTTAAACCTACTTTTTTAAAGGTGTTCAGTAACACTTTATAATAGCTACACATTATTAAGCATTAGCAAGGTATAAGTATGTACTTAATTCATCATTCATAAAGCATTTAATTTATATACATGGATATAAAAGGATAATTCTTGATTAATAAGCTCATATTTAACCATCTCTAAATATAGTGGTACATCAAGTTATTTAGGAGCTGCCAGTGGTTCATGCTGTCATTTACAAAGTCTATGTATATGATTAACAAAGTATTCAGATGCACATTTATACATATAATGATTAAGATATGAGGGAATTGTTTGTGTTTGTTTTATAAATACATATTTCATAATGTAATTCACGGTTAATTCAAGCAGTTGCTAGTTGTTAGCTCAGTATTTGAACTCATCTAAAGTGAGGACCGTCTCCAACTTACAAAGCATTTAAGAATAAAACTGAAAGTCTCAACTATCTTCACACCAGCAAAAGGAAAGTGTGCAAAGTGATACAGAACATGCAAATATTTATTGCAAGATGCAAACATGACCCATTTGAGGTTGACAGAATGCTGAAATATATGTAGACCAGAGTCTGAGTTGGTGGGAGAAAGAGACGCACTGAGCGGCCGGAGCCACAGGCCACACGGTGCGCAGGTTATCACAAAGCAACAGTGACTGTTTCACAGAGTTTCACAAATAGGTGTGAACACCATAAATAAAGTGTCCATCATATTAATCTGAGAATGCAGGAAAAATGTCTTCTATCTTAGAAATGGGTAATAAGAATGCTGTCATTAATCTCGTTATACATGAGCTTATTAATCAAGAATAAACCATTTTTTATTCATCCATCCATCCATTTTCTTTCGCTTATCCGGGGCCGGGTCGCGGGGGCAGAAGCCTAAGCAGAGAAGCCCAAGCTTCCCTCTCCCCAGCCACCTCCTCCAGCTCATCCGGAGGGACCCCAAGGCGTTCCCAGGCCAGCCGAGATACATAATCTCTCCAGCGTGTCCTGGGTCTACCACGGGGCCTCTTCCCGGTGGGACATGCCCGGAACACCTCACCCAGGAGGCGGCCAGGAGGCATCCTAATCAGATGCCCGAGCCACCTCAACTGGCTCCTTTCGATGTGGAGGAGCAGCATTTTTTATTCATGTTTATAAATTAATTATATGGATTTTGCAGTCTGAGACTCTACCAGGTGTAGTTAGTCATGATCACTAACAGGAAGGCCTTTTCCTAGACATGACATTTTAGAACTTTTAGCACCAATAAATAAATAACTTAATTGGGTTTATGTATATTTTTGGCCCTGAATGCATCATTTTGACTGAGTGTTTATTTCAGGAGAGTCGAAGTAAATCACAGGGGTCAGAATCTGTGCAAAGATTCAGATGCAGAAAAATAATTATAAAAAAAACAGTTTTTGTCTCTTAAAGCCCTGGCTGCATCAATATTTTATTTTTGTTGTATAGGCAGAAAATGACTCCAAAAATAAATAAATAAATAAAAACCAGGAGCAGACTGTCTGGTTAGCAGATGTTAGCTCTGATTTATGGTTTTATTTCCTATCAAAAGAAGCTGATGAAAGAAAACTTTGGCCTTTTTTGGCTGTTTTGGAGTGGATGAAAATCTTTGCAAAAACAACATGATGTGGGTGCATGTAGCTTTCACAGTAAATACTTTTTCAAAGCGCTGCAGAGTCTGAGATGCAGCACCAAAAAAAAAAAAACACGCTCTTTGTCAGATTCACACACACATCTTTTTATCTCGCCTCACAATTCAGCAGGAGAAGAAGAACCCAAATAGCAGAGAGAAACTGAAGCACATTAATGCACATGTGGTGTGCTGTTTACATAATCCTTCTCTCTCGCCTCCTTGATGCTCTGTGCATTATTCCCGGCCTGTGTTTGTCTTCAGTTCAGTTCTGTCTGACTGGTTTATTATGATATATAGCCTTTATTATTTTGAAATGCATTTAGTTAAGTCTTAATGTTAAAGATGTTCCTACATCAGCTGCTTTGCTATTAGCGTGTTCTCTATGTTCTTTATGACACATAAACCAATTAGCAGCTACAAACTACATCCAACCATATTAATATAAATGTACAGAGCAGCTTGTGTAACCCAACCAGTCTCACTGCTGCGCTGCTCTCATGTTTCATCCTCTCAGCTTGTCTTACCTGTTGACTTTGACTTTACTTACAGTCGTGGCCAAAAGTACTGACACCACTGCCAAAGCTAAAATTTGTAGTTATTTGCCAATATAAGTTTTTGAAACTCACAAAATCCTTGCGATGTGTTCTTCACTATATCATTAAAACATGTAAAACATAATCTAAATAAAAAGCAGCACAGTCCATGAAAAACAATCTCTGTGCCACTGCCAAAACATTCGGCCACAACTGTAGATCTAATTTCAGTGTGCGTCACAGACAGATGGCAAATATAAAGAAAAAGAAACAAAATAAATGTTCTTGAAATGTCTTTGTGTGTGTGTGTGTGTGTGTGTGTGTGTGTGTGTGTGTGTGTGTGTGTGTGTGTGTGTGTGTGTGTGTGTGTGTGTGTGTCTGTGTGTGTGTGTGTGTGTGTGTGTGTTCAGCAGTAGTTCTTACCCACTGACAATAAGCTGCAAATTATAATTGCATAATACTTACTTTACTATATGTGAATGTACAGGGGAGAGCTGACCTCACGTATTTGAGTGCAGCTATAATCAATTTCTTTGACACTTTTTACGTTTTACAATTGTTTCTAAATGAAAGCTGCATTATTCATTTCTAGCTGTAATGTGTGCAGTGGACTGTTCGCTCAATCACAGACGGCCACATTTCTTTTAACATTATGAGGAAATTATCCCATGTCAGATATATTGATCCTGAATTTGGCTTATGGAGAACCTTTAAGTGGTTAACATTTAGCTGCTGTAGAAAGTGAATTAAATATGTCTAATATCATGTGAGTTTATGAAAGGTTAGAAAGAGCAGGGATCAACTTGCTGTGCAGGGGTTGCTTCATTCTCAGAGAGGTATCATCTGGTAGGTCAGAGATTCCTTTCATCCATAAATGATCTCCTTTTGCAGTGAATGCTCTGGGAGCACCGGAGTAAGGAGGCTTGTTCCTCTCCTTGGACTCCCGCCTTTTTTCAGTCTCTGATTTTCCACTCTGCGCGTGCCATTGGCCACTACCACTCTCTTCCTACCATCTTTAAAAGCAGGACACACTGTTGAATGGAAGTTAAACACAATGTGTTCTTATTGTTGTGGCTCATATGATAATCATCATACACTTAATGACTTACTTCTTCCCACATTTCAGAGTGCCTTTGAGCAAAACACCAAACCTCCACCTTCCTAGAGAGGAAACTGCTGCTTTACATGGCAGCTCTGTGTGGGTGAGCGTAGGTGAATGGAAAGTGCTTTGTCCTGATCATTTGAACAGTGTTATATGTAGTTTGTTTATGATTTAGTATTGAAGCCTCTAGGTGTCCTTTGTCCTTTCTTATTCTCATACGCATGCATTCACAGACTCTCAAACAATTAACGGAGTTTCTCTTTCTTCTTGCTTTCTCATGTGCACTGTGGCTGCTGTCTGCTGGCAGTCACATCGAGTTGCACTTTGTTACTGAGTCACGCTCTGCCTGTTCAGGGAGTTTGAGTGAAAGCATTTTTTTGGATTATGCTGAGGTAGGGATTACTGTGTAGAGAAGACCATCACCTTCTACTAACAAAAGGTGCCACTATCAATAGCACTCACCTGGAGCAACCTTGTACTCTGCATTTTCAAATCACCCATTTTTCTGCTGCTTATTCAATTCAGGGGTTGCACGGACAAGAGGTGGGGTACACCCTGGACAGGTCACCAGTCTATGCCAGGGTTATTACATAGAGACAGAGATTCACAGTCACATTAAGGCTTATGGTCAATTAACCTGTCTTTGGACTGTGGAAGGAAGCAGGAGGACTCAGAGAGCAGCCACACAGACACAGGAAGCACATGCAAACTCCACACAAAAAGGTCCCAGCCTAACTCGGTGGTTTCAAATCCAGGTCCTCACTCCTGTGGGGAGAGTGCTAAGCACTGCTAACCACCTGTGCTGCCTGCATTTTCAAACCATAAATTTACATTTTTGAGGGCTGAATGACTGCTCTTATATTTTGTAATCCATGTTGTTTAAGAGTCTTGACAAAGTGGTGGTTATGGTTTATTAATGCCCTGCATTGAATTCTGTTTAAACAGCGTCACTGTTACTGCAGGAGAAATCACTGCGTGATAAAATTGCTTGTTTTTGTCTGATAACCATTTGTTATGTGAGCACAGAAGTGAATCTTAAATCATATTTACATGTATAAAAATGTTTTTACTATCAAATTTTTTAGGTTGTGTTAATATGAAGGTACATCATGGAGGTACTGCAAAATGAGTAGTTACACAAACATCAGGGTAATTAGCACAAACTGCCTGCAACGTTCCAAAAAATTCACTTTTTTACAAGCTCATTTTCAAGTCTGACTGAAAGTAAATACAAAAATATTTCTGCACGAAATGGCAGTTTATTTACTGCATCAGGTATCTTCATCCAGGGATACCTGCCAAATTATCCTGTATATTTATCTGCACATACTGGCCTCTTTGTTAGTCTCTTGCCTTTGTTAGACAACAAGAATGAAAATACTCAAATACTTTTTGGCACTAGCTTTAAGCAAGACACTTTTTAAATCTGCCATCCCCGTTTCTTCTTCTTTTATTCTTTGGACTGGAAGATATGAGGAGGGCTTATTCTGTGAGGTCAGTTAAGGTCGTTTAGAGTCACAAGGGAGGACAGTGACAGAAAAACTCTCTTCACTTCTTTAATAGAAACCTGAAAGAGGACATTGGAAAAGGTCAAAGAAAGACCACTGAAAGAACAGGAGAAGCATTCGGTGGGGTCCACTGCCACCTACAGAAGCTCTCGAAGGACTCTTTTATTGTCCAATTTCTGAGTAGGTGCAGGAAGGCTAAATGCCAGCAGTACTGCTACATTTATTACCTCACACACCAATCAGTGGAGGGGTTATGTTTTTGGTTGTATTGGTGTGTCTGTCAGTAGGGTAACTCCAACAGTTTTGAACCAAAATTTGTGAAACTTTGTGGAAATATTCCTTAGGTGCCCAAGAATATATGATATCATTTTCAAGGTCAAAGGTCAATGGTCAAGGTCAATGTCAATATATATATATATATATATATATATATATATATATATATATATATATATATATATATATATATATATATATATATAATCTGTGTGTGTGTGTGTGTAATTTATCATGAAGTATGACAGCATTGGGTGGGATCTTTTGCAGAGTAGTTTCAGCACATTGAAAATTTGGGGTGGGTTCTCTTCTAGTTTATAAAGTTGCCAATTTGTGTCCCATAAATAAGTTACAGTCTCAGCCAATGGCACTAAAGGAAAAGGATTTTGGTGACAGAATCAAGTTTGGCAACTCAGTCAACCACAGAGGAACGTACAGTCGTGGCCAAAAGTTTTTGGCAGTGGCACAGAGATTGTTTTTCGTGCACTGTGCTGATACAGTTTTTATTTAGATTTTTTATGATATGGTGAAGAACAATCACAAGAGTTTCATAAGTTTCAAAAACTTATACTTGCAAATAAATACAAAATTTAGTTTTGGCAGCGGTGCCACTGCCAGTACTTGAGGCCATGATTGTAGGAGTGGACCGCATAAAGTCAGATTCTCTCTGGTGGTAAGTTCTCATTCGTTTGCTGATTGTAGAAGGCTGATTAAACCATGTGAGGAAATTCTAGTAATAATGTGCTGCCGTGCTAGTGGTCGATCTGTAGGCTTGCATTTGTGTTTTTGTACATTCATTAGCAGAAACTGTTCAAGAAGATAAACAGCATACTCTGTCAGATAAGACCTCATCTTTTTTAAGCTGTGATTTAATTTACTGATGAAAGGTTGAGGTGAAGAGTGGATCGCCTGTAAGAAAGGACAGTGAAAAACCAGGGAAGATGATAACTAGGACGTGGTGCACATTGAAAAGAGGGCCAAATATAGATCCCTGTGGTTTCCCAGTTAAGGGATTGGTCATTGTTTACTCTAAACCTTTTAAATCATTGCGTTTGAAGCCAATCCAAAATACACAAAATAGGAATCTGCAAATGATCTAACTGGATAACAAGCATGCAGAGCAAACTAAAGCCTGGACTTTGGAAGATTTTCAAACTCTAGCTGTTTGTCCATGTAGAGTTTTTATAGATTTTTAATATCATGACAGTACTTAAAGACCTTACACTAACTCCTGGACTACAATTGGGAGTTTCCCCTGACAGTTGAATGGACTGAGCTTGAAGTCAAAAGCACAAAAACAGTCCTGAGCAGATTCAGACTGCTTGGTGTCTGTACAGTATCTAGCAGTAGATGTTTGCTTCTGGTCTGGGTTGTGCTGGGGCAACACACACAGCAGCTGGCAGCAGCACAGCCACAGGCTTGAAAATGCAAAATATGAAACTGCAGGCATGAAACTGGAAAGAAATGTGCTTACAAGACCTCCACTCAGCCTGATCATTGATGGCATAATGCAAACAAATCTCTGGCCAGACTTTTGTTTGTAAGGAAGATGACTGAGTAGAGTAAAACATTTCCACTGTGTTGATTTTTTAATACTTTTTAAAAAGTAACCAATGTCTGGCAGTGAGTGAGCTGCTGTCAGTGGAGTGTACTTGGAGCACCAGAGCACCTTCAGCAGTAATGACACCATCAAGGGCAGAACTCTAACAAGAGATTCTAGTCATCCACTTCTATTACAGACATCAAAGCTAATCATATAATAATATAACATCTAGAAATGTTTTCACCATCATCTACTCCAGTTAGTAGGTGAAAGCTTATGGACTGCTTTTAGGATGTAGAACTAGCCTGCTATTTTATCTCTCTTTCTCTCTATGGGCTACAGCCCTCATCCACAGACACTGATGCAAAGGTCAGAGGTTTTTTTTTTTTTTCCCTGTGCCATAATCTGACCTTTCTTTGAACAGCCAACATAGCAACAAGCTTCAAGGTTCTCCATCAAAATGCACCTCACTTCAGTCAATGCAAGGTCAAGCATTTGAGAAATTTTCATTTACTCAAATCCATCTCAAGATTTCAGATGAAAAGGGTCAAAGAAGAAACACTAAAAAGCCGGGCACAGCAAACACACAGGACAGAGATGACAGCGATGATATAAACTACTGTCATTACTCTAGTACAGCTACAGTGAACAGTTAAGTCCTTTTAAGTCCAAACTAATGCAAACCATTGCATCTTCATAACAAAGTGTAAAGGAGTTATAGAAGTTTCAAAAGCTTGTTTCAGAAAACAGGGATCAATTAGAACAGATATCAACAGACTTCAGATACAGCAGGAAAGAAGGAACTGGGTTTGAGAGCTGGGCTGCAAAGTGGCTTGCAGATATGTAGCAACTATGGGCAGGCTAAAGCAGTATAAACAGCATGCCTTATATGAGATTTGCTACTTGATTGTGTAGGAGGGAAGCAAATGGCGGCTGAACCATTAGCTCATGTGGGCTAGCTCTGGTACTTTGTGGCCCGCCTGAAAAAAAAACTCAAATAGTCATTACACATAAGAACAAATATTATATTTGTACTGCTACTCACAATTTCTAAGCTTTAAATTTCTTGCTTTAAAAATGACAGACACGTTGCAGCCTCAGTGCCTCATCTGGTTCCCTAAGTTAAATCCAAGCTGAGTTAAATTCAAAAATCTGTTTTTCTGCCCTTTAGTGTGTTGTTCTTGTTGAGTTTTACCAGACTAAGCTGTTTGTCACCAATTTGAACAATTTTCTACTGTATTTTGACAGGAAAATCTGTTTTGGACTGGCTGTTATATCTCAGGCTGCTTTCTATACGTTAGAATTATGGCTATATTTCATTAAAACAGTCCTTGTTCATTGGTTGGATTATGACTGACAGAACTAGTTCTATTAGGTTTGACATGATACTGATACTAATCCAAACTAAATTTCATAAAATTAAAAAAGTCTATTTAATGAAGACTGAGCTCTGTTCACAAAGTTTGGCTTAGTCTTCTGCTTTTGTCATGCATTTCCATAAAATGGTGACTGCAAATCAGTGCATTTAGTATATGCATAACAGTTAATAAAACCAGATCTTGCATGAGTGTATTTCTTTTCTTCTTCTCTTTGTCTAATGCTTTTTCCTCAAATCCCCCCTTGAAAGTAGCTGTCTCAGAAGAAGCTATTTGATGGTGTGTAAAAGCAAACATTTCATTCAGCTTATACTAAATGAAACATATATCAAATGATTCAGAATTCAAAAAAGATCATTAAGGGAGGATTTTCACAGCATGTGGTTAGAAGGCTTTCTTGTAATTATGATTCTGGTGATTTCAGACCACACTTCTTATGCAGGAAAAACTACCATTTGCTTTCTGTACCAGCAAAGCTGTGTTTGCACTCAAAGAGAAAAGAAGCCAAGAGAGCACACATCCTCTTAACATTAAATAAGGGTGTTGATGATAACTATATAAAGCCCTGCCTCTGCTGTCAGAACAAGAGTCGACAATCTAAAGGCAGTAAGACTGATTGATTAGCTCTGTGTGTGTGTGTGTGTGTGTTCCTAACACCAGCAAAAAGGTAACAGTGGGTGTCTGTAACACATTCTTTATATCTTCTCTTTCAGTCAGATTCTTGGGCAGGTGCCAGGAGGTATCTCACATCTCTCTTTTCCTTGGCTGACCACCCTATCTCTCTCAGTCTCTACTTGCACCTTTCTTACCTTCAGCTTTTGTGTGACAGACAGATTAGGTCCAGTGTTTGGTATAAACAGACAGGTAGTTATATAGTTGCATTAAGGTCTGAAATAACACACAGGTTTGTCTACAGAATTAGCAGTTTTTTGATTTGATTTGTATCAACAGAGCGACCTGTGGGGAGTCAGATTGCGGGCCTGAATTATTCTTTCAGTCCATCTCAGTACAGACCATCCAAAGAACTTGTGTTTGAGGTTTGGTGAGTGAAATTCCAGCATCTTATTAGTCTGTTACTTAGCGCTGGTTAGCAGGAATATGTATGTGTGCAGTGCACCTGTGCAGTCCATGGATACATCTTGCTAAACAAGATTATTAGTGTTCAGTTCAGTTAAATTTTATTTATATAGTGCCAATTCACAATAACAGTCACCTGAAGGAGCTTTATATTGTAAGGTCCCTACAATATTAGAAAGAAACCTCAATAATCAGAGGACCGCCTATGAGCAAGCACTGTTCGACAACTGCCTTTTAACAGGAAGAAACCTCAGGCAGAATGAGGCTCGGGGAAGGGCAGCCATCAGCCCCGACCGGTTAAAGGGAAAGAGAAGAGAGCAGAGAAAGACAGGACAAAAGACACACTATGTGGGAGAAGGAGACAGAGTTTAAAATTTACTAATGATTACATACAGTACTGGTGTAGAAACACGCAGGGAGTGAAAAGAAGTGAGTGAAAAAAAAACACTCACCCCCCCAGCAGCCCAGGGAGGGTTCAAGGTCACCTGATCCAGCCCTTAACTATAAGCTTTATCATAAAGGAAAATTTTAAGCCTAATCTTAGAAGTAGAGACGGTGTCTGTCTCCCAAACTCAAACAGTTTCCATCATAGAGGGGCCTGAAAGCTGAAGGCTCTGCCTCCCATTTCACTTTTAAAAATTCTAGGAACCACAAGTAAGCCAGCAGCAAAGTGCTCTGTTTGGGATAATAAGGTACTATGAGGTCTTTAAGATGAGATGATGCCTGATTATTCAAGACCTTGTATATAAGAATAAGAATTTTAAATTCTATTCTAGATTTAACAGGGAGCGAATGAAGATAAGTCAATATTGGAGCGATATGCTCTCTCTTTCTAGTCCCTGTCAGGACTCTAGCTGCAGCATTTTGGATCAGCTGAAGGCTTTTCAGGGAGCTTTTAGGACAGCCTGATAATAATGATGGATGGATAAAATGGGAGGACTAATTAACGGTGAGACTTGTTTGAGCAGTCTTGTAGGAATCAGGTTTAAAAGTCGCATTGATGGTTTAGAGGAAGACAATATTGATGCTAATTCAGAAAGATTGATCAGAACAGAGTCTCAGTAAATATCAGTTATTAGAGTTCCAGTACTAATTGGCATACCTGCTGTGAGTAATATTTTTCTCTAGTGGTTAAATGTGATTTGTGAATAGAATCATAAACTCATTGCTAGTTAAGGTCAAAGGAATACTCAGTGCTCAAAAGAAACCTGAGGTTGTTCCTGTTTACCTTGATCAGTGACGAACAGTAAAATGCTTCATGGAGGGCTTTTTAAAAATATTTTTCAACATGCTAGTTTTCAATTAATGGTCAGCACGGTGGTGTGGTGGTTAGCACTGCTGCCTCACAGCTAGAATGACATCTAGAAGGTCTGGGTTCGATTCCACCTTGGCCCGGACCTCTCGCTGCGTGGAGTTTGCATGTTCTCCCCGTGTCTGCGTGGGTTTCCTCCCACAGTCCAAAGACATTCAGTGAGTGGGGTTAGGTTAATTGATTCTAAATTGCCCATAGGTGTGAATGGCTGTGTTAGCCCTGCGACCTGTACAGGGTTTACCCTGCCTCACGCCCTGTGTCAGCTGGGATAGGCTCCAGCCCCCCCTGTGACCCTGAAAAGGACAAGCGGAAGAGAATGGATGGATGGATAGTTTTCAATTACAATGCCATTTCCTCCATACTAATGGGTTATCTGTGGGTTATTAAAATGCACATTTGAGAGTCATACCAGTTACCAGCATCTCTGATTTGTTGCCTCTTTTTGGATGAGTATGCAGTGAGGACACTATTGACAAGATAATTAATTTCTGTGGGGGTAGAGTTTAGGTAACTGCTCTGCACTGTTTTGGCATATGGCACTGAAAAAGATAACAGTGGAGGCATCACTTCTTTAACCATAGTTACAGCACTTTCATAAAAAATATCTAGTGGAATAAAATTTATTGTCCTGCACTGTGTGATCCATTATTGTAAAATTAATTAGTGTTGGCAGTTATACCCTTACACTCCAACCTCTCGTCCAAAGCTGGTGTTTTCATCTCCAAGAAACAACATACAGTGGACCAAACACTAAAGACACTGTGGCAATGTCCATCTTTTATTTACAGAGTATTTTATCCACCATAGAGCTCTGGATGCAAACATAGGGAAAATATTAATGCAAAGCTAAGGAATGCATCATTGCTAGAGTGCATTAGAGCAGCTCCAATTGCTGCAGGAGCTTATTTCTATTACAATTCCATGCAAACAGCAGCACGTTATAATTTCAGATCTGACCTCTAAACCCATTCTGAGTGTTTTTGGTCATCGTAACTGATTCTGTATTGCCATCACATTCCATGAAAATGACAAGAGATGACAACTGACAGTTAATTATGAACATACAGATGAAGCAATTAGGAGATGCACCACTTGACCTGGTGGGACTTTTGATTATAATTAGGCCTGATGAGCTCAAGTGGAAAGTGGATCTGATAGCTGAGGGACAGATGTCATTCTGTGTGCAGGCATCCCTTCCATGAGCGTACATAAACGCAAAATCAAATTCGAAAATCAATTTTTGGTGCCCTTATACTGATCACGTTTCATTTCCCATTTCTCCTCCACCTGCTTCTAAGCTGACACAGAGAATCTCCCAGTCTGTCTTTCCCCTCTGATTTTAATGGCTCCTCTGTGTTACTCTCGGTGGTGCCCTGCAAGCGATTTCCCTAATTGTGTTTTTCATCAGAGAATTACAGCAGGAAAACACCACGCTGTGTTCAATGAATTTGTCATGACTGAGTGTCCCCAAACTAGCCCACAGCGCTGTTCTGCTTATTGCTTCAGTTACTGCATCTTACTTGAGGGAACTGGCTGAAGCAGTTGTATGCTGTGTAATATAATATAATATCATATATCATATCATATCATAATATAATATGCTCAATGCAATAGCAGTAATACCATCAATATTTTAGTGGATTTTGGGGAATTGGCACAGTACCTTTGATGTGTGCTGCTTTGACTGTCACTTGCCTCCTCTGACTTTAAGCTAAATACTGAAGATGCTGTTACATTGCTCTCTGTCTTTTTTGTGGTACTTCTCATTTTCCCTCCTGTTGATCTTGAAAAAACTGTGAAGTGCTTTTAGTTCTCCACTTCCAGGGTTTTCAGACTTCTTTCTCAGTAGGCAAAGGATGGACAGCCTGTTTGGATCATAAATTGCCACTGCAGGCTATAGCACCATGCAGTGTTACTGACAAAGTTGAACCCAGCAAAAACAACAGCAGCCCAGATAATGGAAAAACTTAAATATATTTAATTTATTTTTTATCCAGCACTAGTGTTGTGGGTAAAGATTAAAGCCAGTCAGTTTTGAAAGCTCAGCTTCTTCGATACAGATAAGAACTAAACTCTTTCGTAGGCTGCCTCTCTGTGTTCTATGTTACATCTCACACTGCAATATTCCGATGCACACAGGGTGATGCATGCGAGCAGAACAATACAGTAGCGTATGATAATAATGCCATGTTTAAGAAAAAAAGAGCCTGAGTCATAAATACAATTGCAGGATAAGACCTGAAAACTAGATGAGTTTGGATAAAAAGCTTTAATAATAAGGTATTAATGTTGTATCTTATCTTTTTGAGTTGCCACTTTTCTTAGTCAAGAAGATGACACACTGATTGACACACTTAGTGGACAAGGAGTGACCTAATTGGCCTAATGGCCTCTCAAATAGCATTATACAGTATATCTCCAGCTGCCTGTAGTAGATTAATCAGATCAAAGGCAGTGTTGCCAGATTACATTGGCTTCTTGTTTAATTGTACTACTTTGCTTATTGGATCATAACTTCATGTCCCACATATTTATCTCAAAAGACTACAAGGAGTTGGAGTCCAGTTTAACCTTTTAACCAGCAGCAGTCAGTAACAGTGAGCTGTTTAGGGTCAGGGTTGCATTCTGGCCACATGCTAAATAAGCATAGTTTCATAAACTACATGCTGCCTTACAAATCAACTTTGCCCTTGTAGTTATTCTGCTATAAAACCTATATTTATGGATGTTAGTTAGGTGAAAATATCACATAAAAGGTTTGATGTGAACCTAATCTTCTCCATCCCCTTTAAACAGGTTACCGGCAAACTGGTGGATGTTGACCCTGTGAGGTCTCAGTCATCAGTGGTGCCCTAAACTTATTGCTAACCACATGCTATCACAATATGTACAGAAGAGAAAAGGAGTTGCTCATCAGTTGTTTTCTACTAAGTTCACATTCAGGCATTTATATGTAAATGTATTAGTGAATCAACTAATAATTACTTGATAATCTGTTAATCTGTCAGTACTTCCCCACTTTTTTTCATCCATTTGGACTGAAAACACAGACTGGAACAAAACAGTAACTACATATTTTTTACTGACAACATTAAACACTCCTTGTGTTGACTCAAGTCATACAGCATAACTCCTGGTAGTTACACAGTAGATCCTCATTACGTCAGGATGATTTCACCATTGCCTACAATTTATTTGTCCCCTCAAGAAATGTGAAGCATCATACGTCACAGTTACTCAGTACTTTCTTATTACTTAAGGATTATGAACAAATCATTTATGTAATGATTCAGTATTGTAGTATCTCCCAGCTTGTCCTTACAAGGTACTTGCACTATAGTTCTGGATGAGGGGAGTACTGATGAACAGTTAAGTTGTTTCTAATTGGTTAGTCAATTGTTCTTCTATAAGCATAGTTTTGTGCATATTACTGTAAGGTGTTATGCAAGAAGTAGCACTCACCAGCCATTTTACTCGTCTTCATGTACTTAATACAATATACTGATCTTGGCTGAACTTTGTGTTCTGCTAGTTTCCTTCAGTTTTGTTACTATTCTTCTTCTTGTTCTGTGCATTCATGATTAAGATTCATAAAGCCCTGGAACAAGCATGCATTTTAATTCACACCACCTAGTGCAAATCTGCATGTGCTCATCCCTGCTGGCTTCTTTCCATTGTCTGATGTTTTTGGTAAAATGTGTTTCAGGTTCTGTGTGAATGCACTCGTAGACCCTGATGGTGCAAATTAGAAAGTATCACTGTGCGTGCTTGTAAAAAAAAAAAAAAAATCATACTGCTGTTAAGAGAGTGCAGGGCTACGTATTAAGTAATTAAGTACTTCATTTATGGCCCAGATAAAGTGTATGTGACGGATTAAAGTAATGGTGTGTGTGAACAGTCCCTCAGAAATCTGAAAAATGTAACTTAGGCCATTTAGACACTCTGGTCAGTACTTTTCTGTGCTTTAGCCAAGCAGGAGCTTGACCTTCACCACCACTCAGCCTCTGTAATCGCGTTACTATGGCGACAGTAGGATGGAGTGTTTGGGAGGGGGTGTTAATGATCAACTTTCTTTTACAGCTCAACTACTTCCTAATGATCCATTAATGCTGTTATTGGGTCAGGGCCACGGTGTGCAAAGAGGATACTGGACGTGCCACTGATTCTCACACTCCTATTGCCATGTATTTGAGCTGGCATGTGCTTGCATAAGCTCACACACACACTGACCATTGCACTCACATATACACACAGTAAACACACAGTCAGTAATAGCCAGGAAAGAGAGCTTGATCATTAGTTCCATTCCAAGATTCATGATTAAACGAGTTTGGCAGGACTTGCTGATTTGTATGTGTTTGTGTGTCTCTGCGAGTGAATGTGAAGCAGACAGAGTATATTATCCTGTTTTACCATTTCTCTGTAATCAATCCAAAGATTATGAACTCACAGAAAGAATACACTGAGCGTTTCTGTGTGGCACAGAGGATCTTTAAGGGTGAATTTCCCAAACTGGAATCTCTTTTTAGATCACTGCCAAACTGAAATCAAGTGAGGGACTGCATCGAGGCTGAGTATAAGATAAGTGATGATTATTTTGAGCTGTGAATCATGTGAAGATACTCTAGCAAAGTCAAAGAATTAAGAAATGGAGCTGGACATAAGCTCTAAATGTCTATGTTAAGATCCTAGCACTGGTTGTCAGCAGCTGTGGTTACAATAAATCAGAGTGAGATATATGTGAAATGCAGTTCAATACTTCACCAGATTGCACATTAAATGCTATTTAACCTGCCAGCTCCCCAGTACAAAGTCTGTGTAATGTCCAATTGTACCAATGTGAAAACAGTGCAGACAACTCCACACAGGTGACACCTGTTGCCTTAAGAGCACTTAAGGCAACAGTTGTACTGTAGTAGGAATGCATTAGACCTCATGTCGTGTGCTACATGTAGGAAAGGACACCTTTGGTCAGTGCACTGATCTGAGTTTGTATGAGAAAGATAAAGTTAGAATAAATAACCTAAAACAAAACAATGGCATGGGATGAAATGATCGCTTAAGTTTTTCTGAATCCACACAGAGTTACTAACTGATATTACCCCGAACAGGAGACGTGCTTCATTGTAGGTCACGGCTGGGTTGTTCTTACTCATCCTGAGAGCAGTCTGTTGGCTTAAGCAGGAGTTCAGTGATTTAAGCTGATCTTTTTGGCTGGGTGCTGAAGGAATGTTGTCTCTATCACTAGATTATGAACCCACATAATTGATGACACTGTTTATGTATGTTTGTGTGTGTGTGTATATATATGTGTGTGTGTGTGTGTGTGTCTGTGTTGTCTTGTGTGCAAGCTTACATTTCTTATATTGTCAGTTATGTGAGCAGTTACATCAGCAAGCATTCAATTCCTCTGCTGCAGATCCATAGCTTTATGTATTGTGTGTGTGTGTGTGTGTGTGTGTGTGTGTGTGTGTGTGTGTGTGTGTGTGTGTGTGTGTGTGTGTGTGTGTGTGTGTGTGTGAGTGTGTGTGTGTGTCTGTAAGCAAGGCAGAAAACACTCTGTTCTTCTGATCAAAGCCCCACCCTCCCAAATGTCTCCACGGAAACACTACACAATTGGTACCTGTCGCCTGGCAACATTGCACAGTATCTTTGGGCCACAGAGCTGCTGGCAGAGAACAGACACACACGCACACCCACACACACACACACACACACACACACACACACGCACACACACACACACACACACACACACACACACACACACACACCCACACACACATAAACATGCAGAGTTTGTCAGCTGTCACAGAGGTGGTTCGTTTCACATTTCTTTGCCCAGTCGTTTACGCTGCACAGCCCTCCGATGAGCAGAAACATACCCAAAGTTTGAATGTGCTTTTAGCCGACTGTAGCAGAGCTGATGCATTTCTTAGCGGTGATATAAAAAAAAATGACTCTATAAATAAAACTAGCCTGCATACATTAAATGCCAGAAAAGCGCAAATAAATGTCTCAGTAATCTTAGTCACAGTTTGAAGATGTTGCAAAGCCTCTTGAAAGATGTTCGATTTAAGATTGTGACTGAGCAAAAATGTGGATTGCTATGGCAACACAGGCCCACCGTGACCCATCTGAATGGATGGAAGGATAGGGGTAAACTGGGTTGGTTTTTATGATGTGCTTATTGGCTGCATAGCCTGTTTATGAAGGATGGATGTAGCCACCATGACATCATCTGCCCGTTTTTGATCTCTGAATTTTGAAGCTTCGTTTTTGCCACCACCCTGTGGGCTCTATTTGAGCCAGAACTGACAATGTTTGGACAAGAGGGGGGAGTGCTGAATTGTAAGAGAAGGCCTACAATTAGCAGGATGCATTCATAAACTGTATGCTTGCAATGCAAATGCACAGACACTCGCTACATTAATTGGGGCAAAGACACAGGCTACTAAAATTCTAGAATTTCATTGACCAAAACTGAAACACAGACTTCTGAGTTTGTCTGTGGAGCATTTTATTTTGGGAGTGTGTGGGAACTGCATACTTTTGGAACCAGCTTCAAGTAGAGGTTGATGCTTGATGCTACACCAGAAGGTTTCAAATTTGACTCCTGGACCTCCTTGATAATTTGGATTTTTGAAATATCACCTTTATCTCATTTGTTACCGCTGCTGAAGTGCCTTGAGCAAGGCCCTTAAATTCAAAATTATTGTATTTGTTTTCATTTTTCAATAAGCCTGTTATTACACTAAGTTCCACTAAAATGAGGTAAAAATAGTGAAAAATTAAAACTTTAACAGAAAATTGTGTTCACTTTACTGCCTACCCACCAGACTTTCCTTGAAAGACACATTAGCCACAGATGATGAGTTTAGGTTTTAATGGAACTGTAGAGCACTAAGTGGCTCCTAATACTCGGAGCAATTAAACCCTAAAGTTTAGACTAATGTAGCAATTACTTCTTTTCTTTTGTGTGACTAAAAGAGAAATTATCATTTTGTCATTCTAAAATTCTGTCATGCAGCTCGATGAAAGGCCCCAGATGGAGGAGACAGAAGTAGATCCAAAGTCCACACAGGCAGAACTCCGAATAACAATGATATCAAAACAGAAATCTTCAGGAAACCAAAGATTGTGAGCAGTAATGCATTTTACATTAACTAAACAGGAAATGTAACTAACCACTACTGGTTTATGTAATTGATTTTTAAGCATATCTGAATAGCTGAGACTTTGTAATCCCTGCCTGAGGGTGTCTTTACAGAACACACACACACACACACACACACACACACACACACACACACACACACACACACACACACACACACACACACACACACACACACACAGTGCTGTGCCAGAGGGAGACTGCCATGACAGCAACATACTTAGTTTGCTATTTCTGCCCCTGTCACACAGTCACCCGGGGTGCAGGGTAATGGGCTTTTGACTCACAGCCAAATTGGACCATCTCTTGAGGTAGTGTGCGTGTTTGTTGTATAGACAGTATGTATGTGTGCCCTCATGTGTACCCGTGAGAATGATTGCAGTTTAATGAATTCTCAAACTGTGGCTCCAATAAAAGTGTTTTACAACTAAATTGATTAAAAAAGCACCTTATAAAACCTCTGCAGCTTAACAGGGTTACAAAAGCACAGCAGCTTAAGATGCTCTTCAGAGATAAATTAGTACCTCCTACCCACTTCTACAAGGCTAAAAGCATCTTAAGGAGAAGCACTTGCAGCACGACCTGCATCACGCGTGGTTCATTTGGAGTTTTTATTGTTCAGGTCATTCTTTGTAGCTTATTAATGCCTACTCTTTTATCGTGGCCCGTGTTGGTTTGTATTGGGTGGGATTTCAAACGAGTAATGCTTCACTTACAAAACATACCAAACTAACTCAGGCAAAAAAAAAAAAAAATCTTTAATGTGTTTGATGTGAGTTCAACTTTATATGAAAAGCTGCAAATGTGATTTGATGAATTACAGTAAAAAAAAATAAAAAATTCTATTCTTCTTACAATACAAACATAAAGTATTGATCCACCTGTCATTTCTTTATATTTTGCTAAATGAGATGTATTTATTGAAATGTTAAAATATAAATGGAAATACAGTAATTTAAGGTGAAAACAATATCATTATTTGGTATGACCGCCTTCATTCTTTATCACAGTCTGAGCTTTCTTGGCATTTCTTGAAGTAGTTTTCAGGGTGATCATTGTTGAAAATGCTGAGAAATGAAGCCGCGGTCATTTTCCAAATCGTGTTGCATGGTGGATCAAAATCTGACAGCACTTTTCTGCATTCATAATTACATCAATTTGGACAAGATCTCCAAAACCACTGGCTGAAGTACAGCCCCAAACTATGACAGGGCCTCTGCAGTCTTTTACAAGTGGCTGTAGACACTCACTGTTGTACCTCTCTTCTGACCTCCTCCAAAGATATTGACATATTGAACAAAAAATTTTCAAATTTGGACCTGTTGCCACTGATTTTTTTCAGTCCAGTTCCACCAGTTTGTGGACACTAACACATTACTCACTGCAGGGGGAACAAACTAATTGGGTGAAATAAGGTTTTTCTGGTCGCTCAGCGCAACCTTAGGGGCCACAGAGAATTAGTTAAGAGTTGATGGCCGTTTTGGCTAGGATGTGCTCTTACATTAGTCTACTATAGGGTTGCCCAAACTCCCGGGTCGCGGGCTGTTTCCGGCCCACGAATTGGTGTCAAAAATAACATACAATTTGGTCCTTTAAGTTACTTTTTTGACATTTCTCCTTCCCCTCCAATTAAGAGGGTAAGCAAAATGTCAAAAAAGTAACTTAAAGGACCAAATTGTATGTTATTTTTGACATCATTTCACAGACCGGAAGTAGGGGCGGGGCCGGAAGTGGCCCGTGGTCTACTAGGTGCCCAACAAAACATTTTTGTTCACACTTACTCTCACACACTCACATGTAGTGCAAAGCATCCCAAAGAGGTCAAAAGTAGAGGTCCATACCTGGGCAAAATCATAGCTAGCTACAGAGATGGTCGATAACATGCGTTACATGCAAACAAGAGATAAGAGATGCACAGTGACATCTACCATTAACCAGAACACTGAGCCGTGAGCCTTAGGGAGGTCAAAGAGCAGAGCTGGGTGTGAACTAGTACATTTGCACTTGATGAAAAGTCCCTATCAATGATACACCCCCTTAACACACACACACACACACAGTATATACACATACACGCACATACAAATACACACACAGAGCGACAGATGGCAAAGCGTTGATAAGTGGTCACCTATCACATGGATGGGTGAATCTGCAGTGGAGCAGATGATGGATTGATTTGCAGGTGGTTTTATCGTTCACACTTTATCATCTTATATCTTTTCATTGACCAAAATCTATATGATTTTTGAAGCACGCTAAAAAAAAAGTCTGTATTCTGAATAAAGGATGGACCCATCTTAGGGCACAAAATCTTTAAGGATATTTCAGTTATATGTAAAGCCTCGACTGATAAAATCAGTAACTGTGATCTTCCACAGCACGTTAAATTAAAACTGTTTTTCTTTGCTGTGTAAAGGTCCTGTCTCTGTGTAGATCTTTTACACTAAAAGCATACTAAGAATAAGGAAGTTTCTGAAGCTTGAAAAAAGGGGACTGGACTTCTTTTTGTTTTTGTTTTTTCAAGCATCAGAGACTACTATGACCTGAATGACTGAGAACCTACACAGACATACTAAGGAAGTTATTATGCAGATGAAATGATGCAGAAAAACACTGACCTATAAACTCTCTTTATTTCCAATACATGTCAAAGTGGGAATAAAAAGGACCTTTTTTAATCAAGATTTGACTTGGTGAAATGATAAATATGCCAGGCGGAGAGTGAACAGCTTAAGTTCCCCTTAATGACCAATTTTATGTGAATGCGTGAACTCGTATTTAGCTAAGCTGTAGCGGCCAGTAAGTTTTGTAAATGCTCTATAACAATTCAATTTAATCCAGTTTATTAATATAGCACCATTTCACAATAACAGTTATCTCACGGTTTTATATTGTAAAGACCCTTCTGTATTAGAGAGAGAACCACAATGAACTAACAATGGTGATGGTGGGGAAAAAGAAAAAGACGTACACTACACACTACATACAAGCATCTGTCAACAGTGAAAATATTGTGTAGAAAAGGGTTAATTTAAACAACCTCTTATGAGATGCTCATAAACTTTTTCGATAGAAACTAAAATAGGCCATATTAATATGTATAGTGTAGGCAGACAAGATAAGATAAGAAATCCCTTTATTAGCCCCACGATGGAGAAATTCAGCATTTTGGTTGGTATGGTTTGAAGTTCAGTGGCCACATTGAGGACCATTTTTTTAAAAATCTGCTGAGGGTACCCATGATTCTTTTTGATGTTTTGTAATACCATCCATACACACAACATGGAGGGAATACATGTGGTGCTGTTGCAGATCTTGCAGATTTTTATTTATTTTTTTTGCCAGTTGCATAGATAACCCATATGGCCTATCATTTACCAATTACCAGTTATCAAAATCATGGGATCTTCAATCATATAATCAATAATCTAGATAATCAGGGGTAAAGGTGCTTTAGTGTGAAGGCCACCCAAAAAGTGGGTGTCACCCACTCAGCACTGAAGGGATTAATCTGAAAATGAGCTATAATTTTTTGTTTTGTTTTGTTTTCTTTACTATCACCTAACACTATTATCACGTATATAATCAGATTTGGAGATGGTGATGTCCTAAGTTGTGCTGATTTCATGCTGTTGTTATCTGGAGCTACTCTTAATCGCCATATTATCACAAACAGATTGCATGTAATTGCCAGCTTGACCCCATTCAATAGCAGACTGACTGCAGACTGCCTTTGTCTTCTTGCCATTGCTCCAAATTCACTTTGAAGATGGCACCTGACTGCAAGCCATCACGGACCAGGTCCTCATTTTCAAACCAATCATTTCAAGTAACATCAGCTTGAAATTGTCAGTTATTTTTCATGCTAGTGCTTAAAGTCACCCAAATGTATTGACATACCATAGTCTCTGGTCACTACATTGTTGATTGTCCATTACAAAGCAACAACTTTCTTCATTTTATTAGTAATTTTGTCACTTTGATTTGGCTCTCTTTTTTCCTTTCATTCAAAATTAAACAGATTCAAAATAAATAGATTCAATTTCATTCACTTCAGCATTGACCTGAGGCACAACTATGCTCGTTTTTAGCAACTCTGTATAGAGTATGGTAATAGATATGGTAAAAGGCAAGAATAATAAAAATAGGCCCCCCATTCAGGTACTGCAACCAGGCTGTTCTGTCCCAGACTTTTGCCCCCTGTTATCAGAAAACCTAATAGAGGGGGTGAACATTTGCCTTGGTACTGCAGAGGATAGTTTTTAGAACAAAATTAGGGTGAGATTTGTAGAAAGAAAACAAATCAGTGAGGTTCGGTGGAGGGTTTCGTGTCTCAAGATAATGGCTGCTTCTCCTTGCTTTTCAAATCCTTTTCTTCTTTTCATCTCTTTTCCTTGCTCTCATTCAGCCATCAGCTGTTTATCTCCTAATTCCTTTTTCACTGCTGCCTTCCCCCAGGATGCATTCTCATT
This sequence comes from Archocentrus centrarchus, assembly GCF_007364275.1. Lineage (NCBI taxonomy): Eukaryota > Metazoa > Chordata > Actinopteri > Cichliformes > Cichlidae > Archocentrus > Archocentrus centrarchus. The sequence goes on from NC_044366.1 coordinate 34,144,117, forward strand.
TCTCACAAACAAAATCGGGACCCATGTGTTTTTAATCTGGTACTAATTCCAAACAAGGAATAATATTCTCTGTGCTACACCTCAGTTCAAGTGCTGTCATGAGTAATAAAATGATAAAATTTATCTAAGAGTGCCATCACCCTGCCATTAAGCCCTCTTCTGTTTTATTCAGTGGATACTACACACTATTAACAGTCGCAGCGGCAAAGATGCTCATCATTATGTCTCCTTAATCTGTTACACATGTAAATGAAGGTGCCCTGGAGTTATATAATGCTTCCGTCCGTAAAGGGCATCACAGGACCCACACAAACAACCCCCACTATTTCTGCCTTTCAAAGCTGTAGCCCAGGATCCCTTCAAAGGCACTTTGAAGGGATCCTGATTACCAGGCTGCCTATTACTAGCATCTAACCACAGTCCTTTCAATGCACATGCCGAAGAAACCTTGGCACTCACATCAAATCTCATATCTCATATCATATCGAATCAAGAAACACATGTTGGTCCATGTAAATGTATTTGTGAACTTCCTTAATCTCCCACGTGTTCACTCTAAGTGAAGAGAAGAATTTAATGTATGAATGTAACTCATATGGACTTGTTGGACTGTACAGCAGCACAAGAGTCCTGTGCACTGGGAGAATTGTAGGACAGAGACTTTCACACCTTCATGTTCCATTCTCGTACGGATCCTGATGAGTGTGAATCAGACAGCTCTACTGTAGCACAATGCACTGCAACAGGAAAAGAAAGAGGGTGGAAGTACAGTACAGCGGAATAATGAGACTGACAAGAGAAGGAGATGGTACAGGCATTAAAGTGAAAGAAAAAAGAATAGGAAAGCTGTGTGTGTGTGTGTGTGTGTGTGTGTGTGTGTGTGTGTGTGTGTGTGTGTGTGTGTGTGTGTGTGTGTGAGAGAGAGAGAGAGAGAGAGAGAGAGAGATTAAAGTACATGAGCAAGATCTTTTGTTGGAGGTGGATTGTTAGTATGAGAGCTCCAGCTCGCCACTGCTGCTGGCAAGGTCTATATCAGACCACCTGTTTAATGTGCAGTGGCAGTCAACATGCTCTGTACTGGTCCATTTAAACTGAACTTAGGTCAGTTGCGGGCCTGTCTCTGCCTGATCTACATGGCGTACACAATGCCTAAATCTAACTACATGATCCATTATTGGATTTCAGAAAGGCACAACCTCTTGGGTTTATTCACAGCGATGTCAGAGGTCACCTCCTGATAGGCACTCCTGGGACATCCAGTCTGTATTACTGTACCAGATTCTAAGTGAAGCCAAATGCAATCTTCATTTACATGAAGGGTAGTTAAACAGATTTATAGCTGCTCTCCAGTTGAATTGGAAAACACTCCATTTACATACTTATTCAGCACCACTAATGTGTTACATGTAAAGAGTGATGCATAACTGGCTCAGTGGTAATCTGAATTAGTTACAGCTGTACAGATGCAGCTATGCTGTTGGTCACAATCATTTGTTACTTTAATGTTAATTATTGCTTTGTGTTTGCATTTTTTATCCTCCTGTGCAATGTAAAGTGGGAGGATATTGTTTTATGTTAATCAAAGTTATAGTTGAGTTTTAATAAATAAGAACCCCCTCAAGTGTGAATATCCAATCATATCGCAGCAACTTTAAGGAGACAGCATAGTTTTTTTTTTGAGCTCTGGAATATTTAAAACAATGTGCATATATTTTCAGACCGATAATCCAGTGACTCTAAAGATAATATAATGATTTTGGTGGGATGAGTTTTTTTAAGCCTTGACAAAAAAAGTGCACAGTTGAGCAGTCGATGGTCAAACTGAAGGTGTGACTGTATGCTCAGCTAAGTAGCCGGCCGTTTACTGTAGAAGAGAGAACTATCCAGGCCAAATAGCAACAATAACCAGCTACATTTAACTCAGACAGTGTAAAAAAAAGCCTCGTCCACAACAGTACATTTTTTTCCTTGTACAACATTATGGCAACAACCAAATAGTAATATTAAATTATCGAAAGTACACATCAGAAAATATATTGAATAAAAATCAATGTTTTTTTTTTATCAATTATTTTAGATCAACTGTTTACCTGTTATTTAGTCCAAAATCCAGTTTGTATTGCTGTGAAGCTGAGCTCAGCAGTGACACAGCTTGAGGGAAGACGCTCCTCCGGAGTCTCTACTGTGAGCAGATACTTTAGTAGGCTTGCCAGGTGGCAGGAATATAAAGCGTCTGTGGTTTGGGTGAAATGCATCCTTGATGATACCATTTGTGGTAAATGTCTTCATAGGAATGATGATTTGTAGAGCATCCACTAATAGTACATGCGCTAACTAGCCATTGGTGATGGTACATCAGAGTTTAGGGGAACATTAAGTGAATGCATTCTGCTTTGTGATTGCTTTTCAAGAACTCCATGTGCAAATGGCTTTCTAAACTGACACTTTCCTGCAAAGTTTATGGATGCAGTTTGCAAATCTTGATTATATCACGTTCAGAACAGCACAGTGGTTTATGCATTTACCTAACATGGGATAGGCCCCTGGTTTGAAAGCAGGAGGAGACCCAAATCCTTTAGCCCCCCCCCCCCCCCCCCCCCCACACACACACACACACACACACGGAGGAAGGGATCCTGGACCAGCCCCCACAAACCTTACACGCAGCCGCAATAGTCAGGAATACATGTTTCCTCGACACATCCGTTAATTTGTAACCATTATGATGAAAGTGCTCATCTCAAGGTTTCAGTTAGCTCAGTGCATCAATGTTAGCTTAAGTAGCTTTTCAGCTAGCTTCTGAAATATGCAGATGATTATTAACTGAAAATAATGGGCTTGGGTTTTCTCTGCCTTTGTCTAAAATGAAAGGCATATGATTAATGTACATAAGTAAATATTCCAGTGTAATTTGTGTATGTACTGTTAAAAACAACAACACAACAACAACAACTAGTTCAAGGTAAGCTAGCAAATATGAAGCCATAAATATCCAACACTGAGCTTTTTGTTTTGTGTGCTGTCATTTATTGGTCCAGAGTTTTCTTTTCTTTTATCTGTGCATTTTCTTCTCTGGTGCTATTTTTCTTTCTCTTGCTGTGTATCCATCATGTGTATCTGGACAGGATATTTATCTCCTGCTGCTTTGCCTGCACACCAAAAACCCATGAGAAATGTAGCTATTCTACACATACAACCTTTGATAGGTTGGGATTTATGGTTCAAAAGGCGTTTTCTCTCAGAGGCTGACAAAAATAACCAAACAAAATAGAGAATTTTATCAAAGAGGACAATGTCACAAAAGCATTTTCATAGACTAAACATCATCTGAAAAGACTCCCTGAAAAAGTTACTTGTACCATCTGAGGTCATTACACCAGCTCTGCAGTTTTTGGATGTTTATGCTACTTTCAGCTTACTGCAGATTCATAATGTTCTCAAGAATGGGTGGGGACCCATGTTGATACATCAATAACTAAACTAACTAAGCTAATTTGATTTTGCCAATTGGTGCACTTTCTCACAGCACAGTAAGAGATGCTTGCATTTTTTAATAGAGTACAGTGGAGTATCTTAGACAGCTTTGACAAAGAGTAAAATGAGCCAGGACAGTTCAATTATTCATTCAGTTCAATTAACATGGTTAGATCAACCATGGGCTTGATTAGCATGGGACATTCAAATGAATAACACCAGTAATTTTGTGCAAGGAAAGCAATATCTGTTTGAAAGAATGATCCACTCATAACTTAGTTGGTAAGCTCTGGTAATCCAGACAGAGTAGCTCCACAATCAATATGAGCAGATGAAGCACTACCCTCACATCTCTTTCTCTCTCATTCACAAAAACAGACACACAGCCCAATCCTGTAATCATCTGAAGTTGTTGCCAGGGCAGTGTGTGAGATTATTCATTAAAGCTGTGTAGCTGCTATGGCTTCAGGCATGTTTGAAAGATAGATCCTTTGCTGGTCTATCTTTCCATCTACTATAGTGCTTACACACACTGTCTATGACACATCAAATACCCCCTGGACATGAATAATTAGTTTAGCAAATACCAAGCTTTTGTAATAATGTACTGTACATAACAAAAGAGGCTGCTACATGCAGAGCAGCCTTCTTTAGAACTTAACCTGAGATGATATCCATGCAAGAGAAAATGTTTCTTTACCATCTCCTCCATTCATTGGTGCTAAGTGGACATTTTCTAACTTCAAACATGTGTTTTACAGCAGCCTTCAAAAGGGACCATAAGTGAGGCTAAAGGAAAAAATGCACACATATCTTTGATAAGTATCAAAGGATGAGATTCAAATTCAGATAATTTCCTTGTTTTTATGGCAAAACCTATTTTCTGCATAAAATTTATAATTTACATATCAGCAATTTAATGTTCCATTACTGTAGTTACTTTGCAGAAGTAGGTACAGCGTGAGTAACTTTTACTGTGTTATGTGCTTGAGTACATGTTTCAATAAAATACTTTTGCTGCTCCTTTAAACACATTTTTAAATATAGATAATGCATGTCTTGTGAAGACAATGGTGGGCAGGTGATCTCAGGTCTCACATAGTCTATGTCGGTCATGGCATTTGATAGTAGAATGACGTATTAAAAATGCAGGGAAAACATCATTTAAGCCAACCATCCTTGACCTCTTTCCCTTCAGAGAACACCTTTCAAATCGGTGCAGCTCAGTCTGAGAGAACACAGCTGGGAGGTGTGATTATGAATACTCAGTCTACAGCAAGGTCATGGAAACTACTCACAAAGAACATATTGTATAGTATATTGTAAGTGTCTTAGTCAGGCGTTGGGCCACCATGCACTACGAGAACAGTTTCAGTACTCCTCAGCATTGATTCTCGAAGTCTGTGGAGTGCTACCGGGAGGATGGAACACTAATTCTAAAAAAAATACTTTTTTTGACCATGTTTCACATGTTGGTCCAAAATCTCCCATAAATATTTGGTTGGGCTGAGCTCATCTGCTGGAGTTCTGTGGTTAATTGCAATTCTTCAATCCTGACTGTTCTTCACAGCTTTTGCTACCTGTAGCAAAAGCTGTGATATTTTTTTATACATGCCTCCTGTTCAGATTATTAAAATAATTAATGATTGATTAGTAAGTGTAATGTGACTATTGGATTTAGTAATGTGTTTTACATGACACATGTAATGTAATTACAGTAATTCATTACTTCCATCCCGATGCATGTAATGTAATTACAGTAATTCGTTACTTCCATCCCGATGCATGTCTTTGGACTGTGGGAACCCCACACAGCATAAACCCACGCAGAGGAGAGAACACACAAATTCCACACAAAAATGCCTCAGGCACGGTGGATTCGAACATGGACCTTGTCGCTGTGAGGCCGTGGTACTATGTTGGGTGTCTTTAAAAAAAAAAAAAAAACCTCTCTGTTTTACACTGGCTTTTTGCAGGAGAAGTGTTTCCTAATGCTTTGCAGCTGAAAGCTTTTCTCTTGAACCGGAGAAACTAAATTTGTTCAATTTATTTCATAGCGGAGGCAGGATTTTGTGAAGCTAGTGAGACATCGGGACTCAAGGCTGACTCTACTTAAAATCTGAGGGCAAAAGTTTGGTATTTTCTTTGGAGAAAACTCTCCAGACAGGTACCTCATCAGCCGTCTCTCTTTAAAACGAGAAGTTTGAAGGCCATGGATTTACCGGTAAAGCGGAGCAGAATAGGTTGCGTGGTAATAAACAGAGGTTGTGCTGCTTGAGGATATTTTTTTTCCTTTTACTTTCTTGTCCCAGTGTACCACATTTAGAAATCCAGAGACAGCGAGGGAATAAAAGAAGAAGAGCAACAGCTAAAAGAATATTTTCCTTATCATTTACCCTGACAGTTCAAACAGTCTAGGAAATATCTGTGCAACCACAAGAGACAGTTCTGTCTGATCTTTTCTCAGAGAAAGATTAAGCTGTCATATCTTGAGACACTCTACTTGATTTGGCAATGTTGTGAGGTATATTTATTTGCTATTGGCTGCATATTGTAATTGTACTTCAGTGGTTGTTAACGTGTGTTTTTGTCAGTTTAGTTTTGTGAAAAAAAGTTCGAGCGATCAGCACTAGAATAGATGACATGCTAACAGGACAGTACAGAACTGTGAATGTAGTGATTAACAGTATAAGAGGAGTGCACTGATGTGATGAGCACTGACATGTTACAGAGGAAGAGAAAAAAACAAGAGGAAAGCTAAAAAAAACACATAGTGATGAAGTTATGACTATAATAAAGTGATCAGAAGATGGATTTTCATAACTGACAAGGGTGTGAACTGTCCCCCATTTATGATGCAGTCCTGAGCTGCCTTCCCGGGTGCCTCAACCCCCACTCACACCTTTCTTCAGATGACCTCAGTAGGTCATTTGATAGAGTGGGACGTCGTCTCATAGGCATTTCACCCAAAGCTATTGATTGTAATGACCCACACTTTTTTTCACACCTTGGCGCATGTGATTATGCACATGAACAATAGTGGGTCAATGAACACCTCCAGTGGAACAATCCCCACTGGGGTTTAAATACCTGGGTCTCTCCACATTTAAAACTGAAGGCTTTCGGATGAGAGATGAAACGTCTTCAAGAAACCTAAAGAAGTCCCATCATTTTTGTTTTTTTTCAAGCTCTAGAGACCAAAAGAGATAGAAACTGCTTGTCTTTTCCTTTGTAGTATAATTTCTTTCATTTCCTGTACAACACTGCAGTCATTGCTTTAAAAAAAAAATACATCGGTACTCTAATTTATGCCATAATTCAGAAGAATTACAGGGTAATTATTTGGATTACAGGCTGTATTATTTAATCCTACCTTGACAAGATATAATTTGGAAGATTAATTGTCACTGGACAATTTTCTACGAATTGCCAAATGCTTTTAGTAATAATGTTGTCAGAATATTGGGTGTTCATTAGTTTCCTTAAGAAATATAGCCATAGTCCTTTTTTTATAGCCCTGTAGCTCTAGGAATGAAGTCTACAGTATTTTGATTGATTCTGCACTGCACAGTTAATTCACTGCCTTGAGTATGTGGGAGCTGTTGGGGGTTAAAGAATCTGGGGTTATTGACTTAGGGTGCTTAACAGACTTCAGGGGCCTGTTCCTTGTCTTTGCTTGAGGCTAGCAGCCTAAGGCTGCATTAGCTGCTACTAGAATAATAACCCAAATCTCCAGCTGAAGACGTTACGTTGTGGGTATTGCAGACACAAGATTTTGACATGGACAGAGAACACATTAGATAAAAATGATGGTTGAGCATCATGAGGCTACAATTTTCCTTTAACTTTGCTTTCCTGTAACAGGTGTTTGAGCACTGCTGATATTATTCGAGTGTGTGTTATGAATAATGATGACCAAGGACAAATTAGAAAAAGGCATTTTGTACAAAAGTATAAGGAGAGGATTAGTGTGGAATCACTAGTCATGTCACAGGGAATTTTTTAATCTCTGGTTGATCGGGAAAAAACCAAGAAGAAGAAATCAAGACATAATAAGGCCAATGTGAAAATAAAATGTAGATTTTATCTTTTCATAAGGGTTAAATTATGTCACTAGGATTTCCTCCAGAACAAAGGAAGTGTTCTGGATTTGTAATACATGTTAAAATCACATGTTACCATAAAAATTCTACAGTTTCTCTATTTTGGAACAATAACTTGACTAATCAAGTCTTATCTTTCTTAATATGTGCCAAGTTCTTCAAATCACAAAAGCAGTTGCATGATCTGGAGTTTTGCTGTATTTCCCAGTGTTAACATTTTTGCCTATCTTTAGGGGTGCTTTTTGTTTATTGTGTTGTTATCATGTAACATCTCCTGTGATGCTGATTCACAGGAAGCTGAGTCGTTTACTTTAGCTTCACTGAAGTGGAGTTGTTTGTTGTGACCTGTTTCCAGCATACCTCTGCTGTCTGAGCCAAAGGTCGTTTTTGTGCACCATTCTGCAGATAGTGATCTAACTAAATCCTTTTTCTTTGCAATTTACAAAGTCATTGTGTTATTGCAGTTATTGAGGTGTTATCAGCAAACTCAGCAACTGAGTTCTGTCCATTTGAGGGACTTGGATGTCAAAAGTGAGCAAAAGAGGGTTAAGCACTTGTCTTAGGCAAAGGTTTGGCTAACCATGGCCTGTTTGTGAGGAAGTCCATTATCATTTAGCAGAGTATTATACTAAAGCCCATAGTTCTGAACTTGCTAAATGCTGAATTAACATGTAGTGTCCACGATGTAGGTTTTATTGTCTTTAGGGTGCGTGATGGCTGTGCTGAGGGTAGTATAGACAGTCTTCTCTGTTGGCAGGAAGTTCTCATTGGTGGGGGTCCAGACTGACTGGCTCACGGTCTTTGATGTGCAGGATAACTAGTTTCTCAGAACTTTGAATCTCCCATATCCGCCCTAAGGCATGGAGTTATTGCTGTAGGGTGAATTTTTAATTCCATCAGATACACATACTGAGAATATATAAATAATAATAGCACATCCTCATCCAAGGTCTACATGTTGGGTCCAAGATCTAGACTTTACTGTGGATTAGACTCTGAGAATCTAAGGCTGGTATTTTAGTTGAAATTCACACTATGACCTTGTAACTTTAGATATTTTTGTAAAACAAGAATTGCTTTTAAATGTTTGTTGTATTTTAGGCTTCTGTGTTGTACATTTTAGTTATTACCCACTGATGTCATATCATGCTGTCATGTGTAGTGGAATGGAGCTGTATTAATATGATAATTTTATGCTCTAACTGAGCATGGCAGACACTTAAAATACTTAGCTCGCTTAATTGGATGAACCATCTACATATTGTCATAACTAAAATGTGCTGATTGGCCAGGGGTTCCTCATGGGATGCCGTTTGGTCCAAACCAGTTCAAACACATAGTATGAAGCCTGTTAAGATGGGTTTTCTCTTTTCAAGACAATCTCGCTGGCTTTCTGTATTCTTGTCTCTTTTAGTCAAAAAAAGTTAAATTTACTGATTTGGTCTACATTTACTAATGAAGTTCACTGTTAAAATCGAATGGGGAAAAATAGTTGGTTGTGAAATGCCTTGTTACATGAGGCCATATAGCCGGCCGTTCTACAAATTACTATTTTGGTTCTGGGCTGGACAATAAGCCTCGCTGGGGACAGGGTTCAACAGCTTGACATTTATGATTTTGTTCAGGTAGCCTGTCAGCTGTTGCCCAGAGAAAGAAATGGATCATTCTGCTGACAAGTTGATGAGATTGCAGACTTAGAAGTGCACATTAATGTCCAGTCATTGCTACAGCTTTGTCAGTTGTCATGTTTAGGCGCTGCCAAAGGCTGCATTGCACTGGAGGCACATACAGAAAAGAGTCCATATGAGAGACTCTCACAGCTACCTGTGGGCAGCAAGCAGTTTCTGTAAAATCCTGAGTTATGTTCAATGACACCTGAACAACACATTGTGAGATTCAGATATTCATCTAAAATGCTTCAAATCTCTGAGTCACATTAATATCTGTATTCTGGCAGATATTCCAACATTTTATGCAATGGTAAATGGACTAGTTCTTATATAGTGCTTTCCTACTCTACATAAGCACTCAAAGTGCTTTATACGCCATAGATACAATCCAAGAGAGAAGTTAAAAAAAATTACATGAATTTCACTTTGTGATGTTGCAGAGCTGTATGTGTGCAAACTGCTGGGCAAAGACATGCAACACCTTGTTCTCTGCAGTTTTCATTATAGACCGATGTCATCATATAAATGTATCCAAAAACCTCAATACTGCAAACCATTCAGCCCACTGTAAAAAGTAAACTTGTTATCTGTAATCCATCCATGCCACGTTTACATCTTGGGGTTAGGCAGCTGTTCCCCTTCCTGTTGGCATGAAGCTCTGCTCTGCTATGGCTCAGTCACACTAGAGTAAAAGTAGGACGGCCACCTCCTTGTAGCTAAGGATTAGTAGCTGCCCATTGATTACACTGAATTTTTTCACATTTAGGAACTAATTGCAAGAAGTTGCAAGATCGTATACAATTTCCAACTTGACCCTATTCAGTCTCAAACTGATCGCAGACTGATTCCATCATGTTACAGTTTTATCATTGACATGATGATGCACCACTTTGAAGACAGCAACTGAGTATTCTAATGATAAAAGAGGGTTTTGAAGTGGCACAGTCCATTAGGAAATCTGGCCCTTGGTGTAATAAATTCAATCTGCTTTACTTTACACAGCATGGAGGGAAGACTACTGATTTAGTTGATAATTCTTTGGAAGGACTTTGATGGTGCCTTGCATTGTATACCATCATGTAAACAAGGAAATCTCAGTTGCTAACTTTGGTATTAGGAGATTGTTTGTAACTGGTTGCTACGCACCATTGTATACACTCAGGTGTGCTAAGCACATGTTTGCTGTCTGTACTCGGGAGCCTTCCTCAGTACAAAAGCACTCACTTGCTTACTTTTATCTGACTCATTTGACTATCCGACAACTTAAACACTGAAAAATCATCACCAAATCAATGCACTGATCACAAGTTCATGTCCCACATGCCTGAAGTGATTCTGGATTTTTGCTTAGCGTGGATCTTTGTGACGTATGAGGTGGTGTGAGTGAGTCATTCAGCAGAGGTGATCTTGATGTGCTGACATTTGTTCAGACTCCTGTAGTTGCTAAGGAGACAAAATGAAATGCAGCACTAAACTTTCTCAGACATCTGTCTGCTCTTTCCTCAGCGTGACACGCTGGATTAAAAGTAAATTTGATTATAAAAAATAAGCAAATGAGTCAGTGCCGCCAGTCTGACGAGCTGCTCTCAAGTTAATTTCCTCTAAGCCAGTTCACTTCCAAAGGTGATAGAGATAAAAAGGACTTAGAAATGCTTAGGAGATGTTTGATTCTGTCATGAATGCTAAAAGTTTTTGTTGTGTGTTTATGTCAGCAAACTGTCTGCTGCTGTTTCCTTTTTGCTGCTGCTGATTTTTTCTCAGTCCATACCTCTGCCATCAAGTACTGTAGCTCACATCACCAAGTGTCAAAAATATGCAACGAGAGCAAGCTTTGTTGAAATTTTCGAATGTGTTGCCTCATATACTGTGGCTATAAAGCAGCGATTTACTGCTGCCACTAGGGAAGCATGAAGTGGAAAGGGAAATGGAAACAATGCCATAAACGCCATAAATCTTGTGATGTTTTAACCAGTTGGAGTTTTTCACACACTGGTTACTGTACAGACTCTCACCAGGCAACTGCAGTTCCCTGCAGCCTGCTTCATTTTCTCTGTAAACAAGTAATATTTAAGATTTATTTAAATTTATTTTCCTTTTTTCTTATCTGTCATTTTTTTGTCCTCCAGTTATGACTTACCAAAACTCAAACAAGCTCTTGAACACAATGATGTCAGTGATAAAACAGACTACAATAATTTCAAATGGGAAGAAGTGCAGAAGTACATGAAACTGCAGTTCCTCTAATGGTCACTCGAGTCTTAAAACATTGCTCAATCTCCACAGAATCCACAGAAAAGTGAATGGAAGTTTAGTATATTCATGGATTAATCACTTACTTTGCAATAACAGCAAAGTATGTGTTTCTGTGTATTGCAATTTATGAATGAAGGCATGCTAGACAAATTTGTTAGCCTCAGCCGATGACTCAGCACTCTTCACTCCAGCAAAACAACATGGCAGTGCTCAAAACGCTAATGTTAAGGCTTTAAGTGCAGAGTATAGAGGCGGTGGGTGATACCATGGAGGCAGCAGCCATCTTTTAATAACCTGACTATAAAATAACAAAGGTTTTTTTTCTTCAGCAGTGTGTCCCTTTTCCCTCAAAATATAAAATTATAAAAATTCCCTAAAATGTACCTGATGCTAAAATTTTCCCATAGGAGAAACCCACCAGCTCCACCTGCTGCCTAAAATGTCTCATTCGTGTTCAGCTGAAACCTTTACTTTGGGTGTGCATGAAATCTAGTGGACACATTATAAAATATAAATGAATGCTGAGGGAGCAACCATTTCGTTAATCATACAAGGACAGCAGAGTAAAACAAATTATTACATAACAAAGTATTCAAGGTCAGAAGAAGCACTTTTTCATTTGTAATTCAAAGTGCAGACAGCTCTGTTTGATCTCACAGCGAGCAGCAAGATGGCGAGAGAGAGACAGCAAGACATTCATTAAAGGTGGCTCTGAGTTTAGAAATGAGGCAGAAAAGAGGAATGACAGGAAGAAGCCAACAAAGTAATACTGAGCAGAGGTTGGCAAGTGATGCTAAAGATCATCAGATTAAATTCTGATTGATCACTTCTAGCCCTCACCTAAACTAGCGGTGACAGTACATGGCACGAAGCCAACACAGCTTTTCACTATAAACTTTACAACAATAATGCAAAATACCCAATTTATCCTTCATCTACTGTCCGGTACAACCTTAAAATAATCCAAAGTTAAATTAGGACACCACATGCTTTGAATTTTTAGAATGATCAAATTTCTCTTGCTGAGCAGTTCTTACCTTTCAAAATTAATCTCTCATCTTTTATTCCTGTTCTCTGTTTCATATGTCTTGAGAGCTGTTATCACACATAACACAGTACAGCTACCTTTAGCTAGAAAGGCAGATTGCACAGGAACAGTTTGTGTGTTTGGACATATTTGTCAAGGTGTTTGAAATGCTGCATTTAATTAGCTGCCACTTAGAAGAAGGAAAAAAGTACACCTATTCAGTAACACTTCCCTTCTGTAGCACAGGATACATGCTGAGGTTTTGCTATTGTCGATTTTGTTGATATCTGCAACATGAAGCATGGGTCTGTGATGGAAAACAAGGATGTGTGCAGGAGAAACTGTGGGGTGGCAATACTTTCTGAATCCCCATGACCCCATTTAGAAGGAATGCAAGGCTGCAGCAAACAATTGAATTCAATTCAATTCATTTCAATTCAATTCAATTCAATTCAGTTCAGTTCAATTCAATTCAATTCAATTCAATTCAATTCAATTCAATTCAATTCAATTCAATTCAATTCAATTCAGTTCAGTTCAGTTCAGTTCAATTCAATTCAATTCAATTCAATTCAATTCAATTCAATTCAATTCAATTCAATTCAATTCAGTTCAGTTCAGTTCAGTTCAATTCAATTCAATTCAATTCAGTTATGTTCAGTTCAATTCAGTTCAATTCAATTCAATTCAATTCAATTCAATTCAATTTTACTTATATAGTGCCAAATCACAACAAATAGTCACCTTAAGGTGCTATATATTGTAAGGACAAGAGCCTACAATAATTGCAGAGAAAACCCAACAATCAGAATGACCCCCTATAAGCAGCACTTGTTAACAGTGGGAAGGAAAAACTCCCGTTTAACAGGAAGAAACCTCCAGCAGAACCAGGCTCAGGGAGGGGCAGTCATCTGCTACAACCAGTTGGGGTGAAGGGAGGGAGACAGGACAGAAGACATGCTGTGGAAGAGAGCCAGAGATTAATAATAACTAATGATTAAATGCAGAGTGGTGTATTAACACACAGAGTGAAAAGAGAATGAATGAATGAAAAAGAAATAGTGCATCATGGGAACCTCCCAGCAGCCTTGGGCCTATTGCAGCATAACTAACGGAGGGTTCAGGGTCACCTGATCCAGCCATAACTATAAGCTTTAGTAAACAGGAAAATTTTAAGCCTAATCTTAAAATAGAAAGGGTGTCTATCTCCCGAATCCAAATTGGGAGCTGGTTTCACAGAAGAGGGGCCTCATTTATTGAAGGTACTCTAATACAATTCTGGTCTACTTTAAACTCTGCAAACAATTCGGGGGGGGTTCATCTTGATGTCAGTTCATAAGGTGAGAGTAAATCTATAATGTAGACAGGAGCTTAAAAAAATTAGTAAAAGTCTGAAGTCAGTTAGTTGGTGTAGTCTAACACACATGGGGGTGGTGCTGGCCTGTCTTTCTGAAGTTGTTAAAAGTCTGGCAACCAAGGTTTGAACTTGCTGCAGGCAAAAGATGGCCTTTTGGCTTAACCCCAAGTAGAGGGAATTACAGTAGTGCAAATATGACAAGATGAAATAAGAATGACTTTTTTCAAGGTCCATTTGAGTTAAAAAAAGAATAAAAGAGTGGTTCTTAGGCGATGAAAGCAGTACTTTACAACCTTTCTGAAAGGTCTTCGCATAAGTTTGCAGCTAGTGTGTGACTTCTAGGACCTCAAAGACTCTACAACTTTGTTGTTGTTCTGTGAATAACAATAATAAATGGCATTTCTGGCATTTCTGTAGCAAATGCAAAAACCCAAAAAAAAAACAAAAATAAAGTGAATATAAAAAATGGTACAAAAGGAATGACACTGTAAAAAAAAAAGCTGTTCTGTAAAAATACATTTTAATTATTGATTTCAAAGTAGATACTGAGTGTGCTAACCTCTTTTTTTCTCGTAAAGAGCTCTAGCACTAAACGCTGCCAGATTTCCTTTCATATTGAGTCAGGCTGTGCGGCAACAGTAAAGAAGGTCTGGACTGAGCAACTTGGTTTCTCAGGCATGACTATAATGTAGGTGGGAAGGAGTTTTCATTTGACAAAAGTCGAGCAGAGTTGAGTGAGCTGAAGGCTGGAAATGGACTTTTGGCTGAAATCTGAATACAAGACATTGCAGTAGCCCAAATGTGATTTCATAAAGGTATGGATGGCTTTTAGTAGGTCGGCTATAGAGATGAAAACTTTTGCTATATTTCTTAGTTGTTTTTTTCTGTCACTACCCATCAATAGAAAATTTTGTTGCATGTCATCCACTTACCAGTGGAAGTTAGCAGTGTTTTTGTGAATTATCTGATGCAAGGGAAGTATGGAGATAGATAATGAAATAGGACTGAGAATTGAACCCTGGGGAACACCACATAAGAGGAGGACAGAGTATGAGGAGATTCCTTTGGTTTAAACAGAAAAATTTGTAGGCAAAACCAGGCAAGAATAGTGTCCCTGATACCAACACAGCATTCAGGGAAAATCCATCCATCTGCTTTCTTCTGCTTATCCTGCTCAGGGTTGTGGGGGAGCTGGAGCCTATCCTAGCTCTCATTGGATGAGAGGTGAGGTACACCTTGGATAGGTTGCCAGTCTATCACTCTTACATTCGCACCTACACCCAATGTAGAATCACCCATTAACGTAACCCACACACATTTTAGGACTGTGGGAATGAGCTGGAGTGCCCATGCAGACACAGGGAGAACATGCAAACTCCACATAGAAAGACCCAGCCTGGATTTGAGGCCAGGTCCTTCTTGCTGTGAGGTGACTGAGCTAATCATTACTCCACTGAGCTGTGGTTAGCACTGTGGTGGTGGTGGACAGAGAGAAGGAATTCGGCAGGTATTCTAAGTTCACCGACATATAATTTGAGCAAATTCCTGGACTGATATGTCCATTTGAATGTATGCCCCACCCCCACCCCCCACTTGTATAGACATAGTCAGTTAAACATGTATCCTACTTTCCTTAATGTTCCTTTCTTGCTCATTGGATGAAGTTTCTTGACTCAGCATTTCCTTTTGAGCTGCCTTTCAATTGAGCTCAAAGCAAAACAAGCACACACAAACACATCTCATTATTACACCATGAAATATTTATTATGGGAAGGGTCCCTTGGGCCACCAGAACTGATGGATCCATGAGAATGACTGAGCACAAAGTAATAAATAGTGCATTTTAGAGTGTTTGCCTTGCTACACGACTAGGACCATTAACTGAATACGCAGTAGCAACATTTTCCACTTGGTCTTTACGCACGCATGCACACAGACTCAAACACATGCACTCTTCAGTTGATCACCAATCAACAGCCAGAGCGTAGCTGTGGTTGTAATGTGAACAATATATTATGCAGAGCATGGTCCTGCCTGTACATCAGAGTGTTAGTTGAGGGTACTCATAACGTGGTATTGATGGCCTCGATTACTGAAAACTCATAAGGTTTTGTGATGACTCTTGACAGTGTTTACTTCACCCGATCAAATCTCGTTTCTGATCTGTGAAGGTTCCTCATTCTGGAAGGCAGCAGCCTTGCTTCCAGCAGTGTTTCTCCTCTCTCACAGTGATGCTGCTTTCATGCGCATCATTTGGAATAACCGATAGAAACAAGCCCAGTGGATTCTTTTGAGGATTGCAGAATGCCTGCAAATACGGCAGCGGGTTCTTTCTCTTTGAGGGTTTTAATGTTTATTATTGGATAGTGTTTGGATTCACCCTTCAGGTAGTTTGCACTATACTGTACTTTTATCTACCAAAATACAAAATGTCTTTAAAGTCTTAATGTTCTCCTCAGAAGTTTAGCCTCGGAAGAACTATGAAAGATTTAGATGAAGTGACAATAAAATTGTCAATTAAAATCCCAAATACTTCAACCACCAGACATAGAAATGATGCAATAATGAAAATCTTTGGACATGCATATGTGATCAAAATGTAAGAGCTTTATGTTACCTGTGTGCTATACTGTAACAGTTTATGATGTAGTTGTTTAAGGGACGCTGAGCAAACTGCCAGTCCATCACAGGGAACCACGCACTCTCACATCCAATTCTGAATCACTGATTAACTCATTAAACATGTGTTTGAACTGTGAGGGGAAGAAGACCCATGTAGGCACAGGGCGAACACACAAACTCCACACAGAAAGGCCCCAGCAGGTTGGAACCCAGAACATTCTTGCTCTGCTAAGCACTGAACCGTTGTGCTGCCTGTTAGTTTTAGTGCTAGTTTATTATTACTTTTTTTGATTATTATGCTATTTGTCAGTGGCAAAATTAATAATCAATGTGTCACAACCAGAATTCTGTCCCAGAAGTTTGGTGCTGTGGCATAGGGGGTTCCTTTCTCTCAACAACAGACTCATCTGGTGGTATTAAACTGGAATTAAAAAGTGTGTAAAGAGTGTAAAGACAGATTTTGGGAGACAAAAGTAAATCAATAAGGAAACATCAGTTTCTAGCCACAGAGACATTGTAACATAGCAAGGGCAGCTACTGATTCAATAACTCAAATTATTTTTTATGCATTTTATTATGCAACACAATCTTATTTTTTCCAAATTTGATTTACTCAGGCATTTTCTTACATTATATTGAATAGAAATTTACCAGATTTATCATTTATTGCCAGTTGTTGTGTACTAATTTTGCCCTTTTGAAAAAGTATCCATAATAAAATATTTCAGAGAGCTGTTTGAGATGAATTAAATTTAAAGATCTGGAGGGAAAGATTTCTCAGGCGGCAACAGCAAGCAGATCTCCTGCCATCCAGAGGCTGCGGGCTTCACAGCTGTAAGAAAGTGGAATATGTGGCCTATTATTATAGCAGATTAACTAACGTGATGATTGTCAATATAAATTAGTCTGTTTTGTTTACCAGTCCAACGGTTCAGCAGCCCAGCACTGATTGCAGAGCCAAAGCAGAGCCACGGTCACAGCTTTGTCATTCCAAGGCTATATTCACAATGACACCTACAGTCTGTCAGACACCAGCCGTTGAAGGTTTCTGGTGGCTCAGCAGATCCATGTTTATCATAAATACTAGTGGTCATAGCTCTTAGGGTTGGTGGATATGAAAACAGACTTTTTAGGGCTAAGTATGAAAATTCTAACAAAACATTACTGTAGATAATTGCTAGAAAAGTTCTAGTTTTATTTTGAAAGTTCTAATACAAAAAAAGAAAGTGTTTTTATGGTCAGTCATACTGATTGCTCTCCCCTTCCTCTCCTCTTTCTTTACAGACAGCAACTTTGTTCTGGGAAACGCCCAGGTGCAGTCACTCTACCCCATCGTTTACTGCTCTGATGGTTTCTGTGAACTCACTGGTTACGCCCGTGCCGAGCTCATGCAGAAGAGCTGTGCGTGTCACTTCCTGTACGGCCCAGAAACGAGTGATCGGTCAACGGCCCAGATCCAAGGAGCCCTGGACGAAAGGAGGGAGTTTAAGACTGAACTGGTCTTCTACAAGAAGGAAGGTGACCCCACATGAAAAAAGCTGTGTGTGTGTGTGTGTGTGTGTGTGTGTGTGTGTGTGTGTGTGTGTGTGTGTGTGTGTGTGTGTGTGTGTGTGTGTGTGTGTATACCGTTGTAGGTTTACTACTACTTTATATTTACCTCAGAAATTGCTGCAGAAGAAAATTAATGTTTTCTCACCTGCTATTCAACAAATAATGAGTGATAGAAAGGTCACTATAAACCTGCAGAACTGCAACTGCAGCAACTGCAAAGGGGGCTGATGCTGGAGAACATTTTCAAAGTGTTTTTTTTTTTAGAAAAAGGAGTGGATGCTGCTCAAGTGAACATTGGTCAACTGATCACACTGTGATTGTATTATTGTGGCACTGTGAACACGGCCTATTTAAGAAATCTTCCTGGTTAAAGAAAACAGACAAACAAGATGAACAACCGACCAAGATATTTTTAAAAATGTGAATTTTGTCCATAAGCACTGCATTTACTGGACTGTAAACTGAAACCTTTGCCAGCTATAACTTTATTGACAGTATGAAACTAATATCCAGCTAATACCCTTCAATGCCACCCAATTGCAAATGTCATATAAGGTATTCTATGTAAGTTCCTTTCATGTACCTACAGTTTCTGCTCTCACTGCACGCTGCATTGCAACCCAGCTCCACTCCATGTTGTCTTTTTCATGGTAACTCTGACTTAATCAGAGAGAGCACACAGCGGGCAGGAGCCAATGACGAAGACGCGACAGAGAACTAAGGGAAATGCCGACCATATATACACACACATCAGGGCAATCAGGGAAACAGGACACACGAGGGAACACAGCTGAACAGAATCACACACTAACTAGACAGAGAAAGCAAAACTGAATATCAGGCACATGACAAAAGGACTACCAAAGCAAAACAGAGACTCGGACTAAGATGCATAAACTTGATACAAAGACAGACTAAAGTCAGGGCACCAAAGACTAAACACAGACACGAGACCAGGACTGACCAGAACCTGCAAACAGAACTAACAAACTAAAGCCCTAGGAGCATAAATACCAAGGATCAAAAATTATAATACAAAAGGTACTGCAAACTGCTAAATCCAACCAAGATGAAACAGAACTTGAAAGTCTAAATCAGACACACTGGGTCCCAGACCCAGGGCCATGACAGGAAACTGTGGCCCTTGCTGTGTAAAGTTAACAATCTTTCATCTTGCACCTGCTGCCCCACATGTTCCACCAAACTACAATCCAGTCACATTCTTTAGCAGCCAACACTCAGCAAACAACTGATTTAGGCTTATGAGAATTAGCTAAATGAAGAGATGAAAGATAAAGTGTTTGTGCAGGAGAGAAAGAGAGCAACAGCCGAGCGGGAAAATGAGGAATCTTGAGGGAAAAGAAGCTAGTGAAAGGCCAGAAGGAGAAAATCCTTCTCTCCATTCATCCACTCGTTAATTGTTAATGAATCAATACTGTGTGTGAGCTGGCGCAGAGGCAAAGGCTCAGTCAAATAAATAATAAGGGGAGTGGGTGACATATAGATGGAAGAGTAACACAGGGAGATGAGGACACATCTGCTCCTCTGAGATATAAGCCCATAACAGCAGAAGGTTATAAAAAAGTGCTTCTAACAAACGCACACATCACAAATCAGAAGCGTTTCATGCTTTTGTCCGCTCTCCACTGGCTCTTATTAACATTTTAGCAGTTCTCCAGGGGAGCAAAGAACAAACACATTTGTATCCAGTTGCCTCACTCACATCACAACAGTTCTCTCCAAAGCTCCATTTTAGCACAATTTCAAAATTGCATTTTATACACAGTCATGAAATATTCATATCAACATGTTTTACAATACCCCAAGCTTCTCAGTAATCCTTTTAATCACAGGTAAATAAAACACGGGAACAACTCTGAAGAATAAAAATGAAAGCCGATCTATACTGTAATAAAAGTACTTTTGAGGTAATAGATGGAATATATCATAGTAAAGGTTTTAGAGATTAGTAGAATAAGTGATAATATCACATAACTGTAGTTTCCATATAAACATATTTAAATGATTAAGTACTACATTTTAAAAGCCAGGTGAGCATAGGAGAGGGAGAACACAAGTGTAATGACTGCAGAAGAGGGTACCACCATGCTAGGACCTACTCCTGGTTTGGGCCCCCTACTGAGTTACTTCTTGGCCAAGAAGTGACCCAGTAAATTTAACTCATAACTTCAAGAGTACAGAATAACCAAATCAAAGTTTCAGGACTTTCACACATTTATGTTCTTTTAAACGCATCAACCAAATGAATTTTATAGGACCAGCAATATCATGGGATAAAACAGAGTTTGAATGGCAAACTTTAGTGTCTGTGACAAAGAGTAATGCAAACAGGCACCCTCAATGTTTGATCTGTTTTCTGATAATTCACCCGAGCAGAAAAAGTGCATTTTAATTAAACTTTAAAGGATCGTGTCGCCATGTGGGAGAGGTGGCTCATCAAAACAAGTTATAGCACAGGAAAGTTCTCCTTTGCATTTTGATGCCAGGTGATGCCGGTTATCAGGCTCATCTTGTAGCTGTGATCCATCCATCCATCCATTTTCTTTCACTTATCCAGTTAACAGTTGTGGGGGGGCTGGAGCCTATCTCAGACGTCATAGGGTGAGAGGCAGGGTACACCCATCTATAGCCACGATTCTGCTCATGTCAAAAATAATTTTCTAATACAGTCATATTTGAACACTTGCAAATGTAGCTTGGCTGTGAAATGGAAAAACAACAGTGCTATATATAATTTGGGCAAATCATTCTGATTAAACAACTTTAGGTCCTGAAGATGTTTTTTTTTTTTTTCAAACGCCTTTCATTTTTAGCATCCACACAGACCTGAATCACAGAGGGATCACAGAGTAATTCTGAGGGGATCAGATGGGAGGCACAGTAACTGCTAACAGGCGGATCAATCTAATCTAAACTAAACTAAAAACAGCGTTCAAAAGCAGACGGTAGTGCCTCTTTAATGCTTTTGTTGTCTTTATGTTTTTAGTTTTTTTCTTGTTTTAATAGATTCCAAATGTGTCTCAGCAGTAAACTGTTTGCTTCTATCAGATTTGCAAAAAAATTATTTGGCATACTTCATTTTTACTATAAAGTAAAAATTTCCTCTGATCAGCTCCTCAAGCAGAAATAGAAACTGTTATTTTTTTAAAAATGCTATAAATTATATTAATCCTGCAAAGTATTATCACTCTTTGTCCCCAGAACATCATTCAAGTTAGGCAAGGAGAGGTAGAACAGAAGAGAGTACATGCTGTTTCCAGCACTGTTGTTTACTGGCATGTTCCAGTCAAACAGGGACAAATCTGGCCTCAATGTGGCTTATGTTTTTATTGAAGAAATCCTCCTACTTGTTTAAATGTATTATTTACATACATGATCCCCTTATTATTCTGGCACAAGTCTCAGAGCTGCAGGAAACAGTGTGCAGTGTACCAATTGCAGCCCATCACATCACAAATCAGAGCTTCAGATGAGTAACAGAAAACCAAAGCAGCTAGTTTTAGCCTGATTTCATGCATTTATGTGCCAGTAAGCAGAGGGCTTGCATTTCTTGTCTGGTACCCTTATATAAGACTAATGCAGTATTCACCATTTTTTTTCTACTGTCAATAAACCCCACAAAGAGACCAAAACCAGAAGTTGTCTGACCCATCAGTGTAGCCAGTCTGATATCTTACCTTTATGTGCCATTGAGCCACATTCATGTCCTAAACTGCTGTATTGGTTCATCTTCCATCAAAGCATTGATACTCAAAGATGTGTTTTATATTGAGTCACTCCCACACTCATCAATATCATGCTAGGCAACCAAGTATGTATTGCTTCAATCCAGTGTTATTTATATAACGCCAAATCACAACAAACAGTCGCCACAAGGCGCTTTATATTGTAAGGAAAAGACCCAACAATAATTACAGAGAAAACCCAACAGTCAAAACGACCCTTATTTGGAGACAGTGGGAAGGAAAAAGTATAAACAAAGTAAATAAGGTGAATGAAAAGAAACAGTGCATTATGGGACCGACCCCCCCCAAGCAGCCTAGGCCTATAGCAGCATAACTAATGGATGTTCAGGGTCACCTGATCCAGCCCTAACTATAAGCTTGATCATAAAGGAACGTTTTAAGCCTAATCTTAAAAATAGAGAGGGTGTCTGTCTCCTCAATCCAAGCTGGGAGCTGGTTCCACAGAAGAGGGGCCTGAAAGCTGAAGGCTCTGCCTCCCATTCTACTCTTCAGTATCCTAGGAACCACAAGTAAGCCAGCAGTCTGAGAGCGAAGTGCTCTGTTGGGGTGATATGGTACTATGAGGTCTTTGAGATAAGATGGGGCCTGATTATTCAAGACCTTGTAGGTGAGGAGAAGGATTTTAAATTCTATTCTAGATTTAACAGGGAGCTTTTAGGACAGCCTGATAATAATGAATTGCAATAATCTAGCCTAGAAATAAATAAATGCATGAATTAGTTTTTCACCATCACTTTGTGACAGGATGTTTCTAATTTTAGAGATGTTGCGCAAATGCAAAAAAGCAGTCCCTCGTATTTGTTTAATATGTGCATTGAAATTACTATTACTCCATGTCCATCAGCAAATGTATGTTATGCCTGACTGAGTTAAGTCTGCTAAAAGTGGTTTGAGAAAGTACTTTTAAAAGTATCAACTAATTTGTAATTTTTAAATATTCATACCTTCAGGTGGAATGCCTGTATTTTTTATCATCGACTCATTCTTTTTTCACCCAGCATTTGTGTAGTTGTTCACTTGTGAAACAGGTTGCTCATTAACCCAAACTAAGGTCAGAAAATAATGCAGCTTTCAGAATTATTAGCATCTTATAAGGAACAAATATGTCCGTCTATCCATCCATTTTCCTCCGCTTATCTGGGGCCAGGTCACAGCGGAGCAGCACAAGCAGAGAAACCCAGGCCTCCCTCTCCCCAGTCCTGTCCTGGGTCTGCCCTGGGGCATCCTCCCAGCACACCCCACCACCACCCCAACCCCCGACCCCGAAAATGATAGGTGGAAGAAGATGATTTAAAGGAAAAATATTAAATAAAATATATGTGTGTGTACCTGTGGACCTCTGCACGTCTTCAACTCACGACAGCATGTATATTCTGAGGGTATAGTTGGCAAAGAAAATCCATCCATGCTGAAAGGGCCCCGTGAACATAGTCTTATTAGGTCTACAATACACTACTCTGAATTGGTAATAAGATGTGATTGATAGCCTTTCAGCTTTAATTCAAAAATGACAAAAACACTCCATTTATGATTACAGATATTTTTACATAGTCCCTCCATTTTCACAGGCTCACAAGTAATTGAACAAGTGACTAATGAGTAGGTCTGAGGTGAGTTCCAAAAGCTGAATTTGCTTTTAGTTGCTGTTCGTGGGAACTGTGAATATGGTCTTCATGCAAGGGAAGGAGGTCAACATTAGCCAAAGCAGATCTGTGCCAGAGAAAGAAAGAAGCTAAATCAACATTTTGGTGCACTCTTAAAAATGTGAGCGTGAATTGGTGCAAGAAACCTGCCTCGAAGGTCATTGAAGTCAATGAAAGCAGATGATTGATTTTTTTTTTTCCATTTCTGAAGAAAAAAAAAAGCATCTGCAACAACAACACTCTTAAGGGCACCTCCATGTATGAAAATACCGATACACTGAATAGATTTGAACTTCTAGTAACACTGAATAACAGAAAGGCCAGATTAGATTTGGCTAGAAAATATTAAAAACATACCTGCCCGGTTCCAGAACAAGATTCTTCGAACAGATGGCACAAACATTTTAACTGGTAATAGGATGATGGGAAGATAAGACCATCGGGAAGAAAAGGAATGACATAAGGTTCAAGCAATAATGCTCGACCAGGCCCTGGGTCACTGTTGGTGATATTGGTGCTGATAGTAGGATGGATTCTAAAGTGCGCAG
This sequence comes from Archocentrus centrarchus, assembly GCF_007364275.1. Classification (NCBI taxonomy): domain Eukaryota; kingdom Metazoa; phylum Chordata; class Actinopteri; order Cichliformes; family Cichlidae; genus Archocentrus; species Archocentrus centrarchus. The sequence continues at coordinate 34,168,132 of NC_044366.1, forward strand.
ACGTGTACTCTGAGGTCAGATTCAGTCAAATGCTGCAAAGTTATTCAAAGTGCAGATGGAGAAATGACCCAAAGCACACTGGAAAATACAACCCAAGAGCTTTTTAATGCTTAGAAATAGAGTGTTTTGAAATGGGTTACTCACTTGACCTCAACCAAACTAAGATACTAACATGTTTTTCACTCACTGCAGAAAGACCCACAAGCAGCAACTCCAAGAGTACAAGAGTTCAGGCAGTGTAAAATTTTGTTTGGTGTCCAATTACATTTGAGCCTCTCAAAACAAAGACACTAAGCAGTTAATGCAAAAATCTTTGTTTAGCTGCTTGAATAAAAGTTGCAAGTCTAAACTTTGGTCACATTTGATTGATTCATTTCAAATTCATCCTCTTTCTGTATGATATAAAGACACTGTCCGAATGCTAATGCACTTACAAGCACATGGTCCCACTGAATGATCATTCTGGGAACACAGTGTCCTCCAAACTGTCAAGGCAAATCATTTTTACATTAATATTTGCAATGTTATAGCTGACAAAACCTTATTTAAACTTTCAAATATTAGATATGGGAATACATTTTGAGTTTATGCAAACCAGATGATCTTGATGGATATAGTGAAAGCTCAGTATAATATACTAGGTGCCCTGGAGTATTATTTCAGTTTGCAATATTAATCTTGTAGTTGTGGTTTAACCCAAACCACAATCTTTACTAAAACTGATTTAACAGAGCTTTTTAGCACATTTGACTGATCTCAGTCTCAGTCCACATCAGACGATGGCTCAGATTTGGTAAATCCCTTATGATTAATTTCAGGGCTATTTAAGCAACTTGAGCCTACCCACAGATGTAGAGTGTCTGCATGCAACTTTGCAACCCACGTCCACCCCAGCTCCTCTTTCATGATATTTCTAATTTAATCAGTGTGACTGATGACTGCTCTGTTCTGTCCATGCCTTTGGTTTTCTGTGGATGCACATGGGCAGTAATGTCTGTCTATTCTGCATTGTGTGCAGTTGTGAATGTAGATGGCAGCAGGCAATCAGGTTAACTCTAAGCATTGTTGGTCACATCATTAATATTGAGGTACCAGCATTCTGTGGTGGGTTAATTCCATTTTCTCTCCACCACTAATTGGAAAATTAACAAATTAAAATAATAACCTCATGAGTCACACACACTCAATCAGTTCAAAATGTACCATTGTGTTTTACATCACTGTACATTTATGAACATCCAGAAATAGTTCATTAACAACCTCCACAACCTGTACATTAGTTTTTTTTTAAATGCAGGTTTGTAGTGAGGTAAATGTAGTAAACAAATAGATAAATTATCACATCGCTAAAATTGCTGTGAGGGACTGAAAATATGCAACACAGAGTAAGAAACACTTTAGATTTTTGGATAAAAATTTAACCACTTCCACTGGTGTATGAGGAGAGCCCACATTAAGTGTAGCCTTGCATTTGTTTTCTCTCCAGGTACAAAGTTCTGGTGTCTTCTGGACATCGTACCAATTAAGAATGAGAAGAGCGAGGTGGTTCTTTTTCTCGTGTCCCACAAAGACATCACTGACAAGAAGAAGGAACAGGACCCTGAGCAAGGACCTGAAACTGGTGAGTTTCTATGAAAAGCACCTGCTTTCAGTTCAGTTATGGCCAAAAATGTGTTGGCAGTGACACAACTGCCAAAGCTAAATTTTTATTTATTTGCAACAAAAGCTTTTCAAATGTGTGAAATCCTCATGATTGTTCTTTGCTGTGTCATACAAAAATCATCTAAATAAAAACTGCAGTATGAAGTGCATGAAAAACAAACTTTGTGCCACAATTGTAATGTTTCAAACACTGCGCAATAAACTTGGAGTCCATTCATCTTTTTTTTTAAAATACCTTCATGTAAACACAAGTTTTATGATTTTAGTTTCAGCAGACTTCAAATGAATCTGTGCCTGAGGGTTCACTCAACTCCTCAAATGAGGTCCTCAGAGAGACACAAACAGCCCACAGTCACACTTTCCATTACTGGAGAGTTAAACCTTTCAGAGACTGATAGAAACGGCTTACTTACATGAACCAAGCAAAAATGTGTGAGTTCAATAACTTCAAAAATCAAACTAAGACAATCGTTAAACATCAACCAGGAAGAATTCTGTGCTATGAACTTTTTTAAGCATATGTGTTATTCTAACGATGATGATGGCCATTGGTTTTGAACTCTGCATTTTGTAAGCTCAGTATTAGCATTGTGATTTTTCCCCTCAAACCTCCTAATGTGGATTTTATTTTTACTTCTTTTTTGGTGGTTGGTGCCTAACGTACACACAGTGATCCCTGCTGTGTGATACTGATGCCACCATGTTTGTTTTCAGCAGCAATCTAGTTATCTTGGCCCCGCAGTGCAAGCATAATTTTAATTACTCTTCACCGGTGGAAAGGGTGACAGCCGGCAGAGCATTTTGCCCTTCAGCTTTTCAGTTAGTGTAGTTTCAAGCAAACAACAAATTTCTGCATCAATTAATAATTGTAATTTCTTATTTCCCCAATGTAAATCTCTCATTAATATTAATGACTTCACATTGTGAACCAGTCAGAGATTACACACAGCTTACTACCCATTGTGAAAACGGGTGAAAATACGGAATCGGGACACAATTTTAATTACTAGATAGAATTTGTGAGTTAATTAAAGGCAGGCAAGAATCAGTTATTGGAACTGTGCAGCATCCACTGACACCTATCTAACCATAAGCATTCAGGATTCAAAAACAGATCTTATACTGTAAATCGATTTAAAGGATAATTCTGGAGTGTTTCCTTCGCCAGAGCTATTGCAGGTTATTGAGTCACGCTACCGCTGCACGCTTTACCACTATTGTAGATATCGATCAGGGTGAAGGGTAAGCATGATTAGGTCAACCTGCATATTCATCCACACGCACTAGTTTGTGTACATGTGCGAGACTGTGAATTTCTGTCTGTTTAATGGACATTTGTGCTGGAGAGCTCAAAGCAAAGCAGCACATGAACTGATTATTGTAAAGCTAGTTTTAAAGGCTTTTGCTAACACATGAAGAGCTGATCATTGTTAGTCAGTGTCAGTTTGGCTTTTTTTGCTTGAGAAGGTTCCTAACTGAGTGAAGCAATAATAAGATCTGGTCGAACTCTCTAAATGCTAAGAATGCATGCTTCACTGTGTCCTTTATTGCCTCTGTCAGCATAGGATACACTGGATGATCCTTTATAACAGGAACAGAGATAATCAGTGATGTGGCTCATATAAATGTTAATTAATAATAGGTTTTCCATTTCATGCCTTAACCTGCTGATATGATTTGATTCTTCAGTGACAGGCTATGTTTAAACCCACAGATGAACTATAAACCTTAACTTTTTTTTCTTATAAAAGTGTAGCGTTGCATGAAGAACATACATTCAATTTTAAAACGGCTCTATGAAGATTTTGAGCTGTATAAAGTGAGTTTAAGGATTATAGTCTGTGTAGATGAATTATTTCCTCAGTATAAGTGTTGCTGTTTTGTCAGTTTTTCTTATTAATTAATTTGGCTTCAGTCGCAGGAAACCTTAATGAAGACAGGATTCAGATCTTTGAAATGAAGTGGGATTAGAAGAACACATGGGGAGAAGTACAATTTCTTCAGGACACTGTAGCTTCAACACGGCAGACACACGTCAACAACATCCACGTCACATTATTAAGAAGCAGTAGTGCACTCTTACAGCTGATTTAGACTTCTGCAGTGAAGCTTTGTAGATCCTACGATGTGATAACTGGCAATGAATTTGCAAAAGCATCGCAATTGGATTTTAAGTCCAGACTTTGACGAGGCCGCTCCAAAACCTTCATTTTGTTTTTGTCTTTTTGAGCCATTCAGAGGAGGACTTGCTGGTGTGTTTTAGATCATTATCCTGCTGCATAACTGAACTGCACTTCAGCTTCAGGGCATGAACTGATGGCTGGACATTCTCCTTCAGGATTTTCTAAAGAAAGCAGAATTCATGGTTCCATCAAGGAAGTGGTCCAGATCCTGAAGTGGCCCCACACCATCACGTTACCGCCACCATGTTTGAGCCAAACCTTCCAAAAAGTTCAGCTTTTGTTGCGTCAGTCCACAGAATATTTTCCCAAAAGTCTCGGGGATCATCAAGATGTGTTTTAGCAAATGTCAGACGAGCCTTTGTGCTCTTTTTGTTCAGCAGCAGAAACACAATATCTTATCTCTGTTCAGAGGTGATTTTCTCCTTGGAACTCTCCATTTTTGCCCAGTCTCTGTCTTATTGTCGAATCATGAACTCTGACCTTGACTGAGGCCACTGAGGCCTGCAGTTCTTTAGATGTTCTGGGTTCTTTTGTGACCTCCTGATGAGTAATTCTGGTAGCTCAGCCACTCCTGCGAAGGTTCAGCACTGTTCCAAATTTCTCATCTGTTCTCATGTTTATGCAGATTGTGGCATGATGTATTGCTTTTTGAGATATTTTAGCCGGCCTCACTTTGTCACACAGGATCTCTTTAAGATAAGATTATATGCATGAGCTCATCTCATGTTCACACTTGGACCCTCTTGGGATTGAACTGCTTGACAAAACATTGGTTGTTTTTTCATACTTGGGCACCTAACCTGCTATTGTGCCTAAAGAGCTGATCAGGTATGAACTAGTGTTGTCACATCATGAAACACTAATTAATGCAGGGTTTTTGGAACACTATTTGATGGTCTTGTATGTCTTGTTGTGGCTTACATCCAGTTTTTACCCTGCATGACCTTCAAAATAAAATTCACAAAGAAACTTGCTTAAAGAGAGCTCGAAGGCAGGTCTGCCCCCTCTTTCAGTTTTTTTTTTCTTTTGCCCATGTGGTAAAAAAACAAACAAACAAACAAACAACAGCATATCATGATATCTGACCATTAAAAAAGGTCTTGGTTGTATTTTTTCAGGGCACTTACTATTGATTGACACCTTGCATCAGTTCTTCTTGCCTGCAGGTGTTTCTCTGTGGTGAAAACAAAACGGGAAGCCCTGGTGTATAAAGTCTGAATATCTCGCAGATGTATTACTGCATTTCTAAAAGGGGTGTTGTAAATCTCTGCAAGGCGCAAACAAAAACATTCAATATTTTTGTAATCCTGCAGATATTATGCTGAAATAAAGCATACTTTTAACTTTGTAAATCCTGCCAGCATAGGCTTATATACTGTAATTTCAGAGATGAATTGCGATCCTCTAAGGAGAACAAGAGAGAAGCCGAGAAATCAAAACTCTCAAGATGAAGTGGAGTATTCAAAAAAATTTTTTTAAAGATTGCTTTTCAGAGCTGCTGTTTGCAGGGCTTCATGTTGGGAAAGAGCACCTGCTTGAAATCACTTATACCCCAGCACTACCACCACACACACACACACACACACACACACACACACACACACACACACACACACACACACACACACACACTTGCACAGTAGCTCTCCCATTTGGCTGAATATCTGCTGCAGAAATGATTGAAGCCTGCTTTCAAACACTCTGGATGTGTTTTACACACCACATGAATCATTCATTTTTAATTCAAGCTGCCAAATTTGGAGCGCACTGCACACCACCAGAGACCAGAGAACAAACAACAAATAAGGGGAGACAACAGAGGTTTTTCATTTTTACTGATTCTCTGACCTATTACTGACCAAACACATTCATTTTAGATTCCGGCTAAATCAGCTGTGAGACTAAAATGAAAGCACGATGAAGTGGCACAAACTAGAAAACAAGGGAGATAAAAGATGTTTTTGGTGTGAAGACTTCACACAGTCACATTTACTTGCTTCCACTCCTCTGTAGGGGTCTGAAAACTGCCTGCATGGCTCACCTTTGGCACTTTGTTCCAACGGCACCACTGCCAAAGGTCAAGTTTTTGAAATTCTTGTGATTGTTCTTCACTATATCATAGAAACTTTATTTTCATGTTGTTAGGCTGCTCATTTAATGCAGTCATATAAAAGTGCACAAGAACATTCAAAATAACAGTTCAACACCACAGAGCACCTTACTGAAAAGTTAACACACAGGCCACGTTGACAGGTTCTCTCTGTGTCTTGCAGCCATTCAGAAATGATGCAAATGAGGTTCAAATCTCAGCTGGATTTAACAAAAGAAACAGAGCCTTTTCGCCAGGCTACAAGTGCCAAATATCCACAGTTTTTCAACTCACCTGTTAAAGAAACAGCATAGAAAAAGTCAGGACCGCTGTGCAAAAGTGTATTTCAGCTGAAACTAATATATAGGACTTCCTCTTAGTTTGATTTACAGTTTTTCCTTGTGGAATTGCAGTGCAGGGATGGAAGCTCAAGCAGGGAATTTTGTACTAAAAAGACTCATTCTCTGTAGATCAGGTTAGAAAAGTCTCACAGTTGGGTTCAGGTAAACTTTTAAATGCACAAAATATGAACTGCGGGTTTGCAAGAGAATTTGAATATCCAGTATGAACAGGAAGAATAAATACAACATGTCAAAAATGTTTATGGTTCATACGAGCTGCTGGGTAACCTTTAACGACAGAATTTTCATTTTCTAACCATCTGTTAGGAAAAAACAGCAGAATTAAATAAAACAGAGAAGATGGATTTTTCTTCTGAAAGTCTGATGACTTTATGGGACAGTGTGCATTCACTGCATTGAATGTACCTCAGAAACTGCATTGAAGCAGCTGATTCTCAGACAATTTGATCAGGAATCTGTATTACCAACTATAACACTTTTCAATCAGCCTGTACTGACCTTGAGTCTTGATGCTTCCATCTTTAAAAGTAGTAAGAATGTAGCTCAGCAGACAAAGTTTCCTTGTCACAGTCCGTGTTCTCCTGTTTAAACTTTCTAGGGAGAAAAAATATCTCCAACTCTACAGTTTTTCCCAGCTAATACAACTCCTATTTGTACATCTGTCAGAACAGGTGCTGCTGCAGTATTTGCCTCGGACATAAAACACACACCTTGTTAAGGGCGTGTGTGTGTTAGTTAGTGCTGGTCCTCTGAAAACCCCATGCTGTACACACAGAAAGAGGCACAGATGCTTTTCTTTTCTTTTCTTTTTCTGAACCTCCTGAAATCTAGACAAGATATTATGTCCAAATCAAATTTGCTTGTTGAAAATGAAAATGATTAGGTTACATGGGCAGGGACTTTCCAAGCATGTTTATAATGTATCATATTATGAACAGGGTAGCAATTGAAATAGGACATTACAAGTGGAAATAGGGGAAATATTTTCTATCTGAATGATAGCTTTACAATGAGCAACTCCTTTAATCCATCTCTCTATGCCTCGGCACACATTTGTCCTTTTCCTGTTTTTCTTCGTTTTTGTTTGTTGGTGATGAAAAGGAGTAGAAATAAGACACTGAGGGGGTCTTGGTAATTATTACTGATTCTGTTCTGTAATCCAGGTCATGGAACACCATTTAGTAGGCTTCATCCTATTAATAATTTGAGACATCCCTGGATGTCCTTCTGCCTCGTCATCACACATCTCCACAACGGTTCATTCCACCTTCTTTAAACTCGATGGGCGTACTGCAGTGCTTAGTGCTAACCAATAACCTAAAGTCTTGCTTGAACACCCATGAGAATATAAGCATCCCATATAGGGTCAGAGGTCCAATCATTTCTATGGATTTTTGGCCTATTTGAAAACACCCGTATGGGAAAGCTTTAAAATGCAAAAATGAATGAATGAGACTTCATTTGAGAGGTAAGAATTTAAGTTTATGAAAATAACCCCCACCCTAGATGAATTGTGACCTGGACTTTAACCTTAAGTCTTAATCCTCAAACAGGCTGCCGAATCGGTGTGAAAAAGTGAGAACCATATATTTTTCTTATCTTTTGTTTCTTGTGACTTCAGACCCTCACTCATGTCATTGAGACAAGTGGTTCTTGAGACATCTAAACACAGACACACACACACACACACATGCACATGCACACATACTCTGTGAGTGTATCCTAAAAGCAGACCCCTTTTCAAAACAGTTACTTAATGATTTCCTGCATGCGCTGCATTTAGGGGAGAGCTGTAAAATGGATGCCAGAGGAAGTGTTATTGTGTGCCAGGCTGGCCCCACACTGCCTCCCATTCAGCCATTAGCTTCACACTTGGGACTTTAGCACTGAAGTGACAGAGGCAAAAATATATTCACGCAAAACTTTAAATTCACAGCCATACACATATAAAAGGAGCGCTGTCAAAGCATTACTTCTGCGCTATGAGAGGTCTGCGTTTCAGTCAGCACGCAGCTGATCAAACAGACCCTGGTTTAAATTCTTCTCGCTTGTTGTGGATTGCATCAAAGCGCAGCATGTTTCTGTCCTCCACAGATGAAGACACAGGTTTGGAGGTGCATCAGGTAACTCGCCCTCCAGGCTTCAATGCCAATCGGCGCCGCAGCAGAGCTGTGCTCTATCACCTGTCAGGACACCTGCAGAAACAAGACAAGAGCAAGCTCAAGATCAACAATGTGAGTTTCTCTGCTTTCATATTTCCTGCTACATCTACATTGCTGAGCTTTCTCTGTGTGGCTAACCTCTTTCTGCAGCAACACATGGAGTGCCAACGCCAGCGTCTGGATTTTCCTGACATGTGAAACAGGCTGCTCATTAAACCAAACTCGCACATAAACAGGATTCAAAATTGTTAGCAACGCATACATAACGCTACAAATACATGAAGTGAGACTGGAATTCTGCTCTTTTGAAAGTTAAAAATGTTTTTACCCCTTTTATTGTAAATATAAGTGACTGGATCATATGTTTATGAATTAAATATTCCATAAATAATAAATGAAAATTTCATGAAAATATAATTAGCAATTTTACTATTAATTTTGACATTAGCAATTCTTGTAAATGTGATGGTAAAGGGTTTTTTCATTACTACTTTGGAGGTCCTCGAATGAGGTCACCACTTTATCTCTTCTTAAGCTGCATACGGCTCACCTGATATACTGAAATGGAGACATCAAGGTTGTGCTTCAGTTTTGTTACATCACATGTCAGTGTTATATGAGTTATTCCAGTCTTGCTCTTCCCTGGTGATGTGGACACAGTGACTGAGCTTCAAAATTCTGACTGAATTTGATGATTTTTTTGGATGAATGTTTAGCATAGAGCTTGGGGGGGGCAGCATTTCAGATATGTTTACATGAGAAGCTATGAAGCATTAAATAGAGGAATGTGAATTCACTGGCTGAAGACTAAGTTTGTGGCCGGGAATATTCATCTCATATTAGGGTAAAAAACATGTCTGGATGCCAGAGGAAGTGTTGTTGTGTGCCAGGCTGGCACCAGACTGCCGCTCATTCACTCATTAACTTCACACTTGGGACTTCAGCACTGGTGATGACGCTGAAGTGACAGAGGCAGAAATATGTTCAAGTGAAACTTTAAATTTAGATATATGTTATTGAGCCACAAAAAGATTTTCCAAAGACTGGAGATGGAGATGGGTGGGGGCGGGGATGGGGGGGTGTTATTCATTCATTATGATGAAAAGAAGTCAGCTTAATTGCTTCCCTAGTTGCTGCACCACTCCCTAAACTAAACAACAAGGGAGCTACTGAGCGCAATAGCTTGTATTATTTACCTTAGCATGAGTTCAGACCAGAAGGAGTTGTGCATTAAAACAATGCACTGGGATGTGTTGGTGGAGGTGCTGTTAAATCCACATATTTAAGCTTGAATAAAAGATCGTGTGTCTGAAAGCAACAACCAAAACACAATTTTACAAGTCTGGATCTGACATGGGACTATCATAGAAGATGATCACTTTTTTTTTGTGAGCTGACCTCTGTGTAGGCCTGCTGCAGTGCAGTGGGCAGCACATACCCTGACAGATGGTGTGAAGGACAAGAGGACTATGCTTAATTTTGGTTCACTTCATGGTAAAAGAGCTCTGCATTTAGCTGATGTCAGTGATTAGCAAACATGCAGACCTATGCAGTTTGCACCCTGCATGTTAGATGACCTCCAACCAAAGGGTTTTATGTGATCATCCCTTTTTTTATGTGTAAAAACAGGGAAACCTAATAATTTGTGTACCCTAAATGGGTACCAGTGTGTAATTATATAATGAAAGAGATGAGTAAAAAAAATCAATGCAATCAGTAATAAACATTTAGCGTTTGAAGAGTTAATTAGGAATGAATGACTTATGAAGAAAACTGAGGAGTTTTCTGAGATAATATTGAACTAAACAACACCCAGTGATTCACTTACATGAAATCGCACTGCCAGTAAATAAACATCTAGCACAAAGTCCCAGATCACTAATGAACAAATCACTGGCTATCAGGTGACTCCTGATTTGCTCGTTACTTGGTCAAAAGGAAATCATTTTTTCATTATATAAAGTGTTACTGCAGTAATAATTTGGACATCCAGGTAAAGGTATTTTTTAATGCACAGTATGTCACACAGATACTATACAGAACTAAACTAGCATCAGTTTTTTTTTTTAGTATTTTTGTCTTTAATTTCTGACCATTACTACGAGATGTTACTTGAGTAAAAGCAGTAATACCACTTTCTAAAAATAATGTATTACAAGTCTTTAGTTTAAAATCGTAAAGTTGGAGTGTACGAGTTTCACATATACAGTGAATGAGCCTCCTCTGACAATCAAGCTCTTGCGAAACAGCTCACGCTATCAGAAATCCCAGCAATCATAACCATCCAGGCTTATAGTAGCATGAATTGGATAAACTCAAAGCATTTGTGCCTCAGATTTGCAGCACCCCACACAGGAAACCAAATGGGCACTTTGATTTATCTGGATGATTTGAAATGAAATTACACCAAATGGTTCGTTTTCATAAAAACACGCCACAGGTGTACGAGTGAAAGCCGATGCTTGAAATCAGTGTTCTGAAATTCCTTCTTCCTTAGGAGCTCTCGAATCTGGGAAAACCATTTTGCCTCAGTGTTTGTAGCTTTTTTCTGTCATCGTTTTTTCAAGACTTTATTTAAGAAGCGGCAACAAATAACCCACTTATGAATGGTTGAAACTGTTTTCATGGCTGCACTGTTATATCAAGTGGAATGAATTTGAAATCTCCACTCCCGTGGATTCTCATAAAGTGTGAGCTTTCAAAGCTTGAAGTGGCTCAGTAAGTGTGTGCACAGGGCCATGTTATTGTGGCCTGGCAGAGGGAGAACGAGAGCGATGTAAAAACCTGAAACAAGAGAGCTGTTGACATCTGTCTCCCTTTCAATCCAGAACATGTTTGGGGAGAAGCCTCCAATCCCGGAATACAAAGTAGCAGCCATTCAGAAATCTCGCTTCATCCTGCTCCACTATGGAACCTTCAAGGCCGGCTGGGATTGGTTGATTCTGCTGGCGACTTTCTATGTGGCCGTCACTGTGCCCTATAACGTGTGTTTCACAGTTGGGGGAGGCCGGGATGAAGGCAGCGCCTCACGCAGCCCGCCCAGTGTCAGCGACATCCTCGTAGAGATCCTCTTTATTTTAGGTAAGAGTCTTTGTTGTGTTCTCATGTTGGTGCTTTCTTTTAACCATCAGGACTGCCACCTTCCGTAATAGGGCTTAGAGTACCTGTCAAAAGATTGGACACATCTCTAAAGAAGTAACCAAAACAAAGAAAACTAAATAGATTTTATATTCCAGCTTTACGTTCTCCAACCAGCCAAGTTAAATTGTTACCTGGAACTTTTCCACCAGTCTTGAATATATTCTGAGGACGTTTGCTTTTCCTTAACTCTGTGCTCGGCTGGGTCATCTGAGGCAGCATTCTGTCACTCTGCTTCTTGATCAGACAGCCCTTACACAGTCCAGAGGTGTGTTTTGGCTCATTTTGTTGCTGAAAAACTAATGATGGTCCCACTCAATCTAGATAAGAAATTGTGTCTCGGAAGTCAATCTCCAACAAAGTCCTTCCAGCCCCTCACAGCTCCTCCTCCATGTTACATTCGACTTTGCTGTATCTCGCAAAGACGCAACACCTGGGATCAAAAAACTCAGACTTCCACTGGTCTACCACCCATTCCTTGGTCTCCCTCAGCAGTGGTTTTCTTAGCAGCATTATCCCCTTGAAGGTCTGATTCATAGTCTTAAAGCTATAAAGCTAATAAAATGCATGTGCTGCTTAGAGTCTGGCAAGCATTAATGAGAGCACTGATGAATATGAGGGGCCGTTAGTGGTTGATTTGAGTCTGAGGCTGGTAACGCTGCAGCAAAGGGAACTGCTAGTCTTCCTTTTGTATAGAGGTCTAATAAGAGCCAGAGTCCTTACAGCAGTTGGTCATTCTTTAAACTTAACTTCATAAAGTAATGATGGCTGCTGTGTACACACCCAGCCCCACCTACTAGAGCTGGATGCATGAGATGACCATACTGTATTGGGGATACCCCCCTCTCTTTGACATGATACAGATCAAAGAGTAAAAAAAAAAAAGTAAAATCCTCTGAATCAGTAGGTGCATCCAAATTTTTATTGGTACTGTAATTGCTGCAAAGTTCTTTTTTTATTATATTAACTGCCTGCTGACAGAAAGTCAGTCCAGCAACCTTAATCTGAGGGGCATGCGACTCACGGTAAAAGTTCTCATGATAAAAGTTCTGCTTAAGTTTTTAATGATGAACGTTACAGTGAAAAGGATATGAGCCATTCCACAATAAACCATTACATCTGATTGTAAGTCATTTCCCAGAAAACAGCAGGCCTCTTTGTCCTCAGTGTTGTCCACCCTAACTGCAGGAAACTTATATGAGTGCTCTTCCATGAACGATTTGTGTTAATGGGAAAGAGTGAATATAAGCTCTCCATCAATAAACTTCTGTAATAAAATTACATGAACCACCCGCAGTTAAATGTCTGACTCCTATCAGTCGATATCCCATTTATTAGGACTAACGGGCTGAGCCTATTTATCGATACATTCACCAGCAAACAATACTGGATTGAAATGTTCCATCAGGACCCCTCTTATTCATTCATTTATTTCCTCAATGCAGGGTAAGTGAGAGTCATGCTGGTTGGTTTTGTTGTTACATTTTATCATTTTTAAGAATAAATCACATGCACTGTATCTACATTACATGTCATTTCAGATTCATGCTGTGCTAAGTGTGTTAATAAAGGGACATTAAGATGACATTAAAGGAGTTAGAAAACCAGCCCCATTAAAAAAAAAAGAAATCAGAGCGCAAACATGGAAATAAAGAGCTCATCAAGTTCAGTTTTGTTGTTGTTTGTTTCTTTGTTTGTTTGTTTGTTTGTTTGTTTCAGCAAGCTTGAACAGCCTTGCCTCTTTAACTGGTTGACATCATACTTTGAAGGACTGAGTTGTGGAGTTGCTTTGTTTAGCTTGCTTTGCTTTATGTTGCGATCCTTCTGGAAACGAGTCCCCTGAAGCCATCTTGAAATGCTTTTGATGATCCAGATGCCCAAGCCCTACTGCTAGAAAATCACATTTTGGAAATATCCAGATAGCATGAGGTGGTTATCCTGCATCACATTAAGGAGAAGCTGATAACTGCATTGAGTAATCAGCATAGCAAATCTAGGTGAGCCAGTTCCTATTAATACCACTGTACAGAAGTTGGCGGCAATTCAGCAGGGGGGGCACATCATGGGCACTTGTTAGATAGTCCTCAATGATCAGCAGTAAATGGAGCTAAACAACTAAATGAATTATCTATACCTGCTTCTAGACATAAAAGCCCACATATTAGCATAATATTCACAAATACAGCATGAATAATGTGTCCAAATTAAAACAAAACAATAATTATGTCCTGTGTTGTGTTTGTTTTCTTTTGTTTCAAACACAGAAGCCAGTTTTACTCATACAACATTAGCATTGTGTTAATGCTGCTTGGTCGGTTAAGCATTTTCATTTAAAAGCAGTAGTTGAAGGTGAATGCTATCAGGAGGCTACTGCTACGAATTCTCTGCTGCAGCTGCTGCTGCTCACTTCATGCGTGAAGTCAAAACGGCGATTTGGTGGTTAAGTTGCTTGTAGTGCTGCAGAGTAAAGTACAGTAAAACTTTAATGTCCCCAAGGGGCAGTTTACTCTGCAGGCAGAAGTCCAACACGATATATACATACATGGATACATACATTCATATGGTACAGTGTGTTGAAAAAATTTTGTTTAAAGGTACAGTCAGTTGTTTTTTAAGGTTATTTAATAGGCAAATGAATTGCATTCATAAATATACATTGATTGGTGCGTAATTAGCAGCACAGTGGTGCGGTGGTTAGCACCGCTGCCTCACAGTTAAAATACCATCTGGAAGGCCTGGGTTCATTTCCACCTTGGCCCAGGCCCCTCCCTTTGCATGTTCTCCCCGTGTCTGTGTGGGTTTTCTCCGGGTGCTCCGCTTTCCTCCCACAGTCCAAAGACATGCACTTACTGGGGTTAGGTTAATTGGAAACTCTAAATTGCCCATAGGTGTGATTGTGAGTGTGAATGTTGTCTGCCTCTCTGTGGTGGTCCTGTGACAGGCTGGTGACCTGTACAGGGTGTACCCTGCCTCTTGCCCCATATCAGCTGAGCTAAAAAAAAACTCAAAGGAAAGCAACAATGCGACCTGCATCTGGATAAAATATATATACATTGTACATTGAAAATAAAATTAATACATTTTTTCTTAATGCCCTACGTGTTGATGCCCTATTATTATTTTTGTATTATTATCATTTAAAGTAACTCATGCATGCTGTGTGTATATGATTCATTGAAAAGTAGCTGTGTGGTTACCATCACTGTAATTTAAGTGACACTTGCTGTCATGTTGGTGATTACTGCTGTTGTTACTGTCCTCTGCAGACATAGTGCTGAACTTTCGAACTACATTTGTGAGCACGTCGGGTCAGGTCGTCTACGACGCCCGCTCCATCTGCGTTCACTACGTCACCACCTGGCTCTTTGTTGATCTCATTGCCGCCCTGCCCTTTGACCTGCTCTATGCTTTCAATGTCAGCGTGGTGAGTCTCCCCTGTGTGTTACTGTGTGTCTGTCTGTAGACATTTGTTTGTGATCACACTAACAAAACCTCAATCCAAACAGTGTGATAAATCAGCCAACATAATTCACTATAATATAAAGTGAAATACTGAATATGGACATACAGTCTTTAGTCTACTGCATCCCCTTTTGGCATAAAGCAGTGGAGGAAATTAGATTTTCTTTTTCTTTCTATTTTTTTTAGAAAAAGGGAAAATGAATCCATAACGTCAGAAGTTCCCATGTGAATTCACTAGCTCTGCATTTCATCCAAACTGATGCTCATTAGACAAACACATGCCACAGAGCCAGTCTGATGTTGGTGCACACACCGCATGGCTCATTAGTTTGTATGTGTGTGCCAAGAATAAAACAAAAAAAAGATGAACGGATGGGCAAATTATGACAAAACAACTATTAAGACTTATTTGAAATCTCCAATTTGGAGTTGAAAAATGTTTGATTTTGTGCGAGTGAATAAATTAAAAATCCAACCTTTGAATAAAACTGCCGACACTATGAATAAATTACTTCTATTATACAGTATTCCACATTACTGTGTATCAAATTTATAGCCCTTTTTCATAATGATTCCCTTTTATTTAAGAAATACCGTAGGATGAAATTCTGTCAGAGAAATGATGTTTTATGTGTCTCTGCAGTACTTTGGGGTCCATCTGCTGAAGACAGTTCGGCTGCTTCGGTTACTGCGGCTGCTGCAGAAGCTGGAGCGCTACTCACAGTACAGTGCTGTGGTCCTGACTCTGCTGATGTCCATGTTCGCCCTGCTGGCCCACTGGATGGCATGTGTCTGGTACTTTATAGGTCGCAGGGAGATTGACACCCAAGGTTCCTGGGATATAGGTTGGTTCTTTTTTATCTATAGAATTGGAAAGTAGCTATTTAGATTTACTCAATAGCTGCTTTACTCAAGTTTAATTTTTGTGTTACTTGCACATTTCACACACACAAAGCCAACACACAAAGCAAAATTGGAAACAATTCTAAAGAGACTTCAAAGCAGTTGAAGTGATTCTACTGTAGAAACATGTGCAGAGCTGTGAAAAAGAATTTGCCCCCTGATTTCTTACCTCCACCAAGGAGGTCATGTTTTTGGTAGCGTTTGCATGTCATTCTGTCTGAAAACACAATAGCTCAAAACATCCATTCATACTCTTATCCTGTTCAGGGTCGCAGGGCGCTGGAGCCTATACCAGCTGTCATAGGGCGAGAAGCAGGGTACACCCTGTACAGGTCACCATCCTGTCTCAGGGCCAACACAGAGAGAGTGAGAGACAGCCATTTACACCTATGGGCAATTTAGATTCACCTAACTGCATGTCTTTGGACTGTTGGAGGAAACCCATGCAGACACAGGGACAACATGCACACTCCACACAGAAAGGCCCGGGCCAAGGTGGAATCAAACCCAGACCTTCTAGCTGTTCTTCTAGCTGTGAGGCACTGTGCTAACCACCACGCCACCATGCTGCCAGTACTAGCGCTACTATTAGCACGGCAGAATGGCTAGTTGGCCAGTACTAGCCAACTAGATCAAAATATTTTGAATTAATTCAGATAAAAGTTTGTAGGGCTGCAGAGTGGGGTCATATTAACAATCCATTAAAATCTGCCTCACATCCACAAAGGTCTTCAAGATCAACTTAATGATTTATTGGTCCAAAATTGACAAAAAGTCTAAACTTAGCAAACTAAGTAGGTAATTGAAAAGAACTCTTGCTGCAGTTTGATAGCACCTTTACATAAAACTGGCTTTGACACTAACCATAACAGTTGTTTTTGGTAAAAATGTGGCAGGCAGAGGCATGCTAGCTGCTTCCAGCCTGTGTACCAGGCTAATGAGCTCCTGGCTCATGGAATCCTCTAATCTTAACTTTCTACAAGAAAAATAAAGTATATTTATTTGGCTCACACAGGCTAGAGCTCAATCACTGTGGCTACTTTTATAATAATATTCACTTGATGCCATGGTGTGAATGCCAAATCAAAAGTTTCTGTTCCATTTGCAGTAAACTGTGCTGTCACCAGGTTTAAATTTAGTCTTTTGGGGTGTGAGGGCTGGAAAAATTCTCCCTGAAGTAGGTTTATGGTCCATTTCCTGTTTGTGGAGGGCTTTTAGTATACATTGTTTTTAATTGTTATTGTTTTTCACTCGGGCATCATTCAGCAGTTAGAAAGGAAATCGCGCTCTTCTCAATTATACTGGAAGCACTGTCCTCGGGAGATTATTCTAGGCTTCCCAAATGGAGATTTAAATGAGATCTTGTCTCATTGCTTATCCACTTTGCAGTAATGACAAAAAAAAAAATCCATCACTTTTCAGCTTTAACCATTTGAACACTCACCTTGTCTTGCTTAAAAGACAGTTCTGCAACAACATAACTTAGCAAAGAGGTAACCGTGATACTGTATCAGAAAGAAAGGCACAGAGGCAGTTATGCAGATGAGCAACCCTCTTGGTGTTCAGCACGACTGATGCTTTTAATAAGACACAGAAACCTAAAACCTGCGGGCGACATGAAACCCTGGCTTGCAATCTGATAAACTTGTGAAGACGTACAGAAGGACTGGCAGTGTTCAAGGGTAAGGGGATCAAACTGTAATTCTTCTGACTGTGACCGGGGGTAAAGATCAAGTTGTGTGTGTCTCTCATTTTATTCCAAGCATCACACAGATGCACACAATCACAGACATTACGTAAAAAATACTGCAAACGGGCAGATTCTCAAAGCTAAGTACCTGGCTCTGGTTAATGTGTGCTTCATCATTTTCCCTCATTTGCAGTCTCATTTCATCCTCCCTCCATATCTTTCTCATTGATTCTTACCAACCTGCCCTTGTGTTTTCATCAAACTGCGTAATGGCAGACAGTCACATTGTGGTCAGTTCATGTCATCAACCTCTCAACTGACTATTCAGACAGAATCCGGGCAATACCAAAGGACCGTCTTCAGTCTGACCTTTATGTGACACCAACTGTGATTCACAATAGAGCACTGATATCAGCATGTACATGCACTGGACTACTCTGTCACTCAGTTTGCTGGAACGTTGGACAGGTGCGCTTTTTGTTTGCAAGTCTATCAATAATTTAAGGATAGTTGAGCCATGGCTGTCCCTACAGCCTGCATTGGAGCAGCAGTCACCAGACACACACTAACACAAACTAGTTTACAGATCTGGACAATAAACAAGGATAAAGATATGTATTTTCAGAGTATAGCGTATGCTTTAGGGAATTCTGTAGGTTTTAGAAGAAGCTTTTGTTGCATTAATTTAGGTCCTTTGCCTACTATCAAACCTTCAGGATGCTGTACTACATGTGCTAGATGTGCAAGCACCTAGATCAGTTAGGTGCTTGCAAGGCTGTCACCAACACTTTACATGATTCATTTTTGTCTCATTGACAGACAATATAAAATATTTATCTATTACTTTATAATATCTCTGGCCTCAACATATCATTAACTCTTTAGAATAAAAAGCAATGGGGAGCACATTTGAAATCTGACCTGTTTTTACTCCTTCAATGACGAACAGTGATAAGACAAGACATTTTGACCTCAAGTGTCAACTTCACCAGTCATTCTTTCACAGTGGGTCTGAGTCTGTAGATGCGAGTGACCTTGACTGAGGGCCACATGGTGATGGCCAAACTGGGCATCTACAGAACGGCAAGACGTGGAGTTTTCCTGGTTGATCAGGGTGAGCAGCTACAAAAAGTGGATGCAGACGGAAAAAGTATGGACCAGCCTAAGGGTGAGGGGTGCTGTGCTGGAACTAATTTGTCCTGCAGTACTCCAACTTGCAGCTTACGAGACTCAAAACTGAAAAAATGAAGTTCCCAGCAAAAGAATCAGTTTTCCAGAGAGTAAAGACAACTTTTGATTGGGAAGGAGACAGAAGTTTAGGACCACAGACAGCTCACTAGTTCAGTCATTTCTGGGTGAAGGAGATCCAGGAGATCAGAACCCTGGACAGAGAATGATAAGCTACACTTGTACACTTTTGCTTCCACCAAAAAGAGTCCATTCACATTTACCGCATTAAGTATCAGCTGTGTGTGTGTGTGTGTGTGTGTGTGTGTGTGTGTGTGTGTGTGTATATATATATATATATATATATATATATATAGGGGTGGGACTTTAACGCGTTAATATCGATTAATTAATTACGGGGAAAATAACGAATTAAAATTTTTAAGGCATTTTAATCGCACTTTGTACCATTTGCATGAGTTCCAGGCATACCGATTATATCGACGCACGATGTCAAAAATTCAGGGGCCGCATCCCACGAAGACCGCAAAGGCCGGAAGTGAGCGGCTGTGAAATTGGACGGTCTAGCCTTCGTATCAGTATCGCCTGCCGTCACCTCTGCGTAGCTCGTGTCGCCAGCAACGTGAGTGCAAAGCACAGCTGTGGAAAAGCAGCTGGTTAAACGGAGAACGAACTTTTTCTCTTTTTTGTGGTTTAATCTTAAGTCTTTAATTCAAAATAAGCTGTTAAAACAAGCATGACACATTTCAACATCAAGGAATACAGCTGAGCGAATGATTAATTTCCAACTATATTAAGTGAGACATTAATGTTATTTTCTACTACTGTGTAGTAGACTGGTGGGAAAATAAACAAAATTTTGAAGTTTAAGCTTTTGTATATTGATTCATTCATCAACCAAACTTAAATTAATATTTATCATGTTAAATATTAAATGTGATTAAAATGCGATTAATTTCGATTAATTAATTACAAAGCTCCTAATTAATTAGATTAATTTTTTTAATCGAGTCCCACCCCTAATATATATATATATATATATATATATATATATATATATAGAGAGAGAGAGAGAGAGAGAGAGAGAGAGCAAATCTGCTAAACTGAGGGCCACTCCCTCAGTTTAGCAGAGGTTAAGTTGTGCTAATGAGAAAGTAATTAGGAAACTACTCAGGCATTAAATCCTCTAATGTTGTTGGTTTAGCTGCCTTACTGAGACGCTGCTCACAGCTCAATTGTCACTTTTGCTTTATGTTGACAGGTTGGTCTCCCTGCCTGACAACCAACACACACACACACACACACACACACACACACACGCATGCATGCATGCATGCATGCAAGCGCACACACACACACGTGCGTGCACACGCAAGGTTGCACGCACGCACGCACACACACACACGCACATACACACACACACACACACACACACACACAAGGTCAAAGCGCCTTTCCTGAAGTGTGTGATGCCAGAGATCAATGAATGGATGCATCCATGTTGTATTATTTATATTCCCTGTCTTGCTGGATTTCTTTCTTCTGATTCTGCTGTCAGTAGTTCAGCTGTGTTTCACCATTCCACTCATTCACTTGCAAATGCTGAATTTCAATAATTTATCCTTCACTTCCTTTCTCCTTCCTCATTCTTTCATGTATCGATTTCCTTTATCTTTTTTCTTACTTTTGTCTTTTGAAGCCAAGTCACTTTTGTGCTATTTGGAAAATAAACTCAAACTTTAAGTCTGTTTCAAATAACACACAGAAATCAGGTCATTGTGTGTTGTTTTATTTTTAAATTACACATCAACACATTTCTATTGTCTTCCAATCTAGATTTTTTGCACTATTTAATTTGTGTGCTTTTGGACATCCAGTTGGAATCGCAGGTAACATGGTGTCTGTGTTGATGACAAACATGAGCAGAACCTGAAAATTATGGCATGAGCTTAATAGTCCAGTTAACTATTGCAGATAGACATTAAATAATGTGGTTTTGTCAAAGACCTGTCAAAGTTCCCACAGTAGAAAAACAGCTTTTGATTTGAGACAAAAGTTTAGTACCACAGACAGCTCACTACTTCAGTCAGCTCTGGTAGAAGGCGAGGGAAAATCAGGACCTTGGACAGAGGCTGATAACAGCGTGTACTGCTCAAAAAATTAAAGGAACACTTTTTAATCAGAGTTTAACATCAAGTCACTTAAACTTCTGGCATATTGATCTGGTCAGTTAAGTAGCAGAGGGGGTTGTTAATCAGTTTCAGCTGATTTGGTGATTATGAAATTAATTATGAAATTGGAAACAGGTCTCTCTTGCAAATAAGACAGAGTCTCAATGGGATTACCTGTATAAATAAAGGTTAAATAAAAAATAAAAATAAAAAAAAAACAACAGGTGCACTAGAGCAGCAACAATGAGACAACCCCCAAAACAGGAATGGCAGGTGGAGGCCACTGACAGTTTTTCCCTCCTCAACATTTCCGACTGTTTTTCACTAGTTTTGCATTCGACTATGGTCAGTGTAACTGCTGGTAGCATGAGGTCACACCTGGACCCTACAGAGGTTACACAGTTAGTCCAACTCCTCCAGGATGGAACATCAACATGTGCCATTGCCAGAAGTTTTGCTGTGTCTCCCAGCACAGTCTCAAGAACATGGAGGAGATTCCAGGAGACAGGCAGTTACACTAGGAGAGCGGGACAGGGACATAGAAGGTCCTTAACCCATCAGCAGGACTGGTATCTGCTCCTTTGTGCAAGGAGGAACAAGATGAGGACTGCCAGAGCTACAAAATGACCTCTAGCAGCCACTGGTGTGAATGTCTCTGACCAAACAACCAGAAACAGACTTCATGAGGGTGGCCTGAGGGCCCAACATCTTCTAGTGGGCCCTGTGCTCACTGCCTGGCACTGTGGAGCTCATTTGGCATTTGCCACAGAATACCAGAATTGGCAGCTCTACTAGTGCTCTATGCTTTTCACAGATGAGAGCATGCCTGTCACATAAGCACATGTGACAGGCATGAAAGGGTCTGGAGAAGCCGTGGAGAATGTTATGCTGCCTGTAATGACCAATTTGGTGGTGGGTCAGTGATGGTCTGGGGAGACATATCCATGGAGGGACGTACAGACCTCTACAGGCTCAGCAACGGCACCCTGACTGCCATTAGGTATCAGGATGAAATCCTTGGACCCATTGTCAGACACTACACTGGTGCAGTGGGTCTCCACGCTCACCTGACCTAAATCCAACAGAACACCTTTGGGACATTATGTTTCAGTCCATCTGATGCCACCAGGTTTCACCTCAGACTGTGCAGGAGCTCAGTTCTGGGAGGGGATCCCCCAGGACATCATCCATCATCTCATTAGGAGCCCCAACATTGTCGAGCATGTATACAAACATTTGGGGGCCATACAAACTACTGAGTACCATTTTGAGTTGCTGCAAGGAAATTTCAGCAAAATGTTCTAACCTGCTGTATCATTTTTTCACTTTGATTTGATTTTCTTTGAATTCAGCGTCTGTAGGTTGATAATTTTCAATTCCATCAAACCATGTGGCATCCTTCCATTACTAACACATTACCCAGCCCACATCAGTATAGATGTTCAGCATGATTTTTTTCCCATTAACATCATATCTGTTTTCAAAGTGTGCCTTTCATTTTTTTGAGCAGTATATATAAAAAATTCGGTGTAGAAATAAAAACAGAATGGAATGATTTGCAAATCTTAAAAACCCACATTTCTAGATCAAACATAGAAAACCAAATCACATGTTTATACTGAGACAGTTTACTATGTCATAAAAAGTATGACCTCATTTTGAATTTAATGGTAGCTGGTCAGTACAGGATGTACAGTAAAGTTGTAAATGGGCTTAAGAAGGAATTTTCTTGTGCAGTGAAAGATGATGTCTAGTTTTGTACGTGTAAAGGATAATGCAGTTAGTGGGGTTTGATTTAATTGGTGATTCTAAATTGCCAGTAGGTGTGAATGTGAGTGTGGTCCAGCTCCCCCACAACCCTGAATTGGATAAACGGAAGAGAATGGATGATGGATGGATGGATGGATGGAAGTGTAATGGAATGATTGATTCCGTTTCATTTATCTTTGGTTACTGATAAAGATATGCCAGCGCAGCAGATGTAAATAAATACATTTTCTAAATTTCACTCTCTCTGTCTTCCTCTCAGGTTGGCTCCATGAGCTGGCCAAACGACTGGGTACCCCGTATTTCCTCACTCCCCTGACAACGCTGTTCCCCACCACAGTCAGCAGCATTCCAGCCAACAGCAGTCAGTGGAAGGTGTCTGGGTCAGAGGTCGCAGGACAGGGAACCTGGAATTCTAGCCAGTATTACGGGAATGTGTCAGGAGGCGAGGCTGCATCCGGGACAGCTAGTGGGGGTGGGAGTCTCGGGGTGTTGGATGGTGGCCCATCAATGCGTAGCAGCTATGTGACCTCCCTCTACTTTGCTCTGAGCAGTCTGACCAGTGTGGGGTTTGGAAATGTATCAGCCAACACAGACTCAGAGAAAATCTTCTCCATCTGCACCATGCTCATAGGAGGTAAGAAATGTGTGATCTACTTTTGGTTTTCATCTGCTGCAACAGCATTCTACTAGTTTGCAGGCGTGTTCATGTTTCCCCTCAGAGTGTGAAGCTCTTATTCTTCTCTCAGTTTTAAACTCACTCAGCTGTTTATCAGGTGTGGGTGAGAAATAAACAAACAGCTGCACGCATTTTGTTCCATCCCTGGTTTTCAAAGTGTTTCCTTTTGTTTAGTAAGATACAACAGATTCACAAACTGGTATGCAAAGCCTCTCACTCACTGTCTCATTACTCTCATTTTCTTGATTGAAAGTTTTAATTACTTTTTTGGCCATGCAAATTGTTTAGTTGTTCTCAGGATGCATTGCAAATACTGAACAGATTTAAATGAAAGTTCATTAAAGAAATTAGTGTAGGTGCATGAATAGAATTTAAAAATATATTTCTTAACCTTATAAAATGAGACATTTATGAGCATTTTGTTTACCTTTTCATCATGAACTGTTGCAATGACTGTCTCTTAGCTTTTGGCTGTCGGTGTGAAAGCAGTTGCTGATTCTCAGTGAACAATCATGCAACCTTGATTTCCAGTTGCTTTAACTGGACATTGCTCAAGCTTTAACAAAACACTGATTTGACCTCATGTTGGCAAAGATCCAGACTGAAGCTTCACTCAACAATAGTCTTTTATTAAGACCAAAGACTATGAACATAAACTGTAAGTATAAAGGTGAACATAACTGTTTTGAAACCATAAGTTGGACTTCTTGGCTATCACCAGCTTTTTTTTTTCTTTTCTTGTCTAGATGACAACCCAGCAGTCATCGAGCTAGCTTTGTTAGTGAGCTGTATCCATAATTCTCTGTATTAAAAGCTACATTAATTCAGCTAGCAAAAAGCATGCTCCAAAAATGTACTTACTGGAGATAGTGAACAGCCCACTCCTGTTGAGAGTATTGTTTAATGTTATGCATTTGCTGTAGCACTGAAACTTTTTCTGGTATACCCCACTCCATAAGCCAAACACTGTGTAAACATGTCTATACAGTACCAGTCCAAAGTTTGGACTGGTACTGTGTTTGACTTTAAATTTGGGTATTGTACATGAGATTTTATCGGGATTGAGTCGCTTGTGGTTCCAGACTCAAGTGGCCATTAGAGGAACTCCAGTGTTTGGCACTTCTTTTACTGCTTGAATGTAATACATTGATTTATTACTGTTAGATTTACAACCTGTAAGATACAAAATGAAGAGCCAAATGATCTGGTTGATGTAACTGCAACCACAAGCATAGGAATACACCGCAGTATGACAAGCTTGTTCCAAGGTCTTTCCAAATTAAAGGAACACTTTTTTAATCATTCATGCATTCAATCAAACTGTCAGTTAAACCTCTGGGATCTTGATTTGTTTAGTTAACTAGCAGAGGGGGTTGTTAATCAGTTTCAGCTGCTTTGGTGTCAATGATTGGTAAATGGTAAATGGACTGGTTCTTATAAAGCACTTTTCTACTCTACTCAAAGCACTTTATGCAACATGCCTCATTCACCCATTCACATTCATTCATACAAGCACTTTTGTTCTAGGCCAAAGTTTTTTCTAACATTTAAACTCTTTGCTTCATAGAGCAACTCAGGGTTCAGTATCCAGGGATTGAACCACCAACCTTTCAGTTAGTTGGTATGCTATGTCCCGAACTACAGCGTACTGAAATTAACAAAGTGTGCACTAGAGGGGCAACAAAGACAAACCCCTGGCCACTGACAGTTTTTTCTCCTCATCTTTTCCATCTGTTTTTCACTAGTTTTGCATTTGGCTAGGGTCATTGTCACTGCTGGTAGCATGAGGCCATACCTGGATCTTACAGAGGTTGCACAGGTAGTCCAACTCCTCCAGTATGGCACATCAATACGTGCCATTGCCGGAAGGTTTGCTGTGTCTCCCAGCACAGTCTCAAGAGCATGGAGGAGATTCCAGGAGACAGGCAGTTACTCTAGGAGAGCGGGACAGGGAAGTAGAAGGTCCTTAACCCAGAAGCAGGACTAACATCCTCTAGTAGGCCCTGTGCTCACTGCTCGATACCAT
Organism: Archocentrus centrarchus; assembly: GCF_007364275.1. NCBI lineage: Eukaryota > Metazoa > Chordata > Actinopteri > Cichliformes > Cichlidae > Archocentrus > Archocentrus centrarchus. Next base: position 34,193,614 of record NC_044366.1, read on the forward strand.
GGAGCCCGACTGGCATTTGCCATAGAATACCAGAATTGGCAGGTCTATCACTGGTGCCCTGTGCTTTTCACAGATGAGAACAGCTTCACCCTGAGCACATGTGACAGATGTGAAAGGGATGCCCTGGTCCAGATCTGGGAGGAGATCCTCCAGGACACCATCCGTCATCTCATTAGGAGCCCAGATGTTGTCAAGCATATATACAAGCATGTGCGAGCCAAATAAACTACTGAGTACCATTTTGAGTTGCTGCAATTCAATTTCGTCAAAATGGACTAACGTGCTGCATCATTTTTTCCACTTTGATTTTTGGGGTGTCTTTGAACCCAGCTCTCTGTAGGTTGATAATTTTCACGTCCATCAAATCCTTTCTCTCCTAACACATTACTCAGTCCATATCGGTGTAGATATCCAGCATGATTTTTTTCCCCATTGAGATCTGATGTGTTTTCAAAGTGTCCCTTTAATTAATTTTTTCAAGCAGAGTATAAAGCACAGGCTGCAGATTGCTTAAACTATCTTTTCACTGTAATGTGAAATTTACTCTTTGGTGTCATTATGTTATTGTATTTCTTCACTGCAGTTACTATTTTATTATAATTATCCATGGCATTTTTGTGCCTTTCTTACTCTTAATTCTTCTTTTTTGTGAGGTTGTTGAACAGTTACACATGGGTTCAATAGAGTATCTATTCTAGTTTAATCACGCATGAAAGATGTGTTGGACTCACATTGTGCTGTTCGTTTGAACTCTCTGTTCTCATGCTTGTGCTCTTGGGTCACAATGAAGAGAACTGAATGTTCACAAGGAGAGCAATAAATGAAGAAACGAGAGAAATGGAGTCAGTGGAAAGGTTATCATGAGAGAAATGCAGCAATTTATGGACAGAGGACACAATAATGGGTGGAGATGTCTCACGCCTCAGTGAACAATAAGTGGACCGCAAAGGCGCACACACACACACACACACACACACACACACACACACACACACACACACACACACACACCACACACACACACACACACACACACACACACACACACACACACACACAGAGTTACTAATATACTGTATTCACTTACATTCATTTTCTGGTGGCTACTAAAACCTTGACTTTAACCATAAATATTGTCATGCAGTTGTGCAAGTGCATGCTGAGTGACACACACACACACACACACACAGCTAATAGGAAAACACATTCTGCAGACAATAGATAGAATCTGTGTTCAGCAGTTCTCCTGGGAAAAAGAAACATGAAATCTATATTTCCCAGTCAAGGGAAAGCAACATTGTAACATTTATAAAGGCTGATTTAGTAAATGTGAAAAAGGATATCTCTGAACATGTCTATATATCTCTTAAATGGCCCATGTCACAGCTTGGCTGTGTGGTAGGCAACGTAGGACTCGAAAGACAAGGAACTAACTTGAAACTCAGCTTTTATTGCTGGTAACTCAAAGACAAGGCAAAAACTTCCACAGTGCAGAGCAGGAGCAAAACAAACAGAAAACTAAGACTCTGGGGATAACACGGAATTAGAGAGCACACAGCGCGAGGGAGAACATAAAGAACTGGGGAAAACAGAGGACACATGCGAGGTAATTGGACAGCGCTCAGGACAACAAGACACAGGTAAACAGAAACTAACTAACGAGACCAAGGGAGGCTAAACTGAACACAGTCACAAGAAGCGACAAACTGCAAAATCCATAATCTAGATAGATGTATGACTGAGCAGAAAGAAGATAGCAAAAGACAGTGTCAATTAAGATATAATGGACAACTCTTTCATGTAGTGCAGCCAAGCGTAAACCCCTGGGGTTGAACAATGAAGCCACTGCGTAATGGCTCAGTCACGATACAGTACAATCAGGACAGTAACCTCCTTGTAACTAGGAACAATCAGTGGGCGCTCTGTGATTGCATTGAATGTTTTTTGCATTTGGCAACCAATTCTAAGCAGTTGTCATGACCAGCTGTAACACCCTCAACCTCTGAGAAACCATTTTCAATCACAAGGTGGTTGTACAGGTCACCTGGTGGGAGGCAAACTTTCTCCACTCTCAGACAGATTGCAGTCAGTCAGAGTCAGTCTGTGCCAATGAATACAACTGCAGTATGGGGGGGGGGGGGGGGGGGGGTTATGGTTGTCCTCTGTCTCCGTTGATGCGAGAATTTCAAAGGCAATGAGACTGAAAGTTCTTGCACCTGGTTGTGCCATATCGTCTCCAACCATCAGTGTTTCATCAGTGTGACTGTAGAACTGCACTTCCTCTAATGGCCACTTGAGGCTGACACCAAAAGTGAGCAAGTCTCCATACACTCCCATGAGAAAATGCTCAACACCATTTAAAGATACCAGTAAAATGGTTTAGACCTTTATGGATGTTTCCTCCTTCATAACAGCTGTATAGTAAATGGACCAGTTCTTATATAGCACTTTTCTACTCTAACTGAACACTCAAAGCACTTTATACAATACATTTACCCATTCACACAAGCACTTCCATCTACAGCTAAGTGCTTGCTTGTGTGCTTTCACACACACGTTCATACTCCAATAAGTACTGAACTTGGGGGTTCAGTATCTTGCCCATGCAGACTGGAGCAGCCAGGAATTGAACCACCAACATTTTGACTAGTTGATGACCTGCTCTACCTCCTGAGCCACAGCCACTCCATGGCAGGTGAACTTGTTAATTATTCTTCCTGGAGTTTTCCTGTTTAGGTTTAAAGTTAGGGGTGTGGTTGCTTTGGTTGACAGAGAGCGTTAGCTGGCGTGTTTACTTGGCATCCCTGAACTTCTCCAATCTGTCTGTGCTATTGGTGCCTTTTCGTGCATTTTAAATTTATCCTACAAATAATATGACTTGCTTCAGTTCAGGTGAGAGAAGATTTTAATAGTTTGTTACCAAGCAGTATTTAACAGGTATCAAACAAATGTGTCTCCATGTTGCACCCATGCAGTTTATGAATGCAGCATCCTAACTGCGCAATGCCCATCTTTTGTATACAGACAATGGGTATGACAAACTAGCTGGACTATAAAATAGCAGGTGCTGACGAGACAGAATAGCACACTTTAAAATGGATTTTTTTTCTCCTCATACACCAGCCTTCACTTCCTGTTATTGTAACAGGACTGCTGGGTGTGTCTCTGGGTTTATGAATCTGTTAATGGTCTTCAGTTCCATGTGATTGAGTCCTATGAACCTTGTTGGTGCTCCCAATACTCAATAAAGCAAGAAATACACTTTTCCACTGCAGCTACTGTTTTTGAGACATGACAGAAGCATTTTTTAAATGAGGCACGTTTTGATGATTTACATCTTCATCAGGAGTGAGTAAGTTTGGGGCAGTATACTTGGGGCAGCTAGAATAGACTTTTTTTGGGGGGGGGGGGCATGTTTTATGTGTGTACTGCACTGATTTTTAATAACACTGCACCCACAGTGATATGTATATATTTCTTTACCAAAGGAGATTGCTAAAGAAAAAAAAAAAGCAATAACATGTAAAAGCAATAAGAGGAGACCGTGGCTTCATTATTCTCTGTGAATTTTTTCCCTTAAACATGGTTTAATGTGCTGTAGTGGTAATACTATGTGCTATAACTTAGAGATAACTTAACATTTTAAAACCACAGTTCTGTATAAGGTGAAGTCATTAGTCTGGGTGTCAGTGGACCGTGTCAGTGGACCGTGTAAGTGTCCTGCGGTCTGACCGCTGTTTCAGCAGCTTTTCAAACTGCTTTTAGGGAAAGAAAGTGTTGTGCAGTACCCTCAGGAAAAGTACATTATAAAATGATTCCAGTCCTCAGGGGTGGCTGCTGCTTAGCTGTGTTCACAGCAAGACCAAACCTGCGCGTGTGGCGTGTTGAGCAAGTATGCTCACACTGGGGTCAAAGCTGTTTGGGGGTTTGTTTTGAATAATAATTTAGTTGTTCTTATCAGTGTTGTGTTCATTAGAAATAAAAGGTTTGCTGAACAGTGGGATTATTTTTCAGCAGTGTGTTTCTGCCATTCTGTGAACACTGTAATCTACTTGAGGCAGTGCTTCACAGTGGTTTTAGAGCGGCTAAGTCGTTTTAAGCCCTGTGCTTTTTAACTTCTCGAGGCTTATAAAGACGTCCCATAAAGCTTCCTGCTGTGCAGAAGCATTATGGGATTTTCCCAAGGTCCCTTCTAGATAGAACCCAATCAAGCAGCAGTAATTATTTCTGTATCAAACTAGAACTACACAGAGAAGAGTAAAGAAACCTTTCCTCTGTGTCCAGCACTGATGCACGCAGTGGTGTTTGGCAATGTGACGGCCATCATCCAGAGGATGTATTCACGCCGCTCACTTTACCACACACGCACCAAGGACCTGAAGGACTTCATCAGGGTCCACCGGCTACCCAAGGCTTTGGAGCAGCGCATGCTGGAGTGTTTCCAGACTATGTGGTCGGTCAACAACGGGATCGACGTCAGTGAGGTGAGAATTTAAAACTGCTGTTTATGTTTCACAGAATTCATACACCCACTCTCCAAATCGTAGCCTTAAAGATCCACTCCACTCAGCAGCTTCACTGTACAGAAGTAAAGGTGTGCAGAGTTCAGCATCAGAAGTCTCAAACTGATCTGCTGAAAGCTTTACCTGCAGTCTGAGCTGGGAACAAACACCCTTAATCAGGATTTGTGACATCGTAGTTAGTCTGAAAGCCAATCCTGGTCCAACTTAAAATTTACAGCAGTGAGAGATGAAAAACCTGACACCTGCTCTGAGCATATATTTAGGTCCATAATTTGTTACACAGTTTTTGTAGTTTTGCCCCATTTTCAGACTCAAAAGTTGAAAAATTGGACAGTTGACTGGCAAGCAATTTTAATGGCCAGGTGAGGCCCATTCTTTTCTTATTTCTTGACAAATGAAGCAGATATAACATCTGAAGTTGATTGTGTTGAATTTGCATTTTTATAGTTTTTCAATGTAAATATGAGGTCCAAAGAAATGTCAGAGCAAGTGATGGAAGTCATAACGATCCATGTACAATCCATGTACTAGCCAGCTTAACAACACCAGAAGGCCTGGAAGACCACAGAAGACAACTAACATGTACTGTGTGGCTGCCAGTGGAACTGGGTCACTAGTGATTATTGATTGCTGATAGAAGCAGCAGGATGGATTGTGAAGTGTGCAGGGCTGTACTCCCCACTCAGATTCAGCCAAATGCTGCTAAACTGATCAGAAATGCAAATAGATAATGGCTCAAAGCAAACTGCAAAAGCCACCCGAGAGTTTCTCAAGGTGAAAAAAATGGGGTATTCTTCAGTGGCCAAGTTAGTCGTCTGATCTCAGCCCCACACAGCATGCTTTTCAGTTACTGAAGGTGAAACTGAATGCAGAGCATCTCAAGGGAGAAAGCACAGCATTTGGTGATGTCCATGGGATTTGACTTCAGGATTTTAATCAAAGTATTTTAAAAATCCTTATATTTAAATTTTAAAATCATCTTTAAAATTAAAGTTTGTTTATTCTATTATTTTTGAGCCTCTGAAAATGAGGAACTATGAATAAAAACAGCTGTAATTCCTAAACACTTTCTGTAAATTGCAGTAATTAAAACTGAGTGGCTATCTTTCATTCATATAATGAATGCCATTCAAATTATGGACCTGACTATATACTGAGAAGTCTGTCAGACATCTTTCATCATTATATAAACTTTGAAATAGGAAGTATTTGTCCAGTGCACATTTTTAACAATTTGACAGTGTATAAAAAGTGGAATTTTTGTCTGTAAGCAGCATTTAATTTTTTTCTGTAAATGTTATTGATTCATGTTAATGACACTGAGAAATTAAATTTCTGACAGTTTTAAACTCGGCAGTTCACCTCCCGGTTCCTACACTGAGGGGAGACGTCAACATGCAAATGCAGATCAGGGTTGTTTGGAGGTCACCACTGATTTGGGAAAAAGCTGTAAAATCTGGAGCATCTGGAACATTTTTTTCTGACTCTAATTTTAAGATTTTAAGACTCAAGTATAAATAGATCAGGCTTATTGTAATTACATATTTATACCATTGCAGCTTGAGAAGATTTGCTTGAGGCAAGTAAATATGTTAAAATGAAAGACCTAATATAGCACTAGCAATCCTCAGTGATGTTAAAAACAAACAGGTGTGCCTGCAGTATTTCAACAAGCACCCAGATGTCTTACACGCTCTTGCAGCTTCTTGTCTTGCACAGTTTGTTTCGTTGGCACAGATCTGAAGATATCTGCATCTGAAATTTTCACCGCAAAATAATAACCTCTATTGTAAATTCTTATATGTGTTCTTGTCTTCAGCATCACAGACCTTTATGAAGGTGTTTTAAAAGACAAACATGGTTTATTCCAGCAATTCAAGCATATAAGAATCACCTGTGTGAGACAGGTCACAATAATCAATATGAGAAGGGTCAGCTTCTTCCTCCCATAGTTACACATTTTAGAACTTCTGCTTTCATATTAAAAGTTGGTGCTTTTTTTTGCAAAACTATGAGGGAAGCCTGTTTTATATGAAGCTGCCGGTACAAATTTTAGTAAAGAGCAGATTTTCAGCATGAACTCTCACTTCACAGCTACTGAAGGACTTCCCAGATGAGCTGAGGGCTGATATCGCCATGCACCTGAACAAGGAGCTGCTCCAGCTGCCTCTGTTTGAGTCAGCCAGCAGGGGCTGCCTGCGCTCCCTCTCTCTCATCATCAAGACCTCCTTCTGTGCTCCAGGAGAGTTTCTCATCCGGCAGGGAGACGCCCTGCAGGCCATCTATTTCGTCTGCTCAGGGTCCATGGAGGTCCTGAAAGACAACACTGTGCTGGCTATACTGGGTAAGTCAGAGAAAAAGTTCTCTTGAGCCAAGCTAAAATCTTAAGCAGCATACTTCTTTTGACATTTGGTTTCCTGTCAAAAATAAAGTATCTGTTTTCCCAAATTAGCAGAAAGGATAACAAAATTTTTTCAGTCAAATTAACAAAATTTTGTGAGCTTGTGAGTGTTTGAGTCTCTGATTTGGTGACTGTCAATCTGAAAAATCACACTAAAACTAAAATGGGATGCTCGATTATTTGAAAGAAATTACACATGAATTTGTGACACAGAACTGAAAACTACACGGGACACCTGAGATTTGGAGGATGTGAGAGGATCTGCGGGACACCACACTGATGAAGGGAGAGGATGGTTCATTTGAGAAGGCGCTGATAAAAGCCAGCCGAATGTGTGCCTGTGTTGATATTAAATGCTGCTAACAAAGTATGGACTTCAGAGAGGAAAAAAGAGAGATCATCTCTCAGTTCAGTGATTACAGTTAAAATCATTTCATAGTGCTGGCTTTGGTTTCATCCAACCAGACCTGCAGAGCATCCTGATCTGGGTTTTTTTAATGGAAATTAGAGTTGATGATGGAGGAGAAGGAAAGAAGAACGGTGTGTGTGTGTGTGTGTGTGTGTGTGTGTGTGTGTGTGTGTGTGTGTGTGTGTGTGTGTGTGTGTGTGTGTGTGTGTGTGTGTGTGTGTGTGTGTGTGTGTGTGTGTGTGTGTACACAAGCGCATGCATTATTCAAACAAAGGGGAAGGCAGGGCTGAAGGTGAGCTGATAAAGAGCAGCTGTTTATGCTCTGCTGCTTTAAAGAGTCATCACCAAGCTTGACACAAGCACAGAGAGTCATGGCTTCCCACAGTGTTGATCCTGTGAGCGCTGCAGAATAATCTTCTATTCGCTGTGAGCAGAGGTGAAACAGGTCTTACTCTCAGACCTCCCACATGGAAGAGTATGCACCTAAAAAGAGATGAATGAATGAATTGGGATTTTTTTGTTGGCAGCTGGACACTCCTGTATCATGTTTGTGCTTCCAGTTAGTGTAATTCCTCTAAGAATCAGATGAGCCTTGAAAGTTTTATTCCTTAGGCATCACACGGATGACGAAATCAAGGAAGAACCGGGAGTCTTGACCTCTGCAGTGAACAAATTTCTTCAATGTCATGGAGGGAATTTTGCTGGCAAGGGAAAAGCTTCACTTTTCAGTAGATGTTCCAACTGTTTAACACTTTAAAAAAAAAAATCATGTTTCTATGCAGCACACACATGCACACAGCAAATATGGAGATGGTTTTGAAACATCTGTACCAATCCAGTGTTTTAAAGCAGCCCAGTGAAAGTCAGTTAGGCTGATTTCAGCCAGTCATTTTCTTTTTTGTGACAGTTATGGTTGTTGTTTGTGTGACTGTTCACATGAACTCTCATGTCCACCCTGGAACCATTTATACTGTATGTTGAAGCGTGTTCAGCTCGCTGCAGTATAAAACAATAGATGCTGCAACTCAGAAAAATATCATCACGTCAGCATTGGAACTAGAGTAGAAGTCAAAGTGTGAAACAAAGAGATTTCTAACATTTTTTCAAGCTATCCAGAGAAGATCAGCTGTTTTCCAGCTGTTGCAGTGGTCTCCCTCACAGTCATCAGAGAACCTCTCCTGCACCGCTCGTATATCATTGACATGCCGGTGAAGACTGACCCACTCGCGCGTGGCTCCAGCCTGGCCATGTTAAATTGAGAGGTACACAACATCACCAAAGCACAGGCCAGCAGTTGTGGTTTCACTCTTGCCATGCACCACTGCTCACGCAGGCGACAACAGCCACCATAAAGTGCCAGTAAGGCTTGAACACAGACACACACACACACAATAATGTTAGCTGATGCATATAACAGAGACAGTTTGTGCAGTATTCTACTGCGGCTCATGATGGTGAACGGTTTTGGGGTCATTACTCAAAAAGAAGTGGAAAATAGTTACGTTACTTTTGGGTAACGTGTGAATTTTCACATTTTCCCACTGACAGCATAAACCTTTGGCTAGAATCCCACACACTGACACAAATCCCTGCAATAATGAGCTCACAGGATCCTTGTTGTAGGATCCTGTGATCCTATGTAGTATGAACACAATGCTGACAGCAAAGGCCAGTCAGAAAAACGTGGTCACAATGGTTCTACTGAAGAAAGAGGTCAGGTTCAAATGCTTGTTAGAGGCTTTTGTTACCTGTTGGAAATCGAGCTTTGGCTGCTTTGCTGGGGGCAGCATGCACTCATCTTTACTTCCTTCTGGATCTGGAGTTCTTCAGCTTGTGTTAGCGTTCCATCTTTGCATGCACTTGGGAAGAAAGCTGTTTTAGAGACGCTGGTTTTCACAAGCAGTTATAATACACACAACTCTTTTTGAAAGCATTTCTTCCAGTCAGTTTATATCATTAACATAAGTACTCATAAGACCCCAAAATGCTTTAATAGTGATAAAAATGTTGGCAGAGTAAAAACTGAGGAACTGAGGTGCTGTGCAGAGCTGGAAATAAGCATTAATGGGTCTCTTTTCATTTGAAACTCATACACATCTTGATGGTTTAAATTAATCAACACTGCTGTGTGTTCTGTAGCGTGGCTGGAGCTTCTTCTCACACACTTGAGTTGCGAACTTCTCACAAGGAGGGAGCTACATCAGACACAGTAACTCTCCACCTCAGAGTTTAACCTCTCACAGGCACCTCATATTCTTACAGTGATTCATTTATACTTAGACTATTTATGTTGAAAGAATGCGACTATCAAGGTCCACACACATCACAGAAATCTTGCAAATATTTAAGTCATTAAAAAAATAATTTAAATAGCATTTCCTGGAATGCAACGAGCTGTTTTGAAATAGGTATGAAGGTGCAACAAAGTTGATTAATGTTGCTATATGAGCTGTCACAGGTGTTAGAAGCTTTCAAAATATATTTTGTCAGATGTCTTCACTGGCAGCCAGCAGCTGTAATTAGAGCCTGGTGCAGGGTGAAGTGCTGTGGGAGGCTTGGAGCTATGTTTTTCTAACTAGACGCATGCCAATAAGAAAACATAAGTATGAGCAGGGTATTCAGGGTTACCGCAGACATTTCCAAATAAGAAATGGTTCGGAAATGTTTTTGCATCCTGCAGCTTGCCGTTATGACCAGTTCTGGGTGTGCTGTGTAGAAAGGCAACAAAGTTGTGACTCTGTGGAAAAGACAGAAGCAACAATTTGTAAAATGTTTGAAACCTCAGAGTGCAGAGAAAACAACAAATGTTGAAATGAAGAACAGTAGTGTCTTCATTGAAAAATATGTGGTCAGAGGCATGCAATATACTGCACCATCTCCTCTGCTGAGAACACTCTGTGTTTGGGCCCTGCTCTGAGTTCCCAGTGTATTTTCCTTCTTGCGTTTTTTTCAGTGGGTGACAGGTTTGGACACAGGTCAGCTTAGCACTCAAATGTTGTGCTACAGAGTCATGCTCTTCCTATTAAATGGGAATTCTTCCTTCCTACTGTTGCCAACTACTGATCACAGGGAATCCTTTTGTTTTGTTTTCTCTCTAATTTTGTAGGTTCCTACCACACAATATAAAGAACCTTTCGACAGCTATTGTTGTGAATTGGCCCAATACAAATAAAAATGAAGTGAACTGAATGCTGTATTGACATATGCAGGGTGTGGTTTGGCATCATCTTGCAAAAATAAGCAAGACCTTCCCTCAAAAAACATGTTCTGAAAAGCATGTTACTTTAAAACCTGTATATACAGGAAGTGTGTACAGACGAGGGATGGTGAATATGCTGGTCAAAGGACGCTGAATATGGAGCTGCCAGGCAGAAGGAAAGGAGGAAAACCCACGCACAAGGTTCATGGATGTAATGAAGGAGGACATTCAGAGTGTTAGTGTTACAGAAGAGGGTGCTGGGGATAGGGTAGCAGCCTCAGCCATAACAGATACTGGCTTTTGATGCTGAGAACAAACAAACTGGTCACTGAACTATTTAGCTTGAGGATTCCAGCAGCCACGATTTCCCAACTGAATTTCAAGTTTTGATTGGTCAGAGCACAGAGCAGTTTCACCTGCGTTCTGTTGGGTCCACAGGCTTTGACAGCGTTTCTGGATTTTGTTTGATTTGCATTTGTTGATGCAGCTGCAAACTGTGTTCACTGACAGCTAAGTTTAAAAAGGCTTCTAAAGTCCAGGCAGTGATTTCAACTACAGAAACATGTCTGATTCAATGCAGTGCTGCCCGAGGGCCCAAAGATTATCCTTCATCTACTTGTTTGATATTAAGCGTTGTGGATCAAAATTTTAATTCTGTCTCAATCAAGAAACATTTTTCTTAAATTAATAATTTTTTTTCTTAAATGTAAAACTATTAGCCATGTACTGGACTGTCTGCGTGCAGCACGGTGCCGTGGTGGTTAGCACTGCTGCCTCACAGCTAGAATGACAGCTAGAAGGTCTGGTTTCGAATCCACCTTGGCCCGGGCCTCTCTCTGCGTGGAGTTCGCATGTTCTCCCCGTGTCTGCGTGGGTTTCCTCCCACAGTCCAAAGACAGGGTAAGCGGAAGAGAATGGATGGATGGATGGACTGTCTACTTGTCTAGGATGTAAGCAGTTAAGGAAATTGAGCTTTCCCACCTCCAGCTTTTTTTTTCTGAAGCACGGTGCTGTTCTTGTACTGTTGGTAACTACATATAAGATTTAAATAATTGTGGATTTATTCAGATTTTACACCGTGTCACTCATCAGGTGTGTGCATCCACACGCACAATTTAGGCTCAGTTTTGAACCTGGTCTATAATTCTGCCAACTCTCCTGACATTTGTCACTGATTACTTACTCTAATAATCACCAGTGGTTGGAGGGACTTTTGGCATATATAAAATTTTAGAAATTTTCCCACACAGCTGCTGTGGAAGATTTAGAAAGCGTGTTTTCATATTATTGGAGTTGTTTTTTTGTTGTCTTTATGGAGACTGCGATAGAGAGCTGAACTATGCTTCAAAAGCGACCTTGTTGTCCACGTCCTCCCAGCCATCTGTGGGTTCATATTCTCTGCTTCTCCTCTTGGTTTCTATCCAAAGTAGAAATTCACTTTGTAATGTTCCGCTCTCTGTTTTTAATAAATGGAAGCTCTACATTTTGGCTGTGCACAAAAGGCAATTAAAATGTGTAGTGTGTGTATGTGTGTATTGTGTGTGTGTGCGTGTGCGCGTGTGTATGTGTGTGTGTGATTAATAAATAGGATACAGTGTTTGTCCAGTGCAGTTCTAAATACCCACAAATGCTCTTTGGGCCACAGAAACATTTATAAGTGGTAAGGATATCATGAAAAATAATTTCTTGAAGAGTGTGAACAGGTATAAGGTAAAATGTCTGCACATTTCTAAATGTGGAGACTGGAATTCTGGCATAAGGATGCTACTGTGCCAGCAAAAGAGCTGAGAAACACAAAAAAATCCAAAAACACAAGTGTAAGGCAAAGTTCTAACCTTTTTAATACTATTTGTATCCATGTGTGCACCAGCATGTGTGCGTGCATGCAGTATGAGTGTATGCTGGTCTCTGGGGATGTGAAGGCGGAAGCTGATATTAAACAGGGCTGAATTTGCAGACAGAATGTGGGTGGAAACCCAGAGAGTCATGCTCTGCAAGGCCGCCTTTACCACAGCCACCAATATCATAACCACCAGCGTACCATTACATCCTGTGTTTCTACCTTAATACAACTCACACTTCATTTACTCTTTCATATTCTTTAATTAGAAAAGGGATCCCAGTGCCTTTCTTTCTTTTTTTTTATTCTGCTCATTATTTCCATCTTTTCTGGTCTGATTGATGTGAAAGCTACATTTGCTGACTGTTTGTGTCAGTTTAGCAGCTGACACATGTGCCAGCCATTCATCCATTTATGTGAATTGGGTGTTGTTTGGGGGGGTAACAGTGGTGTAGGGTAAAGATTTTAGTGTATATGGGTGGTTTGTGCTCATAGTAGCACTCCAGTGGCAATACGCTTCTCTGCAAAACAAACTGAGGAACACATTTATGAGCATCTATTTCAGTCAAATCCACTACAGTAAAAATAAGAAGTTCCATCTGCAGTATTTTATATTGTAAGATTTGCTCTGGTTTGGGACCTCACTGTCAGAACAGAGCAGGCTGTGGCAGCAGATATGAGATTAATTAAAGCTGATGTCAGATACAGCAAGAAAAGGAGGAGCTTAGGTGGAGGTGCAGATGCACAGAAATTGTAGGCGGGCTTAAATATCCGGATATCTAGAAGGATATCAGCTGGGCTGTCAGGATTGTGGCTGAGCTTGGCATTGTCAACTTGTTCATATATAGTCTTTCTTTAGCCCATCAGTGGAGGGCATTTAGAGTTATGAGTGTTTTTCACACACACACACACACACACACACACACACACACACACACACACACACACACACACACACACACACACACACACACACACACACACACACACACACACACCTTTCTTTATGTTCTTCTTTCCTTCTTCTCCATCATCAACCCTAATTTCCATTAAAAAAAAAACCCAGATCAGGATGCTCTGCAGGTCTGATTGGATGAAACCAAAGCCAGCACTGTGAAATGATTTTAACTGTAATCATTGAACTGAGAGATGATCTCTCTTTTTTCCTCTCTGAAGTCCATACTTTGTTAGCAGCATTTAATATTAACACAGGCACACATTCAGCTGGCTTTTATCAGCGCATTCTCAGATGAACCATCCTCTCCCTTCATCAGTGTGGTGTCCCGCAGATCCTCTCACATCCTCCAAATCTCAGTTTCAAAGGTAACTGTCAGAGCCGAGGGTGTCCCGTGTAGTTTTCAATTCTGTCTCACAAATTCATGTGTAATTTCCTTCAAATAATCGAGCATCCTAATTCCATTTTAGTTTTAGTGTGATTTTTCAGGCTGACAGTCATCAAATCACACTGCTTGCAGAGTACATCACAGCTCCTATAGTCCCTTTAGAAACTGCTGCTAAAAATGCGAGTTTCAGTTTGTTCACATGAATCATACAGTATATGGAACACAAGCTCGAGCAGGACATGGTTAACTTCTCTGAGATGCAGTCCTTTCAACCTCCAAACTTAAAAGGAGAGGCATATAAAAGCTATACAGTGGAAATACTGGGTGCTCAATTTGAATTTCAGTGAACATTTTTGGGGGATTTTTTATTGATTAATTTATTTTAAAAAAAAAAAAAGGTTTTCCTTTTTCTTGCTCTCCATTAGCCAGGATTAGCATGTTTGTTTGACGAGCAGCATTCAGTTTCCCTGTTAGAGATGCTTACCTATAAAGATGTGGAGTCCATGCATTGGTTATTGTTCGTACAAACTGGGACAACTGGGACGACATCACGGCGCCAGAACCAGTTTATCATTTAACGAGGTGTCACTGCTAATAAAATGTTGTTAAAATGACTGCTTCACCACTGGAATAGGAATTAGAAGAAGATGAAATGGGAAACAATGGGAACATTTTCTGTTGGACTTCATCTTTCCCACATGTCGCAGCACACTCCCTCTGCACCACCTGCGAATCCCTGTGCTCCTTCACTGAAGCTTCACAAAGATGCCTGCACATCACATATGAAGGAATACTGACATTCCCAGTATACCAACCCTAAAAAATATTTAGTTATTTGCTATGAAGAATGTGATAACATGAGGTTTATATTAACTGTGCTGATCTTCTAGGAATGAAGCAGAAGTCTTTGAAGTGAATGAAAACATTTGAGAGTTGGTGCTTTTTGCTCGTATATGTTTCAAACATCAAACAGTTCATGAGCATTTGAGTTATCGTCCTAATGCTGAAAAATATAATTAAAAATTGTGTGCTCAGACAAAATGTTGCACCTGTGACAACATCTTAGGATAATTTCTTTAGTTTGCAGTCTCACGGGTTAAAATCTAATTTCCTCTGGATTTGCTTTGAAGTCTTTGTGACCTTAATCCAGGAAACAGGGCGAGCTCCTGTGAGATGTGTTTTTGGGAACAGCTAAGACAATGTGGCCAACAGGGAGATGGGGGGGGGGGGGCTTCTTGTGCATTTGTCATGGCAGGAGTAGATGCACATATTTCAGTCAGTCTATCAAAAGGTCAGAATGTATGAATTAATGGTGCTTACCTGTTCATTTGCATTTCTCTGTGTCGATTTGAGGGGAAATGAATTGGATTCATCTTCAAATACCAAGCATTTGATTATAATCATGGCACACACACACACACACACACACACACACACACACACACACACACACACACACACACACATCGATAGACAGAATGGGGTGCTGTGCAGGTATTAATAATAAATAGATTTTACATTATTTAAACCCCTTGATTATTAATGCTGAAGTGTGGAAAGAGCAGGGCCCTGCAGAGCCCAGAGAACTCTGTGCACTGGCAGAGCCCTCCGTGGTACAGTGTTCTTCCAGGAACTATCCTGTGCCCAGGTGGACAGTAAAACAGATTAATCTCAAACTGATGGCTGGTCTCACATCACTGAGTGTCAGAGAGCAACTGCACATGATGAATTAGAGTCAGAGCCACAGACAATTTTCAACCTCATTTTGTTCAGCAGTATGAAATAAATTGAGGTGCACACAACCAGGCTGTCTTTGAGTTTTATTTACCTTTTCAAAGGGGTCAAACAACAGTACAGCCAACATGACGGCAGTCTGCATGCTTTTTTTTTTTAAATTATTACCAGGAGTCATTATAAGCCTGGAATATACATAGTGGCAAGTTATCTGTCTGCCATGGTCATAGAATATGTTCAGAAAATTGTGAAATAAAAGAGAACTTGTACATTAAAATGTGGCATATCTGAAAGATTACATGGAGACTGAAGACAATGTGGAGCCTTTCCTTCAGTAAGTATTGTAGTCTTAAAAATTTCCATTACACGTACCTGTTTTTAAAACATTAATTTAATGACTGTCTGCATGTAATACAACATGCAATGCGTTCAGAGCAAGTTACACCTGGATTAGCAGGCTAGTCCACATCAATGCCAGGACCCAAGCTTTCTCAGCAGAGCATGTATTTTAATCACTTCACCTGAAGTGTTGATGTCATTAGAGTGCATCGTGTTGGTCCTACACATGATGCAGATGCCTACCGGGCCAATCAACACCCAGGCTAATTTCCTCTGTCATGCAGAGGAAATTAGCCTGTAAATTTGGGCTTAAACTGACCTTTACTTTGACCAATACACAGAATCATTGCAAGCGTGGGGCGATACATACTTAAAACTGAATTAACAGTATGTGACACCAGTAAAAACACTGACCTTTTATTTCATCACACCCCCTGCTAGGCCAAGATGCCTAATTTAATTTATTTATTTAATTTATTAGATGGCTAGATGAGAGGAGCAAAAAGGGGGTGAGGGAATTATGAAATGTTGGGTGAAAACTTGCCTTCAAAAAGACAAACAACAAAAGAAAAAAATGAAGGGAACCAATCAGTGGTGAATACTTAAGGTATCAAATCAGTGCCATTGATAATATGAACTCCCTTCATAAGCTTTTGTTTCCTGCCCTCATCATTTTCACCTACACTTTCAAGTCTAGACAGATACATGCACTTAAATGTCACTTGCAAGTGTTTGTCTCCCGCTCAGTTTAACATTTTGCTGTGATTATGAGCAAAAGCGTTCCTTGTCACTGCTGTCGCTTTTGGCTGCCACCCATCATCTTTGTGACAGAGCATTCGAGCTGAACTGCAGCGGGCGGGGGAAGAAGAAGTGGAGGAGAGGAGATGTGAGTGATGTAAAAACGATAGGGAGACAGCCGAAGCACATGAAGGGCCCATCATGCCAAATTAAAAAGCATCACAGATTTGGAGGGAGGGGATTGAGAGATGAGGGTGCAGATGACAGCTGGATGGTGCTGAGTGCAGAGGCAGCAGGACAGGAAGGTGGTTCGAGGTTCAGAGGAGGGGTAGGAGGCCATGCCCAGTAACTGCTGTCGCTCACAGGCCATGTGCCAAGCTCCTGCTCACCCTGCCTCTCCCCTTCCTTCACTCTTTCTCACCCCGCCCCTCCGTTTCTTCTCATGCCAGTCTGCAGCCACCCCCACACTGTGTCCCTCTCCACTTACTCTCCCAGCTTTCCCTTGATTCCTTTGTCTTCCACCCTCCCTCTTCTCAGTCCACCTCCGCACTCCATCACCCTTTTTAGATCCCTGCTCGCCTCTGCCCTTCCCCACCCCGCCTCCCTCTGTCTTGCCTCTGTTCTCTCCCTGCTTGTTTTTTCCTCAGCTCCCTCTTTCTTTTCTTTGCCATGTGGCCGTGCAGCCTCAAGCCGCCTTTGATTTTTTTCCCTTTTTTCCCCAAATACTGTTGGGGGGCTTTGTCTGTCAGATGCTTCATAAATGAGTTTCCCTTATGGCCCATAACACATTTCCATTCCACTATGTGCTCAATTAATAATCTATGAAATCTGTGAAAATGCTGCACACATACGCTGCACGGTTGTATACTCTGCTGTATATATTGTGTGATTACAGTATATATGGAGTATGGTAGTCTGAGCAACATTGTGTAGCTGTTTCTTCTGGTGATTTATTGACAAAGCAACTTCTTTGCCTTGTATCTACAGTATAAACTCTCCTCCTCACCAAGTACTCAAGTAATTTATACTCAGTTCTACAGAGATGAAAACATTTGTCAGATTTGCACCAAAGCATTTATATGGATATGCTGGCCCCATAACATCCACCAGGTCACCAGTGACCCTATTTTGCCTGTGATCCCTGTGCTAAATGACTGGTTCTTGATTGCTTTAATTGGGATTCATTTTTAATAATAGGAATGGAATGGGAATAATGGGAACCTGTTACTATAAAGTCAGACTGGAAAGTTCAGCAGCATCTGAGTCAACTTGTGGATCAAGTTTGTTTTTTTTACATGCATTTTGAGCTTAAAGGCCTTTTATTATAAGGTTTCAATTTTATTTCATTTCCATTTGGAAACATTTCATATAAAGAGGTAGATGCTGAATGTCTCACAAAACCAATTCTGTGAAAGCACCTAAGCAGCAGAGGATAATAATATGTTAATATATGCTAAAGCTTACTAAAGTTAGTCTGGTAATTTTCTTTTAGAGTGACCTGATAATAATAATGAATTACAATAGTTCATCCTAGAAGTAATAAATGCGTGAAGTAGCTTTTCAGCATCAATCTGAGACAGGATGTTTTTAATTTTAGGAGCATTGCGCATTATATCCTGATGAAAAATGATTCCTCACAGTGCTGCTGGAGGTCATGATAATGCTAACCAGAAAAATGATCTTGTTAGACACCATGTTTGTAAGATTTTAAGGCTGAGTACAATAACCTCCGTTTTGCCTGAATTTAGAAGCAGGAAATTAGAGGTCATCCAGGCTTCTAGGTCTTTTAATACACGCCTATAGTTTAACTAATTGGTTTGTGCCATCTGGGTCCATGAATAAATAAAGCTGTGTATCATCTGCATAGCAATCAAAATGTACACTATGTCTTCTAATACTGCCTAAGGGAAGCGTGTATAATGTAAACAGAATCAGTCCCAGTACAGAACCCTGTGGGGACTCCGTGACTAACTTTTGTGTGCAAAGAATAGCTCCCCATTTACATGAACAAACTGGAGTCTATCAGAGATACAATTCAAACCACTGCAGCCCAACATAACATAAGTCAGTTTTGTGTTTATGGGGTGTTCTTATATATAATATTTAGTATTTTCAGTCATCGTGTTAGCTACGATGGGTCGATTTTTGTCATGTTAAAGTGCTTTTTACCAGTTTGTTGGTGTGTGTCTTTGATCAGCTTGGCATGTTTTTTCTGCCCAATGAAGCAGCAGACACTGAGCACACTGAATGACTCATAGACCTGTGATGTGGGTGGCAGTTTAACTAAACTAACAGACAACATACAACTATCCTGTGACTAGTCTTCTTGATCTATGAAAACAGTAGAGCAGTATATGCAACTTCACTGTAATGCACACATAAGGAACTAAACAGTTTGTACACTTTTTGGTCGACCGAACAACACATGCAGAGACAACATATCTCTGACATTTGAAAAGGTGTTTTGTGCTGTGTGCTGCTTTATGCAGGTGGTGTAAGTTTATATGAATTAAAGGGACCTTTGTAAAGACAGAACAATGCGTTTGCAGATACATTAGACATACAAAGATGTGTTCCCACCGCCGCTGTTGAAATGACCTCACAGGTCCTATTCTTTATTCTTCTTTCTTTGATGGTGCGCTGCTCTGATACTCTGTATGTTTAACTGACTTAACAAGCATCACATTGGCTGATGCTGCTCTCTCAGGTGTTGACAGCTAGTGAAATCAGGCTCCCTCTAAACAACTCCTTCAAAGACAGATATCTGTGCATCTTTTTGATGCTTTTGTTTGTGGTACATTCACTTTTGTCTTCTCACCTCCCCAGGTAAAGGAGACCTGATTGGCTCAGACTCCCTGACAAAGGAACAAGTCATCAAAACCAACGCCAACGTCAAGGCGCTGACTTACTGCGACCTGCAGTATATCAGCCTCAAGGGCCTCCGAGAGGTTCTCCGACTTTACCCTGAGTATGCCCAGAAGTTCATCAGCGAGATACAACATGACCTCACTTATAATCTACGAGAGGGCCATGGGGCTGATGTGAGTATCTGCAGTAGATTCATGGCTGACACTGTTGGTGAATTTGCACATTTAGGAATAAATAAAGTGTACTTAAACTGAAATTATTTTTAATATGGACTTTGTCTTTGTGGTCAAACAGCTGTTCAGTGGAGTAGTTGAATATTTTTTTAAGCAAAAGTATAACTTAAAAATATTCCTGCTTTATTCTGACTTTTAATAATCTTTTACACAGCCTATGTGAAATTATATCTATAAATTATGATCATGCAAATACTGACCTGACATGATCTATAAAAGACATGCAGCCTGTCTAACAGCCAGCAGGGGGCTACTCCTTTATTTGTGTAAAGAAACGATATTACATAGAAGTCTATGAAAAAATGATTCGACTTTCACCTGATTTATGGCCTTGGTAAAAGCTTCCCTGATGCGTTTAGAGTCTCACTCACTAGTTTTAAGTCTTGTTTAATACATCATGAAGTTCATTTTGTAAATTTTAATTCACTTTAGAGTGAAACAGGGACAACCTTACAATCAATAAGCTGTTTCAAGTCATTCTCAGCCAGTTTGATCATGTTGTGGTTAAAAAAAAAAAGTGGCTACGTCTGTCTTTATAATCAGTCCATAATCCGGTGATGAGGACCTGCAGGCTTTTTGTTACTTCATCTAAAACCCCTGCTTTTTGGAAGTCTTGGCTTGGGGTGACAGTTGGCACAAAAATATTGCTGTAAACTGTCACTAAGGGTATGCAGGAGGCATAAAACTGAATGGTGCACATTTATAAATGTGCATAGGAACAGTTTTGATTAAACAACCCACCAGATCAGTCACAACACTAAATGTGCAGATTGTAATGCAAGGAATATTTATATGAGGCTTAGGGGTAGCCCGAGGAGACGTTTGCCTTAAAAAGGGTCACATGGATGAGCACTCTGCCATCGCTACTTCAAAATACCCAGATCTATGCACACATCACACTTTGACAAGCCTAGCCATGAAAGGCATTTTCCCTGCTGGCATCTATACACAGAGTGTGCATTCGGCTGGTGCTGCAGCAGCAGCAGATGGAGGGAAAAAAAAGCATAGGGACAAAAATAGCTTAGTGTTGCTGTTTGAAGTTGTCCCGTTACTAAAAATAGAGCGGGGGGGGGAAGCACGGGCTCTCCCTGACTGGCTGTCCCCCCACAGCTGCTGCTAAGATTGGATCCTGCTTAATATAAATAGCTCAGCCAGCCGAGGAGTAGAAAGAAAGATGAAGGGGAGGGGGAACTTTGGTTAGCTCATTTTCTCTTCTGCTTATACTCTCTCCTATTCCACTGCAGTGCAGTTTGGTTCTCCAGGGCTCAGCACACTTACTGCAGAGTGTGAACATGTTAGTGTGTGTCTAAAGGATGCATTACTCTAGATGCACAATCTGCTGTGCATATCTTAGGTCTGGGTTACAGATGTCCATCCTGGTTATGAGTGCAAAAAGCCCTTCTGGTATCTGCAGCCCAGAAGAGAGCGTATTTGCATAGGTATCCAAGAAAGACTGGTGGAAAACGGAAGAACCCCCTTCCTCACTAAACTAGCATTTCATGCAAACTTAAATGGTGAATGACGGTGTTCACGAAGGCAGAGTTTACAAAGCAAGGAAGTAAGAAGAAAAGGATGAGAAAGCAAAAGTCTCCATTGTATAAATGATGGTTCACTGCTGATTCACTGATCACAGACTAACTGTCATGACCCCCCAGAGCCTTGGGCAGAAAATTGTGATGTGCATGATCAACCAGCGGACAGAGTGCACAGAACTGTGCTGCTGAAAAGATGAGGATATTCAAACAAGTTTTTAACTCTATGGCCATTCTCACACGGGTCATTCTTGTTCATCCTCTGTACGTGCATCTACTTCCATGCAGCTAGATTTCTGCCTACAGCTCCGACTCGACCGTACACACGATGCAAACTCCCACACGCTCTCGCACACAGGCGAGCAAGAGGACGGCAGCACGCGGCAAGCACACACTTATCACGCCCCCGCATCGCAGAGCTGCTCCTTGGTGCGCTCTGGAGCTGGGAGCTAAGATTAGAACAAGAGAGCTAAAAATAAATTACAGTGGCACGGGTATAGAAGGGGGAAGCTGGCTGAGTGGAGGGCGCTGGGGACAGAGGAGGGAAAAAAGAGAGGATGCTTAGCAGGCAGGGAAGGAGGGAGAAGAGAGAGACTTGACTAAAGGGAGAGAGCAGGGGGGCAAAGGGAAAGCAGAGGGGTGTTGGCTTAGCTGCATGTTGAGATATATGATACATTCATAACTCACTGCACCAGTCTTTGTATGTTAAAGTCCATACAGGTGAAACTGGGGGTTTAATGAAGTAGCAGCATTCCTACACTTAAATTACATATATGTCTTGTATAGTAATGCACATTCATTTTGACCTTGACTGAAGAGAACCTTCTTTCACATAAAGAGCTGGAATTTGTTAAAATAATCAAAATATTCCATTTTTTGAGTGGTTAGTAAAAAAAAAGTAAGATGGGGTGTGGTTGCTGAGACTCTCCTCACTACAGCTCTACTACAAGCCACATAAAACATTCAGAGATCTGACTCTTGTTAACCTGAAGTCATACTTAACACAGAGACTACCACACTGCATTCACAGTTGTTTGTATTCTCTTTCATTCAATAAAGAACTTTGAACTTTCGAGTTTTTAAATCAGAGTTCTCGTTTTGTTTCTCTTTTTAAGTTTCTGTAGCCCTGCATTCAAACTGGAGACAGCCTAAATTGCTCAGTTCATAAGCAGGGACAAGGCTGATGGGAAATGGGGGAGGTATGGGACTGTAACTGTCAGGGGTGTGTGTGTGTGTGATGAGGCAGGGGGGAGAAAAAAAGTGAGATGCAGCAATCTGTATTAAATGTAG
This sequence comes from Archocentrus centrarchus, assembly GCF_007364275.1. Classification (NCBI taxonomy): domain Eukaryota; kingdom Metazoa; phylum Chordata; class Actinopteri; order Cichliformes; family Cichlidae; genus Archocentrus; species Archocentrus centrarchus. Next base: position 34,216,063 of record NC_044366.1, read on the forward strand.
CGTGACAAGCTTCTTTTTGTAGTCTAGCAAAGACGGAGGCAAACGGATACTCACTCCAAAACAAAAATGAGAAATAATTGGTATTCAGCCAGTCACCATAAGCCTCTCCACTTTGCTTTCAGATTGTTCACTCACATTTCTGCATCTGACACAATCACCCAAGGGTGACACTGGGACACATTCAGTCTATAAATAGGGGAGCAGTTTAGTAACTGCTCATGTTTTGGTCTATGCGCACATTTATGTGGAAGGTAAAATAAAATGAAAGGCATCCATACTTCACATAAAAACAAATATGTCCAGCCAATATTTTACCGTGTCCATGAGGCTCTTTGTGGTACACTAACACTTCAAATTGAACTGTTAGGTCATATATACTGTTACATTGGTGGATGTTCACACTAAATATGGGCAAAGTTTCATACAATGAGGTCAGTGTGTGTACAGCAGGTGTGACATAAGGAAATCACACGGCATGAAGGCTGTCCCGCTCCAAAGACCCAATCAACACCCGAAATGGGAAACGCATCAGCCTCTGCTGCACATGCACAGCGCAGGTTCCCAACTGCTTTTTTTGGAAATTATAATGTTATGGAACTTTGTGTATGCAGCATGAGTTTTGAGGTTTAAAACTAAAATAAAAAAAAGAACTTTTTAAAAACTCTGAAATGTTTTTGTTTTGTTTGGTTTTAGTCACATTCATCTGGTGATTCTGTAGATGCATTTAAGTTAAAGTTGTAAAAAGAGGCTTTAAAATAACCACCAGAATTTGATCCGAGGCGCTGGCTCAGTTGGTGACTTATTGGTGAGTTCAGGATGATGTCAGTGAGAGCAGACATCCCTGATGTGGCCATCCCAGGCACACAGCTCTGTCTGTGAGCATAAAAGCCCCACCCACGTGCTCTTCAAATCTTTTTTTCTTTTCTTTTTTTGTGAAGTAATCAGAGGAAGGTTGTTTGTTTTTTTGTTTTTTGTTTTTTTGGTTTTTTTTTTTTTTGGGGGGGGGGGGGGGGGGGGGGGGTAGCTTGTTCCAGGCAAAGGATGAACTGAGAGGCTGCATAAATGGCCAGTCTATGATAAATGAGGGTTACTTTGAGCTGTGAATTATGCAAAGCTACTCTACTCCAAGAATAAGAAGTGAGAATAAAGTTTAAAAGTGTTTGTACACTAAAGGAATGTATTGGGATGACTTCAAACACAAATGGCACATTTCTAATGATACTTTGGATACTTTCTATATTCAGTTACCTCTGAAAGATAAGGGGTTCAAAAATCTTCAAAACAAAGAAAAAAAAAGCAAAATGTTGTTAATCAAACAATATCCTAAATGTTGGAACTGAATGTACAAAAAAGATATTCAAAGCATTCTTGTAGTAAAGGCAGAAACTCTTGTGTTTGCCTGCCACCCACTGGTTCAACCTTGTAACTCCCTTTACCGCCATAGTGAGTTTAATGCAGTGGTCACAACAGAGCCAGCAGGTGTGCTCACATCATTTCAGTGTTCAGACTGTTCCTCTCTTTGTCTCAGGTGGACTGGGAGAGTAACGGCGGCTTGGTGAAGAAGCTGCCGTCCATCCGCGAGGATGAGGAGGGCGACGAGGAGCAGAGCTCCGTGTCCCGAGCTCCTCGCTCTCCGCTGCACCTCAGCCGGGGTCTCAGCTCACCCCTGCGCTCCCCTCTCCTGCCGCCCAGGCCTTTCCGTGCTCCCTCTGACCACTTGCGCCCGTCCACCCTGCAGATACCAGTGGTGAGCTTCAGCAGTGCACCACCTGAACTCAGCCCCAGGTAAAATACACACACACACACACACACACACACACACACACACACACACAGATGCACGGCTCAATGGGAAGGGGGGAAAAAAATGAAACCGAAGATTGATTCAAAACATCCCTGTCAGAGAGGAGCAACTGAGCAAACTGCTGCAGCATAGGTGTCTGGTTGCTATGGCAACCACTAGATTACAGTGCTGGTGGATCACATGGGGCCTGGCTACTGTTGTAGGTTCTCACACACTGAAGGATAATGTGTGTGCGTGCAGATCAAACATGTCCGTGTGCGCGCAGAGATTTCTCACAGGCTGCGTGCAGTGGTGTGCGTGATGCAAAGCAGCTGATAAAGAGCTTTTTTTTCATGTTTGTGTTAAAAGATCCAAACTGTACTAACTGCACTTTAAGCTCTTTTACATTCAGCTGATTACAGTCCTCTCACACGCTCTCTCTCCTGTGCGCGTAGATTCGTGGATGGCATTGAAACAGAGAACAATTCCACCTCAACACAGAAGTTTGAGTTCAGCCCCGGCCCGTCACCTGCCGCTCCGCCCTCACCGTATGCAGGTAACACACACACACACACAAAGCCACACACAGTGTAGTACTTTGTCTGCGTCAGAACAGTACATTTTCCTAAAGGCTTAATGCGTCTGCATGTGTGCTTGTGTTGCCTGTAGGGATCCGTGAGCACTCTGAGATCAAGCAGAGTGTGTCTAAACTGACTGAGGAGGTAAGTGCTGACTTGATGCTGATGATAATTGTCTGTGTGCACATCTGCCGCAGGGATCTAATGTTTTCCTCCACAAAAGAGGTTTGATTTTTCTGTTAGTCAGCGGGATATGTCATAAACTACACGACAGTAGGTCATGGTTGGGAAAACATACAGATAAAATGAATAAGGTTATGAATAAAATCCTGATGTTGCTCATGATGCTGGTTCACTGCCAAACTCTCTTTCCTGACTGAGATACTAGAATGAAACAGAGCTGTTGGTTACATTTGTTGGAAAGTTAGCCCAAAAGAGGAATCATTTATAGTTTGTGCTTTGATCTTAGGCCCTAGGTGGCACATCTTTGTATTATTTTCTTGTTAAGTGTACATTCATGTGCCACTTTATTAGGTATATCTTTGCTAGGTACATCTAGTTTAGCACCCCCTTTCACCATCGGATCTGCCTTTATTCTTCGTGGCACGGATTCACAAGGTGCTGGAACCGTTTTTGGTCCATATTGACATGATAGTGTCACTCAGTTGCTGCAGATTCCACCACATCCCACAGTTGCTCTACTGGATTGAGATCTGGCAACTTTGGAAGCCATTTGAGTACAGTGAACTCATCATGTTCAAGAAACCAGTTTGAGATGAGTTGAGCTTTGTTACATAGTGTGTTATCCTTCTGGAAGCAGCTATCAGAAGATGGGTACACTGTGGTCATAATGAGATGGATGTGGTCAGCAACAATGATGACCATGACAACAATCTTAAGTGGTACTAGGGTGCTCAAAGTGTGCCAAGAAAACATTCCCCACCCCATTACACTGTCACCACCAGCCTGCACCCTTGATATAAGGCAGGATGGATCGATGCTTTCATGTTGTTTACATGAAATTCTGATCCTACCATCCAAATTGCAGCAGAAATCAAGACTCGGACCAGGCAATTTTTTTTTTCTAATAATTTGGTGAGCCCTTGTAAGCCTAGGTCTCCTCCTGTTAGCTGGCAGGAGTGGCAGCCAGTGCAGTCTTCTGCTGCTGCAGCACATCTGCTTCAAGGTTCAGCATGTTGCGTGTTCAGAGATGCTGCTGTGAATACCGTGGTTGTCATGAGTATTTGAGTTGCTGTTGACTTCCTATCAGCTCGAAGCAGTCTGGCCAGTCTCTCTGAATTATGGCATCACCCAGAGAACTGCCACCGTTCTCTGTAAACTCTGCAGGAAAATCCCAACCTGTCTGGCACCGACAACTTAAATCACCTTTCTTCCCCATTCTGATACTCAGTCTGAACTTCAGTGGGTTGTCTTGACTGTATCTGAATGCAGAGTTGCTGTATTGTTTGTTTGTTTGTGTTTTGGAAGCAGTTTTTACCTGAGATCATGTGTTATAGCTTTAAATACATTGCATGCAATGAATGGATTTAAGCTGCTCAGCAGTTTGAAACCATTTTTTTACCCTTTTATATTTTAGTATTTTTTAACCATTGTCTTGCTGACAGTGAGATCTTGAAAAAGAATCTCATCTGAAGCCTGGATAAACTGTAATTAGCATTAATGGTCCCTTCACAGATGTGAATTACCCAAGCGGTGTGCTCCCCATATTATGGTGATTGCAGGCTGTTGAACTGTGCTCTGATAACAAGCGGGGTGATTCCTCTGCTCTTTATCCTGAGCACACTTTTTCCCCCCAAGAATGGCAGATTTTGATTGGTCAGACCACAAGAGAGTTTTCTGGTTCATAGTCTGTCTTAAATGAGCTCAGGCCCACAGAGTGAGGCAGCATTTCTGATTCCTGATTATGTTTTTTTCTTCTTCTTCTTCTTCCTCTTCCTTTTCTTTGCATGAGAGTTAAACTTGTGTTTGTGAGATTTTCTGTTCTTAATACAGAGCTGCCTGTGGTCTAAACTAATTAGTCATGGAATGTTTGACTTTTTTGTTTTTAATCATTACATAAATTGCACAAAGTCTGTCCCAACATTTTTTTTTTTTTTGAAACGTGTTACTACCATCAAATTTCAGGAATAAGAAATGCTAAAATCATAATAAATACAAGCCACTGAGAATGCATCATTGTCTGTGATTGGCATCATTAAGGTAAGAACTAAGTTGTCTGAGATGTTTAGTAGATGCATCTGTGGTGTGAATTTGAACATTGTAGGTCACATCGTTCTGGATTTATTGTGTTCACAAAATGTTCAGAAAAACTTGACCTCTGACCTTCACCCAATTATGTCAGAAATTTAACCAGATGATCTACGGGTCATTGGCCATCTTTTGTGCATATGTGGTAGTTTGCTGTAATATTGTTAACAAACAATAACAATTAACAAACAATAGCCTGTTCCTCCCCGTGGTTGTTGGCACTGGTAATGGCGACACGCAGTAGCAGTCGACCCCATCTGGGGGCGGGGTTAAAATTCCCATAAACACTCCTAAACCTGTGGAAAGCCTTCCCAGAAGAGTTGAAGCTGTTATAGCTGCAAAGGGTGGGCTGAAATCATATTAAAGCCTATGGATTAAGAATGGGACGTCACTCAAGTTCATATGTGTGTGTGTGTGTGAAGGCTTTTGCCAACATAGTGTGTGTTGAAATTTAAGTCAGTTTTCTGTTATGAAAGTGGCTTTTTTAAGCTGGCTAAATCACTGCGTTAGCTTAGACTGAGCACATAACCTGGTCAGGAGCAGGTCAGAGTTTCAGTTTCAAATCTGCTGGAAGCGCCAAGTTTTCACTGATTCTTTTATTTACAGCAAGTGCAGTGTAGATGTATTCCCCCAGCCAGTGTAGGCTGGGGGAATACATTTTATATGTGCAGGCTGTTAAGCAGTGCCTCACTAAAACCACTGAATGAAGTACAAATTGTGTGTAATGGTGAATGTGCATGTATTAGTTTGGTGATGCAGAAAATCTGTAAGTGTTATAGTTGATTCTAATCTGCTGCTGAGTCTCTTTTACTCTGCTAGAACTGCAGCTAATAGAACACAGAACACACACCTAGAACACCTGTTCAATCAATAATCATCATTTCATTTTGATCTGCTGACAAACTAAACCATCTTCTTTATTAGGCTGCTGGACAGAAATCCTTAATGTTTAAATGTAATAGTTTAAAGTTTCAGAGCTTTAGTGTGCAGCTGTCACGTTAGAAATAAACAGCAGCACCGTGAGCACACTCAGCATTAGAATAATTAACTGCAGTTCAGATGTTTATTTTAATGCTCTGTGTGCTAAATCCCAAGATTAATGATTTTTCCGCAGAATTAATTTCTTGTCTTATTTGCAGCCGTGTTGCTTTTTGCTGTTATTTTGTTATATTCTTTATGAGCTCTGCTGTCAAACACAGACGACAGTCAGTGGAGCCGCTCCTATACTCAGCCGACCGGCATCTTTCTGCTAAATTTGTTGCTCCTCGGTCATTTATATTTTAAATCTTCTGAAACTTGGCACAAATAATAAGGATCTACGAAGTAGGGAAGAGGGATTTTAACTTTTTAAAAATTTTTCTGAAATGAATTTTTGAATAGTGATGTTTACCTTTTAATCCCTACTGCTGCCTTATTCCTGTGCCAACTGTTTTGAAACTTGAAACAGTGTCTAAACCTTCAGACTGAACCAGTCCCAGCAGGTCTACCCAGAACCAGTTCTACTCAAAGGCACCAGAGGCTCTGCAGCAGATCAGCAGACTGTGTCCGGGTTAAATCCAAAATGGATCACAGACTCACATTCACATTCAGCTCCGGTCGTTTTCCAGCTTATCACGTCTGGATCAGCTTTAGATTTGTTCATAGCTGATTTTGTCAGAGTTTATCTATAAAATCTCACTAAGCATTTTTATCCAGTAATGGCAGGAAGATTTTATAAAGAGGTTGTTATCGCCCATTTTTGTTGAATAATTACTGAAACAACAAAACGTTTTTAAACTGTAGCCGAAACTGGCAGGTCCTCCCTGGAGTCTGCTGTCTGGGTTACTAACGTCACAGGTCGATCAGTAAACTGTTTCTGGATCTGTGTTTGTTTCTCCAGGTTTTTATCTTTACTTTCACCTGCAGTTTGTCCCGGTCAGGTTACAGCTGAATAATTACATTAAATGTAAAATTAGGATTCCTGCTTCATCTAATCAAATGTAATATACCTGCCTGTCGTGTGTGTGTGTGTTTAGAATATTAAACTTTTATACTTTCTATGATTTCTTCCCTCACTTTTTTTTTTTATAAACATGTTCAGCACTCACGGTGTTCATTTTCGGCTCTGCTCTTTGCCCGTTGCCATGGTTTATGGGGAGACTCAATGTGTTAACATCAGCTAACAACTCTGAGTTTGTTAATCCTGAGATGAGGTTAACTTTGGGTTTTCTGCTCCAGAAAGAGAGTTAGTTTCAACTCTGAGTCAGTTACCAGAGTATCTCTGTGACTGCTCCTGAACCAGCTGACTGACACTTTGATTAATTTCTTCATTCATAAAGTTGCAGTCAAAGTGCATGAGGGAGCAGAATTTTACGTTTTTACAAGCGCTGATGTCGGTTTGCTATTTTTTGTACTTAATATGCGAGTTTTTATGATCATTCGCGCGTTGATATATAAGGACGGAGACAGCAGTTATGTCACAGATTTATGATCAAATCTACAGTCTCCGTCTGGCTCACTCTGTGACTCTGGGGGCAGTAATGCAGCTGTCAGGTTCCCCACCCTGGAAACATTTACTGCAGGTTGCTGCAGCATCAAACTTATCTGAATATTTTATGTTAAAAACTTGCTCACAGATTGAGATTCTGTCATTAATTTATGTCACACAACATTTTGAAATGTACGGGGGCTGGACAATGTAACTGAAACACCTGGTTTTAGATCACAATAATTTATTAGTATGGTGTAGGGTCTCCTTTTGCGGCCAATACAGCATCAATTCGTCTTGGGAATGACATACAAGTCCTGCACAGTGGTCAGAGGGATTTTAAGCCATTCTTCTTGCAGGATAGTGGCCAGGTCACGACGTGATGCTGGTGGAGGAAAACGTTTCCTGACTCGCTCCTCCAAAACACCCCAAAGTGGCTCAATAATATTTAGATCTGGTGACTGTGCAGGCCATGGGAGATGTTCAACTTCACTTTCATGTTCATCAAACCAATCTTTCACCAGTCTTGCTGTGTGTATTGGTGCATTGTCATCCTGATACATGGCACCGCCTTCAGGATACAATGTTTGAACCATTTGATGCACATGGTCCTCCAGAATGGTTCGGTAGTCCTTGGCAGTGATGCGCCCATCTAGCACAAGTACTGGGCCAAGGGAATGCCATGATATGGCAGCCCAAACCATCACTGATCCACCCCCATGCTTCACTCTGGGCATGCAACAGTCTGGGTGGTATGTTTCTTTGGGGCTTCTCCACACCGTAACTCTCCCGGATGTGGGGAAAACAGTAAATTTGGACTCATCAGAGAACAATACATGTTTCACATTGTCCACAGCCCAAGATTTGCGCTCCTTGCACCACTGAAACTGACGTTTGGCATTGGCACAAGTGACCAAAGGTTTGGCCCGGCCGTGTATATTGACCCTGTGGAGCTCCTGACGGACAGTTTTGGTGGAAACAGGAGAGTTGAGGTGCACGTTTAATTCTGCCGTGATTTGGGCAGCCGTGGTTTTATGTTTTTTGGATACAATCCGGGTTAGCACCCGAACATCCCTTTCAGACAGCTTCCTCTTGCTTCCACAGTTAATCCTGTTGGATGTGGTTCGTCCTTCTTGGTGGTTTGCTGACATTACCCTGGATACCGTGGCTCTTGATACATCACAAAGACTTACTGTCATGGTCACAGATGCACCAGCAAGACGTGCACCAACAATTTGTCCTCTTTTGAACTCTGGTATGTCACCCATAATGTTGTGTGCATTGCAATATTTTGAGCACAACTGTGCTCTTACTCTGCTAATTGAACCTTCACACTCTGCTCTTACTGGTGCAATGTGCAATTAATGAAGACTGGCCACCAGGCTGGTCCAATTTAGCCATGAAACCTCCCACACTAAAATGACAGGTGTTTCAGTTTCATTGTCCAACCCCGGTACAGTCTGACTCTTCACACATTTTCCACTGAAAAATCACCTAAATCGGTGTCAGTGGGTCAACACAGAGCCGGATCCGCCCGAAGGAATTATAGGCTCCATAACGGACGCGGAAACTCTCATCCTTCCAAAACTAGACTGAAATATCTCAGCTCTAGCTGATCAGCATATAGACAGCTCTATAAAGGTTTAGACGTTTGAGACATGTTTGCCTTTTCTGATAAAACCTTACCTCCATAAAAGACTCGGAAAGCTGCCCTGCATTTTTATTTTTGTTATTACTTAAAGCTTAGTATTAGCAATCAGTCAGGAAGCTGTCAGGAAGCCATCATCTGTCAGTGAAGGCTGTGATTAGATCAAATTATAAATCCTTACACTGGGAACATTAAAGCTTCTTCTGTACGTCTCTTTAAGTATTTTTATCCACAAATAATGGGGTTTTGTTTTGTTTTTTTGAAGTGAGGTTGTTACATCCTGTGAGTATTAAAGAATTACTGAAAAAATGAAATGGTCATAAACTGTTTATTTAATAAAAAAATGGACTTGGGGCAGATCCACTCTGGAGTCTGTTGCTGTCTGAGTAACTAATCTCACGGGTCCGTCAGTAAACTGTGTCCCTGTCAGGTTAGAACTGAATAATTAGATTTAAATATCAAAAATAAAATTAGGATCGCAGCTTAATCAAAATTCAAATTGAGTAAATGATGATGAAAGATGATGTTAAACAAAATGTATATTTGTTATAACAAACGTTTATTCTGCCGGATGATGACAGAGTGGACCAAGCTGACTCTTTTCTTAAGATAAATATCACAGTCAGCACGGACGTGTTCACATTCCTCGGACCGCAGGACTAAAAAGGAGGCGTGGCTCTTTACTTACCCGTTGCCATGGTGAATCGGAGCTCCACTGATTATGGCTTTCTTTATTCACTCAGGTGCTTAACTCAAGGTGAACAGACTCAGAGTTGATTGAGCTGACTCTGATCAGCTGTTGTGGAACAGGAAACCCAGAGCTGATCTCAAAGTTGATCAACTTTTTAAAATTACATTTTTAAACATAGTTTGTTGAACATACGTCCTGGAATATGGCCCTGCTCCCTGCTGCAGAGCCCAGTTATTATTATGGGCCCTGTGGTTTCTATTATTTCTTTGTCATCCTCTTTCACCTGCCCTCTGTATTCCCCTGTCTGTCCTGTTAAATGTTAGTCTACATGTTTCATTGTGAGTTATGTATTTTGGGGAGTTTTGTGTATCTTTTTCGGGGGGGTTTGTCCTTTGGCCTGTTTGCTTTGTGATGATCCGCCCCACCTTCACTGTTTTCACCTGTGTTTGTCGGCATCTGTGCCTTGTTTTGCACTGAGTTCTCTACTGTCTTCTTGTCCTTGTCTGTATTCCCTTCCTACCCTGTTGTCCTCTTTTCCTGAGTTTTTGGTTTGTTTTTTGTCATTTTTTTTCTTACTTTGGTCAAACTTGCATATCAGCTTTAATAAAACTCACCTGTTAATTTTTGCATTTTTCGGTCTGGCTTTGGCTCCTCCTTTAGAGCAATCCTGGCAGTTATCAGACTGGTCTCCCTTAGGAATGCTCATTACGCTTTTTGTGTCTGTGGTGAATGTTAGGTAGTATGTGTATCTGATTATGTTTTATGCAAATAAGGATTAAAGTTTTGGATATTTTTGATATTTTTCATGAGAAATGTCACACAGGATTTGCATGAACTTTCCTCCATCTGGCTTGCCAAAGTTAACCCTGTCTCTCTTCACCACACAGATGAACGGTCTCTCTAAACAAGTTTCCAAACTCAGTCAGGAGCTGCAGGAAATGACACGCCTGCTCAAGCCTCTCCTCCAAATGGCACCACAGCCAGTCCTGATGACCATGATGCCAAATTTAACATCACCGCCCAGCAGTGCCACCCTACTGTCATCGAGCACCTGCTATGGTGTGCCGCCTCCTTCCACACCTTGCTCACTCCAGAGACCAAACATTCATTCCCTGTTGGACAGCAGAGACACAGAGAGTGCAGATTTGCCAGGATGCCTTCTCCCAACTCCTCACTCACCAAAAAGGCCTAATTCAACTCCTTCAGCATTAGCACAGACCCCACCCAAAGCCCCAGGTGCCAACATCCAAGGGTCTGCTGACTCCAACCATCATTCACCGGAGGAAGGACTTCCAGAGGGGTGTGCAGACTCCCGAAGCCTCCGAGGTTCCTCCGGTAATGGGATATTTTTCCCCTCGGTGCAGGACCAACCTCCTCTGGCCTCTCACACCCCTTCACCTTCTCTCTCCTTCTCCATGTCTCTCTCTTCCTCATCATCCCTTTCCCCCTGCCAAGGACCTCACCTCTCCCGACCTGGCAGCTGTGCCAGCAGAGGCCTGCTCATCCCACCTCCCTCTCAGGACACCCAGCCTCCCACGTCTTCTTACTTTTCAGCTCCTCCATCACTCACATCCTCACCTGGAAATCATCGGCTGAGGCCTTCCCCTTCTGTGCCAGTCATATCCCCCAACACTTCCAACCACCCCTCCACTCTTTCTCTGCCATTGTCTTTGGATGCGGCAAATGCAAAGAGAAGAGATACCCAGACGCCACCTTGGTGTAACTCACAGCGACACTACCGGGCGGCAAGACCAATTTCTCACCCCCAGGAGCTGGAGATGCAGGAGCGGGGACGACATGTGGAAGAGGGGAAGTCCTCCACAGAGCACATCAGTTTCATTGATGAGGAGGAGCCAGCATTATGAACACGCTGAGCAAAAGGGAGAAATGATATTCAAGTAGCAGACAGTGAAAGACATAGGAACAGGTAAAAGAGAAATCAGAGCAAGGAAGTGATGGCAAAATTGTGATTAAAGAAAACAAATACAGGAAACAGAAAGCGGGTCCATTTCACACAGAAAGCCATTTGTCAGGCAGGAGATGCTAGAAGGACAGACAGGTAAACACAAGCACGTGTAGGAGTGCCAGCTGTCCACAAAGCAGTGCGAAGGAGTACTTTTCTCTGCAGATCAGCCACAGATTTACAATAGCACAAACTCTCTTACAGTATCAATGATCCAGTAGCATGAGTCAATCCCTGCAGCTACTGCAACACACAGGACCAGAGCACATCATTTTATCCTGTTCCACTGATCTCAAGAGCCTAATGAAGCTCTAGTGCTTTTTAATCCTAGTATGTCGTCTCTTCAAAGGGCAGGTACAAACACGTGTCTCGGCAGGAAACATGTCTTTACCCAAACTAGATAATCCAAGAATGTAAGCCCTTCAACGGTCTCAGTCACTTCACCTGGAAGGCCACTTTGCTTCATCAGTGGGATTATTATTTTTAAAGGAATGCGGTTATCTGCCCCAGGACTGGTAGACAGCTTTTTATGAAATAACCTCAGACTAAATGGTTCTACGAAGTGTTTTTTTAATAATGTTTCTTATTCCCCTCCTTCACACACACACACACACACACACACACACACACACACACACACACACACACACACACACACACACACACACACACAGCATTTGGGAACAACTTGGGGATTCTGTGTCTTCCCCAAGGTCACCCGGGCATGTGATGGAACTGGTGCTTAGTTGACAGCCTGCTCTACCACCTCAGCCACAGGTGACCCAAGTTTCATGCACATGCCACATTCATGAAAGAGATGTTGAGGTTGGTTTTAACTCAGGGATGCAAACTTGTCATATTCTGGCAAAAACTGCCATCCTGAATCCACAGACAGGGTAAAAGATGGGTGCAGCTACCGTCACATCACCTACTGGTTTGTGAAGTCCTGTTTTGAAGCCTTGAGATCACCATCTGACTGTGAAACTGCATGCTCATTGGCTAATGACTTGTCAATCACCTCAGGCAATCCTACTGACTCTTAGAATGACTAGAACTTATAAAATAGACTTAATGTTTATTCAATATGACTTGAAATGAGTGACTGAGCTGATAAATTCATTAGGAAAGTGTTTACAGAGGCCAAGCATCAGGGCTTTTTTCCAATGCACTGCTATAGCAACGAAAGTGTTTGCAACAACAGCTATCACCCTCTAGTGGCCATTAAAAAGAATGCAGATTTTGGGTAATTGCACAGTAGCTTCACTTTTCAGGAAGCTGCGTCTCTTTTATACTACATCTAAATCCAAAATAGGTCATTTGTGTGATTGATGTAGATCCAGTACAGGATTATTATAGTTTTGGATTTTACATTATAGTTTAGTTTTAGTTTGTTTTTACTTTTTTTCTCTAATTCAGTTAGTTTTAGTTCGTTTTCACAGTGATTTTGCTCGTTTTTATTAGTTTTTATTTTTTTAATGCTTAGTTTTAGTTTAGTTTGTTAGTTTCAGTATTAGTTTTAGTTTTTAATACTTTGTCAGGTGCAAGATTCATGGTGCAAGAGTGAATGTGTATTAAAAACCTGACAAAAGATACGGTTTAAAGAAATATGTTCAACAACCAACTGTTCACAAGACATGCTAAATGTGTGTAATATTAAGGACACACAAACATCAACAGGGAGAAACATAAAGACAAACAAACTTCAAAACCCAATAAACTCCCAACAAACTTCAGCATCAGTGCAGCAGATTAACAACACCTACATGTGGTGTTTGACAAAAACAAACTCTTTGAAGGAGTCAAAGCTCAAATCCAGCTGCATCCTGATGTTCTCCACCACATGATGCTGGGTTAGATGCTCGCTAATTAGACTTCAGCTGGGTCTTCGCGGGGCCTCTGTACACACCCTACGCAAGTGGCCGACGTCGTGTTCGCATTTATGCTTGTGTAGCTGGATTGTGTGTGTTAATTACCTTGTGGTTGTGTGTCAGTGTTTTATATGCGGTGCTAGCTGGGACTTTTTCCCTCCTTGGTCCTCACTCTTGCTCAGTTTTTTGGCTGCATGTATATTTGTCCCTGTTATTCCACTTTGTTCATTCCCTCATGTCCATTCCGATAGTTTCAGCAGTCTCCCTCCAGGAATGTGAGTCCTTAAGTTGATGCTTTTATTATTCATTTTAATTCAATTTTATTTATATAGTTCCAAATCACAACAAACAGTCGCCTCAAGGCGCTTTGTATTGTGGGTAAAGATCCTACAATAATACAGAGAAAACCCAACAGTCAAAACGACCCCCTATGAGCAGCACTTGGAGACAGTGGGAAGGAAAAACTCCCTTTTAATAGGAAGAAACCTCCAGCAGAACCAGGCTCAGGGAGGGGGGGTCATCTGCTGTGACCAGTTGGGGTTGAGGGGAGAGAGACAGGACAAAAGACATGCAGTGGAAGAGAGACAGAGATTAATTAATGATTAAATACAGAGTGAAGTATAAACAGAATAAATAAGGTTAATAAAAAGAAACAGTGAATTATGGGAACCCCCCCAGCAGCCTAGGCCTATAGCAGCATAACTAAGGGAGGGTTCAGGGTCACCTGATCCAGCCATAACTATAAGCTTGATCATAAAGGAACGTTTTAAGCCTAATCTTAAAAATAGAGAGGGTGTCTGTCTCCTGAATCCAAGCTGGGAGCTGGTTCCACAGAAGAGGGGCCTGAAAGCTGAAGGCTCTGCCTCCCATTCTACTCTTAAGTATCCGAGGAACCACAAGTAAGCCAGCAGTCTGAGAGCAAAGTGCTCTATTGAGGTGATACGGTACTATGAGGTCTTTGAGATAAGATGGGGCCTGATTATTCAAGACCTTGTAGGTGAGGAGAAGGATTTTAAATTCTATTCTAGATTTAACAGAGACATTATTATTCCTGATTGTTATTCTCTCACTGATAAATTCAAACATTCCTGCAGAGGTTTCGGCAGGACTGAACAGGTTGATCACAACGTTGTGGGCTGCATGGAGCCGGCCTGTAGTTACATTTCACTGAGTAGGTTCAGAGGCAACAAGGTATGCAGAAGAGTATCTAAACATACAACACATCACAACCTGAAGTAGATGCAGAAGACCACTCCTGTCAGCTAAGAACAGGAAACTGAGGCTACAGTTCCCAAGGGTTCACCAAAACTGGACAGTAGAAGATTGGAAAAATGTTGCCTGGTCTATTGAGTTCAAACTTGATGTTGGCTGAATACTTGTTTGATTCTGTTGGCTGCTGAAAGTAAGAGGTAGAACAGTTTAAACCAAATTTCTCCCAGCTGTGTGATGCATCGACATGTTAGCAGAGGGATTATGCGCTGAGCCATTGTTACCTTAAGGGTTGCATTTCCTTAACATTAACTTATTAGCAAGGCTAGTACTATGGCAAATGGACTCGTTCTTATATAGCACTCAAACCCAAACTACATAGACACAAAGTATAAATGTAGATTCTGGGTCAGAAAAATGAGGCGAGTGTGGAAGTAGAATCTGCAGTGATAGCTGTGTCCCAGTCCTGTTGAAAGTCTATGGGAAAATGGCTTTTTGATTTGGCCCCTGTAAACACTTTCCTCATAAGTTCATTAGTTTTTTTTTTTTTCCATTCATTTCTTGGTCATATTAAATAAAAGATGAAGTCTGTCTTGTAAATCTTGGGGTCATACTATGTTTCAAAATGGAGGATTATCAGTGATATGCTTATTGGCTAACAGCTTATGATTGACAAGTTAGCCAGCAAGCATCTCCACTGCTCCTCATAATGGTCTGTTTTTTTGATACCAAGAATGCAACAGTGAACACATTAATCTTGAGGATTCATAAACCAGTGGGTGACAGCACGGTCGTTATGTCCACCTTTTATACTATCTATGTATAAACATTTAGCTGAAATGGATCTATGTTAATGAACACTTCCAGCTGCCTCAGCATGGACAAAATGAAAAACAGAGAAGTTGCACTGAAATTATCCACAACATGAGGAATGCATGTACCACAAGAACAGACAGCCAGTTTGGGACAATTGATATAATGTGGTTTAGGAGGGGTAGCCAATCAGAAGAAAGCTGGATCTAAAGCAGTTTGTTTCAGACACAGGGTGAACCGAAGTCCACCAAGGCTCGGTATAAGATAAATTAGACTTATTTTAGGAATTGAATCATGCAGGGCTACCCTAATAGAGTCCAAGAACTTCAATGGTGACCACTAACTTTATCTGCAGATATTAGTTGGTTGCATTTTTAGAATGAAGTAAGTAGAGGGGCTCCGGAGTGCTAGTAAAGCAGATTGAGACAGATGCTTACATCAACTGTAAAGCCAAATCTTTAAGCTAGCACTCAAAAAAAAAATAAAAAATTCCTTCTGGGCAGACGTCTTCCTGGAGAATTCTTGTCATCTTTTTTCACTCTTGATGAGTTTGCATCCCTGTAACCTGTATCAGAAATGCACACATTTTCTTTCCCCGCAAAATGAATTTGAGCACAGTTATCTTATGTGAAGGAGCAGCGATGCCTCAGTTTGGATCTAAAGGTTTAGGTGAGTGGTTGAGTTGTATGCCAAAGAGAAAAGACAGATTTATGGACAAAGGTGTAGGGAAAAGCTAATATCAAACACTACCCTGTATCACTGTTCATCATCATGATGACTGTTGACAACCAGCCTATCAGATTGTATATCACACTCCCACATCACCCCTGAGCTTTAGCCATTCAGCCATTCGTGCCTTCTCCATACAGACATTGATTTCCCTATAGTTCTTCACCTGTTGATTACAGGCAAACATTTGGATCAAAATTTACACAGAAAGCCATCACTGTCGCCTGTGGGGAACACTTGCACCTTTATCTAAAATGTATTTATTTATTTAATATGGCTGTGTGGGTACCTATTTTTGTTGAAGAAAAGCAGCGAGGAATTATACCGCATGTCTGGAAGCTGTAATAAAAACAGAGTGGGGAGGAAGGTTTACTTTCCAACCATCTAACTGGATGCATTCCAGAGTGAAACCTTCCCCCAATTCATATGTAGCACACACATTCTTCATTTCTTAACCCTCCAGTGACTTTATGCTGGTACGTGACAGCAGCCAAACCCTAAAACTACAACATCCAGGCTGCATCAATCTGGAGGTCTCAGGACTTTTTTTTTTTTTTCTTTGGCTTTGTGAGGTGCTTTAGTACCAAGTTACTTGTATATATGAGCACTCAGATTTCTGGCTTCTATTTTCTGTAATGGGAGCGAGGGAGGTGGTGACTACCTGGACTCTTTACAATTACGCAAAGAATTACTAAGCAAGAACTGGTTGCTAGGGAGGGTACTGAAAAGGTTTTTAATCCAATGCATGTCAAAGCTTCTTTTTTTTCCTTTTTTGCATGAGAAATGTGCCTGCTTTTGAACTGTCCAGGGCAGAGGGCTCATGGGAGTAGAAACCAGCCTGCCCAACTGAAGGCGGTTTGCTTTCAAATGTATTTTATTAAAGACTGCTGTTACATAAAAACATAAACCAGGATTACATACTGTATAACAATAAAGAAGTGTTGTTTTGTAAGCGCTCAGTCTCTTGTGTGTCTCTTGGGAACTAATATCCAGTCACAGAGGTAAGCGTCCTTCTTCTAAACACTAAGGCATTTTACAAAACCTGAAGTGGCTTAAAAAACAGCACTGCTGTGAAGACGTGTTCTGAATCAATGAGCAGTCTAATAAAATCCAAAACAAAATATTAAGCCACTCTTCAAGTTTCAACTCTAGTATATCTTCATTCAGGTGCCTCAAAAAGACATGTCCCCATTTTTTTTTTTTTTTTTTTGTTGGATAAATTCATTCATTTGTGTGTTTAATTGAACATTTGTTCAAGTAAAGCCATTAAACATGAATCTCTGATGTCAACATTAAAATGAAATGAAGCCACAGAGAATGGTAATTACAATTGGAAATATGCAAATAAACCAATTCTTTTTCTTTTTTTTTTTTCTTCAAATTTAGTGCCCTGATAAAAATTTGGATGAATTTGGAAACAGGGAGAAGTTGTTAAAACTCAAATCAATCCAATATTTCCAGAAAAAAGGAATTTATAAACCCTTGCAAGCCACATGCAAGGCCCATAGCAGTTTTGCTCTTTTGAGCCCCTAAGAGGGAATTTTGTGGGTAATCCACTGTGGGCTTCCCATAGAAAACCCCATATAGTGACCTCAAAGGGCACAACTGCTGTCAGCCCCACGGAGGCTAACACCCCCTTGGGCCCATTTGTGGGTTTGTCCTGCTGACACAGCCCTACAGTTCACTCACATCTATGCACTGAGTACCCAAACAGGTATGTTTGCTGGCATATTACTTAGAATAAGGAAATAAGAGAGTAGCTTCTTCTTTTTTTTTTTTTGAGCAACATTCCAGTCCTCACTCTATTCCAGCTGATGGCAGTAATGTACTATGGATATAATAGGGGCTCTGCACCGTGGGGCCTGAGTGGGCAGAATCACAGCACTGATGTACATTTGTGAGGTCTTAAATTGGTCTCAAATTTGCCAACACAAATCTAACTATTCACAACTTTTTTTTTCATCTTATGTTTTAAATGTAAGCTTGTAATCTAGTATTATACCTAAATGTTTATATTTACTACTGTTTTTTTTTCCTCCCTCCTACAGTCGCATCTGGATCCAGCTCTCTATTTGAAGACTTCGAAAGTGCTCAAGAAACTGTGAACATCTAGATTAAATTATGAAAACTGTTGAAAGCTTTATTTTGAATGTAATTCCTGTATTTTTCCAGGAGGGGAAGTTTAATGTTTTAATATTGATTGTTAAGATCTGGATTCCATATCGGAGAGTGAAGAGATGGTGAAGCCACCGAGCCGACAGAGCTGATGCTATGGTTATGTTTTATGAAAACAATAGAGTTTTTTGATAGTGTGGTTGATAAATCCAGACAAAATTAATTGTATTGAGAGTAAGTGAACCATTTAATAAGATATTTGAGTTGATTAGCTAGATGATGTTTGGTGCTTCCAGACCCCTTCGGGATTTAGGTTTTTGTAAAGTTGTAAAGTTTTATGTGGAGAGTTTTCCCATGATGAATTAATGGGTTGGAACCACAAAGTGTTGGGAAATATGGGCATCATTGAAAACAGATCATTTATTTTAGGTAGAACTGACATTTTAACTTTAGTTTTTCTCCCACAAAGTGACACAGGGAGGTTAGTCCAGCAATTATTATATTAACTTAAGCAATTGAGTAAAATTCAGGTTGAAGAACTGTGTCAGCTTGAAGGAAACAGTGATGCCTAAACATTTAATCTTGCCTGTCTGAAATCATAGGGTGATACGAGGGCTGCCACATCCCCTCATCCATACACAATGGTAAAATAATAGATTTTAATCAGTTTATTGAGTACCTCAGTACAGAAACAGCATTAGTGAAGGTTACAAATGATCTTCTTACAGCCTCTGACAGTGGACTCATCTCTGTGCTTGTCCTGTTGGACCTCAGTGCAGCATTTGATGCTGTTGACCATAACATTTTATTACAGAGATTAGAGCATGGCATAGGTATTAAAGGTACTGCACTGCAGTGGTTTGAATCATATTTATCTAATAGACTCCAATTTGTTCATGTAAATGGGGAGTCTTCTTCACACACTAAGATTAATTATGCAGTTCCACAGGGTTCTGTGCTAGGACAAATTTTATATACACTATACGTGCTTCCCTTAGGCAGTATTATTAGAAAGCATTGCACATATTTTCATTGTTATGCAGATGATACTCAGCTTTATCTATTCATGAAGCTAGATGACGCACATCGAGTAGTTAAACTGCAGGAAAGTCTTAAAGACATTAAGGCCTGGATGACCTCTAATTTCCTGCTTCTAAATTCAGATAAAACTGAAATTCTTGTTCTCGGCCCCACAAATCTTAGAAACATTATGTCGATCCAGATACTTACTAGATCCAATTCTGGATTTATTCCCTGCTAAATGCAGAATTTAATTTAAAATCCTTCTTCTTACATACAAGGTCTTGAATAATCAGGCCCCATCTTATCTTAAAGACCTCACCCCAATAGAGCACTTCGCTCTCAGACTGCTGGCTTACTTGTGGTTCCTAGGATACTTAAGAGTAGAATGGGAGGCAGAGCCTTCAGCTTTCAGGCCCCTCTTCTGTGGAACCAGCTCCCAGCTCCTTTTTGATAAAGCTTATAGTTCGGGCTGGATCAGGTGACCCTGAACGCTCCCTTAATTAAACTGTAACAGGCCTAGGCTGCTTGGGGGGGGGGGGGGGGGGGGGGTCCCATGATGGGCTGAGTATTTCTTCTTCATTCACCTTTTTTTCCACTCTGTTTATACACCACTCTGCATTTAATCATTAGTTATTAATCTCTTTCTCTCTTCCACAGCATTGTCCTGTCTCCCTCCCCTCACCCCAAATCAGTCACGATGGATGACTGCCCCTCCCTGAGCCTGGTTCTGTTAAAAGGGAGTTTTTCCTTCCCACTGTCGCCAAGTGCTGCTCATAGGGGGTCGTTTTGACTGTTGGGTTTTCTCTGTAACCATTGTAGGGTCTTTAATTTACAATATAAAGCGCCTTGAGGCGACTGTATGCCTTGATTTGGTGCTATATAAATAAAATTGAACTGAAATAGTACTGAATACATGAAGACTTATGAAAATTATGCTGTAACCTTAAATGTTTATTGCAGGGAAGAATTGGTGTCCTGAAGGAGTAATAACACATCATCTACATAAAGGAGAATTTTTTTTTCTGTATTTAATGTTGAAATACCTTTAATATTGCTATTCTGTCTTATAGTAGTGGTTTTATGAATAACGCCAATAGAGATGGGGAGAGGGGACATCTTTGCCTGGTGTGAAGGTGAAGCTTTGTGAAATTGGACAAATCACACTGGATGTGACTGTGGCTTTTGGTAATGTGTAAAGTACATCCAATTAAGAAATTATTTTTTGAACCCAAATTTCTGAAGTGTTGGAAATTGGAATTTCCATTTGGCTTTGTCAAACGCTTTTTCTGCGTCAGGTGATACACTGGGTTTTACTTGTTTGATGCTGTGACACTGAATAAAAATTTGTCTGGTCAGGATGAATGAATGACTTTTCCCAAGTGGGATGTTAGTCTTGGTTCTGTATTTGTAAGAGGGAGTGGTCTGTAACTAGCTGGCTGATTGCCGTGTTTATTTGGTTTTAACAGCAGGGCAATCACTACAGTTTTCATAGGAATTCTGGGGGTAGTCATAAATTCATTGATCATTCTTATAAAAAAAAGGAGGGGGGGGGGGGGCGACAGGACTGGCAGCCATCTGGTCCAGATGATTTATTTGGGCTTTTCTGTTCTTTTTTGAGGGCACACCATAATTCTTCTGGAAATATGAGTTTATCCTTACTTTATCTTGTGTTACGTGAGGTTTATCTTTTAGCTCAAGTTTATGTTTTCATAAATTATACAGTACCCTTTTAGATGTGTTGATTGTGTAAGTTCTAAGATTGAATTTTATCCTCCACACACAGTTTTATTGGCATTAAGGTGTAAGCATGAATTTGATAAGACAGTTCAAAGGACCAAAGCTGAACCTGAATCATGGATCACATTTCCCCTACATTTAGTTCTGTTATTAATTGCACAGAATTTCCCTGTTAATTACTTTAAATACTGACAGATTTCTTTAGCAAGCACCAATTAAAAAAATAAAATAAAATGCTGCCTCGGCCTTCCTGAGCTCTTTGACAACCTAATTTTTGAGTGTGGTACTTAAACACCTGCCATGTGCTTTATTCTGGAGAGCCACCTTGAGAGCATGGTCCCTTTGTTTCTTTGGCCTAGTTTACATTTCACTTAGCCAGTAAATAAGTGTTTCCTTTTTTTTTTTTCTTTTTTGAGCACAGTCGTCAAAATATAATTATTACCTTGCTAAGCTACCAACTTGCTCCAAGTTTTAAAAATTTCATGGTTCTTCGCTCTAGCAACCATAATTTACCAGGAGACCTGGCTGATGCTGCACTCGTGGCAAAGGTTAAAGTACTATAATGCGTGTTGGAAAAATGCCACAGTCTAGTATTTCTTTTTTAAACATCTTTGCTTTATTAGCTTTTATAACACCCATGAGATTGTCAGCGCCCAAACCAAGAGTTAGGGCTCGGGTTGGGTTTTTCTTTTAGCTACATGCTAAATAGGAAAATTTTCAATTGAATTTTCACATTTTGGTATTACAGTTATTCTGCTCAAAGCTTCAGTACTTCAAACACATTATATGAGCAAAAACCAAAACCAAATAATCAAAAACCCCATCAAGCATTTTTTTTTTTTATCAAAGTGTTCAAAGTTCAAATTAGTGTCTTATGTTTTCTTTGCCCTGGAACGCTACTGCTGCCTACCTGGTGGTCTGACTTATACTACGTACAAAATTACAATATCTAAGTTTGCAGAGGTCAGTTTGGACAGCAGGTTTAAGTGCAAATGAAACAAGTGTTACTGCAGGGTTTGAAAAGTACAACTGAAAACCTTACAAGTTCTATTTCATACAAATTACACTGGCAACTAGTGACAATTTTTATACTCATACAGCACAAATATAAAATTACAAAGGGAACTTTACTAAGAGATTCCACTGTCTGTGTACTTGGCAGCTGTATATACCAAGAATTTGCATTAATAGGTGTAACCTACAATTCAATATGACCTGAAGCCAGAAAAGCAGCACAAAACTGATGGATTGATTTTAAAAAGATCAAATAAAGCTCACGTGAGGTTTTGCTAAAATCTCAACTTGTTCAACTGAGTTGTTGAGCTTTGGAAGGACCAAACATGGCGCTGTGTAAAGGACATTGTTCCAGAGGCCTTGGGTTTTTCTTCAGATGCAACTTTGCAGACCTAAGCTGTGCTGGCAGGTTCTTTTTAGAGAGAACCGGCCTTCTTCTGGGAACCCTTCCAAACAAGCCATACTTGTCTATTTCTATTTAACATGCTAACTGAGGCCTGCACAGTCTGAGATGCAGCTCTTGCAGTTACTCCAAGCATTGTAGTCTGACCCTGGGGTGGATTTGCTGGATGTCCACTCCTGGGAAGACTCTGACATTCTTTTTCCCATGACTGTATGTCTGCTGACAGCTTGTGGTCACATCCACAAACACCTGCATTACTGGGTACAGCAGCAACAAGTCTGCAACACATTCTAAGATTTATTTAAAATTTATGAAGCACACTGGACTCTCCAAGAAGAAATAAGACGCAACACAGGAAGTCCTTCAGATCTGCATATATTTTCAAAGATAACATTCATTCTATCAGAGCTTCAGTAAGGTTTGAAATGTCAGGGAATAATGTTCTAAAAATATCCTGATGGGCAAAGAAATTATATAACAAAGGGGTGAAAAAACAATGTAGCACATGATTCTGCTGCAGTGGATGCACTCGGTGCCTTAGTCTCAAATTATTCTTACTTTATTTCTCACATCTACTCTGTCCTCACTCACCTCTCAAAACACATCACAGGAGAGAAACCCGTGGATGTGGGAATTTCATTTATCCCTTCTGACAAACGCACACAGGGGACTGCAGAAACAGCAGCAGACATCAGGTCTTTTTCAACCGGAGATGTGAGGAATGGATACATTAACCCTCTTTTCCCTGCTGCTGGGTGTACTCCATCCATCCATCCATTCGCTTCCGCACTGGGTGTACTCGTGCCTGTTAATTCATAAGTGCAGGTCTGTGTAAGCACAACATTTTTCAGTGGGATTATAAGGATACTGGACAGGCTTCTGTATGAGCAGCACCACAACAGCGAAGAAACCAAAAAGGAGAAATGCGCATTCCCGATGAACCTCTAAAGACCGAGTATGACAGATAAATCAGAGTGCAGTGGATTCCCCAACTGTGCCAAAAAATCATGGTTCAGAAGGACTGAATGAAAACCAAGAGGGGCAGGAGAAAATAAAAATCCAAAAATATATATTTGTTTATATTTATATATATTTATATATTTACGAGGTATGTATCCACAAAAAAAAAAGGAAAAACAAAAAAAACAAAAACACCCATAAAATTCCAAAATAGGCAGTTTGTGTTTTTCCAAGTATATCCTTACTTGCGATGCCTTAAGGAAACAATATTAATAGTAATTTTAGTCAAAAATTAAAAAAATAAAACTGGGAAAGTTTGCTGTCCGACAGCCGTGCTCTTAAAGTCTGTTCTCTGAAACCAAAAACCTCCAATACAGGAAGTCTGAAGGCTCCAAAATAGCGGTGATGTCAGGCGGCTGAACTCTGAAAACGAAAAAAAAAGCCTAAAAATCTCAAATCACAAAATCCAAGTTCAAGGATTCACTTGAAGAGACGAAAACAAAACAAAAAAAAAAAACAGGTGAAACTCCTCCTAACCGTCGATTTCACAACAACTGCAGTCAGTGTCCACCATGGAGAAGGAGCAAAACTGTTGAGGCTGGGTTGAGGTGTTTGTACTGGAGAAGTGAAGAGAGGTCAGCCACAGGTCCAAAAAAAGGTGTCTTTGTGCAACAAAACAGGCCTCAAGTTTAAAGTGCCCCTATTACGCCTTTCAGGGTTTTCCTGTACCCTTTAATCTGTTCTGCAGCTTGTTTTTCTAGCAGACTCAAAAACCCAAAACAAATGGAGTTACTGTTTCTCACAGAGAACGCTGCTGCTGAAACGCCTCGTTTGTAATCGAGCTTCTCGTTACGTTTCTGATCTATGTCACTGTGTGACATACTTAAATAAATCCCACCTAGCTGCTAGTGTGGTACACCTTCTAGGCCTTAACTAAATCCACGTGCCGCCGCTCTGTACGCCACTATTGTGTTGCTAGAGTTGTTTCTGATAACTCTAAAAATCTCTTTGTTACTACCAAAACACACCACACCTTCTGCAAGTGCAGAAACAAAAGTGTTACTGCAGTCATGACACCTGTGACACACTGTGGAATATTATGTGGATGTCAACATCGCCACAACAGTAGAACAGCCCCTCTGTATTCACTGGTCTAAGGTCACATACTGTATTTAAATACAGTAAAATTCCCAGTAAAACAGCTCTAATGGAAATTCATTCATATACATTAAAGAGAGCAGCTGTGTTGTAATTCATGCAACTGGCACATTTTTCTAATGTGGCCACTGCTAATGCTTTTTCTTAAGCTGGCAGCTTTGAAGGGCCATGGTGGTTGTGTACGTAAACACTGTTGCCTTGTTTCTGTTGCAACAACGGACCAGTTGGAGCCGACTGGGCAGGCAGAGGATGGAAGGAGGTGCTGCAGCAGTGCACAGTATGAAGAAAGAAGAAAAAAAAGGTTTTTAGACATTAAAGTATGTAAACCTATTCTAGAAAAATCAGCATAATAGGGGCACTTTAAATGAAACAAATAACGAAGGAGCCGGGTGTCCTCCAGACATTAGTTAGGCTGGCAGAAGGAGATTGCTGCCCACTGTAGTCATGCTAGATACTGCTGCAATGCTGTCTTCGCCCTGAAAGAGACAGAATCAGTCCACCTGGATAAACGAGCGTCTGACAAGATTGATTTATTTATTTTAATGACTCACTGTTCTGGCTCACCTGTCACTGAGGTTGGGGTCCGAGGATTGTGTCAGTTTGTGCAGGATGTCCACAAAGCCCATCTCCCTCAGCTTGTCCTGACGCTCCTGAGAACCTGGTAACACATGATGAAGCAGAGACTCAACTCACACATCTAAAAATGTCTGCTGACATGTAAAATCCCACTGCAGCTTTGTGTTCATTAATATGAACATGATCAGGTGCTCCAGAAAAGGTCATAAATATTCCAGAAGACATCAACATCTGGATTTCAAACAAATTTCTCAAACTGAACAAGAATAAAACTGAAGTCTTGGTTGCACCAGAAAGGGGCAGATCTTTCCCTTGATGTGGATGGCTGTTCCGTTTCACCGTCTCCAGAGGTCTGCAACCTGGGTGCCATCCTGGACTCCTCCTTCTCATTCTCATCATATATGAGATCCATCTCTAAATCTGCTTTCTACCACCTAAAAACATCTGCAGACTCTGGCCATTACTCTCAAATTCCTCTGCTGAAACCCTCGTTCATCACCTTCATCACCTCCCGCTTGGACAGCGGCAGTAGTGTCCTGTTTAGTCTGCCTGACAAAGCTCTGGACAAGCTGCAGTATGCAATAAGGGAAGCAATTTAATCGGAAGGAATGTATAATGTAAACAATAATTATCTTCAAATAAACCATTCCTCTACAAACGGACAGTTAACTGTTTGACAACTACTCTTTCAAGAATTCTTTTAAAGAAACGGAAGGTTAGAAATTAGCCTATAATTGGCTTTTTAAGTAATGTTTAATTATCACCACCTTAAAAGCCTTATCAAAGATAAATGAATCATATTTAAAACTGAAGCATTAATTAATGGTGAGACCTATTTGAACAGTC
This sequence comes from Archocentrus centrarchus, assembly GCF_007364275.1. Lineage (NCBI taxonomy): Eukaryota > Metazoa > Chordata > Actinopteri > Cichliformes > Cichlidae > Archocentrus > Archocentrus centrarchus. The sequence goes on from NC_044366.1 coordinate 34,241,912, forward strand.
GTGTAGGAATGAGGTCTAAAAGACACACTGATGGTTTAGAGGAAGAAATTATTACAGTTAACACAAAAAGCTCGACGGGAGAAACAGTCTAAGTTAACATCAGCTCGTTACTAAAGTTGCTGTACTTAATATGTTTGTGGGAAGGTTGTGAATATTTTTCTCTAATGGTTAACATTTTAATTTGTAAAAAAAATTCATGACATTATTACTAGTTACAGCTAAAGGAATATGTTCCCAACAGAGCTCTGACTCTTTGTCAGCCTGCCTACAGTGCTGAAAGGAAACCTGGGCTTTTTTAATAGAACAACAATCCTTTTCCAGGCCAAACAAAAGTCTTCCAAATTATTTCCTCTCCAGCTTATTAGTTATCTGCTTTAAGGCGCACGTTTGTGAGTTACACCTACCAATTTGTTGCTTCCTTTTTCAGAGGAGCCACACTATGAGGCTGCAACACTATTAACAAGATAATCGACCTCTGTGGGAGTAGAGTGTAGGTACAGTAGCTGCTCTGCATTATGTTGGCGAAGAAAATAACAGCAGATCCTTAAAACTTTGTTACAGCACTTTCAAAAAAGACATCTACTGCAATTATTACCATCACTAATATTACTGTAAGTATTGAATCCACTTTATATCTCTTTTTAAAACAATAAATATCCCCTAAATGCTTTGACATTATAAACTGTAGCTTCAACTTTCTACTTTAATGTAACTTGAGCTTTCTTCATCTTCCTCTTCCTGCTTTATCTGAACCCAGGCCCTCTCTTTATTACTCCATCCAACCATGTGCTGCATTTCTTACCATCCTCCTCATTCCAGATAAGATTTGAGACACAAAAGGTGGCAGCAAGCTGCAGTTTCACATTCGAATGCCCCTGTGGGAACAGAAGAAAAGCAGTTAACATATATCCATCAGAACCTGACCTCAAATAGATCTTTAGGAGCTTAAATAAATAGAACAGTACACAGTACCATGTAGTACTTGATTTTCTGGAGCATGTCGTCATTGGTCATGATGAGGTCCTTGGCTGTGTTGCCGTCAGCAATGTTGGCTAGGATGCACAGTGTCTAACAGACAAAGTGTTACATCAGTGCTTTTTATCTAAACCGTTTGTTCTCTGTGATTAAAAATAAACAAAAACAAAAACAAAACAAAAACAAAACAAAAACAAAAACAAAACATGGTGCTGGGAAGAACAAACCCCACCCCCGGCAGTCGTTTTAGCTGATTTCAACATTGTCTCAACAACATATCTCAATGATTTAACGTTTGTGGATTGAAAACATGTATGCTCCCTTGTTCATACCCATATTTTTCCAAGCTTTAAAAAGCTGAACTAAAATACCTTTCATTTTATGTAAAAGCTTTAGAAGTAGTAGCCACGGTCCACTGGTGTCTGCTTATCCCTCCTGACTAACTGTTCTATAGTTCTGCTTTTTGCTAGTGTTTTTGCCATGGCATGCATATTGATTCAGTACCATAATGAGATGTACCTACAGCCCACAGGTTGCAGGTCCTCCAGTACAGCACATACTGTTGCAAGGAGGTTTGTGGCATCTCCCAGCATAGTCTCAACAATGTGGAGGAGATGCCATGAGATGGACTGTTAGACCAGGAGGGGTGAACAGGGCCGTAGCAGACTGTCAATCCAGCAGATGACCAGTATCTCCGCATGTGCACGTTTCTAACCAAACTGTCAGAAACAGTTTCTGTGCGGTCCTGAAATCCTTCAGTGGGACCTGTACTCACAGACCAGTGCTGTGCAGATCAAGTGGCATTTGCCAGGGTATACTAGAACTAGCAGGTTTACCATTGTCAATAGTTTCTCTTCACAGATGAGGGTAGGCTGACAATGAGCACGTGCAACGGGCAATGAAAGAGTGTGGAAACCTGCATCATCATCCAGCATAACTGGTTTGGCAGTGGGACAGTAATGGTCCGGGGTGGCATATTCATGGAGGTTTTCACAGACCTGTATGTGTTAGCCTATAGTATCCTGGAACTGCCCAGCTTCAGGAGGAACCCCTGGCCCACTGCACCGATGCTGTACTTGCAGTCACAAAGACATCCCTTCATTCTAGATGCTGACAATTCTATTGATCTCTAACTTGATATATATCCAACATCGCCTATTTAATGACTAGAAAAAATATGATAGTGGGAGTGAGCAACATTTCTCAATACAGCCATTTTCATTTTACTGTTGTGACTATAAGAGCAATAATCTAATATATTCGCTATCTGAACTGAACTGCCATCATCACAATTATCAAGCAGGTGTGGATATTAGCATTAGCAAGCCGTGAGCCGATACCCAAGGGGCAGCCACACATTATGGACAAACACCTCTTTTTTGCTCTCATCTGTTCAGATGCAATGTTGCAAGCCTAAGCTGTGCTGCCATTTGAGAGAAAAGCCTTTCTACTGGCAACACTTCCAAACGTGATCAGTCTTTTTGTAACTGTACTTTACTATTTAACATGCTAACTGGGGCCTGTAGAGTCTCAGATACAGCTCTTATTTTGTTTTTTGCTGCTTCTCTCAGAATTGGACGGTCCGATCGTGGTGTGAATTTGCTAGGACGTCCACTTCTGGGACATCCTCCTGTCTTGAATATTTTCCACTTGTGTATTATTATTATTATTATTATTATTATTATTATAATGGCCTTAGATAAAAACTGATGTTGCCAGTGAATCTGGGAAAGGTTCTAAGATCACTGCTGATATCTGTTCTACTTGGCATTGTGTCAACGCACACCTGAATGCTCCAGACCAGAAAACTGACAAAATCTCTGCTGTTACAGAGGTGCTCACACTCACTACTGACCAATTAACCAAGTCCACTTGATTAACACCACCTGGCTGCTACTTTGCAAGTTTTTGATAATTGAAAAAATGACGAACCCTTAAAATTTAAAGAGGGTCTACTTTCTACCACACCTGTATCTAGGATGAGCCTTTTGCTGCAGTTCCACCACAGCAGACCCACCATCACACAGCTAAGCACCACAGAGTTAGAAAGTCAGATTCTCTGAACACCGCTGCTCTCTGTTCTTACTCCTCATGAATTATTCTCCACATGTCTCCTTGACCTTATGACATTTTCCACTGAGGTCAAGGAAACAAATCATATAAGTGAATTTAGAATATTTGCTGCCATGCAGCAGTCAACCAAATTCTATAAGAAAATTATTTGCATGCATGAAACAGCGGGGATACTCACCTGCTCTTTGACCTCTAAACTGTGCTCCGCTTCTAGGATGAGGGTTACTGCCTGCATGATCTGCTTCCCATGGGTGCTCATGATCTGGTCAATGTGCTGACAGAACGAGAGGTAGGAGTGAAGGGGAAGCAGTGGAGAATCAGTATGCATGCTGTGTTTAAGCCTTTTGGAGAATTCATTCAAATTCAGCCTGTATTGGGTCATTTATTCATTCATGTCTAGTGATTAGACAAGAAAGTGGGGCGCATTGAAGGCTGACCCTGAGGTGAATTACCATCTATGACATACGGACCACCTGACAGCAGTACTGAACAGAAGAGCTCACAAACAGCAGCAGCAGCTATTTTCACTGCACACACTAACATTTTGAACATGGATTTTGTCAACACTGAATCTGTCACGGCTCTGACACGTAACCACTATTCTGGAATATCAGTGGGCAGAAAAAATATGTTCATATATATTTTTTATATATAATTGTATATTTGCTCAAACAGCATCAACACCAAGCAGTACTGATCTGTTTTCTTTACTGTGCATATTTTAGGTCTGCCAAAATTAATGTGCAACTTTTTCAATGTTCAAATCATTTCTAAAGTAAAAATGCAAAACACTGTGTGGTTCCAGCTTTCTCTGTTCTAGGATCTGAGGATCTAATTGGTAACGTGACAAAACAAGATATCTGAAAACATCTCCTTGGAATTTGGGAAGCTGTTTTACAAACCAAACTGTTAGCTGCTGAACACTCACTCATTTTTATCCATCCATCTTCTAGTGCTTATCCAAGTTATGCAGAGATGACCAAGCCTCCCTCTCCCCAGCTACTGCTACTGGCTTTTTTGTGTGTGGATACCAATGGAAAACAGCTGAGAGAGACTCTCCAGAGCTGGCTCCTCACATTTGGATAATAACTAAAACGTCTCACTTAGGAAGCATCGTGGTTAGATGCCAAGACTACCTCAGCTGGCTCATTTTGAGCCCTTGGCCTGAGCTAGGGTTGTGCGGATGGACGACTATGTCAGGGATCAACAATGGCCAAAGTGATCAGTAATGATATATTAAACTACTGTAACTCATAATCAGTTTAATGTGCCTCACTAGTTTCATGTCGCAGCTCAACATATGACTGAAACTTGCACCACAGACGGGTCTGAGCACGCGCTGGAGTGCAAACAGGTTCAAGTTCAGATTTCTGCATCCTTTGAAACCGTGTGTGAAACAGCAGCAATCATTAATCATGAGAGAAAACAGAAAAACATCTGACTGCTGGTTTGATTTTAATTAGCGCTTAATGTGACTGTTTTCAGACAAGCTCAATTATCTCAGAGAGACAGATAGAAATAGAATAGATGAGTTAGTAGAAATATAGACCTAAGGCAAAAAAGTAAAGAGTCAGCAAGTGTTATGACTTAATATTGTTTTAGCCATTTTCTGATAACCATCCACTTGGCTAAATTGTTTTTCATCATATGTAAGCATCTCTTCATGTTGGAAGTGGGAAACTCCCAGCACGGGGTGGCTGTAGCTCAGTAGGTAGAGCAGGTCACCTACTGATCGGAAGGTCAGCGGTTCGAATCCTGGCTACTCCGGGCTACATGCCAATGTATCCTTGGGCAAGATACTTAACCCCAAGTTGCTCTCCGACCGTTCTGTCGGAGTATGAATGCGTGTGAATGTTAGGTAATTTAAAGCACTTAGCTTCGTAAAAATGGAAGTGCTTGTATGAATGGGAGTGCATGGGTGAATGCAAACAGGTTGTATAAGCGCTTTGAGTGCTCATACTGAGTAGAAAAGCGCTATATAAGAACTAGTCCATTTACCATTTACCATGTGTGTTTCACCAGCACACTATTGAGTTTCTTCTGTTTGAGCCACACATTTTGCATTAATGAGGGTGGAGAGCCCTACCTCTGCCAACCTGCCCCGGCTCTGAGCCCCTCGTGAATGACTGAGTTTATCCTCTCTCTGAGGAAGAACTGATTTCCATTTATATCTGTGAACGTATTCTTTGTCACTAACCTGAGCTTGTGGCCACAGGTGAGGGCGGGAACACAGAACAACAAGTTTGCTTTCATACTCAGCTCTCTGCTCACCACAACAGACGAGTGCAGTGTCTGTATCAGTGCAGTCTGCCTGTCAATCTCTTGCTCCACACTTTCTCTACTCATTTTGGCAACTGGGGATTGGACTGCCAAGGCCACCTCCAACTGACTCACAAAGCACTGAACCCCACAGCAATGCCCATGTACTAACAAGCCGTCCCAGTAGGCCTGGCTCCAAAGTGAGGGACCCATGCTGGGTGAGTTGACCCTTGTTGTCCTCATTATAACAGCCATGAGGATTATACTCAAGGTGCCCCTCCCTAGGACCAAACTGCCTTGGCAGAACCTACAAGGGGGATATTTCCTCGGACTACATAACTCCTCAGGCACGCAAACATTTCCAAAGATTCATGGATTCTTTCATACTTAAATTTTGGAAGCACTTAGTAGCCTGTTGGCCTTATAGTAAAGTGTGCAGTACACCAAATCATAAAGAACAACCTCCTACAGAAAAGGAAAGACACTGCCATTTATCTGTCCGTGCACTCTTATTACAAAGAAACTAATCATCATGGAATTTATATCTTTAAATGTGAAGCTTTGTGCTTTTGAAAATAAATAGTCTGTCATTGGACTCAGAATGAGCTGATTTCCATCTGATTTAATTTGGGAAAATGAGTGTTAAGCAGTTAATCAAGAAAATAATCTGCAGGTCATTCAACAATGAAAAAAAAGAAAAAAAAAAAAAGCATTGATTACAGCCCTATTTATGTCTGTTCACGTGTGTGTTTATGTCTCTCACTGGACGTGTTGACAGCAGATTGCGCAGCAGACCGAGTGTCTTCATGAGCACGTTGGTGTCGGGGTCTGAGAGCAGGCGGAACATCTGTTCTGTACCCAAACACCGAACAATCTCCACCTTCACCTTCTGATCAGCTTGGAACGCCATATTCTGAACACACAAAGTTTTAGTTATTAGTTATACAACTTATTTCAAGTAGTAAATCATCATGACAAACACAACTTTATAGATCACTTTCAACATGACTCAGTCAGTGTTTGACAACAGAAGAAAAAAAATTAGAATCTATAAGTTGGAAGTAAATAAATAATAATAAAAAAAACCCTTACCATCAGAGCCCAGATCCCATTGACCCTCAGTGCAGGACTGTCACTCTGGGTTAAACTGCATAGTAATTCAATCACCCCTGACTCCAGGATGGGCTGCAGACACACACAGACAACTGGACTCAACATTAATGTGATAAAGGAAAAAAAAAAAAAAAAAAATCTGAATATATATCAGTCTGAGTACCCAGAACTTTTTCCGCTCAGAAACCGTCTGCAAGGCACTAAAAGCTGTTGGCTGTTGGCTGGTTAAAAGCAGCTTCTTCCTGTCGGGTTGAGGTGTTAGTGGGTTTAACGCTTTAGAATGCAAACAATCACTAAACATTTGATTTCTCTGCTTCACTGTTTGTTTGCCGCTCCCTCTCTCCATTCCCTGTTTAGCTTGCTTGACCACAGCCACCCACTGTTTCTCATGCCGAAATCTCTCTGGACTTAAGTCTGGCTGCCTTCTCAGAGTAGGGGGTACGCCTAATGCTCTCTCTTAGCTGTAGGGAAATGTGGCTTTTGATGTGCTACTTGCCCAGCTGTGTTCAACACCATGTGTCTAACTGTTTGATGCTGAGGAGGTGGGTTTTTAAAGCTTTCCGCTGTGGCTGAAAATGAGGCTGTGAGCAGTGAGATCGTACCAAACGACAACAGCTGTCAACCAAACAACGAGCTGGAAATATCACCAAAGCCCCAGGTTGTGTCTGTGAATGTACCTCTTTGCTAGGTGAGAACTCCAGCAGTAAATTGCATAGTGTAGAGGAAGCCATAACCAAGACTTCGTCTGGGGCGTTCTGCAAGAGCTGCGAACAACAGAACACGTCGCCTCAGTTAATATTCATTTATTTCTTTTCACAGTCACAGATGCACTCCAAGTTAAGTGTCAGGTAGAGAAACTCAGTGCTCCCCTAAATAAAAGTTGTGAAAATGGGCTGTAGACAAAACTTCAAAGCAAAACTGCAGTGACCTTCATGAGGGGTTTCCATACTGCGTGGTCATGGAAGCTGGTTCTCAGCTGCTGCACCGACCGAGAAAGGCTGTGAAGACACCTGGGACAAAACGAAAATATGAGCAAACACAGAACAGTTTAATCTTGTGATATTTTGAAGATGTTCAGTGAAGTAAAGCTTTGGTTTAATGTACCAGAACAGCACCGGAGCCTGAATTAAACTGGCTGTGGTTTTACTCATTGACAGCTAAATCCCACTATGGTCAAAATCAGGCCTCCAGAATGCAGCAGCAAGGTGTTATAAAGGTTAACTGTGTACAGAGAAATGGGTCATTTTAAAAAAAATTATATGAATTATGAAGTAATATAACCTTTTGTCTAACAACTGTATGAGATCTGATGCATTTACAGTGGAAACATTACAGCAAGTGAACCAATTACACTCATTCCCAACTCCCCATTTTAATTCTTCAACTCCCTTCACATTAAGGCCACCCTCCCTTAGGTTAATAAAGCCTTACATTTTAGTATTTCCACAGAGACGCAGAAAAAGGCTGTGGCTCTGACAAAATGCTGTAAACCCTCGAATATCAATCTTAATTGGAAATGGCAAATTTCTCTGATGCATCCGTAACAGTTTGGACATGAATCCGATCCAGAGCATGAGCAAAGCAACAAAGATTGTAGCAGGAAATCTGTTACATTTTGCTCATTATCTGCTTATTGGTTATTAGGACACAGTCTTTCAATCAGATCTATGGGACTTCCTGTTAAAAGATCTACATAAAAGCATTAAAAAAAAAGCTAAAGCTGAAAACTTTAGATGAAAGAAAATAAGGACAAAAGCACAATAGGTCCACTTTAAAATGTAAATTATACAAGTTCAAGTTTAGTGTGAAGTAAGTAAGATCTGGGAAAGAAAGTCTCACTTTGCACCGTACCTGACAGCCGCTAAACGGACTTTAATGCTGGATTCTGATAGGCCGCTGACTATCCTGTCCATCATGTTCTCCGTCTCAGTTATCTGAAAACCAACAGGAGGAGCTGGATTAGATTATATTTGGATGTTAACATATGAACACAGAGATGAACCGGAGGGCACCTTTTTGCGGATGTCTTCATCGTTGGAGCCCAGCGAGGCGTACAGTTTGAAGGCTGCTTGTCTCAGCTCATGTGCGTGTTTCAGGTCATGGTCCAGCTGCAAGAGACAGCAAAGTGGCAAAACTTTTTTTTTAATATTAAAATAAAAATTTTTAAAAAAGCACAAAGGTTCCCCTTTCACTTCTTATTAACAGAGTTTGATATATAAATATTGTTCATCAGCATTACATATTTGTTCCTGGGAAACAAAAGCACCAAAAGACTGCAATCTGAGAATTACAGGGTCAAAGCAGAGCAACAGAATAAAACGAGAACATTTTAAATTAGAAATAACCCTCAATTTGCACTAACAAGAAAGGAAATACTAATTTCAGCCACACTGACAACATGGCTTTAAGATGTCCTGAAAAACATCTACAACTATGAGAGCGATTGGCTATTTTTATTCATACATCCTCAGTTCACAGACAATGGGCTCTTACAAATGTTATAATCTCCTGCCTGGATTTCTCTAGCATCACATTCAGGTTGAGATTTGTGATACTGAGCAACTCTGCAATTAAATTAATTAGCTAAATTAAAAAACAAAAACAAAAAAAACTCTAAGGACACCCTCCAAAAAGTACAACTGCTTGGCCAAAGGAAGGAAGGCCCTCCTACAATATTCAGGTGAGTATTTTGTCAACACTGTTATTAAGAACATGTCAGATTAAACTATCAGCACTTGCTGATCTACTGACTTTCAATGCTCAGGTCATATTTTCAGTGAATCCATTTCTTTGGTTTTTGACATTTCTTTCCAAGCTATAAGCGTTAGCTAAATTTCATGTAGTATCATTGTTGGTTATAAAACATTTGCAATTAAATTATTTCATAACTACATCATCTGACAGAAATCACCACACTTCTACTGCATGGCACTGAACAGGAGTGGCCCTCCAATCTCACTGTACATTCTGTATAATGACAATAAAGGCATTCTGTTCTATTCTATAAGTTAAAGACCACAGTTGTGCTGTGATTTACACAAATCGACTCTAAGGACACCCCCAACGACTTTAAAAAACAAGAACTGGCTGCATAAGTATGAATGTATTGTGGATTTTCTCAAATCCACACAGCCAAAATTTTGCATACAGACTTTAAATATATACATACTTTCACTTAATTCTTTTAATAGGTGGTGCTGAAGGTAGTTTAATTTAAAAAAATGAATCAAGAAAATTAATTAAAAATTGTGGAAGAAAAAGGCAGCACCAGAGCTAATACACAGAGTGTAAATCGTCCCTGCACTCACTGAATAGAGTGAGTAAGCTTTATGAACTGGCTTGTGAGAAAAGCTTCGTGTTTGAAGAAAACAGTGTTGTTCTAAGTCCTTCACAGCACTGGTTTGCCCTCTTGTGGGAACAATGATATTTAAATGAAAACATGAGTGTGTGAGTGTGTGTGTTTTGTTTGACAACATTGCATCGGGGCAGTGGGAGACCTTAGACCAGCACAGCACTGTGACTAAAAGCAGCTAGGTTCATCAGTACGTGCTTATTGAAGGGAAAAGTGGGTGTAAAGTTGCCACAGTGGCGACGATGGCATGAACCGAAGTGTGAAGATTGATGCTTTCAGGCACACAGGCTGAGATGGAATACATTTTCTGAGATACATTTCCACTTTTCAAAAGACAAATATTCAAATCTCACAAGTGAAAAGAGGACACCTATAAACACAAACAGCAGAATGGTTGAATAAAGGTAACAGCTGTCCTTTTGCATCTTGTCAAAATAAATCCAAAGCCCACTACTCACTCTCTTGATGTCAGTAATGGCAGACACAGAGCTGGGATATTTGAAGTAGTCGGCCAGCATGGCCACGAGGTGATCAGTGGTGCTCGCAATCCTCTGCAGCTCCACGTCGGGCTCCATGAGATAGGCCAGCGTCTCTGCACCATCCACCCTTTCCTCGAGCAAATGCTCTTTACTGCACATCCGCACGAGGCACGGAAGAGTCTGGACGAGCAACAGGAAGTCATGTTTATGGGGGGAGAAGTACAACTGGTATAATATCACAAGAGAAATGATGAAGGGAGGTGCAAGAACACCTGGGAAAAGCCTGACCTTTAGTACTATGCAGCTATCGTCTGTCCTAATGGCACCCGCTCGACACATATAGGTTAGACTGGAACAGGAGAAAAGGTCACATGTAAAGAAAAGATTCAGAGGATACAGAGCCAACTCAGTAATGAATATTAAGTCACTCACCATTTGGCTGCTGTTAGCTGCATTTCAATGGGTTGATCCCTTTGCATCATTTTGACAAATACCTGAGTGAGTTGCTCACCATCCACCAGCACTGATAACAAAAAACTACATGAGAAGAGAAGAAAAGAAAAGACAAGAGAAAAGAAAAGCACCTCACCATTCACCAGTGTCATGGAGACCTGAGTGTTCTCATACGCCAGGACTGAGAAACACTTTAACGCCTGCATCCGGACCTGGAGAGGCGATGAGATCAGAAAGAGAGGATGATATATGGAGGTTACAAATTACTGTGTATCAAAGGCCGTATCATCCAACTGAGTAAACATGCACACTCCCGTTATACCTTATAAGAAGGTGAAATAAGCAGAGGGGCGATGTTCTGGATGGCGCCATGATTGAAAAGAATCGTCTGGTGCTCTGGGGTCTGAACACAACAAATCTCAAATCAGCAATCAATCTTGGTCAGAACAGCGACAGTGTGGTGGACCCCAGCGTGTTTATGGGTGATCAAATACCAACAAATACCTTACAACAGTGGGAGAAGATCTGGGTGATGTACTCCTGGGTTCTCAGAGAGTTGCTCAGTAGAGACATTAAATGAGGAATCACAGTGGGGTCCTTAAAACGAAAATGTACACAGTATTGTTTCAAAATGAGAAAGGCTAAAGTTAATAATGTTCATTAGATGTTTAATCTCCCTCTGTGGTGAAAGCAAACCCACGATAGCTGCGTGACCCAGCGCAGTGCTGCTGCACTTTGTAGAAAATGAACAGTTAGCTACATCAGAGTAAACAGACTTAGAACCAGAGTGATGAGTAACCACCATCTGCACAGGCGTGTGGACACCACCCTGCAAGGAAGAAGGGCTGCTGCTGCTAGCACTGCTAACATTAGCCACACTAATGTCACAGCGTGTGTGTCATCTTCTCAGCATAAAGTGGTACAATTTCATTTCAATCTAACCATTTAGCATATGTTGTCTTACTTTTAGTCAACTAGTCTGAGGTTTTTCTCTCATTTTAAATGACTAGTGAATTAGTCACCAGGAACATGCTTAGCTAAAACTGGCCTTGTGCTCGCTGTTACAGATGATGGTATTTGAAGCATATAAATAACCTATTTTGTTATTTCTTTTAAAGACTGACCTGCTGATTATGATTTTTAGCCAACTATAACAGAACATGGATCCTTTTTTTTAAAAACCTTTTTTTTTTTTTTTTAAATGGAATTTTTATAAATGTTCATCATTTAACAAAAAAGAAAAAGATTTAAAAACTTTTACTTTTTCTTTGCTCTATAGTTACACCCCACTACACTAGTGTTACTATGTTGTGCCCATTTTCTTTGTATAAACAAACTACGCCGATGGTGGAAGAACAGTTACTTCAGTTACTGCAAAGACTTCTAAACAGACACACGGTTCATATGCTTACCAGCAGAGCTGCTAAAACAAACAAAAAAAATGGCTGCATTGGTATATTTCTGGTTACAGTAAGACAGATACAATCCCTCCCATTACATATTCCATTTGATTTCAGAGAAGAATCAATTTGCTGCATTTATACCACTTTAGGTGTTTACACAGCGTACTGGTACCAAGTGGAACAAGTCTGCACTGCCATCAGGTTTAATTAACACTTCTAGAGCAGTTTCACACAGAATTGGATACAACTGAGACCCAGATCAGATCACATTTCTACCACCAATACATCTTATCAGTGCCAAATATGTGAGACTGGTACTCTGCACTTAAGTCATGACCAAACTTGCTAACCAATGAAGTATAGAGAATGTATTCAAGGCAACCTACAGTATAGAGCAGCTGCACAGGGGTGACTGGACTGATGAAGACTGTTCTGAGACATCGAAGACAAGCTTCAATGAAAATCAGGTCCGGAGATAAGAGACCTGCAAGCACAAAGATCAGGTGTTGGTAAACTATGTGTATTCTCACTTCATCAAAGATGCTACCCCCCTACAGTATTTCCATACATTGTTTGTGTGTGTGTGTGTGTGTGTGTGTGTGTGTGTGTGTGTGTGTGTGTGTGTGTGTGTGTGTGTGTGTGTGTGTGTGTGTGTGTGTATGTCTGTCCCAACCTTGAAGAAGGGCAGGGATGATGTGACAGTCCACCAGGGACTTGATGTTGTTCTCTGTGCCCATGGCGAGGCTGCCCAGCACCACAGCGCACTCTGTCCTCAGCTCCATGCTGGACGAGATCTGCTGCAGCAGGTATAATAACCTGGAGCCAATGGAGGGGGGGAAAAGCACAATCAGGGTTTCTGCAGGTTTTAACAAGGCAAGACTTTATTCAACAATATTATAACCATTTCTAGAATTATGAATGCAATTCAGTGATCCCCCTAGGTGTATTTATTTGTGTGAGTATATATTATATAGAGAGAGACACTATAACAGAGACAGGGCAATCAAAGAACTCTTAACTGAAATCTAAGGCAGAACTCTGCAACAGCAAACACAGTGATAGAGTCAGAGTTCAACCTGTAGGTTTAAATTTGAAAAGAGGAAAAAAAAAAAAAAAAAAAACATTTTCAGGGGCAATGGGAGTTTGCCCCTGAAAAAAGATTTAAGCAGTTTTTAAAATCTGTATTTTAAAATCAGTATTGAACAGTAACAAAATACAACAAAAAAGATGCTAAGTAGTGCAACATGCTTCTAGGAGGACTTATGATCTACTCTGCCCCAACAGGCCAAAGTCTGGTGACGGCAGATTGTTATTATTTCCGGTGTCTTTAAGCCCCAGTCACTTAGGCCTCGAGAGCAGTGAGGCCAAAAACTTAAAATTTTACATTTTTTCTTTTTTGGGAAGAAGAAAGAAATCCTGAGGAAACCCTGCATAACCTGTGAAGCACAACAGAATTTACTACTAAGTTATATTTATATTGCACAGGTTTAACAGTTGTGTTGAATTTTCATTTTATCATTAACTACAACTACTTTTTTTGGGGGTGGGGGGGCCTTGTCCCTAAAATGACCTTTTCAAGTATGCATCTATTCTGTAACTATGACTAAAAGGCAGAATGAAAACTGGGTTCAGGGAATGACTGGGGTAATGTACTGTGATGTGTTCTGTGCTTGGCATTGGGGTTGGAAGACCACTGGATTTCAAAAGCAGCATGTGTAATATGGTCCAACTTATTTTGTCGGCGAACCACAAACAGGAGGATAAGCATGTTGTTTTCCAATAGCTACATGTAAATGCTTAAGAATAAATTTTTCAAAGATCAAAAGCATGAAGTGGAAGCAGGACAGAGTGAATTGATCAATGTATTGATTTGTTCTGCCTTACAGAAACCTGGTTACAGCAGGATGAATATGTTAGTTTAAATGAATCAACACCCCCGAGTCACAGTAACTGTCAGAATGCTCGAAGCACAGGTCGAGGAGGAGGATTAGCTGCAATCTTCAATTCCAGCTTATTAATTAATCAAAGACCCAGACAAAGTTTTCATTCTTTTGAAAGCCTGACTCTTAGTCTTGTCCATCCTAATTGGGAAAATCAAAAACCTGTTTTATTTGTTATTATCTATCGTCCACCTGGTCCTTACTCAGAGTTTCTGTCTGATTTCTCAGACTTTTTATCTGATTTAGTGCTCAGTTCAAATAAAATAATTATAGTGGGTGATTTTAACATCCATGTAGATGCTGAGAATGACAGCCTCAACACTGCATTTAATCTATTGTTAGATTCAATTGGCTTCTCTCAAAATGTAAAGGAGCCCACCCACCACTTTAATCATACTCTGGATCTTGTCCTAACATATGGCATAGAAACTGAAGACTTAACAGTATTCCCTGAAAGCCCCCTCCTGTCTGATCATTTCTTAGTAACATTTACATTTACTTTAATGGATTACACAGCAGTGGGGAATAAGTTTTATTACAGTAGAAGTCTTTCTGAAAGTCCTGTAACTAAGTTTAAGGATCTAATTCCTTCATTGTTATGCTCTTCAGTGCCATGTGCCAACACAGTGCAGAGCAGCTACCTAAACTCTGCTCCCAGTGAGGTCGATTATCTCGTCAATAGTTTTACATCCTCACTGCGTATAACTTTGGATACTGTGGCTCCTCTGAAAAGGAAAGCTTCAAATCAGAAGTGCCTGACTCCGTGGTATAATTCACAAACGCACAGCTTAAAGCAGATAACCTGTAAGCTGGAGAGGGAATGGCGTCTCACTAAATTAGAAGATGCTCATTTAGCCTGGAAAAAGAGTTTGTTGCTCTATAAAAAAGCCCTCCGTAAAGCTAGGACATCTTACTATTCATCATTAATTGAAGAAAATAAGAACAACCCCAGGTTTCTTTTCAGCACTGTAGCCAGGCTGACAAAGAGTCAGAGCTCTGTAGAGCCGAGTATTCCTTTCACATTAACTAGTAGTGACTTCATGGATTTCTTTACAAATAAAATTTTAGACATTAGAGAAAAAATTATTCATAACCATCTCAAAGATTATTCTTCATGTTCGGCTGCTTTCAGCACTGCTGGTATTTGTTTTGACTCTTTTGCTCCAGTTGATCTTTCAGAGTTAACTTCAATAGTTACTTCCTCCAAACCAGCAACATGTTTATTAGATCCCATTCCTACTAGACTGTTCAAAGAAGTCTTTCCAATTATTGATGCTTCAATCTTAAAAATGATCAATCAGTCTTTATTAGTTGGCTATGTACCACAGACCTTCAAGGTGGCTGTAATTAAACCTCTGCTTAAAAAGCCATCACTTGACCCAGCTGTCTTAGCTAATTATAGGCCAATCTCCAACCTTCCTTTTCTCTCAAAGATCCTTGAAAGAGTAGTTGTAAAACAGCTAACTGATCATCTGCAGAGGAACGGTTTATTTGAAGAGTTTCAGTCAGGTTTCAGAATTCATCACAGTACAGAAACAGCATTAGTGAAGGTTACAAATGATCTTCTTAGAGCCTCTGACAGTGGACTCATCTCTGTGCTTGTCCTGTTGGACCTCAGTGCAGCTTTTGATACTGTTGACCACAACATTTTATTACAGAGATTAGAGCTTGCTATAGGTATTAAAGGTACTGCACTGCAGTGGTTTGAATCATATTTATCTCATAGACTCCAATTTGTTCATATAAATGGGGAGTCTTCTTCACACACTAAGGTTAATTATGGAGTTCCTCAGGGTTCTGTGCTAGGACCAATTCTATTTACATTATACATGCTTCCCTTAGGCAGTATTATTAGAAAGCACTGCATCAATTTTCATTGTTATGCAGATGATACTCAGCTTTACCTATCAATGAAGCCAGATGACACACATCAATTAATTAAACTGCAGGAATGTCTTAAAGACATTAAGACCTGGATGACCTCTAATTTCCTGCTTCTAAATTCAGATAAAATTGAAATTCTTGTTCTCGGCCCCACAAATCTTAGAAACATGGTGTCTAACCAGATACTTACTCTGGATGGCATTACTTTGGCCTCCAGTAACACTGTGAGAAATCTTGGAGTCATTTTTGACCAGGATATGTCCTTCAATGCACATATTAAACAAATATGTAGGACCGCTTTTTTGCATTTGCACAATATTTCTAAAATTAGAAACATCCTTTCTCAGAGTGATGCTGAAAAGCTCATTCATGCATTTATTACTTCTAGGCTGGACTATTGTAATTCATTATTATCAGGCTGTCCTAAAAGCTCCCTGAAAAGCCTTCAGCTGATCCAAAATGCTGCAGCTAGAGTCCTGACAGGGACTAGAAAGAGAGAGCAGATTTCTCCCATATTGGCTTCTCTTCATTGACTCCCTGTTAAATCTAGAATAGAATTTAAAATTCTTCTCCTCACATACAAGGTCTTGAATAATCAGGCACCATCTTATCTCAAAGACCTCATAGTACCATATCACCCCAACAGAGCACTTTGCTCTCAGACTGCTGGCTTACTTGTGGTTCCTAGGATACTTAAGAGTAGAATGGGAGGCAGAGCCTTCAGCTTTCAGGCGCCTCTTCTGTGGAACCAGCTTCCAGCTTGGATTCGGGAGACAGACACCCTCTCTATTTTTAAGATTAGGCTTAAAACGTTCCTTTTTGATCAATCCTATAGTTAGGGCTGGATCAGGTGACGCTGAACCATCCCTTATTTATGCTGCTATAGGCCTAGTCTGCTGGGGGGTTCACATAATGCACTGTTTCTTTTCATTCACCTTATTTACTTTGTTTATACTCCACTCTGCATTTAATCATTAATTGATATTAATCTCTGGCTCTCTTCCACAGCATGTCTTTTCTCTCCCCTCAGCCCAACCAGTCGTGGCAGATGGCTGCCCCTCCCTGAGCCTGGTTCTGCTGGAGGTTTCTTCCTGTTTAAAGGGAGTTTTTCCTTCCCACTGTCGCTAAGTGCTGCTCACAGGGGGTTGTTTTGACTGTTGGATTTTCTCTGTATTATTGTAGGGTCTTTACCCACAATACAAAGCGCCTTGAGACGACTGTTTGTTGTGATTTGGCGCTATATAAATAAAACTGAATTGAATTGAATTGAGATGGAGTGGGAATGGAAAGGCGTGGGGAGTCATACCTCGGCACGGCTCCGAGGACAATCAGATTGGCCTTCTGCTTGTTGTTTCCTATGACTGCATTCTTCATGTCACTGTGAAGGAATACAAATACACCCAAACGAAACATGTTAATATATTTGAAGCAACTGTGACAAAAGCAACAGCATGATGTACGATGAAGTAGCCCCAGATGATATACGATATCAAACCACAGCTGAGTGAAGCAAGTGGAAAAGTACACAGATCAAGAAGGCAGTTAAGTCAGTCAGGTGCTCGGTTAATGAAGCGGTACAAGCCGTAACCAGAGCTCGCCTCCCCGGAAGTTAAAAATAACTAAATAGTCCGAATCCAAGTCACAGCAGTCCAGGAGTGAGACGTGAAGTCACACTGAACAGCTAAGCCTGTGCATGTAAGCACACACTGCTTCAGGAACACTGCCATCAGTAATGTTTATAGTTTATGACATTCAAAACAAGCACATCTGTTGGTAAATTACATCAACCTGTGGGATTCTTAGCAACAGCAGCTGAATTTAACGTAACAGTGTGGACTTTTTCGAACAAACAACTTCATTAATGTTTGTCAAACAAAACAAAACAACAAATCTGGGAAATCCCAAGGAAGTGCACTGGCTGAATGAAGTCTGCACTCTTGAGGTAAACAGAATTTGATAGCTGTCATCTACTGCAAAACAAATTACTTCAAACATCAAAGACTGTGGAAAAATATATGTAACCTCTCTTTTAATGCAGAGTTTGAAGCATAAAATACATTTGTGTGCATCAAATGGAAAAAAAAACAACAAAAAACAGTAAGATGCAGAGACTTCTTGCCTTAACTATATGAGGCACAATAATACTTGCGTAGTTATTCTGAGCAGGAAAAACCCTGATATGCATATATGTGTGTCATATGTAATCGCTGCTTACTAGACCTGGACTTACATGACTCCCTGAAGCACTTTCTGTGGGTCGGGGTCAAACAGTCTGTCAACATAATGGCGACTGGTGGCAGTGACTTCCTACATGAGGACAAAAACAAAACAAACAAAAAAACAACACGTTACCTTTAGAAATCACTGACTTCACACTTTGCCTACGATGCTAAAAGCTATCCCGAGACTTAGTGTAGTGTTTTTCCTACACCATTAAACACTGTGCTCCACACATAACACAAGATCATACAGTGTACATATTTCAGCACAGGACAAATATTAACTCTTAAACAAACAATAATTAATACTCAATAAAAATGCAGTTTTAAATTGGAGATTTACAATAGCCTTTTTTTTTTTCTTTTTAAACTTGCAGACAGTGATGCACAGAGAAACATACATCAGCCTCCATGGCAGGACCCTTTAGAAGCTGGGTTAACTGCACCCAATGGCTGCATGTGATACCAGAAAACTAGGTTTATATCACTGGCAGCTTTGACCAGAACCTTCCAGAGAAGTCAGTGTCTGCCAGCTGCCAACGTAGTCACACTTCTGATGCCAACACGCAGCTCACAAGGTGTTCAACACGTTCTATACCTGTGTACCTCTGTACACATTTATTCACAAACCCACTATGACCCACAGTAATTCCATAACTAATGTGGGTATTCTGTATAAATGCACAATAACGGGTCAACTCATGTTCAAAAAGGTGAAGATGAGACGCTAAAATATCAGCTAACATAATATCTAATACCACACAGCCTCCTTTACGCATGTATCTAACAGGGGTGGGGGGCGTTTCACTATTGCTCCTTGTGCTCTTTTTGCGTTATCTTAGCCACTTTACACCAGGCAGTCAGTGTCACTTTCTAGAATAAATCCCAACACCACACTGAATACCAGACCTTTGACTACCTACACAACTAAATTTAAAAACTCATCAACACTACAGAAACCAGTGAGTTAGCCAAGTTTGCTTCGCTAGCTTAACCGTATGCTACAGCTGCTAATGTTACTTGCGATCACCTATCCTTAGCTAGCTTAACAATGTTAAGTTTGCTGTTGCAATTAGGATGCTGCATAACTTAAAAGCAAATAATACTGAGTGGCTGGAATAAAAATCTCATCCCTATAACTCATTATCCGATGTGGGTGATGCATTCTGTAAACGTGTTTAGACTACTCAAAAACTGGTGACAGCTCTGGCACGCTTAGCAATTAGCTGCTAACTCATTCCGAGTAACACTGACAGCTAGTTTGTTCGCTTCATTTTGTTTTACGATACAACGATAGGGTGAGCGGACACAACTCGCATGTATTCCCTTTATTGTGTTCAGAATGTTCCCGCCCGCCCGGGCCAAACCAGAATAAAAATCGTTCTCAACAACAGCTACACAGGCTGATGTTGCAAAGCCTTTAACTTAGCTTTATGGCTAACAGAAAAAACCTTTATGCGTGACAGCTTCTAGCTGACCAAACAATATCAACTACTCACGGTTGGCTTTGGCATTCTGTAACATGACATTCCTAGATGAAATTATGAGAGTGGCACTCACAGACAACACACTGATGCGGAGTGGGGCCTCCAATAAGCACGCCATCTCTCTTCCTCCGACAGAGCGCCCCAATCGGCGCAGCAGTCTGGAGACACTCCGCCCCCCAGATCAGCTTTGAGCGGCCTTTAAAAAGTAACTGTAGCCTAAGTACGCAGCTCTTTGCTACTGTTATTATAAAAACAGGTCTCTATATTCTCCCGTGGGCTCAGCTGTAACCTCTAGTAGCAGATATGCAACAAAAATCAACAACGCTAACTTAGCGAGCTCTCTGACAGACCGTGGACTTGTCAATAGCGTAAATATTGTTTATAAACGTGACGTAGTTGCTGTCTGCTTGAATTAGATTCGACGCAGTATTTTGATACAAGCGAACCGTGCATTAGATTAAGAAATAAATATAAAAATACAAAGTGTAAAATGCAATGTATTTTTTAATACTGCTCAAGAATAAATATAGAAATATAATTCTACACATTTATAATCGAATCTACTGCCCGTGATCAGCGTTTGCTGAAGAACTGCGCATGCGCTTTCAGTGGTGGACGCGAGGTGGGAAAATTCATTCCGTCCGTTTCTACCACAAACATAAGCATGCTTTTTAGCTCAAGTTTGCAACTTTATGGACTATAAACCGGTTCAAAACACTCTTCAATTATACATTCATATCTGTAAGTAGATTTTTTTCTTCTTTTACTTTGCTCTGGTATAACAAATATGCTCTATATACGCTGTCTTAGTTGTTTCAATTAACTATGTAGCCTAGCTAGCTACTGCGTGATGTGTTTGGTTGCTAATCGTACGAATCGAGATTCTAGTAGTTCACCTGCCTGAGTGTGAAGATACGAAGTAGATTTTTTTTTTTTTAAAGAAGCAGCAGCCACGTTTGTTAGATAAAAAAGCATCACGTACTACTTACTGTACGTGTTCAATGTCTGTACCCCAGTGCAGCGTGTTAAAGAGGTGCTAGGGTCAGCTTCAGGTCGCAGAGCTTTCATTTACTCAGTTTCATCTTTATAGAAAGATGAAACACGATAGTGGAGCAGGAACTCTGTTCATATGCTAAAGTTAAAGGGGTGCCTACCAAAGTATTGCAATGGGATAGTTTTAGTCACATGGTAATTTATTAGCACTGTTCAGGATAATCCAAGGCGGAATTGTGGTTTATACAGTTCCTTTCTACTGTCTGATTATAGTTAACTAAAACTAAGCTACAGCTTGGTGTGAAATTTATTTTTTTTTTTTGCTTACTGGAATAGGAATTAGACCTACACTTTAGAAAAAGTCGAAACAATACGGTGCACCTGCAGATCTAAGTAAAATTTTGACAAGTAATAGAGAGGAAATTTCATTAGTTGTAATCTTTTAAAATTCGGTCAAATTTGTCAACAACACCAACGTTGACGCGGATGTTTATTGAGACTGGGATGCACATGAGTCTGAGTGACCTGCCTTCAGAAAGTGCTGCATTTGTATTACGTGTCAGAGTTTGTTAAACGGTGCCCTTGGCAAATACTTAACAAAATAAAATGACAAACAAACCTCAGCATTTTCAAACAATTAAAGCAAATAAGAAACAAACAAGGCCTGCTAACTAAACAGAAGTTAAAAGAAATGAAGAAAAAACACACACACAAAACTCCGATCTGTTTGTGTTATTAGTATTTCATTGTAAACCTACTGAATTGGGCTGACAATGGCTGTTAAACATCAGAAATTATTTTGTTTTTAATTCCTCTGCTATTTTCTCACAGTATAGAAAGTAAGCAGGAAGGTATGGAGAAAGCGAGAGGGAACAACAGGCAGGAAATGGTTTAGGGTGGAATCAAACCCAGGTCCCTGCAACCTTTCTGCATATGGGTCACCTGCTCAGCCAAGTGATTATAGCAGTGCCAGAATCCCCTGATGTTTTTATGATGAATCTTTGGTGTATAATTACCTCTAAAACAGGAATCAAACATTTTTGAAACTGCAGCTCTCAAGACTCTTGGCTCAGAAACCAAGAACAGCTAATTATTAACTTTAAAATAGCATGTAATGCAAAAAGTATATCAGTTTGTCTCTTTTAGACAGAAATATGCAAAAAAAAAAAAAAACTTTATGCAAAAATCTTAGCCAGTTATTTTACCACAAGGTGATCAACTAATTATTTCAGCTTTACTACTGAATCAAGTGAAAGTAATAGCATCACCATTGTGTGTCTTCACAGATCGTCAGATCATCTTTTAGGAAGCCGTGGGCCTCGGCTTCACCGTGTGCACGGAGGCTGATGGTGTTTAGATGAGAGCAGAACCCGCCCTTTAGTGTGTGTGAATTTCTCTGCACGTTGGCAGCTCACCTGTTTGCACAGCATGAAAATTGCAGTAGAAGGCTGCTGCCATGGGGAGCTGGACAAGATCTATGAGACAATTGAGTACCTGGAGCAGAAGGAGGGGGTGAAGGTGGACCTGCTGGTTTGTTGTGGAGACTTCCAGGCAGTGCGAAATGAAGGCGACATGAAGTGCATGGCAGTGCCAGCCAAGTACAGAACGATGCAGACCTTTTACAAGTGAGTTCTTTATCAATGGCATTTTTATGTTTTAAAAAAAGTTCCAAGACATGAGTGAGGGCATTTAAAACTTTATTACTGTCTATGATGCAGATACTACTCTGGAGAGAAGAAGGCTCCAGTCTTGACCATCTTCATTGGAGGAAACCACGAGGCTTCCAACCACCTGCAAGAGCTGCCGTATGGAGGCTGGGTGGCACCAAACATTTATTATCTAGGTAGAGAATAACAGGTTGTAAGTGAGTCTACCAGCCTGTCTGATTCTCCATAGGCTTGACCCTTATGATCACATGTGTCCAGGTTATGCAGGTGTTGTCCGCTACAGAGGGATCAGGATTGGTGGCTTATCTGGTATCTTCAAATCACGTGACTACAGGAAGGGTATTTTTTTTTTTTCTTTCAAATAATTAAATCTACACTTGCCATGCATCATATTTATATGGAATGTGTCCTCTTCAAGGCCATCACGAATTCCCTCCATACAATCCTGAAACACTTCGAAGTGTGTACCACATCAGAAACATCGAGGTTTTTAAATTAAAGCAGGTAAATCTCACAGCTTCTTCCACAGTACTCTAAAATATTGTCCCGTTGTTTGCCTAAATATTCAGTGTTCATTTTACATGATTATTTCTGCTAAGATCCAGATGCCCATAGACATTTTCATGAGCCATGACTGGCCTCGCGGGATCTACTACTACGGCAGTACAGAGGAGTTGTTACGAAAAAAGAAGTTCCTTCGTCAGGAGGTGGAGTCGAACACTCTGGGAAGTCCTGCTGCCGAGGAGCTCCTAGCTCACCTCCAGCCCAGCTACTGGTTCTCTGCACATCTTCATGTGAAATTTGCTGCCATTATGCAGCATCCGGTGAGGGTGATAGTTATTTATTCAGTTAGCTTTACAGTTGCTAATAAGGTTTAAATCATTCTAAGCGCCAACTTGGTGATCTCTTATCTTCAGCCTAAAGGTAACGCTGCGCCACGTGTAACCAAATTCCTTTCTCTGGATAAATGTTTGCCCTACAGGGAATTCTTACAGGTGAGAAAAAATAATTTATTTATTCATAGCTGCTGTAATGCACAGAATTCCCCATCGTGGGATCATTAAAGTTTTATGTTATCTTATCTTAGGATCACAGTCTGGATTAAATTGTGTGAGCTAACACATTTGTTTTCCAGATTGTGGATATTCCAGAGAGACCAGGTTCATCTGAGGGTCTGGAATATGATCCAGAGTGGCTTGCTATTCTCAAGGCTACCAACACTCTACAGAGGACCACTCCTCACCCCTGGAACCCCCCAGAGAATAATGGCTTGCATGAACGGTACACACACATTTAAATCTAAAAATGAGAGCTCGTCCCTGCGTGATTCCAGCCACATCAAACTTTAGAACTAAGACTTTGTAAACATTTAACTGCTTGAACATAGAGCCACCTTCATGCTGAAAGATCACCCTGTAAGAGAGGATCTTAAACTTAAAACAGTACTTAAACCAATAGGAGCACTCAGCCAGCCAGTTTTTGTTTTTTTTAACCACTCAGCTGTGTACAACTTCAAGACGAAATGGAAGTTGGTAGATCTGTGAAACTGTAGAGAGCAAGTATCACAAGCACCACTTCAGTTGTCTGTATTGGATTCCTGGAAATTGCTAATCATCTACTCCTTCCCAATGACATAAGCACTGTGAAAGCCAGCAAGCATGACTGACAGGGAGCAGTATGTACTGTGTCGCAAGTTTTAGTCATGAAAATGCAAGATTGTATGCTTTGATAATATGAAAATAAAGCAGGAAAAAAAGATTTCTCTGGACACCAATAACACACATTTTCAGTGAAACTAAAATACTTACCATAGCATATTTGAAAAAAATCTCTCTACATTCATACAAAGAGCCAGTACAGTATAGCGTGATGATGGGGTGCCTATTGGTTTATAGACAGTGCTAGATTCAGACTACATAATATTTTTGCCTAAGTAAACGACACCACAGCTACATGACTTGAGTGGCACCTGTGCTCCTGTGTTTAGTGTGATGGCGTAAAATATTCTTTGACAAGTTCTCATTTAGCTTCCTGTTGGCAAACACCTACTCCAGGACAGTGAATTGCTTGAACATCCTTGAGTGCATCATTTCCTTTACTGAAAATTGTGTTAACTGCACGTCTTGTTTCAAGCATCCCACCATCAGCCTGCAGCAAAACCCACTGACTTTGAGTGAGAGAACAGAACTGCCAGAATGCTAACTCATTTACAGGCACTTAAAAAATGGAAAGCAGTTTGTTTTTTGTTATTCCCGGCATAGCTGCTGCTATTTGCTTCTGATACTTCTGCTGTTTATATAAACAGAATGACTGAGCAGTTTTTGTTCATGCTGTCTTCTATATTGTTGGCTTGCATACAACCACCAGGTGGGATTTCAGAGCTTCAGAAGCTGCTATGATGCAGGTGGTGGAGGATCTCAGCGGTGATCTTGCCGTTCCAGACAACTTCAGTGCAACGGCGCCATCCTATGATCCCAACAAGCCCCATCCCCAGGCCACCCCGAGCTACAACACCAACCCTCAGACCACCGAGCTTTGCGCCAAGTTGGGCCTCACAGATCTCTACGCCCAGGCTGAGCAGAGAAGAGATGATGTGGGGAGAGCTCAGGGCAGTACTGGAGGCGAGGAGGAGGAAGATGATGAAGATGGAGATAGTGTAGGGAGTGCAGATGAGCCCAGCGAGTATCCAACCGATACTTCAGGATTGTCAAGTTCATTTAATCCAGATGAGATCACGATAGAAGATGAGTGGGAGGAAGTGGAGGGAGAGGAGGAGGAGGAGGAGGAGTTAAAAGCAGAGGTGACGGGAGAAGAGCTCTCTAATGCAAAAGCAGGTGAAATCCACACGCCCAGCCGTTTGGTTCTACCTGAGCCCAAATGTGGCGTCTCACCCACTCCTCTGCCCGACCTCGCAAACCTGCCTCCTCCTTCCCACTCTACCCCAGCTGCAGCTCACACTCAGTCTAGAGTAGAAAGCGCGGTGCTGGGTAGCGGCGATGACGAGGACGTCCCAGCTGCACGCATCCTGAAACGAACCAGCAACGAGAGTGGGAATGCTGGCAGCAGAGGCCCAACTCCAAGAATCAAACGCAGGAACCAGGTGATCTATGCAGCAGTGGAGGATGACGAGTGTGAGGGATAGTCAGTGTGGAGTTTTCCATTAGTTAATATTCATTAGACATTAATTTATGTACCTGCAGCTACTCACATGAGCTGTTCAAAGCAGAGGCTTTATTGAAATCCCCTAAAAGTGGACTGTACACAAGCAAAGAGCATTAGTTTCTGGATTCAGTTTCCACAGAAATTATAGCAACCAAAATGTTTCTTTGTTTAAATATGATTTTTATGTATTTTAATTAAACCAAATTTTTTAGAAAACAGATTTTTTCTCCCCCCCCCCCCCCCCAACATTGTAATTTCACGATATATCAATAATTAAAGAGGCCAAAAAGATGAGAACAGCCGTTTTAAAACAGAATGACTTCACAGCTTTATTGAACACTTACATACCGTAGGTGCTGATGGAAAAAGCGAGTCTTGTTTTAATAGCTTGTGTTATCTTAGTCGCACAGAGCACTGAACCTACGTAAAAACACTGAACAATAACAGTGAATGCAGTTTCATGTATATAATGAGCTGTTAGTGCTGAGAGGAAGAGCACATGATTTCCATTTGTATACTATTTGAAAATTGTTTTAATGAGTGCTCAATATTTTTCATTAAAATGCCTGGATGTGAAACTGAAAATAAAGCAGGACAAAAGAGTTCTCTGGACACCGATGTATGCTCAAATCCCACTGATTTATAACATTGCTCAGAGTCCTTTAAACGATCCATTCCAGGTTCACAAATGTGCTCTGCTAAAAATCATCAAACATTCTCAGTGAAATTAAGACAATATTTAACATACAGTGTATTTGACAGGATCTCTTTACATCTATACAAAGAGCCGGTACAGTATAGCCTAATGACAGGGTGCCAGGGTTTTTGGTTTATGGTGCAAACTAACATCAGGGAAGTAGTCCTGATCTTGGTCTACGAAGCACACTCTCAAAGAAAGCCCCAAACATGATTGACAGAAAGAAAACGGGGAGTAGGCACTTCTGTTTTTGTTTTTTTTTTGTGTGTGTATTTTTATCTATTCTTTCCTCATTTTCTTCAGCCAAGCCTTTGACAGCCACCGAGCACACAATTTATTTTATTAAGGTAAAGGAAACAGTAAAACCATTTAAGATCAGGTTCACCAACAACTTAGCCTCAGGACAAGGGACACTCTAACCACAACATGGGCAGATATACTCCAGCAGACCAAGGAGGTTTATTACAAGCCTCATCTTTTAGAACAGACAGGGAGAACAACGGGAATTTGAGCAGTTCCTCGACATTTGGAGACACTATTGTGAAATGGAAAGATATGGATGCCAATCAGAAAAAAGGGATGTGTTCAATAGGATTAAGTAATCTTTCTATTTGAGGGGCCTGTTCTTGTTTCCGTCTCGTATATAGCAATGTCATAGTTACCCACTTCATACCCAGTCTGTATTATTTCTGTAAAGAGCTACAGCAATTATTCACACCAATCAAGTGTACCTCAATCTTTCAATAGATAAGTCACTAGGCCAAAAATCCCAGTCTTGCAAAGACAGTTTCACTCATTCAGAACTTGGCAGAATTTGACATGTTTACTTCACATACTGACTTTCTGGGTTTCCATCTAGACTAAATGAGGGGGAATCAGAGATGCTGAAGCTTAACAGCCTGCAGCCGAGAGAAGTCGAAACAGAGAACATTAAATAGGGACGAATTGGCTTGTGTTGGACAAACTGTGCTACAGGAAGCTCAGGCAGGACAGAGAGGGGTTACAAATCATTCCAGGGCTTCAGTTTGTGGCATTATTCACAGCAGGATCTGATTCAGCAGCTTAGAGGGGGAAAGCAAGCAGGTGCAAGCTCTACGGGGGGAAAAGACAAAAAGGAAAAAGAAGATGACAGCGGCCTCAACTTAATGGTTTGGCTTCTTTAATGCCTCAGCCTTTCTGGACACTCGGCAACATGTGCTGCTCAGTTTGTGCCTTTTTACACAATCAGATCTGTGACGGAAAATGATGCAAGGCAGAGTGAACACGAAAGAAATTTCACAATTAGTGTTAAATACTACAACAGGCTTGCCACCATCTTCCACATTCTTTTATTTTCATCCTCTAATCTCAGTCTTCTCTACACCTCGTTTCCAAATGCAGAATCAGTTGTTGGTCAACAGACACGTGTGTCTCTGTCCTCCATCTCTGCTGGGTTTTTTTTTTGTTTTGTTTTTCCTCTCCTCTTATTCTCTCTGCTTGAACAGGAGGATGAATGCAGGGTAAAGGCTCACCCCCTGTAAGTTGGTTGAAAGAGACAAGATGATTGTAGGACTGTGGTGGTGTGGATGGTGGAATACAGGTGGTGGGGATTGTGGAGGTCTAGTTCCCTCCGCAGCAGGCTCGGGTAGAATGGGCATCTGGGTCCTGGAGGTTGATTCCCCGATGTCGGGCTGCGTGTGTTGGGTTTTGGGTGTCTGTTTTTGGCATCTTTTTTGCTATGTTAAAGAGAAGAGGTGACGTATTTAGGCTCATCATGCAAAAACTACTGTGACCGAGCACATGGTCCAAGAGGCAGGGTGACCGACTTCTATTATCTCAGTCTCTTCTGAGAAAGAAATAGTTCTTATGTAAAATAAAATGACACTCACCAATGGCCAGGAAGAGCTCATTGACGTTCATGGCCGTCTTTGCAGAGGTCTCCATAAAAAGCAAACCAGTGTCCTCAGCATATGTCTGGGCTTCCTTTATCACGTAACACACAAAAAGATCAAATTAAAAACTACAAATGCTAAAATGAAACCAACACATTAGTGCCAGAAAGTGTAGTTCCTCTAATGGGCACTTGAAGCCTGCGCTAAAAGTGAGTCAGTCCCTATAGACTCCTGTGTTAAAATGCCCAGCTATACAGCAGACAGAAACGTGTACTGCCAGGTGCAAAATGTAAGTCTTTCTAGCTAATTTCCCCCAATCTCACAACTGTACAGGGGGAGAATCTTTTTGTAACTGTCACTCTTAAACTTAATTAAGGTTTAACATCACTGTTGTGGCCACTATGACAGGTGTCCTGACACAGTCGGTTGTAGCCACTGTAAGAGCCATTTTCTTTTTCTTTGTATTGTATTCATTTGGACACTAGGGGGCACTTATCTTGAGTTATTGCATTTATACAGGAAGGCGTTCATTCATTCATGTGCGTTAACGGGGAAGCACAACAGTTTTTGACCGTGGTCTGTGCCAGGTATGTTAGCATGGACTATGTCAAGTTAGGCTGCATAAAAAATGTTCAACTAAAGGGACAAGAACTGCACGTTGTCGGTCACAAACAATAAAGAGGAAGTGGAGGCAAAAATGTCTGACAGCACAGCCGTGGCGCACGCGTCAGAAACAGCTTAAGTAACGCTGAGTATCAGCATATTGGAAAGACGATACAGCCACTGACCCTCTGCTATGCTTCACCTCAACTAATTTAAGTGACCGGGCCTCTTTTGTGAGCGAAGTTCTAACATTTAATTAGGATTTTAAGTGTCATTTATTAGCAGGTGTGATGGTGTCTTGGAGTCCACCTTCCTCTGATATTCTGCTCCATGCTAACATCACTGGTCATGTTCTTGCTACCAGTAATATCATAAAGCTACTTTGGGCTGCTACCTTGTCACATGGGGTTGCCACAGCGGCTAACTCTGGATGTTTGATTTGGAAAATATTTTCCACCAGATGCTTCTGTATAAACATATAGACAGAACTGTGGCTGTACGTGAACGCGCATTACCTGTATTTTACCAGGAAGTGCCATTGAGATTGCAATCTCTTTTACAAGGGAGACCTGGCCAAAATAGCAGCCATATAAACTGAAAAACATGGTCAGTGACAACACTCACTCAGGCTGTGTCATTTGAACCATAGCTGATTGGTATTGTGAGTCCAACGTCAGACAAGAAAACATTCCTCACAGCTTTAAAAACCACCAGTAGCAGCCTAGACTGTTGACACAAGGATGGTCGGGTTGTTTTATTCATGCTGTGAGCCAAAGCAGAAGATTCACCAGGCTACTTGTTTCCAGTTATGTTTTGCAAGTGTGTTCCTGTTGCAGCCTCATATTTCTGCTTAAGGCTAACAAAGTGAAACCCAGAGTTTCCTTGCTTCAAGGTTGAACATGTGATTCTGAGTAGTTTTTCTGTCAGCTCCAACAACTGTGGTTTCTGACCTCTTTCATTAAGAAGGCATGTCTGTCCTTAGGACTGCTGCTCACTGGTTTACCTTTTTTTTTTGTTGTTCCAAGCAGTTGTGGTTAACATCCAAGAAAGCCACAGTTCCAGAAACACTTAAACAAGCATCTTTCTCCATTTTATACGCTATCAAACACCATCACTGTCCCCACCGAATTGCACTCATGTGTTCCTCCAACTACACCCATGATAACTACTAAAAGCATTTTAGTACCAATAGAATCATTTAATTCATACTACATTATTAACACCCAACTTCAAGAGGTAAATCCGTTATGACTTAGTCTGGACCAATGGGAGTGCATTACCTCGTACTCCACCAATCTCTTCTCGGCCAGGTCGGCCTTATTTCCAGCCAGGGCAATAACAATGTTAGGACTGGCCTGCCTCTGCAGCTCCTTCACCCAGGCCTTGGCTCTCTCAAAAGTCTCCTGCACAAGAACAGAACCAAGGTCAGATAAACTACCATGGAAACACCGATAAGATACATGTTGGACATGAATACTACAAACATTTATTCATCAGCTAGCAGATTAACTGTTCACCTTTGAGCTGATGCAAATAATGGAGCTGGGTAGTATAATGTTATAACCTCTTTGTAAAGTGGCACACTCAAATTGCTGTTAGGCCTAAGGCTCTCTGTAAGTATGGATAAAGTCTTGAGAGAAAGAACCACCCTGAAGTTTCTAGTTAAAATGTCATGAAGACAGAAACAGACTAGTAGGCCTAAAAGAAATTTAAAAAAAATCCATATCAGCATAATATTGGTCATTACAGTTTTCTATAAAAGAACTAGGTGAACCCAAGGTAACCAAATGATAAGAGGAGGAGATATTAAAAAGGTTTCCCATTTATGCTTTGATAGATTTCATCACTTTGTGCTTGAAATGGCCAATTACTTACACCAATGAGCATAACTGTAGATAATAACCATTGAAGGGCTGCAAGACCTAATTCAAAGCAATTATCATGACTTTGGGCAGTGCATTTGGGCTGCACTTGTGAAAACACAAGAAATAAAGGAATATTAATTTATCATTTATAAGTAGTGTTAAGTGGTGTTTATAGAGCACTTTTCTAGTTCTGCTGGCCCCCCAGAGTTCCCGGGGTATCTTTACAGGCTAAAAAGGTGTTTATCCACTTGATTAGCCAACCCAGGGTTTCCCATTTTTGAGTGCATTTATATGAAGAGGTGTTTCCAGCATTTGAGCAGTCACAAACATGGACAGGTTCTGTGAGATATTTTACAAATGATGAGCACATTTTAATGTCTCTCTGTGCTCTGCTTTCTGCCTTCTCTTTCCCCTCACTGCCAGAACCAGTTGAGGCAGATGGCTGCAGCTTTGTGAGCATGGTTCTGCCAGAGGTCTCTTCCTGTTAAAGGGGGGGATTCTTCCTCCCCACTGTCACCAAGTGCTTACTCACAGGGTATCATCATCTTTGAGGACCGTTGTTGTGACTCAGCACTATATATATATATATATATATATATATATATATATATATATATATATATATATATATATATATATATATATATATAAAATTGAATTTAGTAAATATTAAAAAAAAATATGAAGTGATCAAACACAACAAATGCTCAATACAGCACATGCTGTAACCAAAGCAGCAGTATGTGACAGGAAAAGTGCAGCAGCCTGTGTAGGCCTAGAGAATTAAAAAGCACTGCATCAAAGCATGTGGTCTGAGTGGTCATAAAAATAAAAAGTCTCTTTAAAGCCATGAAGGAAACCTGGGAAAAATCCAGATCCTGCGTACACACTGGAAGCCAAATATTCAATTTCTATGGTCTCTGGTCGCCACGTCGCTGTGTATCATGTGTGTGCGCAGGTTTACAGTATCATTGGCCAGCATGACAACACAAGATGATCAGACTAGAATTGTATTTCTTTAAAGGGTTTTTTTTTTTTTAAGTGTAGGTATTCCAGTGGCATGTAAGTGTAATGTGGGCTTTATTCTTTCAGCTGCCCCCTGTTAAAGTGTCTGAGAGCGAGTACAGGACAAATATAAGATTCCAAACCATTAAGTAGACCAAAATGTGAATTTCAATTTCAAAGTCAACCAGTACAAGGATTAGATGCAGGATTAGATTTAAGGTTTATATAGTTCTTACATCGCTCTCAAGAATCTTTATTCCTTATTGAAGCTTCACGCTGAGGTTCAGGGCTAACTCCAGGAATGGTGATTCTACTTCCCGGAGAAATTCGTCAGTAGGTGTTTGTTCATTGGCTGATGGCTTATCTTGAGCATGCAGATGTGAAGCATAAATGACCGTGGCAATGTAAGCTGGTACCACCTTCTTAAAACCCAGGGGTTCACCTGAAGTTATCTCACTAACTCCCTGGTCCTGCTTCATATTCCTGGACTCATGGGAGGTAGACTTCATGAGGAGTTTCTAGGTTAATACTGATATTAGACTGTCATTCATTGGTATCTACATCTGTCTGTCAGTGAGAATTCCTACATTTATTTGAATGTTTTGGCTGAGTGAAATGAACTGAATGTTTGACAAACACCTGCAGGCAGCAGTCCAATAGTGCTTATAACATATCAGTACAGCCGAGGCCTACAGAAACCAGTAACTTGATGAAGGCGGCGGTTTCTACGTACCGGTTTGGTGATGTCAAAGACAACAATAGCAGCCTGAGCTCCACGGTAGTACATGGGAGCCAGGCTGTGGTATCTCTCCTGTCCTGCAGTATCCCAGATCTCAAACTTGACTGTTGTATCATCAAGACACACCGACTGTGCCAGGAATGCAGCTGGACATAAATCAGAAGCGTGATAGATCATTAGGGTTTCTTAAAACCTGTCACTCTGCTTGCTGCTACCCCTTCAATCACCTGTTTACGATTTCTGCCTGTTCTTACCTCCTATGGTCGTCTCTTGGAACTCGTCAAATTGCCCTTTGACAAAACGCAGTACCAGGCTGGACTTGCCCACAGCCATGTCACCCAGCAGCACCAGCTTGAACTGGCAAATCTTGGTCTGTGGTAGTGTGCCGTTGGAGCGGCCTCCGCTCCCTCTGGAGCTCATCCTGACCAGAGACAGCAGGGGGCTGGGCCTCCTCCCTGAAGTGGAGACAGGTGGTTTCGGTCACTTGCACTGCTTCCCAAACAGAGAGTGACGTCTCACTGATGAGTTCTTGACCTCTGTTCTACTCTTGTTTTTGTCTGTGTGAAAAAGCCAAAAGGATTTGTTTTGGTGCAAGGTTTCATTCCATCTTACCTCATATACACATCTCTTTCTCCTCAAGTTAACAAAAGCTTCTCCCGGTGGATCAATGCTGTCTAAAGATTGGAGGTTTTGTATGCAATCAAGCAAAACCACAAGTTTTAATTGCAGCTGCACTGATACTACTTCTGAATGTATCTTCACGCCTTGCCTCATGAAACGGATATTAATCCGATGCAGAAACAAGTTCTAAAGATTGGAGCCTTATAGGAAGGATGGGGACCAAGCATACAATCAAGTATAACCGGGTTTAAATCACAACTGCGCTGCAGTATACGTACCAACCTTTAAATGCTGCTGCGTTCACTGAATTAGAGATGTGTGGGAAAATATCGGCCCGTTCGAGCTGGAGTTTACTGAGGATGCAGCACCTCTAATTACTCTCTCCTACCTCAGAGACTCGAGGCTAACCCCCACCCCCACCCCCCCCAGCACTGCAGCACTTGATCCAGCTGAAACCTTACCCTCAGCCACCCCGCTGCTAAGTCCCAGGACAAGAGAGCAGACGAGTGCCATCCCGGCATACTGCTGTTAAGGCAACTCCCACAATAACTGCTATCAGATCAGCGACCCTTATCTCGGGTTATGTGCTAACGGGACAGCGCTCCCACCGTTCGGTTCGGACGAGACAAAACTGAAACAAAGCCTCAGATTTCGACGCCCAGTGAAACGCAGCCGCCCCAGCAGAGAATGTAAGCGACACAGACCTACTGAGAGGAAAACATGAGAATATTTACCGTGTGTACCGTCGTTTCAGCGGCGCGGGCAGCGCAGACTTAACTGTTGACAATTTGGCTATCAGCTGGTAGGAGAAAAAAATGTTAACGCTTCCTGGAAATTGGCGCAGGCGCTCTGAGTGCCGCATTGTCAATTCTGGGAAGAAAAGGAGCGCCGCATATGCTTTTATTATTCCCACGTCTTTATGGAGCATTTTTAAAAATACAGTTCATCTATAGCGGTCACAGAACACAGATACGGCAAACAAATTACAACATAAAAAAATAAATACAAAATCACAGAAATAAATAATACTCAGAAAACACGTTCCCCTCAGAGGACGTTCCTTCTGTTCATATATTTTTTTCTCGCTCTTTAAAGTTATTCTAGGAAACATGCAGATGAGGTTATTATAGTGAATTCTTCAGGTAATGTATTGGGAACCTTCCCGAAGCTCCACTGAAGGCTATTGTTTTGAGAAAGCTCCTTGATAACCCTTAGGGAGCGTTACCTAAAATTAAAATAAAATTATTATGTAAAAAAAAAAAAGAAAAGAAAAACTGAGTTAAAAAATGCACAGTGAATTGTAAAAAAAAAAAAGTGGCAAAAATCAGTAAATTTTACGTTGTAATTGATTTTTAAAGTTACTAGTTAAATTCAATATTTGAACAGATAATTATATTTAGAAATTATTTCATTGTATATTATTTAATTCATTTATTTTCTACAAGGGTTTACTTCGTTATGAAAGAGAAAATAAAATAGGACCGCCTTTGACAGTATGCGCCTTGGAGCTAATTAGTCACATTTTTATGTTTTAATGAAACAGAAGTTGTTCAGCAACTAGAAGAAATTGTGATAAATTCGTAATCATAGTAACAGAGACGCAGCCAAACGTTTCACCGTCATTTAAAAACCGACATTTCTAAATGGAGTTTTGAATGGCAAGGATTGCTGTCTGTTGCAGCCTCCGAGCAGCAGGGGGCGCCGGAGACCTCCAAGGAAAGAATTCGGAAGTTAATACCACGTGAAGGATGTTTGACTTATTTTCATCTGTGGGCTGCAGTGCAGGCACACCAATGTCGGTATTTGTTTAAGAAATTGTGTAACACGTGTAGGTGTTTTCCTTTGAAGTTATGGGATAATTTGCCGACACTATGCCAGCAACAAACGGAAAGAAACAGAAGAAGAGCAGGGACACTGCCGTGAGTGTGGCTGTAATATTCACAGTAGCTAGCAAGATTTGTAAACACAACACTGTTTATTTGAGCTGCACTATATTATGCACTACATCATGTAAATTGTATTCTGTTTTGCAGATTAGCCTCTTAATATACAGTTTGCCCCTATTTTCTCTCAAGAAGCATCAAATAAGCTATTAATAGATAATAAACAGATAAGAATTATTATTATCCATTTATATATGTGTTTTGCTCAAGCCAATATTCTGTATTCAACTCTAGTTTGGAGTATCGTTGATCTAGCACCAGTTTAATGGAAAAATTTGCTTCAGGCTTTCACGCGTTTGCTTTAAACTACAGTAAATTGGGGATAACTGTATGATGACTTGTTATAGGAGTTATCTTACTCAGCAGTGTGTAATATTTAACATGAGCTCTATCTGCCTATTACAGCACTACATGCTAGATGGTTGTTAGTACATCTGTAATAGAATAACATATTTGACAGTAAACACACCTTCAAGGCCATTTTCCTCCATTGAGTGTTTCTGCACTTGGTGCACTGTCGAGTGCATTTTACCAGAAGCACTTATGTTAACATTTTCTTTGTTTACTTGTAACACAGTATTTTTACAGTTCTTGCCACTTTTACTTGGGTAAAGAACTGGAATATGTCTTACAAGGTAAAAAGTAAAGCAAACTTCTCACAAGCTTTAATTTGAATTTTGTTTCTTGTCTGTTCCAGGCAGCGATATAAGGAAAAGGCTAATATATCTCTCATTTTCTGCTACATATTTGGCTCCCAGCACAGATAGTTATGAGACAATAGACTTTCCATTTTATTTTAAACTTTCCTTTAAAGGATGAGGGGCAACAACAGCTTGTTTCAGACAGAGAATGAACTGAGGGGCTACACCAAGGCAACTCATGCAAAGCTGATCTAGGGTCCAAGAATAACAAGGAGCTCTAAATGAGCTGTAAAGCTCCTCTTTAATACCCACAAATGCAGCCAAAACTGGCACAATGTAAACGTGTCAGTAAAACAACCAAATGACTGATGAGCTTCTCGATTAAGGCTAAAGGCCCTTGTCTAATTTCTCTAATCCTTCTGCAGGTTTGACTGTGAGGAACGTCATTAAAGAGTTTAAAAAGTCTTCTGTGATATTTGGGTGATACTGCAGAAACCGATAATTTATTTCTGCTGGCTCTTTTTTGTTAACTCAGGTACAGGGAACCAATGACAGCAGTGTGGTGAGCAAGGTGTCTGCCGCAGCTCAGGGCTACTTCAAGGATGACTTCCTTCAACACTTTGTGTGCAAAGTGGCCAGGAGAGCTCCGCTCATCAACAGGTCAGTGGGTGCCTTCATATTCTCACGCTCAGTTGTGCATAGTGCCAGCTCACAATAAATACATGTACCAGGGATGGCTGTATTGTGGTGAACTTTATAGACAAAATTTATACAGTAACCAGGCACTGGGATCACTCTCATGTGCAGGGAAGATGATGCACACAGCAAGATTAATATAATTAAACTAGTGTAGCCATCAGATAAGTGCTAGGTAAAAATGTCTTGTACAAATTAAAGTCTTAGGTTTCTTTGCATGTTTCAGGGGCTATTATGTGCGCTGGAGAGCTGTGGACCACTGTGTGAGGAAATTCCTTCAGATTACTGAAAAATGCCCTAAAAGACAGGTAAGTTATCAACATGTTGTCCAACCAAAACCCTTCTGCAGGCAGATCACTCAGCAGCCATCTTGGTTATGCCTCTGGGCACTTATAGTGCATTCCTGAATAAGTTGGAAATCGGAATTTACGATTTTTTCTGAAACGCCCCCTCAACTCGGATTTCCTACTCAGAAAGTCGGAGCAGCCCGACCAACCCGAGTTAACAATCCAAGATGGCGGCAGTGAATGTCAGCAGTAGTAAAACTGTGAAACTTTGAATCTGTACTGAGACTGTTGGATATTTATGACTCACTAAATAAGCCATCTGCAGAGCACTGACCAGGCTCTGTCCATGAATGTGCTGCAGCAGTGTTTTTACGTATTTTGCTTGTGATACGTGAACGGCTCTGCCTTTGTAAGAAGCAAAACAAATCCTGCTTTTTCTCATTTTTTCTGGAATGCGCTAACTCGGGAGTGACGTCACTCCTGAGTTCTGACTTCCGAGTTATGTGGAGCGCGGCATTATTTGGGCAGTTATTTTTAATCATTATATAAAGTAATGGTAATTTCAGTGGGATGTAAAAATCACACCAGAATTACCAGTTTACTGACTTTTAAGGTTTAAAAAGCCTTTTCTCCTGGAGGTTAGGCTGCTACCACCAGCTTTACTCTTACTAAATCTTCCCATAGGCTTCAGTTCAGGATTCTGTGAGTCTCTGTCTCTGGACCAAGTTCATTTAGTAAAGAAAGTTTCTGACTGATGTTTTTATTCTTCAACCTCACTCCCCCGGTCTAGATTTTGTCTTTGGGTGCAGGGTTCGACTCTTTGTATTTCCGCCTACATGCAGATGGAGCTCTGAACAGGGCTGTAGTGTTCGAGGTAGATTTCCCCAATGTCTCCCGGCGCAAGGCTGCCCTCATCAGTTCTAATATAACACTGAGGGGGATGTTGGACTCCCAGTCACCTTCACTTACAGGTTTGTCATTTCTTTTCTGTTCATTAAAAAAAAAAGAATAATTTGTCACATAAACAAGTGTAAGAGTTTATTGGTATATGCCTGCCTGTGTGTCTTCAGGACCTGTTTATGTGTCCAGCAGTCAGTACCGTCTGTTAGGGGTGGATGTTAGAGAGGAGTCCAAGGTGGAAGAGGCTCTGGATGCAGCTGAGATGGACTGGACTGCCCCTACCTTACTTCTTTCTGAAGTGGTGCTCACCTACATGGAAACACAGTGGTACAGTAATATATAAAATGTGAACTAGGAATTAATTTACATGCACTTGGGCAAGAAACATGAGTTAGATAATGCCAGTATATAGCAAATAATGAGAATATATGATCTCAGCTACTCACAAAGCCCTAACGTGAATGTTTAAATTTAATGCATATTGCGTGTCTTGCAGGTCCGATGCCGTCATTAGTTGGGCAGCAAAGCTCCTGCCACAGTCTCTCTTTGTGATGTATGAGCAGATCCATCCACGCGATCCTTTTGGTCGGATCATGCAGGAACATTTCCTCAAACTCAGTTCAACTCTGCATGCTCTTCGACAATACCCAGACGCCTCCGCACAGAGGCGCCGCTTCCTGGACAAGGTCAGTACCCAAGTGATGCACAGAACAGTTCAAGCATCTTCTCATTTTTTTGACAGTAGAACAATCTCCATGGAACATAAGTTAGACCCTGGTTCCAGTGAAGTTAATAAAAACACAGGGGAACCATGTTCTAAATGTTCCTGTTCCTCCTGTGAAGGTTCTTTCCATGAATACGTGCTGTGTTTGTCTTCAGGGCTGGGACGAGTGTGTTTTTCTGGATATGAATGACTTCTTTTTTGGGCTGGTCCCTGAGGAGGAGAGATGCAGGATGGAGAGCCTGGAGCCTTTTGATGAATATGAGGTCAGTTGGGTTTTGATTATCTCTCTGGGTTGCATCCTTCATAAAAGTGTACACTACTGATCAAAAGGGGTCATTTTAATTGGTTTGGATTACACATTTCACAGTAAATGATTAATAACTGATTAATTACTTATGCAAGCTTGTTTATTATTATGACCTTTAGAAGAAAAAGAAAACTTTTCCAATTATGTTACAGTTGAAAACGGCACTGCTTATTAAAGAAGCGATCTGTTTTTGTAGTCGACCGTTCATTTGTACTTTCAAACTGGACAAATAATTCATGTTTCACCTTCTAAGCAATGAAGGCTACTGGTGCTGGAAATTGTCATGAAGCTGATGATTAATTAGACCTCACTAGTCAAGAAAGAAAATTGGGAGAACCTGGTCCAGGGCTAAACAAAAGGACAAGCATGTCCGCCTCCAAACAGGTTCTCCGCTGGCAGCTTCATCAAATGCCTGATGGGGAGTAGTGCACACTGCTTAAGGAGCATGCTGGTTTTTGGCTTCAGAAAAAAATGTGTTATTTGAAACTACAATCACACAGTTTCCAACTATGAGGGGAGGGTCTCCGATCTGGCCCCGTTTATTGCATGGATAATTTTGAGGGCAGACACCTGCTGTAACTTTGAATGAAATTTTTGACCTCTTGAACTTGAATGTCTGTCCTGTGGCCTGAAAGTGAGTGAATGCAAATTTTTCATGTCTTTATTTGAAAATCAAAGAATGCGCCAACTTACATGATTTTGATACACTTAAAGGAGAATTGAACAATCTTTTAATGCATTTTAAATTTAATTTTATGGGACCAGGAATTTTTATGACAGCACCAACTGAAGTTCACCCAGTTTTGCCCGTTCACTGCGTGGCCATTGTTTTCCAGCCGCATTAACCC
Source organism: Archocentrus centrarchus (assembly GCF_007364275.1). Taxonomy (NCBI): domain Eukaryota; kingdom Metazoa; phylum Chordata; class Actinopteri; order Cichliformes; family Cichlidae; genus Archocentrus; species Archocentrus centrarchus. The sequence continues at coordinate 34,281,118 of NC_044366.1, forward strand.
GGGCTCGCTCGGTACCTGTTTTAACCAGCGCTTTCTGCTTTAGGTGGTGTTCCAGCCACTTCGTTGTCGCTGCCTTGTTACTGGCAATAATACTTTAAGAAGATAGTTGTCTTGACAATACAGATCAGTTGGTATATCACCTAAATATACAGTATCAAAACTATAGTCAGCCTGTGTTACTGTTTCTAGCCAATAAGGATGCACTGCTGGACAATTCCAAAATCTGTGATCGTGGTCAGACATTTATTGTTACTTTGTCTCCAGCAGTGCCCAGAATCAGATCTGTCATTTTCTTTTGGAGTGGTGGCTGCTGAAAATGGCCCACTGTACACGGTATTCTGTTAAAAAGCAGGATGACTCCACACCTGTCTGTTCACAGGAGTGGCACCAGAAATGTTCCCACTACTTCATCCTGACTGCATCCCGGAGCTCTTTGATGGCACAGGCTTTACTCCCTCAGGCTCCAGGTAGCTTTCACGTTCCATCCTTCTCATATAAAAACTTCTCACTAACAAGCACTCGAAATTGTGACTTTTCATATGCATGTTGAACTTGTGCTGTTGCTTTAGAATCTCCTGCGCCATCCGTTGGACCCTCTTGGAGCACAACGACCCTGAGCGTGCACACTGTACCAGTGTGTGTGGAGGGGCTGGGGATGGCTTCCCTCTCAGTGAGGCCAGAGTGGGTTCTGCTAACAGGAGGCTCCAGCAGAGAAGGCAGAGGGGCAGCGACCAGAGTCCTGCTCAGAGGTCAGGAAGGTTGGAGATCTGTGAGCGTGGAGCCGTCAGCTGAGCTAGGTGAGAGGGTTTTTACTTTACCCACCACATTTATGGAGAATATGTAAAAAGGGGTGGGGGGTGACAGGCTTGATTCGTCCAGGAAAAGTTAATGATTTTACGTTCACTCAGGTGTGCGACTCTACCACACGGTTACCTCTGTAGCTGGAGGAGGTGCTGTGGTGTATGGAGGTCGCTCCTCTCCACTCAACCCAATCAGAAGCCTTTTCAAAGTGACCTTCGACCCCTGCGGTCCACCTGGTGCTCTGGAGTTAGAGGGCCAAGATGCAGCAAAGCTTTGTGTGGAGGAGATGATCTGTACAGGAAATCCACCACCACCAAGATGGAGGCACTCTGCTACCATAACCAGTCACAGAGGTGAGGGAAAACAGGAAGTCTGCTTTTCTTTTGCAGGAGGTCTTTTTTGTGTGTTTTATTTTCTCCTTTTTCTCTTGCTCACTCATTTGTGGCTCCAAAGTGTAGTGGTTTACACATTGACCTAGAAAGTGAAAGATCCCTGGTGTGATTCCAGGAGGAGACACAAATCCCTTTGGGGTTGCATCAGGAAGTGTATCAGGCATAAAAAAAAATAAAAACCCGAAAGAAATCTTCCAAATCAAGCTACCCTCTGTGGCAACCCCTCTCTCATTCATTTTTTTCTTTCACTATTTCTTTGGTTCTTTCTTTGACTGCCACTCTCTGTTTTGCTTTGAGCCTCTCCCTTAATTCTTCCTCATTTTTGTACTCTTTCTTTCTGCATTTCCATTTTTTTGTTTCCCACTTTTCTTTTCTCTGCCATCTATCTTTTGTACTTTCCTCCTTTGGTTCACTCTTTCTTTTATCTTTTTTCATTGTATGTGTTCTTTTGTGTCATGCTGTAGCTCAGTAGGTAGAGCAGGTCACCTACTGATCGGAAGGTCAGTGGTTCAATTCCTGGCTACTGCTGGCTGCATGCCAATGTATCCTTGGGCAAGATACTTAACCCCAAGTTGCTCTCCGACCGTTCTGTCGGAGTGTGAATGTGAGTGAATGTTACATAATTAAAGCACTTAGCTTAATTAATTAATCATGGAAGTGCTTGTATGAATGGGTGTGCATGGGTAAATGTAAAAACGTGTTGTGTAAGCGCTTTGAGTGCTCATATCTGAGTAGAAAAGCGCTATATAAGAACTAGTCCATTTACCATTTACCATGCTTTGCTTTACTTTCTTTTTGTCTTTAGTTTGTTCTGTGACTCTTTTTTCCTCATCCCTGCTTACCTGTAACACACTGAATCCTTTCTGCAGGCAGAGAGTTTGTGTTTGTGTTTGGTGGAAAGAACCAATCAGAGGCCGTTTTGGGTGACAGTTACTTCCTGAGTGTCGACCAGCAGCACTGGACTGAGGTTTGCTGTTTGCTACTTTTTTAGAAACAGATATTAATGTTACTGGTATCACATTTATTATCCTTTTTTTTTCTTCTTGTGTCACATTGGGCCCCATATGTATATAGAGCTCCATATATTTTGATCTAGCAGTCAGGCAGAGCTCCTCTAGTAGATTCCAGGAATAAAATTATAGGGCTGGAAAAATAAACATAACAAATCTGTTTTGTACGATCGTCAGGTGTCTGTCTCATTTACAGATCTCAGTAGAGGGCGCAGCACCAGAGGCTCGTCACTCTCACTCAGCATGCTCATATCAAGGCGGTGTGGTGGTGTTTGGAGGGCTGAGCAGAGCAGGGGTACCCCTGGGTGACACAGTGGTCTTGAGGCCAACTGAAAGAGGCTTCTGCTGGGAGAGATTAGATGTGCAGCCCCCTCCTGTACCCAGGTGTGTTGTGTTTCAGACAAAAACTGTCCAGGCTCTTAATAACCAAACACCAAGTTTCTGTTTAAGAAAGTATTTGATGAGAGTTGCATTGTGTGCTTTGTTTTAGATACTCTCATTGTGCCCATGTGAGTGGTGAGAAGCTGGTTGTGGTAGGTGGAGTCTGGCTGCATTCAGAGGGCGTACCAGGTGTTGCTGTGATCAACATCACCACGTGCAGCAGTGTGGAGTTCAAGCTGGACACGGTTAGTGAGCAGTCATGGGGCATACGGTTATTTTAAATGAAATCCAGCACCACCCAATGTACTTCATCCACCTCAGGCTGTCATGTTTATTGCTTAAAAACTAATATTGACTGCTTCACTTTTGTTAGAAAATGCATTAATGAATGACCTGATACTGGATACTAACTCCCTGTGTGCCGCCATGTGTAGACCTCAGTGCCCTGGCCTCTGATGCTCCACTCATTTTGCTCTGAGGTGACCGACTCAGAAGATCCAGAGCTGCTCCTGATAGGCGGGGGAGGCAACTGTTTTTCCTTTGGGACTCACTGGAACCCTCAGGCTGTCACTGTGGACCTCAAACTCGTGCGGGGCTGAATCAGCCTCAAGTTTTTCTATGAAAGTTTTTCTATGAAATGGCACCAAAAATTCACAGCTGGTTAAAGTGCCCTTAGGTCAGGTCTGTTCAAAGATCCTGACAAATGCTGACTTCCTGTTGTCATCATTCTCATAATTATGTAAAAAAGACCTCCTATTGGCCAAGCAGCAACCCCCAGAGTGCCAAAGGTGCTTAAAACTGCAGTTCCCCTAGTGGCCACTTGAGGCTCACTCCAAAAACATGTCAGTCCCCATAGACTCCCATGTTAAAATGTCCAACTTTACAGCAGAAATAAACATTTTTACTGCCTGCTACAGAGATGGGTTTTTGTGTTTATAACTTATTTATTTCTTTTTGACAAGGGTACAGGCCTCTTATATAACTTTAAATATGGGAATTTAAGTGTGTGGCTGCTGACTCGGGTGGCCATAGCTGCTAGCTGTCAACCCAACTAACTAGCTATCTGAAATTTAATATGGCTTGGTTAGCTGTACTAACAGACCCTGCAAGAAGTTTCTGCTCCAGTTTCAGTGCACAAAATATTGGCACTAATTATCATGTGTCTGTGACTGTGTGCTACAGTTATACAGTCTGTGTGATGCAACTTGCCAAGTTGATCTTGAGCTTTGACCAGCTTTTTCATTTCACCCTCCTCCCTCTGATCCAAATATGGTTACTTCTGGCTCCAAAAAACAAGATGCGATGACCAGTGGGTGATGTCACAGTGGCTTCATCCACCTTTTACATTCATGTTGTGATATTTCAAAGAGAACTGGCATCTTTTAATCATGAGAAATGGTATGTGTATGTGAGAATGGGTAGAAGCTCTGTGTAAATAGGGATATCCATAAAGCTCTCACCAAGTTGAAGAGCAAAGTCATTAAGGAATTTGATTTATCTGAGATCCTTGAGGTAACACTTTGATAGATGCTGATTGACAGTGCTGATCACATGCAGCAGTGGTATTGTTACTCTAAGTTGGTCCATTGCCTCTTCATCTCCTTCTTATTGCCAGGATACAGTTGGACTGAAATCCATTTACCTCAATCTGTCTGTTGAAATTACTCCATAAAGATGCACATCATTAAAATATTTACTTCTGTTCTAACATCTTGGATATGATTCTCTGCACTCTGTCCTGAGGGAAAATGCAAAAGCTTTGGGAAAGTCAAAGAGTTTCTGTTAAAATTGAAAGCCTCCTGAACTGACTGACAAGAGTGATTTGAAGCCAGTCTTTGTGTTTAATATTGCTGTTTCTTTCTGCCCTGAGAAAATATTGACTGTTTTTTGATGTATGTATTATGTAAATGAATAAAAAATAACTATAATGATTTCATAAAAAGATGATTTTACCTTTAAACTAAAATAAACTGATTGGTTGACATTTGTTCTGTATTTTGGAGTGATCCTTTTTTCTTTTTAAATTGAGAGCCTCTAAAAACAGTAAAAAAAAAAATCCTGTTTGTGGTTTTTAAGTCAAAATCTAAAACACTATATATTATATATATATATATATATATATATATATATATATATATATATATCCATCCATCCGCTTATCCTGTTCAGGGTCGCGGGGGGGCTGGAGCCTATCCCAGCTGTCATAGGGCGAGAGGCAGGGTACACCCTGAACAGGTCGCCAGCCTGTCACAGGGCCAACACAGAGAGACAAACGCTCTCATTCACACCTATGGGCAATTTAGATTAGCCAATTAACCTAACCCCAGTAAGTGCATGTCGTTGGACTTTGGGAGGAAACCGGAGTACCCAAAGGAAACCCACGCAAGGACGGGGAGAACATGCAAACTCCACACAGAGAGGAGGGGAGAGGCCTGGGCCAAGGTGGAATCAAACCCAGGCCTTCCAGATGGTATTCTAACTGTGCAGTGCAGTGGTTAGGACTCCAGCACTACAGTTTTTATTTTTAACTTATACACATGAATGGTGATTACCATTATATACATATGTATATACAAGTGTTCCATTTAAACAGTGATGTCTTCAAATTATATCACATATAAATGATGGGGGAAATTTGCACTTTACAGACTAAATGGTTGATCTGATCTTTTTACCCCTGCTGTGGTTTTAATTTGCAGTAGATGCCAACAAAGCCTGCAAAACAGCAGATTAGCTTATGCCAAACACGTACAACACTAATATCTACAACATATAACATTTACTGGAGAGATTCACTGGATGTTTCCTTAAAATCTTTATTCTGTTTCAACCACAAACACCAAAAACCATATTCCTTCCATGGTGAGCTCCACTTCTCACTTCCATTGACTGATCAGGGTGCATCTGTTAGCAGGAAGCTAAGGTCACTGCCTGGGCCATACTCCACTGTGGGCTTCCCTGTGAAACACATGCACAAAAATAAAAAAATAAAATACTGCTTTTATTTACTGCTCACTGGAGTAACTGGACTCATTTCAGGTTCTCAGATGGTGCGTTTGTGTGTTTGTACTTTCATGTTGTGCAGACCCTGGTTCCACAGTCACATTGTGGGGACAATGTAGATTTGGAATTGGTTTATGTTAAGATCATGTTAGGTCAACCTAAAGGATGCGTTACCTGCTGAACAGTCTGGCCTTAGTGGTTCCCAGTAGTGTGGCTTTGTTTCCCTCCACTAGCAGCAGAGAGCCCTCCCTCAGACCCTGAAAACAAACAAGAGGACTTTTAATGATCTAATAAAGGCTGTTTATGTGCTTGGCCTGAAAGATCTGTGGATGGCTGCATTAATAAGAGGTCCCTTCACTCTCACTCACCAGGACACGTGGAGTATCGGGTTCTTCATGGTACTGGTTGGTCCTCTGGTCTCTGGCAATGAAAGTATACTGTATTAACCCGCACCAAATATACTGTCCAGGGTCGTTGGAGCCGATCCCAGCTATCACAGGGTGAGAGACAGGGGACGCCCTGTACAGGTCACTAGCCTAACACAACTTGACACTCACATTCACATCTATGGACAATTTAAATTCACCAATTAACATAACATCTTTGGACTGTGGGAAACACACAGACACAGGAAAAACATGAAAACTCCACACAGAAAGGCCCGGGACAAGGTGGATTAGAACTGACCATGGAGCTCATCAGATCAAGGCCTCCACTTAAACCGGTGTCAGAGCGCCGCCTCGCCCCTCCTGCAGCAGCCGTCCCTCCATGACCGGCTCATGGCTGAGATCACGCAGAAGAGGAAGCTCCGACCTGTGGTACTGCCCAGCTCAAGACCATTTGGCTCTCCGCCCTGCCTGGCTCAGACGTTTACCTGCAATGTCAAAGCCAGCTCCTGCATCGACCTGTCAGTGTCAGAGCCTGGACATCGGCCGTCATTCCGCCCTCGCACAGGAACCCTTAAATGTGAAGAGAGAGGCTTATCAGGAAATGGTCTCTAGCTCACATCAGCAGGTCATTGGATCAGGAAGATGATGACGAAGGTACGACAAGAGAGTCTTAGAAATGCTGTTGATGCAGTGATTTAGTAAAATAGAAGTTTGAGTTCCTTCCTGATGGCCTTAATTCTTTCTTATAGGTAATTATGAGGTGCTGAATTTTGGTGACTGCCTTGTAAACTTTCCATATAAAGAAAGTTTTACTATGACCAACCACAGCAGCAGCCAGGTGGGGAGGTTTGAGTGGCCCCCTAGAGGACCTTATGCCAGCTTTTCACCACAGGTAAAGCATCCAAAAACGTGCAGAGACTGTCCACAGTTTTAACTGGTGCAGCCAGACGGGGGCATGCTGTTGGATATATATTTTCATGAGTCATAAACTGTGCATTATCAAAAGTTAAGCTATGCTCTGTTTATTTTTTCAAACAAAATAATACCAAACTAACATCTAGAAATGGTCATGTATGAGGCATATGCTCATAACTCCCAATGGTGCCTAGCTTATTGTGTTGGAAAGACCAGTAGACAAATGGTGAATTGTGAATAGTGTTAATAAATGACGTTCTTTTATCCAGGTGATAAGAACAGATCCTGAGCCCTGCTGCTCTGTGGTTGAAGGCGCTCAGTTTGAGTTGGAACTGCAGCACACACACCATCCACTTTGAAAACACCATGCTTTTCCAAACCAGGCTGCACCAGTAAGTGCAATCTGTACAATGTACTGCATGCCATCAGGTGTAATATTACATAAGATGGTATTATTTTAAAACTTAAAGAGTATTTGAGCCTCATTTATTCATCAGAATGTAACAAAAATACTAAAGATCAAAAAAGATGATCACTAAAGGCTCAGTTTGGGTGTCATGCATATGAAACATTGCATTCTCCCACAGTGGGCACAATAAATCCTTTTTTTTGTCTGCACACACACATACAGACTGCAGATAGTGAATGAGAGCCAACTGAAGGTGGCATTCTCCTGGGAAGTTCTCATGGATCCAAGCTGCAATATTGTCAGGCATGACCAAGAGGGTACGCCTGTACAGTATATCATTATGCCGGTGTGTCATTGCTGGATTTGTTCCTGAAAATCAGTGCTGTTTTTTTGTTTTTTTTAGTACTCTTCTGTTTCAGGATTAGGTGTGTTATACTTACATATGAATACTTTAAAAAGTGAGCTTGACTCTCTGTGTAAATGTGCTGTCAAACAGGTGGGACCTCCACTTTTTGACCTGGCAGCAGATCAGCACCATCACTGTCCTTTCAGTGCTTTTGGCAGCTCGGTGTCCTTTCTGACGAGGAACCCTGAGCTGCCTCCTTGGCGTGTCTGCACCATCAACAAGGTAATAGAAAGTAAGACTAGAACTTCTTAACTCCATCTTCTTAACTTCTTAACGCCTCTGATGTTTCATGCTCTTGGTTTAACCTCAGTCGCTATAGCAGTGATGGTGTCTCACAGTGCGCTGCCTTATCCCCATTATGCATTAGTCAGTCTTGACTAAGGGAGCGGGAGCGGGCTGCTTCTGCAGTGATGCGGACGCTGCACCAGTCTGTCATGGGAGCTTAGTGTAAAAGTGAAGCTCTAGATTTACCAGTCGATCTACGCTCCTACCCTCACCTATGGTCACAAGCTTTGGGTAGTTACCGAAAGAATAAGATCACGAATACAAGCGGCAGAAATGAGTTTCCTTCGAAGGGTGGCTGGCCTCTCCCTTAGAGATAAGGTGAGGAGTGCGGCCATCCGGGAGGGGCTCAGAGTAGAGCTGCTGCTCCTCCACATCGCAAGGAGCCAGTTGAGGTGGCTCGGGCATCTGATTAGGATGCCTCCTGGCCGCCTCTTGGGTGAGGTGTTCCGGGGATGTCCCACCGGGAGGAGGCCTCGTGGTAGACCCAGGACATGCTGGAGAGATTATATCTCTCAACTGGCCTGGGAACGCCTTGGGGTCCCTCCAGATGAGCTGGAGGAGGTGGCTGGGGAGAGGGAAGCCTGGGCTTCTCTGCTTAGGCTCCTGCCCCCGCGACCCGGCCCCGGATAATTGGAGGAGAATGGATGGATGGATTAATTGTATTAAGCAAAAGCTCCTGTGGACTTCTGTAAGTATAATGTGTGATATAAAACATCATTATATGAGAAGTTAGGATTATTGATACAGTGTGGTAAAATGCCGTCACGGCTTGCTCATATATGCAAGCCCATCAAAAGTATTCAACATTTCATAAAAACACAGCGTTTCATGTTTACACTTCAGAAATTAAACCACCTACACCACGTTAATGATCATTCCAGCTGTCGGGTGGATTTTATCTCTTCACAGAATCAGGGTAGCTGATTCTGTGAAGAGAATCAGCTACCCTGATTCAGCTACCCTTCATATTTAATATACGAACTGTTCCTTTAACATATTGGCCAGCTTCATGGTTCCATTCTGCAGTCACTTGTACTGAAAATGACTTTTCCTCTGAAGATACAATGAGTATAACCTGATCTTAATTTGCACAGTTTGTCCAGCAGTGAGATGTGGAGGCTTACTCTGAGTTTCTAAACAACAAGTGAATAGTTGCTTATACGGTGGTTTGAGAGTTCAAGAATAGTGATGTTAAAGAATAGCACAAACACACTATATCACTGGATCAGTTACAAGACAAAACAAATGAAATCACTGTGCAAATAAAAGTTTAAATTAGCAAAGGTGTAGTATTGAAATAAATGATCCCAGCTGAGACACAAGGAGTGCAAAACTGTAATAACAAGAACATAAATGAGGTGATGAAACAGAAAATTGTGGTTAGCCAGCAGTAACTTCCTTTTTTCCTTTCAGCCAGCAATGTAAAAACAAACAACAAGGCAATATGAAATTTGCCAACTGAAGTGGCCAGTTGGATGCATAAAAATGGTTTATCTGCTGTAGCAGGGGATGATGGGAAGATCACAGTAATATATTTAGCCATGTGTGCCCTTTGTTTTTTATCTTCCTGCTCTGTGTGTGGGGTAGCTGATTTGAATTTCTCTTGTACATGCTTTTCTTTGGGATGTTGGTGGGATTTCCTTTGTATTTTGTACAACACAAAAATTATAGTTATAGTAATGATTTTAGCGATTTCCTGAACTCAGACTTTCTCTAATAGCTCATAGGTTTGTTTTGTGTAATCTACACACCAGGGGGAATCTAAATTTTGAAAATGGCAAAGGGTGTGACCCTGGCGGGATGGCAAAGTTCGATGTTTCGCCCTGAAGACATAAAGAGTTGTAAAGCCACAGAGCCCAAACTGTGTCAAATTTCAGTGGTTTGATAAGCCCTGTGTCTTTTCATCATTTTAAATAAAAATGTGTTATAAATGACTTGCCTGGCTAAAGAAAGCTTAGACTCACTGTGACAGCATATCCCAGCTGTCAAAGGGCAAGAATACCCTGAAGTCTATTGGAGGAGACACAACAAGCCTACATTCAAACCCAGGACCTTCATGTTGTGAGGCAACAGTGCTAACCACCACACCAGTGTGCAGTTATAGTCATGGTATATTTTGCTTTAGTAAATGAAATGTGAAATTAAAAATTCAAAAATTCAAAACTTGCATGGAAAAAACCCACAGAACCATCATCATTCTGCTTATTGGACAGGTTTTATTTTTGAGACCTCAGTTCAAAATCACAAACATGGTTGATGAATGTTGTAGTCCAAATTGAACTCTTAATCCCCTGACAGAGCTCATAGTAGGTCTTTTTAACATTTTGGATGGAGTTTATTCAGTGAAGCGCCTAAAAGACTGGACAGCAGGACTGACAGCACCCCAGTCACCAGGTTTGCGATATTCTCCCTTCTCCAGGAAGTACTGACGTCCACGGTAGTTGGGGTGCTCGTAGAAGACCCACCAGCCATCGTAGACCTTACAGGAGTTGACCTCCCTCCAGCGGAACTTCTCCAGGAGTGAGGGACAGTCCTCTGTGGCCTCCAGGGCCTGGCCCCCAAAGTCTGCCTTCTCATAAAGCTGCATCTTGTACTGGGTCCCACTGGTCTGGAAGGTGATGGAGGAAGAAAGGAGGGAGCAGGGAGTTCAAATAGAAAAGAGGCGGATGGTAGTCAGTGTGGAGGGGGTTGGGAAAGTATGGAGATTGGATGTGGGGTAAAAGAAAAGGGAAAAAGGGGATAAATACAGAGATCAGATTTGCATCTTATTGAAAAAATTGTGGCACTATATATACACTTAATTTCCAGTTTGTACTGTACTGTTTTATAGAAAAGCTAACTTATTGATCATTTTTGAGGATGTAGTTTAGTTTTTCTTAGCTTGTCTTTAGAGACATAAATGGGGTGAACAAAGTTGAAGCCCATGCCATTATAACAGGACCACAAACTTCTACCTCCAAAGTGATCACTGCTGTTCTCTCGCCTCTCACCCCTCAACCGGTCACAGCACGCGGCTGCTTCTCCCTCAGCCTGCCTCTGTTGGAGGTCTCTTCCTGCTGAAAGGGACTTCCTGCCCCCAGTGTCACTGGGTGCCTCTCATAGTGTAATCATTTGATTGTTGGAGTTGTCTTTAATATATAGTCTTTCTTTAGTTTTTGCTTGCTATGGGTAAGAGACTGGTACCTGAGTACATAATTTGACTCTGAAGGCCTGCATGCTCAGTATGTCTGGCATAATCAATGAGATAACTTACGTTAATCGATCCTTCATTGTTTGCAGTGTGTTTGCTCACTGTTTTGTGTCTTTATAAATAGAACCAAACTGTACACACGCATCTCCTACTAACTGCATTGATTTAAAAAGGCCGCAGGCTGTGGGTCAGCTGGACCAAAGCCTGATCATACAAAGAGACTGATGTCGTGCTGGCTTCCATTGACCTACAGCAGCGTGAACGTCACAGTATGTCTTCTTTAACATTGAATTCTTTTTTTTTTTGTTCCCTGCACCCACTGTTTCTTCAGTCTTTTAAGACAATCAGAAGTTAGATTCCACAGCAGAGGAGAGGAGAGTGTGCTTTTGAGAGTGTCCACTCAATGCTCACAGTGCACAGTCAATAATAAAGGGCAGAGTGAACAAATCGCTGCATCACCAGCAGAGCAGCCTGCAGGCAATGCCTGACTTACAAAGTGGATCATCTTGCAAGAGCTGAGGCGGTCGTTCAGTCCCATCCAGCGCTGATACTCTGGGTACTCCCCCCTGGTCAGGACATACTGGTAGCCCATGTAGTTTGGTCTCTCGTACACCACCCAGGCCCCACTCTCCACCCGGATGGAGTTGCAGCGACTCAGGTAAGTGTGAAAATCTGAGCAGTCGCTGTCGCACTCATAGCGACGGCCCTGGAAGTTCTTGTCCTCGTAGAAGACGATCTGAGGAGGGGGGGGGGCACATAAGAGTCAGTGCTCAGCCACCTTCTTTCACATTTTCTCACCTCTAAAGGGTGGTGTGTGACAAAAAGGCCAGATCTTTCCAGAGCAAAGCCACTGTTAGCATTACTAACAGCTTTCCTGGCACCAGAAAGGCAGTGCTTTTTCCAGTGCTCCAAAACACAGGGCAGCTTTAATTTACAACAGAATATCATGAAACAACATCTGCAGAAAACCGGTTATCCTGAAACCCCTGTACGCTTTCACACGCACTTCTTAAGCCAGATGTTAAAAGTAGACTCTTTGTCTTGACTCACCCTGCCCATCTTGCATATAATGTGTGGGATTGCCTTGGTGATGCTGAGTGATGGTGGTGCTTCCCCCTGAGGTCTCGATGTTGCACTGGCCTTTCAACAAGTGCCTTTTATATCCCCCCCTTTCCCACGTTTATAAACAGCAACAGTGGAGGCAAAAGGGGAACAATCGCTTTGTCATGAAAATGAGATCCAAAAATTGAGTCAGTGATTCTAGTGCTATTCAGTTTTTCCAGAAAAGCGAGGAAGGATTACGGCATAATGGCCGGGGGGTGGGTAAGCGTCCATTGACCCCACTTCGCTACTGGCTGGGTCCAGTGCCTAGTGTTACACATGCCAGCTCCACCAGCTTGCCCCCACCTGGCGAGGACCTGCCAACTCAGGACTTATTCCTTTTTTGGGTAGATCCACAGAGAGCAATGGTTAGCAGTGGAAGTGGTCACATCTATGAAATGAAAATGGAAAACACACTGTAAATTAAAGTGACCTCTATTCTGAAAATGCTGAAATAACAAAAATAAAGTATCAAAAGTGAAGATATTCCCAGAGAAAAACTGAGTGGTGTAGTAGATATGAGTAGTATATTAATGTCTTTTATTGCGTAGTCCATATTTTTTATTGGTCAATATAAAACAACTCTTTAATTTATAATGTAGTACTGATTATAATATGCATTTTATTTTTAGTGGGATGGTTACAATATATAATACACCCTTTTCTGCAGGATTGCTTATGGTGCAGGTTTTTTTTCTTTTACATTGTTTATGCAATTTATTTTGCATGACTGCTCGTACTACGCATTCTATTTTTGTAAATGTAAATGTAACTCATTTTTTAGGATTGCATATAAAATATATATGCAGTATTTCTTATCAATCCACTTTATTCACAAGAGAACATAGAAAACATATCAAATGTTTAAACTGAGACACTGTATTAGTTTATGGAAAATATGAATTTTGAATTTGATGCGCTGGGTAATAAAAGGCTGGATGGATGCCACATTGTCCAGTCTAAAGAGGAGAGGGACCATCTGTCCTGTTTTCAGAGCACAGTTCAAAAGCTTGCATCTCTGATGGTATGGAGGTGCATGAGTGCCTATGTAAATGGCAGCTTGGATCTTGTATCTGGATAGGAACCATCAATGCTGAAAGGTGTATACTGTATAGGTTTTAGAGTAACATACACTATGTTGCATCTTTTTCAGAGAAGAAATTGCATATTTCAGCAAGACAATGTTAAACCACATACAGCAGGTATTATAACAGCAGGGCTTTGTAGGAGAAGAATCTGGGTGCTGAACTAGCCTGCCTGCAGTCCAGACTTTCACCAACTGAAAACATTTGGCACATAATGAAATGAAAAATGGGACAAAGAAGGCTCAGGACTATTCAGCAGCTAGAATCCTGTATGAGACAAGAACAGGACGCTGAGTATTTCTTTTCATTCACCTCTTTTTACTCTGTTTATACCCCACTCTGCATTTAATCATTAGGTATTATTAATCTCTGTCTCTCTCTTCCACAGCATGTCTTTTGTCATGTCTCTCTCCCCTCACCCCCGACCAGTCGCGGCAGATGACTGCCCCTCCCTGAGCCTGGTTCTGTTAAAAAGGAGTTTTTCCTTCCCACTGTCACCAAGTGCTGCTCATCGGGGTCAGTTTGACTGTTGGATCTTCTGTGTAATTATTGTAGGGTCTTTACCTTACAATATAAAGCACCTTGAGGTGACTGTTGTGAATTGGTGCTATATAAATAAAATGGAATTGAATTGCCAACATTCCTCTCCCGAAAGTCCAGCTACTGGTCTCCTCAGCTGACATTTATGGAGGGTTGTTAAAAGAAGAGGAGATGCTACACAGTGGTAAACATAACACTATCCCAACTTTTTTGAGCCCTGTCATTACCATTATATTCAAAATTTGCTCATATTTTTCTTAAAATGCTGCATTTTCTCAATTTAAGTATTTGATATGTTTTATATGTTGTACAGTGAATAAAATGTTTTTATGAGATTTGCAAATCCCTGCAGTCTGTTTTTCTTTACATTCTGCACGGTCCCAACTTTTTCAGAAATGGGTGGCTGGTAGCTCAGGAGGTAGAGCAGGTCACCTAATCAAAAGGTTGGTGGTTTGATTTCTGGCCACTCCAGTCTGCATGCAAAAGTATCCTTGGGCAAGATACTGAACCCCAAGTTGCTCTCTGATATGAATGTTAGAAAGAAAATGTTAAAACATGCTTTGAGTGCTCAAAGTAGAGTAGAAAAGTGCTATATAAGAACCAGTCCATTTTCGGCCTGCAATGCAAATCAACCCATTGCTGCAGTTGTACAGGAACCATATTGCTACTTTTGAATTTGAGGTTCAACCAATGAACGGACTTTTCTCTCCAGCAGCCTGGCATAGACCTTCCCAGGAAGCCTGAGAAGTGCAATCCCTCTGAAACTGGAACACACTCTACGGTCCCACTTTGGTCTGCCAATCCAGAGGCACCATGCACCTTGCAGCCAAAGCTCTGCTTTAGCAATGGAAGTGCAGAACCAGTCAGACTCAAAGTCCCCAGATTCCCTTAGGATACTGTTGAACCTCTGCCAGAGGTGGGAATTTGAAGATCTTGCAGACCAGGACCTCTGCCAGACGCTCCCAGCACACCCTAGATGTTTGGGTATTCCAGGCCTGTCCTACGATCTAGTCCAACTCACCACCAGGCGGTGATCAGCTGACAGCTCTGCTCCTCTCTTTACCTGTGTCCAGGACAAGACATATGGCTGCAGGTATGATATGATTACAAAATCAATCATCGACCTGTGACCTAGGGTGTCCTCTGCCAAGTGCACTTGTGGACATCGTGATGCTCAAACAGTGTTTGTCATGGACAAACTATGTCAGGGCCTGTTCCCCAACCCAGAAGCACAGGGAAGAAACCCTCTTGTCCACCGGGGAAAACCTCAACATACAGGTACCGAGCTGAGGGGATACCAGAGTACCCATTCCTGCCCATTGCCTCTCACTGAGCGCAACTTCAGAATGGCACACAGTCCAGACCCTTTCCAGGAAACCGGTTCCAGACCCCAAGCTGTGCACTGAGGTGAGTTTGACTATGAATGAATGTGTGAATGTTAGACAATAAAAGCACTTATCTTAGATACATATGGAAGTGCTTGTGTGAATGCGTAAATGTGTTGTATAAGTGCTTTGAGTGCTCAGTCAGAGCTAGTCCATTAACCATTTCTTGATCCTAAGCAGTAGATCCCCAGAGAGGTGGCATTTCATGTTCCTAAAGCCCGATTCATCTACTGTGGATCGGACCTTCAGGTCCTGTGCCTCGGCCCAATCCACAAACGCTACATTTTCAGCAAATAGCTCTTTGGGAATCAGTTTGCTGGTGCCAAAAAACTATCAAACTTATAGATAAAATTTCAAATCTTTTTTTTTTTTTGGTAAGGTGTTTCTTATGTGCAGACAACTGTGGTTCATCCCTTGAGTTAGGTGCCTTCTTATACTTGAATGATTCATAGCTCAGTGTTAAGTAGCTTAACAAAGGAAAAAATATTCCTCTGAAAATGAATTAAAAAAGAAGCCAATGTCCAAAGAAAAACTGAAAGACCTTCAGAAAGCATCAAGAACTAGTGCTCAACAGCACTTTAAAAGGTCTGGCTCCCTGGAAGCAAAATATAGAGAAATGAGGGGTGGCTCAAGACTTTTGCACAGTACAGTAAATATCCAAAGAAATACACTGGATGTGACCAGGTTGTAGTCAAAACCTTTATTTCAGTGTTTAACAATTAAAAATGACTTTTTGCTCTTCATGTAATAACAGCACAGAGCTGTGTATCAAATTAACAGGACCATTTCTGTAGTAAACAACAGCAGTAAGGCATTTTACAGTACAAATGGGTTCATCGTAAATGTTTCAAGCACACATTCCTTTCACTGGCCATAACCAATACAATGCTGCCTTGCTGACTTTCAGCAGTACTTCAGTATATAATTTATGTCATATTTTATATACAAAACAAAATTCAGCTGTAATGGAAATGTGTAAAGAGGAAGCGAACTACCTGAAGTAAACTTGGAGGTACTCACCGCTAACAATAGTTCTGGAGGTAAAGTAGATTTATGAAAAATAATCATTCTGCAGTGCTAATTTTTTTTTTTACATATTTATACAAAAATAAATATACATTTAAGCCTTCTATGACAAACTGGCCATAGGCTTATTACATTCTGCCTCAGCCGGAACATCTCAGCTTGTTCTGTTGTACCGAAGAACTTAAAACACAAGTTTGCAACAAGTCCCAGAACAGATAAACAGCAGCTGCACCCTGATGTTGTACTTTCACTGCAGCCAGTCAATCAGAGCAAAATGGAGCACGCAGACCAGCACAGCTACAGGTATGTACAGCACGTGAGTACGTTTGGACAGAACAACCACATACCCACATTAATTATTTTAATATTCCTCCCTTTTTACCTGCACAAAGGAAAATTCATGATTCATCTTCCAAAAATAATACTATGATCTGAGCTAGTAAATGCAGCTGCTCCAACATACCCTTTACACCCAAAGTGCTTAAAATACTCAGCATCTACATCCTCCATCTTTAACAGCAGTCAGTGACAATATTCTTACAGAAAACAGCATGTATATGGAGTCTGTCTGAGAAGACATGGGGCCACTGGCTGCATGGAAGAGTGACTAAGCAGTTCTCCACAGGGGTGTACTATGAAGCTAGTTCAACAAATCCAGGCTTTGTTTGCATTAGCTGGCTAGACAAAACCACAGATACACAGGGAAATGGGGAAAAGGCAACATGTTTCTGCAAATAAGGCAAGGCAGCAAATGCAGTTAAAATTTATTTTGGCTCTGAAACGTTAAACAGGCTGCTTGCTGTGTTAAGGCCTGACAGTATCCCATAACATCACAGGCTAAATATTCTCAGAGATTAAGAATCTACAAATAGACTCGTTCTAATGCGTGTTTCTCATAATGCAGCAACTGCCATTAAAGCTCCTCAAAGCAGTCTCTCAAATCCATTGAAACAAGTTTTACTTTCTCTATTGCATCACAAGTTTAACAAAACAGTGGATGGATAGCAAATTATAAAGCATGCTTTAATAAAGACCAAATGCTTAAAGAGAACATGTGTCAGGGTTTGTTTACCTAACTCACAATCACAGCTACCCTAGTTTGTCCTCCTCAGCTCCCTCTCCAGAAGACATTCAGCAGTAAAATATCCCTTTAAAGGCTGTGGTGACTTCACACTTGCCTCATCTGTGTGTCCCTTTATAGAGTGTGTGATGAATGATGGTTTTTGACAACATGCCAATCCACTCCCTCCTGAGGTCAGACACGACAAAGATTTAGCTGCCTTTTCTTAAGAAGGAAGCTGTGAAGCTGGCCATAACTGTAAGCTGATGGAAAAGCAAGAGCTCACAGGAGCACCATATGAGAAGAAGACCTTATGTAATCTGCATGTGCAAACGGCCATACTGCCTTCATTTAGAGGTGCAATTATTCTGCCGGCAAAGAACCAAACAGTAAAATTCAACATGCCATGGTTGACTGTTCCACTGCCTGTCCAGTCCTCATATGTTTAGGATCATTAACTCGAGCGCTGTCTCCTGCTGCCCCATCAAACTCTTTTACAGAGGCTATCGTGGGGGGGATTAAGCTGTCCAGTTCCTGCCTGTGACCCGTTTCCAGAAGCCACTCGTGAAACTTCATTTCCACCAACTCCTGGAACTGTTGCTTCTGCTCCCTGC
This sequence comes from Archocentrus centrarchus, assembly GCF_007364275.1. NCBI lineage: Eukaryota > Metazoa > Chordata > Actinopteri > Cichliformes > Cichlidae > Archocentrus > Archocentrus centrarchus. The sequence goes on from NC_044366.1 coordinate 34,299,110, forward strand.
AAAGAGAATGTGAAGGAAATGAATGTTTAAACACTGTAACACACAACAGCAGGGCTTAAACCCACAAAAAATGTCTTCTTGAAATCAGGGTGGGAAAATTCTGATCGTCATGCACTTTATTTCCTGCATTCATGCTCCAGCAACAATAAATGCATCTATTTTTCTTTTTCTAAACCTGTTACTTTAATAGTACAGCGTCATCTATGACCAACAATATGCATTCTATGCACTGCTCGCAGGGAAACACATATTCAAATACATATGCAAATGGTACCAAAAATGAGGCATTATGTGTTTGAGCAAGATTTTACTGCGTGTTAAAAACTTTCTCAACTGTGTTACTGAGGCTATATTACCTGATTATTAGCTGTCAAACTACAATAACAAAAAAAATAAAAAATCTGAACTTCAGAAACAACTTTCTTGGGTTTAAGACTTTTTAAATAACAAACTTCTTCCTCATTTTCACTCCTCTACAGTCATCTACCTGCCTGCATGCACAGGGCTTCAGATGACAGGAGAAGAAGCTGTTTGGCACAAATGATTCGGTATTCCTGTTTAAGAGGCTGTAGGAGGCATTAGTGTGTTTATATGAAGCTGTAGCCATTTTCAAAATGAAAATCTGCTTCTTTCATGCTTTAATTGGAAATTTTGTCTCATAGCAGAGTGGAACACAATCTAATTGTTTCTAAAAATGAATCCTCCCATTAACTTCACAGGTTCATTCAAATAAATACACCCTTTCATTGTTTGACACTATAGTCTGTTAGAGTCACAGTATCCAAGCACAACTTTCAGAACAGAATGATGAATATCCCATATGACTATCTTTCAAACGTCCGTTCCTCCACTGGTCTCTGACCTGTACATACATGCTATATAAAATCTACTGTTCTGAAACAAATGCAAAAATCCAGTGATGGAAAATTTAGATGTCACATTACTGACCAATGCATTGGTGCCACTGCCAATACTTTTGTTATATTGATAAACAATCATATTCTTGTCAGTTAAAAAAAAAAAAAAAAAAAAGTATTTTCTTTACAAGATCAGTATCCATTTATGAATGGAAATGCACTGCATTGAAAACCTCAAAGCAACAAAACCAATTCGAGGATTTTCTCCTCATGGGACTGCTATGCTGTGTCCCCTGTGATGACAGGTAGAGTGGAGAACTGCCTTGTGCAATGCTTCTGACACCAGTGTACTAACTGAACTCCATATCTCTTACACATAGCAGCTAACTGACATTCATATTGATTTTTTGGAATGGCTTTCCTGTTACAACTTTCCACTGAGCAAAGGGCACGCTACAGAGTGAAGTACTAAAACTGAATTGAACACATGAATAGGCTTGCTTAATAAAGACTTTGAGGTCTGATTTGCCACTCACTTGCTCAGCCGGGCCTCCATTACAGTCTTCTGCCAGTTCTGTATTCTCCTCTGCTTTTCATCCAGAGCTGCCTGGTATGAAGGTGGCAGGCCACCGGGCACCTCACACGTGTCGCCCTCCATCTGAAAAGGAATGACCAGCGTGTGGAACTTTGAGGGGGGCAGCAAACGGTAGCAGGCAGGGTCTGGGCTGGACAACGCATTGAATGAGGGGTTGGCAAGGCCCTCGGTCCCCAGAAGCAAGGGCTGATCCCAGGCATTGGGAACAACAGCCAGCCCCACACTGGCCATGTGATCCTCCAAGGAAGGGTAGAAAGTGTGGAAAGGACCCAGAGTAATGTCTGTGTTTCCTGGCAAAAGCAAAGGGCGGGTGGGCGTCAGGGCGTGGATGGTGCAACGTGAGGAGGCGCCGATAGCAATCCTGCCAGCTACGCACACCACCCGCATGTTCTGGCAGCTGTGGATGTGGACGCTGGTCTCAACGGGACCCAGAACCACAGTGCTGTCACGGCATTTGTCCACACTGACTGATCTAAAGGAACATATCAAACAAATGAAAGAAGATAAACTGTGTGCTAAAAATAACACAACCTCTATTACAGGAAGCCAAGCTTACCTGAGAGGTGAGAGAAGGTATATGAAGGCATTGGCGCATCTGTGGATTTTAATGTTGGCGCCAGTCAGCTTGTCTGAAGTTTTAGCCAGGGTCTGTTTTAAGACTTGGGACATAAGCACCATTTTACTACCAGGTGGAGCCATGTGGGTGTTTCTGGCTATCTTGGCCCTCTTCATGGCCCCTTCCACTAGAATGCACAAACACACACAGACGATGAAAGAAATGCAGACAATGAAGACGATAAGGAAGCAATAATGCCAGATGACTTTACGAAACCTTGCTGAGCCCATGCGAGTTTCTTGCCCGAATGGAGACAGGCAGTTATTCCAAAGGGGTTCAGAGTGAGGTTGTGCTGGAGGCAGGAGAGGAGCTTGTGCAGGTGGAAGGACTGGGTCAGTGAGGAGTAGCCAGCTTGTGTTTGGAGTGGACCTTTGGTCAGCAGCCGGTGGATGGGCTGAACAACTCTTCTTTGGCAAACTGAGCCCTCCAGAAGCAGATTTAAACTCCTCACAGCCTCCAGAGATATCTGGTAAATCAAAACTGGAAAATCAGTTACAGTGCAGACTTGTTTTTATATTTCAAATAGTATAGATGCATATAACAGCTAATCTACAAGCAAACATTTTAACATAATGATAATTCGAAATTTTCGTTGCACTAGTAACCATTCATGTCTTAGTTGGCCTTTTTGTTGGACAGTGAAAGCACAATTCACAGCCATGTGAATAAATACTACACTCAATTCTGAGACTTTAGGTATCAGAGCATAATATAAACATCTGGTTCTTAGAAGGTTCTAAAATCATTTGAAGACAACCTTAGATGAACAAGAACACAGAACATATTACACTGTGTCATCGCCCGGTGCTGCACCTGGCTGAGAATTTCAGCTGATTGCTACTGGAACACTATCATCACAGTTAGCTAGCGGGTGCAGAAATTGGGACAGTACAATAAGAAAAAGACTAAACAAGTTTGGAAGGCTTGCAAGGAGAAAGACTTTTCTCTCAAGTGGCAGCAAAGCTTAGGTTTGCAAAATTGTATCTGAGCAAACCACACAACAACGTCCTGTTAGACACACAAGACCAAAGTGGAGCTGTTTGGCCATAATGCACTGCACCATGTTTGGATAAAAACAAAACAGCATATCAGCACAAACACATCATACCAACTGTCAAGCACGATGGTTGAGCTGTGATGATTTAGGCTTGTTTTTCAGCCACAGGACCTGGGCACCTTGCAGTTACTGAATTGACCATGAACTCCTCTGTATACAAAAGTGCACTGTAGGTACGCAGTAACTGTAAACTGTTCTGAAATCCTAAGACAACCTGATGTGAACTTCCCCAGAAATGTAACTAAGGAGGTTCACATCATGTCGAAGCAACCTGCAGAGACGCTGATTGACCCATTAGGTACTGTTGTTTCGAACTTCATCGCCGGCTAGTGCAGAAGTATAAATTAAGCTTTAGAATACCATATTAGGGATATCTCACTCTCACAACATGAACATTCAGGAGTAGAAAAACCTGTCTGAAACAGTGTTTAGCTCACACAGATTACTTGTACATATATTTGTATAAGAAGATATAGTAAATATATTGGTATCTTAAATATTATGGCTAGCATAAATTGTTACTAAAAAATATCTAGATTGTGTCAGTAACCTAAAGTAGGATGTGTGCTAGCTGTCCCCAAACCTGGCAGTCTCTCAGGGCCTGTCCAGATTGCGACAGTTGGCCAGGCTCCACCAGTAGCTCCAAAATCTCTGCCAGATGGCTTTGCACAAAGGACAGGTGAGCCTGATCATCCCAGTTCTGCAGAACCAAAACAGGAGCAAAACTCGACTATAAGTGGCACATCACGTGTTTTTAATGTGATTATGCTTTGCACCAGGGATAATTAGAACTACACAACATGATTTGCTACACAGCAAATCATGCAGTATCATAGGTCAGTCTGTTCTGTCTTTCATAGCAAAGTGAACCTTGTTCTGAGAGCTAGTCTTGGCCTCTCTGTCTGATGGAGACGGGGAGGGCGTGCGATGGCAAGGCCACTCTTCTCCAATCAAAGAGGTCCGCAAAGACACACGGTTCAACTGCTGAATGTAGAGGAACAGGAGGAACTGCAGAGTGTCCACAGACAACTGGTACAGAAAGGAGGAAAAAAGAAGCACAGGTTACCAATCAATGTGGAGCTCCTCTTCAAATCTGAGGGCAAGGTTACAATCTTTGTATTAAATCCTTAAACTTTATTTCACCTTGTTCCTTTGCTGGTCCAGCTCGCTTTTAGTAGAACACTGGGAAAGACACTCAGCCCACTCCAGCCTCTCCTCTGGTGTATGACCTATAAGAAGGTCAAAGGTCTCAAAGTAGAGCCACGCAAGGTCTTCTGGCAGCTGTAGCTTTCCACAGGCAATATGCCTCCACATGGGCCAGCCGAGGATGGGGAAGCAGCCATCCCGTGTTCGCACGTAGATCGTCATCTTGCGAAGATAGTGTAGGCTGAGCTTGGAGGAGGGAGCCACCTAAAGTGCCATTAATTCATGTTATTTTACAACATCTACAGCCCTTGGACAATATCATGGTGGGAGTATATTCACCTGCAGGGCACCAAGTAGGAAGGGTTCCATGCGTGGCCATATGCTCACGATGTTTGCATCCATATCTGCAGAGACAGAGTGCAAAACCATCTGACATACACTGATTTGCCACTATATGAGTATTTGACACTATATATGTACAACTCACTTTTTCAAAATTTAACATTACATTACGTGACGTGCCATTACAGTATTATAATTATTAGTCACGAACTAGGGCAGGAGCTGAGGAGGAGAAGGAGCTGAGGAGGAGAAGCAGTTAAACTTGTCAAACCGCACAGTTACAATAACATTATGCTTTACTATTTTGGACAGATTCAGCCTTTACCCACACTGTTTAGTTCACTGTTATTTAAAGTGTATGCCACTCATACTCCAGCCACTTACCCTCTGTGCACAAACAGCTGCATCTATCTGTGTACTGCTATCAGTTGTATACTGCTACGTTGTTTAATTAACCGGGTGACAAATAGCTCCCGGGCAACCAGCCTGCTCGTGCCATCAACACCTGACCTGCCATCATAATATCAAGTTTGACGAGCTAACCGAACTTAGGTAACATTGATCCAGTCACAGTAAAATGTATACAAAATTCACTTCTCATTGTGGCGCAATAAGAAAGGAAGCCCAATAACAGGATGATGGGGCACCCTTATTTGCTCATAAAGTTTACTCCAACCAAAAAAGTAGGGCTCGCCAGCTAGCTTAGCTCCCGTTAGCTAGCCGGGCTAGGAAGGATCTCGCGCTTACTGTCAGTTTGTGTTCTCGTCCTGTTACCGCAGTCTACCGTCTGGATGACAGAAGGACCGACGGGTCAGGGACTCATGGATGAGTATACAGCGGAGGACGAGTCCAATGGTTCCTGGTTTGTTATCAGACGCGCATCTGCAGTCCTTCCTATTTGGCGCCCTCCTCTCCGCTCAGACCTCAGCAGACATCTGTTGCGCGCAGCTCGCGGGGGCGCGCCTCAGCCTGTGCTGTGGGCACAGTGTCCAGTTCTGTTTTTATTCATCAAAACGCTTTATTGTTGCTGTAGCTGTGCTTAAACATGCAGCAAGAAAAGTTCGGCGCAAACAGTTCGTCGCAAAAAGAAAGGGTTCTGACGCTATCAAGATGGATAAGAGCTGTTTCTTTAACGATGGGCGGAGTTTTTCAAGAGAGGCGGATTTGCCGACATGCAGTGGGTGCGCTTTCTCTGACAGGAGGAAGAAGGCTTGTGACTGACTGACTGGCAGCTGGGATTCGAGCGTTAAAAGCCGGTTGTTCTTTTGCTACCTCCTTGAGAAACCCTGGTATCTATGGCTGCTAAAGGGATGAATCTCTATAACGTGTGCTGCCTGCTTCTTTGTGCTATCACGGCGGTGCTTGCCGGGTAAGTGAGCTCCGCTCGGACAGCGACGAAATAGCATCGCCAGCTGGTACACATGTTTCACTGTGATTGGTCTAGACCTGCTCTCCATGTGTGGAGCCGTCCGACACAGCGAGCTAACTTGCTAATAAGTGCTCTCCTTGTCTTTTGCTGCTCACTGGTAAAATACTATACCCGCCAGTTTGTAAGGGTTGTCTTTTGTGTGATTAACTAGCTTAGTTAGCTTGGAGCTAGCCATGATGGCAGTCAAGCTGAAGCTGCTGTAAACTGTCTATGCTTCTGAGGGATTGTAGCTAGGTCGGCGTTTTACCCGCTAAATCTAGCAGCTGTGCTCTTCAGTTTGCCTCCAGCGTTTGCCTAAACATGTACGATCTCTCTCTTCTATAGGCGAGATTTCTATAATATTCTGGGGGTGAGCAGGAGTGCAACAATCAAGGACATCAAGAAGGCCTACAGAAAACTGGCATTACAATTGCATCCCGACAGGAACCCAGACGACCCTCAAGCCCAGGACAAGTTCGCAGACTTGGGGGCAGCTTATGAGGTACATCTGTAGCTATTGTTGCTCTCTCGATGCTGGTGAGGTGCGAGAAGAGGCGCAATAAACTTATTTTGAATTTATAAGACGGCTTTTTTTACCCAGCAGTATTGGCAGTGTTTGGGGATAGTACTGCAGATACCTTGTGAGTATTGAAGCGCTCAAGGTACTGATACAAGTCTTTTAAAGCCTGAAATTTGGTTGTTGTTGGAAACGGTAAGACCGCTGTGATTGGACGTTAAAACCGTGTGGCTGCATCTGATTGGCTGTCACGCGGCACAGCTGGCGCATTGAAAATTCAGACGTGGATGAGTGGGAGTGGATTCAGATGAGCGCTGCAGGTGTTTCCGAGTCAAACGTTCACATTTCTATTAAAAATGTGACAGGAAGCCACTGTAAGTTCACTGACTTTTAATTACATTAGAAATAAGGTTTTGTCAGTGCATTTTGAGTGGGGGCAGGTGTATGAACATTTAAATGAATGACAATATGGTAAACACAAGTGTGGACTTTTATTATTTTTTTTAGATCGTGTTAATTATTTCAGATCTTTATAATTACCCCCTTTTTTTATTATTATTGAGTTGCCTAAAAGAGCCCACGAACACTAAGATTACATAAGATATGCTTTATTTATCCCAGATTTGGAAATTCTCGTTACAACAGCTAAGAAATTAAGTTAAACACAAAAACCAGAATTTAAAATGGCTTACTAAATGTAGTAACAGCATTATGTGGCTCAGTATAACAGTGTAATGAAGTGTTGTGAGAGTGCAGGGTTGAAATAACTGTTAACATGAGAGAACAAAATAGAATGCCAGCATAAATTAATCAGGTTTTATTTTTGTTGAATTTGAAACCAGACTGTAAAGATCAGTGTAGCTGTCGGGTCTGAAAAATGACACCAGTGTGGAGATGCCCACACAGGAAGCAATTTGCTCGTTGTGTGTTGCTTTGCTACTGAGGGTCGTTCAAAAGTGGAAATTCGAGGCTCCACTGACCCTCTAATGTATTTACCACTGTGTCATATGTCAGTCAACAGTATCCTTTATTCTTACTGGTAGTCGCTTCAGTCACATGCCTTAAAGCTGAGAAAAGCTTATCTTTGGATGTGCCCGCTTTGCTTCACCAGCGGTAATTTTTCACTTGAATGTCATTAACTTTCTGTGATCTCTGGTCACCAATCACTTCCTGTGTGGATGCCCCTTAAAACATGCATTCTTTTTAACAGCCAGCATTGAATGCTGTGGTTGCAAAGAAGACAAGACTTGTGTTTCAGTCTGTAGAGAAAACAGCCTTGAGTGCTTCCTCACTCACTCCTTGACCTCTGTGACACCTTGATTAGTTAAGCGTCTCAGTCACTAGTTTGAGGTCATATTTGAATGCAACATGATGTATGTTTTGTAAATTCAGGTCTCTGGTAGAGTCAAAAGCATTAGTATCTCTCATTACATGGTCAGCTCTGCCCCTCACTTGTTGTGTCTAGTTTCAAAAAGGTAACAGAAGGAAATAAAATTCAGCCTTACACTTAATAATGGGAGGTCATTAACAAATGGGTTAATGACTCCCCTAATGTTTAGCACAACTTTGAGTTGTATACATTGTATTGCTGAAGGGTCAAGCTGATTAGCAGCAGAGGCCATTGGCTCTAAGCTAAGATTTAAGCAGATTTTTAATTTTTTTTTTTTAAATTTTTTTGCTTTTAAAAGTTTTCTGTGAATGGAGCCATTTTTGTTTCTCAGGTGAAGGCTTCCTCAGCGATTTGCTGATGATTCCTTCTAATGTGTTTACATGTTTGTATTTGAGAAACTACAAAAGGTGTGTATTTTACACTTGAGCTTTAAGATTTATTCCACACATTGTATGAAATGGGAGTGCAAACAGTGCAGAATGTAGCCATTGTGTGATTGTTTGTAGGTCCTCTCCGATGAGGTGAAAAGGAAACAGTATGACGAGTATGGAGAGGATGGGCTCAAAGAGGGTCACCACAGCTCTCACAGTGATATCTTCTCCAGGTTGGTTTCATGGTCTCAGGAGAATTTTATGCCGAGTTCTGTTAAATGTTTGACACAATGTCCATTAAAGAACTGTTCACTGATGCTTCTCTTCCTTCCTCTGTAGCTTCTTTGGTGACTTTGGGTTTATGTTTGGTGGCAACCGACAGCAACAGGACAGGAACATTCCCAGAGGAAATGACATAATTCTGGACCTGGAGGTCACGCTGGAAGAAGTGTACTCTGGGAACTTTGTGGAGGTGTGGAGAAACTCCTGCTTTGCAAATGAAGAATCTTCAGCACCCTTTATCCATGTTTGAAGTTTGTTTCACAAAGTGGAATCAGCTTAGTGTCTGAATTAAGGAGTGCCACTCTGTTTAGTCATCAAACTGCGGGGCTTATTGATGAACTGTCTAATTAACTCCCATTAGACTTACTAGTTTCCAACACTTTTCCCCCACCACACACAGGTGGTACGTAACAAGCCTATAGCTAAAGAAGCTCCTGGTAAAAGGAAGTGTAACTGCAGACAGGAGATGAGGACGACACAGCTTGGACCCGGGCGCTTCCAGATGACTCAGGAAACTGTGTGCGATGAATGTCCCAATGTAAAGTAAGTCACCTCCCGATGTCATCATCATCACGCTTTGTAACTTTGTAACTTTGTAGCTGCTCCATCCACCCTGTTTGTTTCACACAGGGAAAAACTGCAGTATGGAAGTTAAAATATGCAGATGAACTGTTAATGTGAAAAAAATATTTCTTATCCAGTTACTCGGGTAATTGATGGTATAATTGATTGATTACTCGATTACTAAATTAAGCGATAGTTGCAGCCCTACTGAAATTTGCAACATACCATAAGCCAATGCATCACCTTCTCACATAGGAGCAACAGGATTCAGGTGATAGAGCGATTGTTGTAAGTAGGTAAAGTTTATTTATTTAGTGCTTTTCACAGACAAAAAGTCACAAAGCGCTGTACAATAATTAAAACACAATATCAAAAAACCCCAGATAAAACACCATGTTAAAAACATATTAACATTACCATATTAAAAGAAAAAGAATAAAAATAAAGTCAACAGAAAGCCTGGTTAAACAGAAAGGTTTTCAACTGTTTTATTTTTTTAAGACTCCACAGAGTCCGCTAAATGGAGCTGGAGTGGTAAACAGTTCCAGAGCTTTGGTGCCACTGCCTGAAAAGCTCTGCCCCTCCCTGGTTCTTAGTCTTGTACATGGGACAACTAAAAGATTTTGATTTTGTTGTGTGTGAGTCTGTTGACGTATGTAAAATGTATCCAGGCATTTGAAATCAATTGTTTGTTTTTTTTAAAAAGATCAGATTTGTATCGGTATTGGCAGATAAAATATCAGTATCGGTATCAGACCTAAAAAAGTGGTATCGTGCCATCCCTAGTTTTAATCATAAATTGTAAGCTTATGTCTTATCTATGATCACTTCAAATGAATTGTACATAATTTGATTTCTAGGAGTGTGACCATGCTTGCAGTTCTTTGTCTGTGTATGCCTTCATGCACTATAGGTTGGTTGTTCTCCCCCTCCCGCCACCTTTCTCAGTTCTCATGCTTCTCAGTGGTACTGGGGGATCTTCGCAGCCCAGGAGCTGCCACCAGGCCTTGCCCAAACCACAGTCTCAGGCCTAGATCTTTACTTACTCCATTCACCATTCAAATCTAATCTAACTGAGGATGTGGTCCCTGCTAGAGAAATTTCACCTTTCTTTATTATGTAATAAAGCAGAAAAAGGTCTGCATTTGCGGTGTAACAAACACTTTCTCTGTGATGCTTTTCTGCAGGCTGGTGAATGAAGAGAGGACCTTGGAGGTAGAGATTGAGCAAGGAGTGAGAGACGAGATGGAGTACCCTTTCATTGGAGAAGGTAAGCTCTCTAAGTCTTAATTTGTTTGCTTTTTGTCACTTCCTGTTCCTTACATTTTTTTTTTTTTTTTACCATGACCTCAGGGGAACCTCACATCGATGGAGAACCCGGAGACCTCCGGTTCCGCATCAAAGTGTTGAAGTATGAACAGAATTTTTTATTTATTTATTTTTAAAATTTTTTTTGTGTGTGTGTGAGAGAGAGAGAGAGAGACTTGCAACAGTTATTAGAATATAAAATTAGTGCCACACAGGAAAGTGACTTGGGGATGTTTTTCTGTTTCGATAGACATCCTGTGTTTGAGCGCAGAGGAGATGATCTGTACACTAATGTCACCATCTCTTTGGTGGAGGCACTGGTTGGCTTTGAGATGGACATAGTACATTTGGATGGACACAAGGTTCTGTATAGGCTTCTTGTTTTTACAGAATTAAGACTAACATTGAAGAGTAGATTTAAAGATTCCAATTATTTTAAAACAAGATGTACATGATTGTAAATATATGTGTGTGTGTGTGTGTGTGTCTTTGCCTGGCAGGTCCATATAGTGAGGGACAAGATCACAAAGCCTGGTGCTAGAATGTGGAAGAAAGGAGAGGGCCTGCCCAACTTTGACAACGTCAACATCCGAGGCTCCCTCATCATCACCTTTGATGTAGAATTTCCTCAGACACAGCTCGATGACCAGCAAAAAGAAGGTGAGAATGTGGCAGTGTTAAAGGGCAGCCTGGGAGAGGTTACTTGAGGACCTATTATAAGATGACCTGCTGTATTCTGCTCATTTCCAGCTAAATTTTTATTTATTTTGGACTATCAAAGTAGTTTTGCATGATTGACAGTTGAAAATAATCCTTATTTATCTTATACTGGGCATTTTTGCAGCCCCTTAGTTCATCCTCTTTGTGAAACAAGCCACTTTAGCTTTCTCCGTATGCCTTTTATTAAGCCATCTTTCCTCTGATTGGCTGCAGTTTGAATAGCTTCTAGATCGAGCTTTAGCTAGAGGTTTGTGTTCCAGCTGCAGGAACTGCCACCTTAGAACCTACACTATATGGACAAAGGTACAGGATCACCTACACATCGCTCCTACAGGAGCTGCTCGGTCATAGAAATGCATGACACGAAGTTCCTGATGCAATTTTTGTGCTGAAGCTAATGCCAGAGGAGGTTTGGAACTCTTCAGTTATTAAGTCCGCAGAGCACTGGCAACTTTTGCGCACTACACATCTCAGCACTCAGCACTGTTTCTTATGTGGTCTGTCACTTCTTGGCTGAGGTGGCTGTAACCAATATTTGCCCGTGTCCACTAATGGAATGGTATGTACATGGCAGATAATAATAAGGAAACAAAGAATAGGTCCCCCTTTTAGACAATTAAAAATTTTGCTGCAAAACAATAAATAAATAAATAAAATTCTCATTTCATTATAAACTAGCATTTCAGGACCTGCGTCATTGAAATATTAAAAAAGGTTAGATGCAGTTTATAATAGTTTAATTTTTGAATAGTTTAAGTTCAGAAAAGGTTTATTATGCTATAATACAAATTGTTATGCTATGTGTGTTCCATCCTTCCATCCATTTTTCTTCCGCTTATCTGAGGCTGGGTCACAGGGGCAGCAGCCTAAGTAGAGAAACCCACACCTCCCATTCCCCAGCCAGCTTCTCCAGCTCATCCAGGGGATTCCAAGGTGTTCCCAGGCCAACTGAGGGATATAATCTCTCCAGCATGTCCTGGTCTGCCTGGGGCCTCCTCCAGATCCCCGAACCATCTCAACTGGCTCCTTTCGATGTGGAGGAGCAGTGGCTCTACTTTGAGCCCCTATGGCTGCACTCCTCACCCTATCTCTGAGGGAGAGGCCAGAATCACTTGAATATTCTCGAGAGGATAAAGAGCTGGTCCAGTGTTCCGCAACCAGGACGAAAACATTGTTTCTCTTGAATCTGAGATTCGACTATGGACAAACCCTCCTTTCCAGCACCCTGGCATAAACCTTACAGGGAGGCTGAGGAGTGTGATTTTTTTTTTTTTTTTTTTCCCCCCCATAGTTGGAGCACACCTTCTGGTCTGCCTTCTTAAAGATGGAGACCTCCACCACCCCAGTCTGCCAATCCAATCTCCTACAACATCCGGAGAATTCAGGAACTCAGGGCAAATCTCATCCACCCCAGGGGCCCTGCCACCAAGGACTTGTTTAACCACCTTAGTGACCTCACCCTCAGTGATGGGTGAGTTGTCCCCCTCGTCCCCAGACTGTGCTTCCACTATAGAAGGCGTGTCAGTGGAATTAAGGAGGTCCTCAAAGTATTCCTTCCACCTCTTGACTATAGCCTCAGTTGAAGTCAGCAGTGCCCTACTGTGACTATGAACTGTGAGTAGAGCACAGCTTTCCCCTCCTGAGTTGCCTGACGGTTTGCCAGAATCGCTTTGTGGCCATCTGAAAGTCTTTTTCCACGTGCCTCACCAAACTCCTCCCACACCCAAGTTTTTGCTTCGGCTTCCCTCTGGGCCACATTCCACCTGTCAGCTGCCCCCGGAGTCCCACGGGCCAACCAAGCCCAATAGGACTTCTTCTTCTACTTGATGGCCCCCTTCACCTCCGGTGACCACCATCTGGTTCGGGGATTACCACCATGAGAGGCACCAGCCACCTTGCAGCCACAGCTCTGAGCAGCAGCCTCAACAATGGAGGTGTGGAGCATGGTCCATTCAGACTCAATGTCCTCAGCCTCCCTCGGAATGCTGTCAAAGTTCTGCCAGAGGTGGGAGTTGAAGATCTCACGTACTGGGGCCGCTGCCAGGCATTCCCAGCACACCTTCACTATACGTTTAGGTGCACCGGGTCTGTCCAGCACGTTCTCCCACCACCTGATGTCAACTTACAACCAGGTGGTGATCAGTTGACATCTCAGCTCCTCTCTTCACCGGAGTGTCCAGAACACCTAGGTCGACCCGTGACCTAGGGTGTTCTGGTGCCACATGCACATACGGACATCCTCATGTTCGAACATAGTATTTGTTATGGACAAACTGTGGTTTCACAGAAGTCAAAAGACCAATTCGGGTTCAGATCAGGCAGGCCGTTCTTCCCAGTCACACCCCTCCAGGTCTTGCTGTCATTGCCCTCGTGAACATTGAAGTCTCCTAGTAGGATGATGGAATCCCCAGATGGAGCACCCTGCTCAGGGACTCCAAGAAGGGTGGGTACTCTGAACTCTCATTTGGCGCATAAACGCAAACAACAGTAAGGACCCTTTCCCCAGTCCGAAGGCGCAGGGAAGAAACCCTCTCGTCCACAGGTTTTTAAAATCTCCAACATACAGGCATTAAACTGAGGGGATACAAGAATACCCACCCCAGCTTGCTGCCTCTCACCGAGGGGAACTCCACACTGGAACAGAGTCCAGCCCTTCTCCAGGAGACTGGTTCCAGAACCCAGGCCATGCATTGAGGTGAGCCTGACTATAGCTAGTGGTATCTCTCAACCACACTCCTTCTCCACATTCCATGTCCCAATAGCCACTCTCAATAGCCAGGGATCGGTCTGCCAGGGCACCTGCCCTTGACCACCACCTGACTCACATCGCACCCGACCCCTATAATGCCTCCTGTGGGTCGCGGGCCTACAGGAGGCCAGGCCCATGTCTCCTCTTCAGGTTGTGCCCAGGTGGGCACCACGTGCTAATGCCTGGTGGCTACCAAACACTCTCCCTCGAGCTCCCAGGCCTGGGGAGGGAGCTTCAGGTGCTCCAGTGCTGTGGCTCTAGGGTGGAGCCTTGGTAACCCTACCCCGGGCAGGGTAAACGGTTCCCTTAGTGTATCTTCCATAAGGGCTATGGTGTTCTGTTTCTTTTATTTAAATGAATGTGACAGAAGAACCATTTGCCATTCTGTACTCTGATAAAGTGACCAGATAAAGTGATGTTTCAGTTTTTAACGGTAGTTGTCACTGTGTCATTACAGGTGTTCGAAGTCTTCTGAAACAGGGGTCTGTACAGAAGGTTTACAATGGACTACAAGGATACTAACACGCCAAGCAACACCGCCTGGACTGATTCATATGCCACCTAAACACACAGACACACTTGTTCAATCAGCAGGAGCGTGATCTGTAATCCTGGCCAGGGTGTATTTATTATTTTCAGACTGTTCTCAGGATGGCTTGAATCCAATTTAGTTTCTACTTTTAATGTTCCTCATCTTGTCAGCAGTAGCACAACAGCAGGTGTTTTTATTTGAGGTATCTAAATAATGGAAAGGATTTCTCTACTCTGAACCTTTTTTTTTGTTTGCTTTCCCTGCATTATCTTGTAACAGTAAGTCTTTTTGTCCCTTTTTGTAAGTCAGCTTACTTCTTTCTATCTGAAAACCCCGTCTGCTCGTGTGTCAACCACTGCACCATTCTGGAGAACACACTCTGTTATAGCCCACTATATCTGCTGAAGGATGAGCTACTGACAAACTGGATATCTGAAGAAAACCTTCTGTGCAAGAGCAGAAGTTTCTCCATTTTTTTTGTTTTTGTCTTTAAATGAGTTTTATGAATGTAACAGCGTCACTCGTGGAGTGATGAAACTGTTGTCGCTCTGGTCTGACTCCTGTTCAATAATACTTTGTAAATAGGAAAGAAAGAAGCCCGTTTGTTGTGTTTTAGTTTTCCTAAGTTATGTGGGCACTTTACTGTTTGACACGAACTGCAGCACCGCACACCTCCATGTTCACTGTGACAGGAGTTGACCTCTTGTGTTAAAGAGTGAAGGAGGTTTGCTCTGACCTCATTATAGAAAACCGTTGTTTTACACACTTCTGACACTCTATAATTCATAGCTACGACTCAAAGGGACTTCAGACCATGAAGTAACAGCACCCCTGTTGGCTATTATGAGATGGTTTTTAAATGGCTTTTAGAATTTACCTTGACTCTCAAAGCACGATGCTGCCTCCCAGTATCATAAGTGTCGTGGCCTTAAATGTAAACGATTTGGCCGTTTTTACGTGTCCCAGGGGATATTGTACTTTTAACTGATAATATAAATAAAGATTTCTACAAATTCTATTGGGATGTCATATCCCAGATTCACCAGTAGATGACATCAGTGTCAAGTAACTGAAAAGCTGTTAATAAGCCTGAGCTCCAGGGAGCCACAAAGTTACAAGGAATGAAGGAGGAAAAGCATTTTTCAGCCTCCCTGAATTTAGACTAACAGGTAACACAAAGATTAGATGTATATGGGTTACCCTATGGACCGATAGAAATGGTTTCATCTTTGGGCAGTTTGAGGGAATTTGTTCTTGATGTGAATTTATATATGGGTTTTTTTTTTCTTTACAGGGGTTATGGGTTTATAAAAATAACCAATTTGCATGGGGTCCATAATTCTGAGATCTTGGCGAGAATATCACATAAATCTGGGAAATAAACGTTGATAATTAAACATTTTAAAATGAAGTTCTGATATATGGAATGAAGGACAAATATTTTTGATTCTGCTCCATTTCTAAGCCAGCAATCAAACAAAATTAAGTAAATAGCACTGGCCATGTTAACGCCTTTGTAAAACAGACAAAGTCTGACTGACTTGTGTTTGACTTGTTTGAGTAAATCAACCTGCAGCCATTGTTCACCTGGTAGAAGGCTGTGGCTCAAATTTTTAACAGGACATTGCTGCCAAGTATTGTTCTGATGGTGGGAAATACCATCATGTTTCATCTGATTTTCAGTAAGTGACATTTTCAGAAGTCAGATTTTTACTGAAATCAAAGGGAGGCTATCTCAGCATAAAACTACAGATGGACTGAGTTTCTATTGTGGCAGAGGGTTCCACTTTGTGGAAAAGGGGGGTGGGGGGTTGCTACTCTGGAGTTGGACACCTGTATCAAATGGACTCAACCCTGACCAAAAAGACATGGCACTAGATTCTGTTTAGTCACTGGTTTTCATTTGAGGAGGAAGAGTCATTCTGCAGGAGGATAATGCAGTCATGTGAAAAAGAAAGTACATCCCAAGATCCAACAGCTTGTAGAATCCTTTAGCACCAACGACCTGAAGTAATGCTTTTCTGAATTACTTGATCAGCCTCTCACATCATTGTGAAGGAATTTTGGCCCACTTTTCTTTACAGTATTACTTTACTTCATTGTGATTTGCAGGCATTCATTTATGCACAGTTCTCTTAAGGTCCCACCACAGAATTTAAATCAGGTTGAAGTCTGGACTTTGGGCCATTGCAACGCTGTCTTTTCTTTTTCAGCCATTCTCTTGTAGATTTGCTGCTGTGTTTGGGATCCTGTTGCACGACCCAATGTAGGCCAAGCTTTAGCTGTCAGACAGCCTCAGATCTGACTCTTGAATACTTTGGTATACAGAGGAGTTCGTGGTGACTCAGTGACTGCCAAACAAGCTCAAATCATCACCCTCTGCCACCGTCCTTGACAGTTGTTCTGGGGTGTTTGTGCTGATGTAC
Organism: Archocentrus centrarchus; assembly: GCF_007364275.1. NCBI lineage: Eukaryota > Metazoa > Chordata > Actinopteri > Cichliformes > Cichlidae > Archocentrus > Archocentrus centrarchus. Next base: position 34,315,990 of record NC_044366.1, read on the forward strand.
TGCATTTGGGTTTGCCAAAAGTGGTGCTGTGCATTCTGGACAAACATCTCCACTTTGATCTTGTCTGTCCAAAGGACATTGTTCCAGAAGTCTTGTGGTTTGTTCAGATGCAATATTGCAAATCTAAGGTGCGCTGCCATGTTCTATGAGAGAAGGGGCTTTTCACCTGAAAACACATTCAAAAGCGCAGTCTTTGTTCTGTCATTGTATACTGTCATCGGCTTTAACATTTAACACGCTGACTGAGGCCTGTACAGTTGTTGCAGTGATGCAGCTCTTGGGTATTTTGCAGTTTCTCTGAGCATTGGACCATCTGACCTTGGGGTGAATTTGCTGGGACATCCACTCCTAGGAAGATTGTGTTAACACTCACCTGAATGCTCCAAACCAGCAAACTGCCAAAACGTCTGCTTTTTGCAGAGGTGGTCACACAGGGCTGCATAGTCCTGTGAAGACTTTCTTTTTCACACAGTCCAAATGCACCTCAAAGTTTTGAAGAACCACTACAATACTGTAGTAATGTGCTGTGCAGAACATAAGCTTTACTGTTTAATACTTCTTTGTTAGTATTCCTACTGCAATCCCCATAAATAATTTCTTACTGTAAAACCTAAATGTATGTCTTTGTCTGTGTATCCTAAATTCATTCTCTTGTCTTTCTTTAATCATAAGCTGTGAGGGGGTTCCACAGTTAACAGAATGCAGCTACATATTGCTAAAACTATTCACTCACCCATCCAAATCATTGAATTCAGGTGTTCCAGTCACTTCCATGTCCACAGGTGTATAAACCAAGCACCTAGGCATGCAGACTGCTTCTACAAACATTAGTGACAGAATGGGTCACTCTCAGGAGCTCAGAGAATTCCAGCGTGGTACAATGATAGGATGCCACCTGTGCAGCAAGTCCAGTCGTGAATTTTCCACATTGCTAAATATTACACAGTCAGCTGTTAGTGGTATTACAGTATATCAAAGTGGAAGCAACTGGGAACAACTCAGCCATGAAGTGTTAGGCCACCTGCTAAAGTGCATAGTGCGCAGAGGTCACCAACTTTCTGCAGAGTCAGTCGCTACAGACCTCCAAACTTCATGTGGTCTTCAGATCAGCTCAAGAACAGTGTGCAGAGAGCTTCATGGAATGGGTTTCCATGGCCGAGCAGCTGCATCCAAGCCTTACATCACCAAGTGGAAAGCATGGGATGCAGTGGTGTAAAGCACACCATCACTGGACTCTAGAGCAGTGGAGATGTGTTCTCTGGAGTGATGACTCACACTTCTTCATCTGGCAATCTGAATGAGTGGGTTTGGTGGTCACCAGGAGAACGGTGCTTGTCTGACTGCATTGTGCCAAGTGTAAAGTTTGGTGGAGGGGGAATTATGGTGTTGGGGTGTTTTTCAGGAGTTCGGCTTGGCCCCTTAGTTCCAGTGAAAGGAATTCTTAATGCTTCAACATACCAAGACATTTTGGACAATTTCGTTTGGCGATGGCCCCTTCCTGTTCCAACATGACTGCACACCAGTGCACAAAGCAGGTCCATAAAGACATGGATGAGCGGGTTTGGTGTGGAAGACCCTGACCCTGACCTTCTCGACCAACATCAGTGTCTGACCTCACAAATGTGCTTCTGGAAGAATGGTGAAACATTCCCATAAACACTCCTAAACCTGTGGAAAGCCTTCCCAGAAGAGTTAAAGCTGTTATAGCTGCAAAATGTGGGCCAGCATTATATTAAACCCTATGGCTTAATAATTGGATGTTACTCAAGTTCATATGTGTGTGAAGACAGATGAGCGAATACTTCTGGCAATAGAGTGCAGACAATGAACACAACCAGGCTGTAGATGAATGCTGGCTGTTGCTTTAGTCTTGGTCATGGCAAACTAAACTTTAACACCTTTCTCAGTCACACAAACACTAGAAACCACATCCCAACAATCAAAGCCAGAACTAAAGATATCTGAAGTATAACAACACTACTAAATTCATGATTTTGTTAAACTTTGTTTTAACATATTTTGTCTTACCAATGAGAAAATACGTACTGTATTATACTGTAAAATTACACAGTAGCTTGCTACTGTTATGAGAATATAAATTGTGAGATTTTGCAGTATTCAGCTGTATTCATAAAGGACAGATAATTACCGATTTTCTGTATTTTTACAGCAGTTTGTTTTAGTGTAGTGAAGAACTTAGCATTATAAAGTTAGTGCAACTCTAGGATTGAAAGCTAGATCACGTGAAGGTCCCCACAGCTGTACAGATGTGCACGTATGTGTGGCCCATGTGATAACAGGGGAACCCCTGACATGTTCTCACCCCATGACCCCTCTATGGCTTTGCTATAACAGCTTCTGCGTGCATCCCTTTATCCCTCACCCCCCAACATGCACACCCACACCTTGTGGGTGGAGGCACTGTGGGTGGAACACTGCTGGGGAGTCTGTCTGCTCGGGTGGGGCTGGGGGTGCCCACAGAAACCTATTCATAATGGTTAGTTTAAAGTGTGGTGAATAGTGTACACATCTGCCCCACAGGGTTCACATCTCAGACTGCATGTGTGTAATAATCTCCCACAGTGGATATTGCATACATATGAATGACTGTGTGTGTGTGTGTGTGTGTGTGTGTGTGTGTGTGTGTGTGTGTGTGTGTGTGTGTGTGTGTGTGTGTGTGTGTGTGTGCGTTCATGTGTGTGGCCAGTCTGTGTGTATAATGAACTCCCACAGAGATAGCAGGGTTGTGGTAAAGGGAGTTTCCTTCTCAGCCCACCACACATCCCTTAGTCATTTTCAGACTGATGAGGCTCCGCAGAGGAGACGAGAGGCTTTGCGATCAAGCTCAGATAAAACATCTCAACGTTTCACCTCAACACTGAACTCCCCAGGTACTACATCCTAATAGCACCACTGAGGTTCAGGCTGTTTAAGCTGAAACTTGTTTCTGAGTTGGATCACTCACTGCAGTTGGGCTTTCTCAAGACTGACAATATCAAACAGTTCCTGTTGTCATAATTGTTACTCATTAGGAGAGATGTCACTATCTCGCCGCTTCAGGGCTGAAAGGTACATGAGAACTTAAGGGATAGCATATGAGGTAACTTTTGGTCACCCATTCTGTGACATGTGGTTCTGAGAGCAGAGGCCTGAGTGAGTTATGTTGGGGATTTACCATCCATCCACAAATAATCTCTTTTAACCACTTGTAATTACAAATTGTAGAGCACATGAGGGCAGCATTGCCTCTTCAATCATATCCCTCACTAAATCACTTTTTATTACTCCCAGTGCTCAGCAGAGGCCTTTGAGGTTTGTGTGTAAAATGTGTGTGCGTGCAAAAGCAGGTCTGCACTTGCCAGTTGTTGATGCAGATAAGCACAGGGATCACACTTGACCCTGAGTGTAATGACTTCTAAGCGTAGCTGCAGGGTTAAGAGAGGCACGGGCTAAAGGAGGGCTAATTGAGCAATCTGTTCTGTGTGGGTGTGTGTGTGTGTGTGGTGGCGCCAAGGGGTGTTGTGACCTGCTCTGACTCGGCAGTGTGCTTGGTTAATGGTGCCTGACCTGTCAAACGCAGGGTTTGTAAAGAGGCTCAAAATGACGCCGAGGCATTACTCAGAGCAGAATATGAAACTTTTCTCCTAAAAAATGATTCAACTTCTGAAAGAATTTTAAACACAACATGAAACTGGAATCCGCTGAGGAGTATGAAAGCTTTCTGGAGTATTAACAACTCAGCTATGATTTGACGTAAGGTCTTTGCTTTTGTGTTTCTTTGTAAAAACCATAAACTATATATAAAAGACTGATGGAGCCATCTGAAATCACCCATTGATTTGTGGAGTTATTTCCTGTTATTTTTTGGACAGAAATTAGGACGAGAGGATGGGGTGCTAAGTTAACTAATGCTAGCTAGGTTGGTTAGTAAGCCACATCCATAAGCTGTACAGGTGCAACACAGACACTGATATCTGCTAATTGGTGCTAAGTAAAATATTTTTAAAAATGGAAAAATTTTGCCAAAACTGAAGCACAGATTTCTTGGATCGGCTGTTCATACAATGGCCTGCACAGCAAAGATGTTACCAGATCTGATACTCACCGTGCCTTTTGATACCAAAAATGAAAATGCGATGGTACTTTTCAGTACTGTAAGTACAGCATTATGTACCAAGCAGGGTGGGCAAAAAAAAAAAAATCTGATACTTGGATACTAAATGATACTAAATAATACAGCCTCTCCTCTCACTGATTTAACACAGGAGGCTATGGGGATTGGCTCATATTTGGAAGTAGCCTCATGTGGCCATTAGAGGAATTGCAGTTTTTAACATATCTGCCTTCGGCTCATTTTTCAGCCACTTACTGGCATTTATCTATAGTTTTTGATGAAGTCCTTTTTAACGTCTCAAGGGCTTAATGCTTAAAATGAATACTAAAATCCATAAATTCCTAACAATAGAACTTGTGGCAAAAAAAAAACAAAAAACCTCAATAACGATGAATTCTCCAGCCTGTATTTATCTTTGGTTAGCTGTGGAAAAAGGGTGATGTTTTTACGCTAGATTATTTTCTCTGTCTGTATATACAGCCTACCCAAAGTGTCTAACTAATTCTGCCCAAAGGAAGGATAGGTAACACCTGTTAATGTAGCTGCCAACAGAGAGGTCATCTACACTAAACCTTGGGCTTTAGTCTGCCCTGTTTGACCTCTCTGAGCTGACCAGATCTCAGACTGACAGACAACAAAAAGGTCAGCAGACTTTTGTTTTGGTGTCATTGTTTTCAGTGTGCGTGTGTTTTGCAGTTATCAATGCAGTAAAGCACAAACACATGCCAAGGCCAGGAAGGACAGCAGGAGAGAGAGGGGGGCAAGGAGGAGAAAAAAAGGACTGAAATAAGAAATGTTGACGGACAAAGCCTACAATTTGTGGGATCTGAGCATAAAGCAAACAAAGGGCAGCTTTTGTAGGGAATAATGCATGTCAGCCGTGTCCTTATCCCGCCACAGCTTTGAACACTGCTGGGGACGTCCATTGCTCCACTGTGTATGCCGTGTTTCTATATTAAAGCCAGTCACCTCAAAGGCAAAAGCCTCAACTATTCAACAATTGAATGGTGGGGCTCTCATTATGGCCGATGTGGGCAGGAAAAAGTGGCTTTGGGGGTTTTCAATTCAGCGACTTAAAGCCGTCCTGTTAGCTAGGACGAGCTGCTGTTTATCCCAGTGCCTTTCTGGGGGCTAAACATAGTCAACTGTCATTATGGATCTCACTCTCTCTCCTCTTCTGTCTCTCCTCGTCTCTCTCTTTCTTTGTCCTCCCCCTCACTAACATTTATTTATTTCAATCCCAATTTTGTCATCTAATGACCCGTGTCGTGTTGTTGTTTGAAGGGGGTGATGGTTCTCCGCTTCCCCACATCCTGTGAGGAAGAGAAGGGGTGGCTGGGACACAGGAGGGTGAGCGCAGGACAAACAATGCTGCAGACCACCTATATGGATGAAAGCCGCAAGTCTATGGATGACATTCCATAAGCGACATAAAGCTGATGAAGTAGCACTGTACATCCTGTGGTTGTGAGTTTCACTGGTGTGTATGTGCTCCCCAGTAATCTTTCATTAAAGATTAGATATTCTCCAAAAAAGAATTTTACGCAACAAATCAGTGTGAGGAGGTGGATAGTTGGCAGATCAGGTTCCCAGCAGCCAACATAGACAGCAAATATTAGAAAAAGTGCATGCCTGTATATTAAATGATGTGAATATGTATTAGCCAATGTGGGAAGTGGGGGGACTCAGGAGTGCAGAGGGAACTGCAAGCGAAGTGAAAGCAGTCTTTGTATATAGAGCAGAGCCCTCTGGTGGACCCTCCCCTCAGAGCGGGGTTGCCCAGGCCCCGTGGTGGCGGATCACAGTTAATAACTGTGTGGTGGGCTGTCAGAGGCACTTAGCCTGATGCTCGGCAGGCCGGGGCCAGCCTCTGCCTCTTGAGCCTGGACTAAAGCACTCAGCCATGAAGGGGTAGACACAGAAAAAGAGAAAGAGAGAGAGATAGTCACAGAGAACATGCAAAACAAAGAGGAATATTACAGAATATCACAGTTTTCAAGCTCCAAAAGGCACGAAAAAGGTAAACAACAGAGGTACGGCCGAGTTTTCCACACCGAGCTTTGGATGGAGACCTTGGTGCCGACCTTCAGTCTAGCTTATCCTCTCACAAAGAAAGTCACCCTCAAAAACTTGGTTTAAACTCACTGAAAAGACAGAAAAGATGACTCTGCCAGATGCCTAAAGGACAATGAGATTTGATTAAAAGGTAAAAGGTGACAAACTGTCTTCTCAGGTTCTTGAAAAGACATTTAAAAAAAAAGAGGTCACTTTAAATTGTTTGGATTTGGTTGGAAAGAGACAAGCTTCACAATAAAAAGGTAATCCTCCTCAGACAACCGGCTGATTGAAAAGCCAGACCCTTATTACTGCGGGGCAGCAGTGCTAACCACTACATCACCGTGACACTCTAGCATGTGGGAACAATAAGTTTTAAGCATCCAGAGGCTCATATAAATAAGCTCACCAATGCAGAACACAATGCGATATAACCCCACGAGCACCATCATTTACATGTTGTGTATACATGGCATAAACATGCTTGCTGCGAGTTGCTGGAAAGGGTCCGGCCATGACACTCTTCTCCCGTGTTGCCTTACAGGGGAACAAATGGGCATATTTGCCCAAAAATATGAAACTAGGCTCACAGCTAGTGTCTACTGGCAACAAGTCCATTGACTCAATGCGTACTGATAAATATGGAAATTTTACAGTGAATAATTATATATTCCAACTCAAGAATGCAGTTTGTGTGTACTCTGTGTATAATTTAGTACAAAAAAATAAAGATAGAGACCCACTTCAGTGCAGCCTTCATGAGCGCTTCATATTTTAAGTAGTACAGACAATATAATAGCTGTAATTAAGGCAACATATTTATTGCAGGCAGTTTTAAGCAAAGAAGCTGATATTTATCCAGTAATTACAGGTACTAAAGCTCAGCCCAGCTTTGTTTCCCTGTGCTGTTTGGCCATTGCCATGACGCTGCGTGGGCCTCCACTGTCAACAAGCAGCTCGCAATCTCCCATTAGATCAGATGCTATTAGGGCAGAGAGGAGTCACTGAGCAAACAGTATCCCTGCCTTTAAAACCAGGTTATCTAATCTAGTGAACAGGGGATGAGCTGGACTTTGGAGTTCACAGACAGAGAGGGCAGTTTGTCCTCAAGGATTGTTTGGCGCGGGAATGAAAACACCACTCAAAATGAGAGAAATCCTCCTTGGTCGAGACCCATGACAGTGCTCATGTGGAGCTTTATGAGAGAGGATCAGATAAGAGGTTGTGGAGATTCTTTGTTGAGGGTCAGATAATGTCTGGTGCTGATGATGGTGCTGAGCTCCCTCTCGTGCGGCTGAAAGGCCAGCTAACTGTTTTATTAGGAGCCAGTGAGGCAGATGTGTTTCATGTTCACATTTCTTTTGTGCATTTTTATATCACACAGTTAGAGGAGAAACTTGGTGATGGAGACGCAGAGACTCATGGTGTTGTTTGCAGATGGGAATTTCAATTATAGCTAAAAGGTTAAGAGTGTCTTGCTAGCAGACACTTTTATTTATAGCTCCACCACATGTAAGCAATGCAATCATTCATCTGGAGTCATAATTCTGGCCACCTAAGTCCAATATTTACTCACTTTTACCTTTATTTTTGCTCTCTACCAACATGCAGGTAAATATCTGCTTCTTAGTGGCTAAATGCCCCAGTAATCACCAGGTAGTTATCCTGAGCACACAGACAGAGGCAGTATCACGCAGCTGACAAATTAAAGCAGTGTGCAAGTTCCAAAAACATGCAGTTCTTTGAGTGACCACTTGAGGCTGGCTCTAAAAGTGAGTCAATCTCCCTAGACTTCCAGTTTAAAATGCCCAACTTTGCAGCAGAAAAAACACATTTTCAGCCTGCTGCAAAAGATGGTTTTCACCTCTAAAACTAACATATCGCTTCATAACTATTTTTAACAAATATTTTATAACTCCTAATAACTCAGATTTTATTAAGGCTTACAGTTTCCATTATTTGTGGGGGGGGGGGGGGGGGGGGGGGGTGACTGCTTTCACTGACGGAGGTCTGCTACACCTCTCCTCCACTAATGGGAGATAGTGAAGCAGGTCTAAGGTCTGCTTGAAAGTGTGCTTGAAAAACGAGTTACATTTTTTCCCAAGACTACATAGGATTCGAGGCTAAGGTTGACGTCATTGCAGTGATGACTGCAGTGACAAAGTACCCTCGGGGGAAGGCTGTGCTTCAGTTTAGGTGAGTAAATGGTCCAGTTCTTATATAGCGCTTTTCGACTCTAACTGAGCACTCAAAGCACTTATACAACATGTTTGCATTCACCCATTCATACAAGTGCTTCCATGTGTAGCTAAGCTAAATGCTTACTGTCTAACAGAGCAACTTGGGGTTCAGTATCTTGCCCAAGGATACTTTGGCATGCAGCCTGGAGCACCCAGGAATTGAACCACCAACCTTCCGATTAGTAGGTGACCTGCTCTACCTCCGGAGGCACAGCCACCCCAAGTGAGTGAAACTCAAAAATTTTATTAGTATTTTAATCAACTATTTGTTCACTAATTAGCAGGCACTTGTGCATGTGCAGTGTGTCCATATATTCCAGGAATATTGCTTGCTAACCAGTCAGTGGTGTTAGCTGATAATCCTCTACCCTCTCATCCAAACATGGTCAGTCCAGACTCCAAAAAAAAAAACCCCAACCAAAAACAAAACAAAACAAAAAACAGGGCAACAGCCAAAATTATGAAAATAAGACTTTAAAAAGGGGCATCATGAGCCAGTAGGTGAGGTTGTGGTGTGGACATTCATTTTTTTTATGTATATAAAAGTTTCTGGACAGTCAGACAATAACTGAAGTGGTTTTTATAACGTTTACATTTTAGGAAACCAAGGTTATTCAACTGGATGTGATGGCAAACATTAATTACTTCAAATTCTAATGTAAAAAGGGATGATTTGTGAGTTTGTGGACACAGGATATACAGCCATATGTAAAAGAAAGTTTTCACAGGACTGCACAGGAATTAAGAGGGGAAGCAGCAACCAGGCACTGATAATCAAATATACTTGATTAACTTATCATCAGCAGGTGTGAGCACCTCTGTAAAAGCAGATGTTTTGGCAGTTTGTTGTTCTTCAGGTGTGTGTGTTAACTGTTGCTGCCCATCAGTCCATCATTCAAGATAGCTGTGATACTTCCCAGGAGGGGCTATTCCAGCAAAATCACCCCATAGTCAGACTGTGCAATACTCAGAGAAACTGTAAAAAACCCAAGAGGCTCTACGAGCCTCAGTTAGCACGTGAAGTTCATGACAGTACAATTAGAAAAAAGTGAACTAGCATGGCTTGTTTTGAGGGGTTGTCTTGCAGTGAGGAAGTGTGTTAAGTGCTGAAACTGAGTAGAAAAGCATTATATAATTTACCATTTATGTTTGGCCATAATGCACAGCACCATGTTTGGCAAAAACCGAACACAGCACATCAGCTCAAACACCTCATACCAGCTGGCAGTCACAGTGGTGGAGGAGTGATGCAGCCACAGGAGCTGGGCACCTAGCAGTTACTGAGTCACCTTGACTCCTCTGCCACAGTATTGTAATCAATATTGCAGCTAAAGCTTGGCCTACATTGGGTAATGCTACAGGACGATGATCCCAAGCACAACAGAATGGCTGAAAAAACCCAAAAACAATGAAGATGTTGCACTTCTCCCAGTCTGAGTCCAGATCTCAGCCCACTGTGGCGGAACCTCAAGAGAGCTGTGCATAAACAAACGCCCACAAATCAATGAAGACCGCAATCAATGAACTTACAAGTTGCGAAGAAGAGTGGTGCAAAATTCCTCCACAATGATGTGAGAGACTGATGAAGTTATTGCTGTTAAAGGTGGTTCTACAAGCTACTGAATCACTGGTGTGTCTTTCTTTTTCACATCATATGTGTGTTTGTCACACAGAATATTGTTTATCGTGTCTGTTGTTGATGAGATATGTTTGAGATAAAGAGGTTTGTTGACTCAGTTACCTACAATCAAATACTAAACACCTTAAAGTATCTTGGATGGGCCAAATCAGTCGCCAAACTCCAATAACTAACTTCACCTGTCCCATCACCACATGCAGGATTTGCCTCATGTCTCACCTTCCTTACATTTTGGAAACTTCTGGAACTTTTCATATGTGAAAACCTCCAGGATGGCGTCAAGAGGAGACTACAAATTTAAGTACTCTAGAGTGGTAATATGACTGATTTTTAGGTTTTTAGAGCCTTAAAGAAACTGCACTTACTGAATTGGAAAACAAACAGTGTGAAGCATAATAGCAAAATGAGCCAAAGATCAAAGAATGAGCTGAAATATGCTAAAAGAAAAGCTCCTTAACTCAAGAAATGATATGATCTGATGTTGATCTAATGGAATATTGATGACTCTGTACTGGGGACATGTATGTGAAACATATATCTCAAAGCTAATCTGTTCCTTCCATATTCAGAGAGCGAGAGGGCAGAGTTCAGTCACTGGCATCTCTGCCTCTCTGTTTAAATCATCACTTCCTGTTCTCAATCCCCAAGTCTCCTTATCCATCATTTCACAGGCATGCATGTTCATGTGTGTGTATTGATATGTCTGGGGTCTTATTGCACCGACTCCAGCTCCTCCCAGGGGTGGCGGCGGTAGGCAAAAAGGGAGCTCAAGACACCCCTGAAATTATGGCCTAATTAGTTAGCCCCAAGAGCAGAGTCTTCCACAGCTCCCAGACACACAGACAGACAGACAGCCACAGGGCCTGCGGCAGCTTCATCTTACCCTCCCTCCTCCTCTCCCAGCCACACAACCCTAGGTCTGGCCTTGTCCCTGCAAGGACCCTTCTCCCCTCTTTCTCTCACCATGATGAGATAAAACAGGTCCAGCTCCGGTTTGAGAAAAGTGTCGGCTCTTAACTTCCCTAAACATTGCTCTTGTCTAGTCTACCTGGCCCATTCACCTCTGCACACACACACACACACACACACACACACACACACACACACACACACACACACACACACACACACACACACACACACACACACACACACACTTTCTTTGCAAACTTACTACAGAAGATGTAGTTTTGTGGTCTTTACAATCTGAACGAGCACATTTGATCCAGGAAAAGGACTCAGCTACAAACTTAAATCCTCATTGCTGGAGTCCACACACACACACTTTTTACACACTTTTAAGAGCTGAGTAAGGTCCATAAAGTTAAAGTGCATGAAACCATTTCCAGCTGCACCATAGACACTTACAAAGGTACCTCTCATTGTTGGAAACTAGAACACTTTCTCGTTGTGAAGCTCTGAAGCTATGTGGCATGACACTAATCAGCTGAATCATATTACATTTCAATTAAAGTTACCACACTTTCTATCAAAATGACCAAACACGCCAGTGTCCTGATTTCTGTTTTAATATTTATTGCTGCTTCAAAATGTTTTTGCATAAATCATCAACAAAGCATTGCAGTCATTCTCCTGGTTATAAAAGACAAATAGCACCGTGAGAACACTGAACAATGGCATCATATCACTTTGGCACCTCATTTTATTTCAACAAGTATCTGGTTTTTCCCTGGATCATTAATCTAAACACACTCACACACACACACACACGCCCACACGTTTGGATCCATCGCACTAATGCGATGTTTTGTCAACTAAATCATTGCAACTCTACGCGGTTAATCAATGACACATGGCAGGTTCTGGCAGTGTCAACCTTCACTGACTCCATCCCACCATTCCCCTCATCTGCCTTGTCATTCCAGCTCCTCCACTACCACCCCCCCTCACACACATGCACACTTGCTCGGACACGCAGACACACACAGATGCGTGCACGTACACACAAACACACCCCGCTTGTGTGCCAAACCAGACCACTTGCCATGCATACTAATGCTTCTGTTTCCTCTGAGCAGCTCCATCAGTCATGTTCACCTTGCTTAGGATTCCCATTTGTTTTCATTTCACAGCTTTTGCACAATATGACACACACACACACACACACACACACACACACACACACACACACACACACACACACACACACACACACACACACACATCCATTTATTTGTGTGCATTCAATTCAGTTCAGTTCCATTTTATTTATATAGCACCAAATCACAACAAACAGTCGTCTCAAGGCGCTTGCGTACACCCACAGATTTACACAAATATATACATAAATAATTTTATTAAAACGTCTATCATTTATGTGAGCTTATAAATTGTGTCTGATGCAAACGAGGCAAAGACAAGCAGGTGCTGCATTACCTCAGAGAAGGAACTACACTCTGATAAATAGTTTTATTAGTTGGGTGGGACGTCAGAAAATAACCTGAGGGCATGACTGAGGAAAGGATGTGAAGGAGGCAGGAGTTGAGGAGGAATTATCCGTATCTGGTATCTGTGCTGTGATTATTTGAACAGCAGTTATAAAGCCATAAGGCCTGGCCCTGGTTCCTGAACATGTTGATTTTAAACCTCCCTGGACTGTAAATAATGACTGATTAAGTGGATACTCTCTTCTTCTTTCAGTCTCTCATACATGTCCTCCTCTGTGGTCCACCACACCTCCCAAATATGTTCTGTATTAGTGGGTCCTAGTTGGGTGTTTGAAGTATGAAAATTAAGGAGGTGGGTGGCCAGCCGACCACCACGCTGAGGGGAGACCTGTGACGCACACAGAACTATCCTCTGACACCATTAGCATACCTCTGCTGGCACAGCTACAGTCAGCACAGCGGCCTCCACTGCTCTCTAATGTGGCTGTTCTTATATTTGGATGGAGGTTGCACTACATTAGGATCTGGAGGACAAGGCTGTCATAAATAGATAAATACATCAGCTCTGTGGATGTATTTAAAAGACGTCCACATCATTCATAGAATCTGAAATATGGCTGTGCTGAGTCTATTGATGGACAGTGTTTTATTTGCTCAGGCCTTATAGAAAAGGTGAAATACTCATTCTGTGTTTAATTTGTGTGTTTCACCTGTGAGATGTCTGAGTACCAAATATATCATTAATCATAATAAATCTTCATGTTCTTAATTGTTGCACAGAGTATAACTGTCATGGATCCTGCTGGCCCTGCTCTCTCTGGGCCTGTTACTCTGGTCTTTTCTATTAACCACTCCTTGTGTTTTAGAGGCGGAGCTCCTCCCATCCACAGTTGCCTGTTACCTGGCCGGTTCCACGGCTGCTGGCGATTTGATCATCATCCGGCCTATTTAAGTACATTTGACACCGGATTGTTACTTACCCCCAAGACTGGAACACTGTAGTGCAAGCCAGAGAGTGAGTGAGCAGAAGAGGAGTGTGGCCAATGAGGAGTGTGGCCAGTGGTTCTGGAGAGACATTCTGTTTCATGGTGGAGCATCCCAGGGGAGTCCTGCCCTCCACCCGTTGCTGACAAATCTGAGTCTTAACATATGCACTGTAAATAAAGTCCTTGGAAATGTCACTAAAAGTCTGCATCTTGAGTCCTCTCTTCACCATGACAGAAACTGAACACATGCATCCAGGACCCCTCACACCCTGGACACTCCTTGTTTCAGCTACTGCCATCAGGCAGACGTTTCAGGACAATGAAGGCCAGAACAAACAGACTGAGGAACAGCTTTTATGCCAGGGCTATCATTGAACTGAACTCTGTGTGGTTTGGACAGTGATGTGGGGTGGTAGTGCTGACTGTATGCGTGCGTTGGTGTGTGTATTGGGGCTAGATTCGTCTTAATTTACTATTGTGCACTGTATTTTAGTAATCATTTTTATCACTCATATTTTTATTATTTTATTATTTATTGTCTGAGGCACCTAGAAAGGAATGCATTTTAAATTTCGTTGTGCAACTTCTGTGTACAATGACAATAAAGATTCTGATTCTGATTCTGATTCTGAACCAGCAATAAAGTTTTTTTTAGCAAATATACAACAAAACCCAAATTTCACCCAAATTTTTGTAGCAACTAAAAACATTTGGAAAATGCAAATTAATTGCAACTAATTCATAAGAGGCCACACTCTTAAGATCCACCAAGTCACTGGTGACCTGGCCTATGGTCTCAAACATTTTGCCATTATAATATTTATGTTAAAAGATTTCCTATTTGGATGGTCAGAACCGGTAAAACTTCTATAAAAAGGCAGTGGATGCATAGCACAGTTTCAGTTTAAGCACAGTTTCAAAGATGCAAATTTTATAAGATATAATGTTTGGGATTGTGTACATAATCTTTCAAAAATCCTTATAGGTGATAACTGTAACTCTAATGTCATATTTTGGAGAAGGTCAAACGCGACTTTTGGTGGGAAAATGTAAATATTTTTTTGATGTGTGTCAGTTAGAATGATTATTTTCTTCGTACCCTGGTTGCCAAGACATGGAAGAACAATAAAAACAATATTACGATCACTTAGGGTTGCAATTTGGTTCATCACCGATGAAGACACAGAGTTCAGTCCTCAGTCTGCTGCTGATATGTTTTCACACTCTGAACAAAAGTGCTGCCCATCTACACCTGCAGGAGCTGCTTGGCCACAGAAACCAATGACACGAAGCTCCCGGCGTGCAGTTTTATGCTGATGTTAATGTTGCAGTTATTGAGTCATCAGAGATTAAGAGGTAAGGACAAACACTTTTGTTCATGTAAACCCCAGATTTGATTCTCAATACATTTGTTTGATGTTTTCTGGAGACATAACAGAATCACAGGCAATAAATGTCTGACAGCAGTGTTTCCAGGATTTATGAAATGTAGTGGTACGTTATGTTATGCTGAATCAGAAAAATTTTATTATTGGATTCTGATTATACATTTATGTTTATCACTTTAATGTTGCAGCCGCAGATGATTTGATTTGATTTGAGTACAATATTTCCATCCATTTATAGTGGAGTAGAAGTAGAAATGCAGGATAACACAGAATTACTTTAATAAATTTCAAGTGCATGAGTAACGCTCTGACGTGGTCTCCAGAGCTAATTGCAGCCACTCAGGACAACGCTGTGATTCTCCAACACACACTGAAGGGTGTTTCACAAATGCCACAGAAGAGCCTTTCCACTCCGCGTCACTTAAAACAGGGTCTATTGTTTTTATACTGAAGGCGCTTTAAGCTGCATAACTCAGGTAAGCAGGGCAGGAACCAGGCACAGAATCCCGTCAGTTTAAAAAAATAAAAGACTCCTGGTGTGATCTGAAGCTGCACAAAGAATGGAGCAAATCTGCTTCCAGGTAGCAGCACATCACTAACATGCAAGCAGTGCATTTCAGGGGTTACTGTATTAGTTTGAAAGGGGTGGCACCCAGTGCCACCTCCTCTGGACACACCCAGGTGTGCAAATAAATATGCATGATCATACATTTAAATGCACTTTCTTAAAAACGTGGGGCATTGATACACATTTTAAAACATGAATTACACATATTTTTTAATGAAGTTATTTGTTTCCTCATCAGTGACGACCCCAACCATGTCCTTAATTCTGAGTTAAGGATCTTTGTTTTTATTAAATTGTTCTCCAATATTTTGGAGTCAGGGAACAGTGATAATAATGACTCTAATGGACACACATATATAAATATAGGGTTAGGGTAGAAGTCTCACTTGTGATAATTTTGACTTCAGGGGATTAATTTAAAAAAGATTATGCATTCAGGTAGAAAACCTGTGATGTTAATATCTAATTAAAATTAACAATAATAAATGCATTTAAATTTCCTTTAATTTACACATAGTGCAGGCAAGGAATTTTGGAAGGTATGTTTATTGGTCACATTATCACATCACATACCTGTTGCTTATAATTAAGCTCAAAATACTACAAAACATTCATGTAGCCAAGCTGTAGCTGCTGGTATCCACGTATGCCCGGGAGCTGCTGCAGAAAGGGGATTAAAATCTTGCTTTTTTATTTTAATACAAATTAAAAGAACTAATGATAAAAATGTTGAAGTAAACCAACAAAATCTAAGATTCTGAAATTAAAGGGCAAGAGGCTGCAGTCCATGTGCCAGTTAGCTACAACCAGTAGATACTGAAAATGGGGGAGCTGGCTTTTCGATCCAAAACTGTCTTTTCCAGAAAATATCTTAAATGAAAATTTAAAGAATGTGACAATGCAAAATACTCCCTTTGACCACAGTAACATACATAACTAAATCTCTCCATGTTCTCCTGCACATTAGAGGATAAAGAGAGCAGCAGTGGGGGCCAGCTGAGCTCCTGTCCTCCCTGTAGCGGGATAATATTTCACCAGTTTAGATTAGTTCACTCAGGACCCATCAACACATGTGGAAGTGACCCTCAGACAGCTCTCAAAGGCCTGGTGGCTGAGCAGTCTGTCTGTGTGTGTGTGTGTGTGTGTGTGTGTGGGTGTGTGTGTGTGTGTGTGTGTGTGTGTGTGTGTGTGTGTGTGTGTGTGTGTGTGTGTGTGTGAGCCAGAGAGAGAGAGGAAGTGCACAGACCAGCTGATGCAGTGTGTGCTATGTTAACCCGTCCAAGGGCAGCATAGCAATAACAAACACAAGATCACAGCACTGAGGTCACCTCTGACCCTGCAGCCTCCACGCAGCCGGCCTGAACGCTCTGACAGCCACTCAGGAATCTGACAGAACACACACACACACACACACACACACACACACACACACACACACACACACACACACACACACACGTATTTACAGACACTAAATACTTGACGGCCCGGTATAGGTTTCCTAAATGCATGTTTTCAATCATTGACTCCCTTTAGAGAAATCAAAGAGATTTACTCTGGGAGACAAAAGCTTGCTCGTTGGTGTCTGACAGTAAATGATTGACATTTACTTTGAATGCAGTGGCTCCACCCATCCAGGGGGGAGACCTGCAAAGTGAAACCATCCACTATGCTATACCCCACACCCTTGTTTACCCACAAGGCTGTTTGCTGTTTGTCCGTGTCCTGGTGGTTGAAGAGCCAGAGACGAGATGTGTGGGAAACCTATGACAGGGACCGGGGAGCACACGTGGCCAGGAGCCTCTGAGAACCAGCATGCCTCACGGTAAGAGCCCGCGTGCGTGTTTGTAGGCGGGCTTCTTGTATTTACAGGGTTTTTTTTCCTGCTTCAGCTGGTAGCAGCATGACCTGTGACCTCTCTCTGATTCCATTTTTCACTCTCTCCTCTACCCCAGCAGACACTTTTAAAGCATATCCATTTCCTCCACACATCAGGCCGCTCTGGACGCGGGGCTCTCAGGTACATGAGGCTGGCTGCCTTGCTTATTAGTAGCGACAGCTTGACGTGGGGAGTGTTTGCCACGGTGATTGTGTCAGCCTTAGACAAAGCAGAAATGAAGCTGAAGTTGGAGTGGCTTTGCGGTGTGTCAGTGTGAGTGCAAGAATAAATGATCTTAGAGATAGAGAGCATTTTATTTTACTGGCAAGCCTGTCCTGTCTGTGAGGCCTCTTAATTTGGAGGCTGTATTTTTAGGAAAAGGATCAATTTCATCGTGGAAAAAAAAGAAAAGGCAGTGAAAGAACTTCTTTTTATGTCACTGAGGTTGAATATTAAGAGCCAAGCTGCAGGAGGAATTAGGCTCACCTTTTTGATGAGTCCACCCCATTTGTCTGGAGCCCTTGGAGAAGCTCGGCTACTCTTTCCCACATTTCCTAACAGATTTAGTGCAACATAGGTAGTTGGTGGTGAACGGCTGGGCAGCTCTGCTCTGCGTCTGGCTCTGTGTCCACTTTGGAAGACAATCCCTCTGGCAGGTCAAGTAAACCCCGGCCCCTCAAACACTGAACACACTTTCCAAACCTCATTACAGAGACCTCCGCTATTTTGTTGCTTGTGGGTCCAGGTCAACCCCCGCCTCTCCACCTCCTCCTTCTCCAATTCTTTTCAAATGAGAAGAGAATTTCTTTTTCTTTTTTGTTTATGTTATCATTTGTAAATCTTACCAGAAGTGGACCATGAGAAGGGAACTCGTACACACTTTAATGAAGTATTTACAGATAATTCCAGCTGTCAAATACTTGTGCCCAATGACATAGTGCAGAGTGCTGACGCTCACAATTGCCTTTCTCCCTCCAACTCGCTCCCCCCTTGTTAAGCAGCCGGATTTGATTTCAGGTAAGAACTTATTGAGAGGAAAAGTGGTGGCGGGGGCTACCAGCGAGGGCCACGGCTTTTACTGAAAGGAAAACAGTCCTCTGTGTTGCATATCGGAGCTCAAAGAGCCTGGACGCTGAGAGGCTGAGATGGGCGTAAGGGCATCGTGGCTGCTGTCTCTGATAGCTGCAATTTGCTCTCACAATGAAACTCCTGCAGTTTATTTTGTCGAAAGAGCAACTTGCTACTGCCAAGTCTATTAAATGATTCTGGCTTGATTTTTATTGAATTTGTGTGCCTCACAGAAAAAATAATACATCTTTTATCAGCTGTTGAATTCATCAATAATTTTAGGTTAATTACAGTATTCAGGAAAAGGTCAAATATCTCACATGAAGGCCCACCTGCAAAGTGTTTATACACTGTTGTTGTTGCTGTTTTGTTGATCTTTTTATGATCAGTTTTTAAAGCTGTATTGGTCAGTTATAATCCATTAATAAGAATAAAACCCTTTTAGACACTTCCTGTAAAAATAGCAGCATTGATAGCATTGTTTATGTTTCATCAGTTGCTATTAAAGGGATTTTGGTCCTCTGAACCTTCTGCAACATTTTCCCATCAACATAAGATCCAATCAGCCAAGGATTGGTGCCAAACTCGCAACCCCAAAAACTGCTGTCTCAGGTCAATTAATCACTATAAAAAACGATATATTTATTTATTAGTTAGAACTATTACAGCTTCATGGATTGTCTTTTTTTTTTAATTCAGTACTATATATTCACGGATACTTGGTCGACATGATTATGATATTATGATGGCCCCGTCAGTATTTTTTATTTTCCTTCTTTTTTCCCCCATTAAACCGCTGTTAATAAGCAGTGCGCTAATGTTCTCTTTGCTTTCAGAGTAAAAGCAGTGATCCGGTGAAAAATGGTGTGAAGGAGCAATAATGGACTCGCGAGTCGTGACCTCTGTATGGAAGCAATTTGGAAAAAGGGTTGAAAGTGCGCTAAAAGACAAATTAATCCTTGACGGAAAGGAGATACATCCTTTAAAAACAAGCCATTTGGGCCTATTTGGCCCAAACTTTACGCTTTAATCTCACGGGATAAGCTGCAGCGTTTTTGGAGCTGCGCATATTGGACAGAATCATAAGGAAAAACTTAAATACTCCTTTCATTAAGCGGTTTAACAGGATCCTATAGAACAGGGAGGTTGTGGCCTCTGTTAGGCTTCAGGCCCGGATCTTTAATTTCCCTCATTCACTCCAAACAAAGCAAAGCGCAAAGAAAGAAATGTGAAATGGGTGTTTGGTGAAAAATGCATTTATTTTACTTTTTGTTTAATCGTCTGCTTCGTGTCACACGCCTGTTGTTCGTTTGCGCGGAGTTACTTTCGTTTTCAATTTGCGCTGATTCGAAGCATGGCCGCTCAATTTAGCGGAAAAACTGCAACATGCAAAAAATTTCAACACGTTTGTGTCGGCCCTAACACAACGCGACAATTTAGTAGCAGCAGCAGCAGCAGCAGCATAATAATAATAATAATAATAATAATGATAATAATAATAATAATAATAATAATAATAATAATAATGAATCCAAATAGTATCCATCAATGCATTTACCTGAGTCAATCTATCAACAAAATAAGAGAATAACAGAAGTGAATAATACTTGTTACTTTTATCTTTATTATTGTTGCTGTTGTTATTATTATTAACAAATACTAATTCAGTCCGATTTTATTGCTTTGCAATATTGCCAGTTTTTAAAAATTTCACTTTTCTTTGGCTTTTTTTTTCTTTTCTTTTCTTTTTTTTTCTTTTCTTTTTTTTGGCTCACTCTGTATCTGAGAGGATTTCTTCCATCATTGTTTCAGCATTCACATGAATAAATTATGTTTTCTGTGGAGTTTAGAGACACGTGGTATCAGCAGGAAGTCCGGCAGAAGCTCCGGTGAAGATGTTTTCCTCTCGCTTTTTGTGTTTATTAAAATTTCAATTTTTAATTTAACAAAACACAAGAAAGGAAAATCTGATGTGTTATCAGGACCTGTCGGCCGGTCAGTTCGTACTCGGTGTTGCCTTTGTGTGTGTGTGTGTGTGTGTGTGTGTGTGTGTGTGTGTGTGTGTGTGTGTGTGTGTGTGTGTGTGTGTGTGTGTGTGTGTGTGTGTGTGTGTGTGTGTGTTGATCCTGATTTGTCATTAGGACAGTCATTTGTATTAATTATCAGATTCTTAAAGATAAACATTAGTGTTTAGCTTGCGCCCCTGTTTTAAAACGAATATATAAAAACTATTTTAAATTTGCTTTTATTCGTTTTTCAAACAAACAAACAAAGCATCCAGCCAGTGTTTGGATGTATAATTCCAACAAAGTTTTAAAGCCTTTCTAAACCCAGTAAAATCATCTAACAACTTAACCAAGACGCACAAGCGCTGAAGGGTTTTCATCGAGTCTGCAGCCTCTCCTGTCCTCTGTTGCTTCTGTCTTTTCCTCTTCACCACACAGCCGCGCTGTTCGCACAAATGACGCCTTTGCTGCACTCCGGCCCGCACTTAACAAGGTGACAACAGGCGGGTAGGAAGCCATACGGAACCAGATGGCAAAATCCGCGGCACGGCCTGAGCGGCGCGTGAAGAGCGACGTGAAACATGCACTCATGTCGGTGATGATCAGACAGAGAAATGTGAGCATGTATAAGCAAAAGAGCTCAGAGGAGCACTTAGATGCTGTCACTGAGATTAAGGTCCAAAAATGAGTTTGTTAGGCGTCAGTGTGCAGGAGGCGTTTCCAGGACATTTTAAAAGGAGGTGGCAGGGAGGTGAAAGAGGAGTCCACAAATTAAAATATTTGATCGGAAATAAATACAGTATCGAGAACTGGGAGGGAAAGCAGTGGGCTGGATTTCCAATGATTATTTATTATATATTTCCTTGAGAAAATCGAGCATTTCGACTATTTACTCAAATGAAATCATAATCCTGCATGAGCAACCTAAGAGTAGGAAACTGTAGACATCTGATCTGATCATGATTATTGATTCATCAGTGTGTATATCACTGTAATATTGCAACAGTGCTGCAATATTAACGTTATTATATACTGTTGGGCAGCTTTATCTATAATACAGCCGTGAAATAAGACACACACACAGACTGACACACATATATATATATATATATATATATATATATATATATATATATATATATATATATATATATATATATATATATATATATATATATATATATATATATATATATAGTATGTCTATACTTTAAAACTAAACTAACTAAAGCTATAAAGCTATAAATAAATAATGTGGGGTTCAAAGTAAAATGTTTGCATCCACAGTATAATGCAGATGAGTGGGGGTATAAATGTAGAAATCCGTAAATAAATACACGTCCATTCAGTAAAATGCGTAAATGCACAGTGTTGGATTCCATCGCTGGTTCTGTGCGTGCTCTCATCCGATTGCGCTGCGCACTGTAAGATTAATGATACCGTGGTCCAAGGCCCTTGCAGCCCCATGGCCCCACAGTGGACATGCCCCTGCGCTCATGTGCCCCCAGTGTGTAAATTCGAGGCTAAAACAAACTGCGCTTATTTATTAATGCTTCGTTTTGCCTGATGTAAGCCAGACGCATTTTTCTCCAAATGATTCCGCTGACTTCTTGAATTTGCAATGAGTTTTGTGCCGGAGGTCTGCTCTGTTTAAAATCACAGAATCGCTTTCTATAAATTGCTCTGCTCCCTTGATGTGAAACTAAATAAATGCATATTATTCTTCTTTGTTTTCGGTGTTAGGGGGCGGATGTCCCGGGGCCTTACCTGCGCTCTCAGTCAGTAATCATACCTGCAGCACATTAGTTTCCAATCACTCTCGTGTTCTGCTCCAGCTTTTCGATCTGCGGAATCAATTATTCACTCTCGTCCCTTGAATTTGTTTCCATCGGGGCTATTTCAGGGATCAATATTTCATCCTACTCCACAGCACGGTGGAGTTTTTTTTTTTTTTTTTTGCGCTTGTTTGGCTTCGTTCCTAGATTCCCAGTTCCCCAAGAAATGGAAAATAGACAGAGGGAAGGAGCTGAGTGAGTGATGCAGCGGAAAGACTCTGTCCCTCCGGCCTTCAATAATTCAGAGAGCCTGCTGCAGCCCGGTGTCTTCGCATGAGGAGGTGAAAGCCACATGATGCGGCTTGTTAACGGAACAGTTCTTTGAGTAAATACGACACGCTCGGTCCCCGCTTAACTGCACACAAAACTCTGAATTTAACTACACAATAGGACCCATTATATATATTTTTTTAATTTATTTATTTTTTTATACAAATAAAGTGCTTTAAATATTTAGATACGCGGAGAAAACGACCAGTCTGAGTCTAAATATATTCTGGTGATACTTGATACGTGATACCTAAGGAGGGCTTGGATCACTGATTCTAACAACAATGATTCAAGATTCAATCTAAAGTAACTTTCCTTTGAATATCCTGGTTT
The DNA here is from genome assembly GCF_007364275.1 of Archocentrus centrarchus. NCBI lineage: Eukaryota > Metazoa > Chordata > Actinopteri > Cichliformes > Cichlidae > Archocentrus > Archocentrus centrarchus. The sequence continues at coordinate 34,338,779 of NC_044366.1, forward strand.
AGCACGCATAGGTTAGAAAAAAATACCCGGGAGCCAGATACTCCTCACGTCCTAGAAGAATTTTTTTTTAAAGATTTTAAATAGCTGAAAAAAGTAAATAAAAACGAAAAACGAAGAGGAATTCACAAGAAGTTCATCCAGGAATTTAATTAATTTCAAAATAAAATTGACATAATAATTCACAGGGCGCGTTTCCCCCCGGAGTTCAGGGGAAACTTTGGAGCGCCTTATTATCCCAAACCGCGCTGACTCTGGCTCCAGCAGCCTGCATGTATGCAGAGAATTAAAAAGCTTTAAACGGATTTTAACACCCTCATTTTAAATCTCTAACGAGCTCTGCAAGAATCCAGCGCAGCAAAGGGCCTCCTGCAGAACAAACCGCCAAACCTGTGCATTTTTACCAGACATCCAGCATTTCATAAATTGTTCAATAAGCTCTTATCACTCTCTCTTTTACGCACACACTCTGTTTGCCATGTCGCCTGAAAGAGGCCTGCATTTCTTCCACTCCCACGTTATTGCCGCGGTCTCCCCCCAACCCTCCTCTCGTGAGCACCGACATCGCCGTCATTATCATATTTAATATTATTGACGAATGAGCGGCGAGGAGCGAACTGGCTCTCCGCCACGCTCTGATCCCACTTAATTCTCGCGTCACAGCTGCGGGAGCTGGCTGCGCTGCCAGGTGTCTTCGCGTTCATACCGAGGTTTCAGTGGAAAGGTGAGTCAAAAGATGTGGCTTTTGTTGTGTACAGCGGTTTTTATGTTTTTTGGTAGTGTTGAAGAAAATATCCCTCTTTCTTAATTAAGAAGCAGTTTGAAGCCCTGCTAAGTTTAGCGTCTTTTCTATGATTGCTCTTTGCTGCAACTCTCCCATCATGTGCCAAATTCTACCTGTTACTAACCATAGCTCCAACAGGCAGGCCTGTGCCGCCTCTTTTCCTCAACAGCCAGGCGCGCTCCTTGCGCACACTTTATTTCCGTTTTTTGTTGTTGTTGTTGGATCCAGCTGGCTCTTCCAATCCCGAGCAAGATCCTGAACACAGAGGCCGAGGAAGAGAGAGAGCAGTAATGCATGCCCCTCTCTTCCTCCTCCTTACCCACCACCTCCTCCTCACCAGTGCCCGCACGGTTACTTGCTCCATGAAAACGCTGCAGCCAGCAGTGCATTCGTGTTGCAGATGCTGGAAGCCGGTGGCTTCATTTCTCTCAGTTCGACCGCGCGTGTAAAAACGCGTTTGAGAGCCTCCGCACAGTTGCAGTTTGAGGCTGCGTGTAAATGTGCGTGCCCGTAGTTCCGTCAGGGGGAGATTAGAAACAGAGCTGTCATTAAAATAGTCCAAAAGCAAAATAAGTTAAACAAACAACCCAGGGTTAAACGAACAAAACCAAAAATATATGTGTATCTGTAGCCTTTTCTTATCTCTAATGGAATCTTTCAGCTTTGCGCACAGAACTTCAGCACAGCTCAAGAAAACAAACAAAACCCAAACCTTATTCTCACCTACATTTTTACTATATTTGTCCTGTTTGGCATAAAAGATTTAGTGATATTTTCAAAATAAAGGCTGCAAAATTCTTTCGGCTCATTTGACTCTAGCTGGCTTCCTTATCTATTAGTCAGGGTGCGGTGACATCTGTCTGTCAAGTCACAGGTTTATCATTAACAGGGATCCCACAGCACTGCCCACTGCTTTTGTTATTATTAGATGGCTCAATACAAAGACACACACACACACACACACACAGTCAGAGAGAGAGAGAGAGAGAAAGCTCATCCTTGACTTCTTATTAGGCTACTTATTAACATGTATCAGCACATGGACTTCAGCTCGGATGATACTGACATGCCTGAGGGTATTAGAGGGAAGCTGCAGCGCTGATAGCAGCGCGATAAGTTACCGCTGCGTGAAGCACAATCATTCTAATCACAGAAAAGGTGACACGAGGGCGCACGCGTCAAGGTCGCCCTGATAGGTGGGCGCATGTTATGGCACCGAGATCTGAGGGAGATATGAGTCGGAAAATTCAGCTGCTCCTCTTGCAAGGAGACGTCATAAAGTCAAAACAAATCCCCCCTCCCTTCATGTGAATGGCGAAAGAGTTCAAATGTGAAGGCAGAAGAAGAAGAAGAAGAAGAAGAAGAGCTCTGCTGGACACTTGGGCTTGATTTCTGTGTCCTGTAAGAGAGATCCGGCCCACAAAAAGCTTTCATGGGTTAGATTAGCTGTTTTTGACGCCCCCTCTCCTCCCTCCCTCCCTCCCTTCCCTCCGCTTTTGTCTCTCCTCCCTTCTCTCCTCCCTCTACCAGTCAGTGCGCCCGTTGGCACAGGAAAGATTGAAAGTGACATACACTGATTAGAAACCGGTCCTCCGCGCCGTTAAACCCCGCTGTGACGCTGCAACTTGAACGCCGCTGTTTTTTTACTTTTCGGTCAGATTTGTGTTCTTTTCCCGGATTGCAGAACGTTTTCACTGGCGCGTCGCATTGTTTGTGAGCTTTTTTTTCTCTCTCTTCCGAGGATGAAGCCATGAGTTTAGAGGAGAGCAGACTTGTGCCACAGAGTCGCCTTTTGAGCTAAAGACAGACGCGTAAAAGAGAAGAAGGTTAAAAAAAAAACAAAAAACAGCCGAACGCATCAAGTTTGTGCGCGCTGCTGTCCACAAACTCTTTTTCCTTCCGTCTCATCTCCGCTCGCTCCGCTGCTTTACGCGAAATCCACACAAACACAAACACACACACGCACGCACGCACACACACACACACACACACACATACACACACACACCTCAGCCTCCAGCACCAGTAAACCAACTTTTCTTCTCTGTGGATCTCCGGTACGGTTCCGATTCCAGATCCAGCAGCACAGGACCCGCGCGATCCAGGAGTCGAATCAAAGCCCAGCCCTGGATTCAATACTCCTGATCAATGGACAGAGCCTCCTCAGCGGGCAGCAGCGCTACAGACACGTCGTAAACAGTGAGTACACACAAGAAGACACACACACACACACACACACACACACACACTGTGACTGTCAGCAGCAGGTCTTTACTGTAAGATCATGTAGAGATTTACAGGGGCTCCAAATCACTGCGAGGTCCAGAATGATAAAAAATTCTGTCTAATTTAATAGACCAACAAGGCAGACGCACAACATCCAACCAACAACAGCAACCTGCAGGAACTTTGATTTAAGGCTTCCTCAGTAAATCTGAATGATCAAACAATAATAATAATAATAATAATAATATTGATAATAATAATAATAATAATAGTGCAGGTTATACTAGTAATATTTCTATTTAAGGACTAATATAGAATAATATACTAATTAGTATATACTAGTAGTATATATTATTAGTATTATGTATTACTAGTATTATGTTATTATTAATAATATAAATGATTAATGAATTAGTTCATCAAAATCAAATTTTTACTACAAAATAAGTTAAAAATTACAATTCATATTTACCTAGAATTTTCTCATCTTTCACCATGAAGCGGAAGCCCAGCCTTTAAAATAAATATAGGTTATTTCTCTTAATTATGCGTCATTTTTAACGGAAGGTCACTTCCATTTAAAGCACGAAATATTACCCGGCGTGCACATTTGTCTTTAAAATTACAAAGTAATATTTAATATTGTCAATAATAATTTTTAAAAAAGGGCAATTCTCTAAATATTGTGCTTTAAATATTTAAGGTTATGTTTTGATAACTTATTCCATCTTTTATTTATTTAGAGCTTTAATAAAAGCACACACGGCCTAAAACTAATACAGTGTTTGATTTATTCATCGACAGGATCAAAATAATTCACCACTGCAAGGTGTGTGTGTGTGTGTGTGTGTGTGTGTGTGTGTGTGTGTGTGTGTGTGTGTGTGTGTGTGTGTGTGTGTGTGTGTGTGTGTGTGTTCAGGTTTAAAACACAAAACAGGAAGTGATATTTTCAGTATTTCTCCACTTTGTAACTTTTTAACTTGAAAAAAAATATAATTCATGACGAATTACTTTGAGAGGTGTTACTAATTAACACGTGCGGAGCCTAAATAACAGCCCCCCCCCCCCCCCCCCCCCCCCCTCCCCCGTTAGTTTTACCCTGCTTAGTTTGCAAAGAGACACATATTCAGCAGAAAACGGGACGAGTGATGAATAAAACATAGTGAGGCAGAGAAGTGCTGCCTGCAGCTACAAGGGCCTTCTAACCTCTGCGACACGCCGCACACTCAAACTCTAAAAGTTACCTGCTGGTATTTTTTTCTTCAGAAATACGAAGACATTTGGCCTCCAAGTCTGCTGCGCGTAATCAGGAGAAACCGGAGCCAAATGCGTTTTGCTGCAAATGAGAAACAGTCCCTCTGCAGACCGTCATGTCAGGAGCAATAGTTTGTCCTGCTAAACACAAACGCTTTTCCCCCCTTACGAGAAATCCGACTGTCTTCCTTTTCAGCCTCATAATTAACCGTGGCTTGTTAATACAAGTTTGTATCGGTTGATATATATATATATATATATATATATATATATATATATATATATATATATATATATATATATATATATATATATATATATATATATATATATATATATATATAAATTAAAGGCAGTCCTTTGCCCTCTCTTCTTATTTTAAAAAAGACTCTTTTATTGCGGCTGTGTGCGTGAACCCGGAGGTTCCTCACTGACAGCAGCCTAACAACGCTGGAGTCTCCCCGTCCTCTCTGACCTTTAGCAGGCTGACTCAGTTCCTTCTTCTTGTCCAAACCACCAAGAATCCAAGCAGCGCTCATGTTTGGAGTGTTTTTCTCATGAAGTTAGAAATGCCAGCTTCCATGTCGCTTTTTTTAAAATTATTTTTTCTCCCTTTTTTCTTATTTTTTGGAGCAGTTTTGTGGTTCAGTCCAAGTGCAGATAATCAGGTTGATATTTATTTTCGTGACTTGTAGTTTCTAATTGAAATGATAAAGACTGCAGGCAGAAAGGTGACGCGCTTTGAGCGCAGGCTGCACCTCAGTGTCAACCTTTTCTCATTCTCACAAGGCAGCAGGACTCCTTTAAAAAATACACATATGTGGAGGAGGGGGGGGGGGGTGCAGGCAGGCAAGATTTTATTTTATTTTTTATGTTTTATTTTTTTAGCCAACCGCGAGGAAAAACGAATTCGTTTCAGTGGCGGTGATGGGTAAGAGCTGCCGGTCTGTTTAAAGTTTGCGCAGAGGTCAAAAAAGTTAGAGAGAGGAGCGGGACTGATGCTGAGCGTCAGAAATAGTGGGAAACTTTGGCTTACACTGATCCGCTAAGGATTAATATTTTGTGCAAGTCCGTAATGTGCAAAGTCTGCATGCTATGGTTTTTAAATCTTGGCCTCAGCAGCTAAAACTATTCATTCTCTCATTTACTCAGAAGTCTTTTTTAAAACTTTGTCACTTTATATCTGAAAATCTCTCAGGAGTCTGCCAGCTATGAGAAAATGAGGCTCCATCTACCTTTAAGTACTCCATGTCAATATTTCAGGGACTCTCCCTCTCCATGAACCCGGCTATCTGTTCACACATATTATAGATGCGCTTTTGAACTGCAGATTAGATTAGAACCTGTGTGTGGGCGTTGATGATGATGATGATGATGATGCTATGGTTCTGGGCGTCACTGCTGCTCTGTACACACATATGTACATTGTTATATCTCTGATTTAACCTTGTGCCTGTTTCATAATGGTCTCACTTACTGGTGATAATAAATGGACCCCTTAAAGCCTGAGGAAACTTCCCCCGCAAACTGAGTTACTCTCATTCTGTTAAGGCCTGCGTGAGCTGTGGTGGATGGTCTGGCATCAATGTGTGTGTGTGTGTGTGTGTGTGTGTGTGTGTGGATGTCACAGTAAAATTTTACCATTTCCCTCCAGCTACTTCTCTCCTCTGTGGGCAAAATAGCAGAAACTTTTCATGATGTAATGCAGCTTTAATCCTCTCCTCCTCACAGTTCAAAGAGGCTGCACGAGTGTCCGACTTATGATAACATCGCTGTTTTTGCTGTTCATGCTTCTCGTGCTCCTCATTCGTCCACGCTGCGAGTGGCTGTGTTCTGAGTCAGTGTGTGGTCCCTGGAAGTGTTAAAGCAGAGAGTCTGTGTAGCACGCTGGCTGTGGTTTGTGTGGCTCAGTGTCTGTCTTTGCGCGGAAGAGTGTGCGCATCCTCCTAGCTGGAAGGGTGAGGCTGCAAATGGTTGCTCTTCATCCTCGCGTTATCAAATGAGATGTTTACGAGAGAGCCAAACATGTTTGCCAGAAGGGGCCTCGTCTCACCCCCTCACCCTGCTTGCTTTCCTCAGTCTGTGTGTGTTTGAGCCTGTGAAACCCCTTCAGAGCTTCAAAATAGTTGTGTTTGCCTTAAAGGTCCCTCTTCCCCCTCACACCAGTGCTCTCCACATCACAGTAACACATCTGATGGCCATAAACAGCAAATTCCGCACTAATGTAACTTTCCCGAACAGCAATCATTCCTCATAATCACCAACATAAAAATGTTCATGTTGTTCCTCATGTTGCTTTCAGACTTTCAAAAACAAATTTAGAAAGAGGCGATTGTTAACTTGCTCTTCAGTTTTATTTCCTGTGCATTTTCTCGCATAATAAGTGCAACAAAAGTGTTGCAGCATGAACAGATTAACCTCAGAAAGTCAATGCTTTCATTCAGGGATGCACCGACACATCAGTGCAGGATGATATTGGCCTGTTTCTCAATAAATAAGATGCCGTAAATAGTTGATATTTATCTGTTGTGTTGCATCAATTTTTACATTGGCTAAGTAATCACAAATTCTGTAATAAAGGGCTGAATGTCTATAAAATATTTAGGCTACTTTTTCAAAATAAAGATTTCTTTGTTTCCCTTTTAACAAACTAGAAAATAAACGACCAAAATAAATCAAAAGACTTATTGGCAATCAGGTGAATTGTACTTTTATTTGCCAATAATTTCATGATAGGTGTTAGTTTCATTATTTCCAGGAAGCAAGAAGTTCACTCAAGCTGAAACGACTGATTAATAAATAAATAACTGGCAATAAGTTTGCTCACTGATTTGGATCAAATTCTGCAGCACTGATACATCACTATCAGCTGATACAGATCAGCAGATAAGACGGCATAATTTAGATTTATGTGTCACATCAGTTTTGAGCTCCCTAAATTATTTGGAAAATGTGTCATAAAGAGCTGAAAGACATTCAAACAGTTGCTTTTTAAATGAAATATATCTTCATTTTCCCACAACAAAAGAGGAATAAATGACAACAATACACAAGGAAAAAAAGACAGAAAAAAAGTTATTTTTTAGCATCAGTGTCAGAATAGAAGCCCACAGCTGTCACATCCTTAGTTTCATTGTTTCCCCACACATCCAGAAATCAAGCAGATATCTTGAGCTGAAATGGTAAAAAATTCATGAAATAAATAATTAGAACAAATCTGCAACAATTCTGGTCATTTGATTTGTTTCGGGTTTTTTCCTTTTAAAAGCACATTCATGCTTCTGAATTCAGGCAGACGTATCTGTATCTGTTCGTCTGAGTGTGCAAACCCTTCACTTTGTTTTCCTTCTTCTCGGGTTTCAGCATCGCAAATGTGAATATTTACTGAAGCTAAAATCAGCAACTTTGGCTTTGCGACTGTTGGCCTGACAAAAAACAAAAAAAAACTAAACAAACAAAAAAGCAGTTTGAACACTTCCGGTTCCATTTTATATCACAAACAGCCAATCGGTGGTTTAAAGAAAGCACCTGTCAGATGTGTTGTTGCTCTGAGGTCATCACAGGTGATAACCCCTAACACTACCCTATATTCTGGAGAAAGGTGAAACGGACTTTTTTTGGGGGGGGGCGGGGGTGAATATTCTTTGATGGCGAGCAATTTAATACTTAATAATAATTAAAAAAAAATTTAATGCAATCATAAATGACATTCTGAGTGCCGAGGGTTAGAGTTAGGGTTAGGGCTGTCACAGATGATCACTGCCTGCAGACCCAGACAGTACGCCTCTATGATGAAACAGTGTGACTTTTCCCAAATCAGAATCTCAGAAGCTGTTTAAGGAAACTCAGCTTTGACTACATTACGAAGTTAAACAGCTCAGGTCTTAAAATCTTTACACAGACTCCATCTACGGGATGAAAAGAGTCAAATCCTGTGGATCCAGGTCACACAAATTGAGCCAAGCTGGCTTTTCCCTGTGGGTAATGTTCAGGCAGACATCGCATCGCATCCCATCTCCATTATTACGTCCACCCCGCCCAGTGCATACATGTATGTGTACATTCTGTGCATCTTTGACAGCAGGGCCTTTAATAATGCCTCCCCCCCCCCGCTCCTCCTCTTGCCTGCCTGCCTGCCTTCTTTTATCTGTGCTGCAGAGCCAAGCATTAACCAATAGTTTGATAGCCCTGCTATAAAACTGGATCTGGAACGGGAAGAACAGCCGTATCTGTGCATATTTCCCTATAGGTGACGCCTCTCTCATTCTCCCCTGTTATCAGTGCTAATAATGCCCTCATAGGTCACCTTTTCTCTCCCTCCCTCTCTCCCTCACACGCGCTCTCTCTCTCTGGCTGGTTTGCATGGTAAAGGCAGAAACCTTCATTAGCAGACACGTATCATAACGGTAAAAAGAGATACCGGAGAGGCAGTTAGAGGCGAGGCCCCGAGGCAGCGGGAGTTTGGCTTCTCTTCTTTGAGCGTCTCTACAGCTCTGCAGCCTCAGAGGTCAGTTGGATTTCCTACTAATGCTTTGCTCCTAAGTGTGTGTGTGTGTGTGTGTGTGTGTGTGTGTGTGTGTGTGTGTGTGTGTGTGTGTGTGTGTGTGTGTGTGTGTGTGTGTGTCTGTGTGTGTGTGTGCGTGTGTGTGTGCTGGAGCTGTGGCATTTACCGCCCTCTGTTTCCTGTAAAACTTATCACAATGGGATTGGTGTGTGTGTTTAGGTGTGTGTGAAGTTGGGAGGCAGGAGGAGAGATAAAAGCAGGCTTCTTCTTTTGGTGCATCTTCTAAACAGTCATTGCTCTGCTCCTGTTTTTGGACGTGGTGCGCACGCGTCGAGGAGGCCACGCTTTGAAATAAACCTTAAAATTCAGGTGAGACGAAAATAAAACCACAAGCGATTATCTTTAAAAAAGTAGAATTAACTGGCTCCCAGTTTACACCAGTCATCCTTCGCTGTGTGTCTCACATGGATGTCAGTGTTTGTCATCCGTCTTGATTTGCAGAGTTTAGGCTGGCTTTGAATTACATGTTAGCCTCTGTTTGTGTGTGTTTACGTCTTTGAGCTGGACACATTGTTTATAGGTGTGTTTGTTGTTGTGTCCTACTCCTCTATTTCTTTGGGTGTGTCCACATTTTTGCTCTGCAATCTCGTCTTTGGCCCCCAGTATGTATTTGTTATGTCTAGAACAGTGTAATAATGTGGAATTTGATAGTGGCTTATCATCAAAACACGAGGTTGTCCCACTATCAAACATTATGCGGGACAAACAGAACTCTTTCTGACACACTCAGAGTGGGATTTAAAGGTTTGAAGAAACACATTCACATCTGTTAAAATATAATCAACAGTTATAAGAATAATTCATTTTCCAGTTTCCCTAAGAGCTCTGACAGTTGCCCAGAGAAGCAGTAAACTGGGAAATGTGTCATGAGCCTCGCCTTATCAAAAAGACATTACATTTGATCCCCGTCTCCATAGCAGAAAGATGTAACAGCCACTCTTATCACCTCTTTATTAACTGCTTTAACTATCACGCACCTTATCACACAACGCACTGCAGATGAATTTAGGATGGGGTCGATAAGGATCTCAGTTTCTGAAGGCTAAATCCATTTTATGTAGGATTTTAATGACAGTCGAAGTCGTTAAGATGCGATGCACCGTGTGGAGTTATAAAGACGGTTTAAAGACAGTTTTCAGAACAAAAGGCTATTGCACAACCAACCCATAATAATTGCATAAAATAGATTAGCATTTATCAGACTGTGACAGGATGTTTACATGATACCTTGATATTCACACACACAGTCCCATTTCCAGGCTGTTATTTACTCCATTAAAAACAGTTTTAGGGGATTTTTTTTAGCTGAAAAAAAAAGCAGAGAAAATAATGAGTTAATGATGAACATTGTTATAATATAGAAGACCTAAGTATTTCTACTATTGGAGCTTTGAGTACATTTAGGTAGAAATACTTACTGTATATTAAACTAAGTGGAACTAGTTTATCTCATATACACCTGGTGATGCAGCATATGATGTACAGACTCCTTTCTCTCATCACCTCAATCAAATCTAAATGCCTGAAATATAATTGCACACGTATACTACATATATTACTCAGTAGTATACCTCGCACAATGTTTTACTGCTGATGACTTCCACCTCAGAAGATTAAAACTCTTGGTCCTGCTTATCTCAGCAAGACAATGTCAAACTACACTTGGCACCTATTACAAAAGCATGGGGCCAGAGTGTGAGGGCTAAACTATCTGTCATCCATTTAAAACATTATGAAATGATGACAGAGGAGGGCTTGAAGGGCTGAACTGCTGAGACCATTTACCAAGGCGGTTAAACCTCTGAGGTGATGGATGACAACTCTAACACCAAGCCCACCCTAACCCTGTACTTTGGTTGAAGGCAAAACTGACTATTTGGGGATAAAAAGAAAAGAAAAGAAAAGAAATATTTTTTTCTTTTCTTTTCTTTTCTATATATACATATATAGAACAATGACTTAGAATTAGAGCTTAAATTTGTGGTAGAAATGATTTGCAAATCCTGCTGTTTATTTTTTATTTGTCTTTTGAAATCAGGGTTGTAGAAAAAAAAAGAACTCTCAAAAATAAATCCCTAAAACATAAGATGATTTTAAACAGTAATTTTACTGTTATTCAGATGGAGCACCTTATCTTATGGCACCAAGTGAGTGAGTGAGTGAGTGAGTGAGTGAGGTTAACCAAGAAAGAAAAAAAAATCATGGCTCAGTAACATTCTTTATCTCTCGGATCAAATGCCAAATGAAGTATAATTGAAGCAGGATATGTTTAGAGATGAAGAAAGTGGTTGTAGATTGTGTGCTGCATGTATGTCCCAGGTTAGATGGTGAGATGTCGGCAAGGGCAGGGCTTGATAGGGATCACGAGTAGCAGTGTGGGAAGCTAAAGCAGGATGGGACCTGTTGGTGATAAAGACAGATTCTTTGGAGGATTATTTGTAAGTGAGAGGTAGAACAAGTTAAATTAAATAGTTTTATCCTCTTAATCCTCTGAGGTCAAAGTCATTACTACTGACAACCCCCAGCTCCAAAGCCCCGCCCCCAGGGTGTGGTTAATGTCTGCCACTTCTGATAGAATCTTTACCTACACCGAAATGGAAAAAATAAAAACTGTAATGTGAAAATTAACGTATGAGAACTGATTTAAAAAGTAACATTTCCACAGTTTATAGTTTCTGAAATTTTACCTGTCTTGCATTTAGTTAAAACAAAACAAAGCCCAGAGCCTGAGTCGCTGATGATGGAGAAAATCAAGCAGAACATTTCTGGACAAAGTGTAACTAGTTTTTGATGTGAGTGCCCATCTCCCACCCCCAGTGATGACTTAGAGACTTCAGAGGTGAGAGTGTCCAAACAAAGAGAAAAATCCTTCAGTGCATCAAAAACTATAGTCTTTTTGTTTTGTTGTGTTCCCCTAATACAGGGTTAGTGTTATCACCTATGAGTTAGACTTCAGGGCGTTAATGAGCCAAGTACAGTTACACTTATTTTAAAGTGCAGTCCTTACTCTAAACTGCAGCTGACAACAGCCACTGAATTTATTTCAATCTTGCGTTATATTCACTTGCTCTTTATTGTAGCTGCAACATTGTTAGTGGTTAGTTTTATTTGCAAAGCCTCTCTTTTTTTCAGCAAGCATCACACTGAGAATTATAGCTACCATTGTACTCATATTTAAACACATTGCTTCCCACTCAGTGTAATTCTTTGAACTTGTTTTCGTTCTTCTCTTTCTCTCTGTTTTGTTTAAGCCACTTTTATTAAACTCTGCCACTTGCATTTTTGGCCTCTCTGCCTCCCACCCACACTTTTAATCACTGCAAAGCTAATGTTTTTAATTTATTATTCATTTTGAAATTTAGCCCGAGCTCCTAAAATGTCTCGGATTGTGAGTTTACTTTTTTGTTTTGTGTTTTTGTGGTGTATTGTTTTTCTTCAGCTCTGTTGTTGTGCAAGAAGGAAAGTTTGGGAGCGAAGGTAGGGAAAAGACGAGGCGGAACGAGAGGGCAGGAAGACGACTGAGTGACACCACCACAAAAAGTGTCCTTTGTTTGAGAGTTACAGCTGCAGTAAAGGCAGTAAAGGGGGTGGGGGGGTGGGGGGGGGGGGGGGGGCAGGTTTCTAATCAAGCACTGAGGAATAAGTTTCACTCAAACAATAACTGTGGATTCTACTTCATTTGTGCTCATGCATTTCTGCCTAGTGTCACTCATAGACCCTCTGTTTCTGTTAACTATTCTTAATAAATAATTAATAACAAATAAAAAGGCTTCATATGCTTGCTTTTTCTATTGGCAGCTTCTAATCTCTGTGTTCACTGAGGGTCACACATGCAGGCTGATATTGTCCAGGGCTCTTATGTAAATAAAAGCAGTCCATTTGGCCTGAGCGAGCTGGCTGCTCTTTGATACTTTGGCATGAGTCCCCAGTCAGGCCTGGAAGCATTGTTAACAGCATTACCCTATATTAGACATTTGGCTGACACTCCCCTATCAGGGGACGCTGACCCACCAGGCTCACGCTCTCATCAGGGTTGGCACATGTTAAAGGTGGTTGTCACAAGTGTTATATGATTCTTTGACCGTGTGATAGCATGGGTAGCACACAGTCCCCCCAAACTCCAATAGCTGTCTTTTTCTCTGTTTGCCTACAGTTCTGTTCTTTGAATATATTTATTATACTATTTACTGAAACATAAAAATGAAGAAGATTATAATTTATGAGTTAATTTTGTACCAACAAGCGTTAACTCTGCTTACAGTTTACCATTAAAATACCACCTGTTCTCTTTGCTAGACTTCTGCCAGGCAGGTTGTTCTGAGCACCTTTTATTTATGCTGAAAGTGATTTATATTGTAAGCTAAAGACTCTGCAACAATCCCCTATACACAAGCACTTGGTGACCATGGGGAGAACTCTCTTTAACAGAACCAAGCTCAGGGAGGGGCAGACACCCCACCGGCTGAGGGGTGAGGGGAAAGAGGAGCACAGGGAGACCACGAACATCAAACAGGGCAAAAAAATCTAGAAGACAGAGCAGACAAAAGATAAATCTGTGGCATAAAAATCCACGGAGAGTTTAAAAAAAATTAAATTAAGTTAAATAAACAAAAACCAGATGGTGGAGAGGAGATGCTCTGTGCATCACAGGAGGCCTGCAGCAGTCTCAGATAATAGCAACATAAATGGAGCATGGGAGCTAGTTCGGGCACCTGCATCACACACAAAAACAGGCCTCACTCTCCTCATGTCATATTCCAAACACACCCTCCCAGTTTGGTGGTGTATTTAAGTTGCAAATTTTCCATCCCTCCCTGTCACATACCTGAGCCAAACACAATAAACAGAAGAGCTCTTCTTCTGTTGTTAGGTGCTTGGTGTAAAGGATATCTAAAGTGTTCGCATACTGCATACTGCAGTACAAGTCCACTGATGTAAGTTTCTATCCGTGAGCTGTCATCGACCTTCTGATGCTTCAGTGTCAATTATTCCTTTGAAATGGTCCAAACGTTCAGCTGTCTGCCTCTTAGTACTTTCTAACTTTGTTTTTCTGCCTGTAGCTCTCAGACCAGGCCTTTAATTACCGAAGACATCAATCTTTGAAAAGGGTTCACAAATATTTAACACTCAAACAGAGATAACTGTGCATTTGTGAGCCACAAATCAATGTAGCTTTGGTGTAAAACTGTGTGTTTGTAGCACCAAGGAAGCAGATTTTGTATAGACCTTTATGGCACAAAGAACTATGAAACATCAGGCTTTGTCTTACATACACAAGCTTGCAGACAAACTGATGGTCTTTGGGTTTAGCCAATTTGAAAAAAAAAAAAAGTTTATAGTTTTAGCATTACTTTATTTTTGAAATTCTACTTATCTTATTGTTAAATGCCATTTTTTACAGACTCATTCTCTCTGGCCGGAGATCCTCTGGGGGCCTGGAGGAGGATGGAGCGAGGAGGGGAGAGTCCCATCACCCAGGACAGTCCTGAGCGAAGGGGAGGCAGCCCAGATCTCAGTGGCCTCCCGCCACCGGGGAAGAAGGGCCGGTTGGAGCTCAACGGGAGTCCCACTGGGCCACGAATACGCCACAACGGAGCCCCACCAAGACCCCTTGGAGGTAAGGATCGTGCTGACCAAGAGGTGTAAATACGGGGACGGAGCAACATTTTCTTGTGGTGCAGTTATTAAATGAAGAGATTTGTTTTAACCTGTTTAAGTCATCCTGATGAACCTCACTCTGTGCTGACAGAATCTAGGCAATCAGGGGTCAAAGAAAAAAAAATACACACAAATCAACAAATATTTAAATTTCTTCCAAAAAGGTCCTTTTTGCCTTTCTCCATAACACAGGTTAGGCACTGGGAATGTCACCAATGAAGGAAAACTAAATTGTTCTCCCAAGTCTTGGGAACAAAGAAAATTATTATTCTAATTGATGCACATCCAAAATTATTTACATTTTTCCCAAAAAAAAAAAAAATGATGCACTCATTTCTTGTACCAGGTTGTTTGGTTAAATGCAGCTCTTTAAAGTGTGTTTAATGAAAACAAATGATCACCAAGCTAATGATTATTCTAATTATTTAATGTGCATAAATCCTGCGTTGTGTGAGTTGTGTGATCTTGTCCAAGTGTCCGAGGTTTTAGAGCTCTTATATGTAACAAACCCAAAGGTGGCTTTTGGCTCTGCAGTGAACCACATCCTGGCCGTGAGGCTGAGTTTGACACAGTGTGCCATGTAGTAATGTGGCAGTGCTGATGGGAGAAGCTCAAGCTGCTTCTGTCCAGTTAATGTATAAGTCTGGGGGGAACTGTATAACACGGGCTTACCAAATAAAGGAGATTGCTCCATATAAACAAGATTTATACAAGTCGCTGTGGGTTATTGATCCGTGCATTCATCGTCAAAGTTGGGTCTTGTTAATGTGCGGGGGTGGGGGGCACTTAGCCGTCTGTGTCTTGGGTGTTACGTTGTCACATGTTTGCAGCATGTTTATCTTGTAAAATCCTGTTTTTGGTTTAGGCTGAAAAAATGTGACACTTTTTATGTGATCACAAATTCATTTCCATCACTTTAGTTTTATGTTAACTGAAAATGCTAATAATCAAGATGCAGTTATTTAAAGACTGCACTGTCACACCAGACGGAGGTATCGTATTTAGAAAAGGGCTGGATGAGATTTTATGGTTTTTCTTGGGTATTTAAGGGTGGAGTATCTTAATGAAAAAAATTGTGAAACCTCAGTTTAGACAAAAAATAAATAAATAAAATCAGTGTATTTCTCACTGTTTTTCTAAATGTCACTTTTAAAACTAAGGCAGAGCCTCATCTGTAGACCTGAACCTGATTTTAATCACACAAAGAAAGCTCGTTAGTTATTTAGGTCAGTGTGTGAGAATGAGCGCTGGTTTCTTTTTTACAGTCTCTATATTAATGTTTTAAGATCACTAATATTAATTATATGTACCATGAAAATCAATCATTATTTTGGGGCAACACTGAAACAAAGATGGACAGGCTTTTTCATATTAGTATTTAGAGTGTACACATTCTTTTGCTTGTTTCCTGTCATTTATACTGTTACAGTGCTGGATGTTCATATTAAACATGGTCAAAGTTTCCCATAATGAGGTATCCTTGGCTGCTCCAAACACTTGGTTTTGGATGCAGCCACAGCGATGGCACTCATTGGTTTCTGGACTCCACATTTTGAACCTGCAGCATTAGTGATTTGGTTTTTGTGCCAAAATTGACCATATTTAGACGGCTTTCGGCAGTCTGTGGCACTGTGTGTCTTGGATTCATGGTGATATTACAGTTGATATGTGAGGCACATTCAGGCTTTTTTGTTCAATGGTTTATTTTGAGAACATGCAGGTTGCGCATTTATTAATGTGGGATGGAAAAACAATCAAAACTTACTAGACTTTATGCAGGTCATTTTATGCAAATTAGTGCCAAAAGTTATGCTGCATGTTTCTGCAGAGCTCTAGGATCCAGAATACATATCTGTGGGTTTGAGCAGTGCCTTTCTGCAAACTTTGTAAAGATGAATCTGTGTGAGGTTTTTGGAAGAGTGGCGAACAAATCAACAAGAGGCTCAGGTTTGACCACAGTAAGAAGAGAAGACGAAAGAAGTGTTGAAGCAGGAATGGATGATAAAATGTAAAAAAAAAAAAAAAAAAGGAGTATTTCTGTGTGAGACGGAGGCTGAGGGAGGAAGGAGGACAGAGGACAGGCTTTCCTGTGCTGAACGGATGGTTGGCCTGCAATAATGATGGGTTGTCTTTAAAGACAGGAAACTCAACGTGTCTCCTCCAAACCACACTGCTGCCATGAGGAGGGGGCCACACACACACACACACTCACACACAGACTCACACATAGTTGCAGATTTACAGGCTCACACACAACATATGTCCACCAACTTCTACGCTGTGACACTCAAAACAAAGAAAAGCTGCCAAAATACACAACCCCCCCTTCCAGTGCCTGCGTACACATATCTTATTTTAATATCCCTGTTCACTCATCCTTATACATATTAGAGGGATTAGAGGTTTGAGGCTACATCACATCGTCCAAACCAGATCATACATTCGGCGGGCAAATCACAGGACACTGTGTATGAGAAAAGACAGATTGAGGTGGAGACGGAGGATAGAGTGAGATAGAGGCAGAGAGGAAAAGAGAGGGAGAGAGGGAGAGAGGAGTGCTGGTCGGAGGGAGCTGCTCTGTGTTGACAGTTATATTTCCCTGTTGGGGGAAATTCACTTACTTGAATTGGCACAGTGCTCCAGTGTGTAATTCACTCCATGAGAGCCTGGAGGACTGGGAGCAGAGTGATTAATGAGGAGGAAATAGAAATATAGGAATTGACTGATTAAAACAACGGGTGGGATGGATCGAGGTGCAGGGGGAGCTAATGCTGCATGCACCCTGAAGTGTTTGTATGGATGTGTGTGCATGCCGGGAATAGGAGGGAAGCGTGTGTGTGTGTGTGTGTTTGGTATTGTGTGGTAGCCATGCAGTAAAACACACTGCCATGCCGAGTATTATTAGTGCTGGGACGCTGCCTAATGCTAACACTCCATCATTTCTTCAGAGGGTTTTAATTAATTGCGAGTTGACAGGTGGCCCAAAACCAAAAGCCTTTTAGGAAAAAGGCGGATATTGGAGAGGAAGGATTGATATTAGAGGAATGAGCCAAGAGGAAGAAATTTTGGAATTGGATTCTTACCTTAAGCAGATAATGAAAGAAAGGAGGAGGAAGTGATTAATCAAGATTTGAACAGTATGACAGCATTACAAGGCTCAGATAAAACCAAATCTCAGATGATAATATAGGAAGGTTCCAGAGAACAAGTGTAACAAAAACATTTAAAAAGAGAACTACAATATTTCAAAATTGGGAATTAATAAAGGAACCATTTACCACACACGAAGCATCCACCACTTCTCTGTGGAGTAAGAGCAATTATATTAGCTGTTATCATCAGAAGGCAGAAGTTGCCGATGATGTCATAGGTCACCCCAAGCCTTTAGGGCTTATATCATATTAAAAGGTTAAAAGGTGTCCAGCCGTCCTGTCCCAGATAATAACCTGTGTTTCACCAATATTTCCTCCAGGGTGTTTAAAAGGGGAAAGAAGTTCAGTTTAACTCCATTTGGTTCAATACAGTTCAGTTCAACTCAGTTTCATTCAATTCGGCTCAAACCACCACTTCTGTCACCTTAGGGCACATTTACCTGGTAAAGTGGAACCTGTTATAGAAGAAAACCAACTTCTCCTTGAGAAGAACTTTGCAACAGTGGGAAGATTTATTTTTAACAGGAAGGAAGCTCACACAGCACCAGAGAAATCCAAACCTCGTCTACTGTACTTTAGCACTTTTACATACCTAAACGAAGTGAAGCAGGTGTGAAGGTTGAATTGTTGGTTTCAGGTCACAGACCACTCAATCCTGAAGAAACCATGTCAACAGGTGATACGGCTGAAGCAGGCAAACCCTGTCAGAGTACAACACACGTCCCCTCCTTCTGTCACCGACCCTAGCTGTGGTTGCTTTATCCCAAACCAAAGCAACCAAAGCTCTGGCAGATCATGAAGTATTCATACGAAGCAGCTTAAGATGCGCTGGTTTGAAACCTGCTTGTGCTCCGGGTTAGAGGACTGGCAGATACACCGTGAGCCACATGTCTAAAACACCAGATCTAATTTACTCTGAACTTGCTTTAAGTTGTTCCTGTTAATAAAAAAATATATATATATATAATAAATCAAAACTTTAAACGTGCACATATGTTGTGGTGAAGTTTTTCAAAGCATCGCTGCTGATGGCCTTAAAATCAAGTCGAGTATTTTGTGTGTGTGTGTGTGTGTGTGTGTGTGTGTGTTATTACTAATGTGGGGACAAGAATTCTTCTCATGTCATGCCCACGAGTCAGTAAATTTTAGCATGAAGACTTGATTTCAGGTTAGAGTTTAGCTTACACACTAGTTTAGAGGAAATAGATGTGATGGCCTTTAGAGTGTGTGTGTGTGTGTGTGTGTGCGTGTGTGTGGTAGAGTTTTCCAGAGAATCTGGTTTGAGTTTTTCACCTGGTTTAAATTTGCATACTTGAAAAAGACTTATCAAATAAATTCAGAGAACTCTTCTTTGACCGTGGACCTCTGTCCTGCCACATGTTAAATATCTTTTGGGACTGTCTTTGCTACAAGTCCTCTGCTCACACTTTTGCTAGTTGCTCCACTGTTCTTGTGTTTTTAATGCGTTATTAATGGCCTAACATAAGTGGCTGCCGCTATCACCTTTAGGTCTTTTGTATATTGATTTTGCATACGTGTTAGGGGAGTCATTATGATGACAGCTTATCTAATAGGCCGTTAGATTAAATGCCTGTGAATGTGTGGCGTGCAGGGAACAGTGCTGTTAGTCTACGTAGGACTGAGGAGCATTTTCCATTCCTAGCTGCTTGCTGCATATTGAGAATTTCAGGTGTTGCAACACTCAAGAGTGTGAAAGAAAAAGGATGAACTGATTACAAGCGTTACCCACAATGAATACAATCCACATGTTTTCTATCTGTGAGGGATAAAATGCCATGTGATTGCACACAATTAAAGCCAGACATTAAAAAAATCCTCCTGTTGTTTTTTCCCCCTTTTCCTTTTATTGTCCCCCTCAACAGGTCTGATGATTCCAGTCTTCTGTGTGGTGGAGCAGTCAGATGGGGGGATCCAGACAGATGTGTGTGAGGGACGAGAGGAGCACGCAGAGTTTGTCCTGGTCAGGAAGGATATTCTCTTCTCTCAGCTGGTGGAGACGGCTCTGCTGGCCCTCGGTTACTCCCACAGCTCTGCTGCACAAGCCCACGGTCAGTACCGCTTTTATTCCTTCCATTTTTTAAAAGAACTGAGGAAAATTCTTGAAAAGTGAATTGTGTAATTGCATAAGACACTAATCAGACATCTACTATCTACATGCTGCCTTGCATGTGACCATGCTAATACTAACAGGCCTACTATGCTCTCAAAGAGCGTAGTAGGTTTTAGAGTGTCAGACACACACAAAGATCAAGCGTCAGATTTGCACATCGAATAAAATGCAATAGGAGTTTGGTCAGCTACAGGTTGCTGTAGGTTCACACATAAAATACACTTATTCATGTGTGGGTACCTAGACTGTGTACTACGAATATGCTACAACATCTACCTATTAGTGGTAGGTAGATTTTATGTCTGTTTCCAGTCTTTATGCAAGGCTAACTAGCTGCTGGCTTCAGCTGCAGTGGCATTGATTTATCGCCTCAGCAAAAAGAGGACTGAAGAGAGTGGGCGTATTATAAAAAATCTGTTCCTTGAATTTTTTTCATTCAGTGCACCCAAATTTTGAGGTGCACAGCAAATTTGAACGCAGGTTTTCAACCTACTTATTAGTCTCCTATTGATTGAAAAAACAAAAGCTGTATATTCTAAAAAAAAAAAAAAAAAAAAAAAAATACAATGTTTTATGTTTATTCAAAATAGCATGAGCGTTACCTTGAAGCAAGAGGATTGAGCCCCAGGCAGGGCTTTTCTGTGTTGAGCTTTTATGATCCTCTTATATTTTTGTGAGGTTTTTTCTTTCTTTTTTTTTCTGTGGTTTCTCCCAGTTTGGTTGGTAGTAACCTGGTTTGCATAGATAAGCTAGCTAATGTTAACAACATTAGCTAGACATAACAATAAAGCTGTAGTAGCAGTCAAGTAAATAAATAAGTATATTTAAAAACCTTTTTCTATATTAATCCTAATCTGTCCTTAGGAGAAATTTTGAAAGCTTTGAAAGTACAGCTGGTTCTTCCTCTTTGATCCTGCCATCCTGCCTTTTTCCCCCTGAGATCTGTGGTTTCTCCCACCATTAAAAACCATTTTAGTTTAATGCCGCCTTGTAAAAGAGATTATTAATCTCAGGAATTTCACTTCCTGGTTAAATAAGGGTTAAAAACTAAACAGGAGGGAAGATTCGTACCATATGCTCTTACTAATTTCTGGTCTATTTGAAAAGCTACAACTAGCAAGTGATTAGCTTAGCTTAATGTGAAGGCTGGAAACAGGGAGAAACAGCTAGCCAAGGCTCAAAGGTAAAAGATCTATAGAACAATAGCTTTAATCATCATGCCTTGAGTTTTTATTGAAAATAAAGCTCTAGCAGCAGAGAAGTCCTAAAATGAGTATGACATTGGTAGTCAACAGGCTTATCACAGAGGAACAAAAAAAATAAAACCCTCCTTCAACAAAATTCAAAGTCAGACTTTAAGTCATTAAGTCAACGCCAAAAGACAGCCAAGAAATGAACTCAACTTAGCAACAATTGTGCTGCTAAACAAAGTCAAACACACAGAAAGACTACTCAGTTCATCTAATCCTGTCACTATACTATTACTTAGATACCTAATATCTTAAGTCATGCTGGCTCTTTTTAATAGCATGACAAAAGTTTCACCAGGGCTGTTATTAATAGTCACGACTTTCCAACCAACAAGCATCTCTCAGTATAAACTACAATACTGAGTCAGAGTTAACGTCCTGCAACTCAGGGGTCAAAAGAATGAAAGAAGACTCTCCCTCTAATCAGTGGTCTGAGAACAAAACTGGATGTGAGGTTGGAGCAGACACTGCACTGTTACAGTGGCAATAAGCTGAAGAATGCTTCAAAAACACAACTGAAGCACAGACAGAGCCTGTAAAACTCATTAAAGGCACAACAAAGAGCTGGACAGGAATGTCTCCCCAAGACAAAAATATATTGTCTATGTGTGTGTGTGTGTGTACAGTATGTGTGAGAATGTTTATGAAGCAGAGAAAAAGAAAAAAACTCTGTAATTTATTGTTGCACACATGGTAGTCATCTGCAACAGGACAGTGTCATTTACTGCTGTCTTTTCTCAAGTATGCAGAATATTCCATCTGCGGGAGTTGCCTCACATCACTATAAAATGGTAACAACAGAGTGACAGTGAGCAACACAGCTATTGCAATACTTTGAAAATGGTGGGAGATCCCCATCTGTTTGAAATCTAACTTGATTGTTTGTGTGTGTATCTTCCACATAAAGTCCCAGTATTCAGGACACAGAGAAATCTTGTTATGCGGATTGTCTTAAATATGATACATAGTAGCATCCCCGGTGACTGCACTGGCCACTATTCATGCAGGTTGCTTTGCTACATTATTATCATGACTATTACTATTATTTTAATCTGACCTTCCTGAAGGAGTTGACCTTAAATTACTTTGAACGGTGTCCTAATTTGCTCCACTGTACATGTTGGAGAACCACTGACCTTAAACCTGTGGACTATAGATTTGAATAGATCAGCTTTTCAGTTCTTTCAACATCCAAATATTTCTAAAACTGTGTACTTAATATTCTAATTTTTTTGTTTGCACCCTTTGTATTTCAGCTTTATGTGAGTGGGACTCTATGTGTAGGCCCATACAGGAAGTACTGCTGCATATACAGGTTTTAAACAGAAAATGGTTCAATCTGGACATGATGTTCACAGTGTTTGTAAGTAAGGCGACACTAGCTTATAGGTGAGCTAGCCAAGTTTTGGGGCAACATTTAATGGCAACATGACTTTTTTGGGGTAGTAAAATGACATTGCAACATACCCACAGTATCTGTGCAGCAAGAAATTTCCATATAACCAGTGAATAACAAGAGACGTTCTTTTGCAATATTACCCACAGTTACACACTGATAGCCAATATTTAGCTCTTTCTTTTTTTTTTTTTTACATTCTATCCTAGGAGGTTTTGTCAGTAGCTCTAACCAATGCACATTGCCTGCAGCATTCCCAATAAGACTGCTAGAATTTATCAGTACCCTGCTGTACTCACCCATTGATATGAATTCATATCAATGGGTGAGTGTGTCCAAACTTTTGACTGGTACTGTAAATTGAGCTTTTTGCTCAATATACAGGTTAAGGTGAGGCTTAGAGCAACGTTCTTGGTGTGAATGCAAAGTGTATATAAAAAAACGTGGCAGCCATCAAAGTTGCGTGACGCACCCTTGTCAACTTTGACGGTTTGTTTGATATTCCAGGCTCCGGTTGCTTAGGTAACCCTCTAATGTATTTACTACCTTGTCATATGTCAATCAACAGTAACCTTTGCTCTTACTGATCTTATTTTATGGTCTTTTCCTTACAATATAAAGCGCCTTTGAGGCGACTGTTTGTTGTGCTATATAAATAAAATTGAATTGAATAGAAAAATTTAACTCAGGACCTGCCCATTTCAAGTCAGCAGTCAGTATTTCGCCTGTAGTCAAAGAGCTTGCTGAATGTCCCTGACTTTCCCTGGTCTCTGCTCACCATGTTGCTGCTGGTTGTTTCCTGGCTGGATGCCCCCTAAGGAGAGCAATTGAATGTAGTTATAATGGCAATATCTCAGGAATTGTTTTGTATCTACTGTAAAAAGTAATCTTCTTCTTACTGTAATGATATACAGTATAGCAAATATAAGTATATATGCCTGTATGTACCCTATCTCCTCCTCAATGAGCGGACCAATCTGAACAAAACTTTGCATTCTCCCTTTGGGTTTGTTTCACGTGTCACGTTTGATCTGCGTTGCCTGATGTAACAACGGTCACCAAAATTTCACAATATTTTCAAAATTCTTAAGGGTCACAGAATTTTGTTCAACTCACCACTAAGTATGGAATGAAGGATTTGAACCAGCAAAAAACGCTCATTTGTTGAATTATTCCGTAATAAACCCATTGCATGTTATCAGTGGTGCTATCAGAATACTGCGATTGGAAATGAGGCAAGTATTCTGAGGCAATGAGACAAGAGGCAGCCACAGCATAAAATGAAATCACATACAAAGAGGTGATCTGTGAGAGTCTAGAGAATATTTGTCAGAAAAAAATTCTTTTAGTAGACAATAATAAGCTAAATTCAAACATTAGTTTAATATGAGCATCCACAATTTTACCACTATATATACAGAATATATGGTAAACTCACCTTTCTAGCCCCATGTACTATAGTGTTGTTACTATCAGTTTTATTACCATCTGATAACCTCAGATGTTATGCAGTTGCAGTCTGCTTCACTAATATTATACAGCACTGATGAGCTGAACTCGCACGCTAACTGCTATAACAACTGTTTGCTGTGGTCTGCAAATGAATGCCATTAGTAGCACTTTTAGCCTCAGTGTTTTTGTCAAGTATCCGGGGAGGTCTGTCTCTGTGTGTCTCATCAGTGTGTATGGAAAACAGCAGGACCACGCTGGTACCCTGTCTGCATCCATGCCCCCCCCCCCCCCAAAAAAAGAGGAGAAAAAATACAAACAAACAAACAAACACACACACAGCACCTCCAGAGGCTTTAAAGCGAGACTGAATGGGACATCCCAACTCCACATACACACACACAAAACTCCTACAACTGACTTGAGCAACATTCACATGTTACTAGTAAACTCTCTTTAACCCCTGCAAGGATGAATTGGCATATGCTCACACTTAAACTGGCATGCATACTCGGCATGGAATACCATGTAGTCATGCAGTATCACAGACAAAACACTCACACACACACACACACACACACACACACACACACACACACACACACACACACACACACACACACACACACACACACACACACGCACACAGGCATGCATGCACGCACGCACACACGCACAGCTTCTCTCAAATGAATACTTTTTGTTTTTTAAAACAAGCGTTTATGTTAAATGAATAATTTCTGGCTTAAATTATACATTTTTTCCCCTGCGGTCCACAACCAAAATTACACAGAGTCCCAGCTATTTTCTCCCTGTTTGAATTGTGTCCTGCATTCTTGCGTCCCGGCGTTGTATTTAAAGTCCCCGGCAAGGACCACGGCCTTTCTTTAATTAGCTTAGCCCAGTAATTAACTGGGAGATATTGTTTATTTCAATTATAAGGGTTTGAAGGCTTTTATAGATTGGATGGGAGCAGACCTGTATTTTAAGGCTTTAGTGAGCAAACAGTTAACAGTGGTCAGTGAGAATGAGAGACAGAGACAGAGAGAAAGAGAGAGAGAGAGAGAGAGAGAGAGCATTGTTGCTGTGCCACGTCTAACAGGCCAACAAGGGTCACTGCTGCAGAGCTGCAGTTTACTGGACATGTGAGTTTGAACTGACTGAGAGTTGTAGTTGTGACAGGATCTTGTTACTTTTTGGACACCACTTTCATATGAAGCATTCCTATCGATTCAAAGCTAAGCTTTACTACCTAATAAATGACTTATTGATGCTTTATAAGTCTGTGATAAGCAATTATTAAGAACATCTTTTAGTTTCTCAGGATGCCACATCTATTGTTGACTTTGTTTATTAGAAATTATTATGTAACCTATGTGCGAACCATTTTCAGCAGCTTTTGAAGAAAATGTCATTGCAGAATATTTTCTTCAAATCAAAGTGAGAAAATGTTGATTTATGCAGCTGGCGAGTCACAAAGAGGTTGATAATAAAAGCAGTATATTATTCAAAATGCCATCCATCCATCCATCCATCCATCCATCCATCCTCTTCTGCTTATCCTTTTCAGGGTCTTTAAAAAACTTGAGGTTTTTGCTGTAACTGTGAGTTAAGGTTAAGAAAGGATCCTGGTCAGTTTTCATACAGAGAAAGCCCACAGTGATTTGAGACACAGTGTATTTATTTACATTGGACTAAAATCTTTTTCTAACTTGAACCAAACTGAGTCTCTCCATGTGTTTTGTACGCCCACCATCCACCCCAAACACCACCACCACCATCGAGCAACTTCAGTCACTGAAAAAGCATGCTGTCTGTGACCGTCATTCTCAAACTGGAGTCACAGCTTCAGTTGCTTGGAAAATAAAGGCAGATGAACAAAAAAATCTGAAAATCAAATTAAGTTTTTAACTTGTTAAAATCCACCTGGTCACCAGCAACCCACTTGTGGGGGTAGAGTTATGGCTGCATTTTACTCCCATACTCCATTACTGGCCTTACTTCTTCTGTTGTAAGAGTTCTATTTGAATATGCCAAATGGGTGAAAAAAATGGGTCGATATGTACCCAGCACTAGCTCTGCCTCTAACCAGGTCACCGGACACCTGCTGGATTTTAAGACAAAAGAGATTTTAGCTTCTTCTGCAGGAGATTGTATGAAGTAACTTCCTTTTCACTAGTCAGTGTACTACCCACAGAAGAACCATAACCCCATGTTTTGGAGAGGAGCAAAATTGACCTTTTTTTTTTGGGAAAAAACATGACACACAGCAAGTTTTTGTTGTGTCATTCAATTCAATTCAATTCACTTTTATTTATATAGCACCAAATCACAGCAAACAGTCGCCTCAAGGCGCTTTGTATTGTGGGTAAAGACCCTACAATAATAATTCAAAATGTTTACTGTCCCCTGAATGCCAAGACACGACCAAAGGAGTCTATTGCCATATAAGAGTACATGCATGTACATAATCAGTGTCATCGGTGAAGACCCAAACCCTAGTCCTGAAGCCTAACCCTAATTTTTTGTAAAAATAAAAGTCGTTTTTGATGTGTGTCAGTTAGAATGACTTCTTTTTGGTCTCCAACTGCCAGAACCTTTTTTTTTTTTTTAATTACATACTCTGATCTTACAGGGTTCAGATAGGGTTCAGATAGGGTTCATCACTGGCGATAACTTGGACTTCAGAAGGTTGAGAGTTCTGTATCGAGTGAGTTGTATCATAAGACCGACCGCTGCCATAATTCAAGCTTTGGCTCCTGAGGGGCCGTTACATAAGACAAGCATTAAAGAAGCGTTTCTCCCTGAAATGACAGCCTGACAGATTTTCATCAAGAGACGTTCCTCAGGGTGCAACGGTAGATGATAGCAATGAGTCAGACATGTGCAGTTTCACTCAGTGTGTTCCAGGGGTAGAACCTGGAACCGGTTTTGAGATCCCACATGCATGTGTGGGCTGCCATGGCCATTCTAAGTTGCAGCATGGGATTAATGTGCGAAGCTCTGAGTGTGTGTGTGTGTGTGTGTGTGTGTGTGTGTGTGTGTGCACGTGCACGTGCACGTGTGCACACAGTGGCATCCATGCGTGCAGGGCTGCACCAGTGTGGACAAAAGGAGTCAGAGACATTAAGTGTGTGTTTGGACTTGCGTTTGTGTGGATGGCACCCTTAGACATGAGCCAAGCCACCAGCCGGCCACATGAAAGCATGTCTCTGGGAGGTGGAATTTTAATGTGGAAATGGGAACAATGATTTCTACTTTTAAATGTGGACAAGAACCAGAGCCCATTGAACAGCGGACCAGAAAAATGATGGATCAATTATTAATGCATTTACCATCACACTGAGAGCGTGAGTGAGTGTCTGTGTGTGTGTGTGTGTGTGTGTGTGTGTGTGTGTGTGAACTGCTGCATGTACGTGTCCACTTCCCTGCATGCTGTCTGTGTCCTCTCTGAGTTTGTGTTTGTCTGCTTATTCACCCGTTTGCCTCCACCCAGCTGGGCATTAGCAGAATTGTTGGCTTTGTTCTCAGATGTGCTGCTGCTGAAGGTGGTCAACTCAAACAAGAGAGGCAGACAGGAAAAAAAGGAAGACAAACTATATCCAGGGGGTTAGGGTGTTTGCTTTTGTATTTTATAAAATCATAAGAACATGACATTCATGGAGTCACATATAGTGTCATGTTTTTTAAGTGTTATGTTTAAGTTCAAGTTATTTCCTGTTTTATTTCAATGGTTCTTGTTTCTTCCTGTCAGTCTTACTTCCTCCCTTTCTGTTTTCTTCCACACCTGTTCCCTACCTGTGTCCAATCAGTCGCCTCTCTGTATATAAACTCTCCAGCTTCCCTTCGCTCCCTGACAGATCGTGCTGTTTCTTTAATTAAGTGTTCCAGCAGTTCTTGTATTCCTGATGTTTTTCTCATTTTTCCTATGATCCTTTTGGACTGTGAAATGGATGTTGCCTTTTGCCTGGTCCCCAGCGGGCTCCTTTTCCTCTGGCTTGTGTCTGACTTTTATTCAGCCTTTGTGTGTCTTGCACGTGGGTCCTCTCCTCTGTCTTCCTTACACATGTATTTTTAACAGTTTCACAATATACAGTAGATCATATTGTAAAACAATGATTGGCAGATATTAAAGACATGGTCAGTTTCTTTTATTATAGCACCAACATTTTTCTCTCTGATCCACCTGAACTTTGTGTGTGTGTGTGTGTGTGTGTGTGTTTTCATGTTCTTGCTCTGCCTGAGTATGTAAACAGTTTTTTGGCAGATTCAAAGCCCTCTGACCACACCTTTAAGCCTTTCCCCCTGATTTCCCCTCCTTTTCCTCGTTCCCCTCACTCTGCAGACAGTCATGGCAGGTGCTCCTCCCCAGGCCTCCCTCTGCCAGAGTGCTCCTCTTATTAAAAGGGGGTTCTTCCTTTGAGCTTGATTGTTTAAAATACCCTGACTGAAGAAATCCAAAGATCTGGATGTGTAGCATCTCAGATTTATGTGAATAAAAAACATTTTTATGTGAGATAAATTTATTCTGTAAAAAAGCAAGAAATTTATTTTAGAAATGCAATTGATTAAAAATATAAGAACTGTATTTGTTGCAAGTGTATAATTTGGTTACTGTGTAAAAGTGCTTCTTACTGCTCTCATTCTCTGATGGGAGATTTGAAAAAAAAAAAACTTTGATCATTTTGAACTAAACTAACTAAAAGTAAAGCTATAATATAGAAAAAGAAGCTTTTCATGTGCTGTAGATTAAATGTAACTCACTATACTGCTAAAATATAACTATTTGGTTCTGTTTGGGTCTTTAAATGTCTCCATGGTGGTCTTTAGTTCCTCTGGGGTTCTTTTTCTCCCTTTTTTTGACCAAATAATTAACAACACAGCCCTGCCTGAGAAGAATCAAAGATATAACTGAGCTGTAAACACAGCTAAAGGAGAAAGGGAGATCAGACAAGACAGCTCCAAAGAAAGGAGCGAGGAAAGGAGAGAGGGAGATATGGAGGAGAGGTGGGAGGGAGAGAGGGAGGAACAAGGGGATGAAGAGAGACAGAGAGAGAGAGAGAGAGCTTCTCAGGACCCGTCTGGATCTCATTTAGAGGATAGTAATGCGATTAGCTTTGTTTAGTTTTCACAGCTCCAGCCAGTCCGCATGAAAAACCCATGTGAGTGAGTGTGGGACTGTGTGTGTCTGTTTGTGTGCTCTGGAGGGTAAAGGTGAAACGCACATGTAAGATTTTGCGTATTATGCTGTGTGCTAATATTCTTCTTAAAGAGATTCAACTAGATTCCTTAAATCAAGCGAGCCTGATGGTAGTGCAGTCCTGCACAAACACAAACACCTACTTATGAATAAACAAAAAGCATGCCTGTGTTTGCACTCACAAAGACCCCAGAATCTTTCAAACATCAGATACAGCCAGAATCCAATTTAAGGCGGTCCAACAGCAGCATTTGTCACAGATCTATTTGCAGAACCCTTTGTGATATTGTGTCCCTAGACTGTGCGTGGCATGGCCCAAAGAACACTGTGTAACCAGGACAGAGAGAGATGATGCTGTATAGATTTTAAAATTATAATTTCAATTGTTTGAGCAACATGAAGGAAAACCAATCAGCATGTAGGGATAGATATTACTGGGGGAAATGAGAATTATTTAAATTGTATAAATCATAAACTTAGTGGGAAAAAAAGACCTATGTGAAAGTAGCTTAAAAATGCATTCTTTCTCATGGCCAGCAGAAGGGACTGAAAAAAGGGAACTATAAGGAAATTATCCTACTGCTCTCGTGATCTCTGACCTCCACTGGGCACTTTATTGATGAGTTTATGGTCGCAAGTCTTACTGAAAACAACACAATGTTCATTTTGTAAATTATGATCAAAAAGGGGGGATAAAGCAGGATATGGTTTAGGGTTTGATTTCTCAGTCAGATCCACCTGTAATTCATTGAGTTTGGTTACAAAACACCAAGGTGGCCCAGGATGCTCAGCCTGAGGTTTCAAAGCAGAGCTTCACAGGGCTTTTCTCCATAGGTGTGTAAATCTACATTATCCAGTCACAATAAAGCTGCACAAGTCTTAAAAGTGCCTTTTAAGATCCCCATGTACCATTCTTGACTTAAAACAAAAACATCTAACGGTAAATAAATCAGTAGGAAGGAACCAGCTGACAGCAGGGTGAGGAGGCTGAGGTGGATGGATGGGTCAACAAAACGTTGGTCTCTAACATGGGAGAGCAGGTTATTTAAACTTCAGTTTCCATGGTTAATAACAACCAAAGCCAGAACATCTAAACCTGCATTAAGGGTGCAGCATCACAGAGATGGAGTTACAAACTGACACTGTGTGATGGGATATTTGAGTGCTTTTATGATTGATCTTTTTTGCTGCTTTTTCTTGTGGTCATCTCCCTTTTTGTTTTCTGAAGTCACATTTATGTTGTCTCCATTGTTGTGAAATACCAAAATGCTGTTTAAAAAAAAAATTACTGAAAATTTACGGAAGCATTTCCTGTCTCTGTTCAGGCATCATCAAGGTGGGAAAGTGGAACCCACTGCCCATCCACTTTTTGACTGATGCTCCAGAAGCAACTGTCGCCGACATGTTGATGGAGGTCTACCACATGGTCACATTACGCATTCAGCTACAAAGGTCAGATTCTGTTCTGAGGCACAAATGTCACAGGATGATGTTTATTATTTATTTATTTTTTCAGAACAAACTGTGTGCAGCATTGTAGTAGAGATTTGTCTGTATTTTATGGGTACAGTGTGTGCGGATGCATTAGATCAGACACTGTGTCCAGTGGGCTGCTGATGTCATTGCAGCTGATTGCAGTTTCAGGAATTTACCATATATATCAAATTTGAAAGCAGCAATATTGAAACACTAAAGCTCCATTTAAACAACCCGGCAGGGAATTATCTATTATCTGTCTCCGTCAGAGAGAGCCCGCGTGCCAGGATTCTTGTTTCCAGAGAAATGGTGAAGCAGGGCAGATAAAACCAGATAAACTCCAGATGAGAGGGTTATTATTGTTATTGTCTTGGCACATACCAGCCAGGTTTGTTTACATATTTATTTGTGTTTCCATGGCAAAGGCAGAGGTTTTGCATGCTTTGCGCTCAAGACTCGAAATTATTTATTTGAGGTTAACATTTAAATAAAACCAGAAAGATAGAAAAGAGATAGCCCAGAAATGGGAAGTGGTGGCTTGTGGTCGATGTAAATACATGATGCTTGGATTATTGTTGGGGTTATGTGTTCATTTAGGGTTCTATTTTTTTTGCCTAGAGTTAAATAAGCAAATATGAATCTAATGGTGGCTAGTTAGCTTAGTTTAGCATTAAACATTAGTCAGCATTAGTTCTTGGGGCTATATACTTTAATGTGCGTTGATGTTTTAAATGTGCTATATACATAAACTTGTATGTAGTATGTTTTCTGAAGTCTTGGCAAACTGGGGTTGAAGAAAATATGTTAACATGCATAAAAAGCTATTTCATTTTTCGGGGTTAGAATAGGTTACAAGTTGTGCTCCTGTGCAAAAATGAGCCTAACAGATAACTGCTACTTGTCAGTTTGATTATTGTGAGTCTGTTTTGGAACGAGCTAGGCTACCTGTTTACAATCTTTATGCTAAGCTAGGCTAAACAAGCTTCCCACCTTTCAAACTACTTATTTACTGGAGCTCTCAGCCACAGAGCTTTCCCAAATGTGTCCTTTTATGTCTCAACATATTAATTTAACCTAAAGATGTAATTGATGCCTGTGTGTGGTTTTGGTTTGTACAGTTTTTCAAAGCTGGAGGATCTGCCCTGCGAACAGTGGAACCATGCGACCGTCAGGAATGCTCTCAAAGAGCTTCTGAAAGAAATGAACCAAAGTACTCTGGCCAAAGAGTGTCCTCTGTCACAGGTACGACCCATCAGAATTGCAGCACCTCTGCTCCATCTTCACATCAAAAAGAGATAATCTGTATGCAAGAAGTACTGTTAAGTCCAGTGATTATCTATGATAGATATCTTCACATTTTACACACATTGTCTTAATGACAAGCCCATCACACACCCTGGCTAAGCACTAAATTCAACCCTCACGAGATCCATTTGGACAAATTTAGAAACAGTCCAACAACCTATTGTTGCAACCGTTCAATCAAACTCCACCCCAGAAGTCTCCTGAGCCATGTTAGAGTCCCCAGCTGTATGTTTAGCTCTCTATCTTGGTGCCATACTCACTTGTGTCTGAGATGTGTTTGCATACTGTGTTTAAATGGATCTCTGGTGGGGGTGTCGATCACTGCATCAATTGCAAGCATATGTGTGTGTGGCTGGAGATTCCCTCTCTGCACTGTACTGGCTCGAGTTTCCATGGGTGGCTTCCAGTCATGATTAATGTTTGTCTATTTCTATTGTGTGTGTATATGTGTGTGCGCGAGAGTATATGTCGTGTGTGTTTATGCGTGCATGCCATGTGGTTGTTGTGTAAGTCTAAGCGTTTCATTTTATGCTGATTATTAATGATCTCTCCCCTGTTGTTCTCTCTCAGAGCATGATTTCCTCCATAGTGAACAGCTCCTACTATGCCAACGTCTCCACTGCCAAATGTCAAGAATTTGGTCGTTGGTACAAGAAGTATAAAAAAATCAAAGGTGAGGCTAGTAGAGTTTGCTCCAGATTTAAATCTTAAATCTTCTGGTAGTTGACCAGTGGCCAGAAAATGGGTTGTAAGATAATTTCTGGAGTAAAATGAAAAGGAAAAAAAAGCTCTAGCACATACAAATCTGTTTATTTTTCTTGTGAAATAATGACACACTTTTACTTCTTCTGCAGTGTACTCTGAAATAAGTCAAACACAAGAGAACGGAAAATCTGATCTTGATTGAGCTAACCACTACTTAAGCTAGAGTTACAATTAAAAGCATTACATTAGTACTCCACCAGTGCAGCATTGCACTCCTACAACATCAAATGGACAAAAGATGACCACAACCATCCTCTTTGTTCAAATTGCCTATAATGCAATACAAATACTTTATAACTAAAACTTCAAAAGGGTCCGACTTACTATTATTGTAGCCGTGTAGCTACACCATAGATGAGATACCTCTCTGCAAAAGTGTAACCATACATCCCTGTGGCAACCCCTGAGATACCGCATGAGGACCACAAGTGACGCATGTGACGGGTCAGCTAAGGGCTGAGTTTCTGAAGCCATAGCTGAGAGTAGCAGTAACATTAGGTGGGCGAAAAGGTTCAGTGGTCTTTTCAGGATGCACTTCTAGCAAAGACATCTAAACGCTGCAAGCCATCCGGTCACCACTTGCTTTCAATGTGAATAAATAAACACCCACACAAACCCTGTCTGTTCAGTGTTCCGGCTCCTGGGTGCATCCAGAGTGTATTTAGCAAAAATAAATTAAAATGTTGGATATCGGATTCAAACCAGATTTGAAAGTGTTTTAAAATTCTACGAATACATCGAGGTCTGGAAGCTCTGACTGCTCCAATTGGATTTCAAAGAGGCTTTTGCATCACTTGCATGTGACAACAATGTTAAATCCAGCAACAGCTGCAACTAGCAGAGCACAGAACATCGCAGGCTAGACCAGCTTCCTCCATCGCTGAGTTTTGTTGAGAGAGTTTGGAGTTTGAGACGATGGGCGTTCATTTCTGCATAGCTATGTAGTTACTGACACCAAATTACCTGCATTACATACCATGCAGTCAACATTTTGACTCACAAATTTAATTTGCAAAGCAAACCAGAGCAAAGGGTGAAGCCCTCAGTCACACTGTGTAATGAAAAATTGTGTTAAAACAATTAAATAATAATTTAATTATTATTGTACGGAGGGCATGTATCAGAGGCAAGATTTAGGAAATTCAGTACCGGTGTTACAATAGAAGTACAGCTTTTTGAAAGCAGTTGACTCACAGTCTTGAAGACATCCAGAGTCTCAATGATCATGTCCATCAACGCCTCATCAGGCAAGTTGTAACATGACTTTTACCAGACTGACAAATATTAAAACTCAGATATTTCTTCTGTATTTTACTTGATTTCAGTTGGTTTTCCAAGTTCACACAATTGTTTGTTAGTTTCAAAGTTTTTTCCAAAAGTCTTGTTTTTTTTTTTTTTGCATGCGGGCAAATTAGTGACGGGCTGGGACGCAAACCCGCGCCGCCCGCACTGCAACGTGGAATATGCATGTGGTCGCCGGCTTCACCACTAAGCCACCCAGGCGCCCCCAAAGTCTTGTTTTTATGGTTATTTTGATTAATGTAGCTTTCAGTTTATTTTTAGTTAGCTATATTAATCTTGGATGGTTAGAAGTGGTAAATTAGTCCTATGCAATCCACAATTACTGCCTTGGTAGATGACCTACTGTATGCTAATGTTAAGTTATGTGTCAATAAATTAAATAAATAATAAAAACATCTTACCGCTATCCTGTCTCTCAGTTTTTAAAATAATTGTTGCAGCTATATCCAGAACATGCAGTGCATGGTTTAGGAGTGGTACTTTTAACTGGTGCAGTCTGACAGAGAGTTGTGTGTCCAAACCAAGTAAGTTTCTATGATGGGAATCCAGTTAACCTCGTGCATCAAGTATTAAATCCAGACGATGTGGAGGAGTCGAACTAAGGATGGCTTTAGGTAAACGGTTACAGTGACACTGATTGGATGTGATATTCAATAACACAGTCCCGCATCTATGTAATAATGTGTCTTTTACCCAACCACACCAGCCTGTCCCACTCCCAAAAGCTACATTATAATAATCACATTAAACACTAGGCCAGAAGAGCAAAGAGGATGTAAGAAGAAAGTGAGAGGGGATGGAGTTGGGCTGGAGCCTGCTGCTTAGGAGGGGGTGTTAAGTTACATTCAACATTTCCTCCATTAGTCCTGCTCTACAGATGTTGATATGACAGTCTGACCTAAAGGTTTCTTTAGGGGCTAATGTGGAGCTTTCAACCCACAGCTCACACATAATCCACACCAGCACATGGAACTGTATATGTTTACTTTATGTTTCTGGACATTTTAAGGACTTTAACTTTAAAAGTTCAGCTCTTTTCTGGTCTGTAAATTGATTTTGAGGTAGAATCATGGCTTTACATCAGCAGCATCATCTCATTGGTGTGTTTGTTTTGTTGAGCAGGAGATTACTTGGAGAAGATGTGGTCTGGACGAGATGCTACTGATATTAAAAGTAAGGAATATCATCCATCCTTGTGACATTGCTGTAAAATTAAGGTGTTTGTTTGAACACACTCTCTGCTTCTCTCCAGTTGAGAGAGACAACATGGCCGACTTCTGTGTGTTGGGCCAGAGACCTCCACCTCATTTGGCTGGCCTGGCACAGCTCAGTCACCTGGGAGCCAGCAGTCCCCTCCTCAAAGCAGGATCTGGAGATCCACAGGCACCCTCCCAGACACCCCAGCAACCACCTCCTCCTCCTCAGCAACAGCCGTCACCTCACGGCCCCCTCCACCACAGCCCTCCTCTCCGTACAGGGCCTCCTCCTCCCCCACCTCCTCCACCTGGTGCCCTGCAGCCCCTGCTGGGCCCAGGTGGACTGCTCTCCCCTCAACTCTCCCCGCAGCTGGTACGGCAACAGCTCGCCATGGCCCACCTCATAAACCAACAGCTAGCCGTGAGCCGCCTGCTGGCTCACCAGCACCCTCAAGCTCTCAACCAGCAGTTTCTCAACCATCCGCCCATCCCTCGGGGTTCATCCAAAGTGGGGGGTGACCACCCTGGAAGCAACCCCTCTGCTTCTGAAGTCTCCTCTGAAATCTACCAGCAGGTCAGAGATGAGCTGAAGCGAGCTAGCGTGTCCCAGGCTGTGTTTGCCCGCGTGGCTTTCAACCGTACACAGGTAGGAACACAGAAAGAGACTGAGGTCAAGAAGGTTAGGAGACAGGAGGGCAAAGTCTGAGAGGAAGAAGAGAAGGTGTGAGGTGTCTGTTAGGGAAAGGAAACAGAGTTTCTAGTTGAATCAAAAATATGTAGAAAATTGAAAATCTGCAAACTGAAATATGGCGTTCAGTGCAGTATTGGATCAGGCGAGACCAAAATATGACATATTGCTCATAGTTGTAATTTTCCACAACATATCAGGTGAGAAGAGTCGAGGAAGAGCTGCTTTTTCACCAGTTGTCATCACTGATCAAATTTTCACACACGCAAAAAAAGAACTCAACTACTTTCTGGTCACCCACCCTGTGGTATTTTCAGTGGGCTTAGCAGAAGCGTGACAGGGTTGCTCGCTGCGTCATTGAGTCTCCTCCTCCACCTTCGCAGCAGCACAAACACCTGATGCATTCAGGCTGTGCTAAACTGGTTACTGCACGGCCCATTAGAGCAATGTATAATGGGAGGTGGCTCGTAGGCCTGTTGGTGTAGAGGCCAGGTGTCTTTCACTGAATTTTGTGCATCACTTTCTGAAAGTGTATGTGAGAGGTTCAAACCTCTGCTGTAAATCCAGCTTTTCATCTCAAGTTTATGCTACAAAACATGAGTTTTTCTTTCAACGTGATTTACATCTGCCTACTGTCAAATCTATTTTTCATGTCAAAATGCCAAATACATTTTATGTTTTCTTGAAGGACATTCTTTGCTAATAATTTAGAGGTTCATACTGTTGGCCCAAAAATTCATCAAAAGTATCCAGTTTGAATTCTGGATACTTTTGATGTACATTTGCTTTTGTAAATGATGTCCATTAACAAATCAAAAATATTCAATAATCGGTACTTTATTGTTTAGTAGATTAACCATTGTTAATCTATTCAACTGGAAAATAATTATTTGTTTCACAGAGTAAAAAGTGAGTAAAGAAAAAAGAGAAAAAGGAAAAAGCTAATTACCACTCTAGGTTTAAATAAAAGAGAAAGTGAAAATATTCAATTATTTAATTGTGTATTTAAAAAGCTGTTTAGTTTGTAAACAAACAAACAAACAAAAGAAAAGAAAACAAATGAAAAAGCTGAAAGGAGCGTGCATTTCCTAAGCAAACATTATAGATGCTTGATGCTAGAGAGCCGCTGTCGAGCGATAACATATCCTGCTTGAAAGGTTTGTAGTGCTAATGTGCGTGTGTGTGTGTGTGTGTGTGTGTTGGTCAGGGCTTGCTCTCAGAGATCCTGAGGAAGGAGGAGGACCCTCGCACAGCCTCACAGTCTCTGCTGGTGAATCTGAAGGCCATGCAGAACTTCCTCAATCTGCCGGAGAGCGAGCGAGACCGAATCTACCAGGAGGAGAGAGAACGCACCATGAACCCTTCAGTGGGCCTTCCCGCCTCCAACTCCTCCAACCCTGGCGCACCGCGCCTTTCACAGGTTAGTGTGCCTATACTGTCTTTAAACAATGGTCGCCACAGCAGGAAACAGCAGTTGTTTTGTATGTGTAATCACAGTGATGCAAAGATGTGACGGTAACATGCCTTTTGTCGTATGTGCGCTTAGAAAGTGTGGGAGAGAAGCTTGGATGACCAGAAAATCCCAGATACCTGGGCCTCCATCTGGAAGAACAAGGCTAAGATCTGTAACTCTGTGAGTTATCTACCATCTTTAACTTGCCCTCACAAAGTAGACTGCAGCATGTCATGCGCTTTGTCTTAAAACTTGTGCTTGGATTGTTTTTTTCATCTTAACAAATTCCATTTATCATGGAAAAGTGCTTCAAAGCTATCACAGGGACATATTGTAAACATAAAGGACATTATACAGTATTTGGACATTTCCTTCCACAAGCACATGTAGCAACATCAGTGATAAGAAGCACCCCTGTCAGGAAAAATGCCCATTCATGGCTGTGGGTGAATTGGTGCGCTATTCTTATTATGGCTACGTAACATTATCTCAGCATCGTTTACACTGGGGGAATGTGAGCTCGCTGGTCTCTACATGTCTTGTGGATGACTTCAAACGCTGTGTATACAAGCTTTCTGAGAGCCAATACATGTTCATTCAAACAGAAACAACAAAGAAAGACAAAAGAGGAGGACTTAATGACTTTGATCTGTAAACACAACTCATGTGGGGACATGCGCTGCAGATGTGCAGCTGATGTTCATACTGGGAACACTGCATGTCTGTTCTCAGAGCGACTTGGCCTGATCATCAGCCGATAACCTCTCTTCATATGTGTCTGCTTTTGTGGTTAAATTTCATAGTAGTTTCATAAAGTAAATGACAAGATTTAAATAATACACGGTATGCCTTTATGATTGTTTATCGCTCATCTTGTCCTCACAATAACACAATAAGGTTCCTCTTTTTTTTTTCTTTTTTTTTAAATTTGTACTCTGCACTGCATCACCATCCTGTCTTCCAGCCCAAGCCGTCTGGCCCGGCCCCCGACCTCCCACTGAAGCTGGAGTCACTGGTCAACATTACGTCAGGTATCTATGATGAAATTCAGCAAGAGATGAAGAGAGCCAAAGTGTCCCAAGCTCTGTTTGCAAAGGTGGCCGCCAACAAGAGCCAGGTGAGGAAATCTTTTTTTTTTCTCTTCCATTCCAGGTAGATTCCAAGTTCAGTGGCATGTTTATATGTGCTGCAGTTTCTTCCTAATAAATAGAATTCCAAGACAATTTTGATAATTGTATTAAAACCACAAAGCTTGTGGGACTGAGGAGAGCCAAGTCCTCCTCAGGCAAAACTGATACTCTGCCTACAACATAATGTACAGTAACGAGTCATGGACTTCATCACCTCAGACCGAAGGAGTTGTGTAGTTCTGTTGCACTGAAGGATTGTAGCATTTGACACAAAGTCACACAGACTGATGTGTGAAAAAGGTGATATGTTAAGACGGGTAGACAACATGTATGTGCATTGCTTTTGTGTGTTTAGCGAGGTACCCCCAGTTGGTGGGTCTGGGGGTTGCTGAGGGTCATGGCTCAGTGCACCCATCTGCTGCAGCTGGCCAGCGAGCGAGGACAGCGAGCAAGCGGGGGAGAGAGGAGAGAGAGAGATGATCAGGCTATTAGCGGCGCATGCTGCCCGAGGTGGCTGGTTGAACACAACAGCTGGTGCCACAAACTGAACCAGTCTAGCAGATATAATTGAATCTTCTCCATCTCTCCTACCCCCATCTTCCTTTACCTCACACACCCTGCATCCTTCCAACTTTTACAACTTTTTAGTTGAATCTAAGCCCCCCTCCCCACGGTGGAGGGTGCCAGGTTAGGTGGTCTCAGGTTCTCGTCTTTGCTTGTCACAGATAATGAGGTGTGTGTGTGTGTGTGTGTGTGTGTGTCTGGGTCTGTGGGTGTGTGTGTGTGTGTGTGTGAAGCAACTGGGATGAGAATTAGCACCTCCAAGTCTGAGGCCATAGTTCTCAGCTGGAAAAGGGCTGAGTGCCCAATTTGGGTCAGGGACGAGTTGCTGCCCCAACTGGAGAAGAATCTTGGGTTCTTGTTCATGAGTGAGGGGAGAATGGAGCAGATTGACAGACAGATTGGTGCTGCCTCAGCAGTGATGCGGATGCTCTACCAGTCTGGTGGTGAAAAGAGAGCTGACTGTGAAAGCAGTGGTGTTTATGGGTGGATCTACGTTCCCACCCTCACCTATGGCCATGAGCTCTGGGGTAGCGACCGAAAGAATGAGATTGTGGACACCAGCAGAGGAAATGAGCACCCTCTGATGGGTGACTGGGCTCTCCTTTAGGGATAGGCTGAGGAGCTTGGTCATTCA
This sequence comes from Archocentrus centrarchus, assembly GCF_007364275.1. Classification (NCBI taxonomy): domain Eukaryota; kingdom Metazoa; phylum Chordata; class Actinopteri; order Cichliformes; family Cichlidae; genus Archocentrus; species Archocentrus centrarchus. The sequence goes on from NC_044366.1 coordinate 34,378,353, forward strand.
GGAGGGGCTCAGAGTAGAGCTGCTACTTTTCCACATCAAAAGGAGCCAGCTGACATAGTTCAAGCATCTGACCAGGATGTCTCCTGGGCGCCTCCTAGATGAGGTGTTTTGGGGTTGTCCTATCAGGAGGAGGCCTCAGGGTAGGCAGAGACCACACTGGAGAGATTATGTCACTCAGCTGGCTTGGGACCACATAGGTGTCCCCCTGGAAGAGCTGGACGAGGTGGCTGTGAAGCCATCTCTGCTTAGACTGCTTCTAATGTGACCCTGATAATAAATAGATGAATTAATGGCCTCTATGGCCTCATTCATGTCTTTCTTAGCTGCCAATTGCCATACTCCTCCTCGCTGCTACTCACTGAACATGGTAGATGCAAAAACATGCAGCTGTGTGAGGAGATCTAGGCTGTAAAATAATAGCATAACAATTTCTATTCACTGCCTATGATACAGTAACAACAGTCACTCATTCATGTGCATGCCAGCTGCCACGCAATCCACACTTCATTTGTCTTTAACCCTCACCTTTGTTTCCACGTACATCTTTGTCGCCTCTTCAGGGCTGGCTGTGCGAGCTGCTTCGGTGGAAGGAGAACCCGAGCCCAGAGAACCGCACTCTGTGGGAGAACCTGTGCACCATCAGGAGGTTCCTGACGCTGCCGCAGGCTGACAGAGATCTGGCATACGAGGAGGAGTCCAGACACCATCACACCGAGAGGCTGCACACTGTCCTCCACATGCCACAGGACACGCAGGTAAGTGTTTACATGTGGAGGTAACATGTACCTCAGCGCTCCAATGTCCAGATGTGGTATACACTGAGTGGATTTTATTTACAGCTGGCAGTGGGAAGGCATCTCTAGTAAACACATTGAGCAGATTTCCTGCACATCACCTCATCTCATAATGTTTACAGCTTGAAATTGGCGGAAAATAACCGGTCCTCTTCATCACTGCAAACACGTGTATCCTAGAATGTATTTGTGATGCTATTGCTAGATGATTTCAAAACTGTTTCTTTAAAATATGCCCACCCTCTCTGATTACAATGCCCTAAAAAGAACACAGATACAAATATGCTGAACACACAGTATAATACAAACACTGACCGACAAGCATGACTAAGAAAAACATTAGAAATAGTTATGACTGCAATACAGGTTCAGTTTTCACATATTAAAAGGGATGGAACTGTACTTCCCTACCTTCAGAGACCAAATCCATCATTATTATTGAGTCATTATATTTATTTAATCTAAGTATGTGCAGTACTGTTTGATCTCTTTGTGGGTGCACATGTGTTTGTGTGTCCCTGCGTGCCCCAGTGGAACGAAGAGTAAACAGTGTTGCTGGGTGGTGTGGCACTAGAGGAAATGCCCCATTAGTTTTTGAGGAGGAAGGCAGAGGCTGAAGGAGGGCTGAGCGAGAAGGGAGATCGATGCAGGAAGCACGGGAACGTGCTGGCATCTTTGGGTACTGTAACCCTTCCACTCGGACACACTCTGAACCCACCCTGTCCAGCTTTATCTGGCTGTCTGTGTTTTTCTTTTTCTTCCAGTAAATGAATTAGGAAAAGTTGTGAAAATGATTGGAAACTTTTTTTGTTTGTCCCTTTTTTATGGTGGGTACCTTATGTCCAATTAAAAAGTTATCAATAAAAATATGTGTTCATCATTCTAACACTAACACAGAGTAGATGCCAGAGCTGATGGTTAGTATCTATCAAAGTGGCCCAAGGAAGGAACAGTGGTGAACCAGTGACAGGGTCATGGGTGGCCAAGGCTCACTGATACACGTGGGGAGCAGAGGCTGACCCATGTGGTCCGATCCAGCAGATGAGCTACTGTAGCTCACAGTGCCAAAAAAAGATCATGTTGGTTCTGATAGAAAGGTGTCAGAATACACAGTGGATCAGTTTGTTGTGTATGGGGCTGCATAGCTGCAGACCAGTCAGCAGTGATGGCACAGTTACCTTGAAAAGAGTAATCTGATTACTCTTTTAAAAAGTAACTTAGTTACTTTACTGATTACTTAATTTAAAAAGTAACTAAGTTAGATTACAAGTTACTTTATTAGTTACACTGAACAGCTGCCGGTGTTGTGCCAAAAAGTGATCGTCTGCCAAAAAGTGATTTCCGGTATTTGCCAAAAAGTGATCGTCTGTATTTAAACGGCTGTAAATGACTTGTTGACCTATAATCTGTGAAACATATCGCTCATGAATGATAACAGGTCATTTTGAGTGAGAAACAGCATTTCTATCACAAGGTAGAAGCTGCAATCAGTTTTTAGCAAAGTGACTTTTATATGTTTGTTTTTTATGAAGGTAAAATCTGTCGCTGACATTAAAAATGTCTTTTTAAACAGAAATCTGGCTCAGAAGGCTGCAGAAATCACAACAAATATAACATCATAGTTCTATAAAGATATTTGAAGTGGCCAAAAAGCTCTGCCTGTAGCTTAATTTTAAAATGCAAACATAGATTATATAGAGATTTTCTTCACATCTGTATATGCATATTCCCAAATCAGTGTGGTGTCCAGAGAAGCAACAGGAAACGTGTCATTTCTGCAGCTACCTGACTTCGCTGTTTAAAGGTCAAAGATCAGGGTTGGAGACTGAAACAGGATTCACGGCTTGGATTGAGCCTTGGTCCTCTGGTTGAACCCACCAACCTACTTTGCCACGACCCCCATCTCCAAAGCTATTATAGCTCACATATAGTATATACCATATGCCATAAATCAAAAACAGGCAAATGCTCAGACTTCACATTTGGTATCGTGACATGAATCCTACACGGCTTGTTTTGCAGCTCCACCCACCTTCACTCTACCACCAAGCCACTTTTCTGTCTTCCCAATTCAGAGCTTTGTATTGAAGGCTGATGTGAAGATGCAGAGGAAACTGTGGTGGCACCATTAACACATTCCTCTCTTCCTCTCGACAAAGTCTAAAAATAAAATTTACACTCATAACGCCTGTGTAATAACCCCCCCCCCCCTTCCCCCCCCAAGAGACACAAGGAGAAGAACTGTGGTGGAACGCTGGTGATTTATTAATCGGAAATGAGGTGTGTGTGCGTGTGTGTGTGTGTGTGTGTGTGTTCATGTTGCTGTCTTCAGACCCCCCTCTTCTTCCCCGCTTTGTCCCAGATGAAGCCCTCCACCAACCTCAGGCTCCAGCCAGCCTGCCACCACAGACCACACATGTGTCCCATCTGCCACACATACACACAATCTCACACTGATAGTTGGTAATGTGAGCACTCTGTTGTGTTTGGACAATAAGAAGGTCTCTAAAACTGTAACAACCAACCACAGGATACACACACAAAAATGGATGTGGTGCTGCCCTCTGAAGCAAAGCTGTGCACATACCAGTAGTGTGTGTGTGTATGTGTGTGTGTGTGTGTGTGTGTGTGTGTGTGTTTGGACTGGACTGTGTGTATAGTACTATGTTAGAGGCTCTGGGAAATCTCTGACTGTGTCGCCGTGTCTATTAAGTGTGCAGGTGCTCTGAGCGTGTGTGTGTGTGTGTGTGTGTGCGTGCGTGTGCGTGTGTGTCAGTAATGTCAGCAGCATCGCATTTCTTCATGACTGACACAGCCCCGGTGTTTGCTGTACAGCTCTCACTCATATGGCTCTAGCAGTTAAGTGCGTCCCACAGCTAATTTGGCAGAGTCTGCCCTTATAAATAATTTCTTTATTGTTGTTGCTAAATTGATTTCTGCTGCTAGTCTGGAGGTGTTTATGTGTGTGCGTGTGTGATTGCTCACTGTGACCGAGACCCCAGGAGTGGTGGACTAGAACAAGAAGTTACAACTGCTGCACCCTTCCTCCACTCTTTGTGCCTCACTTGAGCCCAAAGGTGCTTATTGCCAAACCCGAAAACAAATTGCTCCATTTTATTTTATTTATTTATTTTAAGTGGGGCCATGGCATATAAATGCCACAACTTTTGCAGTCTGCTAAATTTTATAAAATATATAGAAATGTATTTTGAGGGATTTACAAAACAACAACTTAAACAAAAAAACACACAAACTGAAAATTACAATTCACAGATGTGCCAGAGAGAGACAGAGTTAAGATCACATGACAAAAGGAAAATTCTGGTAAAAATATTTAATTACAGTTCACTATGTTTTAAACAAATGGCTATGACCCTAATCTTTTGAAGAAAAAAAAAGATTTTTGAATACGCTGTAGATTATATAACAGACTCCTCGGTCTGAAACATTAGTGTTAACGTTTTTTGGAGCAAGAAGTGACAATAATGTGATGGAACTTCATTTTTTAAAAAACTTGTTTATGTTTTCTAAAAATTCCAAACTTCTAGATTAACATGTAAAGAAAAAAAATCAGATTTCATTTCTCTGTCTTAGTTTGTTTGCTATGACTTTTTAACTTGAAGATGTCAAACTCTGTTCTTTGAACCATTGCAGTTTATTAATAGTGCAAATAGACAAATAGTCACTTGAAGCATATTTGTAAATGATAACACCTGTGCTACGTTTACAAGGTAACAATATGCAGATTTTGATTGGCTGAAGGTGTTATCAGTGCAGGCTAAAGAGGCCGAACATGGAAACCAGTATCAGTAAGGGGGTAAATTTTGCTGGCTTACTGGCTAGTCAGTGTGTGTGTGTGTGTGTGTGTGTGTGTGTGTGTGTGTGTGTGTGTGTGCGCGCCAAGAAGTTTGCTGGATGAATATTTGGGGCAAAATATTTTGTTGTTTATTTGCAGTTTGTGCATCAGAAACAATTTAATATACCACATTTTTCAGAGATATTGCAGACAGTGAAGTAAAGATAATGTTGCAAATTCTGGAAATTGCTCTTGATTGCATCATTGCGCGGCTGTTTCTGTGAACAGCCGGGATTCTCGGTGTGCGTCTTTGGCTGCCTTTCCTGTGCTGGTTCATATATTTGGTAGAGCTAAGCTACCATCGTGTTACCACAGGTAAAGAAAGTGAGCTGGATGTAACAGCATAATGCCCAACTGGCCACTCACAGCCTGACATGGGTGCAAATGTTGGGTTGCCTGTTTCACAAAGACTGACATGCAGTTCAGACAAACGCGTCAATTTTTAATCCAGGTTTTCACTTAAATCTTTAAAAGACTCAAGTTTGCTGCACCGGCTCTGGTGTAATTATAAAAATATAACAGCGAACACTTCCATGTAAAATCCTCTGAACAATACTTAACTGTAAGGTCTCAGGCAACGGCTTCTAGTCAAAGCCAGCAAAGCTGCAAGAACCTGAGGATAACTCTGAACTGACTGCTTTGCTCCAAAGCTGCAGTAAAGGGCCTACGAGCTGAGAGCGTCACTGAAATAGTCCTGTTGTCTTTGTACACAGAGCTATGCAGGAAAACAGATGCACACTCAGACTGTTACATCTTTTTTTGCTGGGGGGGTTGATTAACAAAGTCATTAAATAGTAGAAAAGATATTATGTGCATTCTTCACCCGCTTGTTTTACCAGCAGGATAAGGCGTTTTGCCAAAAAAAAAAAAAAAAAGTGAAAATATGAACCTTAGATAGGAAAACACAGGACCCATCTTTGGGTTGTCACGCTGATTTAGTACCGCAGCGCCATAAAGATGGGGTGATGTAGGTATGTGGTATTTAAAACAATAGTGATCTAAATGGGGCACCAGACAAATGCAAACTGCTTATGGGTCAAGCTAAGAAAGCGCTCCATTGTACGCTTTCTTTAATGAAACATCAATCTTCATTCGACCCTCCCCGCCTGATAAACGCCCTTCATTTTTCCTGAACTCCACACCCTCATTTTGTAACACAAGCTTACTGTTAAAAAAAAAAAATTCTCCAAACCCAACCTAATGCCAAAACAGCCCCAGTGACATCACCAGGCATTATTTTTCCCAGAGCTGGGAAAGTTCCTGCTAGAGCCATTACACAACTGCTTTCACCAGCTGAGCAGTGCTTCCCATGATGTGTAAATCAATCTTGTTGTGTAAAAACAGTAGATTTTTTTGGACTATAAAAAGAAGTAATACCCATACCTTCATTTGAAAAAGCTCAGGCGTAGATAATAAAATGGCAGAATTCCATTTAGCTGCCTCAGTTTTAAGAGGCAGCTAAATGGATAAATGGCTATTTAACGATTCACTGGAAATAAAACAGAACCGCCTTTAGCATTATTTCCTACTATAGGAAGTCAAAATGTGTGCTGTTAACAAGTTGTGTAAACTTCAATGTTTGTGATTGCCACTGGGCAAAAACATGATGCTGTTTACTTTTACTAGTCCTTATGGTGTCCTGCAAAATTCAACATTAATTTGCTTATTTTTACTCTGTTTCTCTTAATGTCATGGAATATGCTGGAGGCTCTTATAGAGACTGTTATTGCTCTGAAACAAAGACTTACTGATCTTCCATAGAAACCAAAAATTAAAGTGAAGCGGTTCCATTTGAAAGGCAATAATTTTGTTACTCTACTGGCAAACGTAGGGGGTTTCATCACTTAAAAACAGACTGTTAAAGGAAACTGTTAAAGAACCACTGTTATTAATGACACCTGTAGTTATTAAGCAAATTGCCATGTCATTGAAATTTGTACTCATATTATAGTGGGAGCTAGAATTGGCCAAGACATTTAATGACATGCAGGAGATTGTCCTGTGTGATTATGCTGCTGCACTATTGTATGGACTTTCTGTACAACTTGGAGATCAGCACCTGAGCACCTGAGCATCAATGTAACACAAAAAAGCTGACTTGCATGTGTTGACACTACATGTTACTAGAGAGACTAGATACTAGTCAGTCACCACCACCCTACCCAGACACACACACACACACACAGCGGTAACCACTGGTCACTGGGGCAAAATGTGTATGGAGGTGGTTGGTGTCGCTGGGTGAAATTGATCACGAAGAGGTATACCATGCTGCATCAGAAATCTCTGTGATTGCTTTGGTTGCTTACTGCAGTTGCCCATAGTTCGCATGGAATAAGACTTGTCTGCAAACACTTGCCAACTACTTGCTAAGCAGCTGTGAAGCTGTAAAGAGTGCATTGCAACCTGGAAACAGACCTATAACCTTCAAAGTAAAAGTAGCCCCTTTTGAAACATGTTGGTTTCAGTGGTAACCTGCAACTTTTACTATGAAGGCAAATGGTCTCCGTTTCCAGTTTGCGTTGCACTTTTATCCATAGTGAGCAGAGGTTGCCAGGTGGTTGCTGATCAGTTTCTCGGCCTATATGACTGATGCCTCACCCCCAGATATCTGCCCCTCCCTGAGCCTGGTTCTGTTGGAGGTTTCTTCCTGCTAAAAGGGAGTTTTTCCTTCCCACTGTCACCAACTGCTGCTCATAGGGTTTTTTTTTTTTTTGGATTGTTGGGTTTTCTCTTTGTTATTGTAGGGTCTTTAACTGAAAATTGAATTGAATGCCTCAGCTTTGTTATGTTACTGTTATGGCTAAAATCAATAGTGTTTGACATACACAAGTTAGATTGCTTAAGTTTACATACATTAAATAGTTCCAGTGAAGGTTAGTTCATAATATTAGCAGATAAAGTCATTTCAAACTGGCAGTTTGCATGAATTAAACCAACCTCATGTATTACGTTAATAACCTATACAGACACTGGTGATACAAACTGCTTAATACATGAAAAATAAAGTTACCACATACACATTTAAGTGGATCTAACACTGAAAAATTATGAGAGCAATACTAAAATGATCTTGACTTCATCTGGAAATGTCTTGTTTTTATACAAGGAATATATATATCAAGCTCTACAGAACAAACCTACGTTAATGAAGCAGGATTTTGTGATTTCAGTTTGTGTAGTCTTTATTCATTTAGCTTTGAGACAACATATCTGCCTCTCTCTTTTTCTCTTCGTTTGTCTCTCAGCCTTCAGTGCATCCCGGTGGCCTCTTATTCACTGTTGCAGGGTGGAGTTTGGGCTTTTTGGCAAACCACAATTAAGTTAATTGTTTAATTGCAGATAAATGGAATGAATACCACACACACAGTCTGAATGAAAAAAAGATGCGACAATGCAAGTGCGTGCATGTGTATACACATATGACCCTACCACTCAATAACATTACGTGTATACAGTTTTTCATCAAAGAAACATTATTATACAAAAAAAAAGTAATGTGCAGTGACTCATCCACTCCATTAGCCCGGATCCAGTCCTCATGAATCGCAACCACACACACTTCTTTAAATACAAGAGTGAAAGAGACAGACAGAGACACACATGGAAGGAAAAGGGGGAAAATAAAAAACACACTGATTAACAGGAAAGGTGAAGTCATGCAAAAAACCAACAGAAAAGTGATTTTTCCTTCATTACATATTTATCTCTGTGTTAATGGTGTCTCTTGTGGTCACCCCACCCCCACCAACACACACACACACACACACACACACACACACACACACACACACACACACACACACACACACACACACACACACAGAAAGAGAGCGAGAGTTAGAGGTCCTGCAGGACCAGAGCTCATTAAGGAGAAGATGAATATTTCATGTTCTATAATTCTTTCATAGTTCTGCATCGTAATTTGCCTTGATTTACGTTTAAAAGAAAACTTTTTCATTTTACTGCAGTGCACTCACGACGTTGCCAGAAGAGCGAGAGAAAGACAGAGAGAGGGAGGGCAGAAGTGAAAAGCAAAGAGGGGGGAGAGAGAGGAGATGGTTTTCAGGAATATTGAATCATGCCACAAGAAGAGCTGGTCTGGCGCTGGGTTCCAGTGCTTGTGGTTTTGGGAGAGCAGGGCTGCATTGTGTTGCTCTGAAGTGACATGCAGTCCTTTCCAACGTTTAATGGTGAGAAGTAGGCAAACTGGACTGCAGGGGAAGGAGGGATAAAGGTGAAACAGAGCAAATAAACTGTAAACTCCATTTATACTATAAATCTGTCTATAAATCTGAGTGAGAACACATGTGACAGGTTATGTTCAGTGACTATTTCTGTAAACTTGTAGTATAGCCATACAGATAATATTAAAAATGGATTTAGAAGTCCTGTACTGAAGGAAAGTACACCTTTAACAATGCCGTTCACAGCTGCTGTTTTCCTGCTAATTGATAGACCAACAGTGTATTTACCAGGAGACGATTCATTCAATATTGGGAAAATTAGAGTGTTGGGTCAACACGTGTGACCCTCCAAACTACAGATGATGTTCGTGTGTTTCTGTTTCTTGCATGTATGAACTGCTGGTTGGTGCTTTCTTTTAAGTTCATGACCACAACAATCTTTCCCCGACGCTAACTGAGTAAAGCAAGTCCTCATTTAGGTATGCCCATGATCTTTCCCTGCCCTTAAACATGTTGGTTTTAAACCCAAACCATGATCTTTTCCAAACTGTAAGCCACTAGTTTTGGTTCCTAAACTTAACCAAATCTTTACCAGAGCGGTGAATCATTACTGTGACCTTCATATGGCATTGTAAAATGATGAGTAGTTGGGCGATGAGAACCATTTTTAGGAGGGCTTGTTTGCCTGTGAGCTGCAGTGATGCCGCCTCCAGTTTGTGCACATTAACTGACCCAAGAATGGAAGCCTGCTCTCTATGACATATGACCATGGCTTGCTGCTTAGTTTTTAATTAGCTTCACCAAAAACAGCCGATTGGTTTCATGTTGTTTTATCTGAATTTTTACTTGCTCACACACCCACAAGTTCCTGTCCTGCCTGCCGTAAGAAGACTCAAGCTAAAAAAAAAAGTTAAAGAAAAAACACGTTTAAAAATTGAGAGATGGGTAGAGCTCAAAAAGCAAAGATGCAGCTGAACTTGTAAAAAGTGTGAAAATGCAACAGTGGGGACAAAGTTCTAAAAACATAAACAGCTACAGGTGGATGTGGACGGGCAGACGACTCAGGTCGAAATAAGCTGAATGGAAACCAATTTTTAGGAAAACTAAACAAGCACGAGTTTGCTGATACTATTGCACTGCCCAGCATTAACTCAGATTCGACTTGAATCCTATTTTATTATTAATGATTGATAAAATTTTGCATGGTTTAAACATTTATTTTTAAATACTGAAGCAGGGCATGCCAGAAGTACAAGCACTGGGTCAGAGGGTGGTGTAGGTAGAGGACACGGGGAGGTGGGGGCAGGGGTTCCTGGCATCTACAAACTCAAGGCTGATTTGGAGCTGGAGTCATGTTGGCTTGGCAGCGACTCACTTCTTTTGTGTCCTGAAGTATTAGAAGTGAGCACAGAGGGGGGAAAGGAGATCCAGTTTGGTGGTGGAAGAGACAGAAAAGTCGCTAAAGACTGAAAAACCTAAGGTGGGAGAACATCAGAAAGAAGTTGGTTTCAATTCAAGGAAGAGACAAGAAGTCTTTGGAGATGAACTTTGCAGGAGCCGACCAGCCTCGTGTATTCGCTTGTGCTTTCTAACATCATCATTATTACACGAGGGGGTCCAGGCCCCTCTGTCAGTGCATGCATGTGCGGCCATTGATCCAAGAGTCCCTGCCGTCAGCTCAAATAAGCCTAGAAATGATGAAGGTCTGTGTGGGAGTGAGTTTGGGGTGGTAGGTTTCACAATCCACTCCATGGTTTACCCTCAATTTAGCTATTAAGTGTCTCAGTGTGTTTGTATGGGGGATATTTGTGGCTGTGTGGTCCTCATTAGGACATGGATAGACTTTTTTTTTCTTTTTGGGCTTTGCCTCTAACTTGGTATTGCTGGTCTTTTTGCATTCTTACAGCCTTTTTTTCAATATCTAAAACCGTCAATTTGAAAAATGGCAAAATAAGGAAAACCTACTGAATTCCTGTAACCCCCCCCAGGAAATAAAACCTCTGCGAATGAAATCGGAGTAATTTCATGGTCTGCTCTGCCCTCGATATTATTTAAGTAATACCCTGTTATTATTGAAAAGAGGGAGAGAAAAGTGAATGACTATTATCTTTATGTGGGTCCTTTAATTTTAATGCGCCACAGATTTATAGCTGGGCATTCCAGTGGGGAGGCCCCTCCCTGCTCTTAAAGTGAGCGGGCGGGACAGGACTGCAATGCTCTCACAACAGCCACTACCTTCTGACAAACAAGCAAAGTTCCTGCTTTCCCTCCGCTTCATCCCACCCTCCTCACTGCTGTCCAACAGCTGTCAGGCTGATCCTGACAGCCAGAGGATCCTCTCTGTCAGCTCCACTTTTCTACTGCAGCGCTCTGCTAAACTTTGAGCTCTTTGTGTCATAACCTGGATTACTGAATAATCTGAGTTGATAAAAACCCAGATACACTTGTACCAGCTATTTAAGCAGCAACAGTAGAAGTTTGTTTTCCTGTGTGTCCTAACTTTGGTTTCTCAGGCTGCATGTGACTCACTCTGTCTTTACATCACAGACCAATCAACCAGATCAAATTTAAGAACAAATCAATAACCAGCCAGCCAGTCTGGAGGCTTCTCCTGGAAAGTAATTATAATAAGGAAAAATTTGTTTTCAATGTGATGTGTATGAAATACACCTAAAAATAACTACTATATTTAAATGAATGCAGGACTAAAGCATTGCTTTGGATTTGTGCTCGGCCAGAGTTAATACTTCCTTCAGGTAATGAGATGTTTGGGTGTTTTATTTTATTTACTTATTTTTACAAACTCTGCAACAGGAGTACATAGAATACAGACAGAACATAGAGACTAACTCTATGTAAGATCATTTTAATGTACAACAGTATTGTACAATGAATACACATTTTTTAATCCCTGTTGAGCTCTTCATCAAAAGAGAAGCTCTAAACGAGATCAGAAACACTCGAGTGAGTCAAGAATTTAAGGGTAGCGTATATTATATATGAAATATTGAAAGAATATTGATTTTTTTTTTGTGGTAAATCATGCCTAACCAAGAAAATAACAAATGGAGTTCCTCAGTGCTGGAATACTTTCTGCTCAGCTCTGCTGTCACTGACAGACGACCTTTTTGATTTTTGATGAATTTTTGAATTTTTTGAGAAATACTGTATATTGATGTTTACCTTTAATCCCTGCTCCTGCCTCATTCCTATGATGACTCGTTTGAAACTTGGTGTGAGTATTCAATGTGCAAAGCTCTACAAAAATGCTTCAACTTTTTTGTTTTCGATATTTTTAAAATCTTTGCCATTTTTTGAAGAAAAACATTCGTGTTTAACTTCAATGACTACTTCTCCCTTATTTATCAGCTGAATCTTTAGCTAAACGTATTTATTGGGCAAATCTTTAGAAAATGCTGCAGATGAATTTCATTTTTCTTTTTTGTGAATTTTTAAAATTTTCAAGAAATACTGTAGATTGTTGTTTAACTTCAATCGTTAATCCTCCCCTCCTTGTTGACCAATTCTTCTGAAACTTCTTATGGGTATTCATTAGACAAAGTCAGTTTTTATTTATTTTTTTTAACACATTTTCAACATTTGTAAAAAATAAACTAAGTATCAGGTCAATGATAGTGGACTTGCAGCCAAATTAGCTTCAGTTCTAGTGTATCACATACTCCATACATACTTCCACTTATCCTGTTCAGGGTCGCAGGGGGGGCTGGAGCCTATCCCAGCTGACACAGGGCAAGAGGCAGAGTACACCCTGTACAGGGGTTAGGTTAATTGGTGAGTCTAAATTGCCCATAGGTGTGAATGTGTTAGCCCTGCAACAGGCTGGCGACCTGTACAGGGTGTACCCCACCCCTCGCCCTATGACAGCTGGCATACACCCCCCTCAACCCTGACCAGGATAAGTGGAAGAAAATGGATGGATGGAAGTGATTCTCCATACTTTGTCTGCCCTCTGCTATAAAACTACAACAACAGCAGCTTTTTACTGACCTTATCTAAGTACCAATCCAAAATGATCATGTCTTTGTCCTCACTCCCCCTCTACAGTCTGCCCCCCTCTGGGGTTTTGAATGGGCTGGTTAAATAGTGATTTGGGTGTCATAAGTTTGTAAATAAGAGACTTCCTGTCAGACAGCTGGTTGGGATTTTACTAGAGCTAATCTTACACACATTAGGTCAAAGGTACACATTGCTGTTTGAATGCTAGCCTTGGAGCAGCTTAATAGACCGTGACACTGTGGGCTGTGAAGCGCTTGTTCTCACCCTCTGTTCACCCCGCAGCCCTGGCTACTGTGTATTGCAGGAGGAGGGCAGAATATTGGTTGGTTTGTAAGATATTTTGCAACATATAAGGATAGCTTCAGCTGGAAATAACACTTTTTAGAAGTTAAATTATATTTCTGATGAAATGTAAAGCATAAAATGCAAAAAACCCTGTCACATAAAGGCTCACACAACATGTTTATATGCATTTAGATCAATCTTGGCTGCAGTCTTGATCAGGGGTCACTGTGCCCCATTAATCAGCTCTTTTGTCTTTCTCGCCAGGCGCTTCACAGGCCACCCCCAGTCCCCATGAAGGAGCACCACCTGTCTCCAATGCGTGAGGAGCCGTTGTCTGCCCCAGTGAATGAGGAGAGGTCACAGAACATGGGTGCAGGACCTACAGGTGTTCCACCTGGCAATGTTGGCAGTGCAGGAAGTAATAAGAAGCCCCGGTCACGCACTAAGGTAGAGATTGTCATCGTATTTTTTCATTCTGCATTTTGGTATATGGGTCTGTTCACTTTAATTCACATTCTTTGCCTATTTTTTCCTTTTCTGAATCTTGGGTATGTGTATTCTAGATTTCCCTGGAGGCCCTGGGTATTCTGCAGAGCTTCATCCAGGATGTTGGCCTGTACCCAGACCAGGAGGCCATTCACACCTTGTCTGCACAGCTTGACCTCCCCAAACACACCATCATCAAGTTCTTCCAGAACCAGCGGTACCACGTCAAGCACCACGGCCGCCTCAAGGACCTGGGTGAGGGTGCTGCTGCCAGCGGAGGGGTTGATGTCAGCGAGTACAGGGAAGAGGAGTTGCTTTCAGGCTCAGAGGACCCAGAGTCGAGCGAGGATGGGGCTGAGGAGATCTACCAGCCCACAGAGGGGAACAGTGGGAGCACCGGGGGGCTGAACCAACCTCCAACATCCTCCAGCTCCAACTCCAGCCAGTCGTCTTTAGGGCCCAATGCGGCTCAGGAAGAGGGGAAGGACAAAGGGCAAGGCAGGCTTAGTGGATCTCTGGCCCCTGGGAGTTCCTCATCCAGTCCTCGAGAGCAGGCGGACTACCAGAGGTAGAGACTGACAACAGAGGAGAGGACAGAGATAAAGACAGAATGAGAAGAAGCAGGAAAAATGGATGTTCTGTGATAGTGAAGTGAAGAATTTCTTGTGAACTGATGGAGGGTGGCAGCATAGGAAGGTGAATGTCTATCCAGGCACATTAACCAAGAAACCATTGGGCTGAAACACTGTACATCTGAAATGATCAGACAGACTTGTGTACAGTTCCAATCACAGATTTGTAGAGTGAAATTACCTCAATAGAAGAAAACAGGTTACCAGAGTGCTGTGATACAGCAGTAGTTGTATAAATGTGAAAGAATATTCCCCAAGGAATGTTTAAATCATTCACCCCAGATTTTCATTCGTACAAAAGACTTTTAATACTCATGACTCCAACCTCGAAACAGTCGCACCAATTTAGAAAAGCCACTCCAAAGGTGTGGGATGTTCCTCCTCTGTAAAGACCGAGCACAGTCACATAGGACTTAAATGTTGGGCTGGATTCGCCCCCAAACAGTGGCTGGTTCCTGGGGCACACGGAGAACTCTACAATCTAAAAAATGGAAATCCTCAGGACACACATTGATGTTGCTAATGCCTCTACCTGCCTGAGACCGCAGGTAGAGAGCACTCTCTGTGCATCTTCAAGCTTTATTTCATTACGGAAAAAAAGGGCAATGGGCGACACACTTCCCGCCTCTGCCTCACAATCACACTCCAGAAGAGTCCAATGTAACACTTACTGTTCACAAAGACGCTGATATTTAGTGGATGTGCTGTATTCATGTCCCACTTCTTCCCTCCTTCTGTCTCGCCTCTCGAGCCTGGAGAAAGAAAAAGAAAAGTTTTTAAATGAGCGTGGAGAGCAGCAGTGGACAGTCTGGCAGGAGGACAGTGCAGAGGATGTGGCGTGGAGGGACACTCACATTCATGACTGGCACCAATCTCATGTGTGTGGCGGGGTGGGGGTGGGGGGGGGACGTCAAGAAAGGAAAGACAGAGCAGAGATTCAGCAACCAAACAATCAGTCATTTTATATGTGGTAGTCCACCCCTTCCACTCTTCCTCTCCTCTCTCCATCTCACTCTCTCCCCCCTCCTTTCCTCTCTCTAATTGGTGCCCACAGTCTTGTGTTTCACCACACCTACCCGCACTTAAACTTCACCAACCCTATTTATTGCTATCTTTATCCATGATTATTATTATCATTATTGTTATTATTGTTGTTATTATGGTTAGAATTGCTGTCATTGCGTGCTATTTTTAGTTTTTATTTCCATGGTTTTAAATATTGGTTTGCAGAACTGGGCGGTTGTTTGGATAACAAGAGACATTAAGAGCGCCCTGCCCTACAAGAAGAGGAAGAAGGGGAGCGGAGAGAGTGAACGAAAATAAAAGAAGCAGTTACTGAGTGTTATTGGGTGAAAAAAAAAAAAAGCCCTGTCATGTTGTATTATGCCAGTTTTTTATAGGTTTGTTTCACATAAATAGTAAATTTGCTGAAAAGAGAAGAAAGTAAAAGTGTGCTTTTTTGCTGCAGTTGATGACAATCTACTTTTATGAGCCATTAAAGAAACATGGCAGGTTTGACTCTGTTCTTCACTTTTAATGTCTGTAAATACCCATCATGGGATAAATTGTTGTTGATATACTTTTATTTTGCTGAGTGACTTTAATTGTTTGAGCCAGTTTGGAAATTATTATTTTTTCCTTAAGACATCTCAGTGGAATCGGTTCATTTCATTGTGAAAAGCAAATTCAGTCACAAGACTATTTAAAAAGAACGCAAGCATCTTTTTTTTTTTCTTTTTTTGTTTGATGTCTCTTGCAATTGTGTAAGTATCGAGTATGTCTGGAAGAAGATCTGAGCATGGATAGCGACTTGTTTGACTATCCCGATCGGCTGCTACACTCAAACAGACGACCTGCCTTTTTCATTTTTGCGTCAATCACTCTATATCATTATATTGTGCTTTTCTGTATGACAGGAATCAGGGTTAGACTCAAATGCAGTTCTGATGAAATCTTAGTTCAGTTCAGTGTTGAAGTGAATTAAAACTTGTGAATTCAAAGAGTGTCTGTTTTTATTTCTGTCGATTTTCAAGCGTTTTATGCATCCTCCCAAATACATTCATGCATAAAGACACACAGAAAGACACACGCAGGGCTAAACCTTCCAGTAAGCCAATCAATTAAAGGTCTGTGTAAAGCCTCTGGGGCTGGGATTTCTAATAAGCGTGGGGGAGTGACAATTATTTAGAAATGCAGCCAGCACTCTCAGATTGGCTTTTCCTCTCTCTCTCCTGCGTCACGATTCGAGCTACTGGAAGCTGCGGAGTCCCACTTTACCACTTTACCCAGCAGACATTAAAAAGAATGCGCCTGTCATTATTATTTACTTGTTATTTTACTACAGTATTTGGAAAGAAATGTAAAAGAATTACCACAATAAGCAGTTTAGTTATGTGGTTTCACTAATCTCTCTGTTTTCAATGAATTTGAGACAAAAAACAAATCCAGATCACATGGGCTGCACCTCTCTGCCATCATGTTAGCTAACCTTTATAGTAGTAGAAAAAGTGCAATAAGAACCAGGCCATTTAATGTGAATTTCTGTTTAATGCGAATGTATATAAAAGATTTACAACACAAGGCAGCAGATTTGAAAGATTTCTGTTGATTTATCACAGTTATTTATTACAAACATTGCATGTAATTACCAGACTGACCCAACTCCAAACTGAGAGCAGACGGACTCCATCTTGTTGCCAGGTTATTACTGTCTTGATGCACTGAAGTTAGTTTGAAGATGCCAACTTATTGTGAGTGTTCACAGACGTGGTTCCTGGATTTGAAGCAACCATTTCAAAAGCATTTTGGTCTTGCTGCAGTCTCAAACCACTGTGTGACTGTAGCAACTGTGACATGAATCAACAATGGTCCAGATAATTCCAAAAGCCTTTGTTTTAAGTCTAAATTATTTACTACAGGCAGACAGAAAATTAATATGGCACATCTGTGCTAACAATTTCCTTCTATGTCACCTGCTCTGGTCCCTGGAAGACAATCAGCAATGCTTGCTGGTTTCTAGCTTCACATTTCTCAAAACAAAGTCACCAATAACCAGAGATTGTGCATCAGCAGGTATGGTGGGGAAAAACGGTTCGAAACATGGTGTACGGAGGGCTGCTGTTTGAAGAAAATAAGAACAACCCCAGGTTTACTTTCAGCACTGTAGCCAGGCTGACAAAGAGTCAGAGCTCTGTCGATGCAACTATTCCTTTAATCTTAACTAGTAATGACTTCATGAATTTCTTAACAAATAAAATTTTAACCATTAGAGAAAAAAAATATTCATGACCATCTCACAGACGTATCATTATATACAGCTACTTTCAGTACTACTGATATTTATTTAGACTCCTTCTGTCAGATTGATCTTTCAACAGTTACTTCTTCCAAGCCACGCCCTCCACTTTACCCAGCTGTTTTAGCTAATTATAGGCCAATCTCCAACCTTCATTTTCTCTCAAAGATTCTTGAAAGAGTAGTTGTAAAACAGCTAACTGATCATCTGCAGAGGAACAGTTTATCTGAAGAGTTCAGTCAGGTTTCAGAATTCATCACAGTACAGAAACAGCATTAGTGAAGGTTACAAAGGTTACAGCCTCTGACAGTGGACTCATCTCTGTCCTTGTCCTGTTAGACCTCAGCGCAGCTTTTGATACTGTTGACCAAAATATTTTATCACAGAGCTTAGAGCATGGGTTTTCAAGGTGCAGTGGTTTGAATTATACCTATCTAATGGAATTTGTTCATGTAAATGGGGAGACTTCTTCACACACTAAGGTTAATTATGGAGTTCCACAGGGTTCTGTGCTAGGACCAATTTTATTTACATTATACATGCTTCCCTTAGGCAGTATTATTAGAAAGTATTGCATACATTTTCATTGCTATGCAGATATACCCATCTTTATCTATCCATGAACCAGATGACACACCAATTAGTTAAACTGTAGGAATGTCTTAAAGACATAAAGGTCTGGATGATCTCTAATTTCTTAATTTAGACAAAACTGAAGTTAGTGTACTCAGGCCTAAAACTCTTAGAAACATGGTGTCTAAGCAGATACTTACACTGGATGGCATTACTTTGGCCTCCAATAACACTGTGAGAAATCTTGGAGTCATTTTTTACCAGGATTTGTCCTTCAATGCACATATTAAACAAATATGTAGGACTGCTTTTTTTGCATTTGTACAATATTTCTAAGATTACAAACATCCTTTCTCAGAGAGATGCTAAAAAACTAATTCATGCATTTATTACTTCTAGGTTGGACTATTGTATGTGAGAGTCCTGACAGGGACTAGAAAGAGAGAGCATATTTCTCCCATATTAGCTTCTCTTCATTGGCTACCTGTTAAATCCAGAATCAAATGATCCAAGTATTCCTTTAACCTTCTCACATACGAGGCCTTGAATAGCTTATCTTAACAACCTTATAGTACCAACAGAGCACTTCACTCTCAGACTGCTGGCTTACTTGTGGTTCCTCAGGTATTTAAGAGTAGAATGGGAGGCAGAGCCTTCAGCTTTCAGGCCCCGCTTCTGTGAAACCAGCTCCCAGCTTGGGTAGGGAGACAGACACCCTCTCTATTTTTAAGATTAGGCTTAAAACTTTCCTTTTTGATAAAGCTTATAGTTAGGGCTGGATCAGGTGACCCTGAACCATCCCTTAGTTATGCTGCAATAGGCCTAGGCTGCTGGGGGATTCCCATAATGCACTGTTTCTTCTTCATTTACCTCTTTTCACTTCCTATATACACCACTCTGCATTTTATCATTAGTTGTTATTAATCTCTGGCTCTTTTCCACAGTCACATCAGATGACCCCCCCTCCCTGAGCCTGGTTCTGCTGGAGGTTTCTTCCTGTTAAAGGGAGTTTTTCCTTCCCACTGTCACCAAGTGCTGCTCATAGGGGGTCGTCTGATTTGTGGGGTTTTCTCTGTATTATTGTATGGCCTTTACCCTACAATATATAGTAAAGTACCTTGAGGTGACTGTTTGTTGTTATTTGCCACTATAAAAATAAAGACCTACAGCACAGTCTGTTCATTTTATTGGTTGTTTTTAACAATATGAAAATGTCTATTATATTTTCAGACTTATCTAAGAACTAAAAAAAAAAATTTGGTCATCAAAGTGGTCAACATAAAGGGGAAAAAGTCCTGAGGCTTTAATGAGAACTGTAATTAGTAAAGAATGAGCACAAAATAAAAGTCAAGGTTTCTCAAATCCTGTAACAAATTTTTACTCTTTTTCTCAGTTGTTCTTGATTAATAAGGCAGACAGCAAAGTTAATACATTTGAAGGTGTGTTTGTCAATGCTCTAAGTCTAACATTTAGTATATGTAGTCTGAGGTATCAAATGCAGTTCCATGGTCTTGACTTAATTAATCTCAAAATGCATAAAAGAAGAATGTTGGGCAGCTTACATATAATATCTTAAACTCCAGAGGTGTCTTATGATGACTTATTTATTGTACTTCCTTTTTACTTCAGGGTATAAGTGACTCAAGACTGGTAGTGCTGCATACAAGACAGACTTTCAGACCAGCAGCCCCTCAATCAGCAGCTGTGTGGTATCCTGAATACTGACTTGACGAAATGAGTAAAATAAAATAGCTCATCTGTCAAGCTACCTAAGGACAATCAGCTAAAACAGCAGCAAACACACACACACACACACACACACACACACACACACACACACACACACACACACACACACACACACACACACACACACACACACACTCTTCAAATAGCCTCCCTAACGAGTTTCAGGGCTGATGAGGTGTGGCAGGGCGTAACAATCTTAGTGTTTAACCTGCAAGCAGGGGTTGGGTCAACTCTCTGTGTGTGTGTGTGTGTGTGTGTGTGTGTGTGTGTGTGTGTGTGTGTGTGTGTGTGTGTGTGTGTGTGTGTGTGTGTGTCAGTCTGTTGGATTCTTCAGTAAACAATGGAGCCTAAGTGTTGATGATGAGCTGGAGGGTTGAGGTCTTCTTGCTGAAGCGTTTCCACTCAGCTTGTCTTCTCTGGCTGAGGACAATCAGCTCACGCTGTGACTCTGCCTCTGCAGGATAATTATACCTGCTGAGGTACACCAATGTCTCTTTATGCTTCCCACTTAAAATAGCCTCTATGTCCTTTTTCCTGATTTATGCTTTAGGAGTCTGACAAGTCTCAGAGATCTGAACAAGCTGCATTTTCAATGTAAGATTTCACTGAGAAAAGTTCAGGTTTGTTTTTTGCTGTTACAGCTGGTGTTACCATTAGCCAGCAGATAGAAGCCTGTCATCTATTTCTGTATTTCAGCATGAATCACTCCTCTCAGAGTTTATGTTTAGCTGCTCAAGTTAACTTTGCAACGACTTGTTTGATGATGTTCAAAGGCTTCAAAGACTATTTTGCAGTGCTTTGTCTTTTGAACAATGTTGTGCATTGTGTATAAACTTGAAGAGGGCTTGGCTTGGGGGAGGATGAGGGGGGCAGGCTGGGCCG
Source organism: Archocentrus centrarchus (assembly GCF_007364275.1). Lineage (NCBI taxonomy): Eukaryota > Metazoa > Chordata > Actinopteri > Cichliformes > Cichlidae > Archocentrus > Archocentrus centrarchus. The sequence goes on from NC_044366.1 coordinate 34,399,109, forward strand.
AGTCAACTATGTGGCCACAGGAACCAAATATTGCTTTATTTGTACATGTTCACAATCAAAGAAAACCAAGACTGGGAAAAAAAATACAACCCAAGAGGCTGTTTTGGGTGGAATTTACTGGAAATTGTGGATGACAATGCAGCTTCCTGTGTTTATATAGTAAAACAATACACTTTTAAAAGCACCATTACTAAAGGTTGTATGGATGTTTTAAGAAATTAAAATAAATACACTCTGACATGACATTCCCTTCTACTCAAAGTGCTGAAATTTCAACTTTAAACTAATCAGCCTCAAAGTAAATAAAAGAGAACATTATGCAAGATAAAGCTAATAAGTGGCCAACAGTGGTAATGTAATGGTAATGTTATTCAAACCCATCCATTCCTCTGCAAGCAAACCTGGACTCAAAATTGTATTACTAAAGAGGTCTCTGTGGATATTTTGGGGAATTAAAAAATAAACTTTATCAAACTGTCACCTGGCATCACCTAAAGTGATAAAACCATTTCCTTTTAATGGCCCAATCCCATCAGCCTAAAATTCTCCAGCAAATATTATGCAAAACAAGGCTTTTAAAGAGACAGCAGCTTGATCCGAATAGAAACGCTGTTCTCTGCCACAGAACTGATGAAGTCCTTATTTCCTCTCAGTGATGACATTTGTTCCAGTAATAATATTTGGGTGCTGCTTCTCCTCTTTCCTCTCATGATAAGTACTAAAATGCATATTACATCTCAAAATGTGTTTGTCAGGAAGGAAGCGCTTCTCACCACTGCTGTACCCATCCGTTATATTCCAGCACACAGTCTCACTGCTTCCTCGGCTTTGCGGTAAGCACCTCTGGTTTTCATTCAGCACCACCCGTTCCCTTCTCCTTCCACCTCGTCCCTAAATCTCCTAATTCAACTCATTATTCGCTCAATTGGTGGGCTTTAACCCCCACCCCCCCTGCCTCGGGTCCTAAAGAGCTGGTAGTCATTAGCAGCCAGGATTTGTGACAGAGCGGAGCAGGCGGTAGTAGGCCCAAATTCTCTCTTGCACACATGCAGTATCATAAAGCTCCTGAAGAGCCTGCGGGGTGTCGCTGCCGTTTTATCAGCCCCCCCGTGTTAAAGAGTGGATCTGTCAGAAGTTGGAAGAGAGTCAGCTTTGCTCGGTTGGGCCAGACTTGCAGACAGACAGCAGTGTACGCGGCAAGACCACCCAGAGGTCTGTGGTTCTCTGAGATGCTAGCTGCAGTCTGGGTGCGTTTGGCTAATATGAGCTATGCATCTGCCTGGTGAAGACTTCTGGGAAGTCTCTGGGGGAACTGGGGATGATAAATGGACCTCCCTTTGAAAGGATTTTTTTTTTCCTTCTTTTTTTTTGATTTTGAAGGCAAATGACACTTATAGACATTTGTTGTTCCAGGCTAATGTGATAGCAGTTTCTCTTCACTTTTATCTACAATACAGTGGCGCATAACACGAACCCATCTTAACATTCATTCACTCAAAAGACTACAAAAATAAGTTGAAACTATCAATTTTTAATTATCCAATTGTAATCTTCCTCATTCATACTATTACAGTGGTAAATAATGATTTATGTATGTATGTATATATGTAATCGCTTTGAACCAACAGCCCAGGATTCAAATAGACAGACAGATACTTTATTGATCCTGAAGGAAATTCAAATGGCTCTAAATGTTTCGCTTCAGTTTTTCTACTCTTGGCTTTGTATGATGTTGAAGAAAGGGGATATCCTGCAGCTCTGACCGTGCCCCACCACCACTCACATGCTGCTCAAACCTTCTGTTTCTGAGGGACAGCCAGTCGGGAGAAAGCTGCCTTAAAGGGAGAGAGAAGGGAGCTGAAACAGCTTGTTTCAGAGGATAAGCTTATTTAGCGAATACTGGGTCTGCACCAAGGCCCAGTATTCGATAAATAAGCATTGTAAGGACTGTGAATCATGCAAAGCTGATGTCCAGCCCCTGATGTTTGCTTCAAATTTCTTCTCTGAGGGTTTAATCCAACGGTCACAGATTAAATGATTTTGTTTGGCCGGTGCTTCTGTTTGCACTGTTTGTGTGTTTGTGCACATGAGAGCGAGTGAGAGATTGACAGGTGTCTCGATACCCAGGGCCCCTCAGACAGCTGTGAGGGCACCACTGCGGGATATTAGGCCTGATAGAGGGATGATTAGAGAGCATTAGAGGTGAAGGCGGGAGAGAGGGCACAGCTGTTGCTGCTAACTATTATTACCCACAATGCAGCATCTGAGGGGAGGCTCTCTGCCGAATAGGCTCACACACCTGTGGCCTCCCGCTGTGTTCAGGAGAAATGTGTGGATACACACAGATAGCATGTGTGGGTCAAGAACGTGCATCTTACTTGATAGTCCACTAAGCTATTGCACACCACAGAATCCCAGGAAAAGGTTTTCTTGTAACATTTTGTTATTAAATATTTCCTCATCATGTTTTTTGCTCCATGACAGTACACTGCACACAAACTGAATAAGACTTGGAGGGAGACTTTACATGGAACAATCTCCTTTGGGAGCTTTGAAGTGGAGCTGTAGAGCGCCTTGGGCCAGCTGGTGGATTCGTGGGATGGCAACAATATACATCAGTGCTAATGCACTGAAGAAACAGAAGGCAGCGGTGGTAGTCACTTGAGGGGCAACATGGAAACAAACAGTAAACAACAGCAGACATTCAATTAGCCAAATGTTACGGTGAGATTAACAACTGCTTGTCAGGACCAAGCCTTTCATCGTATTCTTGCTGAATATATGGCTTGTGACATTTCGAGTTGATCAGAATACTTTCAGATGTTGCTCTGGGATGGAGCGAGGACGACTGCAAACCGCAGTTGTGTTTGTTTGATTGGATGTGTGTTTGAGAGCGTAGATTCATTTGGCATGAGGCACAGATGCAAACTGAAACATGGCCATTTTGTCTGTAAGATGCTGAATGCTGTTTGAATTAAAAATGGCAGGGGTCGCATAGGGTCAGATTTGTCTCTTACAATCTGGGTTTTTGTCAGGCAAGATCTTCAATACGAGAAGGCAAACAGCTGCTGTGATTAAAAATAAATCGCACTCAGCACTTCTCTAAACCCTGGAATAACTAATCTCGACTGGGACATGAAATATAGATGAGGGCAAATGTAATAATTTCATCCATCAAAGGATTTACTTAAACACTTTAAAACAAAGTACCAGATACACATAGAGAGAGGATTGTTCCACCACAGCAGCAGCGAAGCCATAATGAAGATAATATTAGAAAATAACATGTTGAGTGTTAATCATTTAAGAAGTTTTCCTCCCAAAAGACTGCTGTATTCTTGATTACACTGAACAAAGTATGAAGAGGTAGTGCACACTTGAATGTGGTTTTTTTTTTAGCTGCAGAAGTGATTTAACTGTACTGCACATCAGTGCTGTTCTTAAAATTGACATTTGTTCAAGATTTGATAAAGACTGGCTTTTTAATGTACCATTTCAAAACTTCCTGAACCTCCCAAAGCCTTAAAGTTGAAGCTGATTGTTTGGGACGAGTCTGCTGTTGTGAAACAGATCACCAGTGAATCAATTCAGTTCAGTTTTTTATATAGCACCAGTTCACAACAGCAGTTGCCTGAAGGTACTTTATGTTGTCAAGTAAGGTAACGAACCTACAATTTTAGAAAGAAACCCCACCAATCACATGATCTCTTGTTAGTAAGCATTTGGCAACAATGGGAAGGAAAAACTCCCTTTTAGCAGGAAGAAACCTCCGACAGAACCAGGCTCAGCGAGGGGCAGCCATCCAGCGCGACCAGTTGGTCACAGGTGCTAACACAGAGATACAGACATCCAAACACTCGCATTCACACCTACAGCCAATTTAGAATCGGCAGTTAGCTTAACACGCATGCTAGAGGAAACACACACACACACAGGCAAAGAGAGAACATGGAAAGAGCAAGCCGAAAGGTCAACCAGAGGGTTCAAAACAGGAATGTTCTCGCTGTGAAATACTGTGCGAAAACACATTTCCCTGGAAATGTAATCGAGAAGTTAATTTAGTTACATGGGAAAGTAATTTTAGAGGATAGGGCAAGAATCTCCCATCTCACAAATAAAGACAAAATGATGTGGCTTTTATTGTGTCTATGAAAGAGAGAATAAAAGCCACATCAACTCTTTGGATGTGGAGTCTTGGAAGAACAGAAGATATTTTTACTGATTTGTCTGCTGTGGCTTGCCATTCATGGGAGATGAAATATGAGTTTGGTAAAGAGGAGATGCTGCGGGTGTTTCCCACAGCAGTAAATCTGAATCTTCTCTTCAGGTAGAAGATCAGACATAGAACCTTCTCATCCCCAATACACTCCACCTCTCCCCCGGGCACAACCCGGTCACCCTCAGGCTGCAGCTGTGGGTGGGTCGGAGGTCTGATGCACTGGGTGAGCAGAGGCAGGTGTGTGCAGGACGGTGCAGCCTGAGGCCATCCCCAGGTACCAGCCTTTGCCTCAGCTGCCACTGATGCTTCCTGACAGAGAATCCGGAACAACTGCTGGAATGAGAAAGTAGTGGGAATAGTAAAGCAGCCACAGAGAGCTGTGATTCCCCAATCAGGCAATTTGTGCATATGGTCTATATTTATATCTGCACTGGGAACTATTTATCTATAGATAGGAACTGCTTAAAGATAGAATACTGTGAAAATGGTTTTTCCTTTATAATTTATTTCAAAAAGGCAAACTTTCATGTAGTCTATATTCATTTAAAGTGAAACAATTCAAGCTTTTATTTTGTTTTCATTTTGATGATTACAGCTTATAGCTCATGAAAATCAGAAATTTACTATCCCAAAGTATTTCATTTTGCATTGGAAAAAAAAATTAGTATTTAAACACTATAAATACTGTGTATCCTTCAGTCTACTCTCGTTCAGTACATGCAACCACAGTCATGGGGAAGATTGATTGTGGTTGTCCAGATGACGATCATCAAGAGTCTCCACAAGGAGGGTAAACCACAGCACGTCACTGCTGAAAAGGCCGGCTGTTTGCAGAGAGCTGTATTGAAGCTTATTAGTGGAATGTTGGCTGGAAGGGAAAAGTGTGGTAGGAAAAGGTGCACAAGCAGCAGGGATGACTGAGGATTGTCAAGAAATGTCAATTCAAGAACGTGGGTGAGTTTCACAGGGAATAAACTGAGAATGGAGCGAGTGCATCAAGAGCCACCACACAGACGGGAAGCTGCAGGAAAGCAGCTACAATTGTTACATTGCTAATATCAAGCAACTCCTGACCCGGAACATCAGAAGCATCGACTGTTGCACAGTGGTCCAAAGTCTTCTTTTCAGATGAAGGTAAATTTTACATTTCATTTAGAAATCAGCATCCTAAAAGTGGAGTGACCCAGAAGGTGTTTGAAGTACAGAGTTTTTGCAGTCTGTGATGATGTGGGGTGCCATCGGCTGGTGTTGCTGCTGTTCAGCCACTGTGTTTGATCAAGTCTAAAGTGTATGCAGCCGTGTCCCAGGAGAGCACTTCATGGTTCCACTGCTGACAGGCTTTATGGAGAGTTCCTTTTCCAGCGGGCCTGAGCACCTGCACAGTGCCAAAACTACTACCAAAGGGTTTGCTGACCACATAATACTGTGTTTGATTGGCCAGCCAACTCAGCTGACCTCATGATATCATATGAGGAAGATGAGAAGTACCTCTCCCAAAAATACAGATGAGCTGAAGGCTGCTATCAAAGCAACCTGAGCTTAAATAACACCTCAGCAGTGCCACAAGCTGATCACCTTCATGGTACCAGTGCAGTAATTCTTTGTAAAGGAGCCTCAACCAAGTACTGAGTGAATAAAAAAAAAAAAAACTTTTCACAAGTATTGTAAATCCTTTTTTTATTACTCTTATAAAGTATTCTAATAATTTGAGATGCTGGATTTCTGTTTTTTATGACCTATCCTCCATAATCGTTGAAAGTTATTTAAAAAAGGGCTGAAAATATTCAACTTCATTAATTAATATACAAAAAAATCCAAGTATATACAGTATGTGTCATTTTTACAGTGATTACATTTATAGAGGAAGGCACTCATTACTATTCCCATGTCTGGCAGACTGGTATATTTTATCTTTATACTGTCTTCTGTAACTTCTCACCTACTAAACCCAAATCAGTCAGCACCAATTACTAATCGCAGTCACATGCTCCTTTTTATTGCAGCCTGGTTATTGCAGAGAGATGCACTGCTGCAGACAGATGAGTCATCACCAGTGTTTTTCAGCAGAAGCAGTTCTGATTCTGGACAGGCTCAAAATCTTTCTCCAGCTGTGGCCAAAGCAGCTGAAGGCCATCAGTTTCCTGAAGTTTCTTAAGTTAAGTTGGAGATTTCTCCTGGTAATGTGAGTTAATCCCAGAGAGTCCTGTGTTAAAAGGCCAAATGCAGGAAGGTGGAGCAATTACTTCTTCACTCAGTGAGGTACGTTTGGATAGTTTTTCCCTTAATAAATGAAAACATCATTTAAAAACTGCACTTTGTAATTATTTTGGGTTATTTTTGTCTAATATTAATATATCTTTGATGACCTGAAACATTTAAATGTGACAAATGTACAAAAAACTAGTAAACACTGTGGGGGCAAACACTACACACACACACACAAAACCTCTGCCGGCTTGCCTTCCTATATTCCATAGAATTCAGTAATTTTATGAAATATAATTGTGAATTACCTTTTAGTTACCTGTCAGTGCCGTCATATCCCTGTTATTCATGTGAACTATCAGGCTGATGGGCACGGTTACTGTTACAAAAACACAGCCCTGGAAGCCTAAATTCCCTCAGGCCTCAGTTAGCTGATATGGTCAACTCGCTGAACGGAAGTTAAAAGTTAACTCTGGGTTAGCTAACTTCACACGCAGCCGTTTCATTAGGATGAAATGACACAGCATGAATGTGACATGAATATAATTTCAAATCTAGTGCAATTTCTTTCTGAGTTGCGTGAAGACAACTCCCAAAACCCCACACCACTTTATTCAGAGCAGCTGAAGTAAAAAATAATGACACAGACATCAGATAACCTTCAAACTGTGACTATACTGTAATTATATGTAGATGTACTTTGATTTTATTAGTTTGTCTAATAGTCAGTCTAAAGGGTTTATGACCTATACTGCAGTCAGCCTCCAGGGGGCTTGATGGTTTGATGATTGATGTATTTGGGCTAAACTGCTGGACGGCTATCAAGTCATTCATCTTTCTATACAGTCTGTAGGTGTCAGTTCTGACATTAATAATGGCCCCTGTCTATTCAAATGTAAAGTAATCACTGACAGCAAAACAGGGAGACAGCACCTGAATCAGGTGAATCAGCTGTACTTGATTGCTGTTCACACACTTATTTCTTAAAGTTGCAGATTTTGATAAAGCTCCTTAATGTCTTAATTTCACTTCTCCTAAAACACTTTGGGTTGCATCATGCTGTCAGTCAGTAACTATTCTTTTTATCATTTGCAAATGTTACGGGTGAAGTCTCATTAGGCATTAACTGCATCAGTGGGTTAATGCTTGAATGGACACTGTCACTTATTCTCTCTGTTGCGAACATTCTCTACATTGGCTGAACATTTGCTCCTTCCACCTTTGCTTTCCAGCTATTCAGTCAGAACAAAGATAGATAAGGATCATTTAAATATTTACTACTGTAAAAATAATTATTAAGTCTGAGTCTGTGCTAATAATTAAAATCAGGATTAGCCTGTGACTCCAGCTCGCATGCGTTTTCCTTTCTGAAGCGCCGCATATTTTACAGAAACCCTCACGCACACTTTTGCAGACATTAACATGGAAACACAGTGTATTCAATATTCATCACTACAAGCTGGGCTCCTTCCACTGAAATAGTTAAACAGCTGACAGAGCAGTAGTTAACACACACACACACAGACACACACAATACGTGGATACACTATTTCTTGGAGTTTTGCCTCATACATAAAAGTTTTCACAAGACATTAATAATTTAAATGTGTTTTAAGAAGGGATTTAAAAGAGGTTACAGAGTTTTCCTGACTGGGCTCTTCAGACAGGGAATTCCATATTCATCAATCACCTTTAGTGATGTGATGCTAATCAGAGTTTAGCATCAAGTCAGTTACATTTCTGGATTATTGATCTGGTCAGTTAACTATCAGAGGGGGTTGTTAATCAGTTTCAGCTGCTTTGGTGTTAATGAAATTAACAACAGGTGCACTAGAGGGGCAACAATGAGACGACCCCGGACCCTACAGAGGTTGCGCGGGTAGTCCAACTCCTCCAGGATAGCACATCAATACGTGCCATTGCCAGAAGGTTTGTTGTGTCTCCCAGCACAGTCTCAAGAGCATTGGAGGAGATTCGAGGAGACAGGCAGTTACTCTAGGAGAGCTGGACAGGGATGTAGAAAGTCCTTAACCCATCAGCAGGACCGGTATCTGCTTCTTGGTGCAAAGAGGAACAGGATGAGCACTGCCAAAATGACCTCCAGCAGTCACTGGTGTGAATGTCCCTGACCAAACAATCAGAAACAGACTTCACGAGGGTGGCCTGAGGGCCTGACGTCCTCTAATGGTCCCTGTGCTCACTGCTCAGCACCATGGAGCCCGATTAGCATTTGCCATAGAATACCAGAATTGCCAGGTCTGGAATCTGCTGGAGCCACTATTCTAGTTCGGGGGTTACTTCTCCTTCTATTACCACTGGGACCACTTTGGACTTCTCTATTTTCTTGTGGTCTTTCTTTCTGATGTCAGAGTCCACTCGGATCACCACATCTGTCACAACTGTGGTCTTCTGCTCCTTGTCAACCACCATTATGTCTGGTTTGTTGGCAAGCAGCTACTTGTCTATCTGGAAGTCAAAGTCCCACAGGACCTTACCTCTGCTGTTTTCAACCACCTTTGGTGATGTCTCCCACCGGGACTTGGGGACTTCTAGTCCACATGCTCCGAAACACTATCCTAGCCACCTTGTTGTGCCTCTCAGTATATGCCGTCCCAGCTTTTATCTTACATCCTGCTACTATGTTGTGGGTAATCTCCAAGGCACCGTTGCACAGCCTTCAATTTGGGTTCTGTCAGCTGGGGTACATTCCTGCCTCAGTGGATCTGGTGTCATTTCCAGTGCCTTTCTGAGCTGTGCTTATGTATTGACTCATGCGCTCACTCAGCTTGGTTCCTATGATGCCTGAGAGAAACCATTCTGGAGACGTATTGCCTTTGTGATGTTGACTGGGTCCTTAGGTCCACAAACCGTGTGGCGTTGGTGTTGTTTGATGCCTCACTCTCCCAGACGTTCTTCCAGTATTGCTCAGTTTCAGCTCTGGGTGGGCCTGCCCTTATATTATTGTTCCCTTGTAGCTGAGAGTACACCCTAGATTGAGTTTTAGTTCATGGCCTGGTTTTCTGGTGTATCTCTTCAACCTAGTAGCCAGAGCTGTGAGCCTTTGTTTGGCAGTTCCTAGAGCTTCAGCTTATAGACATCGTTGTACCTCATTTATCCAGGCCCTGGACCTGCACCTCTGGTGTTTAATTAAAAAAATAATAATGTTAATAATGTGCTTTACTGATTTTTTTTCTCAGCTTTTTTGTAAAATTGTAAATTTGAAAATTCATGGATGACAACAATAATTATATTTTATCACTGAAAATATTGTTCTGATTAAAGAGCTTGTGCATACTGGTGGATTATAAATTAACCATTATAAAAACATAAAAAATGATTTTGGTAATTACCAATACTGTTAATTTAGGGCAGTTGCAGTGGTGGTCTAATAAATATCAAAGATAACACAGAATGACAGACTTAAATCAGTATTTTTGAACCAACGAGGTGATTCCCAAGCAGCTGCTGGCCAAAAAATTTGGCATATCTCATCATGGTGTGCAGTGTGTCCTTGAAAGATTTGAGGAAAATGGGCAGGCCTAAAATCCTATCTGAAAAATGCTATCTGAACGTTGTGTCCTTAAGAAATAGGAAAAAATCCAGTAATGACCTGACACAGGACCTGTGAGATGCATCTGGCCCTTCAATTGACCATCTACTGTTCACTGAAGCTTCATCCGAAATGGTCTCAGGGGAAGGGGGGCTGTCAAGAAGCCATTCTAAAGGAAGGGAAACTGGGAGAAAAGGCTGAGTTATGCCACATTACACAAGAACTGCACTGAAAATCAGTGGCAACAGGTCTGATGGAGTGTTGAATCCAGATTTGAAACTTTTGGTTCAAATCATCTTCAATATATGCAGAGGTCGTCAGGAGAGAGCAGTGCAACAGTGAGTATCTACAGCAATCTGTAAACCACACACATTTTAAAAGACTACCTACTAAATACAATACAAAAATGTTGTATTAATACAAAATGTTGACTTTCAAGCTTGTTAGAATTTGCCTTATAAACTCCATATACTCCACTTTTATATTCCATTTGTGTTTCCACACTTGTTACGTTCCCTTAAAAAGTCCAGGGGATGTGGGAAAGTAACAGTAAATGTTTGGGTCGACAAAAAGGAGACCTGGAGGCAAAACTGTTAAAGTAAAAGCTTTTTAATAATGGTTAAAGTGGACGAGGCAGACAGGCCACTGTCACCGTCAAAAGGAAGAAAATCAAACAAAAACCAGAAGTTAGTCACCACGCCAACAGAGTAAGTTAAAAAGGCCTCAATCACCAAAACACCCTCCTCTCCACAGAGAAGGGATAAGCAGAAACAACACACAGCCCACAAGCTGCATCACAAAGGCTCTCTGGCGCCCGAGCGCTCCTCTCTGTCCTTAAGTACATTGGCTTAATTGCTGAGTTGAGTCAGATGTACAAAAGGGGTGGCACCTAAGGCTGGAGAAAGAGCAAGCCACACCCACTAGGTCAAAAATCCCAGCAGGCCCTGCTACTGCTAGGGCCATGACAACACTCCAATAAATTTTCAATAAATTTAATACTTTTTCCTAGCAAAATATAAAGGAATGAGGGGTGGCTCAAGACTTGTGCACAGTACTGCATGCCGTGAAAACGGAGCAGATGCTGCAGGTTTTGGAGACACAGGTGATGTTTTGTGAGACTCACAAAGTTAACATTCAAGTTAATGATCAGTAACAAGTTAAAGATAATCAAAAGCCAGAGTGAACAGTGTCACCAAGCATCTGGAATGGAAAAAGGTACTCCTCAAACAAACCTAAAAAAAATGTGGATCTGTACACTGAATTCAAGATGAGAGTTTCAGATGTCCACCTTACATTAACAATAATTCATAACAATAGTCACACCCTAAAATGGTAACTGCTACATCTGTTGACACAATGTTTCACATCCAAATCCAGTAGCAGTCAGTCAGTACTAAAAACACAGCAAGAAACTTTCTGACCCACAACTTATGTCCCGTCAAATTTATATCCTGCCAGTTCTTTCTGTTGTGTACAGCAGGAGTTATAGAAGTTTGACTTTGTGTACGTGTTGCATCTCAGGTCTCAAATCTGCGTAACAGAGGTGTATTAGCTCACCTGCTCTGCAACAATACCAGCCATCTCTGCTGTCACGCTAAATTAGCCTGCACTGGGCACGTACACACACAAATGTGCATCCACACACCGGTGATATCAGTGATTGGGTGATGACAGTGGCGATATGACTGCACCCCTGTCTGCTAGGTAACGATGCCTGTCTGTTGATGCCAGCGTGGATAACATTCACAGCTCTGCTCAGAAGTCTTTCATCCACTCCCATCTGGAGTCAGACACATACAAACACACAATCCACAGATTTCCTCTCACACTGTTTATGTGTTTGCCACTGTTAACATGTACCTCATTTTACTGGAATGACCATCCCAGAAATAAAACCTGAAGAAACATACCAGTGCAGTTTCACAGAGAGAACCGAGAATCTTCCAAAGGCTGCACGCTTGAGGGAAAAAAATCTGAACCTTTTACCGATGTGTGAATGAGAGTGAGTCATTATGTCACACATCAGGCTTGCTTCAGTGTGCAGCCTTTATAGTCTGGATCTGGAAAGCCTGCAGACTGGAAGGCCAGATGATATCATGGGCTGCAGTGATGTGTTGTGATGGGTGACTGCTACAACTTAGCCACATGTGACATTTAGTATAAGCTAAAAGGTGATGAGGAAAGGCAAAGAAGGTGGAAAAGGAGGACGGAGAGAAGGAAAAGAGAGGAGTGACATTTTACTATTTTCATGGGTTGTTACATGGTAATGGTGCAGTGTTACTTTACTTTACAAATACACTGACATTTTCACAGTTTCACCTTAATGTAGTGATAATTTCACTTATTAACTGGACTAATTCTCTGAGCAGTGCTCAGTCATGGCTGTCCTGGGAGAACTGCATACTGCATCTAAAATATGAACACCTTGTGACTTCATATGATCATTATTGTTTCCTTTGCTGTCCCCACACACAGGGTCCCTTCTTGGCACTTAGATTTCACATTGTGATGGTATCAGAAAATTAGAATTCAGAGTACATTTTACAAATATTAAACATGAAATTAACAACAGAAAAATCAACTTCAGTCCACCAGATCCCTTTAGTCACAATACCACAAGTGACCACCAGGGAAAAAGTTTGCATATAATGACATATCAACCAAACAGGCTTGTCCCAGCTGCACCTCCACTCTTATTTCTATTTTCCTTTGGGTACACCCACTCTGTTTTATCTGCTCTGCCTCCTCACCCGTTCATTCTTTTTCTCTCCTCCCTCCAGTCTTCCTGCTTTTCTCCTTCTCTTACTCCTCCCTCCCACTCTTTCCTTTAACTGGGTTGTGCCAGTCAGTGGGATCAGGCCCGGGCCTCCTAGCCTCGCCTCCCAGACAACTGCAAACAATTAGGGAAATTAGTGGCTCCAGCATCACCATCAGGAGGCCTGCTTGTTTATAATTTAATCGGGGCGCATGTCAAAACAGTCAGGGTTTGAGAGAAACAAGATGCGTCGGCAAGATGAAATTCAAACTGCCAGCCAGCTCAAAATATTAGGACTGTTTGTTTAATAGCGTGCGACCAACTGGGTAAGAGCAAAACGCAAAGGGCACCCAGAGGAGGAAGGAGAGAGAAAGAGGAGGAACACTAATGAAGAAAAACAGCTTGGGAAGAAAAATTAAGATGTATTCTTTTTTTTTTTCTTTTTATTCCGCTGCACCTTTTCAGTTAAAGCAGGCTATTTTTTTTTTAATTCTCTCATTCTCTCTCCGCCCAGCTACAGCCACCCTCCGTGTTTCACTTAGCAGTGCTCTGGGAATTTCAAATGCTTGGATCTGTGCCGCGTTTCAAATTCATTATAAAAGCTTTTTGCTAACTAAATAGAGACCAAGGGGGAGAGCAGAAAGAAAAAGAAAAAAAAAAAACTGCCACATTCATCTCTTAGCCCCCACACTCCCTCCCCCCTGCCCCCTGACAATATATAAATAAACTAGAGTGACCTGATTGAGATGTAAAAGGCAGGGAGTTAGCACTGGGACCCATATATTACTTTCCAACATTAACAGTAGTCTACTCAGCTGACACATGGTGGTGGGAGTGCAGCCCCTGGGCAAATGCTGAGGTTAGAACTGATGCCCCCCTCTTTTAACCACTCATCTGTGCACACACCCTTGGAAAGCTTGCTTGGCAACATGATGATACCACTACAGAGCTCACATTTTTCACTTCCATGCTCCCGGATTGTGGTATCCGTTAATGTAAAGAGTTATCATACTCAGACCGCTTGCCCATTTTTCCTGCCCAGATTCAACTTTGCCTCCATGCTCACAGCGGTGCAGCTAGTCAGTAGCTCCTGCCTTTACCCAAAAAAAGCACTAAAGTAGCAGTTTGGCTCATGAAGGAAATCCAAAAATTAGAAATTTAAAAGCTTCTAGAATAAGAAAACCCTTCTCTGTGCTCTATGGTGTAGTGTGTAGTGGAGTAAACACACACCAACAAGAAACCAGAGGCTTCATATTTTTAATGCAGATGGAATGGATAATGAAAAAGCTCCACCACCCAAACAATAAAGAGTGTTTTTTAGCCAACTCTATCACATTTATAATGAGCAAAATTAAAAAAAAAAGAAACATCATTAGGCCCTTGTCATCTCTAATTTCAATTTATAGCTTTGGTCATTGCCTCTCTTTATATGCAGATGACACCCAGCTATTTAAGATTTTTTTTTATTTGTTTTGTTTATCTGTTTTTATTATTTATTGATTTATTTTAGAAGCAGACATACATTTTCTCATGCATGGTGCATGGTGCTAAAATGGGCACTTTGACAAAGACTAAAGGGGAAGGCAGGACTTTCTGAATGTGGAGGGCTGATTAGGGCTGACAACAGAAACAATTAACAGCAGGTGAAAACAATCAGGGAATCAGGGGGAGACAGAGATGGGAAATAAAACTAAGGCAGGTCACAAAAGACAGGAAAAAACAAAGAGGAACCAACGCAGACATGAATATTAACCCTTAATACGATGCCAGGCACAAGGGAACACAGGGGAACCAACATGGAAATGAGACAGAGGGAGGCACAAACACAGAAGGTTATTTTTGATGGGAGTCACATCAAGCGCACAAAGCAGATGAGGATGGCAGGAAGAAACACGAAACAAGAATGGTCAATTTTCAGTCTGTCTAGACTAAATGCATCGTACTCAGAACGTAACAACATCAAAATAATTATAAAGATATGTAATGTATGTAAAATGGAATCAAATACTCGCAGTCAGAAACAAATCAAAGCCAGAACCAAAAACTCAAAAGTATAAAAAAAGCCCCAAAGCTCAGCATCACAAACCAGAACCATGGCAAGTGCTTTACTGAAGTACACTGTAAATGTGCTGCTTCTACTTCTACTCCACATTATTTGAGACTCAGATTAATTTTTTATTTAATTTAGAGTTTTACTTATTATTTTATAGATATACTGTAGCTACCCAGCAGTATATAGGTAATCCAAACCATCTCCAGTTGCAACATTAAAGTGATCTAAACACTGATCAGTAGTAATACAGTAAAGCAGTATATATGATTCTGAATAGAAGTACTTTAACTTTAGATACTTCATGTTAATGCTCCTACTTTTGTACTATAAATTCCAAAGGTCTAAAAACTTGTTTTGCTTCTTTGCAAAGCAGTTATTTGTTACAAAACCATTTTCAGGCTCATGTGCAGCGTAACAACTATATTAAGGTGTAAGGCAGCACATGGGGCTGAAAAAGGTGCCTGGTGTTTCCTATGCCAATTTCTTACACTGTATTTATTTCTGTTTGAATATTCCAGTTTCCTGTGAGGCCCCTCCCATTTAAAAAATCCCGGAAAAGCCCTTTCTTCCAAGAAAATCCTGAGCTGACAGTGAGTTGAGTATAGATGGAGCGAGGGGTGAGGCCGATAGAGCCCCGCTGATGATGGTCTCTGCGGAGCATCATTAAGCTGATGAGAATCACAACAAGACAGTAATTGGTGATAAGCTGATGCATGGTGAAAGTGATCCAGAGCCAGAGATCGTGATAGCAGAAATACAGACCAACACACACACACATACACACACACAGAGCACACCTCAGTGACACACAACTCGGTGAGCAGACTGCAAGGCTGGCAGACATGCAGGGTCCTGGTCAAAGAGCATTATTTAGAGTACATGACTGCATACAGCGCGGCACCAAACGGCTTTCATTACGCTAGTCAGCTAGTTCACTAATGCATGCTCCCCCAGCTACCTTGGCTGGCCAGTCAGACAGGCACACAGGCCCTGACCATCAGCCGCCAGTCCGCGCAATCAGCCGCCTGCTATCAGCTCTCTAATTGGATCAGTGGCACGAATGTGATTACAGCAGGCGTATTTATTTACATAATAATTATTACTGCCCTCCCCAGAGGAGCCAGGGGAGAACGGCAGGGTCTGGGGAGAGATGAAGGCTGGGATAGAAGGGGGAGGAAGTGAGGGAGGAGGTGGACGGTGAAAACAGCAGGAAGGGTGAAGAGTCTTCCTGTTGAGAGAGAGAAAGACAGATGGGCCAAAAGACAAACATTTAAAGAATGAAAGTGATTCAGAAGAGATACAAAACCATGAAAGGTAAGACACTAAGTGTGCCTTTTTAGTAAGACCACGTTCAAAAGATAATGTACGTCATAATGGTGCAGCGTGTACGGAACTGACGCAAAGAGATAAAATGACTGTCATTTCCTCATGGTATGAATGGGCATTATGATGCAAGTTTTTCTTTTTTTTCTTTTTTTGTTTCTTTTACTTCAAAGTAAAAGAAACAAAGAAGACACAAAATGGCTCACAACTATGTAACCATACACATCACCTGGAAAAGCTGCAGCTCAAAGGTAACACTAGCAGTTTGTCTTTGTTTTCATTTTGTTTGGGGGGGCTCCAACAACCTGAGCAAAATCTGCCCTCATCATATATACCTCTACTGTTTATCATTGAAAATGAAGCTTTATGTTCAATAATTAAAAAAACAAAACAAAAACATGAGGATGAACCAATTTCTTAGGGAACATCAGTACTGACCGAAACTTGCTGGACTAGCTGTTATTAGCAAATAAAATAGTGTTCACCAATGGTGATGACTGATGTATGTAAGTATGTATGTAAGGCCTGATCATTGTCCAGTGACAAGTGTACACATGAACTGGGTTGACTGTAATTGCTTCCCTTACGCCTTTGTCACTTTGTGACTGATAAAAACACAGTAGTGTCAAAACTTCCATTTGCTTGCACAGTTAAAGGCTGTTAATAAATCATCCATCCATCTTCTTAATTGCTTAAAACTTGAAACCTAAAATTTCTGAAACCTGCCTGAGACACCATATTCAACCACTCAGGAACTTGGTTTGTCTTTTTCTGTCTGAAAAATTATTTCCAGCATGACTAAGGACTTAGGAGGCTAATCTCTCCTTATCATTGCTGTAAAATTGTTGTGCAGTGCAGTTATCATAGCATTAGTAGCCATTTTTAAAATCAAAACTGTAGTCTTTCATTTAAGTTATCTTAAATATATTTGTGTTACTTTTTAGTGTAATTATTTTCATTTTTATACATATTACAATAACTCTCAAGCAGTGATGTCAGTAACGCACTACTTAGTAACGCGTTACTCTAATCTGACTACTTTTTCTCAGTAACGAGTAATCTAACGCGTTACTATTTGCAGTCCAGTAATCAGATTAAAGTTACTTATCCAAGTCACTGTGCGTTACTATTTTTGTCATTTTCCTCAGTACAAAGATATATTTTTGCTTTCTTCTTGCGTTTCGGGGAGTGACGTCTGGCCGTTTTCATCATGAGGACAATAACAGCACAGCGACACAAATGTAAACAATGGAGGGAGGAGAGAGATGCGCGTTTTCTAGCTGAAATACAGGAACTATTGTGAATCTGTGTCAGCTAAAGATGACAAAATCGTTGGTTGTGCGCTCTGTGCTGGCGACAAAGTGCTATCTAGCTTCAAAAACACTACGTCAAATATCAGAACAGGTGGAGCGAAGGAGAGCTGCGGCTAATGCAGGAGCCCCCCAGCACCCAAACAAAAAAAGCTGGACTTCAGTACAAACCAGTAAGTGGGGGAGAGCTGAAAAAGTCCTTTACTATGTAGTAGAGGCGGTTATTGTGCCAAAAAGTGATCGTCTGCCAAAACGAAATTTTCGGTATTTGCCACAAAAATAATTCCCTGTATTTAAATGGCTGTAAATGACTTGTTGACCTATAATCTGTGAAGCATATATGAAACATATCTCTCATGAATGATATCAGGTAATTTTGAGTGAGAAACAGCATTTCTATCACAAGGTAGAAGCTGCACTCAGTTTTTGGCAAAGTGACTTTTATATATTAATTTTTTTTTCAAGGTTAAAAATTGTCTGACATTAAAAATGTCTTTTTAAACAGAAATCTGGCTCACAAAGCTGCAGAAATCAGAACAAATATGACATCACAGTTATATAAAGATATTTGAAGTGGCCAAAAAGGTCTGGATTGATTATAATGTAGGTACAATAACACAGACTCCTAAAGATTGTTGAAAAACAGGTTATTTCTGCATTTTATATATAAGCCCTTCATAAATCATGCTGACTGCACTCTGTTCCCCAATTTAAGTAAAGACATTACACATAAAAACACACAGAAACATCAGGATCACTTTATGACAGACGATCACTTTTTGGCACAAGACCGGCCGCTGTTGAAAGTAACTAATAAAGTAACTGTAATCTAACTTAGTTACTTCTCAAATTAAGTAATCAGTAAAGTAACTAAGTTACTTTTTAAAGGAGTAATCAGTAATCAGTAGTCGGACTACTTTTTCAAGGTAACTATACCATCACTGCTCTCAAGGCACTTTATGTTGTAAAGTAACAACCCTGCAATATTAGAGAGAGAACCTCAACAGTCCAACAATATTTTCTGATCAAGCTCTTGGTGACAGTGGGGAGTCTTAAAAGGGGCCTTGTTCTGCTGGAGAACATGAGCTTGGTTCTCCAGTAGAACTGGGCCCAGGGAGGACATCTGCCTTGACTGGTATGGGGTAAGGCAAAGACAGAACATGCAATGGTGGCATACAAACTCATGGGGAGGAACCAGCAGCCCGAGCCATAGGCTTAGCTCAGGGGTAGAGAACTCCAGCCCTCGAGAGCCAGTGTCCTGCAGGTTTTAGATTTGTCCCTGATCCAGCACACCTGAATCACATATAGAAGTCATTAGCAGGACTCTGGAGAACTTGACTGCAGACTGAGGAGGTAATTCAGTCATTTGATTCAGGTGTGCTGGATCAGGGACACATCTAAAACCTGCAGGACACCGGCTCTCGAGGCCTGGAGTTCCCTACCCCTGGCTTAGCTGAACTATGTGTGGATTCAGGGTCATCTAATCCAGCACTATAGTAATTTGATACTATGAGATCTTTTAGATGTGATGGGGCCTGATTATTCAGAACTTTGTATGTGAGAAGAAGGATTTTAAATATAATACTGGATTTAACAAGTAGCCAATGAAGAGAAATATGCTGTCTTTCTAGTCCCTGTTAGTACTCTCCCTCCAGTGTGTTGGATCAACTGCCCAACTGATAATATCAGTTAATAATAATAACATAATAATATCAGGATAATAATAATAAGGAATTACTATAGTCCAGCCTTGAAGTAAATGCATGAACTGGTTTTTCAGAATCTGTGTTAGGATGTTCCTGACTGTCCAAATGAAAGAAGGCAGTCCTGGAGATTTGTTTGTTGTGTGAGTGAAAAGTTAAATACCCTGGTACTGTAGTAGTAATGATCCCATAGTAGTGTTGATAGTCAAGGTAATGCCATCCAGGTAACATATTTACTTACATGTAGATACTGTGTTTCTGAAATTTTTAGGGCCAAATCCAAGTCAATTAAGCTGAACTTTTTTTTTTTTTTTTATTAAGCTGAACTTTTATTAACAAAGAGCCTCTCTCTATTGGAGTTGACTGCGTAAAGTGTCGGCTGTGTGGTCTGAATTCTGGCTAAACAGATTAGCATGCAGATTCAGACAACACAAAAGCAGGTTAGCATGTAGCGTGCTGATGGCATGGACCTCAGATATTGCAGTCTCTGTCTAGGGATGCCGGTGTGCCCAGCAGTAGATTCACTCCTAAATCTTCATTCTAACATATACCATACAAAATAACAAACACTGCATAAACTCACAAGTGCATGAACAAATTAATGCAGCCTCAATAATTTTACAGAGTGGGAACAGAGTCTCTCTGCAACATGGATTTCTCATTTTACCAGTGGCCAGCGACATAATATGTCTTTACTGTTTGGACAAAATTTAGATAAATTTTGGCCCCCTGAGAATCTTTCTCTAAACTAAATATAAATGCAGCTCTCTATTTCAATAACAGACGGGGAAAGACAGACAGACAGACGGGGTGAGACAAGCAGAGAGGGTTGGAGGGGCTCTGGGGACACAGTTGCGTTTACGTTTGCTGCCATTGAAGTTGTCCAAAGCCAGGCTTTGCTTACCGCTTAATGGTGCTTAATCACGGAGCTCCTAAAATAGGCCATTATATCAGCACTGAGTTCTAGAATTACACAGAGCCCTCAGGGTCTGAACAACAGAGCTTTTGTTAATAAGCGGCCATTAATCAGATCCATTACGGAAGCCATTGGTCCAACGGGCGGCACCGCGGTTGATAAATACCTCAAGAATAAAAAACAATTTACTCACCTAGTCTAAACCGCACTTGATATATGTCTATGTGTGTGTGTGGTGGTGTCTGTGTGTGTTAACATTGAGGCTGGGTGGGACAGGAAGCACGCAGCCTGACTAAAGACACCCAGAGGACTGGTAGCAGAGCTGTTCCTTGGTGAGCTGAAGATAGAGATTAATACTGCACTCCTTATTTTCTAATATAAGATACTTGAAGCAGCTGTGCAGGGCTGAAGCTTTTCATTGAGTGACGGACACCCATCAGGCGTTCACTGTCATCACAAAGGCTCCTCTGGGGGCAAACACAGTCCACGCTAATGGGAGTTAATCAAATATCTGGCAACCCTGCATTTGCTAACAGCCACCGACACTATGCGCAGTTGCTTTTGCACTGTGGGTCATTTATCTGTTATTTTCAATAATAACTCATTGCTCACAAAACCACACAAAACCATAAAGCAGCATTTTGTGTTTTAACACTGATGGACACACGTCTGCTCACAAAGTTTCCACCAACCCTTCGCTCCATGCTTCAGTTGTCACATCACGCACCCTTTCGCTCACAACTCTCTCTACTCATTACTGGCACTCCTGTTAATCAGTTGTGTCTTTCTCATCAATCTCTCCCTCCTTGCAGCCCCTTCCCTCCGCTTCATGCCCTCCTCCCTACTCATCTCCCTATCCTATCTGTCTCCCTCCAGTCATCCAGAGACAGAAGGGGGGGCTCTTCATAGTACTTAAAGCCACTAATTTCATTAATTATGAACCAATATGTTACAGTGTGCGTGTGTGTATGTGGAGCTATGGTGGGGGGATTTGAGGGTCCCTTGAATTGGCATCTGGTCCACTATGGCATCCTGGGAACAAGAAAATAGAAAAGAAGAAGGGAGAGAAGAGAGCAGAAGGAAAGGGGGGTGAGGGGCAAAAGTGAGAATAAACTGTTATCCAAGAATATGGTTTCTCCCACCATTAGAAAACATGCTGGCATTGACCTGGCATTCTGGGCCTATCTTAGATGGAAACTCTTAAGATTAGGAATTTCCCCTTTTGGTTTAAGTAACAGATTAGATAAAAGGCTAAATCTGCAATTTGTTGAGCTTCCTTAGGCTCCTGAAATTTCCTGTATATTTTAATTTATTTTGGTAAGCTTTTAATCTTAGGTCTAATACTGGGTCCAGTGTACTGGGCCTATTTTGGTCACATACACATGTGAAAAAAGTCCTGTGAAAAATGACCTTATGGCTTCCATAGGAATTAAGAGGGTAAGTAGCAGTCAGGTGCTGTCAATGAAATGCACTTGTTTGACTGTGAACACCTCTATAAAAGCAGACAAATTTACCCAAGGTCAAACCACACAATGCTCAGCGAAATTGCAAAAAACTTGAGAGCTACACTATATTGATAAAAGTGTTCACTCACCCACATGGCAGGACTATCCAACGGGCAAACTG
This sequence comes from Archocentrus centrarchus, assembly GCF_007364275.1. Lineage (NCBI taxonomy): Eukaryota > Metazoa > Chordata > Actinopteri > Cichliformes > Cichlidae > Archocentrus > Archocentrus centrarchus. The sequence continues at coordinate 34,420,769 of NC_044366.1, forward strand.
GACAAATACCCAGGGGCCCATGCACAATTGGGGACCCATCAGAGATGCAAGTGTATTAGTAATAGGCCCCCATGCCTTCCGATTATGCCCTCCCGCGCTGAAAGTTCAAGGGCTCACAAGACTTTTGTGCCCAAGGGTCTGTAGTTTGATGATCCAGGCATGCTCACCTATTCAAATCATGGAATTCACTTCCATGTCCACAGGTATATAAACCAATCACCTCGGCATGCAGATTGCTTCTACAAACATTTGTGACAGAATGGGTTGCTCTCAGGACCTCAGTGAATTCCAGCGTGGTACTGTGATAGGATGCCACCTGTGCAACAAGTCCAGTCATGAAATTTCCACACTATTATAACACTATTATTGTATTATTACAAAATAGAAGTGATTGGGAATGACAGCAACACAGCCACAAAGGAGTAGGCCACGTAAAATCATTACAGACCTCCAAACTGCATGTGGCCTTCAGGATAGCTCAAGAACAGTGCACAGACAGCTTCATAGAATGAGTTTCCATGGCCGAGCAGCTGCATCCAAGCCTTACATCACTAAGTGCAGGTGTGTAAAGTACGCCGACTCTTGAGCAGGTGAGACATGTTCTTTGGAGTGACAAATCATGGATGAGTCTGGGTTTGGTGGTTGCCAGGAGAACGGTACCTGTCTGACTGCATTGTGCCAAGTGTAAAGTTTGGTGGAGGGGGGTTTTGGTGTGGGGGTGTTTTTCAGGAGTTGGGATCAGCCCCTTAGTTTCAGTGAAAGGAACTCTTAATGCTTCAGCATACCAAGACACTTTGGACAATTTGATGCTTCCAGCTTTGTGGGAACAGTTTGGGGATGTCCCCTTCCTGTTCCAACATGACTGCACATCAGTGCACAAAGCAGCTCCATAAAGACATGGATGAGCGAGTTTGTTGTTGAAGAACTTGACTGGCCTGCACAGAGTCCTGACCTCAACCTTACAGAACACCTTTAGGATGAGTTAGAGCGGAGACTGTGAGCCAGGCCTTCTTGTCCTACATCAGTGACTGACCTCACAAATGTGCTTCTGGAAGAATGGTCAAAAATTAACATGACACTCATAAACCTTGTGGAAAGCCTTTCCAGAAGAGTTGAAGCTAATATAGCTGCAAAAGGTGGGCCGACATCATATTAAAGCCTATGGATTAAGAATGGGATGTCACTCAAGTTTGCATGTGAAGATAAACAAGCAAATACTTTTTGCAATATGGTGTACATCTCAGACTCTACAGACCTCAGCATGTTAAAGTTCCTGACAGTACAATTAGAAAAAGACTAAACAAGTATGGCTTGTTTGGAAGGAGAAAGCCTCTTCTCTCCAAAAAGAACATGGCAGCACGGCAGGTGGGGAGAGTTGCATCTAATTACTACATAATTAGTCAATGTGTTCTAATCAAATACTGCTGTTTTATCAGATGCTGGTGGCTAGGTGTCTTTTCACATCAGTGCCTTAAAACATCAGCTGCAGTAATAGCAGACATGCTCACTTTTAGAAGTGAAAAGGTCATCGGTTTTTCACAAGTTTGCCAATGGTTTGTGTCCTGTTTGGGAGTTTTGTGCTCTGTGATTTGTTTTGCTTTCTTTTCATTTCCTGATTCTTTTTCTTCTTTTAATTCACCTTTTACTTTAGATGCTTGGTTATGGTTTAGGCAATAAGAAATACTTGGAGATTCTGGAAAAAAATCAGGCTTTAAGTCAAAATCAGCCTCTTTATAGTATTAACCCTGCATGTTGAAAAATAACAATTACTCAGTGAGATTATTTGATGCCAAATGGTGAGTGAGAGACCTGTATTACTAGCTCTATAGCTGAGCACAAACAGCAAAGGACATGTTGTATGCATCTGCGGCTTTGACACCGCACAGTTTTCCCAATCTTCTTGCCTAAAGAACGTAACATCTTATTCAATTCAATTCAGTTCAGTTTTTTTTATTTAGCACCTAATCACAACAACGGTCGTCTCAAGGCGCTTTAAGTAAGGATTTTTCAGACAGCCAGCAATTTAAGGAGAATACGTGGCTAAACATGTCATTCCTGGTCCGATTGGGGAGGGGACCAAAGAAAACTACATTCATTGTGCAGCATTGTTTTGGCAAAGTTACACACCGATTTAATATTAACTTTAGTGACCTCCACTTGGCGTAACTGGCTTTCATTACTGCCGATGTGAATTATTACAAAGTTGCCAATAACCAGAGTTTGTTTCTCGATGGGTGTGTTGACAAGTGGGAAAAACAATTCAAGACATGAACGGGTTGTGGTGGTGTATTGGGGGGTTCTGTTTAGGACTACACCTCCTCCTCACCATCACCCAACAGGCCTCATTTCCCGGCTGCTCGGGACAATCTGCTGGGGGAGCGTTAACGGTGGCTAAGCTCCATTGGTCCGCACCAATGACAAGCGCCCGCCTTTTTTCCAGGGTGGGGAACCGGGTCTCCAATTCACTGAGCCTGGCCTCCAAGACTACGAACAGACTACATTTGTTACAAATATCATTACTGCTAAAGGAGGCCGAGGAGTAACTAAACATTTGACACACAGAGAAGGAAAGTGTGGGAGGGACAAAGTGTAGGCTCTCTACTGAGTCAGTAGAGAGCTAAGCTAATTGCTACACTAAGCTAGCAAATCCCTAAAGACACACTAAGTGAATAATGTGATTCAGCAGAGAGCGTGCTTTGGATGAAGCAGATAAAAATTACACTATGAAATAAATCGTCATCTAAAAATGTATAATTAATTGAGCTACACAGATTACACAAAACCACTACTATGCACTGTAACAAGAACATGAAGTGATACAATACTGCAGTGAGAGCCAAGACAATTGAGCATCCATTTTTATCTATTCTTCCAACTTATTTCTGTGTTCTTTACCTTGATGGGAGTGCATGACAACACACTGCATCTTTTAGGTTTTTAACGTAGGGGCAGAGCTAACAGGGGGCACCTTCATGCAGTAGAAAATCACCAAAGAGCTGTGAACTGTTTTCCCCTCTGGTGTGAGTAGGACTTAATTGTGCTCTGTCTCTATAGAACATTGACATTTATTCATTTTGTTTCCACACAGAGACTAAACCAAAGCAAGACTGAACCCTTAATCCTCCCTATCATTACCTCACACTCAACTTGCAGGGTCACTAAATGCCTGCTAGTGAGACTGTCAGTGCTTGTGCTTGTTCTTGTCTATGCTTACTCCCGTGTGTGTCCCTAACAGGTGTGCCCCTCACGCTACACTGCTTCCTCCCTCTTAGCGCCGTTTTTCTCTCTCCAGTGTACATGTGCACACATGCGCGCACACAGACACACATACACACATATGTGCACACACAGAGCAGCCTAATCAGTCGCGCTTCACATCCAAAAGATGGCACAATGCGAGCAGAGGCGCATGTGTCTTTGGTATTAATAGTAATTGTGTGTGTAAACTGTTTCACATCAACCCGCTCTATTACAACAGCTGCCCCGCAAATCAGCACAGGCTGTGGCAGCTGATCACTTGTGTTTGTGTGTGTTTGTGTGTGTCAGCGAAAAGAAGCCTCCATATGCATAACCCTGTTTTTACAAAGGTTCAAGGATTCATATGAGACATGTGAGTTTATTTGACAAGGGTGACCAACTGTGCTTATATCTGAGGATTATTACCATTTCATTGGTTGATAAATACTGGTTTAACAGGCCGGATATTGGAGGAAGAAACAGTAGTGCATGGGTGTGTTGTGTGACTTACACCCTAGAGGACAGCCCAGGTCGTTAAATTGTACTCATAAGCCAGCAGTTAAATGTTGGTTAATGATGCTCCCAGAAACCAGGAGAGACAGACAGCAGAGCAACCTTTGGACTCAGCCCAGTGTCCTCAGGATAATGCCTGGTCATAAATATCACCCTATTCATTCTGCACGTACACACATTCATGCTGAACACACTCACACACGCACAAAGCCATTGGTTTTTTTGTCCTACCGTGGAAAGGTCCTTTGGTCCATAAGGGTCAGTAGTGGTTGTTACAGTTGTTGCTGCACACAATTACACACGCACACCATCTCCACTGCCATGGCCGCAGACGCCTAGCCATGCCTCATGATTAGCATTGCCTGCTCCATGCTTTTGTTTTTCCCTTTGTTTGTTTGCCACTGTGCAGAAATATTTCTGTGGAATCTAGCGTGATTGCACCATAGGTTAGCGACACCCATCTATTACAGCAAATAAGAGCCTTGTATTTAGACTGCGGCAGCTATATTTATCAGTGCATGCATAGTCGAGGCCAGACGCAGTCCTGGTCGCTCGGCTTTACTGCTGAGCTTTCCCCACACATTCCAACGGCAATCACGATACACATCTAAAACTGGCCAGAAGATGAACATGGATTCAACAAATCAGTGTGAGTCATAGTTTTTTATTCTAATACTTTTATTTTGAAACAAATTAGTAAAGGATTTACATTTTGCCCAAATCATTTCCACTACCTTCCAACAGCAGTATTTAAAAGTAACTTTGCAAATTTTATGAGTTTATAGGTTAAAGTACTTCTCTGTGGATTAAACATATGATGGCATGATGAGGATTTTACTTTGTACTATTAGTTACACTCTACTTTTACACTGCTTGAGACCAATAAAACCCATGATGCACTTTATCAAAAACTGAACGAGGGCTGCCACAATATCAGATTTTCCCCTTATTATCCTGGCAAAAAAATTTAATTTTTTTTAATTAAAATAAATCCCAATAATGCCAACAATGCTTTATCAAGATAATTAAAAAAAGATACTATTAGTAGGAGCCATCCTTAACATTGTTTCCTGCAGTGTTTCGTGAATCAAGATAACAATAATAACAATGACTTAGATTTATATAGCACCCTTCAAGAAACCCAAGAACACTTTTCAAAGAGTGTAAGATGTTTGTTATAAGGGGGGGTTTGTACCAGTTGAGTGCTGGGTGGTGGTTTAAAGCACATTAAAAAATGTGTTGGTTGGACCCAAATGCAAACTCACTAAACAAAAAATACCCAAACCAACCATTATTATATGTGGAGTAATGACATCCATCAAAATTAAGAAAATAAAATAAAAGACAGAATCCAAAAGTCTGCATGAAAGAGCACGCAAGGACGACAACGGGAAAAACAAGCAGGCATGAAACTCGGGCTTGAGATGCAGATGATCTGAGAAAGGACAAAAGGGACACTACAACTGCTCTCATTATCTTATATATATATATATATATATATATATATATATATATATATATATATATATATATATATATATATATATATATATATATATACACAGAAGATAATGAACCAAATCTGATAACAATTCATGGGAAATTAAACTAAAAGCAAGGCACAAAAGACAAATGACTATCAAAGTAAGACAAGAAATAAAACAGAAAACACTTGACGAGAAGATACAAGAAGATAAACAAATAACTGGAACAATAAAAGGGAGCATGAGATTCCAGAGAGCAGGGACAACAATTCAAGGAATCGGCCCAATGGTAAATGACTGGCTTTGTGTTGAGCACTCAAAGCACTTAACATGTCTCATTCACCCATTCACACACATTCTACAAGTACTTCCTTCTACAGCTAAGTGCTTTCTATTTAACATTCACACAGATTCGTACTCCGACGGTTGCGTTGGACAGCAACTTGGGGTTCAGTATCTTGCCCAGGGATACTTTGGCATGCAGCCTGGAATCGAACCATCAACCTTACTATTAGTAGGTGACATCCTCTACATCCTGAGCTACAGCCACCCCAGTGGGACAAGGCAAAGGAGAAGTTCTGGAGGTCAGCCCACATGCAGGGCAGAGCAGAGAGACAGTTCAGGAGGTTTAGCCAGAGGAGAAACTAGTCCAAGAGACCCTTCAGAGGGGTGTCCATGAGGTTGAGCAGGGTGGACAGATCTCTGCAGAGGTCAGTGATGAAGGCAGCAAAGACCCTCTGGAGGCTGGCCTCTGAAGCCCTGCAACTGAGACAGAGTCCCAGAGGTTTTTGCCTCTGCTGGTCAGCTGGGGCAGTTTGCACAGGCTCAAACTGCACTGGCTCAGTCTCTGGGGAAGCCCCGGGTGGACCAGTCTTTGGCCTGGCATTGGCAGACAAGGGCTGGCAAACAGGCTGAGGCCCAGTGTAGGCTGACACAGGCTGAGACACAGGCTGGTGCCTGCCAACCTTCATGCTTGCCACAGGGACTGACCTGGATCTGACCAGCCTTGTCTTCACCGCTGGGACCAGAGGGGAGCTGGCCTGGGCAGGCAGCATGGTTTTGGTCAGGCCAGGGAGCTGTGACAAGGCTTGGGTGCAAGGTTGCTGCAACTGCGACAAGGCTAGAGGGGCTGGGCGACAACTCCAGATGAAGCTCTGGTTCAGGTAGCTCCAGGGTCAAATCCAGTAGGAAGGATGCCCCCAATTCTGATCACCCCAATTCTGCTGCCAGGAACCATGCTTCTTCTTTTTGGAAGGTGGCTGCTGCAGTGGCAAGAAGCTGACCAGCTGCAGTGGCTGAGCTGATTGCATGCTGCGGTAGCGAGTTCTGGGCCACCCACATTGAGAACATAGACACAACAAAGTCTCTCAGAAAATCAGGTAAATAGCCCACAAAACATGGGTTGCAGCAAATTATCTGTGATTTTGAAAGAAATAATGATAAAAAAAAAACTAAACAAGACACAAGGAATACAGGGAATACATTACAGGAATGAGCAGGAAACAAACAAGCTGACTACACGGTACGACAGAAGCAAAGTGAGGGTTTAAATACACAAGAGCTAATGAGAGAAAAGGAAAAAGGTGGGTAACTAAACACAAAGGAAACTAATCAAGGATGATAAGACAGGGGAAGTAAAACCAGGAACAAGACACAAAAGATGACCGCTACCAAATTAAAACAGGAAGTAACAGAGATTTAACAAAAAGATACAAAGGGATAGAGTGGAGGCAGGATAAACTGAAACTCAAGGATAGATAACTATAACCACAAACAGACCCTAGATTGCAAAAGGTAACAAATCTAAAATGAAGAAATCCAAAGATTTAATTGATGCGCTAATCTTAAAGAAACCAGCCATGAAATATCTGCACACAGAATAAAAAACAAACCTCAAAACACCATAAATATCAAAAATATTTATACAAAAACTCACTCAGGCAAAAATCCAGGGGCCAATGACATAAACAGACTATAATTAACTATTGTCTCAAATGAGCTAAATAGTACAAACAGCATAAACAAATGTCATTGATATATGCCGTACTCAGTTTTGTATAGTTGAAAGAGCACCTAGCTGCTCAGTCATATGGACACAAACTGTAGGCCCATCTGCGAATCAAGGCAAAGGGCAGAGTAACACATTTTTACAAAGCAGCTACTGTAGCATTAGCTCAGTGAGATAAAGCAAAACCACAGGAGGAGCCTTCTGTTACAAAATCAAGAATGAACTCCTCTGCATTTCACCCATCTCCACTGCTTCATTCAACAAAGTGACAAAGACTAACGGCACCTGTGTGACTTAATCTAATTTGCAGGTTTGTTGTGGGAAGTGAGTCTCTGCTGGCGCATGACAGAGTTTGCTGCAGCAATAGAAAAGTGTATGCCATTAGTGGTAGTTAATTTGCTCAGCCATAACGACAGGCTGAGGCTGCACTACAGTCACTTACAGAAACAAAAGAGTGTAACCTTGACTATACTGGCACTGGATTGTTTATCATGTTATCACGTGTGTTTTTGACATGATATCATCAATCCTAGTAATTTGATGTTGATTGCAAATGCATTTGCAATCAAATAAAGTTCCCATCAGTGCAATAAAGGTTTAACTCAAGAGTATTTCACCTTTGAGTCCATTTCTGACCCTCTTCCTGATTTCTTGCATATTTGTCAAACCTACATGCTTCATCAATCGAATTTTCATATTAGACAAAGATAACCCAAATAAATACAAAATTGAATATTTATATGAGAATTTAATTTATTAAGGGAAAAAAGCTATCCAAACCTACCTGGCCCTAAGTGAAAAAGTAGTTGCCCCCTAAACTTAATAACAGGTTTTGCCACCCTTGGCAGCAAGAACTGCAATTAAGAGTTTGCAATAACGGGCAGTGAGTCTTTCCTCTGGAGGAACTTTAGCCCACTTGTTTGCAGAATTATTTAAATTCAGCCACATGAGTGTGCCTGAGCTTAATGGTGCAAACTGGACATTGTCCTTCAGGATTTTCTGCAGGAGAGCAGAATTCATGGTTCTGTCAATCACGGAAAGTCATGCAGGTCCTGAAACAGTGAAGCAGCCCCAGATCCTGGCACCACACTGCCAACATGTTTGACTGTAGGTGTGCCCTTCTTTGTATGAAATGCTGTGTTAATTTTATGTAAGGACAAATACTTTTTCACAGCACTGTATAATATTTTGTGGTCGATGTCATAATAACAACAGTTTATAGACCATATAGTCATGTGAAAGAGTTTTCACAGGCTTCTATGCAGTCCTGTAAAAAACTAAGTACATCCTATTATTCAATAGCTTGTAGAACCACCTTTAGCAGCAGTGACTCAAAGTGACTCATTTTCTGTATTTACCAGTCGCTTACATCAGTGTTTGCCCACTCTTCTTTACAATGTTGCTTCAGTTCATTTAGGTTTGTGAACATTTGTTTATGCATAGTTATTTTAAGATCCTGGCAGAATATTTCAAGGTCTGGACTTTGACTGGGCCTTTGCAACACCTTGATTTTTTTTCTTTTTCAGCCTTTCTGCTGTAGATTTATTGGTTTGCTTGGGATTACTGTCCTGTTTGATGACTCCGTTTTGGCCAAACTTTAACTGTCAGACAGATGGCCTCACAAAATCCCAAATCAGCACTGCTCCACCACTATGCTTGATTGTTGGTATGATGTGTTTGTGCTGATATACTGTGTTTGGTTTTTGCCAAACATGGTGGTCAGACATTGTCCACTTTGTTCTGGAGGTCTTGTTTGTTCAGACTCAGCTTTGCAAACTTAAGCTGTGGTGCCATGTTCTCTTTTTCTAATTGTACCATCATGAATTTTAACATTTAACATGCTGAGTCCTGTAGAGTCTGAGATATACTGTAACTCCTAGTTTGTTTATTTCAGTTTCTCTGAACACTGAACAGTCTGACCCTGGGTGCTCCTACTGTGGTACACCTGTAGGCTTCTAACCAGCAAAGTGCTGACATTTTCTGGTTTTATAGAGGTGGTTACACTTTATGAATCAATATATTTGATTAGCAACTACTTAACCTCTTAATTCCTATGGAAACAATAAAGGCGTACTTAGTTTTTCACATGACTGCATAGAGTCCTGTGAAAATATTTTTTTTCACAGACTGTACATACATGTATATATGTACCATAAAAAGTATTGTGATTTTCATTTTTATGTATCTTAGAATCATTGATACTCCAACCTACTCCATTAGCAGCACTCATTGTGGGCATGAATGTCACAATGATTTCATTGAAATGTTTTTACACAGCATACATCTTTAATGACTTTTAAAAAAACAAGTATTAGTGCACACGTTTGAATTCATTTTGGATTTTCTCTAATCCATACAGCGTCAAAAGTATACATACAGGCTCAAATATACGCATGCACTCACCTAAATCTGTTAATAAATGATGCTGGAGCTTCTACAGTGTTTTTTTAAGTGACAATGGCAAGGCCAAGGCCTATTCTTATTAGTGATCATGACTGACTACAACTGGTAGTTTGCCGGCATGAAAAGGATTTGTTTGACAGCACTCCCTGGATTGATTAATACTCAGAACAATAAGAACACCCAAGGAACTCAGTGATGATCTACAAAGATCATTTTAGATCATTTTAGTCAAGCCTGTCCAACTAGATTCTAGTTGGACAGGCTTGACTAAAACTTGTAGCTGTCCACATGGACAAGCCAAATCCTTCTGGAGAAAAATGTTATGGTCGGGCAATTATGTTTGGAGGAGTAAAAATGAGGCTTTCTAAGAACACTGTACCAGCTGTCAAGCATGGTGGTGGTAGCTTCATGCTGTTTTGCTGCCAGTGGTACATTGTACAAAGTGTATGGAATAATGAACAAGGAGAACTGCCTCCAAATTCTTCAATTTCACCTCAAATCAACTAGGCAGCTGAAACGGATGAAACTGGGTGTTCCAACAGGATAACGATCCCAAACACACATCAGAACTGGTTTTGGAATGGACAAAGCAGGCTAACTTGGACTGACCTGCCTAAAGCCCCGACCTCAACACTATTTATGCTTAAAAGCCAGTTCCATGTGGGAAACCAACCAATTTAATAAACTCACTTCATTTAAATTAACCAATCTGCCAAGAAGAATGGTCAAATATCCACCCAGAATTATGTTGCAAATTTTAATGCAAACAAAGAAACCATCAATCAAAATGTTCATGCTGAAAAAAACCAAGAAGATGAAAGTTTTGAAAATGTCAGAACTAGTATGTGGTTGACAATCACATAATGCTTTGATGGTTTCAGAATCTTTTAAACACAATATCAGACCCTCTATCTGTCACTGAGGGGAAGAATAACTGGTTCAAAAGTCCATTCACAGCAACACAGGCAGCCCTCTGCGTTGTTATATACAATATCCTGTTATTTTGTATCTAAATTCTTCTTCCTCTGTTTGAATTTTTGTGTGTTCATTACCAGAAGGTAAATGTTGAACACTACAAACCGGCCCGCAGTAGTATGTACATGTGTGTAAATTGGCTAAGTTATCAAGGTGTTGAATAAAGAAGAAAATAGACTTTAGAGCAGTTTGTAACACAGTTCCTGTGTTACAGCATGGATTGAGCGCCCTGTCCATTATCGCCTCACACACCCCGCCACACTTCTTGTTTACCATGTTTGCAGGCGCTGATTCCCTGAATAATGCAGGATAAGATGGGAGTGAGGGAACAACTGCGTGGGTTTGTTTATGAATGCATTTTTTCTGCATTTGTGTTAAGGTGCAGGTGTAGGTGTTCCATGTGCATGCGTGTGCTCCTAAATCCGAGTTTTCGTGTGTGAGCACGTGGCAAGGTGTACACAAAAAATAAGTAAAGATAAAAATCAAAGAGGACGGGTAGAGAAAGAGAGAGGGAGCAGAAGGAGCAGAGGTGAATCAAGCAAATCATCACTTTGACTTAAAACGGACTCATTATGTGCAGTCATAAATAATTTTGTACCAAAACACTAATTTTGCATTAGACTTACAGTATGCTGATTCTGCAGCTCAGGAATATTCATACACTCATGGGGATTTTTAATCCACCAGACTGGGTTTTTTTTACATTTAGTGGTGCTTCTCTGGCACAGAGAGAACTGAGGTGAATATAGGTCATATACACACCGGGCTCGCTGGTGGCACTAAGGACGATGCTGCAGGTCTCCAAGCGATGGCACCAGTGCCGAGGGAGTTCCCCCTCAGCCACAGCTTGGCTGGTGTTTACACACACACACACACACACATGCACATCATGCACAAACTGTGACTAGCACACCACATTGCTATTAATACAGCCACAGTCATTTTAATATTTAATTGCGTTGATGGACTGCATCTGTGCTGCTCTGTGATGCAAACATTATTATACATACTAAGTGGCTTAATTGTAATTAGAGCTGAAAATTTAATTAAACTCAACAATAAAGGAGATCACTTTTTTTTTCTCCAGAGCAGACCTTTTCTTTCCCCTCGCTGGGGTTTAACTCCTTCTGTGCTACAGCGCTGTTCCTGTGCAAATATCTGGATTTTAAAAGTATGCCCTAAAGCTGGAGCTTCATGGTTTGTCTACACAAAGAAAAACTTCATATGTGTCAGTTTAAAGGGTTAGCTCTGTCTCCTTGTCTGCAATGGTTAGGCATACATGTGTCTAAGAGTTGTGAGCAAAGCAGAGTGACTTCGCTTCTCAGATTGTTTCTTTAGAACAAATAATAAAAGTCACATAACATTAAATTGCGATATGTCAATCAGTTGACATTAGCCTATCGCAGATATATTGATATTGACATATTTCTAATACGTGCCCATATGCAAACTTTTCAAAGAACAGAATGCAGAAGTGACCCTATTTGGGCAGGAGGGAGGAGCATGAAGCTAAGCTAAGCTAATGCTAAACAGAGTAGTAAGGTGCATCCATGTGCTACGCGGGTCCATCACAGAGACACTGATATTACAGCACAAGTCTGTTGGGCGGTTTGTTAATTAACTGCACAGCAAGAAAAAGTATTTGTGAGATTTGCATTAGAGATGCTCCAGAACGGACCTACACCACAAACCCAGATAGGAGGTTCAATTCAGTGAAATGATCTAAGTCGAAGCCTGGTGGACAACCATCAGGTACATCCACCTATTAGTTAAAGCAGCCATGCCCTCAGTCATGCATAATTATAGTCTTAATTCAATTTGACCTGCTGAATTATATCAAATTCAGCTGCTGTACAGTAGTAATGAATGAAATTTTAGATATAGTGACCAAAACCAGTTTTTGTGTTTACTTCTTTTTGTAAAGTTGGGCATTTTAACATGTGAGTCTGTGAGGACTGACTCACTTTTGGAGCCAGGCTCAAGTGGCCACTAAAGGCACCACAGTTTCTGACTTTTCCACATTGGCTTCCTTTGAAATTTTGTGGACTATACAAAAAAAATTGAAAAAACAAACAAACAGCCTTTTAATTGACTGTTTGACCGACACAAAATTTACTGGCAGCTAGTTTTCAGTCAGCCTCTTTTTTTTTTTCTTTTTTTCTTTTTTTTTAGCAAACATTCACTATATCCAGCTATTATTTTTTACATTTCCATTAATTTTTCAGATTTCTTATTGATCAAAAAAAGAATACAGAAAATAATCTGTAGTTGCAGCCATGGAGGGTAGATATCAAAAATACTCATAAATGTTTGGTGTCTCATATTTCTCATGAAAACTGCCATTTTGAATGCACACACACACACACAGATGCATGCAGCAGTGGCCGTCTGGTGGTGCGTGTATTATTCATCAGGCGCGAGGCGAGTCGGTGTGGAGTGTTTGCGGCCTGGTGTGTAAACAGCTGTGTGTTGCTTGACATGCTTTTGCACTCTCGGCTCAGCACTAACCGGGTCTGTTTGGTACTGATCAGACCAGAGCTGAGGCGACAGGACCGCCTGCCAAACACCAACACTGGCCCGGCCTGTCCTGCCCCACCCCCTTCTAAACACACACACGAGGCTACAGGCACTTAAATTGTCACATAAATTGACAGACCCTCACATGGATAAATATGAAACACGCACACATACAAATACATGAGCTGAGCCCCAGTAACAAATCAACACAGCTTTGCAGTAATACATAAATAAATGAACAGACCTGCAGTCTGTCTTGGTTTTTCTCTCGAGTTACACACTCATCTCAGGCTGCCGGCTCCATGTCTGGAGATAATAGTTGGGTGGAGACCAGAGGATATTTTCTTCAATAAACTAAGAACAAAGACATGCCAATTTCATAAGGACTGAATAATGTGTACGCTATAAACAAGGTGTGAACGTGTGAATCAGAAAGCACAGTGCTATTATGTCCTTTTGCTAGAAGCTTCTTCTCTGCTTTTTAGATGCATTTTCCCTTTTTGAAGAATATGAAGAAGAGAGAGAACGAATTATCTGCAGGGTAACAATCAACAGATTGTCATTAGACCTTTAGATGCCATATTGGCACTTTGCTTTTGCAGAATGTGTGTGCGCTTATGTGAATATTCAGCCCATTTGCACTGCTGCTACAAAGATTACTGCAATTAGGCCAAGCAGGCAATCAGCATGGACACCGTCAAACAGCTAGGACCCCCGAGTGGGAGCGCCTTCTTACATGAAGGTCAGCTCATCACACCCACCTTCTTTTAGATTCTATTTACAGGAATCTGCCTCCCGTGAACTGTACTTAAAATCATGCGATGAGCACTGTTGCATCATCATCTGAAATATTTCAGAGCAGTGAAAAGGAATAAATGATGATTGACACTGGGAGACAAAGAGGAGAAGATTAAAGAGTGAAAGGGAAGTTAAATTGAGAAACGGGGTAAAGGCGGGGGGGTGGCGTTTGGAAGGAAAGGTTTAAATCGATGCAGAGACTAATGTATTCAGTGCCCGCTCTGTTTACAGAGCATGTAGCCGCCCTGATGATATCCAGACTTTTGGCCACAATTGAATGAAAACCTTCCACCAACTGCTGCTTGTGTCTGACGGGTTGTAGGCAAAAATCTCAGCTCTGCATGAATAAGCTGCCATACTCTGCTAAATTGGATCCTTCTTTACGTTTTATAAACAGCTAGATAGTCTAATTAACCCTCAGAGTTCTAAGCCATCATTTGTGATAGCCCTACTCTAACCCGACACTTTTGGAGAAAGGCAAAGTAGATTTTTTTGGTGGGGAAAATTGTGAATATTATTTTCTTTGTTCTCTGCCAACATGTCGGAGAACCAGTTAGAGTTAAGATTGGGGTTATCACAATGATGCAGGTACTTGACCCTCTGAGGTCTAATTCATTATAGGTGCCAACCCAAACTCAAGCTTAACCCTATGTTGTGGAGAAAAGCACATCAGACTTTTTGGGGGGAAATCTAGAGTTTTTGATGTGTCTCCTTGGTTCCCTGATTGCCACGACTTGGACGAACAATTTAATAAAATCACAAAAATCATGTTCTGATTGCCTGGTGTTAGAATTAGGGTCGGGGGTTTTGGATTAGGGTTGGGGTTGGGGTTGAGGTCATCGCTGATGATGACTTAAACCAGAGCAGCAATTTTAAACTGTAGGTAAAGGCAGGCAGCAGCAGGAATTTAGGCACTTGATTTGATGTTGATCTATTTCTTTCTCTTTCAATAAAAATCTGTCAGATTCGGGACATTACAAGACAGTCATACATTTTGAGGGTTAACTGTGAGGACGTGCAATTCTTTTCTCTTTGTGTGGGTCTGGATTGTATTAACGGGCTGGCTACCTGTCCAGGACCTGAGTGTACGCCATCTTTTCCCATTGTCAGCTGGGATAGGCTCCAGCCCCTCCCCCTCCTTCCGCCCATGACCCTGAGTTGGTGTGCATATGAGTACACAATTCAAAAACGACAGGACAGCTTGTTTGGAGTTTGTCAAACAGCATTTTAATTCTGAGAGCATGAAGAAAATGATTTGCTGGTCTGTAAGCATTTCTGCAGAACTACAAGTATTCTGTCTTTTGAAAGGCAGGCATAACATCCTTACAGATAAATATGGACCGGTCAGAACTGAGTTTAGGATGTTCCCAAATACAGAGAGGTCCTTGAAGACAACCTGCTGCAGAGGGTGGAGACCACAGACTGGGGCAGCGGTTTACCTGTCCAGAACAACGACAGAGTTGTCCTAGAGTGTTTTTAGGAGACGCTTCTAACTGCCCTCCTGTGACCCAACCAAGGTCCAGACTTAAACCCAAACATCTGTGGAGAGACATGAAGACGGCACTAAATCAACCAGTCCTAAACTTCAGCCTGCCGCACATTTCAAAATCTGAAAATCATTTGCAGCCCACCCAAACCTTTAATCACATGAGCAAAAGATTAAGTATTTCCTTTTTTGTGTTTTCTCTGACTTAGTTTGATCTTCTGACGATTTGCTTGTTGAGGTTGATTCCCAGCTTTACATGTGGCTTCTGATAGCCGCTGCTCCATTTGTGGCTCTTTCCTACTAATGACAAAACACAAGAGCAGCTCATAGATCAGACAATCATTTATAAATCCCATGACTGTTTTATTAGTCCTGCTTCTTTTCACATGTCACACCAGGCTTTAAAATAGAAAAGAACAACAACAACAACAACTTTTATTATCACATGCATGCAGTGAAGTTCAGTCTCTCACTTAACCCATCACACATGCAGTACGTAGCACACACACAGCCCAACATGTGGAGCAGCTAGAAGGCGCCCGCGGAGCAACTGGGGGGGTAAAGGGCCTTGTTCAAGGGCCCACAGTGGTGCTAATGAGAGTGGAGACAGGTGGCAGCACTTCACCCTCACCACCTCAATTTTCCCATGCCAGTCTGAGGGTCCTCTGAAGCTTTTTTTCCCCCCGATGGGTTCAGATTCCAGGTGGTTTTTCAGTCCATCGAAGGGTGAAAACCCAATGTTTTTCCCCAGTGCATGCCAGTCTGGGGTTTTGAACCAGCATCCTCTCAGTCATAAACCCTCTTCTTCTCCTCTCCTCCTCTTTACTGCACTGTTAATCACTTCTAATAGCCCACCTGCAGACAGCAGGAACATAAGCAGCAGTTTAGCAAATAAGTAGTGAGTTCAGGTCTAATTTTCTTTACAGGCAAACAAAAGAAAACTCCTGTCTGGACAGCAATGATGAGCCATGAG
Organism: Archocentrus centrarchus; assembly: GCF_007364275.1. Lineage (NCBI taxonomy): Eukaryota > Metazoa > Chordata > Actinopteri > Cichliformes > Cichlidae > Archocentrus > Archocentrus centrarchus. The sequence goes on from NC_044366.1 coordinate 34,437,163, forward strand.
TAAAAAGTGAATAACTAGAAGAAAAAGTAAATGAGATTCAAAAAGAAAATATTTGAAACAACATTCAATCAAAGGTGAGTCCACCAACAAAGCTCAATAATCTGAATGGATCCAGGCAGTACCTTTCAGCATCATTAGCTAATTGAATCTGGTATTGATTCCATATCAGTAATAAGTGATATATGGAGCTCATATTAGTTATATTAGGTTAAATAGGCAGACATAAGGTCATGTGCATGAGACATTTCGAATTCAGTCATAAATTGATCTGCCATGTTTTATTAGATTGGTGCGTTGCAGTGGCCGTGTGGGATACTTATTAAAAGTACAGTGTGGTTGATGTGGTGCAACAAGAAGTGGAGGCATTTTTACAATAAATATATTTGGAGATATATTCTTACTCTGTCACGTGAAAGTGAAATCCAGTCATCCAATCATCTGTCTATTAGAGCTGCAACAAATAAATGAAATAACTGACGTGTTGAGCAGTTTTAATTGGTAAGTAAACAAATCAGCTGCAACATTATAACCACTGGCCCAATATATGTGGGCCGCCTCGTAACACATAAAACAGCTTTGACCTATCAGAACATGAACACAGGACACCAAGGCTGCTGCAAACAGTCCCCACAGAGACCTCGTATTAGCAGGAGACACAGTACTGAAAGAAACCTGCAGAAATCTGTGGGAGAATTCTGCTGTCATCTCCAACCGTGTCGTTTGCAAAAGAGTGCAGATTCACTTCTGTCCCGTGAAACTTTGCACATGCATAAGAGAATCAGAATTTTGGGACAAAGTTTTGCAGCACACTTCTTATAACTTGCAGCTCTATACATGCAAATTTTATTTTATGCCCTGTCAATTGAAATTATAGTGCTTTCATCATGTTTTTTTTTTTTTACAATAGATTAAAAATAAACCCCTGGATGCAAGATGGCTGACTAGTTGCAAGACTATCTCCTAAAAGGAGTTTGGTTGTGGGGTCAGTGGATTGTGGGTCAGTGGATCATGGTTTTTCCATCGCACACTGTGGATGCTTGATACAGCTGGGATCTGGGAAGTCTGGAGGTCAGCTCAGACGTGTCCTCCTTGGGGGGACTGCTGCCCACAGGGAGCGTCATTGATAAGAGTTGTGCTTGGCTTATAACAATGTGGGTTGTATGTATAAAAGTAATGAATGCCATGACCCAAGGTTTCTCAGTAGAACATTTTATTATTCAGAAGAAGATCAGTGTTATAAACTTCACCTGTCACTGGTTTGAATGCTGTGGCTGGTTGGTGTCTGTAGTATTATAAGTGTAAAAACAATATATAGCACATATATAACAGTCATTAATTCATTTCCACTGTATTCCAATCCTGGTGACCTGCTCGGAATAAGCATTGGGTAGTTTATTTATTTGTATTTATTTTGATAATTTCTTGTGCCAAACTGCTAATCTAGCACAGAAACCCTGAATTAGCTGTTTTTCCTTTGTCATAGAGAAATTAATATCCTTAGATTTGGAGCTGTTCGTTAGACATATAAGGTTAAAAATATCAAAACACTCAGTTGCTGATCTACTATCTATTTGTTATATCTTTAAAGAGAATCAGCAAGATCTGCAACTGTGATTGACTTGTTTTGACGGACCCTGGTCAGGAAAGGATAGATTGCCCATTTTATTAGTTAAAGCTAGTAAAAAAATCTCATAAAAAATTACCAGGCTGATACTCTTCTTGTAATTTCATCCAATTTTTATAGGCTGGTCAAGGTTTAAAGTGCATAATAACCACTGCGGCAATGTGTTTTCCATGTTTTTATGATGGTCGAGTGTGATGTATTGGCAAACGATGTTGCAGTTAATGACAGTGCTGGTTTATGAGTGGTGTCACTTGTCAATGCAGTCGGTAACTAAACCCACACTTTGACCCCTGTTGTTGTGACACAAATGTTGGGTGAAACTGTGCGTGTGTGTGTGTGTGTGTGTGTGTGTGTGTGTGTGTGCACACGCATGTGCATGCGTGTGAGTATGCATGAATAAGCATGCATCGTTGTGCACATGTGCCCGTAATGTTCAACACTGCACCTTAATCAGCCTTGCTCAATGTAATTTGACCATTTGTAAGCATTACCGGATTAGTGCGTCCAATTATCTGCCATCCTCACCGCTGATATGAACAAATGCCATATCCATAACCTGGACTTAATAGACGTATGTTAGGTTGATGTATCGCATAGCTAATTTCGTGATTACATTTTCAGTGACCAGACCTTTTCCTGTCTGCTAATTGCTGCAGGTTAAGTAGCAAGCAAAGGCAATACGAATCTATTGGGTCATGTTCCCAACAGGTCTGTTCTCTGTGTCTACTGGCTGCCATCAATCCTCAGTAATGTGTATGTATATTTTGTGTGTGTGTGTGGGAGTGGGTGTGTATTTGTACATCCATTCCCTGTGAACTCTCGCCTTGTCGTATTGACGGCTCTCATATGATCACCCACTATAAAGCAGCATCTCCATTAAAATGAAATACATGTTCAGCAGGTACTTTTTTATAACTCCAGTAAAAATGAAAGTGTTTTACAGCGTTATTGTTTTCAGGCAGTGAGTAATGATAGTGATGAGGAGGTATTTTATGGAGATTTTATGGGGGTCTTCTTTATGGAGAATCTGGTGATTATAGATTAAAAAAAAGGGACTGATTCTCACGCTATGTTCTGACCTGACTGCACATGTCCTGGAGCAGCACAAACTCAGTTCAAAAACTGATTAAATCCAAGTAGAAACTTTTTCATTAACCTCTTTACATCCACCGGGGCGTCACAGTGATGCCACCTCACAGCCAAACCTAGCCCTGAGGTTCCCACCCCCCCACCCCCGGGGGTTAAGGGTCAGTTTACATGCATCCATTTATATGGTATTTTCACTTATTTGACATCCAAATGTCATCTCATAACAGAAGAAATGTAAAAGCAGGTAACATCCTCTCATTTCTGAAAGAATCCTTGTTTAGCATGTGATTAAAATGCAGCCCTAACCTGAAGAGGTTTGCTGCTTGATGTTGATCCGCTCCTCGATTTTAGCTTTGACAGCAAATCAAAACACCTTTACTTTTATTTTCATAAGTTGAGGTTTGGAAGAAACTCGATGATCTCTGTGATCCAGATGTGGTCTTGCCGTGTTTCCAGGTATCCATGTTTTCTACTGCTCCAGGGGGATATGAGCTATCAATAAATCCAGTGGCTGAGCAAGTGATTTTCAACAGGAGTGAAGGAACCCCTTGCTTCTATTAATGCCTTTATGTATATTTTAGACGAACATACACTATTTAAATAACTGTGGTAAATAAGTGGCTCGCAATCTGCATGAATTAAAGACAAGCATCAACGATCAAAAGCCAAATTCAAAGAGAATGCATTAATCACTATTATTTAATTTATATTCATTTAAAATGTAGAACGCCAATAGATGATTATGAATGTCTATCATTAGCTGATTTTTTTAATCTGATCGACAGTTATTCATTAGAAATGAGAGACGGATGAAAATCAGTTTAAAATTCTGAAGAGTCCAAACATCACTGACTGACTTCAACTTTAAAGATAAAACATTTTTACAGCTGCAGCAGTTCATTCACAGGTTTGTACGTTTAGTCAGTCTCATGTTTTTATGTCAATGGACGTGAACCTGGCACCATAAAATAAAGATTAAAGACCTCTGTAACACAGCTCATTTTAAACATAAAACAGTCTGAATCAATCATGGATTAATCAATCAAGTCTAATCAATCAACGCTTGATTTAACCTTTTAATGTCCACCAGGTCGTTGTTAGCGTATTTAGTAAAGTTTTAGGTCACAGCTTCCTCTTTATATAGAATTTTCACCTATCACACATACAACATTGGAAGAATTGCTTTGACAATAACATTTTCTGGTCTCTGAAACTGCTTTAGTCTGTGGGTAAATCACAACGATACCTAATCCAGTCCTCGAGCGGTTCTCCGGAGACCAAGTGGACTAAATCTGGGAGTTCAGTCACGGTCTTTAAAACAACATCCATTAATGTCTTCATAGCAAAAAGGTTCTGGATTCAAATCTGCTGTTTGTCCGAGGAGAAAAAGGTTTTACTGTTCAACCAACTTTACACATCAATGGTCTTTTTTTGTACACAGCTTTTTGAGCACGTGAGAACAGTAAATGGTAAATACTCAAGTCGAGCCTTTGAAGTGCTTCTGCTAGAGAAGACAGCTTTTCACCTTTCACAGGTTTTTTTGCCCAAAAAGGCTGATATGCCTTTCTCCAAAATATAGGGTTAGGGTTATAACCTACACTGACGTGAACCTCAGAGAGTCAAACATCCTGCAGTTCTTGCTGGTTGGAGGTGCAGACAGCAGGTCTCCGTTGGTCTTTGTTGAATTGTCGTTTCTATTCCTAGTGTTTTTTAACCCTGAAGAAGTCTGAAAGGTTCATAAGACTAAAGCAGACCAGAGAACAGTTCTTTTAAATTCATTCAGTGGCACAGCAGCAGCCAGCAGTGATCTCAGAACTGGAACAATGTGCTTCACTTACTTGCTTAGACATAAATCATTTTAATTCTTACAACATTTTTATACAGCTGCAGGCTAAATGAAAAATATGTGTTAGATTAGTTGGAGTCAACTGACTAGTCATTAAATTATATTCATAGCTATTGTGTGAATTTGACATTCCAATGAAAATCCGTGTATTGTTTGAATATGAACTCTGTAGGAAGTAAAAATAAAGCAGTTTTCAGGGTGACCACTCTGTGTTTTTCCAGCTAAAATCCTGAGTGGTTGGGGATTTCTTTCCCCCTCATCTTACACACGAGCACATAATGCTAAAGCTGAAATATGAAAATATGATCACGACTGGTGTTGGTGTGAGGTTTTCACCACACATTGGTGATTTGTGTGTTCTTGTGTAGTGGTGGATTCTCTGCTTGCAGCTCGTTTCTCTTTGGGTGTGAGCAGATGCCAAGCAGCACTGTGGTCAGCCCTGCTCACTCTCTCTATGTTGTTGTCCAGTGTGTTTACAGTCCACGGGCTGCAGCTGGCCAGAAAAGGCTCTCCTTTGGCCCGAACTAAAGGCGCCTATGTGGGTCAACTATAGTTCCTGCCCCCCCCTTCATCATCTCGACCACAGTTTCTAGCCCTGCCCAGACCAGCCTGGCCTCAGCCGCAGGACACGGTGACCAGAGCCTGTCAGACGAAAGCATGAGAACTTAAGCTCAGCTGGTCACTGCTTTGACAGACGGGCTGTCGGTATAGCAGGTAAAGTCAGAGGCCTCAGAACGTGCCAGATCAATCCTGTGTTCATTTTTTAGAGGCTTTTTCATCCTATTCAAACTTGAAGTTCAACACACACAAAGAGTCCAATTACACCACGATCTAGAGCAACTCTTCAGTGAATAAATGTAAGATGCGCCTAATAGCAAATAATTCATCCTTATTCTCTGCTCATACTGTTCAACCTTTACCTGAGTGCAGCCAAACATAGCCAATCACCCCCCCCCCCCCCCCCCCCCCCCCCCCCCGCCGCCCCTCCATTCCTTTTGTATGTACAAAAAATGAGCTCAGACTTCAGACTTGCTCTAAACACTCTGCTTCTGACAGTTGTCTGTACTTATAACTATGATATCACCGAGAATGGATATTTCTAATGTAGTCACCAGGTACGGAAGCCCCACCCACCTACTGTTTATGAGGGGCAAGAAATTTGGCTCAAAGGGAGGGGGAGTGGAGCTAAAACAGGACATTTTAAATGGAGGGTCAGTTGAGGGGCTGCATCAAGGTCGAGTATAATATGCAAACAGATTATTTTGATCCAGGAATAAAAAAATGGAGCTGTATAAGAAGGATAAGTCTCCATAAAGAGTTAAAATAAGTATTGTGGTGCAACATTTATGAATGTTTTAATATAATTAATTTAAATGTATTTCCTTTGTTTGCTCTTACAGTGACATTCAGTGTACTCTCACACACTCCACACTTACTATTGCATCAGGTAAAACTTCAGAAATCTTTTTTTTTAACTACTGTTTTCTTGAACATAATGAACATAATAATGATGATAACTAATTTTTGCAAAGTGGAAATGGAACATGTGCAGCTGAAACGAGGAGTCTTTGCATATTGATATTTATTGGATGAATCGATTTGGCATTTAATCTGCGAGCTGCCAAAATCTGATCTAATGAAATAAACACACAAAAGCAACAAAGTCTTTCACTGGAAAACATGGGAGCAGAAAATGTTTGACACTTAATGTTCTGCCAGGTAAATTATTGATGAACTATCTAGAAAAAATGGTAATGAATTATCAGCCTACCTGGGCCATTTCATATAATGTACTATATACCATGATCACTGCAGACCTGAAGCCCCTCCGCCAAGAAAAAAATGTCTTGTAAATGTTGGCGTGCTGATCAGGGCACCGTGACATGTCCACACACTCAGTCCTCCACAGATCAATTTCCTCAGGACACACATTTTAACACACACTGGTTATCATGAAACACACGGCCAAGCAGAGCAGCGGTCCTATACTTAGCAGAGTAACGACTGGTGCCTTTCACATGTACATGTATTCTGATCAGGCTGTCATTTGCAGGGATGTCTGCGGCAGCAGCAAGGCCACCAGTTACAGTTCACATGGAAAAAACAACAGAAAAACAACAAGCCCCCCCCCCCCCCCCCCCCCCCCATCCTGCCATGTTCTCTGTCACTCACTTTCTCCCGCTTTCACAGACATATGCACACACATATACGTCCATCAGTCACATTTGTTTCAGACGGACTGTATATGCAGTCTTGCTGAGAAACATTTCACAGTCCCCTTTTCTCCCTCCTTACACACACACACACACACACACACACACACACACACACACACGGTGCTTGGAGGCAGGGTGAGATTCGGAGGTGAGGTGAGAGCTTCACAGGGTCAGTAATAAAAGAGAACGGCTGGTAGGTTCAGTCTTTGCCAGGCCTCTACTGCTCCCTTTTGGCCACAGGGGAAAATTCAGTCGCACACTTCTCACTTGTGTCACCACTACATACACTCCATACATTCCTTTGTAAATAATTTACCTTATGTATGGAGTGTGATTGTGCACCAAAGTCACAGTTTGATGAGCTCAGTTCTGGGGTTGCCATGTTTTTGGCACAACAGACAAAATAAAAGAAATGCACCTTTTTTTTTATGTATATTATGTCAAAATATAACCATTTAGAAGGGCCTTATCCTCAGCAAAATTCTTAAATATTCAAACAGTCTCACACCAACCCAAATGCACCAAATGCAACAGTTTGGAGTGAGTGACCATACTGTTAGAGCCCTATTGTGCAAAGCGCTCTCATATTCATTTATATCCACACTGAAGTGCCTTCAAACTCGAAACCTGCGGCTCTTTGGCATCAAAGGCCCCCCCCAAGAACCCGAGACAGAGTTTATTTGATTGCTGGTCAAAATATGTGGTGTCGCTATGGGACAACAAAGCTGTGCATTACAAAAAGCTGCATAACACACCATATGCATCCACACAAGCAGCTAGAGTTACAGCCGCTGACCGCCACAACCTGTTATTCAAGCTCCTCTCCTGTAAACACGCCATGTCTCTATGGCTGCGCTCGCTTTCATCTCATCTTCGTTCTGATTGTTGTGGAGAGGTGCTCTTGAGAGAGTACCACCACCAACCCCCCCCCCCAACACACGTATTCCTCTCTGTGAAAAGCAGTACACAAATATATACATTACACTCGCAAGCATGCAAAGTTAGTCCAGCTCAAATATAAGCAGCAGACACACAAGCACAACAGCACCGCGCAGAAGTTTGAAGCAGTTTAGATTCGTATCTGTCCTGCAATCAAGGCGTCTGAGGGTCCCACATTCTGCAACAGGACAACAAGCCTAAACATAAACAACAGCCAGAGTCATAAAAAGTTATATTCAGCCACAAGAAGATCAAGCAGTCCTGCAGCAGACCGTTATGACCCCCCCCCCCCCCCCCCCCCCCGCCGCCGCCGATCTCCTCAAGTCAGTCTGGGATTACATGAAGTTAGCAGAACTGTGGTGAATTCTCTGCATTGTTTGGAATAACCTACTTATATAAACTGTGTCCTGGGGAGGCAAATATTGATTTAGGTCTTTTTGTTTTGGTTTGGGGTTTTTTTGCATCACGTTTTCAAAAGGAGCAGCGTTCAGTCCCACAGCACTGCGGAGGTTCACGAGCATCAGCCACATCCCAGCACATCGCTGCTTCCAGACTCATTTTAAAATGAAATACCAATATTGTGTCAAAAATGCATGATATTGTGAATAACTGTGTAAATTTTGTATGCTTCGGTACAGTTATGGTAACAGGCTGCCCCCCCCCCCCATGAAGGTGTTCTGACTTTCAATAATTTGCCAAACAAGAGAAAAGTTCCCAATGAATCTGACTGACAGCATAACTGCTATTATTTTTTTCTCTATCATGATAATATCCTTTCAATTTTTCTGTCCACTATAAATGAGAACTGAAAGTCTGATATTGTGAACCACTAAAGTGCATGCTCAGTAAGTAATATAAATACATAACTGCATGACACAAAGCTGAATTTAAAAAAAAAGCATTGGGCTATAATTTACAATTTTCTTGATCTATCACTGTTAAACTTTAAATCAATTTCCTGTGCACAAAAATGTGTTTTATTATTATTATTATTATTACCTCACTTACATTTAGACTTAATGCAATCTCTTCACACACGTGAGTTTCTCAGTCCTCACTTTAAATCACTGCAGACAGCGAAGCAGTACGCAGACGCAATCAGCTCAAACACTCTTTCACATTTTAGAAATTATTCTAATGGACTTAAACGGTGAAAAGAACTGGAGTAACCACATTCAAAATAATATATAATTGGATATTATATTCATTAAAGCACTGATGTGTTTGGTACCGCTAAACTTTGGACTAATTTAATTACTTTATCACCTCTGGGGATGATTTGTCACACACATATTATTAAATTTTTCTTCATAATTATTTTGAACTAAATTTTGTGTTATACTCATAAAGGTAACAAATTACTGTTTTTCCTTTTGAAATGTACTGGAGTAAAAATCTAAAGTATCAAAACATGAAGCAACTTTTCCAGTTCAGTTCTAGATTTTACTTTCTTAATTAAGTTATAATATTTTTGAGTCGGACTGATGAAAAAGAAATGAATATTTACACATTATTATTTTTTTCTGAAGAGCTTTATGATGAAATACATTACTACACTTGCTTCTGTTGGGGCTCTGAACAGTTAGTGAGAGTCACCATCTCACTTTGCTCATTGTTCATAAGGAGCCCCAGTCTTATCAGCGGGGGCCATCTAAGCGCTGCGTCCCCTCCAGAAGAGGCACAGAGGTGGGGGGCTGATGGAAGCTATGACAAACTGCCCGGTCTTTCCGAGCACAATGGAGGTGGCAGGAGGGAGCGTGGGAGCACAGGCTGTGTGTAAACTTTTGTATAGGTTTGTGGATGCAGCCAGGAGTGATTATCTCCTGCACAGCTAACAGCCGTCTCTCCCTCGCGTGGTTTTCTCTCAGTATTTCATTCCTTCGGAGAGTTCGCTTGTTTCTCTTTTTGGTTTGCGGCTGACACTGAAAGCGCCTGTTTGCATGCATCGCATGCGGATATACATACATACTGTGTGATGTGTGTGTCTCTGGGCCTTGCTGTCATGATTGACATATCACAGCCTCTGAGTGTCCAAGAATGCATACTCCTCATTTCTATGTCACTTGATTTTTATGTCTCCTCTTACAAATTGCTCCAACTGCGTTAAAAATCTGCATTTGAACTCAAAGCCACTTTGAGTTGTAAGAAAACCATCAAAAGGGGGGATGGAGGAGCAGTTGGAAAGCAGTGACAGTCAAAAGAAAGGGGAGAGAGGGGAAGGAGAGAACGAGAGAGCATGAGGCTGAGAAAGGAGGCCGAGCGAGAGGAGAAAGAAGATGTCGAGTCAGAGCTGGTCGGCGACATGTGTTATTTATTTCCCTCGTGTAAACAGAGAGAGAAGGCAGACATAATCAATAGGAAACTCCAGATTGTAAATAGACGGCTCTAATAGCCTAAACACTGGCCGCTATAGTTACACTCACACACATATCAGCAGCACTTAGACTCCACACACAGACAGGGAGGGAGGGGGGAAGGACGGGATGGGTATGGAGTAAAGAGGAGATGTAAGAGCATAAGGAGTGAGAGAAAAAGGAGAGAAAGAAAGGGCCCGGCTGGGCAGGCCACCCTTATTTACCAATAAAGAGCCCTGATGAGAAGATAAACACACAGGAGACAGTCTGGGCAGGAGGAGGAGGGAGTGAGAGAGGGAGGTGGGAAGGAGAGCAGGGATCCGAGCTTTTATCCTCCACTTAGTTTCAGCAATAAATAAGCAGCAGTGAGGAGCTGAGAGAGCCGGGGTGTGAAGGTACAGACTGTTAAACGTAGTTTTCAGCTTCCAGTTTGCAGAATCGTGCAGATATTTGGTGCACACAGACTGTCAGACTGAGCTGCACTAATTAATGTTCTTAGAATAATTCAAATATGTGTGTGTAAGCAACACTGACGACCAAAAAACTCAAAAGTAGGTGACACGTAGCTGCTTCCTCAACACGTTGCAGAAAGTTGCGTTTGCAGGACAATGAGTGAGGGGTGGAGACGAGGTTTCAAAGTCCCACCACCTGTACCACCCAAATGTGCTCACGCACAGTGTTGACCACTCTCTGCTGTTAAGTTGTGAAAACTGTGACAGGATTCTGTCATGGAAATCCCTGCACAGGCTCAGGAGCACTTCCAGGAATCGCTGTATGTGAACACAGTGCACTGTGCCATCCACAGATGCAGGTTAAAGCTCTGTCCTGCAAAAAAGTCTGATGTGAACATGATCCAGAAACGCTGCCGTCTTCTCTGGACCAAAGTTCGTTTAAAACGGACTGAAGCAAAGTGGAAAATGGTTCTGTGGTCAGACAAATCTAAATTTCCCTTTTTTTTTTTTGGATCCTCTGGACTAAAGAGGAGAGGGACCATCCGGCTTGTTATCAGAATTCAGTTCAAAAGCCTGCATCTCTGATGGTACAGGGGTGCATCAAAGCCTATGGAACTGACAGCTTGCGCATCTGGAAAGGCACTGTCAGTGCTGAAAGGTGTATAGAAGTTTTATAGCAACATATCCTCCCAGATGACGTCTTTTTCAGGGAAAGCCTTAAACAAAAAACTGCTATTACAGCAGCATGGCTTCCGTGTTGAGCAGCTAGAATCCTGTAGCAGACAAGGATGGGACATTTCTCTCCCAAAAGTACAGAAACTAGGCTCCTCAGGTCCTGGATGTTTATAGTCTGGCTGTTGAAAGAAGAAGGGATGCTACAAAAAAAAAAAAAACGTTATAAAAGACGTGGGAATTGTTGTGTTAAGTACCCAAACCATGATATTTTTTTCTAGGCCCAATCCAGTAGTTTCTAATGTTTAAACTTAATCAAGTGATATATTTATCATTAATGAGGTATTTAAAACTATGTGGAAAACATGAAAGTCTACTCTCCAGATGTGGACTTTTTTTTTAATCAATTGATATGATAGATATGAGGGTGCATATAATATATGTTTTATAATACATGTTTTTGTTGTTCTTTGTTTTGTTTTGCACAGTAACGTTGGTCTATTTTACCTCTAGGGTGCAACTCCTCTGGTTGCAAAATCAAGTCTGCTTATACAGAAGTGTACTGGAAAATGGCCCTTTGACTCTGCTGATCAGTGACCTCACTAAACACCTTCAGCCAAATGGGTCAGCCAAAATGCTCAGTCAAGGCTTCGTAATAGGACTGATGAAACAACGGGTGACTCAAACACGTCCATCTTGGTGATTTTAGTAAACTTTTTTTTTGATAATTTTCTATGTCCTCTGAGTGTGTGGTTACCCTCGTTATAGGGGTTCTGCTCTATTTTCAGTTTAATGGAAAAAGTTCAGTGTCCAAGTCCCTCTGGTCTGTCATTCAACCCTCAGCAAATCCAGGAACTCTGGAAGCTGCTCTAAAAGTATAAATTAGTGTTGCTCAGATAGCCTATAGTTAACTGATTAGAGCTGGTTCTGACCTAATATTCTATTAAAATAATGGGTAAAGTGTTCACTGGACATCTGGAATACTCTGTTTAACCTGCTATCACTGCAACCCAATTCTGGATAAGTGGGAAAAACAGGTAGGGAAATATTATTAGAGGGAAATATTAGAGTGAAGATTAAGTCAGAACTGAATACATTTAATCAAAACCAGTCTTTCATTAAATTTAACCAAAGGACTTCCTGCCTAAATGTAACTCTGACATTTGTGAAAATATTTAGGATATGATGTATGAGAAACTCAGATTTTAACCTGATGGACCACTGAAGACACACAATCTGAAAGCTGTATATGCTACTAGAGGCAAAATTCATAACTAGTTGTATGAAGAATGTAGAATATGCATAATACCACAAGTGAGGATCAACTTTCCAAACCCTCAAGTTATAAAGAGGAAACCTGGATTTTCTGCCCACAAATACAATACTGTCTGAATTAGCATTGTGTTCTAGTATCTAATCACTCCCGTTTCCCCTCATTTCAGTTATCAGTTGACAGGTAAGTGCAGCAAAATTTTACCCAGTCATTTCAATATTTCCTGAGGATGCAAAGCAACTTTAAGCACTCCCCTTATTTTGTTTGTGGCTCTGTTTTTCCACCAAGAATCAGACACTGGAAAAGTCTGGAGTACTGTTAAAAACATGTATTACACGTGATTACATTTCATTTTTAATTACAACTTGTCTGAGACTGGTACGTTTAGACATAACTAGTGAGTAAAATGAGACGAGTCTCACTCAGAACCCCAAATTACAGCTAATTTGGTGATGTGATTAAAGGCGAAACTTCCCGTAAACATCGGCCACAAGTCTGATGTGGACCCATTAATTGTTTGCAACAGCTGCTTAAAAATAGCTTATCAGTCCATATTTTCTAGAAACTTGTGTAGAAGGAATATGTAGTGGGTTTGAGTGTTTTGTTTTGAGGTTGCCTTTTTACTGTGAATGCATTCTGGAAGGATATTTAGGGTACTTGATCTAATTGTATCAGTGCTCCACCAATCCCTAAGGAAATGGTTTTGTGTGTTCATGAAATCCTGTGTGTGCGTGCGTGTGTGTGCACACGTGCGGTTTTGGTTGCTCATGCAGTGTCAGAAGTCATCAGGGTGAGGCTGAACGGCGACCCCATGACCCCCATCAGAGATCTGAAGTGAGGCACTTAGCGGTTGTCCCCCCCTCTTGCCTTCCTCCATGATCCACACAGACAGGCTTCTCTGATTCCACCGCTGCTGCTAATAAAGGCAGCAGGAGGCTAATTCAACTCAACAGTTGAAGGGAAGTCCTTGAGAGGGGAAGAAAAGTTAAGGGCTTGGCTGTCACTCAGCTAGTGACTCTGCCTTCTTTAAACGACTGATATTATACTCAAAGTGAAACAGGAAATTCATTCCAACTGCACGAATGTGAAATAGAAGCCACAGCAGAGTGTTGACACGATTGTTGTATTTCTACCATGTTGTTAATTTCTGAATTCTGAAAGTAATATTTAAAGAACATTTGATGGCTTTTTTTTTTTTTCTTTTTTGCAGTTCGCTTCTTTTGGCTTTAGCATGCTAGTGGGGTTAGCTTAGATATTATCTGCTGTACATGTTAATCAACCTCCTATCATGTGGAGCTCAATCTGAAAGCAAACACCAGCCCCTCCCCACTGACTGAAAGGTCTGTTCAAAGGAGATGACCACAGTGCTGACTAAAGGAAAGAAAGGATTAGTCCTAAACTAAACATAAAAGATGGATATATCATAAAGAGAGAGCGTATTTTTCCCATATTGGCTTCTCTTCACTGACTCCCTGTTAAATACAGAAATTAATGTAAAAACCTTCTTTTTACATGCAAGGCCGTGAATAATCAGGCCTCATCTTTTCTTAAAGACCTCATAGTACTGTAATAACCCAATAGAGCACTTCACTCTCAGACTGCTGGCTCACTTGCAGGCAAACGTATTTGAAAGTAGAATGGGAGGCAGAGCCTTCAGCTTTCAGACCCCACTTCTGTGGAACCAGTTTGGATTCGGGAGACAGACACCCTCTTTATTTTTAAGATTAGACTTAAAACTTTCCTTTATGATCAAGCTTATAGTTAGGGCTAGATCAGGTGATCCCGAATGCTCCCTTAGTTATGCTGCAATAGGCCTAGGCTGCTGGGGGGTTCCCATGATGATCTCAGTGTTCTTCACTCACCTCTTTTCACTCTCTCTGTGTTTATACCCCACTCTGCATTTAATCACTAGTTATTATTAATCTCTGGCTCTTTTCCACAGTCTGTCTTCTGTCCTGTTTCTCTCCCCTCAGCCCCAACCGATTACAGCAGATGACCCCCCCTCCCTGAGCCTGCTTCTGCTGGAGGTTTCTTCCTGTTAAAAAGGAGTTTTTCCTTCCCACTGTCACCAAGTGCTGCTCATGGGGGTTGTTTTGATTGTTGGGTTTTCTCTATAATTATTGTAGGGTCTTTTCATTACAATATAGAGCGCCTTGAGGTGACAGTTTGTTGTGATTTGGTGCTAAATAAATAAAATTGAATTGAATTGAATTGAATTGAATTGAATTGAATTGAATTGAATTGAATTGAATTGAACTGAACTGGAGAGGTGGGCAGATTATCTGTGCCTCTGACCATGGGTGGAGCTGCCCTTTGCCAGGCACCTGCAGCTCATTACCTTCATCAGTGCTGTGTATTTGAAGACCAGCTGTGGCAGTGATGGGTAACTGCATCAGAGAATGAGGCAGGGAAAAGAACTACAAGTCCTGGCTTAACCCTAGAAGCAGTTCACTTATGATTTCTACCTTTTTGGTCCTCTGCCTTCCTCTTCTGAGCACTTTTTGTTCCCCACCTGACAATCCTGGGGAGCTGATGGAGCTTGGCAGTGCAAAATTAACACCAGAGGAATGGTGGTGAATGGCTGAGGTGAAATTGTGTGTGTACTTTAGCAGCCCAGTCAATTTGTTGCAGCTCAGTGCCAGTTGTGGTTCACCCTGACCCAGAAAAACTATTCATCTTGGAGGTGGATGCCTCAGACTCCAGGATGAGGGCCATGTTCGGTCAATGCAAATTAAAATTCTTGAAAGAGTAGTTGTAAAACAGCTAACTGATCATCTGCAGAGGAACGGTTTATTTGAAGAGTTTCAGTCAGGTTTCAGAATTCATCACAGTACAGAAACAGCATTAGTGAAGGTTACAAATGATCTTTTTCCTCTGACAGTGGACTCATCTCTGTGCTTGTCCTGTTGGACCTCAGTGCAACTTTTGATACTGTTGACCATAAATTTTTTTACAGAGATTAGAGCATGCCACGCTGCAGTGGTTTGAATCATATTTATCGAACAGACTCAAATTTGTTCATGTAAATGGGGAGTCTTCTTAACACACTAAGGTTAATTATGGAGTTCCACAGGGTTCTGTGCTGGGACCAGTTCTATTTACATTATACATATCTCCTTTTGGCAGTATTATTAGAAGACATAGCATACATTTTCATGGCTATGCAGATGTTACCCATCTTTATCTATCCATGAAGCCAGATGACACACATCAGTTAGTGAACCTGCAGCAATGTCTTAAAGACATAAAGACGTGGATGGCTTCTAATTTCCTGCATCTAAATTCAGACAAAACTGAAGTTATTGCGCTCGGCCCTTAGGCATAGTTTCAGAAAGTTCATTTCTCAGGCATGCAAAGCTTTTTTGTGAGGCTTTAGGTGCCAGCATTACCCTACCCTCTGGTTACTACATTCAATCCAACGGTCCAGGCAGAAAGAGCAAACCAACCTGTTGTGGCAGCGGGTTCTCACGCCCTGCAGCAAAGGGCTCTCCTTGCTAGAGGTCTAGTCCCGTTACAATGGAGTTCTTCCTCCCCACAATCACAACAGGCTTCCTCATAAAGAATTGTCTGATGGATCAGGTTATGAGTCTCTACCCTACAATATAAAGAGTTGTGAACTGGCACTACATAAATAATATTGGCTTGAAACTAAATATTACAATCACTTTGTGTTACAGATGGGCATTTGATGGGACCTTAAACAATTGCAGTAGTGTTTTAATACTGATTATAGCCGCATATGAACTGAAAAAGCTAACAACAGCTGAACAAAGACAAACAACAGAGAACCAAATGATAATAACACTCTCAGGATAAACCTATTTGCTGGAAGAAGAACCCTTCTCTCCTTCCCGGAGGTTGCTGTCTCGAACCATTAATTGGTGGTGCAGCATGGGACTGTGGGAGCTGTTGCTCATTTCCCTTTGTTGGAATGCCTGCTTCATTAAATTGACTGAGCAGGACAGTTTTGAGGAGAAAAAGATGATAGTTTCTCAGGGTAATAACAGGCCTCAGGATAAGCTATGTTTAAGAGGGTACCGCAATGGCTACCCAGCGCTCCCATGACCCTGGCTGCTGGGGACGGCACTGGCCAGACACAATTAGTGGTCACAGATACCTAGGTGCTTGTGTGTTTGTATGTGTGGGTGGGTGAATGCTTGCATGCTTGGATGGTTGGGCGTGTATGAAAATGTGTGCGCATGTACACTGTGTGTGTGTTTATTTGTAAGCCCATAAAACCCACATTCCAGATTCAGTATCAGTGTCAGTGGGTGTGTACACGCTGTCTGTTGTCGATGGCTGCGCCGTCTGTCAACGTGTCCTTAAAAAAACAGCTGGCCAGTCTGCGGATCAGTGGGAATCTATTTGCCACCTAAAGCTAAAACATAGAGTGTTGTGTGAATAATTTCACACATTTTCTTTCTTTTTTGTGGATAATATTCTTTCCTTTAAAATTGTCAAAATGCATTTTTTTTTTAACTTGGTATGATTTAAATAGATTTTTCTTTTTTCACTAAGTACCTCACTTTTAAAGGACTATAGAATTCAGAGGAAAGTAGGCCTCTTGGTTTTCATGATTACTCATCATTGTACACCATTACCTCACAATACATTTGTCCACTGTGGTATGTTTTTGAAAATGTCTTACAGCCCTCAGCACTGTGGGTCTTTTAGAGCTTCTTCTGTGGTTCTTTTCTCTCAGAGAAAAGGAGAACATTTCACTTTATAGCAATGGAACAAAAGCAGATATGGAGCTAAGTGTGCACAATGAACGGGGGGGTTGATCTAGCCAATTTAGCCCTGTGGGAGACGGGCAAGCTGCGTTTGTGCGTAGGTGAGTGTGTGTGCATTATTTTTTTCTTTTTTACAAGTTAACCAAAAATCAAGAATCAGGATTTTTTTTTTTTTTTAAATTAGGATTTTTGTCTGCTGTGCTTGCTGAGGGCAAGTTGAAATTTATACTTGCTGCATGTTGAGTGATCTCACTCTGCAATGCAAACATGAGCAGAGAAAGTATGTGTTTTGGTTACAGAATGCCAATTTAGGTAGCAAGCATACCCGCTTATCCATCCATTTTCTTAACGGCTTCTCCAATTCATGTTCACAGGGATGGGGGGTGGGGGACACACTTTGACTTGTGCTTTAATTATTATATTTATTAAAAATTAAGCAGCCAGAAAGCCACATTAAATTCCTAACATAGTGCAGCAAACACAGAATGTAGTGATGGTCATTATTTTTTAAATAAAGTCAAATTAGTCTTTAGTTTGTTTACATTTACTTTTTTGTTTCAGTGTTTGTTTATATTATGTTTAAAATGTTTATCATTTAATGTACTTTTATACTTTTTAAGCATTAGTGACGTGGCTGTTAAATGTTTTTAAATGTTTTGGAATATGAAAAGAGTTTAATGTGTCTGCAGTACTGAAGTGCTGCACCTCAGTAATGAACCAAGCAGTGACCACATGAAAGGTACAATAGTTTCTTTTTCGAAATGCTTTTAAATGTTTCAGTTATAGAAGTCAAGGTGCTTGAATGCAGCATCCTGTCAACAGGAGTAATTGAGTAGTTGTGTTAATCTTAAACAGGTTTCACCCTTTGCTTTTTGATATTTTTATCTTTTTGTATTCTGTTTAAAAATTCACCCTCCCAGCTGGAGGGATGCCGATTGCAAATCACTTGTAGTTCAGCTGACATAAGTCAGCAATGTCCTCCCTTTTATTCTGAAATATGCACAGACCTCAGGATTTGACTGGATTTGTATTTATGTGGATTTTTTTTTTTTTTTTTTGTACAAAATGTGATGTGCACGTCAGTTGCTCGGTGAACCATATCGAGGCTCATGAAAGCCTCTGGTTAACTTCATTGTACCTGCTCGGGACTGACAGGCTTTCTGAGACCTCATACACGCAAACAGCCCAGCACCACAACTCTCTCCCTCTCTCTCTCTCACACACACACAAACAGTCCTGTATGGCAGTTCTATTGGAGCTCTTCACATTGTCCAGACGGCCCAGTGTCAGGCAGTGAAATGAATGGCTGTTTATATTAGAAGGCTGGTTTAATGAATTAGACCCACAGCTCCTCTGTGTCAGCACCAGGCACAGAGACCAGACCTTCTCCTCTCCTCACCCCTTACACACGGCAGTGGGGGGGACACCCTGATTGCGTCCTTTGGGACGGGTGAGTCAGAACGCCCGACGGCGCCCCTCCAAGGGCTCCCTGCTTATTTACAAAGGGCATCTGGCAGAAGCTGTGCATGTATCCTTTCCTCATACCATCCCCCTTTTTGTTAGGCTCACCCATCACATCTACACCATGGTAGCTGAGATGGGCAGAGGCTTGTGTGTTTATATACATGGGTGGGAGGGTGACCTGAGTGGGGAGGATTACTGAGCAACTTGCACATGTTTGAACAAATATGTATACAACATGAGGTTTGCCACCCAGCCGTACATATATACAGGCCTCCAACGAGACCCACCTCTGTTTCTACTCACTCTGCCGAAAAAAGAGAGAAAGGTGGCTGTCGTCCCACATCCTCATCAGCCCACTGAGGAGAGACGTTTCTGACTGTGTGCCTCAGGATAGACAAGGACTAACAGATGCAGAGGAAGAAAAGAGCAATAGCAAAGGTGAAGAAGAAAGGAGAAGAGGGGGAAAAGAATAAAATTAGACAGAAGGACAGGAAAAGGGGAGAAGAGGAAAAGGAAAAAGGGGACATGAGCAGAGTGTGAAAAGGAATTGGAGAAAGGAGATGAAAAGAAATGTGAGGGAAGGTAATTAGGAAAAAATTAGGAAAAGAAAACAAATGAGGAAAGGGGAGAAGATGTGAATGGAAATGAGGAGAGAGGTGAGATGAGAAGAAGAGAGCATAGATGAAACAAAAAGAGACAACAAAAGGACAACTGAGGACAGGAGGAAACAAGGAAAGTGATGAAAGGGAACCATAAAAGGAACAGTAGAATAGAAAATAAAAATAGTCAAAAATCAAAGAAAAAATGAAAGAAGGTGAAAGAAAAGTAGAGTAGAGGGGAAAGTACAGGGACACCTGAGGAGAAAACTGGAAAAGGGGAAAACATTTAGAAAATAAAAGCAAAAGATAACCAAAGAAAGGAGGAGAAATACAAAGAAAGACAGGATGGGAAAGAACAGAAACAGAGACCAGAGAGGCAGAAACAAGGAGGGTAGGAAATGAGGAAGGGAAAATGAACTGTGGCAAAGGAAAGAAAAGGAGGGACATTGTTGGAATAATCTGATTAAGTGCGGTGAAAATTTTTTTTTGAAAAAACACAAGGATCAAACACAATCACAACATATGGAGTCAAAGACACACACTCTATAACCAGCAAAGCTTTTCCTCGCTACGCACTCCAGCCTGCACAGTACTAATGTGCTTACTGGTCACACACGTGAGCTTTGAAATGATTTCACGTCTTCTTCACTTAAAAAAAAAACAGTAATCATTTTTTTGGGGGGGGGGGGGGCTCATCTCCTCTCCTCTCATTTTCTTTTGTGTTCTCTCTCGTCTGGTCTCGCCTTCTCATCCTCGTCTTTAAATTACCCAGCATCCTGCAGAGCTGAGGAGCCTCTCAAAATGCCTTTGTCCATTTGCTTACGAGAAGGCCAGGGGACGGTGTGTGTGTGTGTGTGTGTGTGTGTGTGTGTGTGTGTGTGTGTGTGTGTGTGTGTGTGTGTGTGTGTGTGTGTGTGTGTGAGTAGAGAGTCTGTAGCAGCGGGGTGGTGGGTTGAGATTACTGTAATCATGGGGTGCTACCTGTTCATTAAACACACAGTAGGAACTCTGCTTACAGCGTTTAGGAACCAATTAAAGCAGAACAAGCTATTAACATTAGCAGCATTAGCTAGAGGAGTGTATGGATGTGTGTGAGAAAGAAAAAGGAGGAAAAAAGATTCACTACAATTCAATATGCAAGTGTTTCAATCATTTGTAAAGGACTAGTGACTAACACTGACTGATGAGCCTGAAAACGTGCAATCAAGTGAGAAAATAAATGAAGAGAGCAGAGGAGGAGGGATGATTCGTGAGGATAATGGGAAGAGGTAAATTTAAACTTTAGCAAGTTGTGAATGGCCGTGATTACAATACAATGTCTGTGAAGATGGTGTGTGATTGCTCAGGTAGGGGAGGTAGAACTTCTCCTCAAGAATGGGAGGGTACAGAGAGGTGCGACATGGATTCTGGTGAGTGTAATTATCCATATCTTCAAGCTCCTCTCCAGCTGGCACAATGGAGCGTGATTTGATAGGGACGAAAGGCCTCGATGGGACCTCGAGCTTCATGTCCACAGTTCATGAAACTCATCTCTGGGATTCATCCAGTTAGAAACACTTTCTGTCTGTGACTTCAGAACTTGAGCAAAAAAGAATGATTCATTTGTCATTTTTATCGGTCTGTGGTCACCAGGGATGCAGCGATGATGTAACCATTGGGCTAACAGACAATGTCAACAACATGGCTGCTTTGTGTGCTTTGTTTCGTTGTTACGGCCCTTGTAATTCTTAAAGTTTTTTGTATTTGGTATGTTTACGCCTCTTTAAGTTTACTTCCTGTTTTATTTTGGAGGTTAGTTCTTCTTGTGGCTTTCTGTGTTTTTACTTCCCCTCCTTTGTTCCTGTCCTACACTCTTTAGTGTCTAATTGAGTTCACCTGTTCCTTATTACGCTTGTCTCCCAGGGGCCTTTACTAAGCAGTTACACGAAGGCTGTTATCACCTTGATAAGTCAACCCAGGGTTTCCCAACCTAGCTCCCTTTTCACATGAAAAGCGAGGTGTCGGCAGCATCTGACCAATCATAATCATGGTCTACTGACTGCAGAGCAACCTGTTTTTTTAAGAGAAGATAAAACTATAATATTAGAATAATATGAAGAGGTTAAACACATAATAGTCTGGAAGCTAAACAGCAACAACATCGTTTTAAAAGTACTGTATGATTGTGTGCACCCTTTAAGTTCTTTGGCAGATTGGAAAAGAGGGCCTATATAGTCTATAATTTTAATAGTGGTTAGTCAGAAAGGAAAGCTGGAAAAAATATGTAAAGTGTATTCAAGACACAAGAGAATATGCCAGTCTTAGAACTGTGTATTCAACTAAAATCATGTTGTTTCAGTTTAGAATTTTAGGCTTATTCTTTCAGCTGCTGCCCTAGAGGTGGTTAACACTGAGAGGAAGCAATAACATAATAAACACATAATTCAAAAACAGGCTTAGTCTGAAAATTGGTTATATGAACAAATACAAATATGTGGCCTGGTTTTATATATATATATATATATATATATATATATATATATATGTTAAGGCTTATAAAGCAATAAACTGGGTTTAAATTGCTTGCAGCCAACAGAAAAAAAGCAGGAATAGTTCCTTATAATATGACTTATTCACCTGACACTTTTAAGTTCACCTGTTCAACTGCTTGAAATTTAATGCAGAAATTTAATGCATTTAAGTATGCACACATGGTCAAAACGACCTGCTGAAGCTCAAACTGAGCATCAGAATGGGGGAAAAAGAGGTGAGGGGAGGAAGACAGGACAAAAGATATGCTGTAGAAGAGAGCCAGATTAATAATAACCAATGGGGTGGCTGTGGCTCAGGAGATAGAGCAGGTCACCTACTAATTGGAAGGTTGGCGGTTTGATTCCATCAAGCCAAAGTATCTTTGGGCAAGATACTGAACCCAAAGTTGCTCTTTGACGCAAGCATTGGAGTATGAATGTGTGTGAATGGTAGACAGTAAAAGCACTTAGCTTAGATACACATGGAAGTGCTTGTATGAATGGGTGCACGCAAACGTGTTGCATAAATTCTTTGTGTGCTCAGATAGAGTAGAAAAGCACTATATGAGAACTAGTCCAAATACATTTAACTAATGATTAAATGCAGAGTGGTGTATAAACACAGAGAGTGAAAAGAGGTGAGTAAAGAAGAACCCCCCAGCAGCCTAGGCCCACTGAAGTGTAATTAAGGGAAGAGGGGCCTGAACGCTGAAGGCTCTGCCTCTCATTCTGCTCTTAAGTATCCAGGAAACCACAAGCCAGCAGTCTGAGAGCGAAGTGCTCTATTCAGGTGATACAGTACTATGAAGTTTTAAAGATAAGATGGGGCCTGATTATTCAAAACCTTGTATGTGAGGAGAAGAATTTTAAATTCAATTCTGGATTTAACAGGGAGCCAATGAAGAGAAGCCAATATGGGAGAAATCTGCTCTCTCTTTCTAGTCCCTGTCAGTACTTTAGCTGCAGCATTTTGGATCAGCTGAATGCTTTACAGACAAATCAAATTGGTCCCAGCACAGAACCCTGTGGAACTCCATAATTAATCTTAGTGTGTGAAGACTCCCCATTTACATGAACAAATTGGAGTCTATTAGATTGTTCTGGCTTGAATCCTGTAAATTATGCAAACATATGCTGAGGAGCATTTCTAAATACACCACATATCAAACCTTGAAGGAGATGGGCTACAGTAGCAGAAGACTCCACCAGGTGTAAATGTATATTTATGATTACAATAATCCTTTTTTTTTTCTTTTGAATAAACTGACTGACTGTACCTTTAACTCTAACTCTCTTAACTCTTACATGTAATAGGGCTTTTGCTTCATTGTGCACCTTAGATGTGGTAGTTATCTTGGCTGTATCTACAGTATATTGCAGCATAGTTAAATCAAAGGAAATCTTCCTGCTTTTATTTTTTTAAACAGCTTCTGTAATGCAACAGTGGGATCCTGACTGGGTGGTGTTATTGTTACACTTCAGGCACTGCTCCTGCACCCGCTGTTGCACTACGTATTGTAATGAAACATTGTGCCATAAAAAAAGACTTGAAACTACTTCACATCTTAATGACTTCTGTTATTAAGTACAGTTTCGTGCAGCTACAAGTAGTAAGGAGGTCTGTAGTGATTGACTCTGGAGAAAGTTGGTGACCTCTGTGCACTATGACCCTCAGCATCTGCTGTCCCCACTCTGTGATTTCACGTGGCCTACCACTTCATGGCTGAGTTGCTGTCGTTCCCAGTCACTTCCACTTTGTTATAATCCCACTAACAGTTGACTGTGGAATATTTAGTAATGAGGAAATTTCATGTTGCACAGGTGTCATCCTATCAAAGTGCCGCACAGGAATTCATTGAGCTCCTGAGAGTGACCCATTCTTTCAAGCTGTTAAAATAAGTGTAACACATTTCTACAGCAAAGAATAAAGATGAGCAAATGATTCATTCAGGAATATATGGTAGCTTGCAAAAGTATTCATACCCCTTGAACTTTTCCATATTTTGTCACATTACAACCACAAACATAAATATATTTCACTGGAATTTAATGTGAAAGACCAACACAAAGTGGTATACAATTGTGAAGTGGAAAGAAAATTATAAATGATCCAAAACATTTTTTTACAAATAAAAAACTGAAAAGTGCAGTGTGCAAAAGTATTGAGCCCCCCTTTTCTCTGAGTGCAACAACTGCATTCAGAAGTTGCCTGATGACTGCTAATGACTAAAAAGAGTCCACCTGTGTGTAATCTAATCTCAGTACAAATACAGCTGCTCCGTGACGGTCTCAGAGGTTGGTTAAGAGAATATTGGGGAGTAAACAGCATCATGAAGTCCAAAGAACACAGCAGACAGGTCAGGAATAAGGTTGTGGAGAAGTTTAAAGCAGGCTTAGGCTATAAAAAGATTTCCCAAGCTTTGAACATCTCACGGAGCACTGTTCAATCCATTATCCCGAAATGGAAAGAGTATGGCACAACTGTAAACCTACCAAGACAAGGCCGTCCACCTAAACTTACAGGCCGAAGAAGGAGAGCACTGATCAGAGATGCAGCCAAGAGGCCCATGGCGACTCTGGACCAAATGCAGAGATCAACAGCTCAGGTGGGGGAATCTGTCCACAGGACAACTCTTAGTCGTGCACTGCACAAATGTGGTCTTTATGGAAGAGTGGCAAGAAGAAAGCCGTTGTTAAAAGAAAACCATAAAAAGTCCCGTTTGCAGTTTGCCAGAAGCCATGTTGGGGACACAGCAAACATGTGGAACAAGGTGCTTTGGTCAGAGGAGACCAAAATTGAACTTTTTGGACAAAATGCAGAATGCTATGTGTGGTGGAGAATTAACACTGCACATCACTCTGAACACACCATCCCCACTGTCAAATATGGTGGTGGCAGCATCATGTTCTGGGGCTGCTTCTCTTCAGCAGGGACAGGGAAGTTGGTCAGAGTTGATGGGAAGATGGATGGAGCCAAATACAGGACAATCTTGGAGGAAAACCTGTTGGAGTCTGCAAAAGACTTGAGACTGGGGCGGAGGTTCACCTTCCAGCAGGACAACGACCCTAAACATAAAGCCAGGGCTACAATGGAACGGTTTCAAACCAAACATATTCATGTGTTAGAACGGCCCAGTCAGAGTCCAGACCTAAACCCAATCCAGAATTTGTGGCAAGATCTGAAAACTGCTGTTCACAAATGCTCTCCATCTAATCTGACTGAGCTTGAGCTGT
Organism: Archocentrus centrarchus; assembly: GCF_007364275.1. Taxonomy (NCBI): domain Eukaryota; kingdom Metazoa; phylum Chordata; class Actinopteri; order Cichliformes; family Cichlidae; genus Archocentrus; species Archocentrus centrarchus. Next base: position 34,462,168 of record NC_044366.1, read on the forward strand.
TTTACAAAGAAGAATGGGCAAAAATTTCAGTCACTAGATGTGCAAAGCTGGTGGAGACATACCCTAAAAGACCTGCAGCTGTAACTGCAGCAAAAGGTGGTTCCACAAAGCATTGACTCAGGGGGGCTCAATACTTTTGCACACTGCACTTTTCAGTTTTTTATTTGTAAAAAATGTTTTGATTCATGTATAATTTTCTTTCCACTTCACAATTGTAACCACTTTGTGTTGGTATTTCACATTAAGTTCCAGTGAAATATATTTATGTTTGTGGTTGTAATGTGACAAAATATGGAAAAGTTCAAGGGGTATGAATACTTTTGCAAGCCACTGTAGTGTTCTTGTAAGGCATTAAAGTTAAACATATATATATATATATATATATATATAAATATATATAAATAAATTAGGGCTGCATAAAACGATTATTTTAGTAATCGATTATTCCAGCGATTAAAATACTTTTTTTATTAACAGTTTATCTGCATATTTTAACTTCCTTACTGCAGTTTTTCGCCTGTGAACAAACAGCGGTGAATGGAGCAGCTACAAAGTTCTCTTTTCTTCACCTTAACACTTGCTGATCGGGTGCTTGATGAAGGACCTCCAGCTGTTTCACAGATTTAATGGTGGTTACTAAAAGAAAAAGCTGCTGTTTTGGACGCTGGAAAAACGTTTCCTTTTTCACTACTTGAGCTCACCGTCACAGCTTCGCCTCTTTGCGCTTGCGCAGTTAAAACCGCTGCCTGCTATGAGTGTTTCGAAAAACTAGTGGCTGCGGGAGCCATGGCGCATGTGTGAGTAATGGTGTAATGCTTTGTATTCACAAGCATTCTCGAAAATACGTTTCTACTGCAGGTCTATATTTAGTCACTAATAAGGGATTAAAGTATAAAAATATTTTGAAGGAGCCCCTCGGTCCTGGGGGGCGGGCCTTCCGGTACCGAACCATCGCTAGTGCTAATGGCCCGCGCTCGCTAGCAAACCAGTTCTGGTAGCTACAGCTGAAGTAAAGACAAAAATAGCAGCTGAAATTCTCAGCGAGCACAACACACACAGACACACAGAGAGCAGTGGAGGCGTGGAAATGCATGTCAGCGACAGTTGCCACCCGTCCCGTAAAGTACGGAACACGGCATGTTACGGAGCCGTATTCCACGGAGTCCCGTAACATACGGGGTTCTGTATTTTACGACAGGTGGCAACTCTAGTGATGATCCACTCTGTGTTAAATGAAATCCATCGCAGCGACGGAGAGCTTTTTAGAATGTGTGCTTGTGTATACGTGAGTGATTCACACTCCAGTCCAGTAGGTGGCGGTAATGCAGTTCTATGTTGGTTTGCCAGCCCCCAATAAACCCACAAAAAAACGTCAGCACAAATGCTGCTAATGCTAGTGAGGAGCGCCGCTTACACCGAGACAGCTGAGCGCTGCAGAGTTTAAACGAAGTATCGACACAGTAAATTTGTGTCGATAAATTTTTAGAATCGATTTAATCGAGTTAATCGATGAATCGTTGCAGCCCTAATATATATATATACTGTAAAGGTTTATTTTGTGTCACAGAGTGTTATATTTCAAACATTTTGGCCGCTTTCATTTGAAAATTTCCCATCTTCAGAATCTTGGGATAGGGTAGAACTCACAGGACACACCTGACGTGTCCTTCAGCTCTGGAGAAAAGAAGGCTGCATACCTGTAGACTAGACAAGTTGGCCAATTTGACTGTTTTGATGCTGCTTTTTTTAAACTGAACATTTGGACAAGTTGGTATCACTGGATTTTAGTTAGCATTCAAAATGTTCTGTGATAAAAAAATTTGATGTTTGGTTATCAAAAATTGGACATTTATAATTAGTCATATGTTGTTCTATGTTCAACAAAGTATATTGATGTGAGCACAAGAAAAATGCTTAACTGTAAGTGTATTGCTCATTAGGCTCATAAAGTAGCTATTAAAATAGCTATTATTTTACCAACGTGCTGCCATTTATTTGGTTTTTTTTTGTTTGTTTTTTTCCATTTTCATAACTCTGACAATCCGTGCATAGACTCAAAGTTGGTTCAAAAGTTTCTCCTTTGTGCATTTCAGTAAAAGCTGCTGCTGCTGAAAATGTATTAACTCAAAGTGCAACATGAACAGATCGGTTATATGCCAGAGCAATGTAGACACACCTGGACACTTCAATTCAATTCAATGTTATTTATATAGCGCCAAATCACAACAAACAGTCGCCTCAAGGCGCTTTGTATTGTGGGTAAAGACCCTACAATAATACAGAGAAAACCCAACAGTCAAAACGACCCCCTGTGAGCAGCACTTGGCGACAGTGAAAAGGAAAAACTCCCTTTTAACAGGAAGAAACCTCCAGCAGAACCAGGCTCAGGGAGGGGCAGTCATCTGCTGCGACCGGTTGGGCTGAGGGGAGAGAAAGACATGCTGTGGAAGAGAGCCAGAGATTAATATCAATTAATGATTAAATGCAGAGTGGAGTATAAACAAAGTAAATAAGGTGAATGAGAAGAAACAGTGCATTATGTGAACCCCCCAGCAGACTAGGCCTATAGCAGCATAACTAAGGGATGGTTCAGGGTCACCTGATCCAGCCCTAACTATAAGCTTTATCATAAAGGAAAGTTTTAAGCCTAATCTTAAAAATAGAGAGGGTGTCTGTCTCCCGAATCCAAGCTGGGAGCTGGTTCCACAGAAGAGGCGCCTGAAAGCTGAAGGCTCTGCCTCCCATTCTACTCTTAAGTATCCTAGGAACCACAAGTAAGCCAGCAGTCTGAGAGCGAAGTGCTCTATTGGGGTGATATGGTACTATGAGGTCTTTCAGATAAGATGGTGCCTGATTATTCAAGACCTTGTAGGTGAGGAGAAGGATTTTAAATTCTATTCTAGATTTAACAGGGAGCCAGTGAAGAGAAGTATAAAACACAAGTATAAATACAAGCAATATTAATAGCCCACTATAACATGTAAACTGTCTTTTAGTACAACTGAACAAATTGCCTTAGATGTGGTAGTTATCTTGGCTGTATCTACAGTATATTGCAGCATAGTTAAATCAAAGGAAATCTTCCTGCTTTTATTTTTTTAAACAGCTTCTGTAATGCAACAGTGGGATCCTGACTGGGTGGTGTTATTGTTACACTTCAGGCACTGCTCCTGCACCCGCTGTTGCACTACGTATTGTAATGAAACATTGTGCCATAAAAAAAGACTTGAAACTACTTCACATCTTAATGACTTCTGTTATTAAGTACAGTTTAGTGCAGCTACAAGTAGTAAGGAGGTCTGTAGTGATTGACTCTGGAGAAAGTTGGTGACCTCTGTGCACTATGACCCTCAGCATCTGCTGTCCCCACTCTGTGATTTCACGTGGCCTACCACTTCATGGCTGAGTTGCTGTCGTCCCCATTCACTTCCACTTTGTTATAATCCCACTAACAGCTGACTGTGGAATATTTAGTAATGAGGAAATTTCGAGTTGCACAGGTGTCATCCTATCAAAGTGCCACACAGGAATTCATTGAGCTCCTGAGAGTGACCCATTCTTTCAAGCTGTTTAAATAAGTGTAACACATTTCTACAGCAAAGAATAAAGATGAGCAAATGATTCATTCACGAATACGTGGTAGCTTGCAAAAGTATTCATACCCCTTGAACTTTTCCATATTTTGTCACATTACAACCACAAACATAAATATATTTCACTGGAATTTAATGTGAAAGACCAACACAAAGTGGTATACAATTGTGAAGTGGAAAGAAAATTATAAATGATCCAAAACATTTTTTACAAATAAAAAACTGAAAAGTGCAGTGTGCAAAAGTATTGAGCCCCCCTTTTCTCTGAGTGCAACAACTGCATTCAGAAGTTGCCTGATGACTGCTAATGACTAAAAAGAGTCCACCTGTGTGTAATCTAATCTCAGTACAAATACAGCTGCTCCGTGACGGTCTCAGAGGTTGGTTAAGAGAATACTGGGGAGTAAACAGCATCATGAAGTCCAAAGAAGCAGTCACATGGCCAGACCATTAATATGACATTAAGCCATAATACATTATAAATGGCCTACCTAAAAATCATGCGCAAAGTTGCCACAAAGAGGGGAAATTAGCTTTAGTGACCAAAGGTTTTAAATTTTCGACATGGGGCTCTGAGGGGACTGACTTGTTTTTGGAACTATTGCTTTGAATAGTAGTTTGTGGCTTTTAAGAGTTGGTTTTATTATTCAGCTCTTAAGGTTGGCATCAACTTTGTGCTAAAGTATATAATTAGGAGACCATCAAGCGTCACCTTCCAGAAATGACAAATAGCAGTATTGAAACCCAAACTGTTTACTAAGCCAGAAAAATGCATCTAAAAACCTGACAGAGGATGAAAATCCCCACAGAAAGTATCGGTTTAAATGTTATAAATTTACTCCACCCACTAAAATTGCACTAAAATTAATCCAAAACCATCTGTTTGCATCAGGCGGGTTAAATGTGATCTGTGAAGAAAAAAACTAATACAGTCAAGGAAGTTTTTGTTTTTTTTTCATTTAATTTCTTTCATCTTAACTTTTCCATCAAAGCTTCACTCTGTTTTATCTCCTGGGTGCCATATTTAATATCCATCTAACAATAGAGCAGATAATGTCTCAAGTATAATTGTTCACCAGGAGAGGTAGAAACATGCAGTGCCATTGTCTGTCTTCCTTTTGTAGTTAGTTAAAAGGTGGATAAATAAGATGCAATTTAGAGACTTTTAAGACATAATTTTTTTCCTCTTGCCTTAATCACTGTGAAATTACCTCTGGGTGAGGGCTGTCATTAAAATAGAAGAGGCACTTGCTTCTTAGATGCTCGAGGCAAGCATGAAGCACTAATAGCATAGTGCCTCCATGGCGCTAACATTTTTAACAGGCTCTGTATTATCCTGCTGTGCATATAGCCGTGGCTGCACCACCCACTTATGATGGTCTATTTGTAGTTTGTTCCAGCTGTTTACTGTGATAAATACACTGTAAAAGCTGCTTCATGCTTCATGATGTATGCAGAGCCATGCAGTTTCTTACTAAATGTGTTTTTCTGAGCACCTGCACTTCAATAGCCCACTTAAACTAGTTACTACTTTGTCACTCCATACTAGAACTCAGTCAGTATTACCCCCCAATACAACCTAAATCTTAATCTTTTACTTCCCCTATAAAGCCAAAGACAAACTCACTCCCACCGTACGCTGCTTCTTGTCAAAAGAGCCCAGCTCTGGCCCTGAGTTTACGTCCCACAGGGTGGCTTCTCGCCCCAGGCTAGAGGATCCCGAAGTGACATGGCCAATAACCTCCAGATGTTAGCCTGCATTAGGACCTGACAGCTTGCCATGTCACTGCCTACACTACCACACAGTTCCATCACTTCCCATCTGCTGCCCAACACCTCCTGAGGGAGAGAAAGTGGGAGGGGGAGACTTAGCTGCCCTTCATCTTAGATTAAGAAACTAAAACTCACAGCACTGACAGATCATGATGGGAGGCAGCTGATTTATCCTCAGCATCCAGTCACAGTCATGAAGAACCATTTTCAGCCTCAGGAAGACCAAGAAGTCCCTGCAGCAGACTGTACTGCCTCAGCATCATGGAGCTGGTCTGCTTTTATATGACAAGGCAGGAGATACAGGAGACCTCTGACAAGTTCTCCATATAAAGGGGTAAATATGACCCTAACCCTAATATTATATGAGTCACTGGAGACCTATTAGATATTAGGAGGTCAAGAAAAAGTGTAGTAAGTTCTAGTTGCATCCTTAATATAGACTGTTAGTCACGCACCTTTGATGTAAAAGTCTTGAGTGCATCTGTGAATGATTGTTCAGGATTCTACACTCAGCCGTTACACCATGAAATCACAAAGAAACAACATTTGCACAAAAATCAAAGATGGGGGAAAAACTGAAAAAGATGTGGTTTCAGGTTTCACTTTTTTCTGTATTTTGGCATACAGCAAAAACTACATTCATAAAGTGGATGTTACTCAGCCAGATTAGCACCTAACATACAGAGACACTGATGTAAAATAAGACATTGACTTGTGGGATTAAGTTTTACTCAATCTGAAAATAGCCTGATGTTTGGCTCCCCCTCCTGGAAATACAGAGTAACATCATGTGCAGGACATGAACCTCTCAACTATGCAGACACAATCACACTTGCTACTGTCACTAACATCCTCTCTGGAAAACTCAGCAAATGCAGACTGGAGCCTGTGTGTTCATGAGTTTCATATTTTCAAATGACATTTTTGGTACTTATCAGCATAGCTTATACAGTATACACCATTGGCTGATGACATTATTGTAAGTTGCTTTCTGCTTGCTAAACCCGCTTCATATGTTATGATTCAGGTTCTTTTTTCAATAAATCTATACAAAACTATGCTGGGTGTCCTATAAAGCATGTAGAAAGACAGAAATATTTTTACACAGCAGCATATAAATAAGAACAAGATATACATTCACAAGCATATAAATATAAAGCATATAAATGAGAACAGAAACAAGAAGCAAGAAAATAGCAGCAAATATAAATAATAAGAAAATAAAGGCCTAAATGTGCTGGAGAAAATAAGATAGTTATTCATTCATGCATCCATTAATTCCTCCCCTTATCTGGGGCCAGGTTGCATTATAGATTATGAAAAAGTAAATCACCTAAAACAAGGTCACAAAAGAAAGCAGTGAACAGCTCATCACTATGTCCATAAAAGATGGACATAGCTTCCGGGTCTTCCAGGCCAGTGAAGAAGTCCCATAGATTTGCATTCCCTTTAAAGGCCTGCAGCGGCTGAATGCTCAGCTGAAAAAGAAGTCTGGTTGTATGGATGTCTATGGAAAATGGCCCTCAGCACCCTGAGTGTAAAACTGTTTGAAGTACAGTTTCTGTGTGTGTGTGTGTGTGTGTGTGTGTGTGTGTGTGTGTGTGTGTGTGTGTGTGTGTGTGCTAGCTAACGAGTCCTTCCTCTCCTCCCGCCCCTCAGCTCTGCTCGCCTGGAGTTAATGAACTCACCTGTGTGTGATTGCTGCTTATTTAAGAGGAAGGAGGGCCTTCAATCAGCACCAGATCGTTAGACTGGAAACAGGGTTGTTGGTTCCTTATGACTCTACTCTGAGACGACACCTCAACTGTTTGTGCTCCTCTGTGCGGGAATCCGTCTTTGAGTTGCAGAGAGAGAGTAACCCCTGTGGAGTGTTTTATCTGTGAAGTTGTCTGAACTGAAGTCTGGAATCCACTAATTGGAAATCCTTCTGCTATCTGACCTTTTCCTTGCTTCACTGTAAATAAACCTGTGCACTATAATTCCAACTCTGCACCCTGAGCCCAATCCCCTCTGTAGACTATGACAGTCACAGTATAAACCTTAGGCTACAGTCCCACACACCAACACTAATCCTCTCCATCTTTGTTACCCACTGAAGATCAGGCTCTGGCTGCATGGGTGGGGTCAGCATTCACTCGGTTCTTGGCTAGCTTTGTGTTAGCAGCATAATGCATTTGTTTACAGTTTATTACAGTAACATATTACTTTGGAATGTGTTACACCCAACACTGTGAGGATGTAGGCTATTATTGTATATTGTCCAATCAAGAGAAGCTTTCATGAATGGAAATGCAGAGGATTTAGAGTTTAGAAAACATTTTAAAAAATGTTTGGACAGATGGAAACTAGATGAACTTGTGCCACAATGAGTTCTTCAAGGTAAAGAAATGGGATAGTTTTCAATAGTCAAATTAGTTACACTGTAAATTCCAACAGCTTTATTTGGAAAGGAAGAAAAAAGCCTTTTTCCAGGCTTTTATTCAGTTACTGTTGAAGATACCAGTTTGATCATTGTAAAAACAATGATCAAACTGTGATGATTACTTAAAGCAATCAAGTAATAACACAGGAAACAGGAAGACGCTTCAGCTGAAGCAGCTGAACAGAGTCTGCCGAAGAGACGAGGAGCTTAATTGTGAGCAATACTCCACTTCCAAACTTAATATTCACCGTTCTCATGGCAGCATTGACACCAGTGTAATCTATAGCGTAAGGAGCAGAGCAGTGTTTGGATTTTGATTATTTTTGGAGTCTTATTCTTTCTTTTTAAGAACAATAATGAAGTCATTAATAAAGTTATCAAACTTGTAATAAGTGTGTCTAAATTAGTTTATCAGTTCAGCTGATATTATCTAATGTTAAATTTAGCTTGTTCGTGCTAACTGACTTAGCTAATAGTTGCTGCAAGGTTAGACTGTTACCAGATCAAATTTTACTACATGAATGTGTTGGGGCTTGTTTTGGCAGTAAAGACTAGCTACCCTACCACGATACTTCCAGTACCCCAAACATACTGTATTTATATTCATTCTGATAAATTCCAGTATTTGAAATTAACACGGTGAGCAGTTTGTTCTTACAGGTGTTTACACCTGGAGCAGGTACAGTTCATACAGATAATGATGTCACTGACAGTGTCAACTGCAACTCTAAATGCAGTTTGTTGTAGCCACATTAATTAACCGTCATACTGACTTTAAGGTCAGGCCTGGGGTCTGTTGGGGTGTGTCAACAATGAACCTGTGCCTATCTCTCCAAATCCTCTCCATCTTGATCCAGACTCTACTGACATCATGTCTGAGGTAGGCATTTTAATGGAACCTACCGCAAGTACTTTCTTATTTGTGCTGTTAATGCTTTACCCTTGGACTACTGTAAAACACATCCAGATTGATTCAAAAACTGAGGCTTGGGGCAGAAAGGAAGAGACTTCATTCATATGAATGGGTGAGTGTGTATATTGTAAACATACCTTCAACACGGTGAGATAAAGTAGACACAACCAGAGGATTTGGTCAGGAAAAGATGCCTTTATTTAGCTGGGATACATACTCTTGTTATATTCGATTACTAGTGAGATAGAAAACACAGTAGCTTTTCAAAATAAAAGCAAGGTCCATTTAATTAATTATATTTATTTATAGCTTTAAAACACACTTCAATAAATATTTTTTCTTCTTTTGGTCTTTTTTTTTCTTCTGTCAGCTTTACAAAAACATACATTCGCCTGTGAGAACACTTGAGGGAACAACACTGGATTCAAAGGTCAGTGGTGCGGACACAGGCCAACACAAACATCGTAGATGCCACAGATAATAGCCTACAGAACCTAAAATACCTTTACACGTTTCCAAGTGTTTTACATGTTTGTCTACGTCACTACAGCAAGTATAAACAACTCTCCGATTACTCACATGAATGTTAAGCACTATTTGACCACTGGTAGCATCACACACACTGAAGAGTACTAAGAGTTAAGACATGTGGATTAACAGATACATTGCAGTCATAAGTAGCACCCAGATCTTTCACATGGATAGTCTACACTCCCACGCTTCAAACTCACAACTTACAGGTGAATTTTGGCTTATTTTAACCTTGCATATTTCCCATTATTGTGTTTCAATCAGACAGAAACCAAAGAACTCGGATGTAAGAACACATTTTTTGTTTGTTTGTTTTCTACCATTTTTAATTCACTGAATCGTTACAGTGGAGGGGGAGTACAGAGTAAACAGGACTCATTAAGCAACAACTGACACAATAATGGAAAATACTGAGATAAACCAGAATTATCCTTAAATATTGAATCACAGTGAGAGATAAATCTTTACGTCGATGTGTTCCCACTTTTGAAGTTATAAAGGGAAATAGCCTCATGGATCAGGGAGCAGCAGTGGGTTGCACTGTACTGAATGGCTGACTGCAGTGCCTTTGGCAGAGGTAAGCACTGATGTTTTAATACTGCAAAATGGACATTGGCCATCGTCACATGTGACGTGAGGACAAAACGTACGAGTCCTAGATTAGCTGAACCCTGTTCTGTTGTTTTTTAAAGGATAATGCCACTTTTTCTGCAACTTAAATTCAGTGACCTTTATGATCAACCTTACCCCTTTCTTGAAACCTACTACAGTGAACGACATGCTCAGCTTTATTATCTTTACAGTTTTGTGATCATTGTGCGCAACAAAAAGCATGATTTAGTTTAAAGGTACTTTTTGCAATTACCCTCTGCAAAATGCACTTCCAACTTTCACCAGCAGGGGGTAGCATTTTACCAGTGGGTGTGTTCATATTTTTGGATGGGCGCTGCTGTACTCATTTACTCATGTACTTCATTTTTAGCAATAACTCTACTTTCATCAAGAAGTTTTGCCTTTTCCCAGGGACTGTTTTCTTAATGACTTCCTGGTTAAATAAAGATCACATCGACTTGTTGTTGTGGTACAATGTCATATTTACACAAAACTTAACATCAGCTCTTTTAGATGTTTTGGCCATAAAGTTGTTTTTTAGTTAGTTTTGGTACATGAAAACTTTTAACACAATAAAATTTACAATAAGTACCTTCAACCAAAGAGAACAGGTTTTGTGAGAAAACCATGAGCCACTGAAGTCCCATGAGCCACTTGATTGTTGCACTATTTTGCGCTGGTAAGTTCAACAAATGTTAATCACAGGTGTACATAGTGAAAAGGATGTCAGTTTGGTAGCTCCTTAAACAAGTGCCTTATAAATGGAACTTTTTTTATTGTGTTAGAGAAAATATTGCTATTTTTATGTCTACTTGCATCAGTAGAATATTACTGATAAAAAATAAACCTGAGCAGGATGTTCACTGAAATGCAAGCTGACTTTCATACCATACAGATACTAAATGAAAGCAATAGCTGCCTGGAAGGTATTAAAGGACATTCATTTGATAAACTCTAGTGTGTTTTGCTGTTGCAGATATATTGTAAGTGGGTTAAATCAAGCAAAAACACAAATCTGGTTCTTTTGAGTTTCCAGCTGCACTTCTGGGCTCAGGCGCAGTTTCCTGACACACCGCAGAGGTTCAGGTCCACAAGAAAAGATCAAGCAGCCATTTTCTTGGTTATTACATGCTGACTTTGTTTTATGCAGCAGTTCAGTGACCACTGCCTTTGTTAACAGAGCACATGACTCATTAAGTCACGTGAAAAGTTTGATCATTTTCACAAAAGTTGTTGCCTTTCTTGATACATTATGACAAGCAAACATTTGATCCTGAAACAGTGAATAATAATAATAAAGGTTGTATAGTATACTAAAATAAACAAAACTTCCCTAAATATATCCCAGCTATAAATCCATAAAATTAGGAGCTCTAATTTTAGCATATTAGCTCTGCCTTATAGAGAGATGTGAAACCAGTCTTGAAAACATCCAGGGTCTGCAGTTCTCTTTGCTGTTGAAGACTTTGCCATCATCGTGCCAACATCTAAAGAATTTTCTAAAATCCTCCACAGAAAAAGTTGTGAATATCTTGAATTGGAAATTGGACCTGAATGGGAAGCTGTGCTACAGGAAGTGTTTGCTGTTGGAAAAGAAACTGGATATATGCAGTGGAGCTGCTCAGCCAAAGTATCAGCAGAAATGACCAAGGCAGCTTCAGAAGAAGAACCTCACGAGAAGCATGGAGGTGGAAATAATCTGGCTTGGGGTTGCTTCACTACCTCAGGAACTGCATAGGTCGCAGACAGATTCAACTATTGCGTCTGTGTTATATTACAATGTTTGCAAGATGATGCCCGGGGAATGGTTAAGAAAGCAGGAGTGGAGGGTTAAGGAATGGCCTAGTAGTTGAAAGGAGGTAATAAAAGTGCTTTGTGCACAGTTAACGTAGTGCCAGTCCATTTACCGTTAACTTATACACTGTATGATATTTACCTTTTCCACAGAATAACATCTGTTGATGTTTTTGATGAATAAAAACTTCATTTTGGTTAAAGTCCTCTGCGATAGGCAGTTACATCAGCTGTGCACAAACACTTGACCAAACAGCTACATGAGTTATTAAACCCTGTGTTACAGCCTGTCGATATCAAAGAGCATCAAGAGTTTACTTGTCCAAATGTATTTAAAAAGCCAACAGTTTCCATGGAATATAAATTTTTTTTTACATGATAAGTTATTCGAAGGATAAGCTTAACATAGCCAGAAAAACCCTAACCCCTGAAAACTGACTTCTACGCAGGTAAACTCAGCAACCTGCTTTACTGCAGCTCCTTACCCAGTTGTATTCTTCGTGTCAGCAGGCGTATAAGCAGCAACACAGTACTGTGGTCTGTTTCACTGCAGCTCATGGAGCATGAGCATGCAGAGAGATCCTTCCTGCAGTCCTGGACATGTGTAGGAGGTCAGTGTCTCATTTAAAAACTTGCCTCTGGGGGGCAGTGATTCTCCACAGAGAACCTGAATCAGCAGTGACTGAGAACCAGTTTGCATCATCGGGTCAGGAATTAGGGCACCGTGGTATGGTGACAAACATAAGCACTCCAACATAAACTCACATCTTGAAGGCTCCAGTGAGTCAGAGTGTTATTAATAGACCCAAACAGCAGGCGCTGTCACCGTGTCTGCTGCTCACAGCCAATTATGAAGCTCTGCAGGTGTGCCCACCCAACCACACATGCAACCAATATCAGCCACTTCTTCTATTCTGCAACCTTTGCTCTCTCTCCATTATTTGTTTTCTGCTTTGTGAAGCCTTTTCACAAGCACAGGGAGACACACACACACACACACACACACACACACACACACACACACACACACACACACACTCACACACACACACACACACAGAAAAACATGGAAATGTTATTAGGTCAGCTTCCTCCTGTGGCTATGACTCAGTATACCAGCTCTGTCACTGCCCCCCTGGAGTCTCTGGGAGAGCAGCAGGAACAAGAGGATGGAGAGAAGTAGGGGGTAAGAAAGAGGTTATTACAAAACACGGCGGACTCATTCAGAACATACAGTAGCCTTGCACATGCACTTCAGCACAGGGCTAAATAACCCTGTGTTTCTCTTTATATCCTGTCAACTCTAAAGACACCACCAGCTGTTAAGCTTCAACATTTAGCCATGTTCAACCTACCTGCTTTCCTGAAAGGCCAAAATAAACATTCAAAATGTCTCTCTATTCATAAGTTGCCTCCTTCCACCTTCAAATACTGCAGCTGTTGGAGGTGGAAATGAAAATGTTCAGCTTAGCGGCCTTGGATTACGATCGCACGTCAATCCAGCAGAACTAATCTATTTTTTTAGTAATCATTTCTATGTCATCACAAACAAAAATGAAGGAAACTGTTGTTGAAGGGTACCTAAAATATTACGCTTTTCTCTGTCTTTTATATATATATTTTTTTTTTCCTCTTTGCATGGTTCTGTATGACAGAATATCAGACAGGATATCTCTAATATGATCAACTGAGGCACAGAAGCTCCGCCCACCTGCTGCTCAAATCTGCAACGGCCAGCTGATCAGAAGAAAGTGAAACGACTTGTTTCAGACAGAATGAATTGAAAGGCTGCAGCAAGGTCCATTAAAAGACAAATAAGGATTATTTTGAAGTGTAATTGATGTAAAGCAACTCTAGCAGAGTTCTAGAATTAAAAACTTGGAGCTGGAAATGAGCATTACCAGGTCCACTTTAAGACATGTGACCCTTAGAAAAAGCTTGATTTAAGGGTATCTGGAATCATGTTAGTTTGGTCCCGTGTGCTGCTTGGCCTCACCTCTGTGGAGTTTGGTTAACACACAGCATTACCAGAAGAAAGTACAAAAGCAGAGTTTAAGAACAAGTACCAGCACACACTAATACTCAAAGACAGAAGAATACCATCACTGAGGCAACTATGAGCAGCCCCTGCCACACATCATATTTGTTTAGTTGATTCCTTTTACTACTGAGTTGTGGAGTTAATTCTATTGTTAAGTTAAACAGTCTCTGTTTATTATTGTAATTTAAAACTATTATTGCTACATCAATACAGTAGACTCCATGAAAGCTGCAGGAACCCGTTCTTCCTGCATGGACTCTGAGCTTTCATCACACCACATGTCAGTATAGTGAGGTGGTAACAAGATCCACCCACGACTACAGCAGACATGTAGTACTACAGTATCAACACACACACACACATCCTCTCCAATTACCGCACCAAGCCCTCTCCAGACAGATCTGACAGTCCCACAGGCCGTGGTGTGGAGATAACAAGAACCTGTGTGTGAGCGTCTGGTGTCTTCTTTGCACAAATACAGAAGTCAGAAGGGGAAATGTGTGAGTGTGCTCAGAGTTACGAGGGCTTCTAGTAAGTGCATTAATCCTCAAACAGGCCTGATAAGGCCTACAGAGCTTAAGAGATTGGAGTCTGGAAAGAAGTGATAGATAAATCACACAAATGTTTGGATGGATTTGACCTGCAACCTTTCCACACTCCCAAACCTCATTAATAACTCCTCATATATGAGATAAGGTCCTTTTTCTACATCTGAAACTCATTTTGTTCAAAAGCTTTGAAGAAATTTCGCTGGCACGGCTATGCTTTTTTTAGGATGGAGAACAAGCCAGAAAAGGGAAACTTCAACCATTCAGATGAAGGAAAACTGTTACTGATCACAACAGTACCCGTCCATCATGTTAGTATATACTCTACTTGATCTGCGGTCATCCTAACAGGATTAAACCTCTAGTTTTCAATAATAAGCAACTGCAATCTTTTCTGCAGCTACATCTAAAAACAAAAGTACCATCAATTTTTGTGACTGTCATAAAAAGTCTAGACTCTCCACCTGTGAGGGTTTCTCCACCTGTTATTGCACCTTTCCACCATTCGCAATCTCGCTGCCTTCCCGAGGGATAAGCCAATGTAGCGGCTCTACAGTCAGCTCTACATTCACTCTGTTCCACAACTTCACCTCTCAAATGAAACACCAGTAACGTGGCCGTAATCATTAGTGGCCCTACTGTCACAAACTACTAATGAGGTGTCTTTGATTTCCTCTCTAGTGAGGAAACAACTGCTGATTTTAAATGCTGAATTACACTCTCAGAAAATTAAGCAGGAGCCAAAAAAGTTCCCATGTGGAGTGTCTTGTCTTCCACTGTAGACATTCATGAGCATCTCTGTAGGCTGGAACTTCAGAACTCACCATAAGGCTTTAGTCTAGTTACTTACTGCGCTGTATAAAGGAATACACAGTCTCATCTTTTGCTTTTCACACCCAGGTTTTTCATTTTTTCTGTCTCTTCATCTCTGCTATCCCCTGTAATTACTCTTTCCACTCCCTTTTCATCTTTGGCAGTGTGTTGGACCCGGGGTGTGGGGGGTGGGCAGGTGGGTGTCAGATGCGTCCGTTGCCGTGTGTGCTGCTTCGGCGGCCGGACAGTGGGTGGGAGGAGTAGTGCAGCTCGGCTGTGGAGAAATTGGAGGATGAGGAATTGGAGGAAGAGGAGGAGGAGGTGAGTCCACAGGCTTCACAGGCCAGTGCCAGCTGTCTCAGAGCATCCAGGGAATCCATCTTCGCCCCTCGTAACAGATCGCTCTGGCCCTGCAGCACAAAGAAAGACGTGAGTCGGACTCACACCTGCAAAGTAATGAACTTCAATTAAAGCAAAAGGTAGCATTTAAATCTGTTTTATTGTTCTCTGGGAGGTACGTGTGCAGGAGGTGTTCTTCTTGTATTTAAGAATTTAAAGCTGATATAATCTGCTCATTTCACGCTCCGTATGTTTATTCTTGGACTCTGCTATCGTGGCTCTTCATGATTCCCAGGTCAAAAGAAATCCTCATTTATCTTGTACAGGGCACTGGTGCAGCTGCTCAGTTCAGCTCTATCTGAACCAAGCTGCCTTGTGGCTCAGTCGCAGTAAAAATAGGAAAGCTGCCTCCTCACAACTAGGAAAATTTGGTGGTTGCTCAGTGATTGCACTGAATTTTTTTTGTATTCGACAAACAAAGGCAAAAAATGGCACACGGACATGCCCTCAACTGCACCCTCAAACTCTGGGACCACCTTTGCATTTACACAGGTTGTATGGTGAGAGCCAACCAGCATGGTCCAAATGACTGCAATCACTCTCAGACAGACTGGTGGAAGTCTGCAAATAATTGCCATCTAATTTATAAATGCAGAGAGTCAATATGAGTCTGCACGATGAGCGTAATTGCATTTCTCTGCAATAGGGGACTTGACTGGTTATATTCTGATTATATTAATATATAAAGCGAGGTGCTTGTGTCATTTTGCAGTTAAATCGTGTCCTGCAGCAAACACATCACCGTTACTGGAGGTATGTCTGAATTTCTGTTTCACATCTGGCTGGACTTTGAACGTGAATTCCTGTGCATGTAAATGGCAGCAGATTTGTCATTTTCTCCAGTTTATCACAGTTGATCACCAGATTATCACAAACTGCATGTAACTGCCAACCTGACTACATTCAACCACAAAGAAATGGCAGTAACCAAATAAGACTCTGCCTTTTGCCATTTTATTGCCATCTTAATGCACCAAAATCACTTTGAAGACAGCAAATGACTTCAAGTGGTTGCAAACCTGGCCCCCATTTCAAAGAAAGCAATATGGCAAGTTCATTGCACATGGCTGCAAAAGTTTGGTTTGTCTTCCCTACTGTGACTGTAGCATCTCTTCCTCTCCCTTTAAGTCAACTTTCTTCTGATTGGCTGTTTCTCACTGACATCATGCAGAACTGACACAGAACCAAGCAGAACTCAAACTGACATATTTTAATTGTTCTAAGACTTAAAATTTTAATATTAAGGGTATGGCTACTTTCATTGACAGTTGGGCACCAGACAAAGCTAACTCTCCAGCTCATCCAAATATGGTCACTTCCTGCTCCAGAAACCTTTTTTTTTTTTTATAAAAGAAGATGGCAGTAACCAAAATGTCAAACTGAGGCTTAAACATGGTAGTTCATGTTAGCATTGCTGCTGTGAGCAAAGCTAACATGATGATACGATGATTGATCAGGTCAGTGTGAGTTTTCATATAATTATGTGATATTCCCATACCTTGAGTACAGTAATGTTCCAGGTGAAACTCTCCACAGCTTTGTTAAGCTTCCGACCCTTCAGTCCTTCCTTCTCTCCAAGTCGAGAGAGATCCTCATGGAAGTCCATTCCTGTGAAACACACAACCAGGTGCTTTCCATCAATTCAGAGGCATACAGCAGTCATTTGGGAATCAATCAATCAAATTCAGGTGAACTATAGACGTCAAGCCTGAAGACAATTTCTCTCAGCTATCTTTAGACTCAGATAAAATGTCTAAGGGCCAGTTTCAGCGATGAGTGTGTTGTCATATACTGACATGTTTGCATAAAAGCAGAGCACCCTCCTTCATGACATTCACATTGACAGATAAAGGTCAGCAATCATCCACAGCTGTGGGAGGCTGTAAAAATACACTGGATTGCCTTTTCTTTTCACTGCGAAGGATGCACAGCTGTCCTGCTGTTAGAAAATCCGATACAAATGTAAGAACGTTTCAAACAGAGATACACTTCCATAGATACGTGTCTCAAGGGAACCCCATTTTGAAAAAGCCCAAATATTAGCTTGTCTTTGGTTCTTTCTAATCAGACATCCACACAGAGAGCGCTACAATCACCACATGCAAAGCTGTTTACTGACAGCCTCATTCTCTGAGGAGTCACCCTCATTAAGCCTTCCTGTTAGATGTTTCAGCCAGACTTGCTCATTTGATGATTTGTTAGAATTTGGGCATATCCTGTGCTACAGATGTTTTATTCATGAGAGCTGATCAAAACTACACTCACATCAGCCCATACAGCCTTTCATCCATCTCTGCATACTTTACCTTCCCTCTGCACCTGCGCGATCCTCTCCTGTACTCCATCTGCATTCTCAATCAGCTGTTTCTGGGCAGCAATCATCTGAACAAACGACAATTTCTGTGTTCAAACTTGCAGAACTTTTTTTTTTTTTTTAGACAAACAACAGGTATACTGTATATGGACAAAAGCAATAAATTTTATTTCTACAGCAGCTTTTTAAACCAAAGTTACAAGATGCATCACAAAATGTAAAAAAAAATAGCATCATTAAAACATTTAAAAATACATGAAATTAATAATGGTAATGATAATACAGTCTATAAAACAAGAGACAAAGAAGGCTAGAGTAAGAAGACAAACACAAAAGCTAATCTTACAGGTGGGTACAGTGACCTTTATAATGTTTGTGATAAAGACACAATTTTTGTAGAAAGTCTGCACTTCAATCACTGTGGTGGTGATTGAAGTGCAGAACTGTTTAAGAATTCCACCCATTTTTATCCACAGGCTCAAACTTAGTGGGACACCTGACTGACAAACAGCTTCAGGCCTGCTCCCCTGGTATCTCATGACAAATGAATCAGACGTAACATCTGAAGTTGATTCAAAGTTTTGAATTTGCATTTTATAGCTTTTCAATAATTTTAATGTCATTTTAAATATGAGGCCCAAAGTTAGTTAGTGCAAGTGAGGGAGGCTACAAACCCAAATAAAACCAGTCAGACAGTGAAAAACTTGTCCAAATCAACAGTCTGCTGCATTGTTAAAAAGAATGACTGCAACACCAAAAAGGCCTGAAAGAGCACAGAAGACTAAAGTGCATGATGGCAGAATTATTTCCATGGTTAAGAAAAACGGCTTCAAGTCCAGAAGACTCTTGAGGAGCCAGATGCGTCACTGTCAGAGTCTACAATCATGAGCTGCCTTCATGAATGGAAATCCAGAGGAATTACAACAAGGTGCTAAACTCTGATTACACTCAAAACCAGGAAGGTCAGATTAGACTTTGCCAGGAAACATCTGAAAGAGCTGCACAGTTCTGGAATAAATCTTTGGGCAGATGAAACCAAGGTTAACCTGTACCAGAATGATAAGAAGAGAAACGCATGGACGAGGAGAGAAACAACTCATGACCCAAAGCATGCCACACCATCTAACATGGTGGTGGTAATGTCATGGCATGGACATGCGTGGCTGCCAGTGGAACTGGATCACTAGTGTTTCTTGATGATGTGACTGATGATAGAAGCAGCAGCAGTGATTATGAAGTGTGCAGGGCTGTACTCTCTGCTCAGATTCAGCCAAATGCTGCTAAACTGATCAGAAATGCTAATGGATAACAACAAACTGCAAAAGCCACCCGAGAGTTTCTCAAGGTGAAGAAATGGGACATTCTTCAATGGCCAAGTTAGTCATCTGATCTCAGCCCAACACAGCATGCTTTTCTATTATTAAATACAAAACTGAATGCAGAAAGACCCACAAACAAGCAGCAGCTGAACGTGGCTGCAGTAAAGGTCTAGCAGAGCAACTCAAGGGAGGAAACTGCATTTGATGATATCCATGGGTTCTAGACTTCAGGCTGACACTGGCTGCAAAGTTTTATCATCCAGTTATTAAAGAGTTAAAATTTATGTTAATTTATGGGACTGTGTATTAAAATGGTTGTAATTGATAAACGGTTCATGCAGGAATTTTATAAAACCTCTCAAATTAAAGTTGAAAGTCTCCACTTCAATCACATATTGATTGTTGGCAAAACTACAAAAACTGTGTCTTTGTCCCAAACATCATGGAGGGTACTGGAAAAGTTCTTTAACGCTCCCACCCCCCGGACACCTACTAGGGGTAACCCTTGTTTCTCTTTTCTAAACTGAGTGGTTTCTGTCATATTTCAGGCCTGTTTCCAGAAAAAAATGGCTCTGTGTTAGTGAGGGTGATCTCTGCTTATACAGCTTACTAGGGCTACCCTTGGAAATACCTGTAGCCTATTCTAATGGTTGTCAAACCATGTCTTTATTGGCAAATTTTGTCTTTATGGGGGAAAGAGTTAAGATGGGGAACTGATTGTGCTGACCTAATGGCAAAAGGAAGTTTGTTCCACAGCGCTGGGGCTAAAACAGTAAATGCACGCTCTGCCTTTGGTTTACATCTGGGCTGTGGAACCTGTAACAATTATTGATTCTCCAATCTGAGGGGTCTGGGGTCAGTATACATTTTTAGGAGCTCTGAGATATAAAGTGAAGCCATGCCATGGAGTGATTTAAAAGTGATCAATAAAATCTGAAATTGGATCCTATAACTGATAGAAAACCAGAGTCTTTCTGCAAGTGTTTGTGACGAGCCTTGCTGTCATGTTTTGTACTAACACCTTATCCACTCAGTGAGGGTGTGGATAAGCTGTTCAACTATATTCATTCAGAAGTACTGGTCTGATCTACTGGACAGTATTTCTAAACAATCAAAGCAAGACTAAATTTTGGATGTGCTCGTTGAAATTGATGATGTCCACCTTTCTAGCAGATTGCCTTGAGTCAGTTATTAGTTGTCCAAGGTGGGGAGTGACACCACTAGAAATATGATCAGGACCAGTAACAAGGACTTCAGCTTTACTGGAGTTCAGGTGGAAGGAAAAAGTCACCCAGTCCTTAGTGGCAGTAAGACCAGAATACAGATTTGAATGAGACATGATGAGATAAGTGAGTGAAGTGAGTGGCCTTCTATCTGGGCCAACCTCATTTCTAAGTCTGTTGAGGAGAATGGTATTGTTACTTGTATCAAATGCTGCAGCCAGGTCTAATAAAATGAGAACAGTATAATTACCTGCATGGATTCAAATGTCATCAATAACGCTAACATTAGATGATTCAGTGAAAGCAACAGCTCCTTCACACGAAATTGGTGGACTTGAAGTTTAGATTTCTTCCATCAGCCTTTCTACATTCTCTTTTCAGGCTTTTATTCATCCAGGGCCTTCTGTTCAAAGGACGACACGGCCGAGCTTTTACAAGAGCTGCAAAGGAGAAGCACTGGGCTACCTACACACTACACTACAGGGGCTGTTCAACCATGAAAACCCACAGTGTTTGCACCTCATGTACTTGGTGACCCCGCTCTCTAACTTTGCGTGCTCTCCAACTTACTGCCACTTCGCGGCTGAGATGCTGTGGTTCCAAAATGCTTCCATTTTGCAAAAATACCACTTACAGTTGATCATAGACTATCTGCAAGGGAAGAAATTTCATGAACTGACTTGCTGCAGTGGTAGCATCCTATTACAGTGCCACACTCAAATTCAATGAGCTCTTTAGAAAAACCCATTCTTTCACAAATGTTTTGGAAAGCAGCCTGCATGGCTTGGTGTTGGATTTTATACACCTGCGGTAAAGGGACTAAAAACACCTGAATTCAAAGATTAAGGGGTGTGCCCTAATATTTTTTCATACAGCTTCAGGAGCTGGCCCATGCAGGATCTAAACTTTGCCTGATTTAAATTTGATCATTCTCTTCTTCCAGATCGTCTCCTCGTCCATCTCAGGGCTTCTTCCAGTTTAGCTGCTACTTTTAAATCACTTCCTCGAAGTCCCATTGTGACCACTAACTCTGTGCACTATGCACTCTGAGATTTCACCATGACCTTAAACTTGTGTTCTGAGGCTTCTGAGGAGGGTCTTTCAATGTAAATGACCTGAACTTTTCTGGGACTTTGCTCTCTTTCCAAAAGTTAAAAATCAGGTTAAACCGTAGCTGTTTTGACACATTGGAGGACATTTACAGTGTAACGGGAAAGAAAGGGACTTCCAGGGAGCAATCCAAATATAGCAGAATAAGGTCCAGAGATGCAGGAAAAGATAAGGGGAGCTTTATTTAGACGGGCAGCAGCATTATTATTACAATCCCTGGTTGTCTGGGGCCTTTCTGTGTGGAGTTTGGATGCTCTTCCTGCAGTAGGGTAGGCTTGCTCCCACAGTCCAAAGACAGTGGAGGAAGTCGCTAATAGGTTAATAGGATCTGTTTTGACCTGGCTAAGTCACCATGGTAACTCATGTTGAACACATAACCTGGTCGGGAGCAGGTTATGATCAGAGTTTTGGTTCAAAATTGGCTAGAAGCCAATCAATTTTCACTGATTCTTTTATTTACAGCATGATGGATGGATGGATGGATGGATGGATGGTTATTAAACAGTACCTTAATAAAACCACTAAATGAAGCACAAACTGTGGGTTGCATTGTCACAGGAATTTGCATGTATTAATTTGCTGATGCAGAAAATATATAATGTTTTTATATTTGATTCTTATCTGCTGCTAAGTCGGTTTAACACTGGGGGAATTGCAGCTACTAGAGCACAGATTAGAAAATTATTCATTACCAAGAATAACTATTCAATCAGCAAAATGAATTTCACCCTGGCAACAAACTAAGGCAATTCCCACATCTCCTTTATTAGGCCATGGGGCAGTAAACCTTTAATGTTTAAATACATCACCTTTAAAGTTTCTGAGCTCTACTGTACAGCTGTTATGCTAGAAATAAACAGCAGCACTGAAAGCACACTGACCATTAAAAGAATTAAAAGGTTTGTTTTATTGTTCTAGGTGCTAAATCCAGAGATTAATGATTTTCTGCAGCACTGATGTCTTATTTGCAGCAGTGCTGCATTTTACTATCATCATCATCTGATAACGTCTCTGATTGCATTAAGCTGCACTCGTTTGTGTCCTTATGAGGAGGTTTTTTTTGGAATTGGTTGTTCAGCCAGCCGGTCGTTGGTGGAGAGTAGCAGCTACGCTTCTGGCATTGGTTGCTTGTCACGTCCAAGTCGACTCTCAATCATTATCCTGATACTCATAAACTATATGCACAGGTCCCTCAGTTACTTACATACAGCACATACAGTAAGGTGTACTGTATGTACTATTTACGTCAATGTTCTGCTGGAAAACTTTGGGTCCTGGTATTCCTGTGGATGACACGTACCACCCACTTAAACAACGCTGCAAACCAAGCAGCTTGGGCTTACACATCACCTGGGAACACACTGACATCACTACACTCTAAATAGTGAAGATTGTGTTCAGCTAATTATGGTGGTAAGAGCTGTAACTATAGTCTCCCGTTTTAATTAGTCGAGTGTAAGTTTGTCTTAAATCAGTGGTAAAATAAAAGGAAGAAAAAGCCTGAATACAGGAGGAGAACGGGAGGTTACTGTGTGGTGACTAAGCCGCACGTGCGTGCATGTGTGCATGTGTGTGTGTGTGATGTTTGATTGGCGATCACACCAACTGTGGCATCATGATGCTGACCTGCTGGGTTTGCATTTGCCCGGTTCTGCTGCAAACATCATCAACTGCACTGACATGCATAAACAAGCACTCTGCTCTGAAATGTGTGTAGGAGTAAATAGCTGAGCACTGAAACAGGTGGGAAAGTCTCGTCCTGATCTGATGCAAGAGGAGACTGAGTAGGAGGTGTGCGTGCTTGCTTGCTTGAGAAGGTATGTGGGTGACTGTTCCATGTCACCACAGTTTCTGCATATTTAATGCCTACGGACAGTGTAAAAGTACGTAAGCAGGGGTGTGCACACTCAGTAATGCAGTGTTAGGAATCTGAAAACCAATCAGCAAACTGTGGAAAACTTTCTGATGCTCAAAACTTCAGCCAAAGGAGCAAAATTATCAAAAGCAGTCTTACTTATGAGTACTTTATGAATGAACCTATGAGCAAAGCAAAGCTCATGAATATACAGTACCAGTGAAATTTTTGGACACACTCACCCAGTCATGCCTCCATCTTGGCCTCCACCACCACCAGCATCTAGACTCCGGGGGGTCCTGCCTAATTCCTATCTCTACTGGGATTCCCTTCAATTCAATTCAATTCAATTTTATTTATATAGCGCCAAATCACAACAAACTTTCGCCTCAAGGCGCTTTGTATTATGGGTAAAGACCCTACAATAATACAGAGAAAACCCAACAGTCAAAACGACCCCCTATGAGCAGCACTTGGCGACAGTGGAAAGGAAAAACTCCCTTTTAACAGGAAGAAACCTCCAGCAGAACCAGGCTCAGGGAGGGGCAGTCATCTGCCGCGACCGGTTGGGCTGTGGGGAGAGATTAATCCTCGCAAAGCTGCTGGTCCAGACAACATCCCCGGGCGGGTGCTAAGGGACTGTGCAGATCAACTCTCTGGGGTGTTGACTTATATTTTCAACTCCTCCCTCATACAGGCAGCTGTCCCCATCTACTTGAAGACTGACACCATCATCCCGGTCCCCAAGAGCTCCACAGTGACAGGCCTGAATGACTATTGGCCAGTAGCTCTCACCCCAATAGTCATAAAGTGCTTTGAGAGACTGGTCATGGTCCACATCAAGGACACCATCAATGTCACTGTGGACCCACATCAATATGCATACCGAAAGAACTGGTCCACGGAGGACGTCATCTCCTCTGTGGTTCACACCGCCCTCACCCACCTGGAGTGTAAGGACTTGCACAGAATTCCACAGAAGCTGGTGCACAAATTGTTCACACTTGGACTGAGCTCCTCCCTTTGCAACTGGGCCCTGGACTCCTCCTCCCCCATCATCCTCAGCACTGGCTCCCCCCAGGGCTGTGTGCTGAGCCCTCTTCTGTTCACCCTGATCACATATGACTGCCCAGCAAAATACCCAGGCTATTATATTGTGAACTTTGCGGATGACACAGCAGTGGCTGGATGCATCACTAACAACGATGAGTCCGGCTACAGGCAGGAGGTGGAACACCTGGAGGATTGGTGCAGAGAGAACAATCTCTGCATCAATGTGGCAAAAACAAAGGAGATGATCGTGGACTTCAGAAGGGTCAGACACCCCCTCCTCCCCCTGAACATTGGAGGATCTGCAGTAGAAATGGTCCCCAGGTACAGTACAGGTACTTGGGTGTATACCTGAGTAATGACCTCACCTGGGGCAACAACAATTCCAGTCTGGTCAGGAAGGCACACCAGCACCTCTGCTTCCTCAGGAGGCTGAGGCGCACTGGACTCGGAAGCTCAGTCCTCTCCTCATTCTACAGATGTGTAGTGGAGAGCGTCCTGGGCTCCTGCATCACTGTGCGGCATGGAAGCTTCTCTGCAGAGAAGAAAGCTCTGTAGAGGGTGGTGAAGGCTGCTCAGAGGACTGTTGGAATCAGCTTCTCCACCACCAAAAACATTTACACCGCCAGATGCAGGAAAAGGGCCACCTGCATCCTGAAAGAGCCCATACACCCAGCACACACACTCTTTGTTCCACTCCCCTTCGACAGGAGGCTGAGGAGCATCACGAGCAGGACCACCAGACTGAGGAACAGCTTCTTCCCTGAAGCTGTAAGACTGTTGAACTCTGGTGGGGCTGTGGAGCTGCACTACTCTCCATCCATCAATCCTTGCACACACTAATGCTGCTGTTATTGCACAATCACCACTGCTGTGGCACCAAGTATCACAACCTTTACTCCATCTCAAACTGTTTATTTTACGTTTATATTTATTCAGTTATGTGTGTGTGTGTGTGTGTGTGTGTGTGTGTGTGTGTGTGTGTGTGTGTGTGTGTGTGTGTGTGTGTGTGTGTGTAGATGTATATTTTTCTTTTATATTGCTGTTACTTTTTATATTTATTCTTCTTTAAGGGCAACACTGGGACCTGAGAACAGAAATTTTGTTCCACTGCATGTAAATGTGATGAGAATGACAATAATGAATCCTTGGATCCTTTCAATTGGTCTGTTACATTTATGATGTCATTAACGCCTTCTGATTGGTGCGGGTGCTTGTTTTGGAAAAAAATAAAGAAAATTACGTAGACATTTAACCTTAAAGAGAGCCATGTTTGGGACTGACATGCCTGGTGCTGGTGACTGACAAACCATCAGGAAGAAGGTAAATTCATCACTGAACTCCAGCCCCAGCTTAAAGGCTTTATTCAGATTTGGACATGACTGATGATCAGAAGTCTTAAAACCAAATGGTACACAGTGATCTAATATAAAAATCTGTTTGATGATCTGAAACATGTAAGTTTAATGAATATGCAAAAAACTATAAAATCAGGAAGCGGGCAAATATTTTTCCACAGCACTACTTGTCTCAAACTCATAACCTCAGGCTTTAAGTGAAAATGTGAGCTACACTAACATGAAGAGCACAAGCTGACAGCCTAAAGGTACAAATAAGTCCATCTCAAAAGTATACCATCACAATTTGATTGGCCAGTTAGAATCATTTTCCTAGAGCGACATTAATTATGATGTAGTACACGGCAATATTTGCTTGCTGAGATTTCAGTTCATACTTCTGTTTTCCTTTAAAAGGGATGAAGGACAAAACACTGTGAAAAGATTACATCGCAGCTTTCACCAGACTTGCATGCTTGAACTTGGCATGAACAGCTGCGTGCAGGTACAAGAAGATGAAAACAAGATATGATATTATGGATGCTTGCTTTGTGGTTTTGGTCTTGTTGTGCACTTATTTTATAGAACAATGATAAGCACAAGGCAGGGATGAATACATCTTTCTTTTAATAAGGAAGTAAGGAGCATATTCAGGTAGTTTTAAAAATGAATTGTCTTTGTCTTACTGACCGTTTCATAAGCAGCGAGCAGTTTACGAGTTGGTTCTGAGAGGCTGGCCAGCGGCTCCAGACATGGATAGCCATCCTTCAGAACCATGGTGGCCCCCATAGTGCCCTCAGGACTCTGCAGCCTCGTGGCCAGGGTCTGGATGCACTGCTTCAGTTTGGCCACAGTGGGGAGCCCACACTGCTCTTTGAAACTGGCTGTGGTGCTCTGGAAATGGTGTGAAGGCAAACAGACAGAGAGGAGAGGGAAAATAGCGTTAGATCTGATGTACAGTTCCGGCTGTAAAATTAAGCTGGGAAAAGCCAAAAATGATGACACGCCCCACTCACTTCCCCCTCTATTCCCCTGTCATCCGCTGTCTCTCTTGTGAATTAAATCAATATGGCAGTCACTGCTGCCTTTAATCCAGTGAAATCAGCCTTAGCTTAAGCGCATTTGGCAAAAGAGGAGACAATATGGCATAAATCTGGAACAGGAAAATCAAAGCTTTTAGAATGTTTTTTTCAGCCACCGCAGGTGTGTCAGGATGCAGAACTGGGCTGGTTCATAGATTTGAGTGTGACAGAAAATAGGAGTCATTTGTTGAACTGCTATTCAGGGTCACTTCATAACAAAGGTAAAGGGTTTACTTCTGCATGCATAAGCACCAGAATATAAAGCCTCTGCTGTCTCCCCGAATGCTATTTGCCACTTGGCGCATCCCCAACTGGACTAGCAATTATCATGCCCCACCTGTGTGTAAGTGCATCCGCATGTCTGTGCATGTGACAGACACAGAGAAGCATGATGAATAATAACTGTGGCAGATGAGCCCACAGCTGGACTCATGGCAGAGAGACAGAGAAAAGGAGAGAGTTCACAACAGTGGGGGAAAGGACAATGAGATTGAAGCAGGAAGATTAAAAGCTGTTTCTGAATGAGTAAAAAGTGTTTCTGTGTAGGACTCGGTGTGTGTGTGTGTGTGTGTGCGTGGGTTTGTGTGGGAGGGTGTCTGACAGACTGACTGGGAGGGATTGGCTGATGAATGAGATGGCCGGGAATTTACTCTCTGATTTATGCTGAAAAACAATGACATTTTCAACCAGATGCTCATTTCTATTATTTAATTCACTAACCTACACTACATGGACAAAACTGTGTTGTCATTCAAACATTACACGCAAAGCAGACATTTTGTCACATCGTGGCAGGAAAATCATGCATGTATTCATGATGGCGGCATTTATCTTGGGCGCGCTGATGCATTCATCAGTAATGTTAGTGAATTTTATGTTAGTTTTAACCTGCAGTATCAGCAGGAACACAAAGGGAACACAACCCTAACGTATGAGCACACAGACTGTGTATAAAGGATGGATGTAGCCACCGTGACAGCACCTATTGGTTAGTGAAGTCCTGTTCAGGCTGTTTTTGCCATTACCTTCTTGGTATTTTGAAACCACGTACGGGGTTGGATCTAAGCCAATAAACATATCCGAGACTGGCACATCCACCTGTCTAATAAGGACCGTAATTAGCAAATTGAACTTCATGTTGTATTTAATATCCCTTGAAACTAGCAATTAAGACCGTAACATCATCTGGCAAGTATTTACTGTAGATCACACAGCAAAGTAAAGGAGGGGTGTTTGTCCTCAAACCTCTACAGAACTGCAAGTCTTTTTGTTTGGCTTCACTTTTCAGGCCCAGGAGTTACATCTTTTATATACAGTCTATGATTAAAAAGTAACATCATTAATTTTGAAATGTGTTTCTGTCCGTCAGCTAAACTTAAGTTTAATACTGCTGCTACATTTATTTCTCTTCCCTTCTGTTCTACTTCTCAAGCCTGGCTCACAGTTGCCATTTCAAGTCATCTGAACTAAGCAGTTAGGTGAACTGGTCCAGTTGAGGCCCAGTGTTGCCACACTGACAAAGTGAGTCAGATTTGGCATATTAAGGTCAACTATGGCCCACGTGTGCTAATATGAATTTGGACACAATATGCACCTTGTTCATGTTCAGCACCTGGGCTCGGGCCAGTGTGACTAGGCTGATTGTCGGTCATCATTCATGTAAAGTCAAGTCATGCCTTCTGGACTCATAGATTTGGCCTATTATTCAGCCAAACCATTTGTGGTATATGGTAAAAGTGCTGGATGACATTTAAGCCAGGGGCTCAACCTAAACACCTGGTTTTATGCACAGAGCTGCAATCTACAGGGACAAGAATGTCCCGGGGTTTCAAATCATATCTGGGCATATAATATATATTTACATCACAATATACCTCTCTAAAAACAGATCCACAGCAAAAAAGGATTCTTCTCTCATTGCCCACCGATACGTGTTGGTGTTCAGCAGTAAGCTGGTGGGAGCTGTGCGACCAGGTTCTATTTTTGCTGGTATTTATAGAAGCTTTATAATCCACCTCCACTCTTCTCACTGATTCCTTTGTCGCTGCCGCTTCCTCCTCATCCTCCTCCTCCTCCCCCACTCTCTTATTCACTCTACAGAGAAGTCTCAGGTAGAATCTAATTTCAGCACCTTCATGAAATCCTCTCCAGTTCACCCTTATAACCATCCTATCAACATAGGGTCAGTTCACAAGCCGCTCTCACCTCTGAGGGTGCCCAGTGATTTCTAGGCCAATATAAAGGACAGGAGTGGAATTGTTTATGCTGCTCAAAGCTCTTTCCAGGAACAACATCCTGGCTACTCTGGATAATTCATACTTACTAAAAAATAATATTGTGAATGGAAACTTTTGGTCTGCCATTTATCACACACTGGCAATCACGTCACATATATTATCCAAAGTCTGGCAATCCCAGTCCACTTGCAGTCTCACCTGAGCATCCTCCCGCAGGTCCGTCGCCTCTTTTAGGGGGGCACTGGCTGATTTAAAAGTCTCATCCACCACCTTGATGCCAGTGTGCCTCAATGTGACGTACTCTCTCCCCCGTCTCCCCACCCTCCGAACCGAAAGACCTCGCCGCTGGGCCTTCCCGCCTCCTCGCCGGTTGGTAATTGCCACGTGGACAAACAGGCTGGTGTGGGGTAAGGGGTCTCCTGCCAGGCCCAGCAGGGGCACATTACGGTAGCCAGGCTGAAGGCACTCGAAGGCCACGCTGTACTGGCCAATGAAATCATCTCCGATGTAGTCGTCATCCAATACCACAAAACGCAGCAAGGCCAGCTCGGGCATGTTTACCTGGAGAAAGGAAATGAACAGGAGAGATGAAATCCATTCTGCTGCTCACCAGAGCAAAAATAAAACCACGGCCAATGAACACTTCACAATGTACTGACCTACATTAACACAAAAACATACCTCGTCTGCCTCAAAAGACATTCAGGGGGAAAATCTGGGATAATTTCAATTCTATTATTCCACTCTAATTCTAGTTGTTGGTCCTTGCTCTTATTGAAACATGGTTTTTATTCATATTTGAGTAAGAAAAGAAGACAAAAAGTTACCTTCGTCTTCAGAGCATATTTCTGTTGTTTTGCAGACTAACTCAGCCTGAACCCTGGTTCTAACCCCACGCAATCTGAATCTGTCATTTTTGTATTTATTAAGCGTTTCTTCAGCGTCTTCAGAGAACATAGAAAAAAACTTTCTGACACACACAGTAAGAAGGGTTTTCACATTTTTTCCAGAAAAGCTCATTTTGGCCTTCACTAACATAATGTTCTGTTAGTTTCACCACCTAAGATGACTTAGACTTCAGGGGGTTAAAGAAACTGAACAACTACTAAAACTGAACTGTTCTGCCAACTGTGATTTTGAAGGCCAAGAATGAACCTGTTGTGTTCTTGTTTTTTTTTTTTTTCCCATATGCAAGTTTACCCTCTTAACATCCACCAGGCTGCCAGTGATCTGTTTAGGGTTAGGGGTATAGGGTTAATCTACCCATTTCATGGAAGTTTTACCTATAGGGTATACCCGAATGGAAAGTGCATGTTCGAGTTTGAGTTAGGGTTGGGATTAAGGTCATCATCAATGACAGCTGAGAGGACTACTATCAGAATATGTCATTTATTTATGCATTTATTCAACAGTGGCGTTCCATCAAGACATGCAGGGTGCTTACCGAGTGAAATCTAAAATCAGACATCAAAGTAGTGAGGTGAATGCAACCTTTGTTATGGCCAATGTAAAAGTTTTTGTGCAGAAACAGACGCTGCTGCCAACACCGACACCGGCCATGACAGTAGCTCGACTTTTCCTTCAAAACAGCCGAGCTAAAATTTTCACTTGACAAAATATTTTTTGCAGTGAAAATCAAGCTAAATCTAAATCAAAGCTACCGTTTGAAAAGCGAGAACTGTTGCAAAATGAGAACGGACGAATTAATGGCTGTGTCGGTCAGTATTATGCAGAAACCTCCAGAATCATCAATTGCACACTCCAGCTCCTGGATACAGTTTTGCTTCTGTTCAGTAAATGTATCTGTTTGAACCTTTAATGAGAGTCTTCTTACATCACTAAAGTTATCTGAAGTCAGATTGAAATAAATACCCATTAATAATGTTTACATCGATAGCACACCTCAGTTATTTGTACAGAAATGCACCAGCCTGCCGTCTGAGGAGACGCCGACACTCAGACAGCATTTAAATGTATCTGCATTATTTATTTGCTCCTGATTCAGAATCATTAATCAGCTCTTATTAGAGGTAAAAGATGCACGTCATTAAATGTTTACAACAGATGAAGACAGCCAGTTAGTCACAGTATTTGTCCGATGACGAGTTCCCCATTATAAAGCATCACTCAAAAAGCTACCGAAGCACAACATCGGCGTTAATTACACAACACAACAGAAGAGGCACCACGGTGATGCTGCAGAGGGGAGCTGTTTGAAATATTGCATTTC
The DNA here is from genome assembly GCF_007364275.1 of Archocentrus centrarchus. Lineage (NCBI taxonomy): Eukaryota > Metazoa > Chordata > Actinopteri > Cichliformes > Cichlidae > Archocentrus > Archocentrus centrarchus. The sequence continues at coordinate 34,493,364 of NC_044366.1, forward strand.
AGATCACACCTTCAGAGGACTTTCCTCTCCCCTCAGCTAATAAGGCTATAAACACGTGGCCATGCAAGCAAACACAGCCACACACACGCAGACGCAAATGAAGCTGCGAGCGTGTCTCTGAATATTCATTCGGTGTGGAGGGTAAATACTCTTCACAATAAAACATTATCAGCTTTATCTTGACAAGGCCTGGCACACTCAAACACAAGCTGCTGCATGCCTGTCTACCTCTGTTCATTGTTCTGTCCATCTTCCACACGATTGGAAGCCAGTCGTTATTAAAGGAAGACTGAGAGGGAAACAGGATTCCAAAGATTTTTCTGCTCTGCCTTTCCACTGATTTTCACTTGTTACCATTTTACTACTTTTCCACTTCCACTTGAAGGAAAACAAGAAACTGATGACTTGTATTGAACAAGAGTGTGTGCTGTTCTACGGTGCCTGCAGTTTCGACTATTCTGCCCTATATCATCTTTTACTTATCAAACAAGCACAAATTAAAAACATTGTAAGAAGAGTGTGAATAAACACTGACCAAAAGACATAGTTGAAGAAGCCATCCCTGATCAACTCCTGTCTGACTATAGTCACATACCTCAAAGTGAAAATGATCCACTTATTATGTAGTTAAAGCTGCTAAATGGGTCACTAAAGGCTAATCGCTGTTAGTGTGTCTTTAAATTCTCAACTAAGTCCTGGTATTTGTATCTCATTTATTATTATTATTCAGCTGAGTGTGTTATGTCAGAATGAAGTCACAACTATTTTGCTTTGCCAACTTTATTTGGCAAAGCAAAACAGAGTTGACCTCTATTATATACATTCCCAGGCCCTTGAGCATTACCCGAAAGCTTTTCTAATCTTAAGTTTCAAACATCAAACAGCCCTTTAAACCTTTAAGACTGCCCGAAATGTCTCCACTTGGTTGGTTTCAAAGCCAACATTTGTCCACAAAATGATAGCTAGATATGTACAGGCACATACACAGAAAAACAGACTATTTGTGTCACATTTATAGCAGAAAATAGCATCAGCCATTCCCTACAGTGAAGAAGAATAAGCTTGCCCCAAGCCTGTATGTGTGTGTGTGGGAGCATGCATGGTTGTAGACTGTGACACATGTAAAGCAGTCTTTTAGGTTCCACACCAGAACAGTCAGCTTAACACTCTCTAAAACCAACATAAGAAGCTAGTAATCACTCCTCAGGAAATAACTCATCTGCATAAACAAGAAATGAGCACCTAAAGATACACCTGAGATAAGCATCCCAAAATACAAGCACAGAGTCTGCTGATTGTTCGGCCTCTTTAGGATGTGAAGCTACAACTGAGACAGCTCAAATTATCTGTCACCCAGCTCACAGTAAGAGTAATGACTAAATGTCATGGCATCCAGAACCATAGCCGGAAGAACGGGTTGTTCACATGGCTGGTCTTCCACATGATGGAAATTTCTGCCCAGACATAAAAGGCACCAAAAAGTTCTGCAAAGCTATAATGAAGTTCTGCAGGAACACAGCAACAATCCACTCTTGGAAAACGCACATCTAGGGTAGCAAAGACGCATGCCCACCTCAGCTCATGGAAACATTTCCAAAACATCTTAAATTTCTTTAGATTTACTTTATTTTTGATTTCTAATTTTTTTTTTTGTCTGCTCTTTAGTAAAAGCAAATAATTCCGTTGTTTTATAACAGGCAAAAATACAGCAACACTCCACTGTTGTTAAAAGTCAGTTGGATTGTGCGTGTATGTGAGTGTGTGCTCAGTCACAACAACCATACATAATCATCCAGCTCAGGAGTAAACAAACTCAAGCAGTACTGTCAAGGCACAGATTCCCTAACAAATATTGAAATTACACTTTGCATATGTTTGGATTTGTGCTGTGTGTTCTGTCAGACATGTTTAATTGAAAAGTCTGTTATGATTGTTCTGCAGGCAACAAGGAATAAAATGCAGCAATAAAAATGCTCTTTTCTTCCACTCCTTGGTAAGAGCTTCTTCGCTGTTGAATGCCACAACAAATACAAGATGATTATTCATTTAGTTTGGGATTTACATCTATTCACCAGGCTTTCTCCCAATTCAGGGGGTACATCATTCGAAGGACTACCTGACAAAGATGCAGCATTTCGAGAAATCATAGAAGCCTCAGAAAATGCAACACAAGGTTCATGCAGACTAAAGCTCTTTCTTTTGAATGCAGCCGAATCAGTAGGTCATCAATACATTAGTTGATTAGCAAATACCAGCTGATAAATACCATATTCATGCTGCATTTCATTAACTTTTGCCTATTCTTTTCTGTAGTTTGCATTTTGTCCATTTTGTTGTCCTTGGTTTCTCTATGCTCTTCTTTTCTACCTTCTCTTTCCTCCCAACTCCCAATCAGTCCCTGCCTGAGCCTGGCCTCTTCCTGTTAAAATGGAGTCCCAATAAACACCGAATACCTTCTTATCAGATCGATTCCCTCTCAAATATATTGTTGGGTTTCCAGTATAGTTTAGAATTTTTGCGTTTTGAATTTCTAATTGTCATGCATCACCATCAGCTCTGACTGGCTCCAAATTCATTCTGCTGCCAAACAGCAACCTGATCATGAACCCCAAAAATTCTTTATAAAATAGTTTGACATATCCTTGTCTACGTAGTTCAAAAGATGTAGTTACTTAATTGGGTCAAAGACAGGAGGGCTGCCTTAATGTGAATAATTTACAAAAATGTGAGTCTGCTCTCATATGAGGGGAAAGGCTGCTGATGGATGAAAGAGCAGAGAACAAGTCACAAGGTCTGGGCTGCCCTTAGGCTTTGACTGCAACGTTATAAAGAATATACAGCACATCCTGCCTGTGTGTGCACTTGTTTATCTATCTTTGTGGGGACCGATGTAGTTTTTAGTCCTTAGGAGTTAGGGTTAAAAAAAAAAAAAAAGAACATTTTATTTTACTATAGATTAAAAAAAAATGAGTAAAAGAAAAGGTCCTTGAGGCCTTTTTAGACAGAGCAAAAATGTAATTAATGAGACAGATTTCACAGTTAAAACTAAGGGGTTTCTGATGACCTTGGTCAGAATAGAAACAGTGTTTAAACCAAGAACTCTTCTATAAGCCACCAATGAGCAACTACTACATAATAGTACAAAATCAAAACAACATTCAGAATCAAATCTCTAAAAACAATGAAAAACTGTAAATGAGTATTTTAATGCATTTACTGTCCTTCCTTTGAGTAAGACTTCCTCGAGAACATTTTCTTTGCAAAATGTAGAACTGCATGATTAGAGAGCTCAGCTACACAATGACCCAAACTGTTCCTGAATGTGTCTCTTCTGCTATGATCTGCGAGTTACTGTGTCTCAGTGATGGGAATAAAAGCACAAGTTTTATGCATAGACAAGCAGCACACTGTGTGTGTGTGTGTGTGTGTGTGTGTGTGTGTGTGTGTGTGTGTGTGTGTGTGTGTGTGTGTGTGTGTGTGTGTGTGTGTGTGTATCGAATGATAACTCTAATCCTGTTCACTGTGATCTCAACTTTCTCAGTTTTTCAGCAGTCTGCCTGTGGCTGAGCAGAACCGCTCAGTGACAGTTAATTCAATCAGCTTCAAACCAAATGCTCTTCTTCAAAGCCAGACAATATGGCACAGGACATTATGTCAGCTGAAGACTCAGTATCTGTGCCTGGATTATCCCCACAATGATGTGTCGATATTTCTTAAACAAAAAGCGGACACTGCATTCATTTATATTAAATGCATCCTGATAAAATCAGGAGAGTGTTTGAGCATCTGCTGCTCACAATATAAAACTAATGTCATATTTCAGACCTGGAATAAAGTAATCTTTATATGGAATCTATCAAGCTTTTCCTAATTTTTGTTTAAATAATGTTAAAATGTCATATTTTCATATTAAACATGGGCAAAGTTAAAAAAAAAAACATGTTATGTAAAAGCCAAAGCCAGATCATTACATGACACTGGATGCATCATGTGGTCAAGCAGGTGTGTCAAACAGTGAAGTTAAGGTGAGGGTAAGGTGTGTGTTCTGTGCTGTTACGCAGGTGGTTTGTAAGGTCTACAAGGCTGCATCTGGGCCCATCTTGCCCCTCAGCAGGCTTTTGGAAGCTGGCCAATCAGAAGTCTTAAAAAGCTTGCTGTGCAGTATGGATAACCGTCAGGTTTGACATTTATTTCAAATTTCTGAGACATGATTTTAAAAAATTACCATTGCTTTACAAAGTTTTTGCACTGCTTAATTTTTTAGAGTGTTTTGGAGTTACAATAACGTTGGAAATATTTTCTAACCATGTCGACACTCAACAACCGGTAATGACAGATGAAACATGCTTTGGGGTTGTTTACATTTATACAGTGCATTATTCTATGAGGTTCTTGCAGCTCTGACATCTAAAGCTGTGTTAGAGATTAAGCCTCTTCACATGCAGTTACTCCATCTGGCTGCATGGAGTATCCTATGAGGACTCAGGGTACTTCCAAACTTCAGTTATGAGGACCACAGCCCTCCTGGAGCACCAGGGCCTTAGAAAAGGTCATATACAATCATCCTGAATTTTGTCACACTACAAAATTCAGTCGTTTGATTTAATAAGTAACATTGTCCAGTTTCAATGCAAACAATGCATATTTAGAATGTGGCTAAAATGCAGACACTCACTTCTTTGAATTCCACTTAAAGTCCTCCAAGAGAGCGTCGGTGCAGCTGGTGCATTTTAGAGTAGTATCAGAAAAAATAATAACTTAGCAGGCAGGCAGAGAGCTTTTTGGTCACTTTTGATGATGAAATTTACGTCACTCATACCCAGTTGGACCCCAGCATGCTCATGGATGTGAAAACTATAAATGCACTTTGTCATTCTTAGTTATTGAGTGTATATAGTTGACAAAAAATATACATTTTAGAAATAAAATACAATAAAAGTGTTCAAAAAGTGATGAGTGTTTTAGATATTTTTCTTAAGCTTTATCTTATCCATTATCACCCATAATGATACTTTTAGTATCACAATAAATTACTGTCACAGCTGTGTAAGAAACTCTTAGTGAGTGTTTGAGTGCAGACAGCTGAGGCTGAGCTTTTCTTTAGAGCTCAGGAGGATAACTCCACTCAGCTCATGCAGTTGGAGCTTGTGTTCTTTCAGTATTCAAGACCGGTGACTGTCACAGCCTGAAGGACAAATGATTCAGACACATATGAGAGCATGCTTCAAAGGGCCGATACGCACTCTTAACCGAACACCACGACCTCACCTGTGAGTCTGATCGTGAGCCGCTGTGTTTGGATGCCAACTTGTGTGTTTGTGGGGGGGTGTAGGGTTTCTTGTGTGTTACATGGCATACTGCTCTCCAGTTCCCCGCACAGTCTTGTGTTACAGCCTCTAATGCTAATGAGACTCTGGCAGACGGGCCGTTTTAATAATCCTGTACACTGTAAGCATAAAGTCCTTGGTCAGTTTTGTCCAGTGACAAATCCAATAAAGTCTTTACCAGTGACAACAAAAAAGGAAAAGCCAGTCCTGCTGTGTGTAATTCACTGTGGACAGAAAGCAGGAAAAATGAAGCAAGAATTTAATCTCAGGTTCAGCTTTATTGCACAGCACAGTTTTACAGACAGCTACAGTATAACAAGTAAAATGCTGCTCCAGCTGCCTGCAGGTTTTAACAAACCTTTTTAATTTTATTTATACACTCCTGATCAAAACCTTAAGACCAGTTTAAAAAATTGCAAGAATTTGCATTTTGCACTATTGGATCTTAAGAAGGTTCTAAGTCGAGCTTCACGATGCTAAAAGAAGAAATCAGCGCAGGGGATTTTATGAAAACTGCATTTACACTCAAACGTGATTTTTTCAGCTGAGTTTAAGACCACAGCCTTCAAAAGCCGAAAGCTGTGCAAAAATTTGGATTCCATGTCATTTTCTGTCAAGTCTTTATACTGTCAAGACCTCCTGATGGCAAAAGCAAAAAAGCTCACTGACTTTGAACGTGGTTGGATTGTTGAGCTGCATAAGCACGGCCTCTCACAACGTGCTATCGCTGCTGGACGCAGTAAGACAGTCATTTTGCATTTTTTAAATGAACCTGAGGGTTATGGAACAAAAAAGTCAAGTGGTAGACCCAAAAAGATTTCACCAGCGCTGAGCCGCAGGATCCGATTGGCTGTCCATCAAGACACGGGACGATCCTCTACCCAAATTAAGGTCATTACTGGTGCTGACTGCAGCCCAATAACCATCAGACGGCATCTGCGAGGGAAGGGCTTCAGAAACAAAAAACGTCTTCAAAGGCCACAACTTCTTCAACGCAACAAAATTGCCTGTTTGGACTTTGCAAGGGTGCACCAAACATAGGACACTGAAAGGTGGAAGAAAGTTGTTTTCTCTGATGAGAAAAAATTTGACCTTGAGGGTCCTGATGGCTTCCAAGGGCGTCAAACAGCAGCTGGCTATGTGGAGATGTTGCAGCGGGCATCCCTCATGACTGAGGGCCCTCGTCTGTGTGGTAATATCTGGGTTTTTCAACAGGACAGTGCTGCAGTTCAGTTGCCTGCCTGACAAAGGACTTCTTCCAGGAGAATAACATCACTCTTTTGGACCATCCTGCATGTTCCCCTGATCTAAATCCGATTGAGAACATTTGGGGATGGATGGCAAGGGAAGTTTACAAAAATGGACATCAGTTCCAGACAGTGGATGCCCTTCGTGAAGCCATCTTCAACACTTGGAGCAACGTTCCCACTAGCCTCCTGGAAACACTGGCATCAAGCATGCCTAAACGATTGTTTGAAGTGATCAACAAGAATGGTGGAGCTACTCGTTACTGAGTCCTTTTTTTTGACACTTTGATTTCTGTTTTGAGGTTGTTTTCGGGTTTTTTTGAGCTACGGTCTTAAAATTTTGATCAGCTGAAAAAATCATGTTTGAGTGTAAACGCAGTTTTCAATAAATTCCCTGCTCAAAAGTTTTTGTCTCTTGTGCCGATTTCTTCTTTTAGCATTGTTAAGCTCTACTTAGAACCTTCTTAAGATCCAATAGTGCAAAATGCAAATTCTTGCAATTTTTTAACTGGTCTTAAGATTTTTATCAGGAGTGTATAGCTCCAAATCCCAAGTCACTCCAACGCGCTTTATATCATAAGGTAAAGACCTACAATAATACATGCAGCATCTTCTGACAGATGCTACACAGGAAATCAGAAAACTGCTCAAACTACAGTCAAACACATTTTCAGAATCCAGAACCAGATCATCAACATTCCCAGCACATCTGGCAGAAATACAGTTTATTTCTATAACCAGGTGTGATCCTTTTAGGTTCCAATTAAGATTATTTTCTAACCTGTTTGCCTGCCCTGACTCTCTAACATACCTATTTTTTCTGTTTCCCAGGGTTGTTAAAAACCACCTAAACTGTCACTCACTCACAAAATCAGCTGGTTCTCATTGGTTCCCACTTATCACAGTGGGAAAAAAGTATATAGTTCATCATCAAAAGAACTATTTGAAAACCTCCCATCACTCTGGACCTATCACTATCACACTCATGAAGGCAACACTGACCGAGATGAGTTTGTCTTTTTCGTTCAGTTTGTTCAGATTTTTGCGGCCACTATCACTTCACCAACACAACAGTGTACGAAAAACATAACAATTCAATCCAAACAACCTAATTCACGTGATTTTTCCTTTATTTTCAGCATCTGCATTGGAAGGTCAAGGTCAGGTCTGTGTGTGTTAAGACACTGATACTGATGTTGAAGATAATAGCACACATGCACCACTTTAGTTAAATGTAATAACAAAACATTTTGTCAAAACTGAGTTGCGACTACAGTCAGACTTTCACAAGCACTACCCTGCCCTTAGGTAAACTTGTAAAGCTTCATAACGTGGTGGCTGCATTTATCTATTATAAACATGGAATATAATCATTTTACATCTTAAAAGGCAGTTCATTCACCTCTACAGGCTTCTACAGTTCCTGGCAGTACGTGAGGTCATGGAGAAAAGTGGTCCTCTAATAATTCTGGGTAACCTTTCATTGCATTTAATTACCACGGCAACAGATTTTGTTTACAAAAACAAACCAACACTTCCACCCTCGCCAGTGTCGATGGAAGAGGAGGTTTCATGTTACTCTATCACTGAAGACCTGAGGGTAAGGCCAGTTTAAGTTGGCACAGATGTGTAGCCACATCAGCACGCTGATTTCCCTAAATGTCTGTCCATATTTATGATAAACGATGTCCAGCTGCACACCTGATGTAGATATACAGATGTTGACATACTCTATTTCTTTCTGAGCTCACTGTGAGTAGCAAAGAAAACAAACGTTGGTGTGAAGCATGATCTCTTGTCAATCACCAGAAGGAACTTTGTTCTGAGTGCCACCTGTTAAACTACCAGGATTATAACACTTTGTACAGTTGGTTTGTTTGCTTGACAACACTGAAGATCGGCTGACAACTGAAAATAAATAAATAAACAAAAGCGAGATGGAAATTACTTTTCCATCAGGCCCGGAGAATTAAAATAAAGGCGTGAAAACAGCCAAAGTTGCCCAAAGTAACACTCAGATGAAGGTATAATTTTAAATGTGACACAGGTACATCTCGCTTATGAACGTGAATTTGTGTCAGACAGCCAAATCCATCCATTCAAATCTCATTTTATGTCATTTTCTGCCAAACAGCCAGTGCAATTACTGTGTCTTGATTACAGGTATGCATACATTATGTCTGCAGGGAGCTACATGAGCATGCATATATGATGTGATCGAAGAGCAGATATCAGTGGTGACAACTTGTCATTATGGCTCAGACACACTAATGCAGGCCTCTGTCAGCAAAAGGTAGGAAAAAAGCCCCATCAGCAAGTCATCAAATGCCATCTCCTATAATAAATTTACTGCATGCATTAGTGTATTCATGGGAGCATCTCATTTAAATCTTGATGGTCTTAACCCTCCTTCAATTAAGCACTCCTCACTCTATTTGCATGCAGGTGCAAGCCCACACACGAGCAGACATAATCCTCTCCCAAATCACAAAAGACTCCTTTGCATTGTTGATATTTTCCTCTGTTCACTTCTATATCAATGTATAATCCAGCACACTTTAAAACACAGATTAAAAAGCAACTTTATGCAATAAAATCTGAGTCTGTACAGGGCCAGATTATTGGATGATTCTTGAGCCCGTGATGTCATGCTTTCTTTTCACTGTAATCTCACTGAACTGAAATCTCTGAATCATCCTGTGCTCCATTAAATGTCTCTAGGCTTCTTTTTTTTTTTTTTTTTTAGGAAAAAAACCACCCAAAAAAAACCGTGTCTACAAAATCAAAATAATATTATGCCGTCTGTGAACAGGATTATTTATTTATTATGAGGAGCTAAAATGCAGTTATGTAAATGGCTTAAGCAAACTACAGCTTTGTCGGTGTTTGCTGCATAGGCATTGCTGTGCACATTTAAATACAGCCAAATAAGACGGCCCATTATCCCAATGGTGCACCAAAATCTTAAAAGAAAAACACCACATAGAAAAGGTCGTTCCAACTATATTATTCCACGCAGCACAAAATGAAAAGACAACTTTCCCTGAAAAGTGTTTAGTGCCTAAATCCATCTTTGGGGGAAAAACATTAATTCACTAAGATTCACCAATTAATCTTACACACGTCTTTGAACTGCAGAAAGAAACTGCAGCAGTCAGAGAGAAGCACACAGGCACAGGGAGAACACACAAACACATAAACATGTTGGAGAGAGAGTTCCACTGTCAGATCCTACGCTGGTGCAGTGGGTGCTGGGTTCCTCCTGGTGCACAACAATGCCCGGCCTCATGTTTTTTGTTTGTTTGTTTGTTTTAAACCTTTATTTTACCAGGTAAAATGTTTTTTTGTTAAAATCATTTAAAAACATGACCATGTAGTAAGAGTATGCAGACAGTTCCTGGAGGATGAAGGAATTGATACCATCGACTGGCCCCCACACTCACCTGACCTCAGTGCAACAGAACACCAGGCTGCACCTCAGACTGTCCAGGAACTCAGAGATGCTCTGGTCCAGGTCTGGGAGGAGATCCTTGAGGACACCATCCATTGTCTGAACAGGAGCATGCCCTGATGTTGTGAGGCATGCATACAAGCACGTGGGGGCCACACAAACTACTGAGTACCAATTTGAGTTGCAATGAAATTTTGGCAAAATGGACCTGCTGCATCATTTTTTCACTTTGATTTTCAGGGTGTCTTTTGTTTAGACCTCTAAACAATGGAAAGTTACCACAAGGAAAACATGAAGTTGTGGCTGAAGTTGATTTGAAGTGTTTGTAGTAGCCTGAGACCTCTCACTTTTTAATCAAATTCAGACAAAAGGGGTCATATTTTAAAGCTTTTTCAAAACATCATTTAAATGACAGAAAAAAAAAAAATCACTTTTTACTTTTCATTTTTCAGCCAGTCTGAACTTCACTGAGATTTGTGGAAAAAATGTTGTTGCTGGGTGGGATTAGGTCCTGGCATTACTGCAGGTGTACGTAGTCCAAAACAGACTTGGGCCAAATATCAGCTAGATCAGATGGACTGAACGCAGCCCAGTTTTTTATGAAGCCAACCACATTTAGACCAGAACACTAGAACCAGAACAATGTCCACAGATGTCTGGTATCTCTGTAACATTATCTCTATGCATCATCTGTCTGTCCTGACATGAGTTAGTAATGTATGTTCATTTGAGGCACTATGCTGCAACTGCCCTGAAGAGCTCTGTGTGCCAGTCTAACTGCTTAGCAATAGAAAAAAAACAGTGAAAACACCAAGACTGAAATACAGTCCAATAGATATATTTCTTTATGGGGACTGTATTAATTATCTTACTATTATATAGTATATACTGTATTATTGACTAACATTATTATTATTAATGAAGCTGCACATTCAAGTTACCAAAACCACCAAAATCAGGGGCAACACTCCTAAACTCATCATACTCCCCAAAAATGCAGTAAATAGAGAGACCAGCAGCGGTTTCATACTGTAGTAACAGAACTTACTTGGAACTCGAACGTTTCATCAAACAGTGGGTCATCCTGGTTCTGAGCAGCAGTGCGTGTCCGCTGCTCAGCACAGTCAGCCGGTACTCCGTGCAGCTCCAGAACCACATATGGGTCAATAACTTCCCCCTTAGCCCCTGATCCCTGAGGCTTGGGTAGGTTATGGGCACTGATAACCTACAGAGTAAAACACAAAGCAGCTTATGTTAAATTTGCTTCTATTTTTGCCATTAAATGTATTTAGAAGGTTAAACAATGTAATGTAATATCATTTCAGCTACAATTAAACTTCAGAAACTAAAGACAATAAAGTGGGCCAAAATATTTCTGTTATGACACAATTCTATGACATGTCTCCTTATAATGTACCTTGTAAAAGTTTTATTTTTATTGTTTGGGGGTCGCCACAGCAGAGCATCTCCCTCCATCTCAACCTGTCCCTAGCATCCTCCTCTGTCACACCAACCCTCTGCGTGTCCTCCTTCACTACATCTACAAACCTCCTCTAAGGTTCTCCTCTTTTCCTCCTGCCTGGCAGCTCCATATTCAATATCCTTTGTCCCAGTATATCCACGATCCCTCCTCCGCACATGTCCAAATTATCTCAGTATTGCATCTCTAACTTTGTCTCCAAACTGCTCAACCTGAATGTAGTAATTTCTAATTCTGTCCATTCTGGTCACTCCCAGTGAAAATCTTAACATCTCCAGCTCAGCCTCCTGTCTCTAAACCATACATCACACCACGTCTCACTACCAGCTTGTAAAACCCTCTCTTTCACTCTTGCTGCTATCCTTCTGTCACAAATCCCCCCCGAGACTCGTCTCCAACTTCTACACATCTCTTGTGCAGTCTGTTGCTTTGGATGGTTTTAAACTCATCTACCTGCACTATCTCTACTCCTTTCCACCCGTCTCCCTCTCATTCACACGCATGAATTCTGTTTTGCTTCTACCGACTTTCATTTTTCATTTCCAGAGCATACCTCCATCTCTGCAGTCTCCCTACTCTCACTACAGATCAGTGTCATCTGCAAACATCACAGTCCACAGAGACTCCAGCCTGACTTCATCTTTCAGCCTGTCCATCACCACTGCACACAAGAAGGGTCCAGAGATGATCCCTGAATGAATAGTTTTTGATGTGTATCAAAATGTTTTTTTCTTTGTTCCCTGATTGCTGAGATTTATGAGAGGAATGTAATAAAAAGAAAAACATACATAACCTGATTGCTTAAGGTTAAAGTTAGGGTTGGGATTGGGGTCGTCACCTAAGAGGGTTAACACGACAAAATTAAAAACAGGATGTTGGGGAAAAACAGAGTAACATCTGGACCTTAATGCGAAGGGTTTGAGGTGGGACACCTGGCACACAGCCCTGCGTGTGGGCACTGAAATACGACACTTCATCCCGCATTACGGCAGGTCGGAGAACATAACCACAGCCTCCGTTCTGTGTGAAGCGACCTCGGTGAAGATCCAACATTGCGCTAGGGGTCTGCTGATTCAAGGCCACAAGCTGGACTCCTCCTTTCCAGTACCCTTGTGGGTTGGGGTTGCTGGAGTCCAGACGCACTGAGCTGGGTCGCACCCTGGTTAGGGTGCGTTTGGTAAACATAACAAGGTCCTCTGGACTTTCACTGGTCAGCCGCCCAGCTTCTCCTTCACCTAGAGAGCACAGTGTCCAGTAAGGCAGCTCGGGAGCCATTGGTGTGCTGGGAGAGGATGGGCTGCTGGGGGGAGACTGCTGCTGAGCCTGCTTGTGACTGGCTCTCTGGGCATAGAAGCTGCGACTGCCAGTTCGAGCAATGGCCACCAGGTCTGAAAGCTCTTTGTGGAGACGGAGCTTCCTGGGTTGAGAGGGTGGCGGCACCACCAAAACCACACCCAGTTCCTCCTCACCAGGAATGGTCATTCTCCTTCCCGCCAGAGGTCCCCCTCCTCCTATCTCTTCATCTTCCTCAGACACTTCCCCATCAGAGCCTTCATGGTCTGGAGGGAGTTTCTTCCCCACTATAACAATGCGTCCCTTGAGTTGTTCAGGTGAGGGTAAGGTTGTAGCTCGCCCTCCCAGGCTGACCGGCAGAGCTTCTGGAGTGTAAAGACGTGATCCAAACACTTTCTTCAAGTGCTGTGCCATGGTGCGCTGCTGGCCTGGAGAGCAACGGTGACACAGGTACAACAACAGAGGGTACTGAGAGGTCAGGAAGCCATATTTAATGACCACCTCCAGAGCAGAGCGGATAGTGACTGGTGCATGGTGGTGGTGATGGTGGTGATGATGATGATGGTGTCGGGGGATATCTGGCCCACAGTCGACCCCAAGCAATGGCTCCCCCTCTGGACCATCAGTGACTCCTAACTCCAGGCATCGGCAGCCAGCCTGCAAAGCCTTGATCAGTCCTCCAAGATCTGCTCTCCCATGAACCTGGTCATCCAACAGGTAGGAGCGATATGAGGTGCTGAGGGTGAAAAAAATCAACCATAAATCATACAACAATGCAAATCATGTCTTCATTTTAATATTGCTAACATTATATGGCTAAGTATGTCTAAACATTTGGCTGGTACTATATATATCCATACACACACACACACACACACACACACACACACACACACACACACACGTAAGACATTAGCCAATTGCAGTAAGGTGTGATGAAGAAAGGGGTGCCTAAGAGGCCTCATACAAGACTCACAGCCTTGGCTAACTGCTCAAAGAGGTCTACCAGAGAGGTAGAAGCTAGGTGAATAAATCAGATGTTCTCCACTGAACCATTCAAGGTGTACTCTCAGTGGCAGGGACACAGTATGGGACAACTGCCCCACCAAGGCTGGAGACAAAGCAAGAGCATATCATCACCCTCTTAAACTAATGGCCTAAGTCATTTTTAAACAAAAAGTTTTATTTTTGCCTAAATCATCATATTTTCAATGTTTGGTTCAGTTTTTTGTCTTTTCTGAGAAACCTGAAAAAAATGACATACTGTACGTCATTTTTTAAGGGGGTGATGATATAGGAGAAGGGTGCAACACATAATAACAATGCTCAGTGGCTAGCGGTAACCTCCCTGAACAGACGTCACAGTCACAAACATCCATGAAAGAGTCTCAAATATGAAGAGTTGGACAGCACCAGGCTCTGACATGATTCACACCTACACCACCTGGCAGCACAAATGAACCAGCTGCTAATGAATGAGATGCACCCAGAATGGTTGACCAAAGGCCAGACAGTCCTGACCCCCATCCAGCTACTGGCCTATAGCCTGCCTCCGCACAACATGGAAACTCCTGTCAGGCATCATAGCAGCTAAGATAAACAGGCACATAGCTCAATACATGAGTGGGATCCAGAAAGGAATTGGCAGAAATACCAGAGGAGCAAAACACCAGCTACTGATAGATAGAGCAGTCACTTGAGAGTGTAAGAACAAACTGACCAACCTATGCACCGCCTGGATTGATTACAAGAAAGCCTATGACTCGATGCAGCATACATGGATCCTGGAATGCTTAGAACTGTATGAGATCAACAGGACCCTAAGAGCCTTCATCAGGAATTCAATGGGCATGTGGAGAACAGCACTAGAGGCCAACTGCACAGGTCACCATCAAGTGTGGGATTTACCAAGGAGATGCTTTGTCCCTACTGCTGTTCTGAATAGGTCTGAACCCCCTCAGTCAGATCATCAACAAGACTGGCTACGGATACTGACTACGGAATAGTGCAACCATCAGCCATCTTCTGTACATGGATGACATTGATTCACTGATTCACACCACTAGGATCTACAGCAATGATATTGGAAAAGATTTATAGTGCCTGAGGTCTACCACACCAGGCAAGACCCCGGGTGTAGGCTGTGCAGAGATGGCCCTGAAACAATCTAGCACTTAACAGCAGGGTGCAATATGCTAGCAGGAAGGGCATACATGGAACGCCATAACCAAGTGGCCGGCATAGTATACAGGACCATCTGTGCAGAGTATGCCCTGGAAGAACTGAGGTCAAAATGGGATATGTCCCCAAAGGTGGTTAGATATGGCCAAGCTAAGATCCTGTCGGACTTCCAGATACAGACAGACAAACTGGTGATGGCTAACCAACCATGTACAGTAGTGGTGGACAAGCAGAGGAAGAAGACCGTAGTGATAGACAGTAGTAGTGACAGTATGTAGCAATACCAAGCAACAGTAACATCCGGAAGAAGAAACACAAGAAGCTCGAGAAATTCCAAGGGCTAGAGAAGATGAAAATGGTGAAGGTAACCGTGGTCCCGTGGTGATCGGAACACTCGGGGCAGTGACCCCCAAACTGGGAGAATGGCTCCAGCAGATTCCAGGAACAACATCAGAGATCTCTATCCAGAAGACCACAGTCCTCGGAACAGCTAAGGTACTGTGCAGGACCCACAAACTCCCAGGCATCTGGTAGAGGACCCGAGCTTGAAGGACAAACAAAGACTGCCTGCAGGGCCAGTGGGGAATTTCTTTTTCATAAACCGTTTTCACCACACCTACAGAAATTGTGTGCAAAATATCTTCCTTCTCTCCCGTACTGTGCACATATGAAGCTCTGCTGTTCTGCCATGCTATCATACACATAACGACAAATGTTACAGTGGATAAATGTAGGTAATACACCCATTCAAACAGACAAATGTTCAAATGTTGGTTTTGGTGGTGGCTTGCACTAAGCAGTGAGTAAACTGAGCCATCTGGCAGATTAACCCTTTAACGTTGGGGGATCGCCGCTGAAGCGTCGTTACCTGCCCTTACTAGCCACGAACAGCTGGTTAAGACATAGCGTATTGCTGCCGAGTCAGCTGATCAAAGGACCTCTGATTATGTGATCATTATGTGATCAAAGGAACTTTGATCAGCTGGCTTTTTACCTTAACTCCGCGACCGTTTGTCCTATCAGAAAAATTCAAACGGTTGCTGAAAGCTCAGAAATTGCACTTCACAGCCATGTAGGAGTATTACGGTATTTATTGCAGGAAGTCCACGAACGGCGGAACTTTTGAAGTACGCTGCGTCACAGCCAACACCTTCGCCGTTACAGGGTTAATGAACAGCCAACCTTGAAAAAGCAACCAGTGACCGAATTAATTCAGACCTATGTACAGACATTCTGTAACAGTGTAACAATTTGGCTCAAACTGTGTAAATGAAAACGTACAAAATATACACTATGATGTGGCCCACTTAACAACAGAGAATGCAACATTTTTCCTTTGAGTTAATCTATATGCACTATGCAACATTTTTTTCCACACACATTTTATAGGTTTTAGGTTATCAAGGCCCATTTCTAGATCATAAAGTTCAGAGACAGTTCATAAACAGCACCATAGACAAAGCTGGACTGTAAACTTCCTCAAACCGAACACAAAGTAAGACAGACCTGCTGTTAACATTAATCAAAACTCTGACACTATCCTGACAGAATACTCTTTTAATTTTTCTAAAAAAACAAATATGCAACTCCACAAAAATATATAGCAAGTATGTAAGCCCTATGGCGTTGGAAGTAATATTTACTTGCCCTTTCATCAGGTGTTTTGACCTGCTAATTTACACAGATCACACTGTTATTACACAAATGTACTGGCTATGTGCATTGTTAGAAGATCACCCACAAGCCCTTCTACAAACTAACCGAAATTGCAGCAACATGCCAATTTGCCCCTCTTGGTAAATCTGACACAAACTCTTCATAGTAATGTGGGTTTCTATCAATTCCATTGTGAGAAGGATTTTTAGCAAATAAAGCTTTTAAAGTCTTAACAAGTGAAATAAAATTTGGATGGTAGCTACAACATGGTAAATGTTTGGCTTTTGAAATTGAATCCGTTGTCATGAAATGCAGGAAGATTGGATCCAAATGCAGACCGCAGAGATGGACTAGAGATTAACAAAAAATGAGCCTTTATTGTGGCTGATGATGTCCAAAACACAAACTAAATAAAATCCACAAAGCACAGGAGAAAGCAATGGTGAACACAACAAAGAACACAGGCAAACTGAGGCTATAAATATACGAGGTAACAAGGGAAGTGGAAACAGGAGGGAAACTAAACACAACTGAACACAATAAAGGTAAACAACAAACAGGAAGCAAAAGTAAAGACTTTGCATGGGAAAAACAGGAAATAAATAGAAACACTGAACACAATAGAATTTAACACAAAGGACAAAGAGATGAGGGAGGGAGGGATTAACAATAATAAACAATAATAAACAATTAATAAGCACACAGGTGGAACTAAGAACTAAAGACTCCAAAAGACTAAAGAAATACATGAAAATAGATGAAAGTAACTCGTGAAATAAGAAACAAAGAGAATACTTGAATTTAAAAGTCCAGTCCAAGACCCTGGACCATGATAGATGTTTTCAGACAAGCTATTAACTCCAGTGGACACAGAGTAATGGTCTATTTCTGTTTTCTTCTTTTTGTGCTCTACGCAGCCTGGTTTCACTCGCAGAGACTGCCAAATATCTTTTCGAGGGTATCTGGTGACTGAAAAGTTGGCTTTTTTGGTTGAAAGTAAAATGTTTTAGGGACGTGTCAACAAAATATGTTACTTGTATTTGTTTTGTGCTAAAATGCACATTTAAACCCATTCTTTTTCGGGGGGGGCTCCTAATGGAGAGATTTTCGGTAGCACTGCATATATATAACAGCACAGATGACAGGTCACCTCATTAAGACCACAAATCATGTAATGCCCAGTTTTAACTGCAGTGTAGGAACTATTTATGGTCCTATTTTTTTTTCACTTATTTCTTGAATTGAACTTTGACCTTTGGCATTGGGTATTTTGACTACAATTCCTGTACAGCAACATCTCGACTTTAAAGTGCAGTAAACATAACATGCATTTTTTTAAGATGTCCTGTTGATCTGTCCAACACACCTGATATAGTAGTGGGAGAGAGGCATGTTCATATCCTGGCAAACCCCCAGTTGTTCTGGGTCAAGCAGCTGGCATTCTGGAGACTGCAGGTAGCGGGTGAATCCATCCAGGCCAAGCAGCCCTCTCTCCTTGCCCTGGGCAGATGGCTCATAGCGCTTCAGTAGCTCCCAGCAGCCCTCAGTTGTAGCCAGAGACAAACCCTGCTCTGTCTCCAAGAAGAGTCGGAGGTCCTGAGGGTCCAGATACTCACGGTCTTTGGACAGTTGCACCATTAGGAAGTAGACATCTGGCCGTGTGCAAAGCTCGCAGTAGGCCTCCTCGAATTCCTCACGGGTCACGTGGGAGGTCAGCTTTTCCTTGCTGCGCTGGATCTCTTTGAAACGTAGACGTACCTGAGGACAGACAGTTAACTGAGTAAGAACCTCAGTGAGTTAAAAGTTAGCCAACATTATGGCTCACTTGTTCAGTGAAGATGGCAAAGATGATGACACTTTAGGTATCTTTTTAGCAATAAGGATATTAAAGTGAGCCACATTAAATTATATAACACAATGTAGCCATCATTTCTGTCTACTCTGACTTCGTCAGTTTCCTGGGTTAGCCTGTGTGTCAGGAGAAGGTGATATAAGAGGCAGGAAAAGGGAGAAGTAGCTGCCCAGAAACCCAAAAGAGGAAAAGCAGAACGCAACAAATCCCTTGTCATGAGGGATTAAATGTTCTGTTGCTCCAATCACTGTTATTTGGAAACACATCACTTAGCTGTGATTGTAGCTGAATATGTCATTCTGACATGCAGCCATGATTACAGAGAGCTTAAATGATGATTTTCTATTTGTTTTTTTACAATATGTAAGGTCTGTTGATGCAATATATCTACGCAGCTCTGGTTTAGCATTATGGGTCTAAAATCTAGAGCAAATCATTATGACAGAACTCACAAGTTAGTAAGCTTTGTGTGACAGCCTCCTTCTAAACATCCTGTGCTGAGTGATTGAAATATCATCAGGCTCATTATTTTCTGTTTTATGATAACGGGAAATTCTGTCTATAGATTTAATGTACAGCACAAACACAGTAGAGCTGCAATTTTAGTGATCAGCAGCTATTTCTATCTGACATGACAGCTTTCTATAGTTTTGACCCTGACTGTCCTACTGATACAACCAACAGTTATGAAGCAATATTCATATTCTTGATTACCAAGAAAATTATACTCCAAATTTTCCTCTCTTTTTGCTGAGTTTTTGGTCTCCACCAACTGCTGAAGGAAATCTGGCTCTCGCGCTGCTCCAATAATGTCAAAAGGTACTCCCTAACAGTGTCTGTCTAGCTGGAGCTTATGCTCTGAAAGAAGAAAAATGCATCAAAACTTGCAGTTAATTTCCATAGAGCTGAGGGAAATTCAAATTCAGATTAGAATACATTTGTGCAGCTGGTGGTGCTTCATATTTAATACTGAAAATCTAGTTTTTATGGCATTACATAATTTTTTTTCACATATGCATCATTCACATCTGTTTGAAGCATATGCTTATGCATCACCTTGGCCTCCTTGATACCGAGGCACAGTTTACAGATGGTGGCGACTGCTACATCCTCTGACACAATCCCGTAACCATCTTCATCCACCAGGGAAAACTCTGCTGCCAGCCACTCACTCCTCATCTTGCTTCCCAGGCTTCCTTCGACTGCCACGCCCCCTTCACCTGGTCCTCCTCCTGCTCCACCTCCCCCAGCCCCTCCTATGATTGAAGGATGAGCCAACAGGTAGCGAAGACCTGTTACCCAGATGTTGGCCACATCTGCTGACAGTGCAACCAAGTCTAGAGACTATAAGCAGAGATGGATAATTAGTGGATGGGTGTAAACTAATGATTTTTTTCTGTATATATATTTTAATATGGGTGTTCTGACACTCTTTTTTTCAATCTTACCTGGTAGTCATCGCCATGTATGATAGAGAAGGCTGCTTCTTCAGCCAGATGTTCAGAGAGAGGGCCGTTGTGGAGGAAGGTCTCGGTGCTCTTCCCAGTACGGACCTCTCGAATGCTGGAAACGTCAAGCCGAGCCCGGTCCCCATCTTTCTTGGATGGCTCCCAGCGTAAGCAGCTCAGGTCTGGATCCAATGTGTAAAAACGGCAGTAAACCCTGGAATTGGGTCGGATCTTCTTCAGTTCACACCCTCCCTGCATGAATGCCAAACAGTCGGCTGCGCTGCTAACCTGGAAATTAAAAATCACCAAAAACACCTTAAAGTTCAATTGCAAATTTTTTTGGTTTGAGAAAGAATACTTTCAATTTATTGGCATATGCCCTATTAAATTGTCTCTGATGTCTATATTTGTTATGCTACCATTGCTCTCTCCGACCTTGGAAAGATTTGGGAAAAAGAGGAGTTTCGTAAACAGCATTGTAACAAAGAGCCTGAGCTGAGTTTTACATGAATCAGTATTTGAAGATTTATTTTAAGTCTGACTGGAACTTAAAGACATTCTCCATCTGGAATGACCACATTAGGCATTTCTATAGCCTCAGCCACACTACAGTAAAAATAGAATGGCAGCCTCTGTGCGACAAAGAAAAACCAGTGGTTGGCAAGTGACTGCATTAAATTTTTTGCTGTCTGGCACTGATTGCAAGTAGTTACAGCAACCAGCTGACCTGTGCAACTGCCATGCAACCCAGAGACAAGAGATTAAGGGAGACTGAGAGAAGCGTGTTTAGTGGGGCGCTCAGCAAATCACGTGACTTCCGAAGCCACCATTTGTATTTGACTGTTGCATTGCATTAGGGAAAGTGTATTTTGCATCGAGTGTCCAATAGTTTTGTGAATGTCTGTCAGTATGACCACCAAAGGTGCTCGATTTTGCTGTGCCATAAACTGCAGTAACAATAGCAAGACTTTGATTGACCCCAGGACAGGTCAGAAATACAGATTTCATTGATTTCCTACCAAGACAGAGGTGGACGATAAATGCTGTGAGTCACTGAGCCAGTGAGTGTGAATAGTTGAGTTCAATCTGATGATAAATATGGGAAAATAAGTGTCAGTGAATCCGAATAGGCGTTTGCTGACTTCTGTAATGTTTGTGAAACATGATTAAAATCCGGTAGGGTGAAATCAGGCCAGCTGGGTGACTGTGAGGAGTCCTAAATAGAAGCCCCCAGTACATCACCATCCTGTTCATGCCTTGAATCGTTTTTCCCCATTACTTTCCCCAGTAATGACACCCAGTTACGTCAATCGGAGGTGTCTAAAATTAATATTGAATCGTGTGTAACTTTGCCAAAACAATGTTGGACTCTGCAGTTTTCTCTGAGCCCCTCCCCAATCGGACCAGGAGTCACATGTTTAGCTGCATGTTTTCTACAATTATCCTTACATATTCTTATATATAGATAGATCTAGATATATTGGAAGTACCTCCCTTTCCATGTACACTGCATGTGCATTGTAAATGTATCGCGGTAGTGAAATTTGCATACATGCATAAACATACAGTCAGTAATATTAAGTCTTTAGAAAAGGTGATTATAGGAAATGTAATCGACACTCCCCTATGCGGTGTAGTATGACACTGTTCGTTAAAACATTTCCACGCTGGAGTTGGATTGGTCGGTTTCAGATCATTGTTAAAACTTTTTTTTTCTTTTTTATTTTCCCAGAGGCTTCCCTTGATTCTTTTCAATTCTTGATAACTGAGACAAGGAAAAAAATATGACCCAAATGAACTGTTTAGGTTGTGTTGCACAATAAACAATGCTTCCAGCAGTCAAACAAAGATGGCAGACACTGGTTATTGTTTGATGATGTCACACGCCCAGTGGCTCTGTCTCCTTTAACCTGTTGTCTCTCAGGGCAACCACTTTTGGTCATATAGAAGTTGCACAGGTAAGCTGGTGGGAGGAAACCTGTCTCGGTGCGACTCAGACTGACTGCCCTCACTCTTTGCACCTGGTATACATGTGACAGTTGCTGCTAGGAGCGTTTATTTATTTGGCACGAAAAGGGAAAATGTTAGACTTTGTCTCTGTGCTGTCATTCTTTACTCAGAGTAGAACCGAGCTCCTGCTCCACAATCATACTGATGTTTTACTGAAACCCCAGGTAACCCCAGGTATTTAAACTCATCTACCCTCACTATCTCTACTCCTTTCCACCCGTCTCCCTCTCATTCACACACACGCCTTTAACTCTCCAGAGCAGACCTCTCCAGGCTCTCTTCCACCTACTGCAGATCACAATGTCATCTGCAAACATCACAGAGACTCCTGCCTGACCTCATCTGTCAACCTGCGACTGCAAACAAGGAGGGGCTCGGAGCAGATCCCTGACGTAATCTCACCCCCACCATGAACCCATCTGTTACTGTCTCGCTTTCCTCATACATGTCATGCAACACTTTCACATACTTCTCTGCCACCCCCTGATTTTCTCGTGCAGGACCACAATTCCTCGGTTGGCACCCTATCGTCTGCTTGCTCTAGATCTACAAAGACACAGTGCAGCTCTTTCTGACCTTCTCCATCAACACTCTTAAAGCAAACATCACATCTGTGGTGCTCTTTCATGGCATGAAGCCATTATGCTGCTCACTGATCCTCACCTCTCTTCTTAAACTGGTTTCAACAACTCAACTGATGCGCTGTATTAAACACAGCAATCGAAAAGGTTTAACATTAAATCTTCTGCCCACTTAGCAAAATTTGGCCAGCTGTGCCTCCTAACTTCAATATTTAATATGAAATAATGTGAAAGCACAAAACAATGTCAGTTTAAAGAAATAATTAATATTACACTACAGTAGATTCCTAAGAAAAAAAATTTTTTTTCTGCTCTCCTACAGATTTGTCTGCAGCACATCTGATGTAGACGGCAACAGATTTGCTGCACATGGTCAATAATTTTGGTCACACGGTGGCATCCATCCCTTGTTTTCCCTAGCGTGACTGTAGCCTCACTTGAGCTAATCATATTTCCCTTTAAATTGCTGCTTAAATGATTTATAACTGATTTTGATCAGTTACAATTTACCTTCTTTTCAGAGGGCATGCTGCTGAATGACACCGTCTTCTTCCTGCCTCCGCCCACCTTCTGCACTGAGGGATCCTGGGGACAGACAAAGACAGACGGGCTGGAGGTCAACATGAGAAGCATCAACACGCAGGATTTGTACAGTCATGAAAAAGCAAATGAATTTAAAAATAGGGCTGGAGATGTTTGGGGAAAGTCCCGGTAATGTGATACTCTGGCATTTGCAAAATGCCAGGAAAATGTGGAATTAATAAAGTCTGTTTTCACGTCAACAGATGTGAGGCATGGCTTAAGAAAGACCTTAAATAAACTGGGCACAGTTTATATGTCTGTCTGCTTTCATTGCATGAAAGATGAAATTTCACAGCCATGAAGCTGGACACACCTATCAGTGAGGTGAAGATGATTATTGGATCGATATACAGTATTAATTAATGTATTCACAAGTAAAAGAAGTATTCTATAAAAGAGAATATGGACTGCAGTATTATATGGTTAATATGGTTAATGGTTAATAATGCCATATTACTATATGGCATTATTAACCTTTACGATCACATTCTAGAGGCTCTCTTTTTTGCAGAAAAGTGACTTATGAATCCTGGTTTTATATCTTAATTTGTAATTTTTTCTGGTAAACATGAGGGCACATAATAAAATACTGTTTCTGCCTTTTGTTACAGTGCACACACACACACACACACACAAACACACACACACACACACACACACACACACACACACACACACACACACACACACACACACACAAACCTGCTTCAAACCCTGCTGGGATTTCTACTTCCTGTCTCTGGCTTTGTGTCAGACTGATTGGCAGGTTCGGCCGTAAATGTCATTGTTAACTTTCATTAGAGCTGCTGCATGGAATTTTTAACAAAGGCCCCAACAAAAGCCTGTCACAGATTTCTAATGAGCTCTAACTGCTGTAGCTGAAATGACAGCAGTAATTGCAATTGACCGAATGCAGAATTGGCCACATCTCTCTTTATTGTGGTACTCAACTAGCAGACAGTGCTTCATTTGTAAACATACTATATACCGTGCTAATAGAGTAAATAACGTTTTAAATCAATATGGGAAATACACTCACCGAACACTTAGTTTGGCACGCCTGTTTGTTTACTCATTAAGTGAGCTTCGTGTAAACAACTATTTTTGTTGACCCTCTCTTGAGCGCCGCAGTGGCCGCTGACTTTCCACTTCCAGCCAGTCTTTTAAATAATAACTTGCAGGACTGCATGCAAGTATGTTTCCTAACCTGTACTTGGTTGAATTCTCCTACAAAATTTCTATTGGACCCAAATCTGGAATTTTATAGGCCAATTCATGAGCCTTTCCTTTTAGAACCACTCATTAGTAAATTTATTGGTGTGCTTAGAATGATTATCCTGCTGAAAGATTCACTTCTGATTCAGCTTCAACTTTCAGAATGAGGGCCTCACATTATGTCCAAGTACTGTTTTATGATACAGAATTCATAGTTAATCAAAAAACTGCCTTTTTCTTGAGACAGCACAGCAAACCCCAAACCATAAGATTTCCAGCACTGCTGAGCTTTTTAAATGCCTTGACAGATGCAAATGAGATGAATAACAATACATACACTATATCCCATTCTTAATCCACAGGCTTTAATATGATGTCGGCCCACTCTTTGCAGCTATAACAGCTTCAACTCTTCTGGGAAGGCTTTCCACAGGTTTAGGAGTGTTTATGGGAATTTTTGACCATTCTTCCAGAAGCACATTTGTGAGGTGAGACACTGATGTTGGATAAGAAGGCCTGGCTCACAGTCTCCACTCCAACTCATCCCGAAGGTGTTCATCAGGTTGAGGTCAGGACTCTGTGCAGGCCAGTCAAGTTCTTCCACACCAAACTCTCTCATCCATGTCTTTATGGAGCTGCTTTGTGCACTGGTGTGCAGTCATGTTGGAACAGGAAGGGGACATCCCCAAACTGTTCCCACAAAGTTGGGAGCTTGAAATTGTCCAAAATGTCTTGGTATGCTGAAGCATTAAGAGTTCCTCTCACTGGAACTAAGGGGCCGAGCCCAAATCCTGAACCCCCCACACCACCACCACCACCATAATCTCCCCTCCACCAAACTTTACACTTGGCACAGTGCAGTCAGACAGGTAGTGTTCTCCAGGCAACTACCAAACCCAGACTCATCCATCAGATCGCCAGATGGAGAAGTGTGATTCATCACTCCAGAGAACACGTCTCCACTGCTCTAGAGTCCAGTGTCAGCGTGCTTTACACCACTGCATCCGACACTTTCCATTGTGCTTGGTGATGTAAGGCTTGGATGCAGCTGCTCAGCCATGGAAACACATTCCATGAAGCTCTCTGCACACTGTTCTTGAGCTGATCTGAAGGCCACATGAAGTTTGGAGGTCTGTAGTGACTGACTCTGCAGAAAGTTGGTGACCTCTGTGCACTATGTGCCTCAACATCCGCTCTATAATTTTATGTGGCCTACCATTTCGTGGCCGAGTTATTGTCATTCCCAATCACTTCCACTTTGTTATAATCCCACTAACAGCTGACTGTGGAATATTTAATAGTGAGGAAATTTCATGAGTGGACTTGCTGCACAGGTATCATCCTATCATGGTACCACGCTGGAATTCACTGAGCTCCTGAGAGCGACCCATTTCACTAATGTTTGTAGAAGCGGTCTGCATGGCTAGGTGCTTGGTTTATACACCTGTTGACATGGAACTGACATGGTGACTGGAACACCTGAATTCAATGATTTAGATGGGTGAGTGAATATTTTTGGCAGTATAGTGTACTCATCAGCAACTGAACTGAACCTACTGACCCTAATTTTATGAAACTGAAGCTGTGGCAAATATCAAGGTGTAATTACACTCAATTTTATGTATTATTTCAGATTATCACTTTTATCTATAGGCACCATTTCAAAGAGGATTGTTATTTGCTTGTTCATACTCATACTCAAATATTAAAGTCATCAATTTACATAAGGAAGTATTTTTTCAAAATGATTATACCACACAATTTTTCTTTTAGTCCATCACACCTCCACCCCTCTTTATACTGTTATTTCAATACAGTTCATGCAAGAAACAGTACTAGTACTTGAGTACTTTTTTTTAGAATATTGCTCTGATTTTTAAAGATTTGTTGTATTGTTCTTGGTAGGAAAGAAACCTAAAAATAGTGAGGCCAGTGCACAACACAAAGATAATAACAGGACAAAGCCAGCAGTGATTACCTCTGAGAAAAGGAAGGGAGCGGAGCAGAAAAAGAGGAAGAGTTGAACATTGTTGCCTCGTCCTATTTGGTACACAAACACATATTGATTTCCAATTCCCACATTCGGACACCTCCCAGTACACAGAGATACATGGACAAGTAGCAAGGTCAGAGTTTTAAATGAGGCTTTATTCACTTTACTATACCACAGAATGTCTGTTTTATTAAGTTGGTCAGCAAGGCGGCCGGACAGAAGAGCTTACAGAAAGCAGGTCAGTGGGTATTTAGGTGGGCAGATCAGGGTGGGGAGTGGCCACAGACTGCATCTCTTTTTCTGTGTTAGTAATGCTCGGAGGCAGCATGGACCATTGGGAACACTGATGTTGGTGGCTGTCGCTACTAATCCGACATGTGCATGTTGCAAGACTGCATGTTTCCACTGTCACTTTGACATCTCACTGCATGACACACACAATGCCATCCAGGAAAGTAAGGCCACGTCCCTAAAAAAGCCTTTAATGCAGGACGTCCTGTTTGGCCTCAAAAGGGCATCTATCAGTTATAATCCACAGTCTGCATTAAGCTCTCTGGTTTGTTTGACTTCACCACACTTTTGAACTCAGATTTGATCACTCTCTCCATTGCTGACTAAGTGCCAGGGGAAAGAAAAAAAAAACCAGCACAGATGGAGAGAGAGTGCAGAGAAATGGAAATGGAACCAAAAGCTGGAGGCAAGAGGAGATGTAAGAAAGGTCAGGCTAGACAAATTAAGAGAATGGGTTGAAAATGAAAGGTTGGCCTTAAGTGGATATGCAAGAAACAAACAAAATAGAGAAAATGGTCTGTAAATTGTAGGTAAGCAGAAATAAAGTATTTGGTACAAAGAAGCAAAGATGAGAGATGAAAAGAGGAGTGTGATGCAACAAGTAGAGACAGAAAAGGCAAGCTAGTATAGGAGACAGGACCAATAGCATGAAATCATTAGGAAAACAGCTTATTCAGGTAACTAATGAAATAATCAGTAGGGTCATTTTAAATGCACATATAAGGAATGATTTTTGCTACCAGAGTCAATGCCACCTACTGGCCATTAGAAAGAATGCAGGTTTACACTACTTGCCTTTTCCAACCCAGAGGTTATGTTCATGTAGTCTACGGCTATGTCTGTTGTAAAGCAGCAGTTTAGTAATAATTATTGTCACAGTTTGGATATTTAGAGTAGGATTTCATCCTATGTAGTAATCATCAGTTGAAGAAGTTGTTCTTATAGCATGCAATATTATCAAACACCCAGAACATCCATGAGCACGAGGGCCTTCACAGAGGGAGGCTAATAGCTAGGGTAGATCTAATGTGTGCCTTAGTGGTCATGTTGTGTTACTGTGTGTGAATTCTAAATATGTGCAGTGTTGCATTTCCCTAAAATAATGGAAACTCTGGGGGAAGAGTAGATTCTGCTACAGTGCCTAAAAACAACCAAATAAATAAACTTTAACTGTATCATATTGGCAGCATTGCTCTGTAAGATTCATTTGTTTGTATATGTAATCCTGTTTGGACTGGATGTTGATGGTGGGTTAAATGTCACATCTCCTGCATGCTACAAGAATAATGTCAGCTCAGTGTGACACACACAAAACTGCTACTTAGCTGTGACTTTCCTTTTTGTAACACTGGGATGCTGTAGGCTACATATAAAGTAGATTTGGTACAATTCATTTTCCCAGTAATCTTGTCACTGGGTCTATGACTGGCTAAAGGCATTTACTCCATGCCAAACAACAACGGTCTTTCTAGCAAGGTTGCTCAATCTTCTTGCACTGAAAAAACTTGATAAGTCGAAGCGTGGTTTATTTTGAATGTGCCGTACTTAGAGATGATCACATAAATACTTACATTTAATTTAAAAGCACTTTACACAACCTTAGTTTTGCAAATGTTATAGTAAACTCAAAATATGAAATTAACAGTATCAGTACGCAGTATTAATGTTTTGTTAGAAGACAAAGATCACAGAGTTTGTTGCGTGTCTGTGCCCCCATACAGGAACACATTTGCACAACAACCCTGAACAAGAACACTACACTGTCCAAAAGTCATTAATCACTAAAGTCTCAGCCACGGGAGCCTGTTATTACAGTGTTCTTGGCTACACCAACACTGGAAACCACATGAAATATTCACAACTAAACACAACATGAGTGAAATCACAGCACTGCTAAATTAAAGATTTCAAATTAAACATGAACTGTCCCACACATGTACTACTCTATATACAGCAAGTAAACCTAAAACACTTGTACAAATGAAGTTAAATGCAATCAGTATAGAACAGATTTGCACTGGCAAGTGCAGAACCTGATGGGACTGGTGCTATATTTAGACTTTGATCCTTGTGGATGTGTAATGTGGTTGTGCAGTGTTTGTGTTAAGATTTCACTAGCAGCAGGTCACTATGACTGGGACCACTGTAGCAATTAATGGCTCCTTGTCAGCGTTCTTGTTCGGTTTTGGCTGTTCCAGTGTTGATAAAACCACCGTTCCTGTAACTGTGTGGTGTACGGGGCACAAGCAAGTCATTCACGTGGGGCTCAGAGTACAGCTGGTGCTGCTCCACATCGAAAGGCGCCAGTTGAGGTGTTTTGGGCATCTGACCAGGATGTCTCCTGAACGCATCCAGGCTAGGTGTTTTGGGCATGCCCAACTGGGAGGAGGCCCCGAGGCAAAAACACTGGAGAGATTATGTCTCCAGCTTAGTGTTCTCCCAGAAGAGCTGGAGGAGGTGGGTGGGGAGAGGCAGGTCTGGGTGTGCCTACTCTCCTCTGTGACTCACACCCAGAAGGATAGAAAATTAATGGATGTGACCCCTTACCAAAAACATTTATGTTAGGCTTCGTATATGGTTGATCAATAAGTTGATAATGAGAACTTACTCAGCCTCTCAATTTTGTGAGAATAAAAACTAAATGTTACTGTTTTTGGCTGAAAAATATATAAACATGGATCTGTGGCAATAACTATATTTTAACATTTTATAGCATTTAAAACAATGCAGTGATATGTGTGTATGAATGAAATAAAGGTGGGAGTTCTTTTTAATGCCAAACCACAGCAGTTGGATCTAATCAGCCGCTGCAACTTTACAAAAAAAAACAGGAGCTTTCATTCAGGTTCTCTTTCCTGCATCGTGACCTGTTAAATTACCTGAGATATTAAAACCTGTTTAAAACACTCAAATACACACAAAGTGCCATTCATCAGTCCCTATGCTGTGTCTGCACCCTGCTTCAGTGTTTCCATGTATTGACTAACTTGTTAGCCTCATGTATAAAGCTCTCTGTCACACACACACACACACACACACACACACACACACACACACACACACACACACACACACACAGGCACACAAACACCAACCAGACCAGACTAACACCTGGCAGTTGCATAAATCCAGCCCCAATCGGATGGCATGATCTGGCTAATGACCCCTCAGCACACTGGTAGTAGATTACCACAATAGATTACTGTGCCGCCAGCAGCAGCGGCGGCTTACATTCACTGCACCACAATTTGCTGTGTATCGCAGTTGGTGCAATGGCCCACAACTGTTCCAGTGTGCACTGACAAACACACACACACATTAAGACCTCGGGACAAACAGCACTAAGGCAGAAAGTCGGGTATTTGCGCTTAAACTCTTTCAGTGATTTTTCACCTGATCAACGAGCTCTGTGAATGCAAACGTAAAACTGACTGAAAATATTCTAGAAAGTCAGTTTATTTTACACAGTCGTGCATGCTGGAGACATCTTTTTTATAACTTGTTCCCTTTGAAAAATGTAATTTTAAATGGCCACAAAATATTGCAACTCCAAAAAAGCTGGGACTCTGTGTAAAATGTAAATAAAAACAGAATACAATGATCTGCAAATCTCATAAACCCAAATATTGCTCACAATGGAAAACACAGTGGTGTTCCATCAGGGCAAAGCAAGGCCACCAGTGCTTGTCTACCGAAATCGAAAAAAACTAGACATCAATTAAAACACAAGTGAAACACTCACTCTCCTTTATTTAAACAGCGTTCTGTCATAAATCACTGTCATCGTGAGCCATCAGTTAGCTATTGTTGCTGGAAGCTTGCCAGCGGTGAAATCTGTATGGGGTAGGCGATCTCACGGGCGTGTCCATGTCCCGTTAACAGTGGCTGGAGCTTGTCAAGCTGAGAGGCCAGCAGCTTGCAGCAGGTTGTTTGCACATGTGCATTGAGGATAAATCTCTGGTTTTTGAGGGGAGATTAGCGTGCTAGACGCTGCCTCTGCTTTCACTGCTCTGAGATCAGTTACAAGGTGCACTTAGTGTGGAAATAGAGTCAGCATTAGCAAGTAAATGAACATCCATTTATCATCGTGACAGATAAGTTTTCTCTTACTAACCACTTTAGGCAACTAATACGCCACCTTCACTTTTTATTAATATTTAATATTGGCAGTTAACCATGACAAGCCTTTTAATTCAGCTCTGATTTTTTAAAATAAATATATTTAATGTACTTTTTTTAAATCGAGATGTATGCCTGTGCTTCTGAGCTGATTAAACGCTGTTGTTATCCTCACGGGGCAGCCACTACAGATGATTACAGATGATGCATTACTGCAAACAGAATAGAAAGTGTTTAAAATGAGCTCAACCTTGAACATCTGCAGCAGTAATACTGATCCATGTAACATTTCTGCAGAATAAATACTTTCATCATTGATACTTTAATACGGTTTTATGCGTAATGAGGTGTTTTCATAGTATTTTATTGCTACTTTTGTTCTAAAAAAAAAATCTTCCAACACTCCTCATTGTCAGCTAATAATAAATAGTTATATAATCATAGTGGTAATAAAATTTTACAATTCTACAGACAGGAATGAGTGCACAGAGATAAAGATGTCCAGTCAGGCTGCCAGAGCAGTATGTTTTCATCTGCTCCAATTTGTCTTGGATAAGCTTTTATTTTAATTTTATTTTGGAGGGGACAGGGGGGGTATAGTCTGTTTAAATTTCTGTTATAGTCACCGCACGCCACTGAGAAAATAACTTATATCAACTGAGCAAAAGCATAATTTTAAGAAAAAAAATGGTAATTTTAAAAATGAATTGTGAATAACATGACAAAAAAGTTGGGCCATGTTTACCACCGTGTAGCATCCCCTCTTCTTTTAACGACAGTCTGTAAATGTCTGCCAGGTGAGGACAGCTCCTGCTGGGCTTCTGGGAGAGGAATGCTGTCCCATTCTTGTTTTGTTGTATTTCTCATGAAGTTTTCATGATTGGTGAAAGTCTGGACTGCAGGCAGGCCAGTTCAGCACCCAGACTCTTCTGCTATGAAGCCTTGCAGTTGTGATAGATGCAGTATGTGTCATGGGTCGGGGCGGGCGGCGTGGTTTGTGGGAGTGTCTGTCTTCCAGGTGATCCGTTGACACAGGCAGCTGTTTCCTGTTGTCATAGCAGCACCTGGGCACACACCTGTTCCTGATGGTCATCAAGGTCGGATGTATTTAGGAGGAGCTGAGACGCTGACCCACCACCACCAGATTGTTCAACCTCCCTGTGGTAAACCAAGCTGCTTTGCGTTTTGGAACACACTCTCGCTTACCCGTTATTTACTCTGTCGTTTCCTGTTGCTTCATCATCTCCACTCATGCAGCATCACCTTCCCTCGGAGCAGCGAAACTTCTTCTCAGCCCTCTGACCATCGCCTTTTCAGTTAGTTAATTCCTGCCTGACCCTGTTTGCTTTCTCTTTTCAGATTCCCCATGCTTGCCAGACTATTCACAGCCCCCGCCGGTTTTGTTTTTGTAATAAACCTTGTTTCTGGTGAACTGTTGCCTCTGCATCTGGGTCCATTTCCACCGGCTGACACGACAGAATGTGGTTTAGCCCTGAAAAGGGCATATGTTGCTCTAAAACCAGTATATACCTTTCAGCATTGATGGTGCCTTTCCACAGACACTGATGCACCCCCATCAGAGGTTTTTGAACTGAGCGCTGATAAGCTGGATAGTCTCTCTCTTCTTTAATCCATGTTTTCCAAAAAGAATTTCATATTTTGATTCATCTGACCACAGAACAGTTTTCCGCTTTGCCTCATGTTCACATGTAGGCTATGAAGCCACGTGAGGAGCAGCTGCTGATGTGTGACTTAACCAAGCATCGCTGCAGCACTCACCAGTCGTGCTTCATATGAAGCAAACAGTGGTTGGAAATAACTGATGTGGAAAAGCTGGGCTTTAAGCAGCTGGTTAAAAAGCTCGACCCAGTTACAACATCCCAGGTACAAAATATCTGTCAGTTTCACTTTCATTATGTGACAATATTGTGCAGGCTCTAAGAAGAGCTACAAGGTGAAGTTATTTAGTTAGTGGGCTACTAAAGGGTTAAGCAGCTATGTTAAATCCTAAAGTTTCCATTGCAAATGCAACCTTAGCCTGATTTTTGCTAAATTGTGCTCTGTGCACTGGCAGATCTCACTGAAAGATGATACCGTCAGAGTGCTGAGACAGAGATGGAGTCGGTGTGAAGGAGCAGAAAGAGTCCAAGAGGATAAAAATCTGATTAACACTTTGAGGGAGTCGTGCAAAAACCAAAATGATTAATTGATATCCATGACCAGAAGAGCCTGTGTTTGAGTCTGTGGGCGGGAGTGCGTACAGATATTTCAGTACATGCCCATGATTGTGTTTGGATGAGTCACACAATAAAAGCTGTTAGAGCTCTGATTCCTACAGTGTGCGGTATTATTTGTCGTTTCCTGCACAGTAAGGATTCTGTACTGTGCTGCAGACTGTGGCAAAAAAACACAGTCAGCTCCATTTTAATCATTATAAATGCCCCACTGTAATCTCTGACCGGTAAGAATAACAATGAGTCTGATAGAGCAGAAGTTTCAGGTCTTTCAGAGTGTTCTGCAGTGAAGAAAGAGGTTAGAACAATACCTGGGTACGTATTTACTGTACTTGATAAAAGGCAAACTGGAGTCTTTAGGTTTCTTTCATTGTATCATTTAAGTACTGCTCTCTGTTTTATGGACTTTTGGATGTCTTAGTGAGTAAAATTCATTTATACAGCACTTTCAAGACAAAGAACAAACACAAGATGCTTCGCAGAGGTATAAATAAAAGCCAGCCAATGCCAGAAAGGAAACTGGACACACTCAAACCCAGCAAAAGAACACAAATGTCTGTGTGAACAGATGAGTTTTAAGCTGCTTTTTAAAAGAGGCCACAGCAAGAGAGAGAGAGCGGTAAACTGTTCCAAAGTTTTGGAGCTGAGGTTGGGAAGCTGTAATCCTCCTTGGTCCTCAGACGGATACATGGAATCACAAGAAGAGAACCAAAGAACAACCTTTGCGGTTTAGCGGTGCAGCAAACTGTTCGAATGTCAGTTTTGAATTCTTGTTGTTTATTAAGCTTCAGTATTTGGAGTTTCTTTCCTCGTGTGTTTAATTCTCACTGATTTCCTCTCCATTCTTCCTGCTGTCTCATCTCTTTGTGTTTATGTCTTTGTCCTCTCGTGTTCCCTCGCCTCTGTCTTTGTGCTCGGTGTAGGTGTTACTTCACTTTGTCTCTGAGGTTGTTTCTCGTTTTACTTTGACTGATGGGATTCTCTTGTGCCTTCGCTGGGCTTTTCTCCTTTCCTGTATAACTGGCTTGATTACTCTCACTGTGTTCACTGTATGAATAGTCCTGTCCTCCTCCTTTGTCTCTTGTTGTGTGATCTGTGTATGTCTCTGTTTGGCTCATTGTGTGCAACCCTCTGATCTCCAGCCCTCCCGTGCGCCCTGTGATTTTTGAACTTTGGTTTTCCTTGGGTGAAATCTAATTACTGCGGACCTGCGTGTAATTGCAGGATGTCTTTTGTTGTAATGCGACATATTCTCTGATTTCCTGAATTAATATGGTTCCAGTAACCTGGACCCTTGTCCATCTTGGCTGTTGTTCACTGGCCTCCTGCTATTTGGGTGATTGTGAAGGGCAGCAGAGTTGATGGAGACATTTGAATGGAAGGCCTTTGCACCACAGGTCTGCACACAAAGAGACCATTAAGAGGGTCTGGCTGCTCTCTGGCTCTGTGCCTGTCCTAACAAAGACGATCTCTGATGGATTTCAACAACACTTTCTGCCTCACCTTGACTGATTCCCTCTGCACATACAAAAAGGCCTGCACAGTGCCACCCCCGCACACCAACGCGCAGTAAATAAAAGCCACCGATTAAAATAAATGTTAAACTGTGAGATGCTTGAATGCATCACGTGTTTGAGCACGGAAACACGAGTGTTTCAGACACGGATTCCATCTAAGCGGCGGCTTTGTGTTAATGTTCCTCAAACTGTTTGTCATGTGAAGTGCACTTTAAATACCTGAATAATTTCTGATAGGTCAAAGACACATGGCTGCTCTATTACGGTGCATCCTGATTACTGATTCCTCAAAGGCAGAAAAAATATAATTGTTAACTTTTCCATTCTGTATTTTTAGCATTATTGAGGAAGTGCCTGTCTTATTTTCTGTCCTGTCAAACTGACAGTGACTAAAGGATAATTAAATGATTAAACAATAATTTCAGCTTCATTTTTGTTGGCACATTGTTCATTAATGAGGCTACTGTGTCTCAGAAAGAGTCAGGAAAACAAGGAATTCACAAGCTGGAACAAAAATCATGAGCACCCTGCCGCTATTTGCTGTCACCCACGGACACAATTAACTGATTATTGGTTAACATGAACGACCAAGAGAAACTGTTATTTAATTTTCAGTCCCATCCAAGGCAGTGTCAGATATTCTCAGTGCACTAAATTAGCATCAGCACTTGAACTGCCATCTGAAGGTACATGTCTGTTGTATTTTGCTGTGCCAACACCCCTCCTGTCTCTGCCTTCTGCAAAACACAGCACACAAATTGAAGTATTGTGGCACCAGAGGACGTGCCAAACCCACCCAGACAGGCAGAACAGCAGCCTCTCCTTAAAGTCTAGACGATTTCCCCGTTTCACCCCTAAATCTGCCTCTCTCTGCCTTTTCTTTCCACCGCTGTGCCCGTGGTGCTTCATCTCCATTCCTTCAATTTCTCTTAACTCCTCCTGAGTCCCACCAGTGTTTGACCTTCTAAGCGATGTGCCTCCTCTCTCTCGCTTGTTGTTGATCACCTCTGGTTGTTTTATCCTCTCTGTCCTCATTTCTTGACCTATTCCATCACGTCCCTTTTTTCTGTTGCTTGCCCTTAATTCCTGCCCTTCTTTTGTCTTCCACCGTTGCTTCATCCAGACATTAGTGCTATCAAGGGAGGTCTGGAAGGGTCTTAAGGCAGTGGCCACAAGGGGCCCTTATCCAAAGCAATGACACACTTCCAAGTCAAGAAGAATTTGTTATGTAACAGCTTAAAGCTTCCCGGCTTGTCTGGTGGGCCTCGAAACCAGCTGATATCTACAAATGCGCACACACACTTACAGATAAACACACACACACACACACAGAGAAAGGGAGAGAGAGAGAGATATGAGGGACAAAAGATTAAGCTGGAGCTGAGATCAAGAAGATGGAGACGCGACAGAAGGAAAGGGAAAGGAGGAGGGAGAGAAAGAGGACAGACAGGCAGGAAAGACGAGAAAAGAGAAAATGGAAGAAAAAGAAGAGCAGAAAAATCCAGTCTTAACCCTGTAGGGGAACAGAATAAATGAAAGAAGTAAAAAATTAAAAGGAAAAATTAGAAGAGATGACCTCAAAGAAAGAAGTTAAGATAAAGATATGTAATAAACACAAAGAACATCCACATTTGAAAAAGAAAGAGAAGCAGTGAGCCACCTGAGTGCTCTATCCACAGAGACAGAAACATAACGATGGGAGCAGGAGCGAGGGATACAATTGGATGGCAGACTCTGAAACGATGATGTTAGGTAAATGGCTTGATGAATCTTTCAGAGAAACGAGGAGAGTGGGAAGATAAGAGGAGGAGGAGGAGGAAGAGGAGGGGAAGCTCATTTTGAATAATTGACTGTAAAGTCTACCCCACTAAGAAAGAAGGTGGTTTATCTGATGCATAATAAATCTGAACAATGCATGTGCACATGGATCACACATGTTATGTGAGACAGGGTGTTTGCATGTGCAGGTCTGTGTTTCTGTGGAAACCATCACAGTGAGAACATTTCAGGACAGATTTTCAAAAAGGCAGTTTGAGGCTTCTGGATGTCCTAAAGTGCAACAGGGGTCTAATAAAAATGTAATCCCAACCACAGATTGTATATAAAAAAGGACGACATGTCAGCTCTATGTGATCTCAAAATATTTAGATTGGTTGGAGCATAAGTCATAATCCATGGCAGCAGATTGGACATGAGCCAATCTAAACAAGTTCTCGGAAACTGTTTCGGTCACACTGATCTCCTCTGAGGAATTGAAATTTGAAATTCTTTTTGGAAAGCACGGACACTGCGTCCTCCAAACTAAAGAAGCGAGAAACCATCAGCGCTTGTTATCGGCACTCAGTTCAAAAACCTGCATCCATGATGGTATAATGGTGCATTAATGCCTGTACAATTGGCAGCTTGCACATCTGTAAAGGCACCATCAGTGCTGAAAGGTGTACACAGCAACACATGCTCCCAGATCTATTTCAGGGAAGTCCTTGAATATTTCAGCAAGACAATGTTAAACCGCAGCTATTATAATAGCTTGACTTTGTAGCAGAAGAGCCCGGGTGCTGAACTGGGCTGTCTGCAGTCCAGACTTCCACCAACAGAAAACATCTGGCACATCATGAAATTGAAAATATGACATAGACGACCCAGGACTGTTGAGCAGCTAAAATCACACATCAGACAAGAATGCTGCAACATTCCTCTCCCAACAGTCCAGCAACTGCTCTCCTCACTTCCCAGACATTTACAGGCTCATGTTAAAAGAAGAGGGGATGCTACACAGGGGTAAATATGGTTTATGAAATTTCATCTCAACATTTTTTGTAATGGGGTTGTAGAAGATCAGTGGTTCATAAATATATGTCATTTGTAGTTTTTCTACTCAGAAACATAAGTAGTATTAACAGGTTACAGTTGAGTATATGTTGCATGGCCCTATCTTCAAGTTCATGAGTTAAACATAAGGTCACCTGTTTATTTAGGACACATCAGGTGCATGAACAACTGTACTTCCTGTCATCTCTGTCCTTTTATGTAGTTTCAACTGGTCCAAGCTTGGTGTATTAAAATGCTTTGAATCCTAAGACTGTTGTGTTTATTCAGCTGCATTAAGAGGTTTCCTTTCATCCTAATATGGTTATGTCAGACTGGGACAGACTTGGCCCAGTTTGGTATGATGAGTTTTCCAAATCACATTCATACTCCGTCCATCAGTTACATGTACCCCTGACTTAAAGGCAAGTATGCTAATGAGAAGAAGAAAAAGTCAAGTCTGTAATTTAGATGGAGGAAAGTTACAAAAAGCCACTTTTTAAACACATATAGTAAAGGATATCATACTCCTTTAGGTAGGTGAATCACAACAACACTATCCATAAGTATCTTGTCTTGTCCTAATGCGTTTCTCCAGCTTTGTCATTGAGATGTTAAACCTTTAACAAAATAAGGTTAAAACAATCAGTTTTAAAATAGATTTAAGTCATTCAAAATTGCCGAATTACATATCACAACCTTAAACTCTGTACAAAACACAGGCGTGTCTTGAAGAAGTGCCTTGAACCTGCATTCTTTATTATTTCCAGCAGGGGGCTCTGGGCTGCAGAAAGAAGTCTGCTTGTGCAGAAACCTGTGAGAAAACAGCCCTTCATCTTCCTTCTCTATGCCTTAAACACTTTGCTGATGAATAAGCACATTGTATTACTTAATACACAAGTATTCATTAACAGGTATCATGCAGTTAATGAACAAAAACATCTTTTCATAGGGGATTTCCTAGAACTGAACCAGCCACTCCATGCTAGCCTGGCTCCACAGAGCACGTCTGCTTCAGTGGACTCACGTGCTTCAGGAGACCACAGGGTGGGAAACAAAGCTGACGGACAACTGTTGCACAGCTGGAACCATCAATCCTTCCACAGGTTCACCTGCATATTCTCTGTTTTTCTTCTTCCAGATAGAGCTTTAGATTGAGGGCTTTCTTTTAGTCTCTTTTAGCTCGAGCTGAACTAGACAGAAGATGAGTGTGAGCTGTTGGAGAGGCTTGATTTATAACGGGGGGGGGGGGGGGGGGGGGGGGTGAGAGCCTCATAGTAAAAGTGAATCAGAAAAAAATAATTATTTATTCCAATTTTTTCATAATCATCCAAAGCCAAAATTGTAACTGAAATTATGTTTCGATTAACTGCCTGGCCATGCCTCTGTGTGTGTGTGTGTGTGTGTGTGTGTGTGTGTGTGTGTGTGTGTGTGTGTGTGTGTACTAGAGGAAACTCCTAAAGCAGCAGAAATGTCTCCAGAAGACTCCACAGCAGACAGTCAAACACTGTCTGACAGACAAGTCCAGCACCGGCACAGACAGCAGTTATGCAACGCCCTCCAAAACCAGTGCACACACAGAGACATGTCAGAGCAGTGACTGGGCTGCACACACACACACACACACACACACACACACACACACACACACACTTATAGAAAACACTTGCTATTTCTAATTTAAATATGATGCCAGCTGCTGCCTAGCAACCCCAGGTGAAGGACTCTGGATGGGATAATGAAATTGAAATGTTCTTTTGTTGTGAACCATCTGAACCAGAACACAGGAGAAAAGTCATTTGTGTGTGTACTACTGTTGAGTGTACAACAACCCACCGTCACACCCATTTCCTGTGTGAGTGCCTGAGCCCGAGAGGATTTCCGCAACCAAACATGTGTATTTAGGTTGCACTAATGTGTGCTAAAAAAAAAAATCAACACTTTCAAACTAAAAAGTGTTTCTTCCCCACTACCACCAAGTGTTTGCTCAAGAGGCCATAGCTGTGTTTCCATTTCTTTATAAGGGCCTTACACTTTGAAAAGCCTAACTGCATATTACTGTTTGATGCTCTAGAAAGAAAACTGAATTGAACTGAGCTGAAACTCAAAGGTCTGAAACAACATATCTGCTTCGTGACCAGCCCTGTCCTCACGTCAGACTTACGTGGGTTCCCAGGGTCAGAGTCGGCTTTGTGCAGCTGTGGCTGAGCTTCTTTACACATCTGATAAAGGATTCCCTTGAGCTTTAAAACTGGCCCTCTCTGCAGTGTGAGCCCATTCATTTCATGTCTGAACATTAGTGTGCATTTCAGGTTATGAATGTGTGTTTTGTACAGCTGTATGTATTTTTTCCTACAGGCACAAATTCTACTGTACATATGAGTTACACCAACAAAGGTCTGGGACTCCGCCAAACTAAAGTTCATAAGCATTCCCTTCAAGGTCATCTTCTTGTGCACCTCCTGACTGCATGTTGTGGGGATGCTATTTTTAGATTCTTCTGTGGAAATCTTGTTGTTATTACTCACAACTGTGCATCTGATTTCATCACAGACATCCAACGTTCATGTCAAACTGTCCTGACTTTCACATCGAGGATCATCGCTCGTGATGGGACCTAGTTTATAGCTGTAGAAGCCACAGACAGCTCAATCAGATCAACACCCTTTTCATTTGTTTTAACATGAACACGGCTCTGTGTGAACGTAAGCATGAATAGTTGTGTTTTTCCTGAATCGTCTCAGGGAAAACACTGAGCGGTAATGGCTTACGGAAGTTTTTTGGCAACGCCACACACAACCACCACTCACCATCTGCCCCAATCACCAGATTTGGATCCCTGAAACTTCGCTCTGTTCTGCAAAAGGAAACTGAGGTTGAAGAAATGCTATTTTGACTGACAAAAGAAGATCCTGCTTTTCCGAGGTACATGTACAAGTAGTGAGAAGGACTTACCACACAGCGATCTAAAAATACCAACAGCACTGAAAGAGGTCTTGAGCTGGATGACCTTAAAGACCAGCCAAAGTGAAAGCTTTTGGTTTCTTTAGTTCAAACCTTGATGACTGCGCCTTTTACCTGTGATTCTGTACAATAACTTTAGGTCAAAACTATAACTAATAGGTCGAGTTGCACAGTGGTGCTGTGATCAGCACTGCTGCCACACAGCAAGAAGGTCC
Source organism: Archocentrus centrarchus (assembly GCF_007364275.1). Taxonomy (NCBI): domain Eukaryota; kingdom Metazoa; phylum Chordata; class Actinopteri; order Cichliformes; family Cichlidae; genus Archocentrus; species Archocentrus centrarchus. Next base: position 34,533,828 of record NC_044366.1, read on the forward strand.
TGGGTTTGAATCGATGGGCTGGAATTTGTATGTTTAGGGTGTGAATGTGACTTTGAGTGGTTGTCCGTCCCTCTGTGTTAGCCCTGTGATACACTGGTGACCTGGCCAGGGTATAGCCCACCTTTTGCCCTATAAAACAGCTGGGATAGGTTCCAGCCCAACACCACCACCACCAACCTCAACCCCAAATTGGTTAAGTGGAAGAAAATAGATGGAGGTCAAACACCAGGCCAGCAGCCCTCTGTACACTGTGTGATGGAGCTTTGACTCAGCCTCCAGTACTGTGTGTGCATCCTGCAAGGAAGGAATGTCATGTTTTTGAAAAGGAGATGGTTATGAATTCTCTTTATATCAAAGCCTAAATTAAACAAGCGAGGCCTGTGAGGGTTTAGAATGAAAGAGTGAAATACATGGAAGCCAAGTGAGGCAGATGGATAGAAATTATGTAAAATGCAATAAACCCCAACATGACACAACAGGATTTCTTCACATCTGAGCCACTGTTGGATACGCAGCAACATATCAAACTGTACAGAGGAAGCGATTTTCAGCATTATAACTGAATTGCATCCTAAGCCCCATTTATAGGAACAAAAACATGTTTGTCTCTCTCCAAAACGCTCATCAGCTGGACACGAAAATTAAGCTAAACACACTAACTAAGCTATAAACCCAAAAACACGAGGGAGGTGAGGCACGGGAGGGTGAGCAGGAGAGTAATAAGACGACAACCTTACTGTTACACAAAGTAAAGGGGGGGTGGCCTTGAGAGAACTGAAGAGAAACAGGAAGCAGCTGGACTGAAAAACAGGCATAATAAGAGAACGACTGGGACGAAGGCATCAGGAGGAAACAAAGTGGCACCAGACTAATATTTCATTTTTAAAAGCATAGATATGTTTGACGAGTTTCGGACGTTTGATGAAGAATGAGGTGTCATTTTTTTCAGCTCTCATCCTGGACTGTGATGGAGGGCACAAGTGCCTCTTGTCCATGGTGGCCAAGGTTGTTCATTTTGGCCTTAAAGCGTGGAGGTGTTACTGATATATAGACATGGAGATGTTCTTCAGGTGGAGAATAAAAACAGCCTTGGGCTTATGGGTTTAAGGCACCATGGGTAGTTGTCTTGTATGTGTCACGCTCCTGGTTCAGTTTACCCAGCGTTTCTATTTATTTAAATCATCTATTTAATCCCTGGTTTGCTTCGTGTTTACACTGACTTCTTGTATTTTTCTTGAGTATATTTGTTCTATTCCTAGTTCCAGGTTGCATTAGTTTTATTCCTCCCTCTGTGTTCCTTCCTCTTGTGTCAAGTCTCCTGTGTTAAGTTTATTTGTGTGTCTGTGTCCATCCCTGCTCACATCCTGTTTTATTGTGGCTCTTGTGTGTTGTTTTAAGTTTTGCTTTCTGTGTCTCGTCCTCCCCAGCTGTCTCCACTTCCCCTAATCGCCCTTCTGTGTATTTATTCTCAGTCTCTCTTTTTGTCCTGTGTCGGAGTATCTGCTTATGTTCCAGTGCCTGTTCTCCTCCACCAGTGTCTCTTAGTTCCAGTGTGTTTCCTCTGGCTTTTCATTTCAGTGTATCTATTTCTCCGGTTCTAGATTTTGGCAGTTCTAGTTTTCACTTTCTTTTTTTTAATTTGTTTTATCCTTTTGGAATTACTTCCTCTTTGTTTTTACCAGCCTGACAAACAGTTCACATATTCTGATTGCCTGAGGTTAGTTAGGTTTACTAACGATGTGTCATGGTCCCGGGCGTGCGACCCTGTACTTCTTAATTTGATGACATTAACTGTCTGTCCCTTCATATAGTTTTAGAGACCTTCAACCAGGCTTTGCATCTAGTTTCCTAGAGCCCGTTTCAGGGGTGGGTTTTGTTTAATTCAGCAGGTTTCATCCGGGTCCGAGCCTGATGTTTAGCATTTGCCCAGAATTATCATTTAATGGGTAATCACAGGAAACAAATCGCTTAAAGAAAAAAAAGAGATGAAAGCAGCTCAAAGCTGCGTGCACTGCGTCAGGTATTAGGTAATAAGTGACAGCTGATGAATTGTTAGATGAATATAATGTACTGTATGTTCCTATTGAGCTAACAGCTGTCAAGAAAACCTGGAATATGAAAACTCACACTCCTACGATCATTCACACTCCTACACTTATAATACAGTCTCCTATAAGTGACCTAATAAAAGCATTAATTTATCTAACACCTGTGCTGTAATACATAAAAAAGAAAGTATGTTTGACATTACAGTTATCTTTACTGAATTTCAGAAATATTAAACCTCGAATTGGTATTGCTGTTTTGTTTGGTTGATTTTTAGAAAAGAAAAGAAAAAGTTTTCATGGGCGCCGTTGATGTGGAGCAGGCAGAATTTCCTCATGCTTGGAGAGTGTAAGAAAACACCATGGCCCCCCTGGCAAATTACAGCCTGGACCAGTTTTCACCAGAAAGCATAAACCTGACCCACTGCAGACAAGTCATTCAGGTGCTTTTAACAATGTTGAAGGCCTCTAAAACTATCTGTAGGGACAGGCAGTTAACGTAATCTAATCTACATTAGATTAGATTACATTAGTCTAAATGTAACGTAATTTAGTGTGGGTAACAGAGACAGCACTGGGAGCTGTCCAGTCAAGAGGTCAATACCACCCTGCTCCCCTCACACAAGAAGGAAAAATTTCTAATATGATTTTTTTAAGCAAAAAAATAAAAATAATTATTTCATAAATAGGGCAGCATGGTGGCGCAGTGGTTAGCACTGCTGCCTCACAGTTAGAATACCATCTGGAAGGCCTGGGTTCGATTCCACCTTGGCCCAGGCCTCTCCCTCTCTCTGTGTGGAGTTTGCATGTTCTCCCCGTGCTTACGTGGGTTTCCTCCGGGTACTCCGGTTTCCTCCCACATTCCAAAAGACATGCACTTACTGGGGTTAGGTTAATTGGCTACTCTAAATTGCCCATAGGTGTGACTGAGTGCGTGAATGTGAGTGTGAAAGGTTGTCTGTCACTCCGTGTTGGCCCTGCAACAGGCTGGCGACCTGTTCAGGGTGTACCCTGCCTCTCGCCCTATGACAGCTGGGATAGGCTCCAGCCCCCCCCGCGACCCTTAACAGGATGTGCGGAAGCGAATGGATGGATGGATGGATATTTCATAAATATTTTTGCTAAATAGAAAAATAACATATATTTAACATGTTGAATTTGTTTAATGATCCTGGGCCATAGGCCCAGTGCACCTTGTGTTCTTTGAGTTGTGTTGTTTAGTTATGAATTAGGATCTTAGTTTATCATTGTTTTCTGTTTAGTTATCTGTGTTTAGTTCCTGTTTCCCTCATGTTTTTCCCACGGTCTGTGTTCAGGTGTTATCCCTCTGGTGTCATGTCTGTGTTATGTCTTGGTTCCCATGTCCTCCTGTTTGGTTACTGTTCCTGTGTCTGTCTTGGTCTTTCTCTGTGTTGAGTTCCCTTCCCATTGTTTCCTTGTGCGTGGTATTTAGGTTCCCTCTGTGTTACGTTTATGTGTGCGTCATGGTTAGTCACTTCCTGTATTATTTTGACAGTCTCGTGTTCCTTGTGCTTTGTGTTTAGTTTTGCTTCCCCTTGTCTCATCAGTGTAATTGTGTTCAGCTGTGCTCCTCACCTGTTTCCCCTCCCCTCATCATCCCCTTGTGTATTTATTCTCTGCATTTCGCCTTGGTCCTTGTCGTGTTGTTGTTTGTTCTCCTGCTGTGTGCCTGTGTATTTGGTGTTTTGAGTTTAGTCTTTTGAGTTTATTTTGTGCTGGCTCCTGTCTGGTATTTTGTATCTCCTGAGTTCAATAAATAAATATTAAGTTTGACTTTAGTTTGGTCTCATGAGTCCTTCTTTGAGGTCCTGTGCCTTTCCTGCCACAGCAGCAAACATGACAATTTGCCTGTCTTCTCTGGATAATCATAAATGTTAGAGCCTCAAGGAAATGACAGAAAAGCACAGTGCTGGATTTGTTTTTAAAAAAATCTTAAATCTACAAAGAATACATACTCCTTCCAGACAAACATTAAAAAAGAAACTCTTAAATGAACACAGAAGATCAAAGTCAGCGTTTGAAGTTGGGACTTTCCCTCAAAGGCCACAAGGGGGTTACAGCGAGCCCCCGGGTTAAAAAATGAAGCAAACGCAGAAGTGCCAAAAACTGCAGTTCACAGAGGCTCGCTCCAAAAGTGAGTTAATACCATGAGACCTTGATATTAAAATGTATGGCTTTACGGCAGAAAGACAAAAACTTATTTTGTTCTCTGTAGCTATTTTATATAGCTTGTATTATATCAACGCTTAAAGCTAAGGATGCTACCTCTGAGTGAAAGGTGCACTGACCATAGATGATAACATGGACGTAGCGTGTGTGTCTGTCTGTGTGTCTGTCTGTCTTCAGAAACAACGGATGATGCCACAGTGGGCTCCATCCGTCGTTTACACCAGGGGTCCTCAAATCCAGGCCTCGAGGTCCGGTGTCCTGCAGGTTTTAGATGTGTCCCTGATCCAACACACCTGAGTCAAATATAGAAGTCATTAGCAGGACTCTGGAGAACTTGACTGCATACTGAGGAGGTAATTTGAATTTGAATTAGGTGTGTTGGATCAGGGACACATCTAAAACCTGCAGGACACCGGCCCTCGAGGCCTGGATTAAGATTTTAAGATTAAGATTAAGATAGTGTTTATTTGTCACATGCACAGTTATACACAGTACAATGCACAGTGAAATGTATTTTGTACCTGCAACCTTATATACACACACATATAAATAAGAAGAATAAAAATAAAAAAAAGTAATTCACACTATACACTATACTCTATATACTATACACTATACACACTTTTATAAATTATAATATTTACATTGTGCAATAATGGTCCAGTTAGGGCTCAGAGTTGAGCAGACGGATGGCTTGTGGGTAAAAACTCTTCTTCAACCTTTCAGTCTTAGTCCTCAGGCAGCGGTAACGCCGGCCTGATGGGAGCAGGGAGAAGAGAGAGTGTCCGGGGTGGCTGGGCTGTTTTAGGATCTTCATGGCCCTCAGCCTGCACTGCTTGGTGTAAATGTCCTGCAGGTTGGGGAGGGTGGTTCTGATGGTCCGTTCAGCTGAAAGAACCACCCTTTTTAGGGCCATGAAGTCCTGCTTGGTGCAGTTTCCCATCCAGGTGGTGATGCTCCCACGCATGATGCTCTCGATGGTGCAGGTGTAAAAGTTCCTGAGCACCTTGAGTGGGAGCTTGAAGTCTCTCAGCCGCCTGAGGAGGTAGAGACGCTGTCTGGCCTTCTTCACAGTGATGTTTATGTGATGAGTCCAGGACAGGTCCTGTGAGATGGTCACTCCCAGGAATTTGAAAGTGTCCACTCTTTCCACCTCAGCACCACTGATGACAAGTGGATGGTAGTCCCTCTGCTGCTTCCTGCTGAAGTCCACGATCAGTTCCTTCGTTTTGCTGACGTTGAGCAGGAGGTGGTTCTCCTGGCACCAGTTCTCCAGGCGGGAGACCTCTCTCCTGTAGGCTGTCTCCTCATTGTGAGAGATTAGTCCCACAACAGCAGTGTCGTCAGCAAACTTGATGATGACGTTGGACTCTGACGTGGCCTCGCAGTCATGGGTGTACAGTGAGCACACAGCCTTGGGGGGATCCAGTGTTGAGGGTGAGGGAGGATGAGGTGAGGTGACCCACTCGTACCACCTGTGGTCTGCTGGTCAGGAAGCTGTGAACCCACCTGCACAGGGATGGGCCCAGGCCCAGGTCCAGCAGCTTAGAGACCAGCCTGGAGGGAACTATGGTGTTGAATGCTGAGCTGTAATCTACAAACAGCACTCTCACATAGTTCCCCTTACCAGTGTCTATGTGTGAAAGGGTCTTGTGGAGGAGGAAGGATATGGCGTCATCTGTGGATCTGTCTGGCCGGTATGCAAACTGTAGTGGGTCGAGGGTGGTGGGCAGTGAGGAGGTGATGAATGTCTTGATGAGTCTCTCAAAACACTTCATCACCACAGAGGTGAGCGTTATGGGCCTGAAGTCATTGGGGCTGCTGGGGTGTGGTTTCTTTGGGACAGGGACTATGATGGACTTTTTAAAGCAGGTGGGAATCACACACAGTTTCAGTGAGAGGTTGAATATCAGTGTAAACACAGGTGCCAGCTGGTCAGCGCAGGTCTTAAGGACACGTCCACTAATACCGTCTGGTCCAGCCGCTTTCCTGGTGTTTACACGTCTAAACGCCCTCCTCACGTCGCGCTCCGTCACAGTGAGTGTCTCCGCCCCTCCGGCCGGGAGCGCAGCGGGATTTGAGGACCCCTGGTTTACACCGTCTGTGGTAGTGTCACTGCAGCAGCTGTAGCCAACAGCTGTCTGCTAGGACCCATCCACTAACTGAAGTCACTACACTGGACCTCTCTGTTGCCTTTGTGCCGTTGGTGCCTTTCAAGATGCTAATCCAATTCTCTGGCAAACAATATGGCTCTCTATGAGGTACATACCATTCAAGAAGTTTGTGCTTCACATTTGGTGAGTGAAAATTTTATATATATGCATATCTAACCTGCATGCATGTGTACATTGCAGTGGTATCAAAATTGCTTTGGCATTGTCGTGCACCAGGAAGAACCCAGGACCCACTGCACCAGCGTAGGGTCCGACAATGGTTCCAAGGATTTCATCCTGATACCTAATGGCAGTCAGGGTGCCGTTGTCTAGTCTGCAGAGGTCTGTGCATCCCTCCATGGTTATGCCTCCCCAGGCCATCACTGACCCATCACCATACTGTTTATGCTGAACGATGTGAGCACAGGGTCCACTAGAGGCCACCCTCATGAAGTCTGTTTCTGGCTGTTTGGTCAGAGATATTCACACCAGTGGCTGCTGGAGGTCGTTTTGTAGCTCTGCAGTGCTCATCCTGTTTCTCCTTACACAAAGGAGCAGATACTGGTCCTGCTGATGGGTTCAGATTAATATCCCAGAAGTTTAACTGGCTTGATGCTATACTCTAAATAAAAAGTGTTCCTATAATTGTTTTTTTTTTTTTTTTGAGATGTGTGTATGTTTGTCCTATGCAACAGAAAAGCTTCAAGGGTTACTGGTGATTCACTTTAACCCCTTCACTGATTCAGAGATAGGCAACCAGTCTGATGTCCACACAGAGGGTAAGACGCTCCCACAGGAGGCAAATATAGAGGTAAATATGATCCTTTTTGAAATATCCTGCCCAGGCATGCAGACATAATTGTGAATGATGTGTCACGTCCTCTCGTAGAGAAACCTTTCAAAGAGCACTTTTTGTTACTGAGCACAGCCAAAAATCAAGAGTCACGCTCATTATCATGAATTTACTCCCAGAGTCTGTGTGTGTGGGAATTAAACCAACCAGACAGTATTCCCATGTTGCTCTCCCCAGCAACACAAACACACACAGATATCCGGTGGGCTGCTGGGGTCAGTGTGTGTGTGTGTGTGTGTGTGTGTGTGTGTGTGTGTGTGCGGGCCTGTTGCTTACTATGGAAATGGTTTAAATGGATAATGGTAAAGTCAGTGTTTAGAGTCCTGCACATAACAGAGCTGCTGTTTATTTTAAATGTGTTTATATCTGTGTGTGCGTGTGTTTTCCTCCGCTTTGACCTTGCATCCTGCATTTGTCTCTCACGTATTTCTCTTCGTAAATACATTCATGTGTGCATGTATACTCGTTTCTATGCATAACGACTTCATTTTGTTACATAAGTGAATTATATTATGTAATGTTTGCTTTTTCCTCAAGGAAAAAACAACTGTGCCGTTTCACAGCGTGTGTCTGTTAGTATATATGTATGCGTTAGCTTAGCTAACCTCCGGCATTCACTTACAACCCCCAGGTGTTTTTTCTCTTTTGCTTCCACAAAACACACACCCACAAACCCACAAACGCACACACGCACGCACACACACACACCATCCTGCAGTGAGCACACGCTGGCAGCAGGGTGAGACAGTCACAGCTGGGCACTTCTTCTGTCTCTTACTTTCACTCTTTTCTATTTTTAATCATGCACACAGAACCTTAAGTCAGTCGCAATCAACACACATTGTATCATATTTCCCCTTTTCTCCCATATTTGCATCTCTGCTCACTAAATGTTAACTACACTACTACACTGCCCAGTCAAGATGACTTTTTTTTTCCCCTTTGGAGATATTTACTTTGTTGATCCAGTTTCACCTCCTTCAGATAAACCAGCATGCATATATTTAATGTTCAATAACAAGCAGATCTTGCAAGCACCTATTGTCTTCATATTTATCATTCTTATTATTTATACTTACCTGAAGGCCCTCACAATACTCCAAGTAGCAACTGTCCCAGGGTTGTTGCAAAAGGGACAGTTTATTCCTATTTCCATGTCCATATTTTTACTTTCAGTTTCCAATCCACAGTATTCCTGACTTCGTGCCATTACCCATAATTCATAGCGGAAGCCGGTAGTTTACTTCCGTTTGCGCTGCTGTTTATGGTTGCGGGCTTACACACTTGCCGTTCATTTAAACATTTTGACACTGCAGTTTCTTTTACCTGGCCTAAATGGTACCACATTGGAGGTGGATACATTGCAAGGATGTTTTAAAAAGCAGCGAGGTAACAGTGCCTCACCCGTCACTTGTGTAAATGACATGAAATTATGGCTTGAAGTCAGCTACATCCACATTATCAGTTACCCTGTTTTTTCCGAAGGTGTTGATGGCGAGGAATCGCGTAATTATAAGAGCACCAGATTACCTTCAAAGCAATAAAATCAATAAAGTAATGCTGAACAAACAAGGCAACGTTGTTTTCCTTAAAGCAGCTGTAGAGCAGTTGTCGTCTTGCTAACTGCTAAGTGTTTATATGAAGGCACACATTGTTTAAGCTTTGTGTAGGCTGTATACTGTAGTGTCACACTATAAATAAAATAACGTAAAGAAATAAGAGGCTGTACATTAAAGGACAACTTAAAACATAAGGAAAAAACACGGTAATAGGATGTGCAACTGGGTAGTATAATTTGGGAGGAAAAGAACAAATTTACAAAATAAAATAATTTGAAAAAATGGACAGACTGTAGTGACAACTGACAACAGCACAAGTTGAATCCTCGCTCGTGATCCAACTAATAAAGCTGCCTGTTACAGCACAAAGTAACCGAATTTTGTCATTAACTCTGGCTCTGACTTTGGGTAACCGGAAGTATAAAACCGAACAGTGGAAGTAGCAGTCTGTCATGGCAGCCTACGGGTGCTCTTCCAGAAACCTGTGGATACAGTAGCTTTTCATGATGTACAGTTCAAAATAATCTTTATTCGTCTTATATTGGGCCTTGGTGCATCCCCTTAGTTCATTTTCTGTCTGAAACAATCTATTTTTGCTGCTCCCACTTGTCAACTTTCTTCTGATTGGCTGCCCCCAGAAAACAGAAGTTTTGAACAGCAAGTGGGAGGGGATTCTGTGTTCAGCAGAAACGTTTTCTCCACAATGTCTCACGGTTCGAGCTGTTGCAGCATGCCTGTCTGTAATCTGGGGATCTCTGAGCTCCTGCAGAGATGTTTCACTGAAATCACATAAACGCTGATCTGCTCGTGCACTCGTGTCTTCCTGGCAACACCATGCGTGCCAATCTACAAAAATCAAGACATGACATGCTTTTTGGATTTTTGCGCCACACGTCACAAGTGTGCCAGCCAGTATAATAGATGGACCATTAAGGTTATCTGCTCTCACTTACATCACATAGAGCCAGGAAACAGGATATTTAGAGCAGTCTAAAGCCTGTTTTCAAAATACTGAATATACATATACAATACACATTTCGTTACTATGCAGTGAAGTACAGACAAATTATAATCCTTTCAGGTGAATTACATTATAGCAACTATTCTAACAGTTTATATAACAAAATAACAGGAACCCTGTAACACTGCAACTTGTACTTGTTGGGCTGCATTTTGCTCCACTGACCTATTTGAACTGACATTGTCCTGAGAAACCCCCAAATAGACTATTTACTCCATTCCACTCTGAAGGATCAAGTAGATCAAGTTGCATACTTGTAAACTTATCTTAAATACTTTTTCACGCAGATATTTTTTACTTGTTACGGTAGGAGAGGCACAGGTGGCAACATTGGCAATAGAGCAGTAATGAAAGCAAAGACTTCCTGCTAAGACAACACAGACCAGCCTGTCTGCACCCTTCAGGGATGACAGTCTCTCCAATCAGTGTTTCACTGTGTATGAGTGATTTAGAATTTCATGACACACTTCTGAACTTACCGGTCTACTAACCTCCAGCACACCTCCTTTCACTTCAGCCACTCAATTTTTCTCAGTCTTTCTCTGTCTCGCCTTCCCTCCCTCCACTGCCCTAAATTCTATTCAGGCAATAATGGAATGACATTTATCATAATCTGTTTCTTGCTTGCTGCATCTCTCCCTCCAGCTCTCTTGTTTCAGTTTTGCCACCCATTTATTCTTAGTCCACCACCAAATCCTTGTTCCTCCTCCCCCTTTCTCATCCATCCATCCATCCGTCCATCCATCCATCCATCCGTCCATCCATCCATCCCTCCATCCATCCATCCATCCATCCATCCACCCATCCACTCGTCCGTCCATCCATCCATCCATCCATCACTATGACTCTTTGCTTGTCATATGCTGTGGTTTAAGGTGCAGATACCTGCGGGAGATTAACTGAAAACATGGTATCTGTGTGATTAGCATTGCTTCGTATTGATGAAATCCAGTAGAACGCAAAAAGTGCTTTCATCCTTTAAGTCCTAAATAAAAGGCCCACAGGGTGTAGGTACAAACCAAAATGCTCTGAAACTCAAATTAAATATTTTTCTGGGAAAAAAAAAAAAAACTAATCAAGCAATCTGTGGATGAATGCTCTTTTACCCAAAGACTTTGCATTTTTGCATGAATTAGCTTTCCAGCATCACTTTGAGACAGGATGTTTCTAAGTTTAGAAATATTGCACAAATGCAGGAAATCAGTCCTAAATATTTAATATGTGCATTGAAAGACATATCTTGGTCAAAAATGAGATTTTTCACAATGTTACTGGAGGCCAAGGTAATGCAACCCAGAGTAAGTAACTGGTTAGACACCAAGTTTCAAAAATGTATAGGCCCAAATAAAATAACTTAAGTTTTATCTCAATTTAAAAGCAGGAAATTAGAGGTCATCCAGGCCTTTATGTCTTTAAGACATTCCTGCAGTTTAACTAATTGATGTGCATCATCTGGCTTCATGGACAGATAAAGCTGGGTATCATCTGCATAGCAATGAAAATGTATGCTATGCTTTCCAATAATACTGCCTAAGTGAAGCATGTATATTGTAAATAGAATTGGTCCTAGCACAGAACCCTGTGGAACTCCATAATTAACCTTAGTATGTGAAGAAGACTCCCCATTTACATGAACAAATTGGAGTCTATTAGATATGATTCAAACCACTGGAGGTTATACCTGTTTTGGTTGCCCACCTGGGGGCTTCAATACTAGTGATTTTGAGTATTAGATTCCCTGGCTCAGTTCAAATAGCGTTTTGGATTTTTTTTTTTTTTTAACTTTGTTTATTTAAAGCAAACAACAATAAAGGTTGAATTTGAGTTTAATTAATGGGTCCTGCGTACTGCGTTTGGGTCCGCCATTCACTGGCTTCACTGCTGCTTTAGACATTAAGTATATTAAGGGGTTAGAAATGTTCACTTAACTATATCCATGGAGCAAGTTTTACATCGCCATGGACTGAGAGGGTGTCGACCAAGAAAGAAGACCTTCCTCCAAAATCAGCACCTTCAAGCACCACTGAAATTTGCAGCTGCCCACATGGACAAGCCGAATGCCTTCTGGAGAAAGGTTTCATAGTCAAACAAGACAAAGATTGAGCTATCTAGCCACAATGGCAAGAGTAATGTCTGGAGGCATAAAAGTGAGGCTTTCAAACCTAAGAACACTGTACCAACTGTCAAGTATGGTAATGGCATGCTCTGGAGCTGTTTTGCTGCCTGTGGTACTGGTACATTACACAAAGTAGATAGACTAATGAAAGAGGACTACCTCCAAAATTTTAAACTTCACCTCAAATCAACAGCTAGACAGTTGATATTCGGACACAATTAGGTGTTCCAGCAGGACAAGGACCCCAAACCCACATCAAAGAAGAATTAAGAATTAAGCTTCAGGAATGGTCCTCCCAAATGAACTTTACCAATTCTGCCAAAAAAGAGAGGTCAAATATCCAGCCATAACTATGCCAGAAGCTTGTCAATTAGCTACCAAAAGCATCTGGTTGAGGTGCAACTTGCTAAGGAACGTTTAACCAAATATTAATGTATATATGTATATATTTGAGGTTGAATGTATACTCTTGTATTAGAGATTAGAGAAATCCTAAATAAACTCAAATTTGTGCACACAATTCTTGTTAAAGTCATTACAGATGTATGCTGTACAATCATTCCAGCCTGGAAAAAGAAGAGTTCAAAGAAATCATTAAAAGCCCAAAATTACCATGACATTAATACTCATGAAGAGTGTTATGACCCAAACTGTACGTACGCCTGCAACTACAGACTTACTCACAAATGTAAGCCTGTGCCTGAATCCACGATCAGTTTACAAGAAGCAGACTAATTTTCAGGGCTCCACATCATTATTTCACTGCAACAACTGAGCAGCCTTGAACTCATTAGCTATATATATGTCACATATCCATATGAAACAAATTGTTTCTTTTGTTACACAACACACACTCAGAAGATAATACATATATATAATGTATGTATGTGTGTTTGTATGTTTGTGTGTATGTGTGTTTATGTTCCCACTTTGTCCTTCTGTTACTTCTTTCCCACCTATCAGCTCCAGTATAGGCAAACTGTATAACAGCAATGTCAATGATACAACAAATAAAGAATCTAAAAATAAAGGAAGTAAAGACAGGACAGGTTATTAAAAAAAAGAAGAAGAAGAAGATAATGTTATATATAGAACCAAATGTTCTGTCTCCTTTAACACAGTCTCACAGGAAGGCTTGACTTTATATTTGTTATATTTGTGTTGGCACACATGAATATGTAGACAAACGGCTTCTATAATACCTTGATTTAATGTTACGATCGCAGCGTGTTGTGTGTATCAAGGGGTTAGAAGTGTTCATGTAACTATCTCCACAGAGACCAGGAGTCACTTCTTTAAATTATCATATTGTCTCCTGAGATAATATTTTTTGTCTGCATATTTAAATGTAAATGGCTTCATGAAAGCTCAGAACCTGAATAACATTCAATATCCTTCTGAGGATGAACACATGAAGGACCTGCGGGTTTTTTAACACAGTCTTTTTCAGTGATTTGCAGTCCCAGAATCACACACTGCAGCTCCCGCTAAAGGTTTCTGTCTCTTGTTTACTAGATTTATATGTTTGACTCACTGCACTGCCATTAATAAGAAGCTGCTTATATGATTTACTGTGTCAGACAGATTTATCAACTAAACTTATCTGCAAATTATAAAGTAGTAATACACATTCCTTAAATGTTACTATTATTAATTTAAACAGCTGCTTCTGTTGCTCAAATTCCAACATTCACCAAGCTAAAGTTAGCTATGCTAATGTTATAATGTTATGTAGCACTTAATGCTGTATTATTTAGGGTAATTTAAAAGTTAGCTGTTCTGCATTAAACATAACCTTAGCTCGTTTAGGCTAACATATGAGCTAATGATATCTTAAGATTAATATAACAGCTAACATTATTTTAGCTGGGCTAATATAAGGGCTCATATGAGACTCATATCTGAACAACAGTAAACTGCATTTTAAGTTTGTTAAGGATAACATAGCTAACAACAAAAAAAATCAGTGCCAAATCAAATACAGAGATACCTCTGCTGTGGCGACCCAGAACAAACAAGGAAGCAGCCGAAAGCAGCGATTATTTAAACTGAATATGCTCAAAAACAAGAATAAGAAGTAAGCACCGAGTGGGGAGACTGATGGTGGTGGACAATATCTCAAACATGTACTCTTAGAATGAAACGTCCTATTAAAAATGAAAAACTGTTGCCAATTTATGGTGTAGCTGTTAATTCCAGTGGCACTAAAAAGGAAGAGTTTCTTTCACCACACCAGATGCACAACAGAGGAAATGCTTTGGGTGCATTATTAATAATCTCCTGGGAACATGACATGATTCACAAAGTATGCAGTGTTTAGTGCCGTTAGCTCCGGGCTCTTACTTCATTGTGATTAGCACTAATAACAGGAAGGATTCAGTTATATTATTAGCCCACTACAATATGAAACAAATGTCGGTTGAGCTGCTGTCCGACTACTGCCACATTCACGGGGTGTTTTTTTGTTTTGTTTTGGTTTTGTTAAAGAGGCCCTGTTGGAAAAATTCACGTGAGCATTGTGTGCGATTTGTTGAAGGAATAATATGTTTGATTAATGGGCACAATTGTATGTAAATTATATCAATGCATTCAATTTTTACATTTGTAATGAGTTTAGTTTGTAACAGATCGGTTAGAAAAGTACTGAAAAGACCAATGCTAAAAAGTTTGGGGGTTTTTGGTGTTGCTTAGTTTAAATTACTGAATGACTGTAATTTCTGAGAGACTTATACTAAAGATAGAATTACACATTAAAAAACAAATGGGGTGTTGCTTGTATGCTTGCAGAAGTGTGAGTCTGTCCCCATCACGACTCTTAGTGTCACAGCTTTAGTTGCGGTCTCATTTTCTTCATCTCAGCATCAATCTGTGCTCTCCATCTCTGTGTCGAGTGTCTCACTTGAGAACTTCATACTGTTTTTTTGCTTCCACACAGCTATCATCTTTTTCTCCCACAAGCTTTGTATTGTTACCTGCCCCCCAAGTCGCTCTTCTCCCCACCCATCTCTCAGCTGGAAAGGACACACACTGAGCAGTAATGAGAGCACACACCAATGTCTGCAGGAGGCCAGCTTTCACAGGCCATCCTGGATCACTGTAACCATGGAAATAAGTGCCACTGCGGTGACACACACACTTGTACAGATGTGATGCTCTAGACTCCTCAGACGACAAATGGATTCATTCTGAGAAATCTTTACTGTAACCACTGTGGCACCACACCGCTCCACAGGGGCAGCTGGGACCACTGACAACACTCTGATGCCTTCAGGGACACAGATGCCAACAATAAATTACACACACTAACAGTAAGGATGTCATTTACACACTAACATTTTCCACATATCCCACCATAACATGTTTGATTTAAAGAACTAGTGAGCTACAAGACATAAAAGGCTAAATATAGTAAGTCCTGGTGTAAGAGGGGCTGAAACGAGAGAGCCCATTACCATCTGCCAGCTTTCTAGCATCGGTGATCAATAAACTAATAAACAACGGCAAAAACAAGTGGCTGCTCCCACCGGAAAAAAGCAAAGCAAAATCCACTAAAATTCTTCCAACTTCAAAGACCTGTATGTATGTATGTTATGTCATCCTGTTTTATTTTAATTAATTATAATACTGTTTTAAATTGCTATTTTTACCAGTTATTATACTGTTCATGTTTGGACTATATACACACATCAGCTCGCCAGTCACCTGTTACTTTAAGTTGTACTAACAAATCTGGGTTGAATCTGGAACCTTTCCAATTTGTAATCAATAAATAATGGCCCAGTTGTAGCTGAGGTCAGCACAGTAACACGCCCGTGTACACACGCAAGCATGATAACACAAACTGGCCCAAAAACAGGAAAGGCAGGCGATCTCAAGAGACGTGAGAGACTAAGTACTCCTTTGCTGAGTGTAAGGAGAGGCCTGTTTTTCCATTGTCACAACATGATCAGTGTTTACAATGACTGTAACGTGTGTCGTCATTTTGATGCCTGAATCTACACACCATTTACAGAGAACAGAGGCTTCAGGAAGTTGCTGTACAAGTTGCTTTTTTTTTTTTTCTTGGGTTCAAAAGCTGTATTTTTTTTACATGCAGCCAATATCGTGACAGTGCACTAGGCTGTATGTATCATAGCTACAGGTAGACTGCGCGTCACAGATCTTTCACTTTTTTTAATGACATGCCCCACATAACCGCAAGCCTCTCACAGCCTGTTTCATGTCCAGGGCGGTGAAACAGGCTGTGAGAGACTTGTACAAATATGTTCGAGAACAAAATTAAGAGTCATTATTTAGGTTTTACATGAGGATGTAATTTGGTTAGTCAGCCTAGTGCCAGCAGCTTGTGAATCAGGTTTTGTTTGGCTCGGTGGTACGATGCCTGAGCAGCTTCTTGTTGGCTGGCTCAGGGCTTCATGTGGACCAAAGTGTATTTGAAAAGGTTATGTGGGACACGCATACTATATGTGTCTGGCCCTGGATGTGATTCTTATTTGCCTCAGTGACACTGAGTTTTACACCATTACAATAACTGAGAAGCTAACAAGCTTGTAGAGTTCTCAAGTGGACAATAAATAACAAAGTTTACAGTGATGTCCAGAACCATCTGTTTAAATGACAATAAAAAAACAACTGACAATAGTGCCTGCTGTGTGGAGTACAGAACTACTGAGGCAGTTTTTTAAACGACATAAATTCAAGTAAAAGTTCACAAAGTCTGAAATTTACCTCAAAGGGTTTTATGTACTTTACATCATCATTTCACTTGCAATGAACAGATTTCACAGAGTTAAATTAGGCATGCTGCACTGGTTTGTAATATCACTTTATAGCTTAGGAGGCAACAGTGAGTCACTGTAGCTTCCAGCCTGCACTCAGTCCAGTTAGAGACCATGAACAGCTGGTTATAGCATATAGTTGATTGTATAACGTTACAGACAGTGCTGATGTGTTTGTTGTGTGGTGATACATAGTTCAGAGCAGTTACTGTTGCAGTCACACTCAGGAAAACAGCAATTGAAGACTAGAGCACAACAAAAAGTATTGCAATTCAATCTCTCTGCCTTTGAAATGGATGCTTTGAAACCAGTTCTGTTACCACTCACAACTTTGGTGCATCGAGATGCCGATAAAACAGCACAGAGTGGGTCTGCTATCAGCCTGCGACTGGACGGGGTCAAGTTGAAAATGATGTGCAATCTGTTTGTGATAAACTGTGACAGGATGTAATGTAATGTGAACTGGAAAATGCACATTTCTCCTAGAATGCACGCTGAAAAAACAAATATTGCCCATTTTATGGTCCACTGGTGTCTGTGGAGTGCCTGGTGGGCTATAGGGAGCAGTGCTGGTTGTACAGTCTGACAGCAGCAAGATTGCATAATAAAATGCTAAAAGCTTGGAAATACGAGGTCGGCCAACTATCTCAGTTTCCCTGACCTACATTTGCTGCTGCCACTGCTGCAGAAAAAAAACATCTGTCTTTATAGCGCTGCTGCAGTTCTGATAGAAACGAGTGGAAACGAGGGATGATGTGTAATTCTAACTCTGCTGTACCACGATCAGAACCTTCTAGTGGAAAACCAACGTCAGTACATGATTCTTCGTGCACATCTCCAAAAACTTTAATCAGTTCTTTGATGGCAGAGCTCTCCAGACGATGACAGTCTTACACGAGTGATCAAATCAGAAAATTGTCCGCCAACCACGTGTGATCACGATATGTATGAGCCCATTAAAAAAAGGGAATCCTGTGATTGAAGGTCTTAAATGTTGTGCTGCAGTTAGTAACACACTACAGTGCAGTTTTGATGCTGATTATTGGGAGCTATCAAAGTTAAAAAAAAGAAGAAGAAGAAAATGGGATCTGCTCCCGCAGTTTATTGAAAATTGAGTTTCTTTCCTGTTGCAGGTAAACTGCAGTCAGTGGGTATGAGGCTTACGCGCGCGGCTGCACAGCTAATGGTTTATTTCGTGGATGTAGTTGGTCACGCCTTTCCGAATTTCAATTACATCAGGTGAGAACACACAAGAGCACACAAACACACACTCGATCAGCCTCGTGCTGCTCTCAGGTGTGCAACAAGAGTATTTGCATTCAGTCCAGTTTCATGCTTTGCTGGTAGCTCTCTAACACGGCACTCAGATAAGACCTGACTTCTCTCAGCAGGTAATTGCACAAAACAGATAACTATTAAAAAAATAAATAAATATAAATACATGCATGCAAGCCTGCCCACAATTTCTGTGCACAAACAGCTCAAAGAAGGAAAAGTAGCCTGAAGGCATCTCTGTCACACACTCTCTCCCGCTTGCTTCATGTTATTGACTTTAACAAGATGTCTAGACAAGACATTCTCGAGCATCAAAAAATATGGCGACAAAGACACATATATAAATATACTGATATATAAATACAATTATAATCAAAAGGAAAAGCAGAGGAAATGGAGCCAGTCAGGATGCTAAATGTCTTCTTTAAGCCTCAAATGAAAGAATCTGTAACCTAAATAATATTTAGTTGTAGCTGGAGCCCAATTAATTAGCCAATACTTTCAATTTTATCTGTTACAGATAGCTCAATATTGGGCATATTGGTGTATATTTTGTAAGATCTAGGAGTGTCACAATAATGGTGATTTTAAAAATGAAATATTAATGTTGTGTTATTAATCCACACATGATAATATCTTGATAATAGCTTGAGTGTTTTTTTTTTAACCAAAATCACATAAAGTAGAAGTGCCTTTAAAATGCTTTAAAGAAGCAAAGATTTTCTAACACTGCTGTTGCTGCTTCACTGTAAGCCTGAGTATCTGAGGCATCTGCTCTCCATTTGCAACAGGCAAGACACCGAATGCAACATGTGTGAAGAGAAAACCCACTGTGAAAACGTACCATTCATCAGTGTGAGTCCAAACAGCTGAGAGGAAAGTATGCCAGACAGGGGCACTGAGAGAGCACTGAGACTAAAAAAGCCATGAGGGACACAATGGGAGCAGGACAGAGGAGCAATGAGTTGAAGACAGAAGAGGAGTGAGCGTACATTTCTACATTCATGGTGGAAGGCACTTGAAGCGAGCTGTACTGACAGGTGGGGATAGAGAGGACAGCTTTGTGCACAGGCTGATACAGAGAAGCGCTAAATAAATCAGCCAGCGCTGCGAGTAAGTGTGACTGAAATGTTTACGATATGCCAGCAGCAGGGACAGATGGGCCAAGAGAGGAGGAAGAGCGAGGGGAATCCTAACTGCCCATCAGCCCGCGACTGAATCTTTAAATGCTGCTTTAAATAGCCATGTCATCAGGTGTGTCACTATTTACAACCACTTCTTACTGAGGCCATAACAAACGTGCGTTAGCATTATCTATTAACTTAGTAAACCAACCCTTCATGCAAAAACATCAGAGCATGGCAGCGACCAAAACAAAGTTTTAAAATGTGAAATCTGAAAGCAGAGGGCTACATCCATCTTTTATGTATGCCATCACACAGGAGTGAATGTCACCATAACCTTTGACATGTGGTAGAATTAGCTGCACCAGCGAGGTAAACTGAAGCTCCGCTGCTCAGCTCAAACCGAGAATGCTGAAGTTAAAAGGTTTCACAGAGCAGTGACGTTCTGTTTGATGTGGGTTTATTACACAAAATATTAGTTTTGCATATATAAAAGCACTGGCTGATTCAACATGACACATCCTGTGAAGTAACATCAACAAACAACCTGCTGAGCAGAGCAAAAGTCAAGACACGGACAAATGGTTAAGCGGACAGCTTCTGGAATCGTATCAGGTGAAATTAATTTTAAATAAAAAACATGCACTCATCACGTGCATGAATGTCATGGTAATTTTGGGCTTTTACTGATTTCTTTGAACTGTAGGATGACTGTACAGCATACATCTGTAATGACTTTAAAAAACAAGAATTGGGTGCACAAGTTTGAATTTATTTTGGATTTGGTTTAATCCAGAGGATCAAAAGTACACATTCAAGTTCAAATATATGCAGTACATACACTTATTTAAATCTTGGTGGTGGTGCTGGATATTCTACAATTCTACCTTGACAAGGCCTATTAACTTTTCATTAGTGATCATGATTGACTACAGCTGGTAGTTTCTCGTTGTCAGCATAAAATGGATTTGTTTGACAGCTCTCATTGGATTAACCAATACTCGGAACAATGGGAAAGTCCAAGAACTCAGCGAAGATATAAGAGAACTATAGATTTACACAAATCAGGAAGATTTAGTGAAGTAATTTCTAAAGAGCCGCAGATTCCAAAATGACTAGTTCAAATGATTGTACACAAGTACATGTTTTTTGGTTGTATGACCACTTTGTCACCTTGAGATGAGAAAAAAAATGGTTAAGAGGGTCAAGAACAACCCAGGAAACACCAAGGCACAAGCCTGCCATGAACTGCAAAGTGCTAGAACACCAGCATTACTGGTGAAGCAAGTTTTACATTGCCATGGACTGAGAGGGTGCCAACCAAAAAAGAAGGTCCTGTTTTATGGTCAGACCATACAAAGATTGAACTATTTGGCCACAATGACAAGAGGTATGTTTGGAGGCAGGAAAAACCTAAGAACACTCTACTAACTGTATGGTAATGGCATGCTCTGGGCTGTTTTGCTGCCTGTGGCACTGGTACATAATGAAAGCATAATGAAAAAGAAGGACTACCTCCAACTTCACTTCAAATCAGCAGCTAGACAGCTGATATTTGGACACAACTGGGCATTATAGCAGCAAACTGGTTTTGAAATGGATAAAGCAGGCTAAGATTAAGCTCCAGGAATGGCATTGCCAAAGTCCTGACTTCAAGCCTATTAAAAATTTGTGGTAATCTGCTTAAAAGCCGGGTCTGTACCAGGAAACCAGACAATTTAAATAAACTGCCAGAAGCTTGCTGATGGCTACCAATTGGTATTGGTCTTAAAAATCCTACATCAGTTGAGCTATATTTACTGCAGCATCAACCTCATTTGGAGAGGAGCTGCCAAAGTGAGAAAATAAGATGCAGTGCGAGTATACTGCCCTTAATCGTGAAGGTAAAGTCACACACAAGCCGGATAATTACTTCTAATTGGTGACATTCTGTCACCAAGACTTGTGTTTAATCTGTGAATAGTGACCTTAACACCATGTGCCATCAGTGTTTAAATTTATCCCAATTAGTGACTCATATCTCTGTGGAGTCAAACCATGACAGGCTCAAAACAAAAGCATGCACGTGCATGATCTGCTTATGTCCACAGCTGGGAGATCATCAGGCTTTAATCATCTTAATAAACACTAGCTGATGGTTCCCACACATTTTGACTCATGACAAACTGTTAATAAAGGATTTTGAGGGCCCAGAAGAGTTTGCAGCATTCTGGAAGAAAAAAGCTAAAAACTAATCATTTGTTGACTCTTCAGATTTCTTCTGTATTCCACAATGAGAAAATCAATCATTCCATAAGTGTGACTCAGTTTGACAGCATTTTGAAGTCAGTGCTTATGGCTTCAGCGCCTTAGTGAATGATTCCCTTTAGTATTATAGTATTTTTTCTGTGCAATATATAAAACTTATCAGCTATGAAAAGCTACAAAATGCTGCTGTTTAATTCCTTTTAAACAGCAGTTGTACATACTGTCTACACCTACTGCAGCTTTTTCTTTTTAACATCAGAGACGGTGATATTCTTGGGAAGTTTTGACACCGAATCAAATCTGACAAACGGCTTAAAATGAAAAGTATTGTAAAAATATTAAATAATTACTTTTAAGTATTCTGGCGCCTTTGTTGAGCTCACTCTCTTCAATATTCTGGAGGCATTTTGTTAACTGTGCTGCACTGAATTTTAATCAGATGTGGGGGCTAAGGAGATGGCAGATCAAAGGATTTTCTAGTCAAGTAGTAGTCATTAGTTCAGCCAACTCCTGACTAGCTGACTCGTCCTCTTACATTCAATCATTTCTTTATTAATGTTTTTTTTTTTTTTCAGGGCTGCCATGGAAGCACCAAACCCTGCTGCTCCTTTAGCGGCAACTTGAGTCCCACTGATTTCATTGCTAAAACCTAACATTAAAAAGCATGTTTAGAGCACTGTACAAATAAAAGCCTTTTGTTTCTATTGAGACATTAACTTGCCTGCATTTTGAATGTGTTGGTTAGCAAGTGATTGCTGGATGTTTGTCTGTTGTTTGCATTTGACATCCCAGCTTGTCTGCAAACACTTTGTAACTAGTCTCAGAGTGGATGTGAAATCAAGAAAAATGTGACACAAACCGGAGACAGAAACTGTACATCTTCAAGGTGATAGTTGTGCACTTCTACTTTGAAAGCAAACATTCTACATTTCACTTGCCAAACAGTTAGGGAATACACATTTTTCCCTCACAGCCAGTGGCTGCATCATGTCCAAAATAATGGACTAAGTGACTAACTTAGCCATTTCCTAAAGCAAATAGCTAATCAGTCAAAACTTGGATCAACATTTACTCTGCTACTGGGGCGCCCCTGCTGAGAACATAAATTCCTACGGTATCTACTTTGAAAACACTGGGCATTTTTTTTGGAAACAGTGTGAGATTAATAAGCACTTATATGTCAGATGCTTGTAAAATGCCGACCTCCCACCCCACATGTGCACTCCCTGAATAGGAATAAGAAAGAAACTGAATGGAGGGATGGGATAACTCAGCTTTGTAGTAATCCTGTCAGACTTTGCAGCTGCAGATTATCTCTACAAAACCATGACAAATCATCAGTAAATACTCCTGAGGTCAAAGTGTCGCAGGAGAAAGGAGACTAATAGGATTGAAAAGTCACAGTCTGTTGTTGTACTTAGCCCACTGTCACACAGAGAGACCAACATATCAGGAAGGCTCACTAATATAGAAGCTCTAATGACAGAGCCTATTACAGTGGAGTGATGTGCAGCAAGTCCTGTTTGCATCTGAAATCATTCCAAGCCCCCAGATACTCTGAGCAATATGTCTGTCTGATTTGGTGTCAGATGAATTTCACTGGTGGATTAACCCTCATGTCTGTCAATCTGTCATGCAGGAAAACAAACAAATATACACTTTTAGATATACATCTACTGCACAGTGAGCTCCAACACTGTAGGGGTGCTTTAGGAGCCTCAATAACAAACCTGAACGACGCAGAGCGATAAAGAGACTGAAGCAAAAATAAATTCTGTCAGGATGCCGTGCCTGCTACCAAGCCTGGGAGCAAATGTGTACCAATGTGTGACAGATTTTATATAAAGATGGACGACACATCACCAAGTCCACATCTTGTAGAACACCAAAAAAATGGAAATGGGTGCAGCTATCTCACAGCGAATTGGGGAGGGCTTGGTGTTACCTCCTGAGAAAAGCAATGAGGCACTTATGGAACCACGTGATCTGAAGGCTGTTTTGAAAGAGCTAAACTAAACAGAAAAAATTATTTATGGTTGTTAATCTGAGCTGATGCTATGAAATTTCAGACAGACATTCACTTTCCCCAGAGGGAGAAGAGCTTTGTTGACCTTCTGATGTGTCCTGTTAGACTGTTACATTTGTGGTTTTTAGTAAAATATCTCAACACACGCACTGTTAAAAAAAAACACACCCACTGTGATTTCTACAGTGCCAGACGAACAACAAAACGTTACATTTTACACCATTTCATTGTTAATTAACAAAAACCTAAGTTAAAACACAGAAGCAGCCTGTGAAAAACAAAGTCCACCCCATGATTCAAGAGCTTGTAGAACCACATTTAGCAGCTTTACTTAAACTAACCTGAAGTGATCATTTTGTTCTTACTTCGTCACGCTGTCGCATCGTTCTGGAGGAACTTTGGTTTCTTTAACGTTGCTTCAGTTCACTGAGGTCTGCAGGCATTTATTTATGCACAGGGTTGAGGTCTGGATTTTGACTGGGCCATGAAAACACACTGATTCTTTTCTTTTTCCAGACATTCGGTTTGGATCATTTTCCTGTTACATTATCCAGTTTGGACCAAGCTTTAGCTGTCAAACAGATGGCCTCACATTTGATTCGAGGTATTCTAAAGTATAGAGAGGAGTTAATGGTCGACCTGTGGATGCAAAACGAGCCCAAATCAGCACCGCTCCACCACCGTGCTGACAGTTGGTAGGAGGTATGATATGCTGGTTTTCACCTAACGTAGTTTAGGGCCAAATATCTCCACTTGTGTCTTTTTTGTTCAGAGGACATTGTTCCTTCCTTGTGGTTTGCTCAGATGGAGCCCTTCCAAATAAGCCAAACTTGTTCAGTATTTTTTTCTGATTAAACTTCATGAACTTTAACATTTACTGTGCTGACTGAGGCCTGTAGAGTCTGAGCTGTAGCTCTTGGATTTCTTTTTTTCTTTCTTCTTTTTACATTTTCTCTAAAGTTTGCAAAGAGTTTCCTAGATCGTAGATAGCACACATGGTGCCCACTCGCTAATGGTAAATGCACCAGAATATTAGCTGCATTAATATTCATATGCATATATTTATTTATTTATTTTTAGATAAGACCTATAAAAATTTAGGGCTACAGTTCAAATATAAAAACAGCTTTCTACAGCTAATAAGCAAATGTTGCCAAAAATACCAAAATACCAAGCCAAAGCAGATCACAGAAACACTCCTGAACTTTTATTAGTCATTACCCAAGCTTTCCTATAACCCAACTAAGAGTGGAGTTAATGCTGGCTCATGATGCTAGACATTAGCATGAGAGCATGCTTGTGTTTGCATTTTGCTCACCAATATGGTTTTAAAAGCTTATATTGTGGAGGATGCTAATTTTCTAATAAATCATAGGGATTGTGTCATTTAATTCGACTAATTTGAAAAATAAAATAAAGTGTAAAACTGTAATTTCTCTCAATCAGATATTCGGATCGTATTGAATGTTGTCTGCAATAAGTTGCAATAAAACTGTGACATATCTCCACAAGGATTTAGTGGATTCAGTGCATTTTCTTCCGTTTCTTCCCTGTTCAGCTGAACCTTACCTGGGATAAGCTCAAGTCCAGCTGAACAGGAAGTTTAAAAGAAAAATTACTAAAGCATTGTGTGTGGCATGTGACAGCTCCACATAGTTGTCTGATGACTGGAGCTAGATAAACAACTGGATGAATGAAGGTATTTTTTCTTAGAATGATGAGGGAAAAAAAATATGTGCAACTTGAAGAAATCATTAGGAGAGAAATTATCTCAAACCTAATGTTGGCAATTATGACTTAATGGGAGAAAAGAAAAAGTTGACAGATGAACGAAAAAGAAAAAAGTGTGAGCTGTGCACACGGAAAGGCGAAGACTATTTAGGGAGCAAATAGACTCCTAATGATGCCTCCATCCCTGCAGCAGCAACAAAAAGCTGCAGAGGAGGAAAAGCTGTGTTGGGGAGAGCATCTCTTCATGCTTCAAGAGCAGTGATTATTTTAATTAGCCCCTGTTTAAATCTGAATAGAACCCCAAAGCTGAGCTTTGCAGCACAGACGTGTGTGTGAGTGTGTGTGTGTGTGTGTGTGTGTGTGTGTACAGGGGAAGTGTCCCACATGTCTTTCTGTCCTCAAGTGGAATCCCTGCTTTGCAAAAATCTGTTTATGTCTGGCTGCCTGTGCACCAGCTCCCCTTCTCACTGCATGCTCATTAACAAGGTATGATCAGCTTCTCCAGAAATGTCATAACCAAATCAGAGATGTAAGAAAATCATGTCTGGAAGTTAAGTTATGGATCAGTTTGAGAATGTTGATGCATGAGTCTAAATTAAAGTTATGAAACAACACATGGAATTATGCAGGGAACACAATATTTTCACTTCCTAAATCTTAAATGTGTTTGTCTGGATGGCAGTACAGTCTGCAAAGCTACCTGAATCAGCTTCATTAGGTCATCACCTAGAATGGGTCCTCATCTTGAGTAACTGTGTCTCTAAGACGCTCTTTTCATACCCAATCATGTTACTGACCTGTTACCAATTAACCCAAGAAGTTCATAAATCTGCAAAGAAAGCCTAAACCTACAAATTGTGGAACAATTTCAGAACAATGTCCCTTAATGTAAAATTGTAGAGACAGCAAATATTCCAATAACTACAGTATATAATATCATCAAAACATTCTGGGAATCTGGAGAAATCTCTGTGCACACGGTACAAGGCCCAACATCAACACTGGATGCCCGTGATCTTCAGGCCCTCAGACAGCACTATGTTGAAAACAGGCATGATCATGGAAATCACTGCATGGGCCCTATCTGTGAATACAGTTCACCCTGCCATCCACAAATCAGGATAATGCAAAGAAGAAGCCACATGTGAGCATGACGCAGAAACACTATCGTCTTCTTAAAATGGACTGAAGCAAAGTGGAAAACTGTTCTGTGGTCAGACAAATCAAAATTTCTCATTCTTTTTGGAAAACATGGACACCGTGTCCTCTGGACTAAAGAGAAGAGGGACCATCCAGCTCGTCATCAGCGCTTAGTTTAAACAGCCTGCATCTGTGATCGTATGGAGGTGCATCAGGGCCCATGGAATTGGCAGTCTCATGCTAACGTTCTCATGTTCACATTCTTGACTGTTGCTACACCCTAACAGACAGACCACCATTTTCGCTGCAGCCATGTTAATCTTTTATAGTATTTCACTTTTTCCCACTCTGGCTGAAAACTCCACTGAAACCATCCACCCCACACTTTCACTTCAGAGGACTGTATTCACAGCTGTGACCCTCCAAAAATCTGTTGACATAAAGAAATGGGTGTGTGCATTAGAAGAAGTCTAGGAGTCAGTATTTTTTCTCCTCCTTTTGGAAGCCAAGGAAACAGGCCACAGATGACCTCATTCAAGGCTACAGGTCATGGGTGACGTATATGAAAATGCGATTGGATAGACAGATCTGACTTTACCATTTAAGCTCAAGTTACTGTGACAAAGAGTGCCTGAAGAGGCTTACTGAGGAGGGTTTTTCACATATGTGAGATGTGTCCACTCCAACCAGTACATGGAGCACAGTGACCTCAGCATCTAAATCACTGCATGTGCAGGAGCATGAAATGAGCCAGCCTTACCCTTCAGACCTTAATATGTCTTTAATTCCCTTTTTCTAGAGACTTTGTGGAGTTTCCACTCTTAACAATTGTTAACAAGTTTTAATCTGTAGTTATCGTTGATCAAGAAAAGCATTTCCTGTAGTATCTTTCATTGTAAATCATCATAAACTGAAGGCTCTCTGGAGTTTTGGACTTTTCCTAAAGACTAGTTTAAAAACTTCATAAATGCTCACTAAACTAATTATATCCTTTTTGTATTTTGTAGAACATTTTTTAATCTAGGTCACACTCGATGCAGCTATTTAAAAAAATAATCATAAAATTATGATTGGTAACATTTATTTCAGCACCATCCAGGCGTGTGGGTATTAGTGGCTACTCCCCGAAACACTGTTTAGAGAATTCTGAAGTAGAGTCCGACTGATTCATCATCAGGCTGATATTAGCCATTTACCAGTCTATCAGTATCTGCAATTATAATGGGTGATAAATAAAAATTAAAACAGTAAAAATGACAATGTGTTGAGATTGCGTGGTTTGTCCACCAGAGGGCACCCAGCAACTTGTGGGACATCACAAACAAAACAACAGGCTGGTCCGAGCAGAGTTGAGCAGAGTGTAAATGAGTAATTAAATAACTACAGATAACAAAGTTAAAGTTATCTGTTTATGTTTTGTGCATCTGAAAGAAAAAAAAATTGGCCAATATCTTGGAATATCAGTATTGGTATCAGTCTTAAAAATCTTATACCGGTCAGACTCTAGTCTGGAGCCTTTGGTTCACAGGGGAAACTTTTACACAATGCACAAGAGAGGGGAAGAAGAGCGTGCAGGCAGGGTGGAGGAGATGAGTCGTGTCACTGCTGATTCCTGACAGAAGAGTTAGAGTGAAAAGAGGAAGTTTGGATTGGTTTGGATTTGCACATAAGTATTTGTTCTTATTCCATTCCATGAGTGTAAAGTCACTGCCTTATATATTTATTTTTACGTGGTCCTACAGAAGTCAGTTGTGTTTTCTCTGGCCTGACATCTGAACACTCCTATTACTGGAAGTTATCCAACATGATGCTTCTATGTAGCTGACACAACAGGAAGTTTTCTCACCATTCTTACCATATTCATTCATCTCACCATCTAGCTTTAAAAAAAATCATGTCTATTAAGTTTTAAACTATAAAATTTCATAATCTAAACTGAATTAACCTGAACAAAAACTTCTATTCGCTGATCCCACTAAATTACTGTTTGATGTTTTGCAGTGACTTACAAAGATACAGTACAAATTACACATGCTTTGTTTTTAACTTCACGCTGTGATGCAGTTAACGATCCCATATGTTGTCTTATAACTATAATACTACAGTTCATTCACACTGTTTGGTGTGTACTAAGAAATTCTCCCGTCAAGGGGAAGAAGGTGCCTGACCACAAATCAATTGTGGCATGATTTTAAACTTGCACGCATGAAGAAGAACTCTCTGAGGCTGAAGAAATAAAGCCATTGTGTGGGCACCCGGGTGGCTTAGTGGTGAAGCCGGTGACCACATATATATGCTGCGTTGCAGTGCGGGCGGCGCGGGTGCGAGTCCCGGCCTTTTGCCAATTTGCCCGTCCGCTGTATCTTTCCCCGTTTCCTGTCTCCCTCTACTGCTGATAAAAGCCACTGTGGGCAAAAAAAAGAAATAAAGCCATTGTGGAAGTGTTGAAAACTGCAGTAGCCTCTATGTCCGAGTAAATGAGGCTATAGCAATCGACTCCACAGCAACTGACTGCACACTCCAGCAACCACTCGCCAACAGCTTCAGTGGAAGCATGATGATGATGTGATCATGATGTTATTAGTCTGTTACTTAGACATATTAGCGCACACATTGTGTTTGTGCATTGCACCCATGCTGTTTATGGATTGCTAACTATGCTTGTTATGCTCTGTTGTTATTGTAAACCAGCTTTTCCTTTGCACTTTGTGAGTTTGTTTTTATCGACACACCAACTCAACTTTTAAAAAAAAGCAATATTTTAAGATTTCTTCTAAAATTTCCAGTGCTTTAATTGGGTCAGGCAGCTTGGGACCCGCAGGCTCAGGCGGCTCAAGAGCCGCCAGTTGCTGGGGCTCTGCAGGACCCACTAGATGATCAGGCTTCTTGAGCTGTGCAGGACCCACAGGATTCTCTGGCTCGGGCTGGATTAACAGGCTCAGGCTGGTGGGGCTTCTCTGGACAGGGCTGAGGATGCTCAGGATCAAGATACTCAGGGGCTGCAGCTCAGACAAAGTTAGTATTTTGTACATTTTCTTAAACTAACATATGTATCAACCAGCAAAATACTATTCTCTTCTCTGCTTTCAGTAAGACGTTAGGAACATAATGATACAAATAGGTAAAAAAAAAAAAAATCTAATAGCTAAAAATTGTGAAATGATTGAAATAGTCGTTACCATGAAATCTCATATTTAAATGTGTCTGAAAAAATGATTAACTGAAGTAATTCTCAGTTTAACCAGTAAGAACACGGATCATATTTCATTTTCAAATGTGTTTTCTCTGCATCCATACATAAAGCACACTTTTTATTTATTTTGCAGAATTACCGATGATTATTAATTAGCCTAAAATATATGGCAATCTTTGGTGTTACTAATTGACTGTAGTTAGTTAAGGCAACCTAGTTGTTGTAGCTGCAGGAGATGCTGGACAATAACAGCACTGTGCAGCTGCAGCAACAGCTCCACTGACAGTGGAAACAAATGCCCAAGCTACGGATCACAGATCCCAGACAGACCTCCACCTCAGAAATATGTGGAGGATTATGCCATTCCAATTGTAGAATGACGGCGCTGCGTCCTCCCGTCCTCAGAAGTCTGGACTCCTGAGTGAACTTGCCAGGTACAAACTAGCAAGTATACAAGTATGAACTTGGCATACTTGGTACTGAGAAAGGTCTTTCTTCTTCTATTAGCAAACGAGCTTCTTTGAGCTAATGTAGCAGCTAGCATATATGTTAACCAAGTAAATAAGCAAAGGCTGCTGGTGCTGGCTTTAAGGTTTATGGTGCTAAAACTGCTAAAATTAATTCATCTCTCTGTGTGTGTGTGTGTGTGTGTGTGTGTGTGTGTGTGTGTGTGTGTGTGTGTGTGTGTGTGTGTGTGTGTAATGTTAAGTAAAAGTAACAGACTGCTGCATTTAAATTAAGATGTAATTTTCAAAAAACTGATTAAAGATATCAAATGCTTCTTAAATACACAATGTTTGACCTTGTCTATTAACTTGTGTTCAGTTCTGTTTTCTTCATCGGCCTACTATTCAGTGAGTCAGTTTTTTTCTTCTAATAGGAAGTGAATCACCAGGAACATCAGTAAATTTCACCAATGTAACTATAACTACCCAGCAGCAAAATGTAATAATATCAAACACACTGAAACTAGAACAGAGAAGGATAAGTACTTTACAAAGTATGTATAACTGTAGAGAAAACAACAAGAGGAATCAACCTTAGGCAATATCAACACCTGGGGAAGAAAGAGGAAAGATGAAATGTTACTATTTGGGGCAACAACAACCTAACAGAAGCAGCAGGATGTTATTTTGTAAGGGAAAAAAGTAATATTGTGCCAGTATATTGCTGGGGGCTGACAAACGAGTGCTGCACAGCTTCTTTTGTTTGCACGTTTCTGCATATTCCACCTCTTGTTCCATTTCTTCTGCTCTTGCCTCTTTATACTTGCTCGCTCTATATAATGAGTCACAATGTGTGCCTTCACAAGCACCTGACTGTCCTTCTCTACCTGTGCCCAGCACACTGAATCTGCCACCCTTCATCTCATTTACCATTTTTCCTCTCTCTCTGTTCAAGGCTGAATAAAGCTGGTGACGAAGAGTTCAGTCATGAAGTAACAGAGAGTGCACCAGTGTAATAATAGAATCGTTTTAAAGATGGAAACCTTGACAAATATGAAAATATAAAGTCAATTGGAAAGCAGTGTTTTCATAGAGTACTAAATATTATAAAACAATCATAAAGAAACTTGTGAAAAAAAAAACATTAGAATGAAATAAAAATGTGTTCATTCAAAATAATTTTCCACAGTACTCCCACATTTGATTACTTAAAAGCACTCGGGCACAAAATGCTTGAATTTTTACTGTTCTGGCTCACAGACTGTATTTAAAAGATGGATGAAGGCTTCCAGGTCTGAAATTTCAAACCTGCTTTCTTTCTACTGGCCAGCAGGAGGCAACATCTGACTGCAAAAATTAGTGAGATGGCATAAAACTCTACTGGAAAATGACCTTATTGTGCAATTGATCTACGACCTCAGTAAGCAGGTGAGCTTACAGTCTCAAATGCTAGCTTTGTCATTTTGAATACAACATAAAGTTGATTTGTAAATTATGGTCCCGATTAGAGCAAAAAGGACGATAAAAGCAAAGTAGCTTTAGGGCAGGCCTACCTTGTGAGTGAAGTATTGCTTGGTTTCTACATCAAATCCAGCCATTGATCTTTATGTCTGGTTTTAAAACACTTAGCTGGGAACATCCAAAGTAGCTCCATAATGCAGGGGTAAACACATTTACCTAACAAACAAAAGATCCCCTGGGGGTTGTAGCTGGAGCCTATCCCAGCTGTCGTAGGGCAAAAGGCAGGATACACGCCGTACAGGTCGCCAGCCTGTCGCAGGGCTAACACAGAGAGACAGACAACCGTTCACGCCCACATTCACACCTATGGGCACTTTAGAACCACCAGTTAACCTAACCGCACTAACAGCCAAAAACATGTGCAAGGGTCCTGACACTGAGGATGTTATTGGTTAAATATAAGTTAAAGTTTCCATTTTCAGTAAACAATATAACATTTGTTTTTTTTTTACTCAAGGTGTGATTTTTTTTTTTTTTTGCTCACATTTTTTTTAAACAGAGGGACACACAGTATGTACAAGTTCTTATGTGAGCACTTTATACAACACGTTTGCACTCACACAAGCATACTGTTCTCCATCTAAGCGCTTTCTATCTAACATTCACACTCTGATGAACACATCAGGGTTCAATATCTTGCCCAAGGACACTTTGGCATGCAGACCGGAGCAGCCAGTGAGCAAATTACCGACCTTCTGATTAGCAGATGACCTGCTCCACCTCCTGAGCTTCAGCCACCCCTATATCACTGCATCTTTTTGCAAACAAAAAAAAAGAGCAAAAAGAGAGCAACTTAGATTGATCAGACAGACTCAACCACGATTCCAAATGAATTATGTTAACTGCTTGACCAGTAAACAAAAATCTGATTGCCAAGTTTACTACGTCGACTTAAAAGATGACATTTCGACTGCCCTCGGAACTGTGATAGCAGTTTCAAAGAATCTTATAACTTTTTGTAAACCTGCAACTGATCTGAACTTCAAAAATGTGGGTCAACAGACAGAGGAGGGACAGATGCTGGTGTGATGTACAAATCATTTGTCCCCAAAGGACATGGAGAGAAAGATGATTAGTCCAGTAATCCTGTTATTGACCAATGATGGCCGCTGCCAAGAATCACAACCAAGCAGCCAGCACAGTTCTCACCTGGCAGTGCGTTCTAGGGCAGCACAATATTATCTCATTGCCTGATGTGTTTTAACAGTCTGTTCTAGTACAAGATTATTCAAAGCAATGTAATCTCTCTTAATGAAAGTCAAAATTATGAGTCAATTAGTCAGAGAAGGGTATAAGGACACGGCGTGCTGCATCAACTGAAAATGCCTTCGACTGTACAGAAGAAATCTCTTCTCCGTGGTGAATTTTGAACATCTTTGTTAGTTTTCTCAGGTAGTGAGCTGAATATGTGCAGTATGAATCCTTCTCCACAAAGATGCAAACCTGAGGGTGAAGCATGTCTAGAGAATGATTTGCCACCTCTCCTTGGTTGGACTGGAGTTGGTGCACGTACACCCTCTTACTACCAAATGTCTCTGTGGGTTTCATACACTCATTCTCTCTCCAGTTTGTCTCCTTACATAATGACTGCCACTAATCTCACTCTCAGATTCATTAGTAAACTGGACTTTTTTCCTCTCTCATTGTCTGACTCACATCACTGTGAAATGCTGGTATGCCCACCCAAAAGCATCCGGCCTTGTTTTCCCTCCTGAGAAGTTGTTCAGAGACACTAATCATCCACTGAGACTACTACTTTGGATGGGGTGTTTGTTGATTACAGTCTTGCATTCTTAATTAGAAAATTGTGTATGTAAACCTGATGAAGTTTTATCTTCCTATGTCTCAGTGAACGAAGATTGATGTAGTGATTTTTTGTTGGTGTGCACACTTCTGATCTGCTCATTTGTGCTTTGGATATGGTTGATCCAGTGCCATGATGTGCCCCTTTAGGAATCTTCAGTCTTGCCATGGCCTGATGCTGAGAAAGCTCCCTGTTACTCTGAATAACAAATTGCCTTCTGATGCTTTCACTTGGTTTGGATGCTACACTACAGGCAAAAGTACTGGCCACATATCTTAAAGTATGAATTCAGGTGTTTTCGATACCGTTGTATATGTATTTAAAACATTTTAAAATCAAGCACCAAACCATCCAATCTGGCTTTGTGAAAGAATGGGTCATTCTAACTGCAAGTAGTATTTATTGCAGAGTGGACATGTTTAGGAACCACAGCCACGCAGCCACAAAGTGGCAGACCACATAAAGTTAAGGAGCAGGGTTGCCAAATGCTGCGGCACACAGTGAGTAAAAGTTGCCAACGCTCTGCTGATTCAATCACTGCAGACTTCCAAACCTCGTCTGGCACTAACATCAGCACCAAACTGTGCACCGGGAGATTTATGGCATGGCCAAGCAGCTCCTGTAGGTGGCCCAGTACTTATGTCCATATAGTGTATGTTTCCCAGTATCACAATGCTACTTGCTACTAGCAATGCTCTCTGAGGAAATTATGATTCTGTGGTGGTAGCGCTTTGGTAATCTACTGGCAGCTACAGACTGCCCGTCTATCTGGGGGCAGTGTCAAAAATATGTGATACAGCAGGTCTGTGGGCTACTCTGCAGTCACTCCCTTCCCTGTTCCGGCTCACTTGTCAGCCAATCAGCATTTAACCAATGTACAGCATCATCCATGTCAAGCAATGTCCAGTTGGGATTTTGGAGGATTCCACAGGAGCACGTTTGTATTGTTTGAAAACCCCTCTCCATAGACTCTCCAAACTGACAGAACTGCAATAACATAAATTAAACATTAGAAATTTGAGGTGGATCCAAGTGAACAATAGCTGCCACTTGACTTACTTGAACATGCTTTTGATGAGTCAATCAAACCAATTTGAGTGTCATTTAAACAAAGATTCAAGAATAAAACTCAAAGAAATCTGACTTTAAGTTTGAAGTAGCTAACATAGTGACATTAATCTGCCTCAGTTTGATTGCTGACTCAAGCCTTCATTATACTTTGCTGCAGACACGGGCACGGACAGCTGGAGGCGCCACGGTCGAGTAGTCATTCCTCTTATACTTCTTTGAAGTTTGCCTATGTGGTTAGTGCATTGAAATGTAAATTTTTCCACAGATGAGTCCACAGGCAGGCAGATCCACGCAGACCCTTCCCCTCACTGCTGCATCACGAAATTCTGACCCAAGCGGACCACAGTAGACCCAGGCAGAGTAGCAGGCAGGGAAAGCATAATCAAGGCTTTAGAAATAGAGCAAAATCTTAACTATTTCTTACTCGTTTACATGTCAGAATTTCTTGTTTATAAATATTTCTAAATACTTATATTTACTGCATTTTTAGTTTTACATGGGTGCCTCCTAGGTGAGCTCTTGCAGGCATGTCCTACTGGGAAGACTTCCTGGAGCAGCTCCAAGACACGCTGGAGAGATTATATCTCTCGGCTAGCTTGGGAGCACATCAGTGTTCCCCGGATGAGTTACAGGAGGTGGTCTGGGCTCCTCTGCTTAGACTGCTGCCCCTCCAACCCAGACTCAGATAAGTGGCAGAAGATGGATGGATGGATGGATGGATGGATGGATGGATGGGCCACAGTGTATATGAACTTACAGGCAGTAGCAGATTAGCTTGTCATAAAGCTGCAGATTTAGTTGTTTACCCCGATTCCTATCTTAATGCCAAACTAATCTTCAACCATCAGCAAAGAGCTAGCCAACATCCACAAATGGACCCACCACAGTGCTAGGCAAGGGTGGACCTGTCAAGACAATTCCCAGAATCTTGGATTTGAGAGGCTGTAGTGATGAAGGAACATGTTTATCCTAAGAACTGCTTGATCTCAATGCTATCCATCCCAAAGCAAATTGATCCACAGCACTGGATTGCCAACACATTTCTTCAGTATTTATTCACACACAGTTGTGTTTCCATTATTTAAAAGGACTCTAGAGAGAACCATAACCCTAACACTTAAACCTTGTCTTCAACTTAAAATCAATTATTTAGATTATGGGGACTTTCTCTATGTCCCAAAAAACTAAATGAATGATGAACCTGTGTAAACAGTGGTAAGTCACTATAAAATGAGTACTACAAGTCAATACCACACCCACAGAGCGGGGAAGGGGTAAATTGGGATATGGGGGGAGTTTGTCATTTGTGGTTACCATGGCAGCAGGTGTATCTGCTGCCAGGGATCTCTACTAGTCCAAGTGAAGTCACAGAGGCCAATCCTGGCAGCTGCACAGCATTCCTCCTCTCTGAAAAAGCTTAAACATGTCCTGCAAACATAAACTCACTGACAGACACTCACTCATACATGCCTACACACAAAAGCTCACAACCACCTGACGTCTGTTTATTCAACTGCAACTATGACAGCGACAAACATGTCGCAAGCTCAAACACACACACACACACAACAAGACATAAATTTCTGGTAAATCAGGACACACCCACTGTCTTTGTAAAACAGCATGTCAGCTGGAGCGAACACACTGATAATGCAGCCCTGCAGAAAACATGCTAAAGAGCAAGCGAGGCTACACGAAAGATGGGAACTGCAATCCAGGAGCAGTTCACAGTTTTTTTCCAAACTGAGTCCACGTGAATGAGCTGGTCTGAGATCAGTTGAAAGGCGGTTCACATGAAGAAAGTTCATGGCGGTGCATCATGATAACATCACAAGCAACATTCCAGCAAAGAAAACAGGAGACAAATTTTAATGTTCTCTTGTTCTGAATTGTGAACGATAAATGTCTCTCAATGTTCTCTGACAGTGAACTGCATATGTTTGGGGTTTTAACTGTATCAGACAAAGTAAGTATGCCTGATTGGGAAATGTAAGGTTTTATGGTCTTATCACATTAAACACTATCATCGCTGCCTTTAACAGCCTTTAGCACCGAGCGCATCACCGCCGACATATCTGATCAAACATGCTTTGAATTACCGTAATTATGCGACTGTCTGTCCTACTGGAAAAATTCAAACACTTTCTGAAAGCTGAGAAATTGCGCTTCACACCCAACATAGGGTTACTGCAGTACTTGTTGCCAGAAGTCCGCAAATGGCGAGATGTTGGATGTCAGGAGGTAGAGCAGGTCACCCACTGATCAGAAGGTCGGCGGTTCAGTTCCTGGCTGCTCCAGGCTGCATGCCAACGTATCCTTGGGCAAGATACTTAACACCAAGTTGCTCTCTGACACAAACATTGGAGTATGAATGTGTGTGAATGTTAGATAATAAAAGCACTTAACTTAGTTAATCATGGAAGTGCTTGTATGAATGGGTGTTAATGGGGTAAATGTAAACGGTTGTATAAGTGCTTTAAGCGCTCAGACAGAGCAGAAAAGCGCTATATCAGAACTAGTCCATTTACTATGTTACGTTGTGTCGCCGACATGTTCGGTGTTAAAGGGTTAACTAATAAAATAATCAATAGATTACTCAATAGTAAAAATAATAATTAGTTACAGAATCAATAGGACGTAATACCTATCATGGAGATAGATCAGTGTTTTCTTATATAACTTTTGTGTGTGCGGTTCCAAAGCTCCAAAAAAGATAAGATTAGCTTAGCATAAAGATAGGAAACTGAAATTTGCAGCTTTTAGGTTTGGTAATCTGCTGTATTGGCTGTACATTAGCTTAATTTTGTACAAAACGTCATTTATCAAAGTCATCTTTGATTTGTTATTTTCAAGCTTTCAGTTTTACATCATAAAAATAGGAATTGTGTTTGTGGGGCTTAAACAAAACCTTTGTGCTTTAATGTTTTGGACAATATTGGATAATATATGTTGTCTATGTTATCTTGTTATCCTGAAAGCCCTTACATAAAAATATGAACGTTAGAGCCCAACCAATATGGAATTTTTTAAGCAATACTAAAATCAATATTTGGTGATTTAAAAATCCAGTATTCTAATGTATTAGCCAAAGATAAACACATTTTGATGTCTAGTCATTTATTTACTTGTTTATGCCGCCCAACTCTGCTTGGATCAGCTGATTGTGCCCTCTAGTGGACAAATTATGCAACGTTAACACTCGTAACACGACTAAAGGGTGTGTCCCCCCCCCCAGCACGTCTTTACTTTTTTTAATTTTCACTTATCAGCTGTTATCAGCCCACTGATAAACAGAGGTGGCAAAAGTACAGACATTTTGTACTTCAGTAAAATTACAAGAACTTGTGTTAAAAAATACCTAAAAATTTCAAGTACTGGTTCAACACCTTTACTTAAGTAAAAGTAAAAAGTACAGGCTCTGAATGTACTCAAAGTACTCTTTGGAGGATGTTTCTACCAGCTATTCTTGTATAAAGCTAACTGAACCTCATTATATATTACTGTAATATAAAATAAAACATGAGAATACAAAAGTTATTCCAATCTAAATTTTAATCCTAATGAATGCACTCAGCTTGAATCTGTTATGTAGGACACAAACTGTGAAAGGGAATTTAAACAAAGCTCTATTCTCTGAGTCCTCTATAGTAGAGGGTGACTGTGTCTCCACCTAAACACCAACATGAGGATACTCAGGGGTTACAGTGGGATTCAGAAGGTGGAGGAACCCTAAGATCAGCTGTAGTGGCTCTGCATGGGGAGAAGAATCACAGCTTTCTATTGTGAGCTGCAGTAAATGATGTTGGTGTGCAGGCTGTGATCAGCTGACCTGCTGCTGCTGCTCTGAGGTTTACTGCTCTGTGTGGATGAACTGAGTCTCAGCATCATCAGCTTTGATTCAAACTCATCTCTGCTACACTTCATGTAACCTGTAACACAGGAACACAGCCTCTGTGCACCAACACAGAGCTTTACTGTAAATACAGTACAGCAAGCTGATCTGTTTATCCTGCACTAAACTGCAGTATTTTCATACAATCTTTGAATTACACAAAGTTAGTGTACCTCAGTTTGTTTTCCCTTTAAATCTAACCTCTCTTCTTCCTCTCCTGTCCTCTTCCTTACATCTTTCACCATCTCTGAGTGAACTTCTCTCTCTTTGCTCTCCCTGGAAATACAGCAGCTCTTCTTTTAGCTCGCAGACACACTGTGTGACAAACTGCACACACTTTGTGTGTGACTGCTGATATTTGTTGAGCATTTAGAAACGCTGCATTTAAAATTACCTACCACACATTACTCCCTTTAGCTCGCTCCTCTTCTATAGCGCTCGCTAAGATGCTGGAAGTACAGA
This sequence comes from Archocentrus centrarchus, assembly GCF_007364275.1. Classification (NCBI taxonomy): domain Eukaryota; kingdom Metazoa; phylum Chordata; class Actinopteri; order Cichliformes; family Cichlidae; genus Archocentrus; species Archocentrus centrarchus. Next base: position 34,572,475 of record NC_044366.1, read on the forward strand.
AAAGCACAACTACGGACATCTGCACTCAGTCCAGCCCACTGTAACCCCTGATTATAGCACTATAAATGATACATAAATTACATGGTTTTACCTCTTTAATCTCTTTGTATGCAATAAGCCCCGGTGATGGAGGATACACCAGTAGGATCGTCTCTTATGTGTTATTGTTCCTCCATTTAGGTTCAGATCATTTGATGTTTGATGGTGCTGTGTCCAGAAATAAAAACTTCTTTAACGCGTTAAACCTAAAGTAACGAGTTTGTTTTGAAAATGTAAGGAGTAGAAAGTACAGATATTTGTGTAAAAATGTAGGGAGTAAAAGTAAAGTAGTCAGAAAAATAAATACTCAAGTAAACTACATATACCTGAAAAATCTACTTTAGTACAGTAACGAAGTACAATTTATCAGCCGAGGTGGGAAGTAACGAAGTACTTGTACTTCGTTACTTCCCATAAATTGGTCAGGCTTTAATGGATGTATAGCTACTATGACGTGCATCATGACACATTCATTGGTGAACTCTCAATGTGAAGCCTACAGCTTTCTGTCATGGCCATCATGGGGTTTTGAAACCAGACATGATGAATGAACCAGGGTGAACCCTGCCTCTTGCCCAGTGTCAGCTGGGACAGGCTCCAGCCCCCCTGCGACCCTGAAAAGGATAAGCGGATGAAGCTGAACGGATGGACGGACATGATGAATGAGGGTTGGATCTGGAGGGGCACGGTCAGTCACAAGGTTGGCTTGCCCATGAGTCTACCTCACTTTGTCATCCTTTATAAATTCAATGGGAACCATAGTTTATAAAATGAAAATCATGGACAAAATATGACTTGAAACTAGTGGCTGAGATCTGCTGAGCTCACAGAGCAATGGAGTTGAAGGTTGTTTTCCCATAAACTTCTATATAACTGGACTTCTTTTTAAAAATCAGAGACTTTACCCTCTGCTGGCCATTAGAAAGAATGCAGGTTCACTCTCTCATTAGCTTCACTTTTCACACCTGAAATCTACGTCCCTCTCCTACATACACTTTATGGTTTGGGCCGATTTAGCAATTAATGCTATTTTATACGTGCTTACAGATCAAAACATGGACAGAGCCATAGCATCCAGTCAGTCCAAGTTTGTGCACATGCTTTATTGCATTTTGCTTGTAGTACGAGTACATTAGTATTGTGGTGGAATTTCAGTGGTAGTGGTACTTTGGTGGCGGTTGTGGGGAGGGGCAAGCACAGTGAGAAAATGGCCTGTGTGTGTGTGTGTGTGTGTGTGTGTGTGTGTGTGTGTGTGTGTGTGTGTGTGTGTGTGTGTGTGTGTGTGTGTGTGTGTGCGCACTGCCCTCCAGGCTGAAGCCCAACACAGCAAAACAAGCCGACATGCAGTCTCTAGAGTTTTCAGATACATCCACCCTGAGGTTAACACCGCACACTGTTGAGCTCACACACACACACACACACACACAGCATCTGCCTGGATGAGTCTCATTTTCCTTCTGCGCTCCTTTTTCAGTATTTCCCCTCACGTTTAGTCCTTGGTGCTTCACTTTCTACAGCCCGTCGAAGCACACGGAGCAGTTCTCTGCTTCTGTCTCAGTTCTCTGCTTCTGTCTCAGTTCCCCTCTACTCTCCTCACTTCCTGACATTTCATCTCCCTCCTTGTTCCTCACGGTTTCACAGGGAAAACTCAAAAAGACTGACAGTGACAGAAAGACGGCCGTGCACGTGAGAGATGTGTTTATGCGCGTGGATGCAGGCAGAGAGGTTTAAACAGGAAGTGATTTGTAGATATAAACAGCTCTTCTCTCTCCTTGCCCACAGTCCCCCTGCATGGCACCCACTCAAGTCTGAACTACTCTGTTTTCAGTTATTCAAATCTAAAATCCTCTTCATGCTCTGGTGTTTACGGTTCCAGCACCAGAGACCTTGCCACCTCTGCAGTGAAGGTCACAGTTTAAATCCCACATTGGTCGCATTAACTCAGACAACTAACATGAACACCCTCTCACACGCATTAAGTGAATGCCTCTTTTTTCCGCGTCAGTCTAGCTCTTATTTGTACCTCCAAGAAAGGCGTAAAGTCTTACACAAAGACTTAAATCCTTCTTGGCTCCAGTAAATCTGTTAAAATCAAATCAGGATTACAGTGAGACACCTCCTGGTTTCCACTAGAATAGCTCTGCATGAGACACAAGTATGCACGTTAATCTTTTACTGACCCTTTATGCAGCCTTTCAGCTCTATGTCTCTTTCTTTGCTGTTTTAGCGCCTGACTATTTCAGACCCGCCCTCTGCAAAAGACCACTTTCTTCAGATTGGCCATCTTCTGGAAGCCTTCTGAGGGGCAGCACTCATTGCTTGTGAGCTGTATTACCTGAACTTCCAACAAGACTGAGGTATGATTATTGCTCCTCCTGAAATATACTCCCAAATTTCCATTTGCTCATTTGCAAAGTCCAGTGTTTGGAATCTGAGTGTAATCTCAGGGTTTAGATTCACATGTAAAGTCTATCTCATGTTCCTGTTTCTTTCATTTAAGGAACATTTCTAAGTTTCAAGCTACAGTCTCCTCGGCTGAACTGGAGAAAACAGTTTATGCATTCGTCCCATCACGGCTAGATTTTCATAATGCCCTATTTACGGGCTCTTTCATGCCTCCAAGTGATGCAAAATGCTGCAGCCAGGCTCTTTAGATGTTCTACCAAGCAAGCTCTCACTGCTCCTATTTTATACTCTTTAAACAGGATCCCAGTTGATCTTAGAAATTCTTTTAAAATTCTCATACTTGGATACAGAGCACCAAATCATCTCGCTCCAGACTATTTATCTCAGCTTCTTGTTAAACACGCTGCTGCTGGCAGTCTCCGTTCACGGGCTCAAAATGAATTAGTTGTTCCTCATACAAGATTGAAGACTAGGACGGACAGAGCCCTTCAGTCTGTGACACCCAGACTTTGGACCAGTCTACCACTCCAGTTACATTTGGCTGACTCTGCAGACACCTTCAAAAAGCAGTTTAAAGCGTTTCTGTTTAACCAGGGCCTTCCATTTGATTATTGGGTTATTATCAGTTTATTATTGTTTTATTTTTAAACCTGTTTTTAACATGGCTTACATTACTAAAAACTACATTTATTTTCTATTTTCTGTGATTATTCCTAGTTTTTACTTTTTGTTATACAGTGCTTTGTGACTTTGTGAAAAGTGCTCTATTAAAAAGTATTTATTTACTTAATAGGCATGCTGTGCTTTTAGGAGATATCACTGACAAGCTGAATGCTGATTTTTAAAAGCAGTCAGAAGCTTGTGCGTTTTTCTGACAGGTGTTACTTTTACATGTGATTACCTAAATAATTAAAACCCTGATAATAATTAAATTAAATTAATAATTAAAACCAGCAGTTAACACTAGCATCGTTCAGTAAGGACAGGTTCGGTTTGTTTCACACAGCGAAAAACTGCAGTACAGAAGTTAAAATATGCAGATGAACTGTTAACAAGACAAAAGTATTTCTTAGCCGATCGATGGATAAGAAATCAATGGACTAATTGATAGACTACTCGATTACTAAAATAATCAATAGCTGCAGCCCTATTTCATTATACCACTGTATATAGTCAGATGAGAAAAACTTATTTGTTTATAACAACAGTAATGTCAGTATGGTGGGTGATAATCACCAAAAAACAAATGCCTTTGACTTGTAATTGTAAGAGACATTTAAATGACGTAGTACATGAATCAATTCTTTGGTCAATAATTTAAGATCCCACACGTAATGCACATTATGCCCTACAGGATTCATATCTTTATTTACCTGAAGGCTGATCATTTAACCTTAAATGCTGCCTTCATAATATTTACTATAATATTTCATATTATAGTATATTATTTATATAATAAAGGAATGATTAATAACATCCACAAAGCCTTTAAAATTAAAAATAAATGTTTACATAAAATTTAGCAGTACTTGTCTTCAGCTTCACTGAAATGAACTGTGAAGCCGTGTGTGTGATATTTAAGGACTGTACTTCTAATTTCTCATTCCGTATTCGATGGTGACTCGAACAAAATTACTGTGACCGTTGAGTTATGTAAGGGCGATGTACATTGAACATGACACTTTCGCATCACGTTCGCATGAAATATATATGAAAATCAAAATAACTGGGATTTATAATCAATCTTTTTTAAAAACATCTAGATGTTAATAATTGCTGTAAGTGTGATGATCCATGCAAAGCTTCGTTCAGATTTACCCGCCCGTTAAGGAGGAGATAGAGAACACACAAACAGAACCACACACTACCATCATCGAGGTGGCTGTGGCTCAGGAGGTAGAGCAGGTCATCTACTAATCGAAAGGTTGGTTCATGGTTTGATTCCTGGCTGCTCCAGTCTGCATGCCAGAGTATCCTTGGGCAAGATACTGAACACAGAGTTGCGCTCAGATGCAACCACTGGAGTGTGGATTTGTGTTAATGTTAGATAGAAAGCACTTTGATATAGAAAACAGTGTTAATGTGAATGAAAACATGCTGTATAGAGTAGAAAAGTGCTATATGGGAACTAGTCTGTTTACACTCAGATATATGTACACAAATACACTCATGAGTGCGTCCAAACTTTTGACTGGTACTATATATTATATAGAAAAAAGGTCCCCTGGTGCATTAAAATTAGTCATACCAGTCTACAAAGCAAAAAGATCTTTTTTTAATTTGACCTTAATATTTTATCTTAAAATATGTGTAACCTTGTGAAATACAAACAGAAGTGACTACACGCCATCTATTTGTAGCTTTATCATAGCATTAGCTAAAGCTAACTGAACCTTTTGCATTTCTTGTATTTGAAAAAATAATCATTCTGATGCACCAGCATGTTGGAAACTGACATAATTAATGCACAAGCTAAATTTAATAACAAAAAGAAAGCACTGGATAAGGTTGTGCTGCTGAATGTCTACTAGCCTAGTTTAGCAGAGTGGCTAACTGCAATCCTATACCTATATAATACCTATATCACTACTGAAATTTTATTTGAGATGCCTTTAAATTATATATTTAAACTAACAGCTGTCAACAGCTTCTGGCACCCCTTTCAGCAGCAATTATGTCAATCAAAGAAAAGATGCCTTGCACCCATTTGCACACTGCACCACAGCCTTTAATCAGACTGAAGTCCATCCACTGAAATGGCCTTTGCAGAATGAGAATTCTTCTTTTAACTCCTTGATTATTTTGCTGGAATGCTTTGGGCCATTTTCTTGATGAATGACCCATTTTCAGCCCAGCTTCAAATCCACGTCCAGTAACATGAAGGATTTCTTCATGAGTCTCAGAATTCATGGTTCCTTTAAATAAAGAAAATCAGGCGTAGTATTGGCCAATAGTGTTGCTGTTAGAAGGTTCTTTTGGTTGTAATCAGTGAAGGCTTTTCATCAAATATGGTGGTTTTAGTTGTAACAAAACTGTTCCACTGTTGCCTCGTCTATCCAGAGATTACAGAAAGCTTTGAAATTTTCCAAATTGACACAGGAAGCTTCTGTTTTTAATTATTATTTTTTTTAAAAAGAGGCTAGCAGCTTTCCTATGTTAAGTCCATTTAATTTGCTCTTCACTTGTGAAGCTTGCACATGTATCTAAGATGCACCAAGATAGGTGAGCAGATATGATGTTACAGTATGGCTGTTATGGCTTTTACCTGATTTATTAGCTTTGTTGTACTTGTGCAGATGTATGTGTAGACTCATAGTAGATGGAGCTCATCTCTTTCAGAGATGACTTTATAGCTTTCTTTACTAATGTGTTGAGACTTAAGTGCTCTCACTTCCCTTTTTCTGACATCCTCTGAGACCCCTTTTCCTCTCACAAGGTTCACCTTTTCTAAAAAATGTTTCATTTGATTGGTCTGTATGACAGACTGTTTTTAGATCAAGTTACACCCTAGCTGGGCACTGGTATGGCTCACTGGGTTGAGCAGGTGACTGATGTGCCATAAGGCTACAGCAGAGGCCCAGGTTTGAGTCCACCCCAAGGCTATTTATGAGTGTCTTTCTCCCAGCCTTCCTGCTTTCTCTCTTTTATCCTATCTCAATAAAGGCTAAAAAAAAAAGTTATGTTCAACTTGAGTCCAGACTTCAGCTGACCAGTGAAGCTTGGCGTACAGTTACTAAGGCCCAACTACTACCAGGCCTTTTGATACCGATATGTGGTGAATTAAATTTTTTTATGTGTAGTTATTTATTGACTCATTTATGCCCCGCCTGACCCTGCTAGTATCAGCTAGTTGTGTGTTACCAACGGGGAAGTTGCAGAACGCCCTCTGCTGTATGACCTATACAACATCTACACTCATAGCAAAGTTGAATAATAGACAGTATCGGCCTGCTGATAAATCAGTCTAACAGTTACCTTTTCTACCTACACAAGAACTAAGTGTTGTTTTCAGCTTTTTAACTAATGCCTCTAAAGAACTACTGTAACTGTTGTTAAACTGTATGTAAAAATAAGAAAATCAAAACAAAAGAAGTCTGATTGCTCAAGCATACCTTAGAGAAATGGATCTGTTATTTTCACACAATACTTCACTGTAAAGCAGACACTATAACACATTCTTACAAAATACATCATCAGGTGTTTTTTTAACTACAGATTTTCTCATTATCCTCTGAGGTGAAGAGATGTAACTTTTGCCGCCTCTGTTTTTGAATGCTCCAAGGCCGAGAGGCCAAGAAATGATAACAATAACAAGTGTGTGTACAGAGCCACATGTGCTTTCACTCTCACTCACACCAACTCCTGACCGGCAGCTGTGATGAGGTCTGTTCTCAGAGAGATGTGGCACCAGTAGCTGAATGATACTGGAAGACAGAGGGCCCTTAGTGGTTACCAACTGATCACACACAGACACACATAACTACAGGGAATGCTTTGTCATTACTCTTGATGGGTTTCCAGGAGTACAGCGCAAACAAATCATTGTTCGCTTCTCGACACAGCAGGAGGTGGCAGAAAATTAGAGCAAAGTGAGAACAATAATGCCTTGGAAAACAACAAAAATCAACATGATGGCAAATGGAAGAAAGTTCCTGGGACTGGTAGGTTTAAGATGCAGATGGATGAGGGAAAGAGGCAGAGCGGGATAATGGATAAGGCACATTCCTGTGCACTTTTAAACTTTTATGATTTCACCTCATTATGATTTTAAAAGGTCTCTTTAAAGGGGAGCTATTATTATTTCCAGCTCTATGTTTTTATTATGATTTTCCACTATAGTAATGTTGCATAATTCACAGTTTAAAAGAATTCCTCTCCTGACCCTTTATGCAGTCCCTCCTTTATAACTTCTCTCTGAAACAAGCCATTTTAGCTACTGTCTCTTTAAGAGCCTCCTCCTTAAAAGCTCACTCTTTTGTCTGATTGGCCAGTTTCCGGAAGCTTGCCAAGGTGAGGATCCTGTGCTTTGTATATTATATGGATATGGTGCCCCTGAAGCAGATGACAGTATAAAATAAGTCAAAGCATATTTGGTCACCCTTAATTAGTCAGACTGAAACCTGTGGTTATATTCAGTCAGAACTTGGATGCTTGCTTGGATGCAGCTGCTCGGCCATGGAAACCATTCCAAACTGCTTACATACTGTTCTTGAGCTAATATGAAGGCCACAAGAAGTTTGGAGGTCTGTAGTGATTGATTCTGCAGAAAGGCTGTGATTTTACATGGCCTGCGACTTTGTGGCTGAGTTACTGTCGTTCCCAATCGCTTCCACTTTGTTCTAATCCCACTATTTACTCAGGTTATTGTTTTCCATCCATTCACTTCTGCTTATCCTGTTCAGGGTCGCGAGGGGGATGGAGCCTATCCCAGCTGATATAGGGAGAGAGGAAGGGTACACCCTGTACAGGTCGCCAGCCTGTCGCAGGGCTAACACAGATAGACAGACAACCATTCACACCTATCAGTGTGAATGGTGTGTCTATGGGCAATTTAGAGTGACCAGTGAACCTAAGCCCAGTAACTGCATGTCTTTGGACTGTGGGAGTACCCGGAGGAAACCCACGCAGTCACAGGGAGAACATGCAAAGGCCAAGGTGGAATGAAACCCAGACCTTCTAGATGGCATTCTAGCTGTGAGGGAGCAGTGCTAACCACCACGCCAACGTGGGAAGGGGCAAAGAGTTTTTACAGCACTGCATGTGAATTACGCATTCTCCTGTGTAATGCATTATCACTGGAGGTACACTGTATTGCCAAAAATATGAAGTTATAGAGCATGGTCGCTGATTGCTGAGGCCCATAGTGAGTAAAAGTAGAATAAAGCACATTATGTATATTGGTCATTTTATTGATGTAATATTATAACAAGTTTCTGCTCATCTGCTACAGAAGTGAATTGTTCATTTGTTTCAGACACATCCACAGTCGGGTTAATATCTCCATCAAGACGTTTGTGGAAAAGATTTAGTTAATAAATCGATTCCCGTCTCACTCCTGAAACATCCATGACATCCGAGAAACTCGGTGGCTCCTGGAAACGCTGCAGTAATTCTACACACAGACAACATGTGAGACAACGAGGCGCTACGCTCACAACACAGCAGCAACAGACACGGCGAGAGACGGTGTCCTTCAGCCCTCCAACAGCGAGCAGTCAGCCAACACGCAGGCCTGTCAGAGAGACATCCAACCAAGTCTTCCCCTGAGCCCCATCCTGAAAACCTGTGTGTGTGTGTGTGTGTGTGTGTGTGTGTGTGTGTGTGTGTGTGTGTGTGTGTGTGTGTGTGTGTGTGTGTGTGTGTGTGTGTGTGTTTTCATTCATTGTTAATCCTACACCCCGCTCCCCAACCCGACTGGCATTTCTACCACAGAGTGCATGTTTTGCCTTCTGCTCTGTTACACAGTAATACTGTAAGCTAATTGCTGATGGTTTGCTGAGGAAAATTAATATTACAGCCTGAGCCTAATGCATTTAACTTGATTGAGATTAACGTCCCTTTTGCTCACTCTTCATGCATGATGAAGCAGCGTCGGGCAGCCGCTCCAGCTCCAGTGACTACAACCTGAATTGCAACTCACGAATGAGTGAAAACGCGCCCGAACGATGAGGGCAGAACAGTTACAGAATTTCAAGCAGTTTCGGTTTGCATTTGGGAGTCGTTCTGCTGCCTTTTTGGGCAGCTGGTTGTTGGTTGTCTTTTCCAAAGACACTCTGGGCTTCACCCAATTTTGCAACTCAATTTGTATTAGCTAGAAAATAAATAAAAAGTCATTAACAAATAGTTTGTGCATTTTACACCATCCTGCATTGCATCTCTGTGCCCCTCCACCCTTAAGAAGCACCAGAGGGCTTTCCTCTAAGGCCTTTCACATACAATTATTTTCTTATTAAACATTAGGAGGAGGACAAGCTATTTCTGGCTACAAGGGTCAAGAGGTGATTGGCTGCTGGAAGGTTTTCAGGGTTTGGATAGACATGAAACTCCCGCGGACAGATTATGAGAAGAGAAGATGAACAACAGCAGTTCAGAGATAACAGACACACAATTGTGTAATCCTGTCAGTTATGACTCCAAAAGAGCACTGAGGTGAGAAGCATTTGACCAGCACAGACCACAACACTTGCAGTTGCTGAAAAGAAAAAAAAAAACTAACTGTTGTTGCAATCACGCATGAGCTCTCAAGGTCTGCTAGAGTCCTCTGATAACTTGACAAAAGCTAAGAAAAACAGTGTTTTGGGGGGGCAGCCAAGTGGCCTAATAAAGGGGTCGCATACCATATTACTGCAACGTTCAGACCACTGTTAGTTTCATCAACAAAAAATACTGCTAGTTATTTCACAACATAATTAAAAAACTAAGGAAATACTGAATTTCAGCACCAACACTATGACAGAGAAATGGGAGAAATGAACTCACCGGGTTAAAGAGATCTATTTCAAAAAGATCTCAGTGGCAGGTGGGTGGGGCTGTGTGTGTGCGAGACAACCACACTGGGAATATCTGCTCTCTATGACATCACACAGAGCCAAAGGTAGAAAAAAATAGTCTGAAACAGTCTTAATGTGGAACCAACAAGTCCTGACAAGCATCAGTATGTGGCAGGTAGGGAGTGAGAACAGGTTGAATACTGACCCATTTCCACTAACCTCCACACAGACTAGAATAACAAGGTTTTTTTTTGAATGTATATAAAAATTTGATGAAAATGTGAAAATGACTTAAAAATTTTAAAAAGACTAAACAAAGCTCAGGTACCAAAATACACACTGGTCCAGGGACCTTTTTGCTGGTCATTCCCACAATCTCCCCTTCCTCCCCGTCTGCACTCGGTGTTCTCACACCTGATGCTATAAACTGATCCTGTGCAGCCAAATATTGTTTGAAACCCATAAGCATTGTCAAAGCTATTAAATATGTAAGGTATGATGGAGAAATTGTGCATAAAAATTATAAATTTGATGAAACTGTTTGATCATTACAAAGCTTAGGTTATGCTACTTATGTTTTAATGTTCAACAACCTTAAATCTTCTTAGGCGACAACACAGTGATATAAAGACCCCGGCCGTCAGCTGCACTCAAGGTCTTAAGCTAAAGGTGCAATTGCTACATCAGTGCGAGAGTTTGGACAAGGACTGCCTTAATTGCCTGTGTGGGTGTGTGTGTGTGTGTGAGGGTGTGTGTTTTCATGGGGTGTTTTGTCATGACAGGGGTGTGTGTGTGTGTGTGTGTGTGTGTGTGTGTGTGTGTGTGTGTGTGTGTGTGTGTGTGTGTGTGTGTGTGTGTGTGTGTGTGTGTTGGAGGCACATGTGAGAATGTGTTGTCATAGTAATGTGAGATGTGAGGGAAGCAGCCGCGTCCTTTCCCTTCATTTTAGCTGAAGGTAAAGGGTAACGTCTTTCAAGTAAAGAGCTCTGCTGGTTCAATCTCCGGAGATGATGTTTTTGTGTGTAGAAGGCAAAAAAAAATGTAAATTGACTCCTTAGTTCTTCATTTTGAACCATGTCACTATGAACACAATGTCACTAAGGTTTTGTATTTATAAGCTGAAAGTCAAATGAATTCCTTTGACCATGGCTGGAACACAGAAAACAAGTCTAACAGCCCTAGCCCAGAACATATCCTGGACCCATTACAGACAATAAATTCATAATCGGAAAACAGTGACTGCAAAAAAGAGTGAGCCGAGAAATAAAAACTAACTTATGAGCATCAAAAATCCAGCCACAAAAATTAGCAGCCTCACTCCAATCAAGAGGACAAGACCTATCCTACACCCAGAAAATGTCACTTAAAATCCAGATGTTAGCCCCAACTGGTCATAGATACAGAAGGAGTTTTTGCATCTCTTTGTGGTCATTTTTGTGGGGTCTGTTTTGAGTCTCTGTGGTGGTTTTGAGTCGCGTGGTCAGCTTTAGTGTCTCTGTGGTTTTGTTCATCTTTGCCTTTAAACAAAAAGATCCTGATTCATAACTCGTTTGGTTGCCTGTGTGTGTGATTTCCAATAAAGTAACACAACAACCCCTGAATACAGTTAATGTATAATAACTGTTATAGTCCACAGTTATATGTGGTTTATGGTTTTCCTACTGCAAATAGAAGGAATGTCACTTTTATATTAACTGGGCATGTAACCCTGCAACTTTTCTTATTTCCAGGGAATGTGGCGAGGCTTTTCCTCTCAAAAACAGACCAACAACGAGCATTTTGAATCAGAGGAAGTCTGGAATTTTTTTTGTGTGTGTGCCAACTATCAGGCCTTGACGGTTATTGATATCCTGATCCATTTCCATTAATTCTGAGAGGTATTACAGTGGCGGTCACCGACATCACGCCTCCCATCCGTCCATCTTTTTATCTACGTCTTCCCCAGCGGCTGTCAAAGGACTCTCTGTTCAGCTGGGTCTTCCAGATGGGGCTGACTCTCTGCCTGTATACATCCCTGATGACAGCCAGAATTGTCGCCGTCCCATGTGACTTGACTGCTGACATGAAATATGGGAATGACCTGATAGCATCAGATGCGCAACGGACTCAGAAGGTCATAAACCTCAGAGTCTGTCTTTAATGTCACCAACATCAGGAGAGGACTTGAGTACAAACACAATACAAAAACTGGGAGTAGCAGCAAAACGCTGCGTTCAAGAGCTGAAAGCAGTCATTTTGCGGGAAAAAAAAATTTCCCTGTAACTCTGTCAATCCATGTATTAAAATGTGTGAGATACTAATGATGATGCAGTGTTGATACATCTCCAAAAGTGATTCATAGTGCACATTTAGAGACGCACTAGCACTAAGTCGCTTGACCTTATTTAGTTATAAAAACATGTTGCCAGCAGAAGTGAAATTATAGAACTGCTTCTTTGTTAAATGTTTTGGGGACTTTTTAGCCTTTCTTGGGATGAGACTATGGAGAGAAGGGCAGGAGAGAGCAGGGGGAAGGCATGCAGTGAACAGCCTCCAGGCAGATTTGAACCCAGGCTTCTGCGATAGCCTCACAGTATATGTGTCACCCGCTCAACCCAATGAGCTCCACCAGTGATGTGGAAGCTACAAAATTACAGCGACATTTGATCTAATTTAATACTTTCTTCTATTTTGAATTTTTAATACAGCAGGAGAAGCAGCTTAGGATTGGACTTGAGTAGGTCTGTCACTTAATGTGCTTCTTAGCCGGTGAGGTGTGTGCTGAGGTGGAGAGGATCCTACTGAGCAGATATGTTAGACGTCCCTCAAACATGATCCTCCTCACTCAGCTCCTCAGGATGGTTTTAGTGACCTGCAACCTGAGCACAGGTGAAGCTTGAAACGCATGTCAGATGTCAGAGGACCTGTAGGTGAGGAGGCCTTTTCAGAGTAAGCCAAGAGGAGTCTGAGTTTAAAGATGTGCATAGACCCAGGTTACATTTATTTACAGTGTGAGCCAGAGAACCATCATTCTTTTACCCTTGAGGTGCTTTCAGTTGCATGATACTCTCCCTGAAACTGCCTTTAAATCGTGTCTCCTTTGCTCAGCTGATGTGTTATCAAATGATAAAGACGGACATTGTAAAAATTTAACTGATGAACATGTCACGCACCTAAAGAGACGCAAAACATTAGGCATTATGAGCTGGATGCGTGCCGTGAAATGCGTGGGTGATGGCATAGATCCGCGTCATGAAAATTATTTGATGACGCTGGCAAGGTGCAGCGGACCCTGGCGTCACAGGGACTGGAAAGTCATCGTATTTAAAACAAAGCTGTAAATTTTGAATCTCAATATTTATTCCTCCAGCTCCTGAAGAGGTGTGTCACTTGTTGAGTTGTTGAGCCATTTCACAACACTAAATTAATCAAAGTGGATCCAAACGGATCCGGTCAGCTTCTGCTGTTCAGGTTCATGCGCCCATGAGGGGAATGGGTCAAACTGAGCCAGAACAAGTAAACAATAAATAAATCAACACCACGCCGGGTTGGGATTTCACTACCTTAATGATACTGCTCCGGCGAGGTGCCGCCTTCACCGACTCCAGCAGGACGGTATCAGTGTCTTGTCCTCCGCCGCCGCCGCCGGGGAGGATGACACCGCTGCGCCGACCGCGGGGCGCTCTCGGTGGAATGTAGTCGGGCGGTCCGTCGCTGCACAGCCCATCTCCACATCCATCACGCTCAGACATGTCGACGAGGATAAAGAGGACTTGATTTGAAACAAGCGAGAGAGGAAAATTTAATCACCTCGTCGGCTCTGACCCGAATAAAGTTTGCCTCTGCTGCGCCTGGATGCCATTTAAAGGCGAAACGAGTTCTGTCTTCACTGGAGCACCGACAGCTCAGCAGCCGCTGTCAGCCTGGAGGAAACTAACCACCCCAATTTCCTTAATTATGAACCGACTCTCACAGTCGCTGAGCACAAATCCGTGTTGACTTCAAGCTGTTAGTCGGAGCTGATCTCCACAGTCCATCCACGCTCCGCTCACATCGCTCCAATCAGAGAATCACATGCGGGTACGGACAGACTTGGAGGAAAACTGGACTGGTGCGCTCCCCAGAGACGCGCAACAAGTCTTCGCCGTCTCTGTCTCTTCTTCGAAGAGGCCACTACATCAGGACGCGCGTAAAACCTCGGTGCGCGATGAGAGGCGCTGAGAGCGATTTTCTGCTGGTGGAAAGAAAATGTTCGAAAACAATCCAGAGTACACTGTGTCGCTGTTACACCCGAAACCCTGCTCCTTTCTTCCCAGAACACGCCGATGTCAAAGTGCAGAGAGGAGCGAACTTGAGCTGCGGCGGGCGGCAAGTACAAACAATACCCGCCTCGGAGCGCTTCGCTCTGACCAAACACAGGCGCGCCGGCTGTCTCAGCTGCACTCAGGGCAACAACAGCCGACTTTTGATGAGGACAGGGAACACAACTGACAGTCGCGCCGCCTTTCTCCCGCGAACCCCTCCCTTCATCGCTTGCACCCGGCTCCTCCCACACGCTGGCCAAAAAAGCACGAATGACGCGCGGAGCAGCCAATGCGCGCGGCAGCTGGGGAGACTGGAGCCAGTCAGAACCTCCGATAGGTTGGACGATCGCGTTCAAGGGACCGAGAGAGCCTCCTAACGCTTGGCGGGGCGGACTTGACAGTATATTATGTAGGATAATGTTTGCGTTTCCCAGCTGAGCCTAAATTTAAAACATTTAAACTTAGCAACTACTGATGTGCTGAACTGAAACGTTTATGCTTGGTTACAGGATGAACTGATATTAGTCAAGTTTTCAAAACAGATGAATGAAGATGATGGCTCGAGCTAAACGGTTGTTTTGGTGTTTTTCTTTCGTGCATCACAACAAGCCACAAATAGATAAATGACTGATAAAAGTAAATATTCGGTTCAGCTCTAATATGAAGAACAAATATCCTGTACCTAATGCTGTTAGACATCATAAACTACATGTATAAGAAGTGCCACTGAGAGGAATCAGGCAAAATAGGGGATTTCCCATCAAAACAAAACGTTTCATCAAACTATCCAGGATCAGTGGCAAACTCATCTTCTGCTTTTCATAGTCAGACAACTGAGAACTGAGACATCTGCACTGACCTGTAACCTCTGACCTTTTAGTAGTGTCCAGTGGGGCTGATTAAGAGTGACAGGCAACCAGTAATGACTGGTGCAGAGGTGTAATAAAAGTGTGATACATTACTCATTCATTACAGCGGCAGCATCATCCGGGCAGGTCAGAGATCAGGGTCAATAAGGCAGCAGCAGCAGGGATTTAGTGTTTGCTCAGTAACATATAAACTAAACAGGGTGGACTGATGCAGACAAGCATTTTTTTTGTAGATGCCATAAATTCAATCATATAACACCAAATTACAACAACAGTCGCCTCAATATTGTAAGTTAAAGACCCTTCAATAATACAGAGAAAATCACAACAATCAAAATGACCCCACTATGCCATCATCCACGCACTTGGTGACAGTGGGAGGGGAAAAGCAGCAGCCTAGGCCTATTACAGTGTTACTAAGGGAGGATTCAGTGCCACCTGGCCCAGCCCTAACTATAAGCTTGATCAAAGCTTTTGAAAGAGCAACAAACTGTTTTTTCCAGGCTAAATGAAGATCTTCTAAGTTAGTTAGATGCTATTTCCTCTCCAGCTTCAAGCTGCACATTTGTGAGTTATTCCAGGGAAGCAAGCACAGAAAGTATGTGGAAAGATGGATGCAAAATAGCCATTCCAAAGTATTCATTTTCTTAATGACCTGTACAGGATGCACCTCACCCTGTACAGGTCATTAGTCCGTCACAGTGCTAACACGGAGAGACAAACTGGCACACAGTCATACACTGTTTTTGGCCTGTGGGAGGAAGTTGAGCCCCAGCCGACCACAATATTCAAAGCAGGTGAGAGGTGCTGTGAGGAGGCAGTGTTAACCATCTGACTACCGTCTGCCTGGCTGTGAACCATGGTTTCAGAAACGTTTGTTGCACATTTTCCAAAAATCGAAAACTCAAATCTCTCATTCATAAAGATATTCACAGCCTTTGTTGTGGTGATGAACTGTGGTGCGTCCTGTTTGCATTAATAATCCCGGAGCTGTTTCTATAACTTTACTGGAGCAGACAACTACATGTGCATATAAGAACTGCAGGCAGGAAGTCAAATTCTTCATAGTTTTGTTCTTTATTTAATGATTACTTGTGTAACTTAAAGACAAAAATCATCCAGTTGGAAAGTTAAAAGATTACCAGTTTGTTATACTTTATAAACAAAATATATTTTTAAAAAAAATCTAAAAAAAAAAAACCCCAAAAACATAAATAAAAGCCTTCAGGTGGCAATTTTTAAAAAGGGAGGGACATCAATATCTGATGATGTTCTATTCATGCAACAGCTGTTCAGACCTTTAATTAACAACTAAATACAAACCTTTAGGAGGCACTAAAGGGACAGTCAGGAGATCTTAAGTTTTCATTTCATTAAAAACAAAGTCAAACATCATTTTGGGAAAAGCCAAGAGATCATCAGAGTCTATGGAATTCATTCTCTGGGAAACAAGAATATCTGTGCAACATTTGAGGCCTATCAGCACAACACAAACCTAACATAAACCACTCGGAGGTGCTGAAGAAAAGACCATCAGAGTGCAAAATGCAAAATTTCATGGATGTCCATCTAACTGTTTTTTGAAACAGTTTGTTAAAAACAGAAATGCAAAGCAAAGGGATTATCAGTCTCTATTGGATTCATTTGCTAGTGGTTCCATAGTATACACATCATTTAGCTGGCATGTGAAAGATCCCTGGTTCAGTCCTGGGAGGAGACACGAATCCCTTTGGGATTGTGTCAGGAAAGGCATCTGGTGTAAAATATCTGCCAACTCAAACATCTGGAGCTACGCCCCCCTCATCATGAATGTCATTAAATCCATAGTGCTACTCAATCAGTTGTAGATATTCCATAGTCAACACTGTTATTCCAAGAGACCAAAAATCCCAGTTTTAAATGACAATCCATCTATCACCCACTTCAGGGTCACGGGGGCACTGGAGCCTATCCCAGCTGCCATAGGGCGAGAGGCAGGGTACATCCTGTACAGGTCACCAGACTGTCACAGGGCTAACACAGAGAGACAGACAACCATTGACATTCACACCTATGGGCAATTTAGAATCACTGGTTAACCTTACCCCACTAACTGCATGTCTTTGGACTGTGGGGGGAAACCGGAGCACCCAGAGAGAACCCATGTAGACACGGGGAGAACATGCAAACTCCACGCAGAAAGACCTGATGGTGGATTCAAACCCAGCACCTTCTTGCTTGAGGTAACAGTGCTAACCACCGTGCCGCCATGCTGTTCTTTAAATAAATAATGTTGAATTAGATTCACTTTAAATCCAGATGCATCCTGTGCCTCAGCTGAATTCTACAGAAAGATGTTTACGACTGTAAGTGAAGTTGAACTTAAATGAAAAGGTGTTGGGCCTAATGGTTACTGTGAGCCACTGCCATTATACATCATCAAGCAACGTTGCTGTTTGAGCAAATCCTGCAGAGTGAATATACATTTAATGCCGTTGTGAAATAATATACCTTTATTCTACAAAGCCAGCATGAAAGAGTCCTAAATCCCTGCTGAACGTCAGCACCCGTCTCATATAGTGGAAACACTTTGAAGCTAGTCGAGATTTGGCTTAAACTCACTGAATCCCCTGAATTATTATTTGAAGGTGTTCCCAGCTGAGTAGGTGTGTGTGTGTGTGTGTGTGGGGCTGGACCTTTAGCCACACAGCTGTGGAATGTGGTCTGTGGGTGAGGCCTATTAGCGCATAAAGCTCACCGGTGGCACCTCACTGCTGGTATGTGTGCGAGCTGCTCAGAGAAGGAAGGAATTTGCCGTTTGTTTATATTTTCTCGTCGTAGGAGAAGAACCACAAAGATGAACATGAACATGAACATTAAGTGCATCCCAAGGAAACTGATGACTTATTTAACACATTCAAAGGAAACGTTTGCTAACAATGCCTGAAGGTTATATACTCAAATGATGCAAAAAACTGACACTTTGT
Organism: Archocentrus centrarchus; assembly: GCF_007364275.1. Classification (NCBI taxonomy): domain Eukaryota; kingdom Metazoa; phylum Chordata; class Actinopteri; order Cichliformes; family Cichlidae; genus Archocentrus; species Archocentrus centrarchus. The sequence goes on from NC_044366.1 coordinate 34,590,528, forward strand.
AGTAATTTTGATCATTAACATCAGTGTAAAAGTATATCACATGGGATGAGTACACCCCTACACTTCAAATCTATAATAGCACTCAAAGGCATGTGCGAGGTGTCAGTGATTAGACCTTGCAGAATTTAAACTAGGAATTCTGCAACATATCAGAGGCTGCTTGAACATAATGTGACACTATCTGTCTGAAAACTGTTGATTTGCACGCAGTCTTTTTATCCGGATAATGATCCTAAGCTGACCAGCAAATCCACCAAGGAATGGCTCAGAAAGAATAAACGGAGGCTTATTGAATGGCTCAGTAAAAGCCTGGATTTTAATACTGTTGAAAGGCCGTGGGTGATTTTAAGTAGTCGATCTATAGAAGGAAGCCCTTCAAATATCTTGCAGCTGAAGGAACTGTGCATGAAAGAGTGGCAGCGATGGAGCCTTGCCCATCTTAAAAGTTCACTGTGCCTGCTCTGCTGAATTCTACAGACGTAAAATGAAGTCATATACTTTGGTAATGAAAGTGTTAAACACATTGGAAATAAGTCATTGCAGTTACAACCCAGCTCAAGTTAATGATTCGGTAAGTGATGGCATACTGCGTCTGCAGCAGGTAACTGGCATGACTGAGGATAGTAGGACCAGACGATGGAGAGTGACCTGTACCCCAATGATCTGGAAGCCAATGAGCCTCTACAAGTCAGATATGTGATTTGTCTCGTGCTTTAACGCTAGCTGCAGTTTAAAGGGGTTAAAGTAACACAAACACTTGTTCACAGTGCACTTCAGGGAGCACAGATGATTTTTTCACACCACATGGGCCTGTCACCCAGTCCACTCCCTTCAGATGGCAGTTACTGAGAGCTTATCCACTGCTGTGATCTGTAGAATCCCTCCATCTCCATCACTCTGCTTCCTCAGTAATATTACAGAACTTTACAGAACTCATATCTACCTATCACCAATAAAATTATATTTTTAAACTGGAAATCAAAAGGATCACTACAGTGTTGAGGAAATTATGTACTCGCTGGCAGTAAATGGACTGGTTCATGTAGAGCGCTTTTCTACTCGAGCACTCAGGGTGCTTTATACAACACGCCTCATTCACACACAAGCAGCTTTTTCCACCTCTAAGTGCCTTCTATTTAACATTCACACACACAAATGCACACTCTGATAAATGCATCTGGAGGGCATCAAGAAGAGGAAGTGAGTGAAGGCAGAGGCAAGGATTAAATGATGGAAGCTGAAGAAGGAAGAATGTTGCACAGTGTTCAGGGAGGAGTTGAGAGACAGGTGCTGGGTGGTGGGGAAGAGTTACCAGATGACAATACGGTGTTTGGTGTATCCTCTGTACAAGAGAAAGAGGACAAGGAGACTTGGTGGCGAAATGAGAAAGTAAGAAAATGTGGGATAGTCAGGGGGATAAAGAGAGTAGGCAGGAGTGGTGGGAGGCTAGGAGTACAGCAAAGAGAGAGAGATGGCAAAGGCAAAAGAAAAAGGCTGATAGTAAATTGAATGTGAAGCTGGATACTGAGGAAGGAGAAAGTGATTAGCTATGCAGAGGATGTACAGCAGGCTAGGGTGGTTAAGCATAAAGATGGAAATATACTAGTGAGTGAAGAGAGAGTGTTGAGAAGATGGAAGGAGTACTTTGAGGAGCTGATGAATGTAAAAAAAAAACATGAGAATGAGAGGAGGAGAGATGGAGGAAAGTTAGTGAAACGGGGAAATTAGTGAGGAGAAAGTGAGGGCACCTATGAAGAGTGGAAAGGTGGTTGGTCCTGATGACATACCTGTGGAGGTATGGAGACATGTAGGAGAGAGGGCAGTGGACGTTTTAGCCAGACTGCTTGACATAATCTTGTAGAGTGAGAGGATGCCACAGGAATGGAGAAAAGGTGTACTGATACCAATATTCAAGAAAAGGGTGATGTACAGAACTGAAGTAAGTACAGAGGGATACAGCTGATGGGCCAGACCATGAAGATATGGGAAAGAGTTGTTGAAGCTATGCTGAGAAGAGAGGTGAGCAGCAGTGAGCAGCAGCATTTAATGATAGTGAAAAAAAACAAGAAACAGAATAGGACAAAATGTTCCAAAGGTAGAACAAAATGAAGAGTGACAAAAGTGTCCCTTTTTGTTATTAACTGTCTGTGCACTGCTGTAATGACCTTATCATTAATTCCTTAATATTCAGAGCAAGCTCTATCACACAAAAGACACAGAAACAAAAAGGTAAAATACAAAAACATTTTTCAAAAGATTAGGTTGCAGAAAATTTCTTGTTCTCTGTCATTTTAAAGGATACAGAAAGAAGACACAATCAGCTCTGAAAATATTAATCAGATGATTTTAAATGGTGATGAAGATTCACCTCTTCTTCTGAGCCACTGGCAGGATGCAGTAGTGGTGATTCAGGTTCAGTCAGATATTCCTTCTGTCTGTGCCATAATCACAGAAATAATTTCAGGAGCGATTTCCTCATTTCATTCACAGCTGTCTGGGAGCAGTGGCAGGAAATCCTGCAAATTTTTCCTAATATGGATGTTGCATATGTGGATGATTCCCTTCTGATTTAAACAGTTGCTCTCTAAAAGTAATGAGTGAGCATCTAAGCGATCTTGTAAACACACATGTTAACCACACCTTGTGCTTCAGGGGTGGGTTCCTACCTCTGCTCCCACCCTGCAGTCCTGCACACCTGGCATTAATGAACTCTGTGGGCTAATTAAGGGAAAGAAGACCCTCAGTCAATGCCTGATAGTCAGTCTGGACACAGTTAGTGAAGTTGTCTCCTTCTATTAGAATGTTTCCTGCAGCTCTGTGCCTTCACCTCACCTGTTTGTTCTCCTCTGCTCAGAAATCCGGCACTGTCTCCGAGTGAGTTACTGAGTTTCCCTGTGAAGAGGCTTATATGTGGACCTGTCTGTATTGGAGCCTTGAAGTCAAAATCTTGCCTTAGCTTCACCCTGAATAGAACTGTTAACTTTTATTATAAGTCTGAGACTTACGTCACCTAAAACACAGCAACTAAACTATGTGGATAGGTCTTCACATATCCTCTGCTAGAACCTCTAAACAAACCTACAAGACCATATAGCATGCATATAGTTTCAGTACAGCTGCCTGTACAGTGGGTGCATGTGCTTGAGTGTGTGAGGCCCATTTGGAACAGCCTTTGTCCTGTAAAGTTAGTTCAATGGAGAGTTTTGTATTGTATAAGTTGTAAGTCAGGGCTTTTAGTCATTTTGAAGGTGTTTAAACATGTCTGTGTCCAGAAGGTTTGATCTGGGTACAGAGATATTACTCCCATTTTGCAGCTGGGAAGGAAATCGAATCATCAGTTTTTAACACAGATTTAAAAATTGTTACCCATATAGGCATTTCTAAGTTCAGTTGATTAGGATTGAATCTTCCCTGTATGGTGGACTTCAACTGTGGTTATTCAAGAAATTTAATGTTGCTGATTCCATATTTTGATTATATGTTCTTGGAATGAGTTTTTCTCTTGAATAACTAGATTTTTTTTTTTAATCCCATGACAGAAAATTCAATACTTTCTTTTTCTGGCAAATATCTGGATTGTTCCAAATGAGTGTTTAGTTTATATGGGATAAGTGAAGACTTATTAGGATGTCTGGTAGGTGGTTATGCTAAGGTTTTTAAAGCAGTTATGACGCTTATTACTGGTGCTAATGAAAGGCAGATCGGAGATTTTTACTTTTCCACAGAGTGCTTGTTCTAAGTCCAGGGCTGTCTAACAAGCTTGAGTTGAACAATTTTGAAACACACAACAATCACTTGACTAAAAAGTAGTGATGAAAGTTTGGTAGTTCTAGACCACCATTGTGTTTTGGCTTTTGTAGAGTTTTTAAACTTATTTGTGATGGTGTGTGTTTCCATAAAAATTCTGAAATGTTTGTCTGGTGACTTAAACTATGCAACAGAGGGTTTGTTAGGCATCAGTGAGAACAGATAATTGATTTTAGGCAGAATCATCATGCCCTATCGTTTTTAGTAGAGGTGTGTCATTCAAGTCTGAGAGCCTTGGAAAAATTTACACTTAAATATTTAATGTTGGCTGACTGTAGAGGAGTGGTGGAGGTGATCTGAAAATTACAATTCAGAGGCAGAATTGTTGATTTACTCCAGGTGATGAAGTAATCTAATATAGATGAGAACTTATCTAAGTGAGATTGTTTTCAGAAGAGAGGTTTGTGAGTTCCCATTGTAAAGTAATACATCATCAGCATATAAGCTTATCTTATAGTCTGTATTTTCAGTTCCTTTAATATCTACATTTTGTCAGATTGCTGCTGCTAGTGGCTCAATGAAGATGACAAAAAGTGAGGAGGAACGCGGGCAGACCTGCCTGGTGTAACTCTGCATACTGAAGCTTTGGGAACTAAGATTGCTCTAACACATGCATTTGGAGAGTTGTATAGTGTTTGGATCCAGTCTATGAAAGATGAACCAAATACAAAGTTGTGTAAAACTACTAATAGACATTTCCAGTTTACCCGGTCAAAAAAGGTAGGTGCTAGTGTAGGCCAAAATTCTTTGTAAAACTCTGCTGGAAAACCATCTGGACCTGGGGATTTATTATTTGGAAGATGGAATTCAAACACTGAAAGAGGTGAATCCAGAGCCACAACCTGTTGATCGTTTAGTTCTGATAGATTCACATTGTTAAGAAATTCTTCAGTGGCAGCATCAGATGGATTGGTCTGTGACGAGTATAAAGTTTCAAAAGTCTTTTATTAAAAAGATGTATTTATTGTGGCTCATGAATTAAGAGTCCCAGTGCAAAATTGAAACAATTGCTGTTTCTTTCAATGAATGATACGCTACAGGACCTGACATGGAGTTCCCTGCTTTAGGCAACAAAAGTACTTTGGTTTGAATTGGGGGGGGGGGGGGGGGGGGGGGGGGTAATAAGGAATGAAAACTGTAGGCTAGGCTAGGCTGCTGGGGGGTTCCCATAATGCACTGTTTCTTTTCATTCACCTTATTTACTCTGTTTATACTTCACTCTGTATTTAATCATTAATTATTATTAATCTCTGGCTCTCTTCCACAGCATGTCTTTTGTCCTGTCTCTCCCCTCAGCCCCACCGGTTGCGGCAGATGACAGCCCCTCCCATTGTCACCAAATGTTTGCTCATAGGGGGTCATTGGGTTGGGTTTTTTCTGTATTATTGTAGGGTCTTTGCCTTGAATTGAACTGAATTGAATTTAATTGAATTGAACTGAACTGACTGTTTCTTACTGTGAGCTGGGTTGTAATTCATGCAATAAGTGCTTCAAGATGATACAAAGTCACTTGTGGAGTGGAGATTCATTCAGCTTCTGGTTTGTTTCAGACAGTTTGATATTTAAATATGAGCACACTCACTGTTGCTACAAGTTGCCAAATAAGTTTCGAGAAGAGGTGACAGTTAAATTTGTGGTTTGGATCCCAGGCTGAAACTTTGCAAAGAACACTCTGACTTCAGTCCAGAGTGTTCCTCTGCTGAAACTCGTGCCTTCGTGCTATGCTGCCACAACGGTGTGAGAAAGTCAGAGCAAAGGCCTCTTGCAGATGTGTAAAATGTTGGTCAGCATACGGGTGCATACTGTTCTCGTCAGGACCTTGAAAAACAAACTCCTGATGCCGAGAAACATCATTATTCTAAAAGCTCCCTCTGTGTCATGGAAACTCTGTCTTTGGATACATTCACTCTCTCCAGTGTCTCACTTTCCTTTTGGGCTTTATCAGATCTCATTAAACATGCTATGAGTTGCTACTCTCCCTTTGTTTATGCTGCCATTAATCACACAGACAGCTATAAAAACATTTAGCTCTAATACAGGCTGCAATAATCCCCCACCTGGGTGGCTGATCAGCCTTAATCCCTCAGTTTTAAATACTTTTACACCAGCTGAGTGAATGTTAAGCCAAAAGCAATCATTACATTGCAATCAGCTTGTTAGTTATTATCAACAACGTCCACACTTTAATTCAGAAGCATTCCAATTTAGTTTGTGGCAAAAAAAAAAAAACTTCGGGGGTGTGTGTCTGTGTTTGCAGCTGTCTCCATGCAGCAGTGAGTACATTTACTCAAGCGCAGATTCCGGTGCTCTTTATCTGGCAGCTGCAGTTCCACATGCAAAATAAAGTCCCTAAAAGATATGGTATGTTATTATAAATCCGAACAGAGAAGAAAGAATGAGTCGAGGGGTTGATAAGCTGAATTAGCAGAAACCGTTTTTGACATTTATTTTTAAGAATGAATTGTGAAGTGTCAGAGCTCTCCCGGTTTTCAGATGTAGAGAAGTAACGTATCAGATGAGCATCAAAAGGAAACAAGTGATAAGGTAATATTTGGCTGCAACTCTACAACCCATGGACACAACTATGTTTTAAATCTTTAGTATTCATTTGTATTATCCTTTCTTGCAAAGATCACACCAAAAGAGTGTAAAGGGACCCAGAGGTAACCGCAAAACTGTTTTTTTTTTCTTGTTAAATACACTTTCTCATATGTCCACTATAAAAGAGACACTGAGTAAAATGTATGAATGGAAGAACACTGAAATGCCATCAAAATTGCAATGATGCATGATGGAGGAAACATGACGGTTTATTGTTGCTTTGCATTCTCAGAGCCTGGATGTGATCACTGAGGGTGGAACAAATTCCAAAATGTAGATTTTTGACGGGAGAATTTCTGGGCAGCAATCCACCTGAAGAGTAGGAGACATTAGGTGATGAACAAGCCGCAGCCTCTGAAAATCAAGCAGATGCCAAACTGCCAAAAAACTGCAGTTCCTCTAATGGCCACTTCAGGCTGGCTCCAAAAAATGACCAGACTGTTAGAGTACCCAACTACAGAGCATGTTTACAGCCTGGTACAATAGATAGTTTTTGACCCCTTGGTCCCTTTGTTACGAGTGTAGTGTACATAGCAATGTTGCTGCTTTTTTTCAGCTGGAGTCACCACCTGTCTACTAGGCCTCGCATCTGCTAATCATCACTGGAATAGACCACTCGACCATGGTTAGTGAATGGTTACTGAATGAAATTGAATGATCTGATTGAATAACATGGCTTGGTGTGAGGTAAACCCTGTATAATAACTTTGTGCTTCACTTGTGGTGCCTGAAAATTCTAGTTTTTTAGTCTGTTGGCAACTATGTCTGTGTGTCAGTGCACCCACACAGTTTATGAGTATAGATAACTACAGTGCTTGTTAGTATTAACTGATAACTCTGTGGTCTAAATATGGTCAATTCTGGCTCCAAAAAACCAGCATGGCAGCAGCAGAAACACTAACACTGAGGCTCCAATATGCAGAGTCCAGAAACCAGTGGGTTACAGCACAGATCAAATATGTCAGAATGCTCGAAGCACAGGTCGAGGAGGAGGATTAGCTGCAATCTTCAATTCCAGCTTATTAATTAATCAAAGACCCAGACAAAGTTTTCATTCTTTTGAAAGCCTGACTCTTAGTCTTGTCCATCCTAATTGGGAAAATCAAAAACCTGTTTTATTTGTTATTATCTATCGTCCACCTGGTCCCTACTCAGAGTTTCTGTCTGATTTCTCAGACTTTTTATCTGATTTAGTGCTCAGTTCAGATAAAATAATTATAGTGGGTGATTTTAACATCCATGTAGATGCTGAGAATGACAGCCTCAACACTGCATTTAATCTATTGTTAGATTCAATTGGCTTCTCTCAAAATGTAAAGGAGCCCACCCACCACTTTAATCATACTCTGGATCTTGTCCTAACATATGGCATAGAAACTGAAGACTTAACAGTATTCCCTGAAAGCCCCCTCCTGTCTGATCATTTCTTAGTAACATTTACATTTACTTTAATGGATTACACAGCAGTGGGGAATAAGTTTTATTACAGTAGAAGTCTTTCTGAAAGTGCTGTAACTAAGTTTAAGGATCTAATTCCTTCATTATTATGCTCTTCAGTGCCATGTGCCAACACAGTGCAGAGCAGCTACCTAAACTCTGCTCCCAGTGAGGTCGATTATCTCGTCAATAGTTTTACATCCTCACTGCGTATAACTTTGGATACTGTGGCTCCTCTGAAAAGGAAAGCTTCAAATCAGAAGTGCCTGACTCCGTGGTATAATTCACAAACGCACAGCTTAAAGCAGATAACCCGAAAGCTGGAGAGGGAATGGCGTCTCACTAAATTAGAAGATGCTCATTTAGCCTGGAAAAAGAGTTTGTTGCTCTATAAAAAAGCCCTCCGTAAAGCTAGGACATCTTAATACTCATCATTAATTGAAGAAAATAAGAACAACCCCAGGTTTCTTTTCAGCACTGTAGCCAGGCTGACAAAGAGTCAGAGCTCTGTAGAGCCGAGTATTCCTTTCACTTTAACTAGTAGTGACTTCATGGATTTCTTTACAAATAAAATTTTAGACATTAGAGAAAAAATTATTCATAACCATCTCAAAGATTATTCTTCATGTTCGGCTGTTTTCAGCACTGCTGGTATTTGTTTAGACTCTTTTGCTCCAGTTGATCTTTTAGAGTTAACTTCAATAGTTACTTCCTCCAAACCAGCAACATGTTTGTTAGATCCCATTCCTACTAGACTGTTCAAAGAAGTCTTTCCAATTATTGATGCTTCAATCTTAAAAATGATCAATCAGTCTTTATTAGTTGGCTATGTACCACAGACCTTCAAGGTGGCTGTAATTAAACCTCTACTTAAAAAGCCATCACTTGACCCAGCTGTCTTAGCTAATTATAGGCCAATCTCCAACCTTCCTTTTCTCTCAAAGATTCTTGAAAGAGTAGTTGTAAAACAGCTAACTGATCATCTGCAGAGGAACGGTTTATTTGAAGAGTTTCAGTCAGGTTTCAGAATTCATCACAGTACAGAAACAGCATTAGTGAAGGTTACAAATGATCTTCTTAGAGCCTCTGACAGTGGACTCATCTCTGTTCTTGTCCTGTTGGACCTCAGTGCAGCTTTTGATACTGTTGACCATGACATTTTATTACAGAGATTAGAGCTTGCTATAGGTATTAAAGGTACTGCACTGCAGTGGTTTGAATCATATTTATCTCATAGACTCCAATTTGTTCATGTAAATGGGGAGTCTTCTTCACACACTAAGATTAATTATGGAGTTCCACAGGGTTCTGTGCTAGGACCAATTTTATTTACATTATACATGCTTCCCTTAGGCAGTATTATTAGAAAGCACTGCATCAATTTTCATTGTTATGCAGATGATACTCAGCTTTACCTATCAATGAAGCCAGATGACACACATCAATTAGTTAAACTGCAGGAATGTCTTAAAGATATTAAGGCCTGGATGACCTCTAATTTCCTGCTTCTAAATTCAGATAAAACTGAAATTCTTGTTCTCGGCCCCACAAATCTTAGAAACATGGTGTCTAACCAGATACTTACTCTGGATGGCATTACTTTGGCCTCCAGTAACACTGTGAGAAATCTTGGAGTCATTTTTGACCAGGATATGTCCTTCAATGCACATATTAAACAAATATGTAGGACCGCTTTTTTGCATTTGCGCAATATTTCTAAAATTAGAAACATCCTTTCTCAGAGTGATGCTGAAAAGCTCATTCATGCATTTATTACTTCTAGGCTGGATTATTGTAATTCATTATTATCAGGCTGTCCTAAAAGCTTCCTGAAAAGCCTTCAGCTGATCCAAAATGCTGCAGCTAGAGTCCTGACAGGGACTAGAAAGAGAGAGCATATTTCTCCCATATTGGCTTCTCTTCATTGGCTCCCTGTTAAATCTAGAATAGAATTTAAAATTCTTCTCCTCACATACAAGGTCTTGAATAATCAGGCACCATCTTATCTCAAAGACCTCATAGTACCATATCACCCCAACAGAACACTTCGCTCTCAGACTGCTGGCTTACTTGTGGTTCCTAGGATACTTAAGAGTAGAATGGGAGGCAGAGCCTTCAGCTTTCAGGCGCCTCTTCTGTGGAACCAGCTTCCAGCTTGGATTCGGGAGACAGACACCCTCTCTATTTTTAAGATTAGGTTTCTTCTCATTCACCTTATTTACTTTGTTTATACTCCACTCTGCATTTAATCATTAATTGATATTAATCTCTGGCTCTCTTCCACAGCATGTCTTTCTCTCCCCTCAGCCCAACCGGTCGCGGCAGATGACTGCCCCTCCCTGAGCCTGGTTCTGCTGGAGGTTTCTTCCTGTTAAAAGGGAGTTTTTCCTTTCCACTGTCGCCAAGTGCTTGCTCATAGGGGGTCGTTTTGACTGTTGGGTTTTCTCTGTATTATTGTAGGGTCTTTACCCACAATACAAAGCGCCTTGAGGCGACAGTTTGTTGTGATTTGGCGCTATATAAATAAAATTGAATTGAATTGAATTGAATCGAAAGGAGCCAGTTGAGGTGGCTCGGGCATCTGATTAGGATGCCTCCTGGCCGCCTCCTGGGTGAGGTGTTCCGGGCATGTCCCACCGGGAAGAGGCCCCGTGGTAGACCCAGGACACGCTGGAGAGATTATGTATCTCGGCTGGCCTGGGAATGCCTTGGGGTCCCTCCGGATGAGCTGGAGGAGGTGGCTGGGGAGAGGGAAGCCTGGGCTTCTCTGCTTAGGCTTCTGCCCCCGCGACCCGGCCCCGGATAAGCGGAAGAAAATGGATGGATGGATGGATGGATGAATTGAATTGAATTGAAATATAGTATATAGATCAGAATCTGACTCACTGAAACAAACAGACAATTATTCCTCATCAAAACCCATCTGAGATGCTGTGGCATGAGCTAAGGAAGACCATTCAATAATTACATCACAAAAATATTGTTTTGAAGGAAGACTGGTCCAAAATCCTCATGCCTGTATGTCTTGTAAGCAAGACAGTGGGAGGGTAAAAACTCCCTGTTAACAGGAAGGAACCTTCAGCAGAACCAGGCTCAGGGAGGGGCAGTGATCTGCTGAGAGAAGAGAGACAGGACAAAAGACATGTCTGTCTGTCTGTCTGTGTGTTATTTTAGACTTGTAAAAGTAATTAATCACACCACATTTTATGTATGATTGAAAAACTCTTGGTCATATTAAAGAGTTCACTACTTTTTTCTATCTACCATATTTTCATGTCTTTCTTTTGTTGGGTGGGGTTTATATTGCATTGTGAAAACACAAAATGTATACAAAAGACAGACATAGACATCATGACATCTCCAACTGGGTTTAAAGGCCGATCTTTGAAGCATTTTGGCCACCATCATGTTGGGTTTTTGGAACCAGAAGTGACCGTATTTGTATGAAGGCTTCGAGTGCTGTGTGTTCTGACAAGTGTTAAAAATGCTTTTTAATGCTGTAAAATTGGGCCTTTTAACACAGGAGTCTGTGGTGATTGACCCATCTTGGAGCTAGCCTCATGTGGACAGTAGTGCTTGTGGTTTTTGGTATTTCTGCAATGGCTTCATTTATCAACCCCAGCAGCTGCTGCTTGACTGCAGCCGTATTAATTGCTGGCTAATCATTATAGTTTGATTTAGTGTTTGAGGCGTATTGTTGCCCGGCTGTATTGTTACACAGATTATGATGGGTCTTATTACATAACAATGACATTGAGCACATAACAAGGCAAAATGTGTGTGCAAAGTCCTGCTGCTGTCATCATCTGTTCCATCAGCCATAAAGATGACTGAGTCAGCTCCAGAAGTAGCACCCAGGACATCACATGACCTCATGGATGTTTGGCCCGATGTGCTAGAAGGGTTTGGATCAGTCACTTCCTGTCTTTTCCGCATTTTTGACTCTCTGTTTCTTTATTTATTATTTTCAAAATGGTCTCATGTCCATTATGTTTCTAGATTATCTTTATATATTGGCAAATTGCAGTCTAGCCATCATGTTTTTGCTGTTAAGAGGTTTAAATCTTGCAGTAAACCCTCCAGATGTCTTACTTTTTGCTGCTACATCTTCTTTGCTGTCTACATTGGCCTTGATGTCTTAGTATTTTTCTGTCATCATCTGCAGTAGTTTTTTTCTTGCTGATGTACTTGACATATCCATTTCCTGTCCTGTTCTCATCTTCTTCAAGGCATACTGTTCTTCTGTGATAGCTAGTTCCTTGCTCTTGCTTTCTGGCTCCAGTTATAATCTCAGCAGATGAAAAGAAATCTGTGCGAACAATTCAAGCTCCAGCTCCACCTGTCAGTCAGGAGTTAACTCACTTTTATGCAGCCTGAAGTGGAAGCATGGCCATGTAACAGGTGTTTGTGTAAGGGGATAAGAGTATTTTAAGACCTTAAAGTCAAGCCTGGTAAATATGTATTGTTTTGTTGCTAAAGTTTTGGAAATCTGTGAAGATCTGGTGGTGATCTGAACAAACAAGGACATAAACATTTATATATAGATTTGTTAGCTTAAAATATAAATAGATGTAAAGCCTTATTAGTAAAGAAACAAACATCATTTTCCAAGTTTTCTCTAATATTCTATTGTGCTGTGTATGCTGCGAGGTGTGTGGGGGAGGATCCGTGTGTCAAAGCCTTCCGGATGCTCCGTTTGCCTGTAAAGAGGAGACAGAAGAACAGGTGTTGAGAACTGAACTTCTGCAGGTCTCAGGGTGTTTTGCAAATCTGTCTCTCTCTGTCTCCTGGGTCAGAGTGACAAAAGCTTCTCACACCTGCACTACAGAACACTCTGTTTTCTCTCTCAGTAACAAAAATCTCCTTTTTCAGATGTCTTAATCTCTTTTTTCTGTTTACTTTGCAATGAAAACAGGAGCTTTGTGAGCCAGATTTTAAGATGTTTTTTACTTGTAAGCCAAGCATCTCTTAAGATTAATTACAACTTTGCGATTAATACAGATCATCTTGAATTAAGGATAAGTGGGTTGATCAAACAGGCCTGTGTGAGTAGCACTTGCAAGAGTGGGGAGGAAGAGCTCCCTTTTTAAAGGAAGAGACCTCCAGCAGAGTGTAACCCAAACTGGATGCTTTAATAACTTTGGGGACAGAAGGAGAGATGTACCAGACAAGCTAAGGTGAGCTGGATGACTCATAATGTAGCAATAGGTCAGACATATATTGCCTCTGACCAGTAATTTAGTAACCAGCTGCAACATTATCAATCAATTTTCCGACAGACTGGAAGCCAGTTTAAGACCTGACAGCTGGATTAGTACCACCCACGGCAAAACTTATGGACTCGCCCCAATTTTTTTTATCTTGTAGTAAATGAACAAATCACAGCTATGATACTGAACTATTCTTGTTTAATAGCTGGACATTCCAGCTTCATGAAACATACCTCAAAAAAAATTATTGTATTTTTTGCATATAATAATGAATCCGTGTTGAGGAAAAAAATTGAATCAGATAAAAACACAGTTAGTGCTTTGTCGGACCACCTCAGACTTTCATAACTGCCTGAATTCTTTGGACTTCACTAATTAAAAACGATACTCTCCATCATGCCGGTCAGAGGTCACAGATCAGCTTTCAAGGATGCAGCCGTACTGTGGATCATTTTCTTCAGTTTACAACACTAATTTTCAGTTGGGTTGAGATCCAGACTTTTTGCTGGCCATCTCACTGAGGTGATGTGCCTTTCCTGAGGAAAAGCTTTAGCACTCTGGTATGTGGTAAAATGCATCATCATCCTGAAAAACCACTTCTTCATCACTGAGCCTGCTTTCCATCAGTGGAATTATGAAAGTGTGCACCTGTGCACTTAGAGTTGACGTAATGACTGCCATCTCTGCTGGACCTCTATGAAAGCCCAAATCACAAATGACTGAGCAAATTAGTTTTTTTTTTCCTTTGGGCAGTCATGCATCTTCTATGTTTCACAGCACCGGCACCAGGTAAAAGGTCCTCATCTAATGCAAATTCATCAGTGAAAATCTTTTTCCACCAATCATCTGCAGTCCACCATTTCTTCTCTCAGCTCCTTTTGACCTTGCTTCCTTCTATTTAAGTATTATTGCTGGGTTTTGTTTGGCTTTTCTGGACATAAATCTTCCATTCAGCTCATTTGTTACAATTCCGTCACAAACACTGACGACTGGCATTTATTTTTCATTCGTTTTGTTGTGCATTTTTCAGATGTCAAAGGTTTATTACTTTGACGTCTTCCATATATTTGTATATTTTTATTTTCTCAATCTTCCACTTTTATTTGTATTTCCCCCAAAGGTGAGACACAGCTGATTGCAAACGCCAGCGTCTTTTCATTCAGCCCTTTTATTTCATTTACTACATAGTAAAAAAAACTGAATATCCTCCAACTGTGGTGGTTACATTTTTTTGTTTGTTTGTTTGTTTGCCAGGGGTTGTGTGAGCTACCTTCATCTTAGTTACTGACTTAGCTGCAGCTGTCTGATCCACTTCTCAGAGACCTGTAAACCACCCATTAATTACAGCAGTCGAATCAACTGAAGATAAACACTAAGTGTTTTCAGCTCCTGCTGAGACATGGGTCTTTCAGTGTCACAGTCCCTGGTTTCCAACTTTTCCTTCCTTTCCTCCTCTTTCCTTTGTTTCTCTCTTGCTCTTTCCACTCTCCTTCTCTCTCATTCCACTGGTGTGACTGTGTCTGAGTGGGCAGGTCTTACTGTCTCTGTGAGGGCCTTCAGGAATCATGTAGTCCTACCAGTTCCTGCTAAATCTTTGGCTGGCACACCTGCACTTCTTAAGCTCAGTATCCACCTGTGTATTTAAAGAAGGCCTCAGCCTTCCACTCTTCACCAGTAATAACACATTCAGGCTCTGATAGTTTCTTTGTTTGACTTACCTTGTATTTTTTCTTTGTCACAGATTTGGAACAATTGCCAAAGCCATCACTGTCTGCCCACTCCATTGTCAGCCCAGCTGCCCTTGCTCCATGATTCCTTCCTTCTCTTACATTATGCACCTAAATCTCTTAAACTTGTCCCCGACTCTGAGCCTGTTTCTGAGTCCACCAGGCTTGTTCTGATTATGACATTTAATTCTCAGAACCTTGAGGTGACAGTAGGTCATCTTTGTAATTGTTCAGCCTAACTGGTAAAATTCAAGTTTTGTCCAGACTGAGATTTCTGGCTTTGTTAGTGGTCATTAATTAACCTGAGCACTGACCCTTGAAGCATTCTTTCTGCCTCTCAAAGGTTACTACTTCAGTTTTATTTAGTGGGAGAAAAAGGCCAAAATACAAGCTAAATATTAATAACATGCAAAAGTGGCATGCAAATTCACACTGTGAAAAAGACATCCTCATGAGAATCCTCCGGCAACCTGAGCTCATAGCAGCATAACCATAAAGATGGTTCAGGGTCACCTGATCCAATCCAAACTGCAAGCTTTATCAAAAAGGAAAGTTTGAAACCTAATCTTAAAACAAAAGAGCGTGTCTTTTTCCTGAAGCCAAGCTCGTTCTACATGAGAGGAGCCTGATAGCTGAAGGCTCCACCTCCTATTTTACTCCAGAATCCACAAGTAATCCTGCAGCCTGAGCACAAATGTCTCTACTGGGACAATGTGACTCTATGAGGTCTTTGATGATGGGACTGGATCATTTGTATGAGAGGAGAAGGATTTTAAATCCAATTCTGGATTCAAGAGGGAAGCTAATAAACTGTTTTTGTGTACACAGACGCCACTTCCATCTGAGGAGCCACAACTGTAAGGATTAAGGATGTAACAGAGATCCTTCTTTGTTTTGTCCTTATCAGGGAGAATATCTCCCATTGATTTGAAGGCCATGATGAAACCAGAAGCTTACAGACAAATTCATACAGCTACTGTGTTGCAAGTATCCCATAATGAATCAGGTGTTGTTAAACAGTAGCATAAATCGTGATATAAAGCTGAAACAAAAAGTCTGCAGCCACAGTGAAAATAACTTCATTTGAACCTTGAAATAATCAGAAGGTTTGAAGGCTGTCGAGTCTAAGGAGGGCCAACAGGACAGAGAATGATACTACCAGACATAAAACTCTATTAGGTTGTTGGCTACGCCAAATCAACTCCACTCTGACAAAGAAAAAATACCATTAAGTCGTGCTCCATTTCTGTGAAGGACTCATACTGCAGCAGAATAATGAGTCCACACACCTCACAGCTTTGAAGGACTTCTTGAAGTCCAAATAAGATCGAGGAGTGCTGGTTGTCATGGATTTTTGTATAATTTGCTTTAACAGATTCACTATGTCAGTGTATCAAAGATCAACAGGAGAAATTCATCCAGTGAACATGTGAAGTTTAACAACTCACTGACATTCATCAAAGAAGTGAAAGTAGGCATCAAAGTGGAAATCAGCTTGTCCTAAATACAAAAGATCATCACTGAGGAATTTTTATAAGCTGTTTTTATCCGGAATGAATGAAGCAGCTAGTGTTTCATTCATAAGGGCTGTACATGCTTCCTTCTTCAGAATAATGGCTAAATAAATATATAAAGCAAATAAATAAGTAAATAAATGAACAAATAAATATAGATGAAAAGCTCATGAAAGTTACTGAAGTCTTGTAGTCTTGAATACTTGTAGTGCCTGTAAAAAACATAACACCTAGAATAACATAGAATTAATTTTATAATAAGTACATTTTTTTGACACTAGGTGGAGCCATCAAATCAGCCTCCAAATCACAGTAGCTGCTCTCTTTAACTTTGGGGAAATGATACTTTCCACCAGCACAAAATTAAATCATTTGTACTTTGAGTGTATATTTTTGTGGTATCTGCTGCTTTATTGTAAATCTCAAGTCATCCATTAGATAATATTACAGTTTACACAAGTACTGATCCTTTTTGAAAATGATGATTGCGTGCACTTTAAACCCGGATAAGTTGAATCTACTTAAAAAAAAAACAAGGTAACTCGTTGCCTTAAATATTTTAAGTAATGAGCATCAGTTGAATAAGTGCAGTGGACTATGTTCAGTGTACTTGAGGCCCTTTTGGAATGGAATGAAAGATCGAAGTTGAATGTACTAATAACGGTAAAACCTGATGATATTAAGTTGTTTGAACTCAAACACATAATTACAATAAGATAGACCATCAAAAAGTACAGTCTACTCAGCATTAATAAGTAATGTTGCGAAATGACAGATACTGTATTTAAGTAATATAAACTCAGTTTATTTCAGTAGGAGCTGCTGATTGGACTTAAAACTCATATTACTAATAAGCTAGTATTCACTACACAATATTAGATCATACACGATAATAACATACAAAATAATGTCTGTCCTAATTATGGGATTATTAGGAGGAAGACATTAATGCTATAAATGTTTAATGTACTGCTGTACAGACTGTTCACTTCCTTCCTGTATTCCAGTCTGTGATTAGTGTCAGAGGACCCCAGGTTTCCTTCTCAGCACGTCCTGACTGGGTGGAGCTCCTGAATGGCAGTGGTTTCCTGCTGGAGGCTCAGACAGACCTAAAATATTCAGAGTTATTTTCACCCCAGACCGCTGTGCATATGGTCGTTGTGTGTTTTTGCTGTGCTCAAGTTATTTTCATGTGTTTCTGGTGCATTTTTCTGTTAATGATTTTTGTAACAGAGGCAGAGGTATTGTCATTTGCAAGTTAATTGTTTTGATTTTGAAGAAACAATTAGTTAAGACTTGATCCGACCCCTGAGTGAGCTGAGCATCCTAATTCATCTGTATCATGGGACTGGTAGAAGTGTTATTTGTTGCAGTGGGTAAAAATGAATATCCATGTGGTGCACGAGTGAGCCAAAAATAAGACCACAGAGAGGACAGGAGGAGCTCGTGTCTGTGATAAAACCAGCCACTGATTTAGCCAATGATTGGCTGAGAGAGGCCTCTTCCTGATCACTGTTCCCGACATTAGATCAGTGTTTATATCCTACTCATAAATGCTAAATGATGCAACTTCGATCAGAGTTTTACCCAGAATAGAACAGTTTATAAACATTAAATATCCATATATATTTTAGGATTTCTACAGCTGTCTTCCTTTCTTCTTATAATGCCTCTCATCCAACAAGCTGCTTCCTTCCTTTGTCTCCTTCCTTTCATTCAGTTCAGTCCAAACAACAGTTAGCATGACTGCAAAAATCATCCAGGAAGGAAAACAGGAACATTATCAACTTGTACTACGCCACAATTTCATTTATTAATCGGTGTCTTCTAATCCTATCATGGTCTGTATTAATTGTTTCATAGAAAACTATGTCATGCAAAGATGCGTGTCAGACAGTTTAAGATACATGAAGGTTCTGAAAGTCTAAATGATGATGTTGCCACAGTTTTATTACATTTTTTAAAATATTGTTACACTTTTACCATCAGCTTTGCTGCTGTGGAATTCTCTCAGAGGTTTCAGTTCAGGTCTCTCTTCTGATGCCTTCAGTGTTGCTCATGTTGTTGGGACTTAAAATGGATACACAGTTACCATGAAGGGACTTGATTTCCTTTACTGCCAAGACACCGGTCCCTTTAGGTAAATTAATGATTATTATTATTATTATTATAAGTGGACATGAAGCACTAGATATATTAAGCCTAATTTGCACCACGGAGCCCTACTCTAAAAATGGTTACCAATTTACGGCTGTCTGTGAAGCTGGATTTTAAAAAATCCATTCATCCATCCACTTCCGCTCATCCTGTTCAGGGTCGCAGGGGGGCTGGAGCCTATCCCAGCTGTCATAGGGCAAGAGGCAGGGTACACCCTGAACAGGTCGCCAACCTGTTGCAGGGCCAACACAGAGAGACAAACAACCTTTCACACTCACGCGCTCATTCACACCTATGGGCAATTTAGATTAGCCAATTAACCTAACCCCAGTAAGTGCATGTCTTTGGAATGTGGGAGGAAACCAGAGTACCCAGAGGAAACCCACACAAGCACGGGGAGAACATGCAGACTCCACACAGAGAGAGGGAGAGGCCTGGGCCAAGGTGGAATCAAACCCAGACCTTTCAGATGTTATTGTAACTGTGAGGCAGCAGTGCTAACCACTGCGCCACCGTGCTGCCGATTTAAAAAAAAAAAAAAAATTTTTAATTTAAAAAATAAGTGTTTTAATTTACAGGTTTTAGAGCATGTGTAGCGCCATCTTGTCTGAGGGCAGAACATCAGATCGGGAGGTTTGTTGGTTGCTGCCAGAGCTTGACTCACTCAGTAATATTACTGCATTAGGTTATGTTAGCTAATTAGTGACAGAATCAATATCCCAATGGAAAACAAGGAAACTAAAAAAGCACTAAAGACTGCCCACTCTCATTCTTTGTCTCATTGTTGGCTGGCTGCACTGAAACAGGAGAAATCACCTGTTAATACTGGAGTTTGTACAGCACTGCCTGGATAACTCGAGTAATCACAATTTTTGTTTCTGTTTTTGTAAAATTGTACCACTATAAGTACAGAATCAGTTATGAAAGGGTCCCCTGGAGGAAACTCAAGACTTCATCATAGGGCTGTCTCTGACTCTTGCTTTCCACAGCTGGTATCTTGAACTATTGCATTTAAAAAAAAAAAGAGTTTTTTATTCTTGTACCTCCTACACTGTGTAGCCTTTTATAGTGTCCACTCCTTCATGTACACATACAAGTGTTCTGCACTTGTATGTGTACATGTGCAGAACACATGACAAACTACAACAACAAAACCGAGATTCTATTGATTCACAAATTGATTTACAAATACAGCAATAAGCATTTTTACTGTTTTGAGCATTTTTGTAAACATTTTAATTATTTGTTGATGTTTTCAGCATTGGGGTCATTAGTCAAAGAAGTACAGATGTACTGGGTTTTGGTATTCAGAGACACTAAATCCTTCTAATTAGCACAAACTGCACTGAAAGGAGGGAAAAATAATTAAACAGAGTTTGAGTTACAAGTTCATGTTTTTCAGGTCAAATTCAGGTGTTGGAGACGTGATCCGGCTTAAAACTGTCAAACACAAAGAGCAGTAGCGCTTTAGAAAAATGTCGTTCCGTCACTAATGAGGGTGCCTCCTGTGCATCAGTCTGCTGCTCTGTACTCCTGATGGTCTTAAGTAGAAATCAGAGTGACAGAGGTCTAAGGTCAGCACTGTTGTGGGGGTCACTGGCTCAGTCTTGCAGTGTGATGCTCTGCTGCCCTCCAGCACTGCTCCAGGTGCTTTTAATTAGCACAAAAACACGACGTGACGGCAGTCAGGCTTCGAGTTTCAGATATCTCAAATGAAGAGTGTGAATCTGTACAGTCTGACAAGACCATGCTGGTCAGTGGGCTCTGATTAAATTACACGCTGAGAACTCAGTGAAAGGAGAAGGGCAGATGGCTGATTGAGGGGGGGGGGGCGCTCTGTGATTGTGTACTTGGCTCTGGGCACTGCACAGTGTCTTGGAGACATTGGTGAAGAGCAGGTGATGTGGAATATTTCCTTCACTCAGTGTTCCCTCAGTTAATGTTGAGTGATCAGATTATTCACAGTGTGGCGCACTGAAACCCTAAACTGTTGGCACAGACTGTGAGACAGCTGCCCTTTAGGTGGTGTCAGAGGCTTCATAATAGTTGTCATAATAGCTGAGGCAAGCTGCATGAAGAACCTCACCTTATCTCTCCTGAGTCGGGAACCCCAGCTCTGTTTCCCAGTCAGCTTGCCCAACCCCCACCCCATGCAATATGAGCTGCCGACCTCAGGACATATGAATGAAGTGTTTCTGTCTTTGTGTCTAAGTATCTGACATGCTGGGTACCTGCTTAAAGAATCTGACAAACAGCTGAATATGATTTCGTCTATCAGTGAGTGGCATTAGTCATTGTAAAGGTCACTTTGGAAGAAGGTTATCACTACAGTATATGACCAGTCACTCAGAGAGACCGGCTGCTGAGATACATTTTGCACAAATGAAGAAGAAACCATGATATTCATGAAAAGAGAAGACAGGCTAAATATATATTACAGGCTGCCAAAGCAGCAGTGTGTGAGTATCCATGAGAGGAAAAATGCTGTATGCAGTATAAAAAAGTACTGTGTGAATGGACTGAAGTCAATTTGAAGCCAGGCAAAAATAATGCTGTCAGTTTATAGACTTCCCAGCATCACTGCCCATTATTAAGACACACAAAGCTCTACTTTAATGGTGTACCAGTTAGAATTATAGTTAACATGTTCATTAGATGTACTCCTGGGTGCCTTTTTGTTCAGTTTCAACAGGGATGATAAACAGTCAGCAGGTGTAGGTCTTCAGTGCTCTCTGTGGAGATTCAGATATACAGCTGTAAAAGAATGGATTTGCTTCGAATTTCTTGCAGGCACCAAGTAATAAAATGAATTTTGTCCACTTATGGATCTGTTATTGATGCTGAACAAGGGAAGCTGAAGGGAAACTTTTTACAATCTGCACGCTGAGGTCAGACCTTCCAGCTATGGTAATTTTTTCAAAAAATTGAGTGGTCAGTCAGCGCTGATTGCATTCAGACGTGCAACATAAGTTTCCTTGAAGATGTACCCCACTAGGAAATTTACCTACCTCTGTGACACTGAAAACCAGAGGTGGGAAGTACAAGTAATTCATTACTGTACTCATGTAAAATTTTCAGATATCTGTTCTTTACTTGAGTATTTATTTTTCTTGCAGCTTGTTTACTTTTACTTCATACAGTAACCTGTTTGAACCTAAAGGAGGGAACAATAACACATAAAAGATAATCCTATTGTGTGTCCATCACCTACATGAAAAGGTCTCTCTTGTCTTCTGGTGCCATCCGTCATGCCTGTGACTGCAGTTTTGATGAGTCTGTCATTCTGCATTCTCGTGATAGGGCCAAAGATCTCAAGTGTCCGCTTCATAATCATTTGCATGCTCAAACTTGGATCCTGTTAAGAACTTCCATACCATTTAATCTTTAGTATTCTACAGCAACAATGCATTTCAAACACTTCCAGGCATCTAATATCCAAATTTCATTAGTATCCAGGTTTCAGAAGCATGAAGTAGAACACTGAATAAACTGGAGTTGAGAAGTCTCAGTTTAATGTAAATGCTGATGTCCTTGCTCTGCCAGACCTTGTGGGCTAACACGCACCTGCATCTGATCTCTTTTGTGCAGTTGTTATCACAGGTGATGAGACTTCCTAAGTAGATGAAGCTTTTCAACTGGTTTATTGTTAACTGAGGTAATCCTGTTCTGCTCTTCTTTGCCAAACACCTTAACTTTGTTTGGGGTTTTTTGGCATTTCAGTTTGCATGTTTTGTGGAATTCTTTCAGTGAAGGTTATAAAAAAGGCAGGACAAAGTGGGTCCCCTTGCCTGCTTCCCACTTCCTGTCTGAACCATGTACCAATGTCATTTCCAAGACAGGCAGCTGCTTTTGCACTGTGACACATTTCTTTCAGTATGTCGATCAGCTTTAATTCAGTACCAAACAACTTTAAGACAGTCCAGATGACTTTATGGTTGATTGAGTCAAAAGCCTTTTAAAAGTCAAATTGTTGTAAATTCCTTTGTTCAGTTTGCTGACTGTTGTTTCTGCCAATAATAATCAAGATCTGTTTGATCAATTTTTAAATATCTGTATGTTGAAGTTTTTCCATATTGTGAGGCATCCTGCAAACAAATTGAAGTATAAATTTCTGTTACTCAAAGGTTGCATGAAAAAAACAGGCAGCTTAGAGGAGGCTACACTGGATAGGTTGTAGCACATTGGACAAGTGATGAGAAGCTGTCGTGTTCACGGTCTGTTAGGTTACATCAGGGGTAGTAGAGATCAATTTAAATTTAAGCTGATGATGCTGATTAGTCACTCACTGAATTCAACCTTTTATACTACAGGCTGGAAATCAGCCATGATAGCTCATGTAACATCTGCTGTTGACTTCAGCTGGCTAAATCCACAAAGACCGGCAGCACAGGTCAGCTGGTCACAGCCTGTACATAATCTGCTTGTGCTCACAGTAAAAATCTGTGTGACGTATTTCGAAGTGATGATTTTCACCATGCTGCACCACCTGCCAAATCTCCCTTCATCCCCAGACAGCAAATTGTATTCCCTTTGTCTCTGCATGTGTTCTATATAATACACTGCTCAAAAAAATGATAGGGAAACACATCAGATCACAATGGGAAATAAATCATGCTGGACATCATTACTGACATGGGCTGAGTAATGTCTTAGGAAAAGGATGCCACGTGGTTTGAAAGTTAATCAAAATTATCAACCTACAGAGGCTGAATTTAAAGACACCCTGAAAATCAAAGTGAAAAAATGATCTGGCGGGCTAGTCCATTTAGCTGACATTTCATTACAGCAACTCAAAATGGTACTCAGTGGTTTTTATGGCCCCCACATGCTCCTAATGAGACAACGGAGGGGGTCCTGGAGGATCTCCTCGCAGATCTGGACCACTGAGCTCCTGGACAGTCTGAGGTGCAACCTGCCAGTGTCAGATGGGCCGAAACATAACGTTCCAGAGGTGTTGGATTTAGGTGAGGTGAGCGTGGGAGCCAGTCAGAGATATCAATGCCTTCATCCTCCAGAAACAGCCTGCGTACTCTCATCACGTGAGTCCAGGCATTGTCGTGCAATGGCACGTATTGATGTGCAATTTCCATGCAAAACTAGTGAAAAAAACAAAAAAGATGAGGGGAAAATGTTAGTGTCCTCCACCTGTAAAACCATTCCTGTTTTGGGGGTTGTCTCATTGTCGCCCCTCTGGTGCACCTGTTGTTAATTTCATTAACACCAAAGCAGCTGACAAGAAGACATAAACCTAAAATTTGAGCTGAGATTTGAGCCAACCAAACATAGAACTTTTACTTTGAGGGTTTTATCCTCAAGATATTTATATTTATAGTCCTACTATGATCTGGCAACCAAGAATGTTTAAAAAAAATTTTGTACCAGCCCACCCCGTACACCCTGACCCATGATGGAGCTCAAGGGAAGGTTATGGGACCATTTATCAAATGACTTGTCTAGTGGGAGCATGAATAGCTGGGTGAAATTTCATAGCTGTCCTTTCCGTTTTGGACCAACCAACATCATCAAAATTCACTGAAGGTCACTGAGGGCTGAATTGGGTCGTGAAATCAGCCTTCTGCCACCGCTGTGGCACCACCTCAAACATTCTAGTCTTCGTGTTATCTGATCTCTTGTGGGGGGGTTTTAGCCTAAGTAAACACAGAAACACCAGATCTTCTGCTTCTGCAGAGCACCATCACAACAACCATCTCCAACAAAAATCTATGAAATGAAGCCAATGGCATTTAAACTTTTTCCTTTTCATTTTACAGCTGAAGTGCTGAGGGAAACTGCCAAAAGGGTATTTGGTGTATTCTCAAGACAGAGGACAGAAACAAGAAGATTTGGTGGTGGAATTAGGAATTACAGGAACATATTCAAAAGAGAAGGTTAGCAAAGTGGGGTAGTCAGGGAGAGGAGGAAGCTAGACAGGAGTACTGGGAGGCTAGGCATACAGCAAAGAGTAGTGGCACGAACAAAAGAAAAGGTTTATAGTGAATTGTATGTGAGGCTGCACAATCGGGAAGGAGATAAGGACTTGTATCAATTAGCTAGGCAGAGAGATTGAGCTGGAAAGGATGTGCATCAATAGATCAAAAGTGATCATCAATAGAGATAGAAATGTACTAACAAGTGAAGAGGGAGTGTTGAGAAGATGGAAGGAGTACTTTGAGGAGCTGATGAATGAAAAAAATGAGAGAGAGAGAGAGAGAGAGAGAGAGAGAGAGGAGGATGGATGGATGGAGGAAAGTTAGTGAATCAGGAAGTGCAGAGGATTAGTAAGATGGAAGTGAGGGCAGCTATGAAGAGGATGACGAGTGGAAAGGTGGTTGGTCCAGAATACGTGTGGAGGTATGGAGATGTCTAGGAGAGACAGAACTTTAACCAGACTGTTCAACACAAGCTTGGAGGGTGAGAGTATGCCGTAGGAATGGAGAAAAGGTGTAATGATACCAATTTCCTAGAACAAGGGTGATGTGCAGAACTATAGTAACTACAGAGGGATGAAGTTGATAACCCATACCATGAAGCTATGGGAAAGAGTTGTTGAAGGTAGCTTAGGGAGAGAGGTGATGACTACAGATGTGATCTTTGTTTTAAGAGTGTTTATGGAGAAATATAGAGAAGATCAGAAGGAGCTGTGCTGTGTGTAGTACTGTAGGAGTGGCAGAGAAGTATGTGAGTGGTGTAGGACATTATGAGGACAGTGGGACAGTGGTGTGAAGTAGGAGTGACAGATTGGGTTCAAAGTAGGGCTGGGATTACATCAGCGATCATCATTGAGCCCCTTCTTGTTTGATGAACAGGCTGACAGGTGAGGTCAGGCAGGAGTCTCCATGGACTGTGATGTTTGCAGATGACATTGTGATCTGTAGTGAGAGTACAGAGACTGGATTGGTGGAGGTATGCTCTGGAAAGGAAAGGAATGAAAGTCAATAGAAGCAAGACAGAATACATGCGTGTGAATGAGAGGGTGACAGGTGTAACAGAGAAGATGCAAGGAGTAGAGATAGTGAAATGCTGCTGGATCGAGTCCCGACCATGCCGCCATTTGGCGCGTGTCCTCCCTGACTCTTCTCCCCCGCTTTCCTGTCCCTCTTCACTGTACATAAAGCTGAAAAGGGCCAATAAAATAAAAACCTGGGGTCAACCATCCAAAGCACAAGAGCGGTGAAGAAGAGGGTGGAGTGGGTGGAGATGAGCATCAGGGGTCATTAGGGTCAGTTCACAACAAATTCAGAATGATTGACAATTATTTCATCATTATTCATCTTAATTATAATATTTATTGTTTTTAGAGTGCCTTTATTGTTCTTTGAGGTATCTAATTATTAACAAGGAAAGAAAAACAGGAAGACAGATTTGGTCTTATGTGCATAAAAATGTTAGAATATTGACTGAACCATTTTCCTGTTATTTTACTTTGAAAGTTTCCAGCGGAAGTTGTTCTGTTTTTGACAGCTTGTTCGTGGAGAGAAACTTTTCTCCAAGGATCGCGCTCCTCCTCCCCACGCTCCTGACATGCAGCCACTTCAGCGGCGCACTCTTTAAGCAAAAGCCGCTTCATAAAGTCATCCGCCGCGCTTCTCCTTCTTTTCTCCTTCTTCTCTTAAACCCACCGGGCCAAAGCCTTTCCCGCTCTTAGCGAAATTCAAAGGAATCAACAGCCGGGACCGAGGCGGGATGGGGCGGTCCAGCTGAAGCTGCAAGCTCGAGAGAGGCTGAGTCTTTGAGCGGCAGTTTCCCCGGTGCCCCCACCACACTGAGCGAACGCGTGTCCCCGCTTTGGAGGCCATGGGCTGCGGCTTGAGGAAACTGGAAGACCCGGAGGATAGCAGCCCCGGGAAAATCTACTCCACCTTGAAGAGACCGCAGGTGGAGACCAAAACAGACACCGTGTACGAGTATGTGCTGCTGGACTTCAGTTTGGAAGGTAGGCGTGTGGCATACTTTCAGCCATCAATCAGCTGAAGGAAAATGTTCGAGTAAGTGTTTGAGGATTTCCCATCGGAGCTGCTTCCTGTTATAAGGAATATGTTCTGGATTCATTGACTAATCATACATCTGGTTTTGATCGAACATCTGTAACACACTCAAAGATAAACTGCAGAAAAAGATCCACCAACTATTTTGATAGTCCATCTTTTTTGTTCCATCATACTCGCGACAATATAGCAGCTTTTCTTTGTCTTATTTGAAAGTAATTTAAATAGTTATTTGTTTACTCTGATATTGAAGCATAGTTCTTATAGTTTTTATGGGCATTTTCCCTATGTTACAGACCAAATGATTCATGAGGAAATATTTTACATGTTAATTTTATCATTTTCCAGTGCTTCAAAGCCAAAGTGATTAACTGATTGACAGTGAATGGATGGCAACAGTTTTGGTTGACAGTTAACTGTCAGAACAAGTGAAGCAACTTCAGAGAATAATGAAAAAAACCAAAACCAAGGATGCTGTTTTGAAGAATATTGTTGGTATCCACCCAAAGTTTTATGATCAGTGTATCATTAATATCCACCCTTACTACAAGATGCTCTGTGCTGTAATGTCTTTAGCAGCATTATAGGGAATATTAACTGTAAATTCAAATGTAATATGAAGTATCTTTTCCTTTCAGTCCTGAATTGTTTCTTTGGCAATTTCTTTTCAAAATAAAACCACCAATATTGACTGGCATGGCAACCCAGTAACCTAAAAAGCAACACACACACACACACAAAGACCTGTGCCAAACTGGATGCTTAATTCATTCAGTCAGCTGATTGAAAACATTCTAAAGATGCAAAGACATATTCACATATCACAACACCGAGGGTGCAAGGTAAATTATGTTGGTTAATTAAGTCATTTTCAGAGCAAATACCAAGTATTTGATGCTTCATTTTATATACACAAAACCGCACAAAATGAATCCATATATATATATATATATGGATTCATTTTGTGCGGTTTTCTGATTTCAGCCACTTTGTTTCTGTATTCTTCTCTGTTTTATACATTTATAAACTGTATATAGATGGTTTGTTGCAGCTCTAGTTTGCTTCCAGTATTTCTCCACATACCTCTTACACTGGTCTTAAAGTTGTCAGTAATCTTAATGGGCCGTTCAGTTGAGCAAATATAAGTTATTCTCCGTTTCTTTTTTACAAAAGCCTAAAAGTTGTTGTTCCTTTTTTCTGACTGGAGCAGTCTTATTGTTTAGTTGGCTCTAAAATGACCCTAAATAGCAGGCTTGTTTATGATGGTTTTAATGTGTAATTCCCTGGGAAAAATGTAATAAAAGCACTGTGTGGCCAAACTGGAAGCAGCTGATGTCCAAATCACTGTTTTAGAGGACAAAGGGGGCTGACCTGTTAGTTTATTTTCAAGTCCTCAACATGTGTGTAAAGAGTTAGCATCTAACTCTGGATTTCTCCTGGTAACAGGGCTGCTCGTCCAGCCTATCGTGAAATAGGTCACCCAAGGCCCCCACCACCACCACCACTACCACCTTTGCTAGTCGCTTGTTCCCTCAGCAAACTCATGGACACACTGATTCAGGCACCTTCCTATGCAGCTCAATGCAGCATCCTTCCAGAGTAATAAAAAACACCTGCTCTGATATGGAGTTTAATTTGAACATGTTGAACATGTGTGAAGACTGCTGTTTTCCAAGGCTAATCCCTTCATCTGGCTCACCGACTGGCCGTTTTCACTGTGACCTATTTGGAAGGAAACGGTGATTAAGTTCTGAATGGGAGCTCAGCATGTAAACGGCAGGCCAGCACGCTGATGAATCAGGGAGAGACGGAACACTCTTTGAGTTAGAGGAGGTCAGAGGAGCAAAGTGCTCCTGCTGTGCCGTCTCCAGAGAGTAGTAGTAGTAGAGCTGCAGCCATTGTTTTGGCTATCACTATCGAGCTGCAGATTTTTCTGCTACACAGTATTAAAATCAAACTGAACAACCACAATACGGAACAAAAATGGGCTGGAAATATCCATGAACTCCACTGCCTTTGATATTAAAGGTATTTAAACGTGTGGGATCAAATTTAATGTCAAATGTCCTGTTTGTTTTTGAGCAGCTGCAGAGCCAAGTATATTTAGTTTGGTGTAGTCATTTCCAAATGAGCACAGACAGAGAGAGGCCGGCAGATGAAAAGAATGCTGGTTTTGGTGTTTGTTATTTCAATGTGCCGCATACATGCTTAAATTTAGATACAGCATAACATGTGGGTAAATAAAAGTAACCGATTGGTCTCAGCCCTTGCATGAATTTGACACATTTAATGTTGCCACAGAAACTTTTTTTTTTTGTTGCCAGTTCTGTGTGTAACCCACCAGCAGTGGGTTCAGGACCCGCTGTGGAAAATTGCTCTCTCTGGTTCTCTGAGCCAGTCATGAGCAGGGAGTCATGGGTTTTGCCCTCAGACAGACTTATAAATACATTATTTCAGACAGGGTGTAAGTGAGTCACAGATCCACTTTAGACAAACGCTGTTCACACGAGTAACAACAATAATAAGCTTTGTGAGAAGACTTCGCTTCGTAATCGATTCATCGCTGCATAACAAACTTAATTTGTGTTCGGCAGCTGCAGTGAGCGATCGCAGCAGCACAAGAGGGCTTAAATGACAGTTTAACTTTATTTTAGAGACATTGATGAGGGCTACATCAGGTTCAAACAAACTGGAGTCATCCTTTTAACCTTGGCCACTTATATCCCTGTCAAACCTCAACATGTGGCTCAGAAGCATTGCATCTTTGTGACTGATTCTCTGAAGGTGGCTTTTTTTGTGCGTGTGTGTAAGTGAAGTGTGAGAATGGCACATTACTGTTCAGGCTTCCTGGATTCTTGGATCCGTGTCATGTACCTCACTTGAAATGTGCAAATATCTCTTGCTGAGTGTGAAGCTCCATAATTGGCACAGCTAAAGATAAACTGGAGTGGTTCCCGTCTGTAGAGGTTTAGTACAGACTGTGTTAATTTTATGATTTGGTTAAAAAAAATGGGTGGAATCTGTAGTGGTTTAGTCAGTCAAGTTTCTGCTTGCCAAATGAGCTATCAGAGACCCTCACAAAGCCAGTCTGTGCCACCAAATGTGCACCAAATTTACTGGCTGCTGATCAGATTTAGGAATGTTAGGAATGACAGGATACCACATGGTTTGATGGAAAGGAAAATTATCAACCTACAGAAGCTGAATTCAAAGATACCCTGAAAAAAAAAGTGAAAAACTGATGCAGCAGGCTAGTCCATTTTACCCAAATTTCATTACAGCAACTCAAAATTGTCCTCAGTAGTTTGTATGCCCCCCCCCCCCCCCCCCCCCCCCCCCCCGCCCAAACAGGTGACTGTTTGTTGTGATTTGGTGCTATATAAATAAAATTGAATTGAATTACGATAAATGGACAAGCTAGCTGCTTTAATTGTGTTTGTAAACCAGACACTAATATGTGTATAAATCACTGTTTAATTTCCTGAATTGTGAGTGAGTGACATTTTGTGCATGCTGGTAAGTGTGAGAGTGTCAGTCATTTTGGTGGCAGTTTGTTGGGACTTGTGTCAGTACTTTGTGTGAAAATGAAAATGATAGAGCTGTCAGTAGAGCTGTCCCAGATGTCATATTTTGGGTTTCAGCGCTTTGCTCCTTGTTATTATCTAAGCCTCATTCCTCTCACTTGCTGAACAGCAAAGAGAGGGCAGAGAGAGGGTGAGCGTGGTGCCTGTGCTGGGAAAACAAGACCTCATTGTGCTGTCCTTAGCTTTGCACTGGGCCTTTTGTGGAGAACAAAATCAACTAGATATGTATGAAATAATTTGTTGAACAGGTTCACAACTGGATTCAGATTTCATAAATAAAACTGTACCCCTGGCTCAAGGATATCGTCACCTCTCCTTGAAGCAGTGAAGCATTTCTGGGACACAGTGGCTATCGCATACCCACTATCACACCCACCATGCATTTCCCAGTGCTCCCAGTCAGCTTGGCCTGATTCTACTCTGAGAGGAGACTGGACGCGGGGCCTGGAGCCCGAGGCAGTACATCAAAGTGCCTAATGGCTAATGCTTCCTGAGCTGATTATCGCTAGCTGAGGTGTATATATAGCATATATGCTGTGCATATTCTTCTTTCTGTGGGAGAAAGAAAGCATGTAGAGTTCTGCTGAATCTTTGCAGTTATTGATTTTTTTCATTTAAAACTGCATCTTACATCTCTGCTTACATCATTTAAGAACCCCATGCTCACAGCGTTGAGCATCCTGAGTTATTCCAACAAACTTAGAGCATCTTCCCTCTGTTTCTGGTGTTAGACTTCAGACTGTAAAGCAGTTTTTCCACCTGAAAAGAACACTTGAAGAAAAAAATCATATCAAGGATAATTCCTCTTTATTTTAGCATGGTTTTACAATATTATGCCTCTATGGGTCATGCTGCCTTTGCACTATTGACCTCAGTTCTGGAGATTATAGGAATCAGGAAGTTGTATAAAACTGTAACTGTTTACTAAAAACATGTTCTTAAAACCTGGGAGATTACTTACAAATTCCTGCATAAAGAGAAAGTTATTTGACTATAACAAAAGTACAGCCTCATTAAGGTTAACCCAGCCAAACCTTCACATAAAGTGATCAGTGATGTAGCCTAGCATTATTAGTGAATATAAAAAACTCATATGAGTGAAACAGTAAAACGGTATAAGATCATTACAATTGTGTGGTTTTTAATCTTTATAAAAATCCTTTGTTGTGTTTTTTTTTTTTTAATTTATAAAACTTCACTGCTCAGATCTCAATGGGCAGAAAAATCATGCTGATATTTATACTGATATGGTCTGGGTAATATGGTAGTAATGAAAGAATGCCACATGGTTTGATGGAAATTAAAATTATCGTCCTGCAGAGACTGAATCAAAGACACTCTGAAAATCAAAGTGAAAAAATGATGCAGCAAGCTAGAACATTTTGCTGAAATTCAATTGCAGTAACTCAAAATGGTCCTCAGTAGTTTGTGTGGCCCCCTGACAATGGCAGGAGATGACGGATGGTGTCCTGGGGGATCTCCTCCCAGATCTGGACCAGGTAATCACTGAACTCCTGGACAGTCTGAGGTGCAACCTGGTGGCATCAGATAAACCAAAACATGGTGTCCCAGAGGTGTTTTGTTGGATTTAGGTCAGGTGAGCATGGGGGCCAGCCAATGGTATCAATTCCTTCATCTTCCTGGAACGGCTGGTATACTCTCACCACAGGAGGCCAGGCATTGCCGTGCACCAGGAGGAACCCGGGACCCACTGCTCCAGTGTAAGAGTTTCATCCTGATACCTAATGGCAGTCAGGGTGCTGTTGTCTAGCCTGTATAGAGCTATGTGTCCCTCCATGGATATGCCTCCCCATCACTGACCCACCACCAAGCCATGCAAACTCCTCACAGAGAGGCCCGGGCCAAGGTGGATTCAAACTCAGGACCTTCTTGCTATGAGGCAGCAGTGCTAACCATCACTAGCCAAATGCAAAGCTAGTGAAAAAAAAAAAAAACAGTTAGAAAAGATGAGGAGGGAAAAATGTGAGTGGCCTCCACCTGTAAAACGGTTTCTGTTTTGGGGATTGTCTAATTGTTGCCCCTCTAGTGCACCTGTTGTTAATTTTATTAACACCAACGCAGCTGAAACTGATTAACAACCCCCTGTGCTACTTAACTGACCTGATCAATATCCCAGAGGTTTAACTGACTTGGTGCTAAACTCTGATTAAGAATTTAAAAAAAAAATGTTTTTGGTAATGTGATTGTGCTCCAAGTGTTATAATTGGTATTACCTTCAGTCCCTGAAACTACCTCACATCTTTACTAATGCCAAAAATGTGTCCAGACACCAGACAGTGTTTTTATTTGGCACAAACTGCTTTTGTTGCACATTTGGTTCAGTGTTTGACTTTTCCTCCATGATCTTTCCATGTCGCTGACTGGACCGGACACAATCCCGTGCCAACATGCTCTACTATGTTTTAAATGGGACAGTACACGCTAAGGGAGTGTATTAACAGAATTTAAAAACAAAAAAACTAAATAACCAACATGGGCAAGATTACCTCAATTAGAATTAATTACCCAGCCCTACATCACCCCATAGGTGTGAATGTGATAAGCAGAAGAATAAATTATATAATGAATAAATTAAAATAAATTATAATTATATAAATCCATATTTGGATAAAAAGAAGAAAACTTGGAAACTGCAGAATTCAAACTGGATCAGTGATGTGATCACGAATGATCTGCTGCTTCTTGTTTATTTGCTTTATTGCATCATAGTTTGCTGTTTAGTGTTTTTAGATTTATTTTGGATATTTATGGCCAACTTTGTTTCTTCTGTCTCTGATACATTTGTTTCTCAGTCTTACGTACTTTATTGGTCCATCTAGGGACGGGTATTGTAAACTACCTTAGGCTATAAATGCTACTTCTTTACACACACACACACACACACACCACCCCAATTGTTTCATATGAATAAAAACACGAGATGTAATGATGGTCTTTTTAATATTGTCCCTGGTCACATACTTGCCTAATGATCCAGCTTTCAGTTTGCACACCATGTAGCTCTACAGGTCCTGTGAAGAAATGCAGCATCCTCCTGCAAAGGTGACAAATTCCTGTTCTTGTTCTTGTCACAAGTGAGTTACTGCATGACAGCTGCCTGAGGCTTGGAGCAGTCTTGACAGAAGAATAGCCTTGGCCTGTATTTCCCTGCTTATGGATCAGCTTCATGCAATGACTTGATCAATAATATGAGGGGATTCAAGGATTAAAGGGTGATGTGAGGACCACATGAATAAATGGAAGGATACAAGTGATGGAAAGATGGCTAAACGTAAAGTGATGTATATTCATGTCTGACTGAATGAGCTGGCGTAATCGTCTTCCACTGAGAGAGGATTGGGTTGTGAAGTGGTTTGACCGACCCCAGCCTTAGATGACTGTCCCAGTTGTAATGGTGCATTTACTGTTTCTGCCTGCCAGGTCGGTTTATTATTTCCAGAGGGCAGTGCAGTTATCTGTAATCTCAGTCTAATCTGAGTATCTAATGTCCCATGACAGATCATTTCAGATTAAAGTCTGTATTTTGGGTATTAAATTTGGAGGAGATTTCAAGGAGACTGAAAGGCAATACAGACCTGACAAATTTAAACAAGTAATCATGAATGACATAATGTGTTTAATCTTAAGCTAATGATCGAAAAAGATCCATATTAAAAAGTTAAATAAGGTTCTCTAAATTTAGATCTTGTTATGTTTTTGTTCATCAAGCATTTTTGTGAGATGAGAATGGTGACAGTGGGATGATGTATGGGGCAGAGCTGTTTCATTTAATTTTATATTAGGAGAGCTAACATTAGCATGGAACAAGCTAGCAGCCAAAAGTCAGCAGTTTAAAGGTACTGAATAGGTGTGTCCAAATTCAGGGGCCGCATCCTTCAAAGGACATGGTCGGATCTAGGACCGCAGCTATCGATTATTTTAGTAATCGAGTATTGTATCGATTATTCCATTAGTTAATTGAGTAATGGGATAAGAAATACTTTTGTCTTATTAACAGTTCACCTGCATATTTTAACTTCCCTTGATTGGGAGCAGCTATAAAGTTCTCTTTTCTTCATGTTGACACTTGTTGATCAGGTGGTTGATGAAGGGCTCCTCGAGCTGTTTCCAGTAAAAGTTTTAATGTGGTTACAGGAAAAGGCGCTGCTGCTGCTGCTTTGGACCCATCATTACCAAATGATCGTAGTGCTAATGGCAGTGCCCGCTAGCAAACTATGGCAATCCGTTACGATATGTTGGTATGCTGCTAATGTGGGTATATAGACACCTGAGCACTACAGAGTTTAAACGAAGCATCGAAGCAACAAATTTGTGTCGAGGATTTTTTATAATCGAATTATTCAAGTTACTCGAGGAATCATTGCAGCCCTAGTCAGATCCTTTGGAGGCTGCAAAGGACGGAAGAGTGGCTGTGAAACTGGACGGTCTAGTGTTCAAATCTGCGTCACCAGCTTTTCCTGCCCTTACCTCAGCTCCTGTCATCTAGCAACCTTGACAGTGAGCACAGCTGTGGAATGAAGCTGTTAAAATGGAGCCCGATCTTTTGCTTGTTCTTTGGTGTATTTAATCCATGAGGAACTGCAGCAGTTGTACTGTTGTTGCCAGTACATCAGGGATAATCTCTTCCACTTTTGCCACTTTAGTTTCAAAATTTCCCCCAACAGCTTTGGCCTGCAATAATAGGGTAGACCACAAAGGATTGGGATAGGGTAAATCATAAAGGAAACACTTGATTTGTCCTTCCGGGCAAAAGGGGAATGCATTTGTCAGCGGCATTTGAATGAACCTTTAAATTTGGACAGCTTTTGTGACATAATAGGCCTTCAAATACAGCCTTTGAAGGCTGCAGCCCCTGAATTTGGAAATACCTCACTGGACCACCAGCTTGTGTTAGTTTGCAGTAGTTTTTGACTTAACTGCAAAAATGTGGTCACTTGAACAAGGGATGCACCAATGTAGTATTCAGATCTGTTCCTGACTCAAAAAGCTCGATTGGGTATTGATGATGTTGATCATAGGAAATCATCTTTGGGGCTCATCACTTCAATTCTATTAAATGAGGTGTTACC
Source organism: Archocentrus centrarchus (assembly GCF_007364275.1). Taxonomy (NCBI): domain Eukaryota; kingdom Metazoa; phylum Chordata; class Actinopteri; order Cichliformes; family Cichlidae; genus Archocentrus; species Archocentrus centrarchus. The sequence continues at coordinate 34,625,640 of NC_044366.1, forward strand.
AGCAGTTCAGCAGGTGCTAGCAGGAAAGCTTACATAGCATGGGTATTTCACACCTGCTGTGCTAAGCTTGTCTTTGGCTCTTTGTCATAATTTGTCTTTGTCATAATTTTTGACTTAGCTGATGACTAAAGAGCTCATTGAACGACACCTTTTTTGTTAGCTTCTCTTTCTCGCTCCTAACAAGTGTTTCCTAACAAGGTTTAACACTTTGTTGGAAGCTTTTAATTATACTTACAGTAATGTGTTGTTGTCAATTTACATTATATTCATTTCGTCTGTCTCATCTGTTCTGCTCCGAGTGTGAGGAGGTACAAACAGAGAACTTGAGAGCAGAGCAAATACAGATACTGGCTCAACCATGAGTGACAGCGAAGGGCGATAAAGACTGAGCAGAAATCAAAGTGTGTAAATTATTTAGGTAAAAAAGTAAGTACTTTTCATCTTATTTATGTTTGTCCTGCTCTTCTGTATTAATTTAATAATAACCAGTTCTGGAAAATGTGTATTGTTTAGTTGGATCTAATACCAGGATAACAGGTGCACTAAGACTGTTGGGGGAAAAAATGAACCAATAGTCATATATAAAAATGTTTAGATGAAATAACACATTCTCCACATCCTTAAATTTTAGCATTACTGTTTATGAATAGTGACAGCTGAGATAGCAGCTAACATTAGCATATTTAAGTCAACACAGCAACTATTGTCATGTTGTTTATGCTAGTTCTTGTGTTTTGGCTCTTGTTCATTAGGACTGTTTGAGCCAAATAAAAAGCAGATAAAAGGTCTGATTTTTGACAGTGATCAGACAACGATATATCTACACTACCACAGTCATTTTTTTTTCTGCTAGCAGTCCTGCTGCTGCTGAATTGGCGTGACACCAGTGAGAATGGGAACATTCATTTGACTGCACACACACAAACCTCACACAAGAAGAAATATGTACTTGCTGAACCCATCACTAGACATTCAAGTGCACCAAAGCTGGTGTGTCTGCAGAAGCTTTGAACACTAAGATGTGTATTTTTGTTATTTTTTGTAAGGAAATATGTACAGATTAATCATTAATGAACATGTAGAAAGGTGTGTGTGTGTGTGTGTGTGTGTGTTTATTTCATCTTAGTAGGCAACACTTTATGAAAGAGATTTCAAATGCAGTGAAGAAATACATAATTCTGTCTTATAACCTTTTTATTATTATTTTCAGATATGTCAAGTACACGATGAGTTGCAGGATCTCATGATACCAGCCTCTTCACAGCCAACATTTTGTGATCAAATCTATATCTTATTTGGCATTTCCCTATACATGGATTACTTAGCAGTGTACCCAGGTGTATCAACAACCGTCAATAGTATATTTGGTAATTCACTTTAGCATTTTCTAATTATTTTTTTTATCCATCCATCCATTTTCTTCCGCCTGTCTATCCAAGACAATTACACTATCCATGATCCATTTACTAGCAATCACTTCACATATTTCTATAAAGTTCAAAGGCTACTAGCCCCTGTTTGCCCTGTGTCGCATTTAACTAACAGCTGGCTTGCTGTCCAGGTGGTCCTCGATGTCATTCAGCTGCCTCCTCAGGGAGGGTCTCGTCCCACAGTCAGAGGGACTCCAGCTCAACTGAGCTGGACATCAGACATCAGTTCATATTTTGCTCAGTGAGGTGTAGATTATTCTAACCATACTCTTCAGCAGGAGAGGTGATTCATATGCCAGTGTGAGAAAGAAGATTCCAGCCAAAGAGGTGGCTGATGCTTGCCAGTAAATTTGTATTTAATATAGGAGCACCATACAAACTGTATTTCTTCCCCAACACACACACACACACACACACTGTGTTTAAATGACCCAGATCTGTTGCTTTTATTATATGTGGATCTTATAGAAATGTAACTCACAGTGGCTTTAGGGTCTTTGTCACTGTAATGCAGAGCCTTAACTTTTCTATATACTGATCATTGTTATTGAAAAACTACAAACCCTGTCTGCAGGTTTTTAAAAGACAGTGAAAACCAGGCGTGTTCAGGTAGGTTAGGGTAGCAGTAGTGATGTTGCTCTTCATGTATTCACTCCTTGTTGCTAGGCAGCTTTCTCCTTTTCACACCTTCACACACAGGTTTGTGAAATCCATCATGTAACACCCCCCCGCCCCGTTTGGCGTTACCTCCTTTCCTCCGTTATTCTTTTACCTTCCTTTTCCTCAGCTGTGTCACCCCTCTCTGTGCCCTCCTGTTACTCAACTCCTCTTCAAAGCCTCTACTTCTTTACCCCCTCTTTTTTAGGCTTCCCTTCTTCACCCCCCCTCCTCCGCCTTTTTCTCCCATGCCCCGCTGAACAGAGGCCTCAGTGTGTGGATCCATGGGGCGAGTGGCAGCAGAATGGGAGGGGGTGTGAGGATTGAAACGGGAGGAGAAAGAGCAAAAGGCTGCTACAAAAGCCTTGTTTAGAGGTGTATTTGTACACTAACAAATTCCTCCTGGGAGCATTTAATCGCAGTGTGGGGGCCTGTTTTTCTGATGGTGACACTCCACACCCTCATGTGAGTGGTCAGCGTTTGACTCGACTAAATGTGATTTGTCTCCTAAAGATGTGACTTTGTTGATGGGAAAACCTCATTCAAATTCTCTTTACATTATATCACTGCAAGTTATTAACAGCTTTGATAAAGCCTTTTTCTCCATGCTATAGTACAGGCCTCATTTTATGATAACTTGGCTCCCAAGCTGCTACATTAGGCTGAACAGTTTACCATTAGTCTAAATAAGCTATTAAAAGCAGTACTCTATATTAATTTGTATCCCTGATAAAAAAAAATTTTAATGCAAAGTTTCAAATTTGCAGGAAAACGCACACTTTTTAAGGGGGCCTTCTCCACACTGAGGCACTTAGTTTCGCTTATTTTGTGTACAAGTCGTATTTAGAACTGCATCAGCTTTTTCCAGCAGCTGCAACATGTGTTAAATTTCAGTTCACCTCAAACGTTGGAAGCAGCGTTCAAGCCCACAGGAATGCCTCTAAACTGTAGCAGCATTTGCCCGACCCTGACTTTTTACTGGTTTTATTGAGGTTCTGGTGGTCTTCACTCTCAGAAAGAGAGCCAGCCAGACGGCTCATTCAGAGGCTGCAGTGACCTCAGCTGTGTGCTGGTCTCCCCGGTCTCTTGGGTGTTTGTTCATGAGAATGTGGGGTGGTTGCAGCGAAGAATGTTCTCTTGCTATCTTTTGCGCACACACACACACACACACACACACACACACACACACACACACACACACACAGACAGTCATGTTTTCATCGTTTCACAGGCTTTTGTACTGACTTTCACTCAGTTCCCTAAATTTAAGTCTTATCCAGAGTTTGTTCCAGTATGAGAGACAGGAATTCCCCACATTGTGTGAACCTAGTTAGTCCCACGAAAACACACACACACACACACACTACCAGTCAAAAGTTTGGACACATTCACCCATTCTGTGCCCAAACTTTTGACTGGTACTGTTCAGGTATCATTACATATACATATTACACATTACATATTCATTTCCTGTAGATATACCATCACCTTAAACCCAGTATTCACCCTAAACTTTACTGATATTTATGGGAACTTGTTTTTTCTCCCTGTACTATGAGTTGACTTCAGGGGACTGTACACCACATTAATTTCATGCAGATGTACCCTAAACAACAACCACCCACAACATTAGCAGAAAAGCACACACAAAGCTGTGTTTACATTAACATACGCTAACCTTTAATCACGTTTGCACATTAAAATTGATTACGTTTATGTTGGTGAGAGCAAACAATGAATCTCCACAGTGTGACTGTGTAAACATGTCCCTACAACATGAGTAAGGCTCTCACACACTTCCTTTGTGTCATTCCCATTTTTTATTTTCTTTATTATGCTTCCTCCAAAATACGCAAATTGTTCATTAAAATCTTGAATTGCATTAAATGGTTTTGTGTGTGTGTGTGTGTGTGTGTGTGTGTGTGCGCACACACGCGGCATGTAGCCAAGCCCCTCTGAACAGCTGTTCTTTGTGGACACAGGAAGTATGCTGATGGTCTCATGGATTTCCAGCAGGGGCTTTAGGAAAAATGGCACAAGACTCCACCATTCACAAACCCTCCACCTCTCTCTGCTCACTTTACACCTCTGATGGTTCACAAGTGGATAACATGAAAGCAGAAAAGAAACAGATGACAAGCATTTAAAATTATTTGGAAAGCATATATTCCTCTTAAGCCTGCACAGTCCTGTAAAGGGGTTTATTCGCAGATTGCATTAAAATAAGGGCTGACGTGTGGAGTTGTATCAACTTATGATTAATCAACAAATGGTTTCAGCTCTAAGAGTGATGTTGTATGATTGAATATGTCTTTGGATCTCTGTCAGTTAACTTGGAGCGCAGCTTTGTTATTCAGAAGGGAAGAAAGACTTTGGAAAGATGTAAAATAAAAATAAAATAAACCAGTGATGTCTCTGTGTGCAGGTAGCCGTCCGACAGTGCAGTATGTGTCCTCACTGTCGGAGCTGCCTCAGGCCCTGCAGCCGTACTACACACAAGGCTACCTCCTGGCCGCCCTTCACCCCATCATCCTGTCTGTGGGTCGGACCCGCTCACTTCCCTTCAGCCTGCTCTACCGTGCCATTCTGGCCCGTCCCAGACTCAGGTACGCAGTCCTAACCCAACTTAAACAGTCCTCCTGATTTTTTTTTTTTTTTTCTTCTTTTCCTCTTCATTGTGATTATCAAAGAAAAGACTTGCCTGCCCCATGATACTGTCTAGTAGCTATATGAAAGATGAATGAAGTCACCTGCATATTTAATGCAGATCCCTGATAGGTCAGACTTGCGTGCCAGCAGGGGGGGGGGGGGGGGGGGGGGGGGGTTGACTACCATTTAATTTCTGTTGGCTAAAATCCACCTGACAACAGGGGTCTCTCAGCAGCCAGTGAGGATGGAGTATGTCTGATCTCTGCAGTTTGATAGGTCAGACCACTGTGACTGTGATGAATGTTTTTGCTTTAATATGACAGTTATGCATGAAGTACAGTGAACAAGCCTATGGGGCTCTGGCTGAGGGACCCAAGGGAACAACAAAACAACCACAGTGACTTGAAACCACTATCAAGGTCAAAACCACCATAAGAAACGCACAACAGTCGCAAAGAGGCCCAGAGTCACCACAGACCACTGAAACAGCCACAAACAGAACACAAAAGAGACACAAAACCACCAAGACCAAACACGGTTACCAGGAAACCCAAAACAACTACCGAGAAACTAAATGGCAACATGACTGCCAAGGCGCACTGAACACAACTCAAGAGACTAAATATGACAATCAAGAGAAATTATGTTGGTGTGTGGAGAGATTCAGGGCCTTTCACATGTGTGCTCACAGGCATGCTGTATCTACATGCTGACATCGTGAGAACAAAGGCAAACACTCACTTTCATGTTGAAACAGCCCTAAAACTGTGTGTACTCTCATCACTTAGGCTGCCTCAACTATTGTTTACCTGTGTATAAATGCTGAGACAGTAGCAGGCAGCCTGCTGAGCCTGTAAATGATTTATTTGTTGGTGTCTGCATCTCTGTGACAATGACAGCTGGACTCTGAACCTCCAGCTGGACGGGTTCAGTAGGTTTGGTGCCACTGACCTGACCAAAGGAGCCAAACCTGCTGCTGCTGAACAAGTCCCCCTGGAGTCTAACCAGCTGTCTTTGTTGTGTGATTTCAGTAAGCAGACAGCGTCCATGTGTCACAGCGTGCCAGTGCTGAGGGTGGAGGAGTGGCCTTTACCTGGAGACTCGCTGACGGGTGACACTGTCAGAGCACTCATCGATAGGGTCAGCCATCTTTACCGGTGCTTTAGTCAGATCCAAGGATAAAGGGATTTTTGGTATATTTGTCACTGTTGTCCATTGGTGCACAACTCTGTGGTCAAGATCCCCCGAATGGTTCCAGTGGTCACGACATGATAAAAGCAACAAATATTAATAAATAAATACTGAAGAGTTCAAGTGTTTTAATGGCTTTATAAAAAAATTTAAACATTAGAAAATAAATTCACCTCGTCTAAACTTCTAAAGCTGTCTTTTGTCTTTGCTACAGGTGAACAGCAGTGCGCGAGGAGGCGTTCGATTCATTGGCTCTGTCCTCCAGCAGGTGAGTGGGATCACCAATGGCCGCGTGCACAGTCCAAAAAGGGGCTGTCGCTCCCCTCCACGTACACCTCCTGAAACACTGCCTGGAGACAGAGAGCTGGACGACAACACCTACAGTCCTGGTGAGACACTCTAAATATTAATTTAGGGTTATTCTGACTGGCGGTGTGACCTCGTGTTCACATCCATGGTGATGATGAGTAATGTGCCTGTCTTAGATTGCCAAAGGGAATTTGGGTTAGGAGGAATCATGGATTTAAAGAAAGATGTAAAATGAGTCATAATATCAGATCTTCTCAGAGGTAGATCATGTAAAAGTTATTGCTGTGCTTTAACAGATAATATTGTTAGAACAGAGTCAGATTTCTGTTAACGTTTGCTTCTACTTCTGCCTCCAGATTTGAGGTTGCTCGTCTTCTTCCACTCATGGGCTCCAGGCTGTGCTCCCCTGGACTCGTTGGCCTGTCAGTACCACCAGGGGGCGCTCTCCATGCGTGTTTCCAGGAAGGGCCACGTGGTCAGTGCTCTGGAGGCTGATTGGTTGGAGCTGACTGCGGCCTACTATCGCAAAGGCTGGTCACTGGTGGACTCCTTTGTTTATTGGGACACACCTAAAGGTTGGTCTGATGGTTCGGATGCAACATAGAAACCAAGATAGTGGAAGTCCAAAGAAGCATGAAGTGAAAAATGTATGTTTGCCCCCTGCGAGTGTTCCACTCAGAGATAATAGGAACCTCGGTGGTCGGGTTAATTATTCAACCAGTTTGAAAACTGTGTAAAACCTGTTAAGAATCAGAACCAGAGCCAAGTTTAAAAAGTCGGGTATAAAACCACGTCCAAAACAAGAGTGAAAGCTTTTAAAATCAGAGTCCAATCCAAGTTCTAAGCTGGTTCAAAACCAAGTTCCAACCCCAAAAACACAAAACTGAGTCCAGAGTCAGAACTTCAAAACCACATCCAAAAGCAGAGCTGCGATCTCATGGAATCAGTGTGGGATTACATGAAGAGACAGAACATATCGAAGAGATTAACTTAGTTTTGACTTACTTAGAAGAATAATCTAAAAACAAGTTTGAAGTCTGTATCAAACCGGTCTAAAATCATCCCAACTGTGTCAAGTTGTCCAAGATGCTGGAACAGCCAAGCTCCCAACAACCTTGAATAAGTGCAGTAAGTGCAAGTGAACCTGCTGCAGCACAACTGGGGCTGTTTTATGATGTCCGCTGCTCTGCAGATGAGCAGGAAGTGAGGTCGCCAAAGTAGGAAAACGGCTCCAAATATAGATGCAGTGGGAGAGAGGAGCCAAAACAGGAAGTGACCTTTTTGTGTAAATCTTTGGGTTTTTTTCATGAATACAGCAAAAAAAATGGTAGAAGAAATGGAACTTTAGGTTTAATTTTGGATTTTATCACTTTTCTCAGTCTTTCAGCATGTGCATATTTTCTCATTGCAAACTTGAGTCATGCTTTCAATCAATCCTTTAAAATCCTTTTAAAATCTTTTTTATAACATGCAAAGAAACAAAAGTGTGATGGTTGTTTGTGCTTGTTGTCATGCTGTCTAATGAATTTGGTGGCTCCCTGATGGTGTTTGGTGATGGATAAGTGCCTAAAACTTCAGCAGAGTGCAGTTTGTAAAAATGGTCTACAGCGAGAGCTCTCCGCTCTCCTCTCCTCTCACATATGAACACATGGGAACTCTCAACCTATTTCTAATAACTGGGTCATTATCAACCCAGTGACGCTCTCATTTCCTCAGCAGCTGAAACTTGGCTAGCTGCAGCAGTGTGCTGTGAATCATTTATGTTCTGCCAGACATGGTGAATGTTTGATTTTTGTTCTGGACATTTTCATAGTAGCATTTGTTTGTTTGTTTTTTGCAGTTGCTGTAGCTCTGCTGTAGTTTTGCAGGGTTGCGTCTGAATCGGGTCTGGAAATAGAGCGCTGCACTGAAAAGTTATGCCATAGATCCCATTTGATGTCGACCTGGGCGATGTCATCCGAGTGCTATGAGTTATTTGATGGAGATGAAAAGCACAGGGAAGTTGTAGCTTTCCAGGTTTGGTGTGAAGTTCACAAACTTCTGCAGGGTTGCTGTGACCTCGATTTGTTTGAACTGGTCTTGAATTGAAGAGTAACCATCATTAAGAAAGATGCTACACAAAAATGTAAAGACGAATCATTTTTCACCACAAAAACACGACTGTGTGTTTTTCAACACGTGTCACAGGGACTGCTTGTGTGTTTCAGGCGAGCCGGTGCCCAGATCGCTGGAGGGATTGTTCGTGTATGAGGAGAGAAGCACGTCTCCTCCTGCCAATGACACAATTGTCGTCGAGCAGTGGACCGTCATCGAGGTCAGTGAGTGTGTTTGACTTTTAGACTTTTGGAGAGTGATTGTGGGAAAGAGGGGGTGTTTTTGACCACTCCCCTTCAAAAGGACGTAATCATGAGGCTTTATTTTTTTTCTTTGCTGTCCTAAAACCATACTCAGCCACAAATATTATTGCGTATTATATGCCTTGCTTCATATTTTCAGTTAAGTATGGTAGGTTTTAAATAGAAATTTATTTATTTATTTTTAAACACAGTTTCTGGTAAGAATTACATGTATTTCATATACATACGGCTAACACATCATGGTCTCACAGGACAGAATTAGAAAGTTGAACAGACGAGTTTGAATCTGCATATTTGTATTAGCGATAGAAATTGTTGTAGCTACACGACGGATTGGCTGACTAAGCAGTTACACTTTGCTGCTTTTCCTACTTGTCTTCAGAAATATTAGACTCATTATGATGTCATTAACACAAGTTCACTCAGTAGTCACACCTGGAGTCGACAAGCTTTAATATCAAAAGTCATGTTAGAGCAATTTTTGACCATAAAACTCCAAAAAAAAAAAAGTATGGTGCCACAAAACATGTTTGAGCCTGATGATAAAGGTGACACAGTCTGTTAGCCAAAGTGTAAATTAGCATTACTGCTGGGTGTAAGTAATTCAGATCTGGCAACATCTTTCCACATTGCCTTTTTAAGAAGAAAATGTGCAGCATTATCTCCATTTTTAAATAATTTCATTGCCAGCTTTTCATTGCACTGTGTCTGCTTAGATCAGTACAGACCAATCATCATGACTGCATCTGATTTCCAATGAACTCCGGAGAGGCCAGAACCCGGCCCCTTAAAGCGGGTGTACGTTGGAGGAACTGGCTCTTAATGACTGGTTCCTAAAAAATCAAATGAAAACATGGAATCAAGCCAGAAGTGACATTATTGAGAACTGCAGCTGGGTCTCAGCCCAGACATCCAGGCCTCTTTTCCTGAGAGTGGTTTTATGACATGTGCACATGTTGTTTCCCTGCAGGACTCTAATGTGAAAACTGACTACGGGCCCCTCCTCCACACTCTGGCTGAGTTTGGCTGGCTGCTCACGTGCGTGCTGCCCACACCCATCATCCGGCACGACAGGTAGATCCGTTTTTGAAGATATTGTTTCTCCTGATATGTTTTTAGTTGCATTTCTGACCTGTTGGTGCTGCTGTTGCATGCAGTGATGGGAATCTGGCCACAAAGCAGGTTGTGTTTCTCCAGAGGCCAGTGAGAAGTCAGACAGCAGGACAACCGAGGAACCAGGTGAGATGTAAAAAAAGATTTTTTTTTTTGGGGGGGGGGGGGACTTTGTATAGATGAATCGCTTGACAAAGGCTCAGATGCTTTTCAGTGTGTAAATGTTATGACTGGAGAACGACAACAGTATTTAGTGAAAGAAAGAGCCAGTACTCTATTACCAGCATGACCCAGTGATGAAGATGGATGAAAAATGTGCAGGAATATGCTGCTGGCTATGCTGCCCCCTGGTGGAGAAAGTCTATACTACTCCTCACCAGAGATGTTCTATATTTCCAAAAGTATTCACTCAGCCATCCAAATCCACTAAATTCAGGTGTTCCAATCACTTCCATGTCCACAGGTGTATAAACCAAGCAGCTAGGCATGCAGACTGCTTCTGCAAACATAATGAAAGAATGGGTCGCTCTCAGGAGCTCAGTGAATTCCAGTGTGGTACCGTGATAGGATGATACCTGTGCAACAAGTCCAGTCATGAAATTTCCTCACTACTAAATATTCCACAGTCAGCTGTTAGTGGGATTATAGCAAAGTGGAAGCAGTTGGGAATGACAGCAACTCAGCCACAAAGTGGTAGGACACGTAAAATGACAGAGCAGGGTCATAGTGCGCAGAGGTCAGAGGTGGCAAAAGTACAGACATTCTGTACTTAAGTAAAAGTACAGATACTTGTGTTAAAAAATACTCTGTTAAAAGTTGAAGTACAGATTCAAGAAGATTAAACTTCTTTACTCAAGTAAAGTAAAAAGCACAAGCTCTGAAATGTACTCAAAGAAAGTAAAAGTAGCTCTTTGGAGGACGTTTCTACCAGTTAGTTTTGTGCAAAGCTAACTGAATATAATAAAATGTATAAACTGAGAAAACAAACATTACTCCAACCTAAATTCGAATGAGAGTGCTCGTGTTGAATCTGTTACCTACATTGTAGAGAGTGTCTCTGCTGCCACACATAAACACACATATTAGTGCAGTGAGGGGTTAAAGTGGCATTTGGCAGGTGGGGGAATAAGGTCAGGTGTAGCAGGTCAGTGTGGGGAAAAGAATCACAATCATTTCTATTGTGAGCTCTAGTAGATTTTTGGGGGGGTGCAGGCTGTGATCAGCTGGCCTGTGCTGCTCTGAGGTTTACAGCTCTTGGTGGATGAAGTGAATTCAACAAGATGTAACTCAGTGTTTCACAAGATATCTGAGCTGATTTTCATCCCCTACACTGACAGCATACTGTTGGTATAAAGGTTGAATTCATTGACTGAATCTAAGCACCACCAGCTTAAATTCAAACTCATCTCTGCTGCGCGTGATGTACCAAACCAAACTCGGACCATGAACACAGAATTTTACTGTAAGTACAGCACAGCAAACTAACCTGTTTGTCCTGCACTAAACTGCAGTATTTTCATGCAGCCTTTGAATAAACAAATTTCACAACATGAAAAACACAACTTCACATCATATACAGATCAATATCTGATTTTAAAAAATGAGGGCATTACATGTAGTCTTTAAATTTCTAGTTTAACTCATGTCACTGAGCAGTCCTTACCTTGAAATCGAACCTCTCTGCTTCCTCTTTCTTCCATCTCTGAGTGAGCTTCTCTCTCATTCTGGGAAGCAGCAGCTGGACCTTCAGCTAGCAGACACACTGTGTGACAACATGCACACAAACAGTTTGTGTGTTTGCTGATATTTGTTGAGCTGATAGAAACATTGGATTTGAAATTACCTGCCGCAACACGTCACTCCCTTTATTTTCGCTCCTCTTCAGTAGCACTAGCTAAGACGCTGAAGTACCGCGACCACAATTTACAGACAGCGCTATAAATGGTGCAAAGTTATATGGTTTTGCCTCTTTCATCATTTCATGTCCGTGAGGCTAGTCTGGTAGGATTGGCTTTTGTGTGTTATGGTTCCTTCATTTAGGCTCAGATCGGTTTGATGTTTGAAGGTACAGTACAGTAACAAAATATTTGTACTTCGTTACTTTGCACCTCTGGCAGAGGTCACTAACTCAGTCACTGCAGACCTCCAAACTTCATGTGGCCTTCTGATTAGCTCAAGAACAGTACACAGACATTTTGGACAGTTTCATGCTTCCAGCTTTGTGGGAACAGTTTGGGGTTGGCCCCTTCCTGTTCCAACATGACTGCACACCAGAGCACAAAGCAGCTCCATAAAGACATGGATGAGTGAGTTTGGTGTGGAAGAACTTGACTGGTCTGCCCCGAGTCCTGACCTCAGCCTGATAGAACACCTTTGGGATGAATTAGAGCAGAGACTGTGAGCCAGGCCTTCTCTCCAACATCAGTGTCTGACCTCATAAATACACTTCTGGAAAAATGGTCAAAAATTACCATAAACACTTCTAAACCTGTGGAAAGCCTTCCCAGAAGAGTTGAAGCTGTTATACCTGCAAAGGGTGGGCTGACATCACATTAAACCCTATGGATTAATGATGGGATGTTACTCAAGTTCATATCCCCGTGAAGGCAGATGAGTGAATCCTTTTGGCAATATAGTGCATTATCAGAAGGACTTTCTTTAATAAGTTTTAGGAAAGTATAAAAAATCACCTGTTATATGAAACCGTTCCACGTGTGGACTTGATGAAGCAGCTTTATTTGTCTGCAGAGCTGTCATCAAGACAAACAGAGTTTACTTAGAAGAATGTTGGATAGAAAAAACATACTCTGGTGCTATATGTGCCATTTCATGGTCCAGATGGTTTTGATCTTCCACTTGTGTCCTTCTCTGTCTCCAGTCTGTGTCCAGTCACTCTGTGAGTCGGACAGTCAGCAGCTCTGTCCCTCCAGACAACCTCTCTCTGGCTGCAGGAGGCATCGGGGGCTTCCCGGTGTTCGGAGGAGGGTACCCCAGCTCCCTGTCACACATGGAGGAAGGTGGCTTTGAGCAGGAGGAGGGGAAAGCCGAGGTCACCTGTATGTAAGAAGGTGGAAATACCCAAGCAAAGAGACGTGAACTACAGAAGGTCCAGACTATTGGCCGTCTGACGAGTGTCCTTTTAACAGACTTTAACGTAGAGGAACTCTGCACTTTTAAACTGTTTCTAATGAAGCCATAATGAAAACACGGTTTAGATGTTCATCACTGTGCACACATTTACAGTCATTTATTGATCCGGTGCTCATGGGAGAGTGTTTCAGTATTATAAATCACAGGAAATATGGAAATGTTGTTGTGGGAATATGAAGGAGAGGGACTCTACTTTCTTCTTGCAGTCTGGATTTTTTACTACTTCACAGCTCAGAAACACATTAAAGCACCTTTTTATCACCAGCAGTGCTGAGAAACTACAATTTACTTCACACGTGATGTAATGGGATTACAGCAGAACAAGTCTAGAGGAAGAAATCTAAACTTAGCACAGAAAGTCAGGAAATTTGTGTTTGTTGATTATTTGCTTGTAACAATGCTTCTTGGCAATAAACCTTATACTGTTGGAAAGCCTGTTGCATTTGTGTGTTGAGCAGCAGAGTTGAGTATGTGGCATTGGCAGACTCAACTCTGCTGCTCAACCAGGAAGCATTGTTACACAGTAATAAATGTATTCCAGAATTATGTTAACATAAAAATAACAACAAAAGTAGCACATTACAATCTGAGACAGTGACTAATGACTCACGTTTGGCTCGACAGGAACCCCACAGAGAAACAGCACAACTCCACATGGTGACTTTAGCTTAATGCTTCTAAAATCTGGGACTTTTTCACAGGCAGCGGATGGAGCCGCTCACTGTGTCTGTCATCGTCTTTTGAGGTCGGTGTGGTGTCAGTGCGTCAAGGATCAGTGGCTCTCATAAATGAAGCTTTATATCATGTATGACGGCGCTTCGATCCGAGTTTTGGGACCCTAAATTTGATTGGTTCCCAGATAACTGGTTTCAAGACTCAGCTGTGCATGAACTCTGCCGCTGTATGTAATTGACTCCCAGTCAGAAAACCAGCAAAATACAGTTTTGCGTCTTGACTCTGAGCTCTTCATCCTCTGTAAATATGCTACACGTAAAAATTGACAGGGAGCCCTGAGGAGGAGGAGGCAGGGTTGTGGAGATGTTGAACTAGCAGGGCAGAAGTGCTGACATATGAGAGGGAGAGGTGGGAAATTTGGAGTTTAAACGGAATTGGGAGGGTGTGTTTGGTATGTGGCGTGAGGAAAGTGAAGGATGTTGTGTGTACGACACAGGGCAGCTGGAGTCGCATGCCTGAGCCAGCAGGCCAGCATCACTCCACTTGTGTAGCTCACACGTCGTGATGAAGGCTCTGTGCTGAAACCATGCACTGTGTAAATGATGGGTGTAGCTTGTTTTGGCTGAAAAGTGAAGCCAACACAGAAGTGCCTTCAACCTGCACTCTTTAATGATACCTGTGGTTGTATGAAGACTTCCAGTCCTATACAAGTCTATGGGGAAACAGCACCCTGCCAGGACCTCTGTGAACGCGTTCCTGATGAATTCATAGGATCAGTGACTTGTTTGGGATCATACTGAATAAAACACTGAGTTCATGTTGGTCATTCCAAGTGTCAGACAGGAGGGTTATACAGGACTGATAAATTGTGATTGAGAAGTTGTGCGTCTGTGTCAGATCCACTCCTCACTCATTACATCCCCCAACACAATGATGAAGAGACGCTCACCTCAAGGCTTCATAAAGGCTTCACAAACCAGTGGGTGGAGTCATGGTGGCCTCATCCATCTTTTAATACATTTTTTTGGAATACATTTATCTGATTTTTAGCACTCCATCAAAGTTTTTACCATCGGAGCCTGAGCTCAGTCACCATACAGACATGCAGTTAAACTACATGTAGCCCACTGCTCTTCAGTACTTGCTCTGAGGTAACTTGAATGTTTGCCACACTGACACTGCTGTGTGATGAGAGCCAGGTGCGTGAAATAGGATATTTGTACAGGTAACCAGATTTCTTTGAGATGTTACAGTGTTTTATGTTTTAGCTGTCAGCTCATCATGTTTCAAAGTATTATTTTCTTCCGTCACTTTAAAGGTACTGATAATATTCCTGCTGCTTTCCAAACAATTCAAAAGCATTCTGTGATGTGAGCTCTATCTGCTGCAGTATTACAGACGTCCTAAACAGGTGGAGTGCTCTTTTTATGCTGTTGTGTATACACACTGCTCTAAAAGAATTAAAGGAACACTTTGAAATCACGCTCAATGGGAAAAAAAAAAATCATGTTGGATATCTACACTGATATGGACTGGATAACGTGTTAGGAATGAAAGGATGCCACATTGTTTGATAGAAAGAAAAATTATCAACCCACAGAGGCTGAAGTATATCATATCCTCATCACGAAGCCGGGCACTTTGGCACGCAGCCCGGAGCAGCCAGCAATTGAACCACCAACCGTCTGATTGGTAGATGACCTGCTCTACCTCCTGAGCCACAGCCACCCTGGTGGCTTCTGGGAGGAACCCAGCACCCACTGCACCAGCGTAGGGTCTGACAGTGCATCCAAGGATTTCATCCCGATGCGGTTGCCTAGCCTGGAGAGGTCCATGGATACACTTCCCCAGAGCATCACTGACCCACCACCAAACCAGTCATGCTGAACGATGTTACAGGCAGCGTAGCATTCTCCAGACCCTTTCGTGGCTGTAACGTGTTCATCTGTGAAGCACATAGGGTACCAGTGGTGGACCTACCAATTCTGGTATTCTATGGCAGATGCAAACCAGGCTTCACAGGGGCCCACTAGAGGACGCGAGGCCCTCAGGCCGCCCTGTTTCTGATTGTTTGGTCAGAGGCATTCACACCAGTGGCTCTGGCAGCACTCAACCTGTTTCTCCTGTCTCATTGTTGCTCCCCTAGTGCAACTGTTGTTAACATCATTAACTGAAGCTGATTAACAACCCCCTCTGCTACTTAACTGACCACATCAGTGTCCCAGAATCTTAACTGACTTGATGCTGTACTGATTGAGAAATGTTCCTTTATTTTTTGGAGCAGCATATATTAGATGTTAGTGTGTTTGTAAGGGCCTCATTTATAAGGTCCTGAGATTAAATTGTATCTCATGTAAGTGTAACTTGAGCAGAAAACTGTACAAAGCTGAACTTTGAAATGGAAGTGATCATATCTCCTGTTGGTCATATAGGAGTAATGCAGTTTGCAATGTGTGGTGAAAACTTAGGAGTTTAATGCAACACACAGATGAATTAATAACGGGGTGCAATGTTCAATGAATAGTGTCAAAATTAGAAAACCAATTTTAGAAGGGAAAATTTTCAGAGGATGAATTTTGTAGTGCACGATGATGTCGTCTGCCAGAAAGTTAGATTTTCCCTTTTTTTGGCCATTCCTGTCTAAACTGTTTGTGCTGGGATTATATAAAGGGAAATTAGTCTAATAGGATACAAATGGGACACTAAAAAAACAAAACAATCAAAGTAAGGTTTGTTATGCTCAACTATAAAATGCCCATATGCATCAGGAATCATTTTCAAGTGGACCCGTTCTCATTTCCAGCACCGCATTTTATCTTGGACTCGTTAGAATAGAATTGCATGATTCACACTTCAAAATAACCTTCATCTTATTAGTGCTGTCCTTCAGATCAGCCTGTCTGAAGCCATTTTTAGCTCACTTCAAACCAACTTTGTTCTGATTGGCTGCCCTTCATTAAGATTTAAATATCGGGTGGGTGGGGCTTATGCACTGATTGCCTGAATTGACATTTGTTAAAGCCTACAGTAGAAAAAAAAAAAGGGGATAACGTTGGCTTTATTAGCTTCCAGCACTGGGACAGTATGACGGCAAATAAGGAAAGGCAGAGTCGGTCCCCTTTAACGTGAACGTTCAGGTTAATCTAATAACATTGTTATAAATGTGGTGCCTGGCTTTGGTCTGAGTGGAACATGGTATTTAATGTGTAAACTAAATGTCAGTATTAAGATTCCAGTTTTTTCCTCTTTCAACAGTTGTACATTTCCTTTCCCATTGGTGGTGTTTTTCTTATTGTATTAAACACTCAGTATTTCTCATGGCTGAGTCGCTTTTTTTGTAGGTGTTTATAACACAGCTGCATCACTGAATAACCACATGACCACACAAATGTCTGAATAATATATATTTTTTTTTATTATTAACAGACATGAAAATGTCAACAGTAACAAAACTTTTAGTCCATTAAAAAAAAAAAAAAAAGTGGGTTGGATAAGACTCCTCCCACAAAATAACTTAATGAGGGAAAGGGTAAAAGAAGGTTGTGCTCTGACATGTAAATGTGGCTGATGTTCTCTCCTTCCTGGGTGCATTTACTCACTGACTGCTTACAGCAGCAAAAAGTGGCTCTGCTGCAGGAAACGGGAATATCAGGCACAGTATTTAAGTGGGGACATGTCACAAAGCAGGATCAGAGTTAGCCAAAAAGCCTTCCTAAACACATGTCAAAGGCCAAAGAGAGAATATCTGACTGCTAATACACATAAAGAGCTAAGAAATTACGGTTTTCTTTGTTCACTACCACATGAGCCGCACACTTACGTTGTGTTTTAATAGCATTAAGTCAGCAGGCTAATTTAGTGATCCATCTCATGGGACACCCCCAAACCGGGCTGGCAGGCAATACAAGCAAAAGAAACAGAAGCAGACAGGAGAAAAGTGAAGCACAGAAAACATGACAGTAAATTTAAATGGGGAGGAGTGGGAGAGGGGTTATATACACAGAAGGGAGAGCTGTCAGTGTGGGCCTTTGTCAACAATACAGGTCACCATAGTTACAGAGGCTTCTGCAAACCCAGCTGCCTGAGGAAGATTAACCCGCAACGTCCAGGGGGCGGCAGCATGGCGTCACGGCTCCGTCACTGCTGAGGATGGATGGATGAACGCCTGCCAGAACAGCTTACTTCGTGCTATGTTATAGAGTTAGACAATAAAAGGTTTCATCAAAATGTCTAGGAACTTTCTAGGGAAATAAAAAGGAGTCCAGAGCAGTTTTAAGACTTGCAAACATTAGCCAACAATACAGAAGGCCGGCTGCAAGCTTTAAGGTAGACCTCACTGTCGATCAAACTGTCTTCCTCTCTTAATGCCTGAACATCACTGGGCCATCTGAGGACTTCAGCCTATTATTAGTTTACAAACATTTTCTCCAAGCTCCTGTAGGAACATTTGGAGGACAAAGCCTCTCAAGTTGTAGTTCCCTGTCAGTATTTAAGCTTCCAAGGTTAACTGTTAAAGTCGTCCTCATTTACATGGCACAGTTTTTAACGTTCCTTTATTTGCTCTCACCTAGAACAGAATTGTAGGAGCTTATGTGTGCTTAAAAAAAAAAAATCCCTTTATTCTATCTATGAGGAGGAAAAATCTGAGACGGCCTACATTAATGAGCGAGTGATGACAGAAAGAGGCACCGAGGGTTGTTGAATTCAAGTACAGCCACAATGCATCTAAATGAATGTGTTTATGCTGGAAAACTGAATGTTTCCAACATGCTTGGAAGCAGCCACGGAGCCGTGAGCATGCAAGCTGGATCCTGTGGACATGTGGGGTTAGGAACAGGGTTTCCCTACAGGAGAGGTGTGAGAGCAGGGCTGTACCCACAGCCTCAGAGTGGAAATAGAAAATATCATTATGTCCTGCAGGCATGGCTGAACTCTGCTCCTGGTCATCTTTACCCTTACTTCCTTTGAGATAGATACAGGTGACTGGGGAGGAGGGACATGGACAGTGTTACTAGACAGGACCCTCAATACACTGTAGTGTGTTTGTGTGTATGTATGCAGAATGAATGCATCTCCTCTGTAATGTGGAAATATAAGTTTACATGTGTCTCCCTTATAGCAGCAGCTGCTGACTCTTAGGCTTCACTCTCCCCAGCTGAAGAGGTGTTCTGCACTTCCTCCTCCAGGATGGGCACGATCAGGTTGTCCTTGGACATCAGGTTGTACTTCATCACGAAGCGTGTGAACCGGTGACACAGGAACGTTTCATTCTGCACACAAACACACGTAACAATGAAGAAACACTCAGTTCAGTGTTCTGATAAGAGTCTGGAAACAGTTACACAAACAGAACATAGTGAGTCTGCTGCTGGAAATGTGCAGTCAAAGCTGGACAGTGTGAAGTGTTTCTGTGGCAAGATTACACTTAAATAGTTGATTTAAGGAAATCTCATCACAGCGATAAGCTGAAGCTTTTTTTCCACAGACTAACATCTAGCACTCTCTAATTAACTAAAAACAAAACAGTGATGTCCAAACTTTCTGCTGCACATAAAGCATTATTGGCTGGTTGTTACTGGTTGACAATTAGGACATGCTTTGGGTACACTGCATATTTTGGTGGTCTAAGTTATACCATAAAAAGAATGAAATTAATGATTTGTTTGCCCATCAGAATTTGGAGAATAAAAGCCAAGTAAAAGCAGGCTGAGGTGGCGGGAGAAGTGGATCTGACTGTGAAACCCAGAGGATTTGTGGGTTGGACCATTAGCTCATCAATAAAACAGTCATTATCTTCTGACCAAACTACCTACTCCCACTACAGACTGACCATAGACTGTGTGCAAAAGACGGATTTAGCTTCACCCCTTAGCTTCCAGCAAAGGGTGAACCCTCTGGTTCAAAAAGTAGTCAAACAGTACTGAATCCATGGGAAACGGCCCTTTAGTAGACACGTTCCTGCTGAGTTTATGGTCTCAATCTCAATGGGAGTAATGCAGGAGTTTTATCCTGTGCAAGTAACATAGCTGAAGACAATCAGCCCAGAACCCCCCCCCCCAAAAAAATAGTGAGGATAAAGGCAGGCTAATTCACATTCACCCCCACAGAACATCTTTCTTGCTCTTTTAGGCTTTTCCAATACAGGACAGACCATCATTCACTCAGCTGGTTTTTCCCGGGGTCCTCCTTCAAAACATCTGTTTGTTGTATAAAAACATTTTTGTACACACTATTTTAACATACTTGAAACTATTTATCACAGAGTGTGATTTTTAGGACACTTGAGCTTAACATTAGCTGGCATGTTAGCTTATAACCAGCTGTTGCTGTTTAGCCGGCTCATTGTCAGCTGTCCAGAGACGGGAGGGTCACATATCTGATCTGCTGACAATAACTGACAATATCAGTAATTAATATGTACACTTTCTGTTAGAGCCCTGACTTCAGTTCAGGACATGACACTTGAGGTGAGCAGGAAGTAGATGAGGTGAAGAGAGAAGGCAGTGGTAGATGAGGCAGATGAAGAGGAGGAGAACAAGACAATGAAATGACAACTGTACAAACCTTAAATGCTCATTTTTTAAATTTATTTTTATTTATTTTTGTGATCTTTAAGTTAAAACTTAACTATTGCCATCTGCTGGCCTTCAAGCAGAATGCAGGTACAAAACAAACAACCTTCCCTGAATCGACTGTCCTGCTGACGATAACAAGTCAACCTCTTATTTGTTCAGACATTGTTGACTTGTATAAACTGGCTTTCTTCTAGCTAATGCTAGCTTACCCGCTATAGTGAACAAACTGCTTGATACCATTTTCTTATGGAGCGAGTCAAACATGTAACACAATACCAGTGAACATACAGGATCTAGCAACACTTTCGTGAAGCATCTGCAGAAGTGGTTGCTAGAAGGTCAAAACTGTAATCATTACAGTGATTAGAAGTTAGGGCAGCGTGCAATTCACAGAAGCACCTTGAGTATGTTGTGTACTGTTTTGTTATTCTAGCTGTACATGCATTTTTGAAATATATTTTTATTGTTGTGTGTGTTTTAAACTATGGCGACACCAACTTGCCAGGAGGACTGCAGATGAAAATTAGCCTATGGCTATAATCTGGCATATTTTACATTGTTTAAATGTTCATTAATATGCACTGTCCTCTTTAAATAAATAAGACAAATAAAAAAATACCCAACACAGCAGCTAGCTGGCTAACCTTAGCTTGCTTCCTCATCAGTGTTGCGAGCAAACTACTAAAGGTTTGTTTTGTTGTGCTGATGTGGAGTTTGTGTTGGAGTTAGTTGTTGGTTTATGGCTGTGATTAATGGATTATTTCTAAGCTTCTGTTAGAAAGTGTAGTTTGCTGTTGCACTCAGAGTGGAAGAGAAACACCGAGGCAAGGTGCTCAGTGACTGTTCATTAGCATTTTTGCTAATGTCAATGGATTCTGAACGTCTCACTTTTTAGTTTCTCTTAAAATCCATTCAGGCCTTAGCAAAAGAAACAACCCACCTGCACAGAGCAAGTTTACTTAAATCCAATAATGAATGTACTAAAAATACTGCAGATTAAGATGTGTAAGGAATGTAACAGACCTTATGACCAAATTAGGTTTCTGTAATAGCAATCTGTAAAGCAGAAGCCCAGCTTCTTATTGTTACTATAACAGTATGTTAAAAAAAAGAAAAAATATATATGTCAGAAAGGAATATCTAATTTGAGAATAAATGTACCTTCAGAAAACTATACAGAAATGGGAAGAAAAGGTAACCAACACCAACCTCATACTTATCAAATATCTGGCGATGATGGAAGTAAGCATGAGAGAATATCCTATAGATGCGACGACAGACAGAGCCCAGCTTGGCCACTGATGATTCCTTGATGCTCACCCTGTAGACACAAATCAGCAGTAATTTAGTGTCCCAGCTCACAGCAACAGGGAGCCACACTGGATCAAACTGTTTTTCCTGTGATCAGTTACACATCTGCATTCCCTCTATGATGAGCCCAAATGTCTGCTGGAAAAGCTCCATTTAATATCTACTGGTGTAAAAAGGCCCACCGTGTTGGTGCCAACCATTATATATCTTTCACCACAGGAAATGAAGAAAAAAAACAAACTACAGCATTAGTTCAGGCAGGCCACAGAAGCCTCTTTCCCACCAACAGGGTTCCAGTGCCGGTGCCTTTATTTGAAACGTTAGGCGGGTTTTCCACTGCGGAAGCACTCGGTGCTCGGCCAAAAAACAGGTTCAACTCCGGCCCCGTCTCAACATCAAGTTTTCTACCATATTACATGTGTATTACATGAGAAAAGCGAAGCGATTTTCACGGCTGTGAATTAGGTTGGGCTCTAAGGCTGAACTTGCTGCTTTGTATCAGTTCATATCACAGATAAAAGGACACAAAGTGCGTACTTGTAGTCTTGCTCTAATCGCTCTCTGTGTTTCCCTCTGTGCTGCACACAGATGCTGCAGTCGTTTGGTTTGGACTGTAAAACGTAAAACGTAAGAAAGGGGAGCGTGTTCTCCCACGTCCCACGGCTTCCGTGTCCAGACGAGAACCCGCCCACACTCATATGTAAAGGAGCAGTTCACAGAAACGCGGTGGAAACGTGGGCCCCTTATTAAGCGTTTCGCCGGTTCATTGGGAACAGCACGAGCACTGGCAT
This sequence comes from Archocentrus centrarchus, assembly GCF_007364275.1. Taxonomy (NCBI): domain Eukaryota; kingdom Metazoa; phylum Chordata; class Actinopteri; order Cichliformes; family Cichlidae; genus Archocentrus; species Archocentrus centrarchus. Next base: position 34,647,848 of record NC_044366.1, read on the forward strand.
GCGAACCGGCTCCTCGGCGGTGGGAAAGTAGCAAGAGTGGCACTGCTGGCAGATCAGCTGAGCTGATACTTTAAACACCTGTGGACAAAGGTGTTGGGCCATTATATTATTAGGTATATAAAAAAAATTAACCAGCTAGCCATGTAGTCTGCCTTTAAAGACATTTGCGAAAGAATGAAGAACTCACTGAATTCAAGTGTGGTCCTGTAATAGGACACCACCACTGCAACAAGTCAGTTTGTGGAATCTCTTCCCTCCTAGATATCCCAACATCAACATCCCAACTGACAAACCTCATCTAGGTCACCTTATTAAATGTGCTTTACAAGCCGATTTACAAACCACCACCACCACCACCACCACCCCAGCTCCAACCTTTCATTCTGTGTATCATGTAATCAAGTCATGGATGTGTTTTGGGTCCCAGAACAGAACGATTTTACTATTTTATGGACTAAACAAAGTAAAACAGCAATTTATAGTAATACAGCTGTTAAAAGTCTAACCTTTAAAAAGCCTTCAAAAAAGAAACAAAGCTCAAAGATCTCTGTAGAAATCATTTTATCAGTAAGCTGAATCAAATCAATATATTCTAACCTTAAATTTTCATAAAGCTGTGACATACTGCAGAGCTCTTATTAAACTGCACCAGCCTTTCTGCACTTGAGCCATTAGACATGTGAAACCTGACTGATTGGTCACATGAGCATTCATTCAGTGTCACGCTTGATTTCACTTGTTGACTACTGATTTACACTTTGCATTTCGCTGCTCAAAAGACGAAGATCTTTAGAGCTTAGATACTGAAATCAGCTGCCTAATAAAAATGATGTCTTGAGGGTATTAAGAGTCAACCGAAACAGTCTGGTTTGTTTAACTGAGCAGCTAAACAATGAGCTCAAAGTCGATTCAAAGCCGCAGACTCATGACAACACTTCTCTTATGAGAAAGACCTTTGATTTGATACTAGTCTACCAAGAGAAAATAAATGTGGTTTAAAAAGGAAAACGACTGACCTGCTGGGGAAGTATTTGTTGCTATTAAGAAGACAGGCAGCTCCGTCCAGCGTGTGCCTGGTGTAATCGATGGCAGGGCACTATAGATGCAGCAGCAGCACAAAACACACAAACCCATCAATGTGAGAGCAGCTGCTTGAAAGCATGAATGCCAGCTGTGAGCTTCGACTCACCTCTTTGGGTGTCTTGTGGGCAGCACATAAAAAGATCCACTGCTCTGTGGCCGTCATCTGGGTGCAGGTGTCTGGATGGCACTCACTCTGCAGGCCAAAGGACAAACATCACTGCAGCTGAAAATGCAAATGGACTTCTACACCTTTACTAGACTAACTACCCATCTGATATTCTTTTGCACTAGGAGAAAAATAATCCTGGTTTACAAAGTGTAATAAATTAGGTAACGCTCAAATCTACATGCTGATGACTTTTGTGCCAATGATTATTTTGCAAAAAAAAAAAAAACATATAAATATACTTACCTGCAGTTTTACAGCTAGCCCATTCAGCTCCAGGCAGAACTGCCTGCAAAAGGATTCAAGAATAGTTAAAATAAAATATCCTCCGATCAAACGATTTCTGCTTCCACGGCCAGGTTTTAATCAAACTGTCACTGGATTTAAACTAGACGTTCCAAGCAAGTAGAGCTCATCTATACTGCACCTTCTCATATTAGCGATGCTTTTGTTCAAAGCATCTACAGTTGTCATGTTCTGCATGTTGTTAAAGCATTGCTGCTTTTGCTCAAAGCAAAAAAAGAAACTTTATTCTCAAATCTAAAACAACTGAACTTCAGTACTTCAGCCAAGCACTTTTTCTGGTCATATTTCCTGCACCTTCAACAAAGCCAAAAGACGGCCTGTAGAGAAGCGCATCAATAGGCCCTCTTACTGTGAAAGGACCAGAGGGTGTGTCTTTGTGGGTGTAGCATTTGTTCAGTCGAGCTCAGAAATCCCAGCAGATCAGCTAATCTCCTTGCCGGCCCACATCACATGATAATGTACTACACTCTAAACTGGCTCTCTCAAATAAAGCACTATCTGAGCTGCTTTAGTCTGTCTCCAGTTGCTGTGTATTTGCTTTGCAACCCCCCTTCACCCCAGCCTGTTACTGCCTGCTCTAACTACCCCCCCCCCCCCCCTTTTTTTTTTCTCTTCCGGGGGGGTCTCCATCCAAATAAACCTAAAAGACTGCTGAGCCTCTTTACTATGGTGGATCAAAGAAGTAAAAAAAAATTAAATTAAATTTTAAAAAATCCATCTCCAAACTCATAACTTAAATAAAATAAAAAGGATCTCCTTCATTGTTCTTGCAGTAAATCCATTACATCCAATGTCTTAATTACCAAGCCTAATCACAAGCACACATTCAGAGAAATAATGTGCACTTTTCTTTGTTACTGGATGAAATTCAACTTAATTGCATTTATTTATTTGTTCATAGACATTACAAAAAAATTATGACTACCCACAGTAAAAATAAGCACAGGACATGACAACTGTAGAATAACAAAGCATACAAGACATTTCATGTTTTAGAAACAAAATGAAGCTTGAGAAAACAACCATAAACTAGGCTACACAGTGAAAGACCTACCAGCATATAAATGGAGATTTTGATACTTGTCTGCAGCTCTGACCCTGTATGGAAAATGCATACATTACCTGAGGTGCTCATACTTCCACACCCCCTCATCCTGGCCCTCCGGAGGTTCCAGGATTTTGTCAATATTGGAGCAATCTGACCGGATGTTCTGCTGAATGTACTGAAACAGACAGAACACACACATTGGTACAGACTGACTTAGTTTACACACTGATCTCCATCACCTTCATTTATCCTACCGAATAGGGCTGGTCAATGAAAGTATAAAAATAATTACTGTAGAATGACAATGAGAACCATCCTGTGCAACACCAATAATGTGTCTGGAATAGAGTTAGAGCCATGCCAGGTTAGGCTGCCGCACAAAGCAGACAGTAAAGGAGGAACAGCATGTGTGCTAATGTTTGGTCTACTGCTAGGCACGCCAGTATGTTAGGAGTGTGAGTGAGAGGACAGAAAATAATAAAATGTAAAGGAACACTCAAGTGACAAACAAAACACCCCAACAAACAGCCCAAAGCTCAAAAGACGAGGACATTGTTGAAAAGACAACTGTAAAAAGACAACACACCTTTATGGATTGGAGCGAGCTTTGTGCACTTTCCAGATTGGAAGCAGTGACATTTTGGAAAATATGTTTGCATGATTGCGGCAGTCCCATTATGGCAAGTTATAATTATAACACATTTAACTGTTGTAAATTACAAGTTGTAGGGCTGTTGCTATGTTACACACCTAAGATGTGGCAGTCACTTTGTCTGTAGCTACATGGCGAGCTTGAAGCCATTTATAATTCTTGTTTGATGTGTAGGTGCTCACCACAAACAGAAAATATCGGGGAACGAGAGCATTGATGGCTCCTAAAAACACAGTGACCATTCTGTGTGTTCATATGGACCAGCTTCTCCTAACAACACACTTTGCCTGGTTATTTAGCTTCTCTCTCTGTATCGTATCGTGCTGCTGATCTTATTGTGGGTCACTCAGATGTTTTTTCAGCATTTATGAGTCTGTTTTCCTTCGCACTACCTGTTGGGTTCAGTCTTTACTCTGATTTTACGTGACAACAACATGGCGGCTCTCTAAAGTCAAATCACTCGCTGATTTGAGCAGCTTTCAGCTAAAGCGATAAGACAGCAACACCAAGCACTCAGTCTAAAACTGGGCGTGGAACACACACACACACACACACACGTTAGCCCACCTGTTGAACAGCCAGGGTGCTGTCCATCTCCTCAAACGATTCATCCGGCCAGTTGTAGAAATCCTGCACAATGAGGGACAGTTTTAGTGTGCACTCCGTGTTCAGAGCTGATGGTGCATCACAACTTAACCAAATGTGACCGTCATTTGACGTAAAGTGACAATAAATAGCCGATCCTGGCAGTATTTCCTGATATGACATATGACAAATATGAATGGAGGAAAATAATACAAGACGGCAAACTGTCTGTGACTAGTAAAGTTTGCTGGAGGTGAACATGTTAGTGCTAGAGTTAACAGCCCCAGTTTGTCTACATTACCTAGAGATACGAATGCAGCTGGCTAGCAAGCTAACTACTAGTGGTCTGTTGGGATATGACTACTTCCTGCAAAGCTACAGCGAAATGAATACTTTTCTTCGACAGTGTGTATGGCGGCACCGTGTAAAAAAAATACATATCATCATACTGGTACACGAATTGCTCAGCCGAATGGTTTTTCACGAAGAAAGAAGGAGGACCAAGACTCGTTAATGTTATTCCAGGAACTAGACGGAGCAACCGCTAATGTTAGCTAGCTGGCCATTTCCAGGTCAGGCCCTTCCTTTACGCGGTCTGCAACAAAGTTGTCGCGAAAATAAGGACGATAAAACTGTACAACTTCGCAGATAGTTTCCCCGGCCGCGGAGAGGGGTTCTTGTAGTCGAGCTGGAGAGACTCTGGAGTGTAGCGCTTACCTTTGCCTTGGTTCCAGGCCGATTCCTCCTGAGAACTGCAGTACCCTCCGCCATGACCATCTCGACAGAATACCCGGATGTTCGTCAGCCGCGGTGTTGTAGTCACTGAGCGGATACGGGAACACAAAGAGGCAGCTCAAACTTCACTCTTATGTAAGGAGCCCTCTATCAGTGACAGTGCACTATTTATTCAGCTCTTACGATCTGCAAGAGCTCCGCTTAAAATGGTGAGAAAGATACAGCCCAACTTCATGGAGACACAAAGAAACAAACTGACAAACACAGGATGTTTTTACAGCTGATCATGAAATCTGGGTACACTGTCCCACAGGCTGGATTACGAGAAACGCCCGTTTATGCAGTTTTTTTTGTACAGAGAGGTGTTGCTGTGATTGGTTTCAGCACGATAGTTGCCATTTTAGTTGCAGGTATTCCTATAGTTTAGAGGCGAGTTTATTTACTAGTGTTTCCTTAGTTTTACGTGTTACTGTAGTTTCATGGGTTGCTTAGCTAGAGGCAGGGGTTAAAGTCGGATTTGGCAGGTGGGGGAACCGTAAGCTTGTGTAGCAGCATGGAGAAAATGATGACTTAGAAATAAGTCACAATTTGTTTTTTCCAGGCTGTGATCAGTTTATCTTCATTTTGTGTGTTTAGTCAAATGAATTGAACAAGATCTAAGCAGATGTTTCAGGTGGTGTGCAGCTGATGGAGCTGGAGCTTATCCCAGCTGTCACTGGGCAAGAGGCAGGATTTTCCCCAGATAGGTCACCAGCCTGTCGCAGGGCCAACAGTCTACATTCACACTTACTATTTAGAACCAATTAACCTAACCCCACTAATTGCATGTCTATGGACTGTGGGAGGAAGCTGTGAAGATAACCTACACAGACACAGGGAAAACATGCAAACTGCACACAGAAAGGTCACATAGTGGATTCAAACCCAGGACCTCCTCACTGTGAGGCAGCAGTGCTAACCACTGTACCAACACATGGATTATTAGAAAACATTTACATTTTTTTGTACTCACATTTTTAACTGTATTTTATGCTTTATTTGAACAAATAAATCTAATCAGCACTGCTCATGTGTCCGTCAGCAAGATCCTGAGGTGGAGGTGTAGCTTGGCAAAGAAAAAAAACCCAACAATGAGTCTTCACTTTTATTATTGTAACAAAACATGATTAGAATTATTTACAGGAACACAAAAAAGAAAAGCCAGACATGAATGAAGTCAATTTCTACTCTCCAGGGACTTTACATGAAGACCGAAGACTCATTCGACATATTTACCGAGGATATCTGCATCACGGAACAGGAAATAGTCCTACAGGAAAAAATAAGAAAGCAAGAAATTAAACTAATGATGGTACAAATGTGTGGACACATTCAGTGCTGAAATTATGCTGTACCTTGTCATCCAAAATGACTTTAGTCCCGCCGTACTCTGGCAGGAGAACTTTCTCTCCAACCTTCACGCTCACCGGCTGAAGGTTCCCCTTCTGAAAAAAAATTAAATATCAGGACGTTACGCCAACAGCCAAACACCACATTTGTTAAAGTGCCTTTTATATGTACATAGAAAGCTGTATTTTAATTTCAACTATATCATTTACAAGAAAATACAGATCTGGATGCCTACATGACGCTCAGCTTGCTCAGATCCTGACATTTCAAGATGCAGATGTGTTTTTAGATGGTACCTTAGGGCCAACCAGAAATTGTGACTATGTTAGCACAGCTAACCTGATCCAGTCACCAGGGTTTAGAAATTAGTGAGGTCCCAATTTTTTCTCTCTTAATGTATCATATTTAGCACCTTTGTTCCTGTGACCAGTAGAACAGGCTACACTTTCTGAAGAGTGCAGGTCCTCGAGTTGTAAAACAACCAAAACCAGACTTTATTTTGTACAGTTCCATTTCTTGCAGGAACAACTGTGTGTACAGAAATATGGGATGAGTGCTGTGTGTATAAAATTAAAAAAACCAAAAAAACAATCATTCTATCACTTGAAATTAAAATGGCATAAGGGAAAATTACTTAATGGCTCTGGTCCTGCTATATGTCTAAACCAACCAATTATCATTTCTCACGAGTCATGCATCAACCTAACCAATCAGAGGCTCGGTAGGATGAGCAACAACTCTGTACAAGTCCCAGTCTTTTCAAAGTAAAAGTCATCTAAAGCATCACACACTGACTCATGTTTTTGCACGTGTGTGTGTGTGTGTGGTAGTGGTCGGACACACAAACACAGACTCCTTGTAGCAGCTATGCCTGTTATGCTTACCTGGTTGATGGAGCCTGGTCCGACTGCCACCACTGTGGCCTGCAGCACTTTGCCTTGAGACTTCTCTGGCAGCATGATGCCCCCCTTTGTTACCGTCTCTGCTGTGAAGCGCTCCACGAGCACCCGGTCAAAAAGCGGAAGGAATTTTCTGAAGGCCTGCAAGTGACCACACAGGGACAGGAAATACTGATACCACTATCACACATATTTATTATCATATGAGTTACGTGATCCGTTCATCAATTAAAAAGTTAAAAAAATAAATAAATCTCTGAAGTTCTGCTCTAAAGCTTTTAAGCTGGCTCTCTTGTGTAAGACTCATTCCTTTCACTTATTTTAGGTTGTGCAGCATTTCCGAGCCTTCACTGATTTGCTGCAAAGCTTTTAGAATGCAAACGTTTATTCAGCTAGATTCAGTGTTTCACATGCTGATGGTTACATTGTAATTGAATACAAAACCACGCTGGTTATAAAGCAGGAATGATTATTAAGCTGCACGGTTTGAGTTAGAGGAGGGGAGGGTGAAGGTCAGTGACAGAGGAAGCCTTTGTCAATCAGTTACTGCAAAACTAAAAATCAACTTGTCCTCATTTATCGCATGATTTCAGACTGAAGACACGAGGGAGGACCGCAGCTTTGTAACATTTAAAGGGGAATCTCTGGAGCTTGGGGAGAAAAAAAAAGGCAACTGGGCTTCTTGTTTTAAACAGAGGATGAACTGAGGGGCAATAATTTTCTTTTTTTTTTTTTTAGAACTATGAAATATCATAAGTTACTTTAAAGTAATTCATGAATAAAAATATAAAGTTTACAAGTTGAAAATGAGCAAGATAGGCCCTTTTTAAAGCAGCAACTGCATGAGTGACCTTGAGTAAAGGTTGTTTGTGAAGGTGATGGAGTGGGACTGGTCCCAGTTTGATGACTGGGGAGAAGAGGAGGAGCTGCAGCTCAGGGTCTGAGGCAGACCAGGGCAAGGACTCGTCACCTCTCCACTGATAAAACAAACTAACCAACATCAGTCAGCCCTGGACTCAGATCTAAGAGATAAAATGAAGGCCAGATAAGCCAGTTCTCTCAACAAGTCATATAAGCTCATCATCAGTATACTGCAGCTTCTGATTTTGACTGGCGTATGACCTGTTAGGAAGGCTGACATGGTAAAAACCCTAACTCCAGTAAATGTGGAAATATTCTGCATTTTCCCAGGTTTTACTTGAGAAATGACCAAAAAATAATAAATAAGAATGATGCCAAGTATCTAAATCCAAACAGAGTATCAAGCTACTTAAGGATCTAGTTTTGGCTGACAGGTTCTACTTCACGTCATTTCAGAGGCCACAGCTGTACTTTTTAAAGCACCGTGTACCAGCTTAAATTAACCCCAAACGCAATGTTAAATTGAACTTATACATGTTCAATTTAACATTACCAGCTTTTACTTCTAAGCTGGTAATATAATATTTCTTATTATGAACAGAAAGATTAGAGTGAAGCACAACACTCAAAAAAAAAAAACCAAACATGTCCTGACGTGAAATCTAGTGTGTAACAGCAAACAGCATTAGAAATAGAACTTCTGGGGGAAATTTCGCTTATTAAACTGTACTTTGAGCTAAAGTAAGCAAAATTTGCTTTAAAAAAAAATAAAATCAGATTTTACTAAAAATTATGTAAGTGCACTTTTTACCCTCATTACAATGAATTAGAAAACTAGCTTCCATAAGGCTTCAAAATATCCACCCAACTAAGTACCCCATAGTGTTTCAAGGTGGCTGAGCAGTGGGGAGACCTAATTTTACCAGTAACCTCCTCTGAAATTGGACAGTCTAAATAATGATTTTTGCAAATTTAAACATATTATTAGTTAAATATTTGCATTCCCTTTACTTGTGATAAAATGTGTGATGGCACACAGTGATGACGAAACATTTGCTAAACCAAAAGTTTAGAGCCAAGTATCTCTCTAAACCAATCAGCTTTCAAAGGAATTGACTGGAGTTAAAAAAAAAAAAAAAAAAGAAAATCACTCCATTTCCCTCATAGTGGAGAACAAAGTATGAAGCTGACAGGTACTTTGGTACTTCATATTTGTCCTAAGTGCATTCATCACTACACCCAGCACAAAACTCCTATAAAAAGCTATTTTCAACCAAACTAAACTGCTGCTGCCCTGCATCCAGGAGCAGCTCAGCAGGAACAATGGGGCTGCTGCTGCTCCTCTCCGGATCACATGGCTGGCGGTTTGTGCCCTTGAGCTCGACAGTAAACTCAAACTCGCAGCTGCTCGCGTGGGAATGAATGAAGGGCTTAGGTAAATGCAATTATTTACCTTTTTGCATAAGCTAACAGTGAGCTCATAGCGCACCTGCACGTTCAGCGCTGTTATAACTTTAATGGCCCCTCACATGGTTTGAGTTTTCTGGACTATCATTAAGATGAGCACGCGTGTGATTCAGTCCCCTCTCGCCTCCTTCTCTGAGTGACCTTGTCACTGGATGTTTAAGTTAGCTAACACGATGCTAGCTGCTGAGGATAACTTAACCAGATGAAGCGAAACTAAAGCTGGAAAAATGACTGAAGCAGCGCAAAGAGCGCGCCTCTCACTCAGCGAGCTCACTGATAATGAGCGCTGGTTTTCTGCTTGTTTGCATGGTTGTTGTTTAAGCGAAGCCTCTTACCATGTCTGAGAGCCGGCGTGAAGCTGCACCCCGATTCCTCGGTGAGCGTGGATCTGACACGCTGAAGGATATCTCCACGTGAGGAAATATCCAGAATGCACATGCGCACTAACCTGCCCTGGACTTGACAGGCGCGGTGGAAAGTTCTAGTACACCAGAGGCCGATGTCAAAGTATATTTTCTAACACACACACGTCATTCGGCAAAAAGCAAATATGTAAGGGCGAATTTCTAACAGTGTTTTAGTCGCATTTCTTTCATTCACACACTTGGAAGTGAGGCAATGTTGCACAATCTCAACTTTGACCTTTGTTTTTTTCCTCCAATGGCACACGAGAAAATTCTGGAAGCGTCTGCCCGGGAACCAGCATTGATGTATTCATTTTAAAGATATCTATTCTAATCAAACAAGTGTGTACACGAGTGTTACTTTATCTTATCTATAACTGTAATTACGGTAATAGTATGAGCGTGTTTAATTAGAAATGTCAAACAGAAGCATTTATATGAGGCAGTTATGGTTTATACAGAGTCTGGGCGGGCCGGTACATAACCCGGATGTGATAGGCCATGTGCAGTCCTGTCTGCGGAGCTCCTCACGGGTGTTCTTGCTTCTAGTCATTATATCATTCCGTCTGGCGGACATTGTAGCAGCTGCTGTCTTTTAGCTCGACTCTCAGGTAAGCGTGGATATTCAGCTGCAAATATTTGACGCTGCGCAGTTTACGTTACAGACGGAATACTTCTGACCCACGCTAGCTCTTTTAAGAGTAGATTCTGCGCCAGCCAGCCAGGAGGCTGGACTTTGATAGCGCCGAGCTAACACATTTTTTTTCCTGTCTGTCTACAAGGGCGTGCAAGTAAAACTGTGACCACAGACTTTAACTAACAGGCCGGCTGTCTCTGTGCGCTCCGTGATGATCGCAACGGTCTGCTGTCGTGACCGATGCAGGTGCTTTGGACGCGTGGGGTGACGGAAAGAAAGCGAGTGATTTAAAACAGCTTCCCGTCAGCCTGACGGACCGTGAGCGGAGCAGGGATGGAGAGCCGCTGCCACACGTGCTTTTACAAGTTTGACCTTGTGACGCGCGACCTGAAGAGCGCACGCGTGGGGTGCTTTCTTAATCCAGTCCCGGTTAATGCACACAGAATTAGCGATCGGAGTCTTAAACATTTACATTTGCTAAGAAGGAATTTGTTTTAACAATTAATCAGTTATCCGATAGGTCGAAGTAGTTGCACTTGAGTCATTGGACAGCTGAATTTCCTGTAGGTATGGGTCACTCGGTAGTTTTTAACACTGCTGATCTTCAAGTGAAGACAACAGAAATGGGAATAAATGGGGTTAGTCTACTGGTGTAGTTAGTAAAAGTCAGCGTTTACTGATTTGGTGTACACGTGTAAGACTTGATATATTAAACACATGGATTAACCTGTGGTTACAATTCAGTGGTTGTAACTGTTCTTTCTCAGAAATGCTGTCACACATTTCCTGCTGCACACATTAAATTATCTTGATAGCTTATTATTCTTGCAATAGTCCAGAATCTGACATTTCATTTTTAAAAATGAGATCATATGTAAGTCAGTGATGTTTACCAGACTCTTGTTTTACTAGCTTTCTAAAACGTGCCTTAAGATGACTGCTGTTAGCTAATCAGATGTGACTGATGTCACTGTCAGACTGTAACAGGATGGCACTATCACCATTTTTTTAATAATGGCACCTTTCTAGAATGTTCCAGGTTCTTATACTTTTTTCTGTGTACATTACTGGAACATCTTTGACTTCCAAGCATTTATTTGACATATTTTGAGACAGCTTGGCTCTCATTGTAAGTATTGATCAGCTGGTAATAAAAATCTTTAAATGCACCGCTCAGACCAGAAACAATATTAACACTTAAAACCAACAAACTTACAGATTAATAAGTCAGAGGGCTCTGGCTCCCTTGTTGTGTAACCTGAACCTTTTTTTTTTTTTTTTTAGTACACCTGACCATGTTTGTTCATTCATTCACAAGTTTCATGTCACTTGTGGCCACTGGGTTGTAGTTATTAGCATCAGGTCAGGGGCATTTAAAGAGGCGTAACTGAGATTCTGCATGCTCACAGTGATCGTTACCTGTGTTTTCCTCCCACAGACATGTTTCGTTTAGCCACAGTCATGAGGCAGGTGAGGCCTGTGAGCCGGGCGCTGGCTCCCCACCTCACACGAGCCTACGCCAAGGATGTGAAGTTTGGGGCTGATGCTCGTGCCCTCATGCTGCAGGGAGTGGACCTGCTGGCTGACGCCGTGGCCGTCACCATGGGCCCAAAGGTAACACCCGTTTTGAAGACTGAGTATTTCAGCTCAGAAGAAATACAAGTCTAAGAGCTTGTATTGTTAGAAAGAAATCCTAACAAGTCTTAATGTATAAAAAGGTTTAGAGCTCATCTCAAAATCACATTGTTTAACATTAAAAGCAGCAAAAGATGACGAATAGAAATGGTCTTAAATATTTCAAAAGGGAACATTTACATATGAAACAAGTTCTAATGCACGAAGCATGTATGTGAGCAAGAGACAGAACACAAATAAAGGAAACTGAAAATTTAAAATGCCTAGTTTACAAAGCGCCTTGAGGCGACAGTTTGTTGTGATTTGGCGCTATATAAATAAAATTGAATTGAATTGAATAGTTTCCAATTCCTTCCATTGATCCTTTTTTATCCTCTACTGAATGTTGGTGCTGCCCCTCACTTCATGGTGTCTGAGACAAGTGGTTTTAGTGCCTGCCCCCTCACCTTAAGCCAACTTTGCTCTGATTGGCTGGCACTCAAACACAGAAGTTTGAATAGCAGGTGGGTGGGACTACAGTGTTTACAGCCAGGTATGCCATTCATAAAGGGCAACACTGCCCTCCACAGGCAGACACAGGAAAATATCCCAACTTATAAAGTTGGTTATCACTTCATTTCTGCCCAAGAATTTATGTATTTTGACTAATAAAGCAGATTTGCCATCCTAGGCCCTTCATCAGCCAGGTTCCACACCTCCTTGAAAACGATGCCAACAAGGCAACAAATAACAGAGCCTTAAAAAATGGCTGTGAAGAGCGCCTGATTAGCTTTGTGAAACACACTTGTGCAGAGCCTCACAACTTTGCCTCGTTTCAGGGTCGCACTGTCATCATTGAGCAGAGCTGGGGCAGTCCAAAAGTCACCAAGGATGGTGTGACGGTGGCAAAGAGCATTGACCTGAAGGACAAATACAAAAACATCGGTGCCAAGCTGGTGCAAGATGTGGCCAACAACACCAATGAGGAGGCCGGCGACGGCACGACCACCGCTACCGTGCTGGCCCGTGCCATTGCCAAGGAAGGTTTCGACAACATCAGCAAAGGCGCCAACCCCGTGGAAATCCGCCGCGGCGTCATGATGGCTGTAGAAGCAATCATCAACGAGCTGAAGAAGCTTTCAAAGCCCGTCACAACCCCTGAGGAGATCGCACAGGTATGTAAATGTTCACCTTTTTCTGCTGTCCCCACCCCCCAGGAGGCCTAAAAGTCACCTGTGATTTCAGCTTTAATGATGAATCTGCTCTCTCAGGTTGCTACGATCTCAGCCAATGGAGATGTGGAGGTTGGTAACATCATTTCTAATGCCATGAAGAAAGTTGGCCGCAACGGAGTCATCACTGTCAAGGTTGGTTTCAGCACTTGCTTCCAGCTGGAGGAGAGGGGCTCAGTTATCAATTCAGTGAAGATTTACAGACTGGTTTTTGAGGGAAGTTTGTAAATATTTGATTTCATGTGTCAGGATGGGAAGACCCTGCATGATGAGCTGGAGATCATTGAGGGTATGAAGTTTGACCGTGGTTACATCTCACCTTACTTCATCAACACTGCCAAAGGTAAGGCTGTTCCCACCAGCTTCAGCTGTGCATTACTGTGCGTTACTACTACTCACTAAAAGTATTTAGTACTTTATTTACTGCTAGGCCCCAGGTGTGGACTGATTATGGAAAGACCAATTACAGTGAAAGGCATGGAAAAGAGCCCAGAGGAGCAACAAACCAACCAAAACTAGACTGTTGATTCTCTTTACTTGTTGTCGTTTGGCTCTTGGTAATTGCATGACTTGAATTTCCAATGTAATTTTTTTTTTTTTTTGTATTAGAGGTTTTTGTCTCTTTTTAAAGGTACTTATTATAAATTTGTTTTTAAAAAAACAAACAAACAAACAAACAAAAACAAGGTTGAGGCAGATTAGGGAGTCCTTTCATGTAATACTGGTTTGTACCACAAGATGGTGCAGTGAGTCCAGGGAAGTCAATATGAACAGTTTTATTTACAACAGTAATCTGAAGAAGGTAGAGTCCCCTGAGGCAATGAGATTTTGGCTAAAAACACATTTAAAGTTCAACAGCTGTGTGTGTGTGTGTGTGTGTCTCCATCAGTCCATCCGTCCATCCGGAGACAGACACACACATGCTGACTGAGAAAATGTTGGCCCCTGCTTGTGGAAGTGTTTGAACTAACATTGTTTGAATAACTGACTATAAACATGGGTAGTGATGAAAGTGTTTGATTTGTTGAATACATGATGCGTGACAGTAGCTTCACTTGGATCCCAGATATCATCTTTAGAGATAACTGAAGTAAAGGACACTGAAACACGCTTTCAGACATGTGTGAATCATGCGTCGTGTGGATGCTGAACTTAAAATGTGGCTTGAAGTGTAGCAGGTTTTGTAACACATTAAGTTGAGAATGTGATCTCTTTTTTTTTTTTTTTTCTGTTCCTACCAGGCCAGAAGTGTGAGTTCCAGGATGCCTACCTGTTGCTGAGTGAGAAGAAGATCTCCAGCGTTCAGAGTATTGTGCCAGCTCTGGAAATTGCCAACCAGCACCGCAAGCCTCTGGTTATTGTGGCAGAGGATGTGGATGGAGAGGCTCTGAGCACATTGGTTCTCAACAGGTCTGTTGTGATTGCACCTCCCACCCCCACCTCGCACCAGCTAAAATGCATCTTGGGCACTGTCTTGACAGCATCTTGGAAATGTAGTAATTACCTTTTTAAAACTTTTTTTTTCTTTTCTTTTCAGGCTGAAGGTTGGGCTTCAGGTGGTAGCAGTTAAAGCCCCAGGCTTTGGTGACAACAGGAAGAACCAGCTAAAGGATATGGCCGTCACCACCGGGGGAACTGTAGGTTCTCATCAGTCTTGAGCAGCTGTGTACTAAATCTCTTAGAATCTGGACCTTCATCTCAGTCTCTTGCTTTGTCTATCTGTAGGTCTTCGGGGACGAGGCACTGGGCCTGGCTCTCGAGGACATCCAGGCTCACGACTTCGGCAAAATCGGTGAGGTGCAGATCACCAAAGACGACACACTGCTGCTGAAGGGAGGAGGCAGCGCAGCTGAAATTGAGAAACGGGCGGCAGAGATTGCCGAACAGCTGGAGCACACCACCAGTGACTACGAGAAGGAGAAGCTCAACGAGAGGCTGGCGAAGCTTTCGGATGGAGTGGCCGTGCTCAAGGTTGGACGCAGCACTGTTTGTTGATCAGCAGGTTTTCCCTGTAGAGAAACAAAGTCGTCACACCTTTGCTCTGGTTCAGGGGGGAGGAACAAGCGACGTGGAGGTGAATGAGAAGAAGGACCGTGTGACAGATGCTCTGAATGCCACCAGGGCAGCTGTTGAGGAGGGTATTGTTCCTGGAGGAGGTTGTGCCCTGCTGCGCTGCATCCCTTCTCTCGACACCCTCAAACTGGCCAACAATGACCAGAAGATCGGTAAGATATTTCCCGGGAATCCGGGAAAAAGTTTATTTATTTTTTTATTTTAATTAGGCCTTCTGTAGCCTGTGTCGGCCTTAACCTATTGTGATATTGTAGAGGTAGCTTTCCAGCTATGTCCTGTTATGCCCAGTAGGGGCAACGTCGGCTTGATTAACGCAATAAAACCTACATCTGGACATTCGAGTGCTCGAGCTATGCGGTGTTGTATCGTTCCTCAACACTCCCTTAACAAATATAATTCGAATATTCCTCCATTGTACATGGAATTATACCAAGATATTTTACAACTGCTGGTGCAAAACAATACGGTTCATCTCCACAGCATTGATAAAGGCTCAGCCACGCTGTCGTGGCGACATCTGTTGTGCTATATCTCCACCAGTGGAACGCTGTAATAGTCATTGAAAAGTTAACTACCGTACTACACTATAATATGGCATAACACAGGGCCTTGAGTAATGCACTACGACTTGGTCATTGCCATTCTGGCAACAGCAAATTTATAACACCGTGTCTGAGGGTTAAAGTAGGTTCGCTGTGAATCGTCTATTGAAAAACTGGCCAATCCTTATAGCCTAAAAAATATACATTTTACTCAACTCCATTTTAAAAGCGAAATATGTTAAAGCAATCTATTTCATGATAATTTCTTCACACATTAGGCCCGTATCCTAATTCATGATTGTTAGTAAGCAGCTGCAAACAAGGAAAAGAAACACTCGAAGTTAAACAGATATTTCTTTATTGTTCAGGGCAGGCATATTTTATAGGCTATATAATGCAATATAACAATATAATAATATAGAATTATATAATACAAAATACCTTAGGGTAAACACATTGCCTACGATTTCAACAAATTAAAGAGGAAAAAAGTACAACTGTTTAATACCTCTATTAAAACGCTTGAGATGAAGGCTGAAGCCTTAAACGGAGGCTGAACGTGCCTGAAATGAAGAGTAATGCTTTTCGCATTAAACGAACCCTTCTCTCAATATTTCCTGCCCTCTTCACAGTACCCGCACTTGGTTAAGTTTCAGTGAAGCCAAAAGGTTTACAGACATGCTTCAGTTTTAATGAGCCCCTCAATCTAAACAGGTGTGGACATCATCAGACGGGCGCTCCGTATTCCTGCCATGACCATTGCCAAGAACGCAGGCGTGGAGGGCTCACTAATAGTGGAGAAGATCCTGCAGGCATCAGCTGAAATCGGCTACGATGCCATGCAGGGAGAGTTCGTCAACATGGTGGAGAAGGGCATCATTGACCCCACCAAGGTACAGCTGACCAGACGCTCACTCACAAGGCAGATTTTTGGTGCTTGCTTTTCTCTCGACTTCTTACTTCAGTAATTAGTTAATCTAGCTCGTCCTGCAGC
Source organism: Archocentrus centrarchus (assembly GCF_007364275.1). Classification (NCBI taxonomy): domain Eukaryota; kingdom Metazoa; phylum Chordata; class Actinopteri; order Cichliformes; family Cichlidae; genus Archocentrus; species Archocentrus centrarchus. The sequence goes on from NC_044366.1 coordinate 34,664,535, forward strand.
TTGTACCCTTTTGAAACTGTAGGTTCTTGGCTGATGGCTATCCATCCTCATGGCTTTGCACATCCTCTTTCCAGCCTATAGAATGTGATGGACTTAATGATGCCATCAGTGGCGTTGCTGCACTGTTTTTGTTTGCGGAGGGGTTATCTTATCAAATTGAATACAAGCAAAACTAGCAACATTAGTTTCTTTACAGAAAAGGCTGGTGAGCAGCCATGAAAATCAGTACTGTTGTACACACAGGTTAGAATCATGGACCACATTAGCTGAAGTTATTTAGCAGCTGGCTGGCCAACATTAGCATGTTGATTGCTGCAGTTGTCAACAGCAAAACCCACATCTGTGTGTGCATGTCTGGAGTTTGTCGTCTTTCATGTTGGCAGCTAATGGACTCCTATTTGTAAGCTTCCACAGGTTATTGTAACTCATGAGGCACTGAGGCAGGGCACTTGGGCATAAAGATTGGAACAATGCTCCCAACTGAATAATGTGCACTTGAATCACATAGCCATAAACCGGGCTACACTGTACCAGGAACTAGCCACATCCCAGACAAATCACACATCCATGACAGATTATCAAGGAGCTTCATTTTTTTTTTTTTTTTACTTCCTTCCTCTGCAGGTGGTGAGGACAGCACTGATGGATGCTGCAGGAGTAGCATCTCTGCTGTCCACTGCTGAGGCTGTTGTCACAGAGTTACCCAAGGAGGAGAAGGATATGCCAGGAGGCATGGGGGGCATGGGGGGAATGGGAGGAATGGGGGGTGGAATGGGTTTCTGAGCCAGTCCCCCTGATTTTGTGTACAGACTCGATCAGGGGCTTAGTGGAGCTGGAGGCAGCTGAGAGTCACCTCCACTGAGCTTCACCCACAGTGATGGATGGACAGACTACGAGTATGTCAGAGCTACAAATGCTACAAATAAATGCTCAAAAGACTACAAGCCCACCCAGCCCAGCTGCTACACTAGAGTCCTCCTCAAACCTCCATCATTGGCATTTAACCCATGTCAACAGAAAAACTCATACAAATGAAGAAGGAAATTCATCAGTGTTCATATTTAAGGATGATTCCAGTTTATTTCTACCTGATGTGTTTCCCTACAGTGTGGGTCTTTGAACTCTACATCTGTTGTAGAGATTCTGGGAAACGAGGAGTTACACTAACCGCTGGCTCTTTACAGCTTTGCCTCTCAGTGACTCAGTTGTATTCAGAGGCACAGTTACTGCTTGCCGGGCAGTTTTCATGGTGCGTTCAGTGAAGGGTATGGTTTTCTGACTTCTCTGAAGCTGGACAGGCTGCCTAGATTTACAGTTTAGTGTGGCAACTCCTTGTTACCCTGAACCTCTACAACATAATGCAAAATTGGCACAACACAGGGCTGCAACATTAATGGGAAATGAGCAGGTTTAAATACATTTTAATTATCCTTAAATGAACCACAGAGAGAGCAGGGCCTCAGTGTCTCTGTCCTTCATTTTTCTTTTTTTTTTTTTTGTGCATCTGTCATTTGTGATTGACTTGAATTAATTTGTCATTGAATTAAAGCAGTTTTGTACAGACTTTGAGCATTTCTCCATCTTGTCTTGTTACAACTGGACAAAGAGTGCCTAAATGACCTGAAATGGAGCATCATCAGAGTCTGTGTAGTCTGAATGTTTACCAAGTCATCCCAGTGTACTGCTGATTGTATGTGGGGCTCAGGATTCTTTGCCACAGTGTAAATGTGAACTCCTTCATTTCCTCCAGCTTCATCATGGTACAGCACTCGCCTAAAGCAGCTAGTAAGTGATGATTGTGTTCTACTTTATTCCAAACAGCAGTGTTGATTTCACTACTTTTGTGTAGATGTTCATTGTGATCTTTTTTTTTTATTATGAATAAATTCTTATTCTCACATGCAGGTTCATATTTGTCTCTGGTTCAGCTGTGTAGTCTCCACAGATGTAATTCCTTCATACAGCATGTTCAATCAGATTGTATCACCACCACACGCAGTGAATCAGAATCATTCTAAAGTGGTAGGAACACGTTTTTATCTGCACACTGAAACACCTTCATGTCTTTATAAAATAACATTTACTGTGAGATCTCTGTTAAAGGACAAGGATAACATTTCATGGCATAAAAACAATAGTTTCAGTTTTGATACAGCAAACTTTATTTTGCTCCCAGTGAGATGACAGATGGTGTCGGGGGGGGATCACTAAGTTCCTGGACAGTCTGAGGTGCAACCTGGTGACATCTGATGGACTGAAACATAATGTCCCAGAGGTGTTCTATTGGATTTAGGTCAGGCAAGCGTGGGGTCCGCTCTATGGTATCAATTCTTTCATCCTCCAGGAACTGCCTGCATACTCTTGCCACAAGCCCCCGGGCAGAGTACCAGGAGCCTCCCTCAGGGCACCCTCATGAAGTCTGTTTCTGGTTGTTTGGGCAGAGATATTCACAGCAGTGGCTGCTGGAGGTCATTTTGTAGCTCTGGCAGTGCTCATCCTGTTCCTTCTTGCACTAAGGAGCAGATACTGGTCCTGCTGATGGATTAAGAACCTTCTACAGCCCTGTAGAAGGAAATCATTCCACTTTTCCATCACGCACCCCCCAACCGGCCGCAGCAGATGGCTGCCCCTTCCTGAGCCTGGTTCTGCTGGAGGTTTCTTCCTATTAAAGGGAGTTTTTCCTCCCCACTGTCGCCAAGGGCTTGCTCAGAGGGGATCTTCTGATTGTTGGGGGGGCTCTAGAAAACAACCACTGATCAGTTCACTGGCATTAAATTTCAGACTCCACAAATATGTAAACGGATGATTCCTCACAATCGTGACATTACACTGTCACAAAGTGAGGTATCACTTTGTGACATTTAAAACATATTTGCTGAATCACCTTTGGTTGTATATGAATATGATCTTTAGGCCACTGAGACCAAATTTAAAATAATAAAAAAAAATGAAAGTGTCTGTGTAAATGTTTTCATATATATAGTGTAAAAAAATCCTGTTTTATGGTAAATTACTGGCAGCTACAACACATAAGAAATTACAGCTGGCTGGCTTACATTTTACAACCGACAACTGCTTATGGTTAATTGAGAAGAAAATAACAGATCGAGCCCAATGCACACAGAGACACACTGTTAACCTTTCAAAAACTTTTTGCATTTCCACATTTTTGTGAAAAACATTTAACTGATCCAATTACTCATCCAGTATGCAGGTATGGCAGTGTTGAGATCTTCTTTAAAACAGTATGTGTCCATATAAATATGAATAAAATCCATGGTGTGTTGCACAAACATGAAAAAAGTAGCCACTTGCCTGGCTGATCAAGAGTGTCAGAGTCCAGGTATGACTGAAGAGCGTACTCAGGATGGGATGGAGTCACACATGGACATGATGTTCATGAAGCTGGAACTTAAACCGTGTGTTGTCACCAGTTCAGCTTGCAGACCCCACGTTAACCATCAGGTGTTCACTGTGGAGGGGCATGATCCTTTCTGCAGCCAGAAAAACAAAACAAAACAAAAGTTGGATCGATGCAGTGCTGAAGCTTGACGCTGCCACAGATACAAACTCATGTGAAAAAAGAAAAACATCTGCTTTCAGTTCAAAGGTTTTACATGTCAGGATATTATAAAAAAAATCCTCTGGTCTTTTTCAGGTTATAAACTTCTTTAAATCCAAGTTCAAATTAACAGCGTGACATTAGACTGTGTCATTATTTATTAAACAAAGCTAAAATGCAGGATAAGTATATCCTTAATTTTCCACCCCAGTTAAGTGGGAAAGTGACAGCCAGGAGCTGATAGTCAAATACACTTGATTAACTGCTCACCACAAATTGTGAGCACACCTATGAAAGTAGATGTTTTGGCAGTTAGCTGCTCTGCGGTCTGCAGTCCATCACGCTACAGTGAGAAAGATTATGTCTCCTCCTCATCCTGGCCACATAGAGCAATCTACATGGCCGGGATGAGGAGGAGACAGAGACAGAAGCAGCAGGTGAGCTATATGATCAGGCAGAGAGTGCAGGAGAGGGGACTGCAGTGACACCCAGACTAGGCAAGGCACAGAGGAAGAGTAGTGATGAGATGTTGGAGGAGTATTTGAAGAGGAAGGAAGTCAAGGAGGTAGAGAGAGAGAAGGAGGGAGCCCGGAGGGATGACACAACACACTTCTTGCTCAGATTAGCTCCAGCCACGAGGAGACTCGCTCCACCAAAGCAGTCACGGATAAGAATTCAACTCCAGGAGTTCGTCCATGAGGCAGAGTTTGGGCCCATGTTTGAGCCATCTCAATATGATCCATTTCTTTAGCTTATTGATTTCTTTACGTATGAGTCTGCTTTTCGTAGGGTTGGTTTAATGAAGATTCTCAGTCATCCAGGCAGCTAGCTGCATTGTGTGAAAACATTTCACCATTTAGCCAAATGGCTTTGTCAGTCAGAAATGAGTGAATTGTTTTCACCGGATGACAGTTTACCTTTTTATTCTCGCCGTACACTGTAGGCTGCACTAATGTTCTCCAGTAGAACTTCATCTGACACAGCTGGATCATGCAGGTAAGGCTCGATATTCGCATGCACACACAGCATCATCTTGCAGTCCTGTTAATAATCACTGCAGGAACTGAGTCTGTATGAGTTCAGGGTTATAGTTCAGACCATCTTTTTTCTCTCTCAGATGCAAAGAGCACTTTTTGTAGTAGGGATCAGGAACTGGACAGAGGTTTCTTTTTTGCTCTTGAGCAGCATGGGTAAGTGAATGGTACAGTTCTGTGGCAGCTTTCTCAATGAAACGTGTCTTGATGACTTGTGTTAGAGAGGTAAGTGTGAGATTGTGTCTGCTGTCCAAATACCTTTTTAGTTTGACTTCAGGTGTGATGGACTGGATGACTGCCTCTATAATTTCACTTTCATCATAGCCTTGCTGTAACCCACCTTCGGTTTGCCTTTCCAGGCTTCTGAAATTTAGTTTATGTCCTGCTTCTACAATTTGTCCAATTATTCTTTAATCTTTTCTACACACGGGGTGCAGATTAGAGCCGGCTCTAGCCATTTTGCTGCCCTAGGTGAGTTGAACCCCCGTGCTGCTACTTGTTGCCTGACTTGTAGCTGTATTCAAACATGCAGCAATGCTCACTGTTTAACTCTGAGTTACATTTACTGTAATTAGTAACAAAGTTCAACTGTGATAACAACAATAGCAACATAATAAAATAATAATAATAATGACAGTATACACAGCAGTGATAGAGAACCCAAATAATTGACTAAACTTACATTGATTCAGCGAGTGGTGCAGATGTGAATGAAAGGCCTTCTGCAGCAGCTTCTACAGGCCTCTGAGGATATATAAAACATCCAGGACAGGACACAGAGAGGACATTTACCTGTTACTGTCTGCACAGTATAAGCAAAGCTGCAGAAGACAGACTACTACAAAAATATTAGTTGTGAATATCCATCCATCCATTTTCTTCCGCTTATCCGGGGCCGGGTCGCGGGGGCAGAAGCCTAAGCAGAGAAGCCCAGGCTTCCCTCTCCCCAGCCACCTCCTCCAGCTCATCCGGAGGGACCCCAAGGCGTTCCCAGGCCAGCCGAGATACATAATCTCTCCAGCGTGTCCTGGGTCTACCACGGGGCCTCTTCCCGGTGGGACATGCCCGGAACACCTCACCCAGGAGGCGGCCAGGAGGCATCCTAATCAGATGCCCAAGCCACCTCAACTGGCTCCTTTCGATGTGGAGGAGCAGCGGCTCTACTCTGAGCCCCTCCCGGATGGCCGCACTCCTCACCTTATCTCTAAGGGAAAGGCCAGCCACCCTTCGAAGGAAACTCATTTCTGCCGCTTGTATTCGCGATCTTATTCTTTCGGTCACTACCCAAAGCTCGTGACCATAGGTGAGGGTAGGAACGTAGATCGACCGGTAAATCGAGAGCTTCGCTTTTACGCTAAGCTCCCTCTTCACCACGACGGACCGGTGCAGCGTCCGCATCACTGCAGAAGCAGCCCCGATCCGCCTGTCGATCTCCCGTTCCCTTCTCCCATCACTCGTGAACAAGACCCCGAGATACTTAAACTCCTCCACTTGAGGCAAGAACTCGTTCCTGAGCCGGAGATGGCACTCCACCCTTTTCCGGCTGAGGACCATGGCCTCAGACTTAGAGGTGCTGATTCTCATGCCAGCCGCTTCACACTCGGCTGCGAACCGTTCCACTGCGAGCTGGAGGCCCCCCCCTGATGAAGCCAACAGAACCGCATCATCTGCAAAAAGCAGAGATGAGACTCTGAGGCCACCAAGGAAGAAGCCTTCCGCCACCTGGCTACGCCTAGAAATTCTGTCCATAAAAATTATGAACAGAATCGGTGACAAAGGGCAGCCCTGACGGAGTCCAACACCCACAGGAAACTAATCCGACTTATTACCGGCTATACGGACCAAGCTCTCACTGTGGTTGTACAAGGACTGAATGGCCCGCAACAATGGGCCAGACACCCCATACTCCCGCAGAACCTCCCAAAGAACACCCCGAGGAACACGGTCGAATGCCTTCTCCAAGTCCACAAAGCACATGTAGACTGGTTGGGCAAACTCCCACGCACACTCGAATATCCTTGAGAGGATAAAGAGCTGGTCCAGCGTTCCACGACCAGGACGAAAACCGCATTGTTCCTCCTGAATCCGAGGTTCGACTAACGGACGCACCCTCCTTTCCAGCACCCTGGCATAGACCTTACCGGGGAGGCTGAGGAGTGTGATCCCCCGAAAGTTGGAGCACACCCTCCGGTCTCCCTTCTTAAAGATGGGGACCACCACCCCGGTCTGCCAATCCAATGGCACTGCCCCAGATCTCCACGCGATGTTGCAGAGGCGTGTCAACCAAGACAGCCCTACAACATCCAGAGCCTTCAGGAACTCAGGGCGAATCTCGTCCACCCCAGGGGCTCTGCCACCAAGGAGTTGTTTAACTACCTCAGTGACCTCACCCCCAGTGATGGTCAAGTCATCCCCCTCATCCCCAGACTCTGCTTCCACTACAGAAGGCGTGTCAGTGGGATTCAGAAGGTCCTCGAAGTATTCCTTCCACCGTCCGACTATAGCCTCAGTTGAAGTCAGCAGCACCCCCCCCGCACTATAAACAGTGTGAGTGAAGCACTGCTTTCCCCTCCTGAGTCGCCTGACGGTTTGCCAGAATCGCTTCGATGCCGTCCGAAAGTCTTTTTCCATAGCCTCACCGAACTCCTCCCACACTCGAGTTTTTGCTTTGGCCACTACCCGAGCTGCATTCTGCTTGGCCTGTCGATACCTGTCAGCTGCCTCCGGAGTCCCACAGGCTAACCAAGCCCGATAAGACTCTTTCTTCAGCTTGATGGCTCCCTTCACCTCCGGTGACCACCATCTGGTTCGGGGGTTACCACCACGACAGGCACCAACCACCTTGCAGCCACAGCTCTGAGCAGCAGCCTCAACAATGGAGGTGCGGAACATGGTCCATTCGGACTCAATGTCCTCAGCCTCCCTCGGAATGCTGTCGAAGTTCTGCCGGAGGTGGGAGTTGAAGATCTCCCGGACTGGGGCTTCTGCCAGGCGTTCCCAGCGCACCCTCACAATACGTTTAGGTGTGCCAGGCCTGTCCAGCATCTTCCCCCGCCACCTGATCCAACTCACCACCAGGTGGTGATCAGTTGACAGCTCAGCTCCTCTCTTCACCCGAGTGTCCAGAACATACGGCCGCAGATCTGATGATACGATTACAAAATCGATCATCGACCTGCGACCTAGGGTGTCCTGGTGCCATGTGCACTTATAGTTGTGAATATGTAATACTAAAATAAGAGATTGTTACAACGCTACAGTATCCACAGTACCATTACTAGGCAACTTTAATTCGTTTAACCTACCTGCCCCTGTGGGAAAAAGTAATTGTCCCTTAACTTAGAAATGGTTACAAGGCCATTTCTAAGGCTTTAAGACTCTATGATCATGAATGACTGGTGATTATGTGCATTTTACATGCCCCAAATCAGACTGGTGCTGCCTATTGTGGTCCAAATCAGTTATTGGCCAGCTGCTGTGACCTACCAGCACTACGCTACCCAGGTTCCTCACAGCGCAGTCGTGCTGGGACTAAGAGCTGCACTTTACTCCACAATCAAGGAGATGAAGGTGGTCAAGGACGTATCTCTACTGGAGCAGACTGCCCTCCTCGAAAATAAAATAGAAAGAAAGTCAGCAGGCCTCAAGAAGAGCTTCTTCAGAAAAGGAGGAAAAAGACAAGCAAAGAAAGGAACATACAGAACAAAAGAGAAAGGCAGACAAAGGTGAGGAAAACAGTGAGAGAAAAGAAGACGAGAAGGAGAATACCCAGGAGTGAAGACGAAATAATGCCTGAGAAAAAGAAAGGACAGCATAGAAGAATAAAGAACGGGGGCTGGCACCAGCAGAGCATCTGTCACCCTCTTCCTATCTTACCCACTCCCTTACCCCATCTCATTTACTTTCAGCATTGTCTAGATAATGTTTCATCTATAACAAAATATTAGTTTTTGTTGGTGCATTGTGTGCTGTGATAGTTAGATATAGCTGTACTTACACTAGTTTATAAATGATTCATACTGGAAGTTAATGGGCATTCTTTATCGAGTTTACTTGATATTTTGGGACCTGCCATCCTAATTGTCACAAAGAAAACCTCAATCAGAACTGTTCACAACTTATAATTATTTGTCTTGTAAACCTAAGCTTTGTGTAGCACAGTTTAAACACGTGTGTGTTAATATAGATGATACCAGTACTCACCTTTTCCTGATCGTCTCCTCAGCTGGATGTCGAGCAAAAGGAGTTCAGTCACCTGCTTAAGCGCCTCTGGGGCAGGTTAGGGGAGTTCCATGGAGATATTTTTAATATGTATGTATTTATTAAAAAAAATTTTTGTTTTTTTTAAGTGAACAACAGTCTCATCAAAAAAGTCCAAATAGTTTTTTACATGTTGGTATAGACATTGTCCATATAAAGAGGCCAGTTGCTACCATTCATTACTGTCAATCAAATCCTGTTGTGTTACAGTTCTTACAGACTCACTGCTCCCTGCATCCATTTGAAATGAAAAGCACTCTACTTTTAGTGGACAGAAAAGCTCCATTTCTTAACAACGCTTCTATTGTGAAACAGTGGAACCAATTATGTAAAACAGTAAATACCTTTGGGCATATCTCTCCTGTAACTGGTTATTAAGTTGCTGCTCTACCATCAAGCCAGGGAACAGGTTTGTGTATGTGAGACAGAAAGAACAACCAAGAAGGGAAAAGTGAAAAAAGCAGGATCCAGGAAGCGAGTAGAGAAATGCAAGAGATGTGTAGTGTCTGACGTTAGCTAGGGAGACACGGAGAGAGATGAGGCTGAGAGACAGATAATCTATCCATAACCTCAGTTTAACATTTGATTATGTACTCACTCACTCACAGTTGACTAATGCATGTAAACTTGCCTTCCAAACAAGCCACAACTCAGCTGAGTGTAGGTATGTGGTCACACATGGTGTGGTCCGGTACTTAATTACACAGCAGGCTGTGGCATCACCCTCCAACAGTGGCAGCAAATCCATGTCACTGATTTACTGCTGCCACTGTTTGAGCTGTGGATTACTTTGACATATGCTGACCTCAGTTTTGGAAACTCTGGCCTTGTTTCATGAGGATCCACCATTTAAAACATATTGCAACTGTATGAATAGGCCAACTGTATTTAAAATGACCTGCAGAGTGATGACACAGTGATAATATTTCCAGTTCTTTCAAATGGTCCCAGTGATTGACGTTTGCTTCCAAAGCACAGAGGAGAGTTCAGATTCTGCTTTGCCCTTTCCCTGCAGTGACATTTCCAAAGTGCATGACAGACTGTTCAGATGCTTCACAGTGGGGGCAGGTCTATTCTCACTGCTCACATGATGACCCTATTTCTGTCCAGTCATAACCTGGGGGGCGGGGGACACACACAAGACAACCATAGTTTGTTTTTTAGAAAAAATACTTTATAAATCATGCAGTCGGTCCATGTTTATAAACACAAACAAAACCTCCTTTCCACATCGCATGAAACAGGCTGACACAAATCCATAATCATACAGCAGTGTATAGCTCTTTCTAAAGTGATCTTAAAACTAATATTTACACACTTTAAACTTCACATGAAGCACCCTTAGTTAGCATTTATAACCAGTAAAAGCAGTTAATAATAAGCAGACAGAAGGCAAATGCAGGGCGGTGAATAAACATAATGATGACACAGTAACGCTTATGGAAGAGTCCTCCCAGCGGGGTAAAATTACATTCTATTAGGAATACTGCTTATAAATGCTAACGAGGGGCTCCCAGAGTGAGGTGTTTTCATTTACACTGAAACTTAGTAATAAATATGATAAAATGAGTATATTGTTCCTTTACAAATAAAGATAAATATGTTGCCAGCAGGCCTGGAGGCACTCTGTGGGTGCTGTGTGTTGGACAGGTGGAATCATCGCTGAAACATCCGGATCTGAGGCCCCATTTATCAAACTCATACATGCTGGTTGTACTCCCAACAAATGTGTGTCAAATGTCTTCTGACTGAATATTGTTTCAAAATGTCCATTAGCTGTTTGATAATAATAATAATAATGATCATAATACATTTTCTAAATGTGTTTCATGAATTTAAACATTTGATTTCTCGTCTTTATTTGGCATTTAGCAGAGCTAGTGTCTTCCTTTCTCCACTTTCTCAGTGTTTTATTTGATGATCAACAGAAAGTCTTGCAGCACAATTTTATTCCCTTTTAGCCAATTCCCTTTTTATCAATTTGGATTTGAATATAAAATATATCACTGCTAATTCAGCCCAAATTAAGTTGACTTTAAATAATTCTTATATAAACACACACACACACAATCTTGCAGGACCACACACCACTGAATAAACCTTTGAGAACTGAAAGGTTCACTTTTCCATGTTGCTGGTGGGACACAGTTTACATTCATGATTAATTGAAATGTGAAGAAAAGCAACACTGACATCACTCGCCTGAGCGAGCACACGTGTGCAGGGTTTAAGTTTCTTCCAGCTTTTCCATAAATCTGAAGTCCTCGCCTCACTGCTGTTTTCACTCATGTTTATTTTTAATTGTGCGGAGTCAGCACTGAAGGAGCAACCACTTTGACATCAGTCAGAGGTCAGATATGACACAAATGTATGACCATATACGGAGGTAGCCAATAAAGTGGTGGGGGTGATGAATGAAGCCAATGCTGAAATGCCAAACACTGCAGTTCCTCTAGTGGCCACTTGAGACTGGTGTCAAAAGGGAGTCAATCCTCTCAGGCTCCCAAATTCATCTTTACAACAGAAATAAACATGTTTACAGCTTGGTGCAAAAAACATTTTTTTGTTCTCTATAGTTTCTCCATTCATACCAGCTGTACAGGGGGGTGATTTGTCTGTGGTAATACATTCATGTAGGGCCACACTAAATGACTGTAAAACTCATTCATTTAGACTGCGGATACTTTGAGAGGCCAACAAGGAGCTGTGGTCAATCACTGTCCACTCAATCTCACTGACATCCCAGAAATTTGACTAACCAAAACATCCAAGACATTTTGGTTAGTAACAGTATTTTTTTCAAACATGATAACCTCTAGTGCCAAAAAGAAAGCTTGTTTTAATCTCAAAAATCCTCAGCTGCAAGCCAGCTAAACTGCAGGAACAAAAGGAATAAATCAAACACAGCACTACACCCCAAACTCATGCTCATTAGTCTCATACATACGGGCTCTTGGCTTCTCTGCCAAGCAGCCACTTTGCGCCCTCACATCAGCAGTGGGTTTTACACACTTGCTTGCCTGCATCATTTAGCAACACTAAACCACAATGCTGCTACGGCACACTTACCCCCCCCCCCCAAAAATAATAATTCTACCCACTGCTGTCTAATTGTCGAGAATGGCTCATTTAATAATGGTGGAAGGCCTGTGTCCATCCACACTAAAAATAAAGCAGCTAAACAGCAGCAGCTCGGTCTATCAGCAGACATGTTGGACATCCCTCTTCCTGTGAGTGTCTAATCTGCTGGCCTTTCATACCCAGTTCAATGTGTTGGTTTGTTTTGAGACTGTAGGAGTTTGTGTTAAAAGTGGTGATGTTTTTTTAGCAGGATTTGTGCCGTCAGGGGCACGTGAAGCAGAAAGGCACCTGGACTCTGCTCTACCTTTGGTACAAAGAACTGTGGGATTTCAGTGGTGTTGGTTCTGACTGCAGTGGGTGCGTTGCATTACACATGCTACCATATGAGCATGGAGTCCATCACCTAAATGCAAAAATAACCAGATGTTCTACTCTATCCAGATGCAGTAAGGAATATGTAAGCCTACAATCCCATGTGCTAGATACAGAAGCGGGTCAAAGTTCAAGGTGCAATGTTATGTCACAGTATTTCCCAGCTGTATGCACGCTACATGCAACACTATGTACTTCAGTAAAGTGCAATTTGGAAGGCAGAAAAGCTTTCTGGTATGGGGACAATGTAACCTTGTGCTTCCTTGAACCTTCCACCAATTGTTACTTTCCTTTGGCTTCACTACATCCTGCATTACCTCTCTCACTGTGACCTTTTTTCTATTTGTGTTTTATTTTCTTTTGTTCTATATTATTCTTTAAATCTAATTTTGCTATACATTCAATGAATTTCTTCCTGTTTTTATTTTATAGTGTTGGTCTAAAGCTCTTTGTCTCTGTGTTTGGAAGATAAATGAAGCTGCATTTGTGTTTCTGTTGTACTCAAAGAACCACAAAGGGTGAGAAATGTTCAAGTGGTCCTCATTAGCAGACTAAGCTGCTATATCTGCTGTTTAAATAAAAAAGGGCCATCTAGCCACAATAAATGAGTTCTTTCATAATCCTTCTGCCAGTAAACTGAGAAATGCCCTGTGTATTTTCCCACAGTGCATTGCAATGTCTTCAAACGTCCGACCGACAGTCCAAGACCAGAAAAATCTTCAGTTTCACAATCAGTTTTGACACACACAAAAAAATACCATTCAAGAAGTTGCAACCAGCACACCTTTTTTCCTTTCTAAAGCTGCTTTTCCACTGAAAGTATCCAGAACTTTTAGTTTCAGGAAGTAAACTGTTCCTTCATACTGGTAAGCAGTTAATTACTCCAATTATGAAAAGGTGACAGCTGCTTTTACATTAGACTATACAACAAACTGCAGTCCAACAGGTGGTGGTAATTTAGAAGATAAGTACTCCAACCAATCAGAAATGCTTCTAACTAGAAACCCCGCCTCTAAAGTTCCTGTACTTGTGAGCAGGGACATTTCTCGGAGTAAAACTGGAACTTAACCTACACTGGTCCATGTGGTGGAAACACAGCTACTTAAAGATGATGGATTCAGCAGCTTTTTGAATAATCCACAACTTCCTTATTTTCTTGGTCTTGTGTGAAACTGAATATCTTTATGTTTCAGACTGTAAGGTGCAGATAAATGCAAAGTTAGAGAATCTGTGTGCAAAAGTAAATATCTAAAATATCTGAATAAACTCTGTTTATTGCAGCTCATCACTGCTTTGTCTCTGTTTTCAGTTGCGTTCAGTGTGTGCTCTGGTGCGGGGACATCACTATAGCTAATGTGTACAGAAGTGATGACGCACTGGACTGACGCACCGCGGGGGCCTCCATTTGACCTGCAAGCTCAGTTTCACAACCAGATGAAAGTCTGAAACAGGAGCCTGCATTAGCACCAAGGTGAAAATCAGCTGGAGGATCCACACCAGCTTTAAAATCTGACACAGGAAATGGTTTCATTGTTGTGAGAAAGGCACTTTCAGTTAGAACACAGGTGGTCTCTCTTCAGGCTCTGTGGCGCTGTTGTTTGTGTGTCTGTGTTTGTGCAGCAGAGCGTGGCTGTCGCTACGTGTGGTGGACCTCGTGGAACATGAGCTCGCGCGGGATGGGTGTCTCAGCTCCGTATATGGTGGAGGCACGGCGCTCGAACGCAGAAACCATCTGCTTCACCACCTCGTCGAAGAAGACGTGAGCGAGCGGGGAGTGGATGAGGGAGCGAAATTCAAAGGAGATCTGAGGAGGAGAGGATAAAGATAGCAGCTGAGTTTCCCACTACAAACACGTCAGAGATCTGTGTGTGACTGTATGAAACCGATCCAGAGAGAAAACCAACACCACAGATATGCCAAGCTGAGTCATGTGGAATAACCAACACATGATCACAGAGCGGGACACAAAGCATAGCCTCACATACCGGACATCTTACAGTACGTGTCCCTGCTGCAAGCTGCTTGTACTTACAGCAAAATCCACAGTGCAGGTCCGAGGGTACCCAGGAAGGCCGGGGCTGAAACGCCACATCGTCTCTAAGTGGTTGAACAGTTTACCATTTGAACATGACGCCTGAAAAGCAACAATGTACAAGTATAATGCAGTCAGCAACAAGAGAGAGGCTGCATTTATGAATTTCTCGTTTAGCGCAATGACTGTGACTTTATACCCCAGAAAACACTGCAAACACATTAGGAGCAGCCAAACTGAGTAAAAAGGATTTCAAGCTGAACTGTACACCTGATTCCAGGCTTCAAGAAGAACCTGTTTCGACTTGGATGACATTAAAGCCCCGTTTACACGAGAACCATCCAGCAGAAACGGTGTTGTTTTACTGTTTTTGAAAACGCGTTCACACAGAAACTTTTTAAAAACAATCGCCATTCACACGGAAACACGAGAGATGTTGAAAATGTTGTCGGAAACACTTCAGTCTGGAACCGTTTTCACGTTGTACCGTTTTCAGGGACTGGACACTGAAAACATTCTTGTGTAAACAGGGCTTATCAGGCTAAGCTCTCACACCCAGGAATTATGTCAACTGCTTCTCCCTCTAACCTGGATGATTTTAAATCGGTTACAGTTTGATGGTTTGCAAATCGTTGCATTCTCTACATTTTACAGAGTTGTAATTTGGCTGATAACCACATGCCTCGCTGATAGGAGCAGATAGTGTTGCAAAGGTCTCTCACACCTTTCAGACCTCAGAGAGGTGCCGTCTGAGTGTTATCTCCTGATGACATTCACACCCGGCTCAGCCTTTGTTTGTTCAGCTTAGCTGAGGTGAGAGAGGGGCAGGTACTGTCTCCTCTTTTTTCATTTGTTATTCAGCTATTTGTGTCGGCCTTCACGTCTCTGTGACTGTGATTTTAGACAATGCTGCAAAAGTAGACAAACGGGCTTTTCTTCAAATTTAGGATGATTTTCACAAAGCACGGTGGTGTGGTGGTTAGCATTGCTGCCTCAAAGATGGAATAACATCTAGAAGGTCTGGGTTCGATTCCACCTTGGCCCAGGCCTCCCGCTGTGTAGAGTCTGCATGTTCTCCCTGTGTCAGTGTGGGTTTCCTCTCACAGTCCAAAGACATGCAGTTAGTGGGGTTAGGTTAATTGGTCACTCTAAGGTGCCGTTTACATGAGACCGTTTTCATTTTGAAACGGCGTTTCGGCCTTGCGTTTACACGACAACAGAGTGAAAACGAAGTGTTTCAGAAACGCACCGGCTTGCGTTCTCGTGTAAACACTTGAAACCAGGGTGATTTGAAAATGCTCGACTCGCACATGCGCACTATGGTTGCGACGGCCACAGTTTTTCGCGCACGTGCAAATTGATAAACAGTACTCGCGGATTCACGAGTGCTTCTTATGCTTTTCTTGTGTTTTTACCATTTTGTAACTCAGCGTTGTGTGCACCAGCGATCCAACCTCATCGTCAGTCCACACAAAACTTCTCACATTGGCCGTTCTGTAAGTCATGAACAATTTGCCACACTACTACTGTGTCACTCCACGCATGCGCGTCTTGCATAAACAAACTTTGCAAAGAGAAAACCAACGCCAACTTGTGGCCTGGCATGGGAACTACATCGTTTTCATCGTTTCCATCGTTTCACATGTCATCGTGTAAACGCGGATCGTTTCTGAAACGCCATCATGTAAACGAAAGGCTGACACGCATCAAAAGGACACCGTTTCCAGTGAAAACGGCTTCGTGTAAACGGCACCTAAATTGCCCATAGGCATGAATGTGAGTGGTTGTCTGTCTCTCTGTTAGCCTGCACAGGGTGTACCCTTCCTCTTGCCCCATGTCAGCTGGGATAGGCTCCATCTTCCATCTTCATTCGCTATTATTAAATCAAAGCCAGTATTCTGACTTTATATTTAATCCAGCTTGATTTGAGAAGTCTATCTAAATGACATACCAATTTCATATTCTTTTAGATGGTGGGTTTTTTCCTATTTTATCATCTCTGTGTTTTCTAACAATTCCCGCAATACAGTTCTTGTAACACACTGTGATTTAACATGAGCTTGAAGCAGTACCTTACCTTGACCAGGTGGGGGCGTACTGTAGTGACAAGAGAGGTGTAGTTTTCCACTACAGGGGGGAAGCCCACGGTTAGTTTGGCCTTGCAGAAGCCCGATCTCTTGAACACCACCTCAGACTTCTTGCACCAGGGAACAAAGAGGCGGTAGTCCTCCACCCCAGCCACCACGTCATAGATCTCCTGCATGGAATACCTGCAAGGACACGGAAGCAGGGAAAGGAGAGCGAGTACGTTAATGCAAAGCTGCACTTTGGGAAGCAGATGAAGGTCAGCAACTGTGTGACAAGACACTGGCCACAATATAACACTGATGACTCAGAAAAGGCTCAACTAGTTCAGTAAGAAATGGTGGAATGAGGGCAAAACAAGAGTAGTAAAGCATACAACACAAAAGCAGGAGGAGTTGAATGACAGACAGGTAAAGAGTCTTGAACACCACTGTTACATAATTCTGGCCGTCCAGCTGAAGGAAAATAGCGACCAGTGCCCGTGTCTATTTATACAAGCAGATTTAGTGATTATGACCTCTCTGAGGAGCACAGGAGGACATTCAGTGCGTCACACACACGCACAGGGTACAGACACTGAGGTACTCCAAACACTCACTGGAACACAAAGCATTACAGAGCAGCTGACCCCGCTGCATGCACACTGACACGTCTATGATGTCATATGATATTAGTCAATAATATCACACTCAGTTGATGTTTCATGGGCATATATATATATATATATATATATATATATATATATATATATATATATATATATATATATATATATATATATATATATATATATATCACAGTGTTTAGGGTTATAGTGTAGCGGTCTGCAATTAATACAAAAATAAGACCTTGAAGATGTCACAGTAGATGGCAGGATGCTAAAAAACTAGTGACGTACTCATATGAAGCGAGTGTAATCCATGTTTTTGGAGTTACAATTTACAAACTTGTAGCTATGTGGGTTCATCTCATCTGTAACGGACATGAAAATTCAGCAGGACAACCCAAACAGAAAGTCAGATTAGATAAAGACAAGTACTGATGATATTAAGATTTTATCTGTCCGCAACATTAATGATTGTGTTCATAGGTCCAGTTCTGTCATCACTTACTGATACCTGATTGAGTTACTGTGTGGGAAAAATAGGTGTAAACATGTTTTTCAGCTGTTTTGTAATCTGTGAGTCAGAGCACAGTGTAGAAGCTGAAGTCAAAGGCCTTGCATGTGACTCAGGTGTGCTATGAATCATGACAATGATGGAAGGAATTAGAAAGCCTGTAGGCATACCATTCTGATGGCTGAATTAGTTTCTCCATCCCTAATTAAAGCTTGCTTGAGAAACTACTTTTAATTTTTCAGCAGTGTCAGAGTAATATAATCAAAGACACCAGAACATCCACGGGTGCAATACAAATAGGAGGTACGAATGTATTTCAGATACTTTAAGTGGTTAAATACGGCACTCCGGGCTGGAAAAAATGCAAGAGAGAACTGAATGAGCTCTCAGTTTCTCTACATACACGTTTGTCACTGCAGACACCTCCTCCTGAGAAAAGAATCCTGCCCAAATGTGCCTTGAGACAAAAATCACAGAAACACTGTGAGTAAAACCAGACTTACCCAATGATGCGTCTCTCGGAGTACTCCTTTCTCTTGGAGAAGGAATCCGCAAGGTTGAAGAAGCTGCGTGAAGGCAGCACGATGGCACGCCCCGGCATGGCTGCACCCAGCAGGGGATGCACACGCATCATCAGGATCCCGCATGATGACAGGTATCTGATCACAAAAACAAACAACAAAAACGCAGAGTGAGGATCAGCAACAATGTAACAACTCTCACAAATCAGAGGAGACCAGGGCCGATCGATCTCTTCTTGTTCAAACTACAGAAAGTTTCTTTGATTTGATTGCAGACCAACACAAGAGAAATCAGAGAATGGCCAGCACAAGCAAGTTTTGACACAACACTGACATGTCATTATGCAATAAATTCCTTTTTACACAACAGATGTTGTGTCTGCTTCTGGTCTCTGCCGCCTGCAGTGGGAAGTATCTATTAAGTATCCCCAGCTCGTGCCTCTTATGTACTGACATGCAGTCACATCACAAAGGTAAGAATGTAAATTTAAGAAACCATAATATCAGGCTCCTGTCCAGGGTGTACCCTGCCTC
The DNA here is from genome assembly GCF_007364275.1 of Archocentrus centrarchus. Classification (NCBI taxonomy): domain Eukaryota; kingdom Metazoa; phylum Chordata; class Actinopteri; order Cichliformes; family Cichlidae; genus Archocentrus; species Archocentrus centrarchus. The sequence goes on from NC_044366.1 coordinate 34,683,134, forward strand.
TCACCCTATGCCAGCTGGGATTGGCTCCAGCTCCCCCATCACCCTGAATTGGTTAAGCAGAAGAAAATGAATGGATGGATGGATGGATGGATGGATGGATGGATGGATGGATGGATGGATAATATCAATGTTACCCTTTAAAATCCCAAAAGGTTATCTGATCCTTAAACATTTGCATAAAACATGAGAGGAGAACTGGTCCGCTGACTTGAATGTATGATCACACACACTGGGGTTAACTGGGGTCTAACTCTGTTTCCACATCTTTTGTTTCAGCTCAAGCTGAAAAATCAGCTAACCAATCAAACCTGGGACAAGTTGTTTTTCCCCATATAACAAATAAAAATGGAGAGGTTTAACTCTACCAGTACTATATTCATCATAAATGTGGTCTGCAGTCTTCTTACTGTGGGTCCAAACTTCTTCTTCTTCCTAGTGACTCTTGCTCAGCGAACCACATATCATGCAAACAATGCAATACATTATGGTAAGCACCATACTGTACCCTCCCTAATACAAAGCTATACAGCCATATAAGGACAAACTAACATTTCTTTCCTTTCAGCTTCAAATGCCAGACTGAGAGACAACTGTTTCCTTCTCTCCATCTTGTATTGTGAAACTGTTCCAGTAGCTCTTGTTCAGGGAATCAAAAAATGTTTTTAGTTCCTTTCTAACATTCAACCTGAAAAATTGCTGTTTCTCATCCAAAAAGTTCAGGTTTTACCCTAAAAATCTGGGGCCACTATTGACCACTGATGACTGTCAGTGAGCAGCCTCTGAGCTTTATGAAACACACCAAATGCCTTTCTCTCTTTACTCAGGAAGCAGTTATCCTGTTTAAATAAGTCAACTGTCAGGGGATAAAGTCAGCAGGGACTTAGTGCTTCCGTTCTCATGGTGGCCAGTTGACTGGAGTGTCACAGGTTGTGGTTATAAGAGAGCTGATTAAAGCACGAGGGTAATAAAAAACTATCACACCGTCGGCACTACAGAAAGGTTTCAGGTGGAACTCGCGCCCTGCAGTTTCTGTTCCAGGAGGTTTCAGCATAAATAGATTTCTAACAGGAACTGTCTGGGTCACAGGAAGGAGCCAAAAAGTTGTCTTAATATTTGTGCCGCCACTCTTAAATGCTAAGCAGGACAGGAAGTCCTGATCTACACCAGCATAAAACCAGCCGATAATTATCCTGTAATACCTGTAAACTTAAAACACAGTGACGTGCCACAACATATGCCTTTATTCTGGGGAGAGGACGCTTGCAACGCCTGCCAAGCATTTGTCACTCCAATAAAACAAGTCACAAATATGCAGATGGCAGTTATGAAACAAGTTCAAGGGTACGGATTTTATTATAAGCTTTGGACACCTAGATTACTGTGCTGCTGAGCGACTTGTGCTGGTTTATATACCTGAAAACACAGCTGATTACAGGAACTGTGCTCTGTTTGGCCCGGGGGCAGACATTACAGAAAACGGGTGAATGTTTAGGGTTTGGCTAAGTTACACATAAGAGGAATTCCACGAATACTCGGAGAGGAGGGGGGAGGGCAGACTTTGCCTGTCTATGGCCCTCTGTACACCTATTTTACCAACATCCTGACACATACTGAGCACAAGAAAACTACTAATTGATATTCAAGCTTCAAAAGCTCCTAAAGAACTGGTTTTAATTGAGTTAAGCTACAAGTCTCCAATGATTTTTAATTAAAAGACAATTAAGAGACCACGAACAACAGCTAATTAGCAGCTCTGATTCAGTGGATATGGTTAATTTACAGAGAAAGAAGTCACTGATAATAACAGTGCATTTATATACACAATGATGGTACACAGTGGTCTAACTGTAACCATGGTGAGGCACTATCCTGGGTTAAAATAATCACAGAGATCATCTTTTCAAACTGCTTTAGATTTACTGGCCTAAGCTTCAATTATACTTTTCCCGTCTGTGAGTCCACCAGGGTCCGCTCAGGTCTGAGTAACGTAAATTTTGTCATCGGACAGTGAAAGCGAGGATCCGTGTGGACGTCAGTGTGACTTGTCCACAGAGAATTTACATTACAACTACACATGTGCCCCAGGTGGCCGAGTTCGAGTGGACTTCAAAGAGTAATCAGGAAGAGGAACAAGAGGAATAACTACTCAGCCATTGGGTCTCCAGCTGTCCATGTCCTTGTATTTAGTTACTCAAGTGAAAAATTAATCACCAGATTAGAATGACTAAAGAGCCACCATCTCTTAAAAGCTCCAAGTTCTTCGTTAGAATTTTCTGTGTTTCTTTGTAGTAAATTAAACATTATGAGGCACTCTGCACACACTCTGGTCACACAAAACAAGTCATTTAATGAAGACAGTTAAGCCTTTACATACACATCCCCCCATATCTTATTACTTAAAAGGTTTTTTCTCAGGCTGTTAAAATCATCTCACACCTCACTGACTGAATACCTCAACTTGTTCCAACTCGTCATAAACATCAGTGAAACAATTGAAAAATGAAAAAGGTTGCCATATTGTGATAAGAAACAAATCTGAAAATTAGTTCAGCCTTAAAGTGGACCTATTTTGCTCATTTCCAGCTTCATATTTTCATTCTTGGACTCTGCTAGAGGAGCTATGAATAAATCACCATTCAAAATAATCCTTATATCTTCTACATTTACAGTTACACATACAGTTCATCCTCTGTTTGAAACAAGCTGTTTTAATTCCTTTTAGCTCTTTTCTTTTCATTGACTGCTCCTCATAAACAAAATATCTGAAGAACAGGTGTGTGCCTGAGATCACCATATTGGATATCTGCTCTTAATTACATCACACAGATCCAAGAGTAGAAAAAATGAAAGTGCATGAAACAGAGTATTTAGAGCTGTCTGAAGCCTGAGCAATTTATTAACAGGGAGCATGTATATTAATTGTATATACACTGAAACTTTAGCCATATCTAATGTGACCATCCACCAACATATAAGACAAAAAAGAGAAAAGAATAATAGGTACCCTTTAAAATAATCACGCTATATTGCCTGGTGATTGATTACTTGTAAGGTATGAAGTGATCAACATCAAATCATCTCTACTTTCAGCTTCTAAAATGTGTGGATTAGCTTATATTTATAATGTTATAATCAATGTAAATCAAATATATGTGGAGAGGTGGTTGGATTTTGAACAATTTTCTTCACTTTTTAATCAACTCTATTTATTATCAAGTGATTAATTCTTCATCAAGACAAAGTTTAGCTGCAGCTCCAGAGCAGGATCAGGTGAAAAGCCCTGACCCTGTTCTCCCTTAACACCATGAATGGAAGGACTCAAACCAGTTCATAACCTTCACCACAGCATATAACTCAGCTCAGATCCTGTTACTCAGGCATAAGCAGCCTGAGTAACAGGCACTTTGATTGGCTACTGCTTAGAGAAGTGTGTCTGAGAGTTTTATTGGTCCGTTATGCCCGGCTGTGGCTCCATGTTCCACAGTAACCCTGCCAGAGGATGACACCAGCATGACTACCGAGCTCATCTGTAATACCACACAGAAAGCAGTTCAATACTACATCAATAATTACAATTAGTTTAATGCTTTTTCAAACATCTTGATGTGACAATAATTGTGCTGTTGTCAGCTTAAACAGCTACACTGATAAGGCTGTCCTGATACGAATAACACTAATGATTTTCAGAATCAACAAGCTGAGTCTGAACAGGCTGCAGAAAGAGAAGCAAAAAACAAGCCTGTATGTGGCTCAGGTGTGCAATAAGACTGACTCACAATGGTCAGAAAAACATGCAAGCAATTATAAGCATTCAGTGAGCTTGGAGACATACAATTCCCATGGGTATGGCAATTTGTAACCTGTTCTCAAATGAAACAGGTTTTCCATTCCAATCACAACCCATGTCATACTGCGTCAAATTCCTGTTCACCTACTGGCCTTCAACAGGAGCCTATTCATTACTACCTGAAATATGATACACCTGACCTCCAAATTAATCCAGGGTACAGGCTGAGAATGGGCCAGAGCAAAAGGGGAAAGACATAACATCCAACTACACAAAGGTGCAAAGCAGAGTGCAACCAGAACATCATTCCACATCAAACAAGATAATGGGTTCATGAAAGAATATTTAAAGTTGTACACTCTGGATTAGCTTTACCCTCACCAGTTGACATTTCCCACTTTTACACAAAATATGACTGTTTTTTCTTACTTGTTTGAGCTAATGTAGATGCTAGAATTGTCTTGTTTGAGTTTGAATAAGTAGGCACTGTTCTCTTGCTTAGGCTAAGGTACCAAGTAATGTTACCTTGTTAAGAATAAACATATAAGCCAGAGTTATCTTGTTTCCACCCATGTTTTAGATAAAGTTAAGTCCTCTAGGCTAACTCTTCACTTAATGTGTTCTTGGTAAGGCTAATATAGCGACTAACTTTATCTTGTTAGGTAAAAGGCAAACCTTATCTTATTTTGGCTAACTTAGCAGCTAATGTTCTTTAGTTAAGCTCATGGTAGCAGCTAATGTAATCTTGTTTAGCCTAACATAGAGATATCATTAACATGAGCTGAGTGATGCTATCACTGCTGTTCAGTCTATTAAATTACAGCACATGAGATAGTACATTGTGAGTGTGCAGTGGTCTTCTAATAAAAATGAATTATATTGAAATATATTCATTTGAGAAGCATAGGTACTACTTACTATGCAACTATACATATACTATGCATATAAAAAATACATGCACACATAAAGCATTACCAATAGCATGCAAAGTATCTGCAGCTACTGTCAGGACTGAGTATGGAGACACTGAATGGTTCAGAGTAGGACGTGGGGTTACATGATGCTATTGCTGTTCCTGTTCTACCTATACGCTGAAGTGATCTTCCAGAATGCTGACATTGCTGATAGTAAAGAAGGATTGTGTATTGGGGGGCAAAATATTAACAGATGTGCGGATCACACCACTTGGATAGCAAGCAGCTTCCAAGACATGAAGAACCTACTGAATACTGTTAAAGAAGAAAGCCATAACATGGGACTACTACTCAATAACTAAAACTACAATGGCGCTACTTTCAACATAGATAGCAATGAAACAGAAATGGTCAAGAACTTTAATTTGCTAAGATCAATGATAAATAATGAGGCCACGCCTACCTTGGAAATCAAAAGGAGCACTGCAAGACAGTCAATGCTTTCTAAATGCTTTGGAGATGTGGTGTTGGAGCTGGATTTAATCAATATCACAGACAGACAGAAGGACCAACAAATCAATCTTGGAAGAAATCAAGCCAACCATGTCACTAGAAGGACAAATAACAAGGCTACGACTCTGCTATTTCAGACATGTCATCAGAAAACAGCAGTCATTAGAAAAGGACATCATGATTGGGAGTATAGAAGGAACAAGGTGCTGAGGAAGACTGGCAATGCATTGATTGAACACCGTTTTAAAAAAGACAAGAAGAGCTCTAGCCAGACTCAATCAGCTCACACAGGCTCAATCTTCCTATAGAATGTTCATCTGCTATGGTTCAGGAATAAACTGATAGCCTTAACTAACTAACTTCATTAACTATGAAGACTTTGTATAAATGGTGTACTGCTTCCACCAATGTTCTATCTATTGCTAATCAGTAATACACCAATTACTGATTGCTAGGCTATGTTTTGTATTTGCTACATTAGTCACATGTGATTGGAGGATGGCAGAAGATGGGCATATTTCTCTAGTGATCTGACTAACAACCTGGAGAGTAAGGATAACACAGTGCTAAAAACATCAGCTGGGAATCTTGAAAATGATCATATAGGGACCTTTTCAGCGTTTCCTTAATTTCTGTCATATACAATGGCGGACGCTCATATTATATACATGACCAAAATTTTAAATAATGAGGTCAGTGTATGTACAAGTAATCCCCATGAGCCTAAAGATAAGACTTCACACTGATCTTAACTTATTCTTACAATTTCAGCCTCAATATAGTCATCTCAGTCACAGCTCTGGCTCTGAGCATAGAAACCACACCCACCCACCGTTCAATCAGAAGAAGGATGACTTAAAGGAGGTGGGGGTGGAAGATTAAATGGCTTGTTTGAGATAGAGAATGAGCGTGGGGGTTGCACTAAGGCCCATATAAGATAAATAAGGATTATTTTTAAACTAGAATCATTTTAATCTACTCTAACAGAAAACAAGAATTAAAAATAACAAGCTGGAAATAAGCATAATAGGTCTCCTTTAAGAATCATATAAAGAAGCAAACATATGCCTTTGCCAAATCATTTGAAACACTAGAAGTCACCCTGTTTAGTGTTAATAAGCAGCATATAAATAATCAGCATGGTTTAGAATATACTCTAATACAGTCAGCTTTTGAGGTTAAAAAGTAGAGTATTGTAAAAACACATATGAGTGACAAACAGTAAAATAATGTCAAATTAATATGATGTACGCATCCTAGGTGACGTTATAACTGTTGAAAAGCTGCGATCGGTTCTGATGTTGGTTTCACTTTCCAAAAAGTACCGTGTGATTTGATGACTATTTTGGAGTTTCAGGCTATACCCGCATGTTGTTTTTACTATACTGCTGAAACGATAGTAGTGACAAACAAACAAACAAACAAAAAAAAAAAACAGTCCATTCACTGATCATTACGATGCTTCTGCACCCTCGTCATGGGGATTTTAAGGTAAATGTTTCCATGTCACCGATTTGGCTGCGCTGTCAGCAGTGGTAGAAAGCAAAAGCAAAAAACAAAAAACAAAAAAAAAGCCACTACGCAAACATAATTATAATTAATGATGTCGATTTATAATAAACTCATAAATTCTTGTGTATTATTGTCTTAAAATTACTCATGTCTACAGGGGGCAAAGGGCCTGAAATCAGCTTCAGTAAATTTAAATTATGTAATGTGCTATGCTGCCCATTACTGCAACATCGTGGCTGTAGGACATTTCCTTTTTCACCGGCAGTCTAATAAATACTACTTTCATTTGAGTGCTTGTTTCACTACATGTTACCTACTAGAGAGATGTCGTTACCGAGTTAATTAGCCGCAATAAAACACAAGTTTCTTGAGTTAAACAAGAAACAACCCGTGCCTTGTGTTGCTGCCACCTACCAGAAGTGAGTAACTTTGGTGTAAATGCTCATTAACGACCTATATGTCCATCTTTTACACTGTCCGGTTTCAGACAGCAGCTCGAAGAGTCAAACACTTTACCTTACGTTGCTTCTACTCTGGATATCCCGGCCGGCTGTGGACGGTAACTGTTTTATGCACTCAGCTACTTTCCGCAAGTTCCGACCGTACCTCGCCATCTTCCCTTCTTCTTTAACGGCTTTGTTCACTCCCTCGATACCCACCAGTTGACAGGGAGCTCTACTCGTAGTTCGGCCCAACCCTCGCCTCTATCCAGCACGCATACCATTGGCCGACCCGCGGCCATTGAGTGTTTTTATTGGCCGGTCCCGCCCTTTGTCACGCAAGCGTAATCGCGTCCGCGTGCACGAGCTCGCACGCGCATAAAGTCACGAGATGTTGGCTCAGGTTACGCTGTGGGCTGAGAAAACAGGGTGAAACCTGCTTGTTTTTGCATAATAAGGCTATCAATAGGTCGACCTTTTCACTCATAGGCTGTATTACACATTCTTTGTTGTTATTTGGTCTGCTGGGGAAATTTGTTAGGATACAATTTCTGCCGTATTTTTGACTATCAAAGTCCAAGAGATATTTAAAATTATTCTTTTTTTTTTTCAAAATGTTTGCATACGCAACAACTCTGAGTACATTAGTAAATGTCTCTCCTTTGCTTATCGTCGATTCAAGATTTTGTTTGTTTTGCCTGGAGCAAAGCAGTATAAATCAAGTTAAAATCAATCTACCTAAAACATAAATATACTAAGATATAAAAACAGCAATAAGACCAGCAGCTAGCTGCATTCATACTGAGTAGTGAGAGCCTAAGTGTTGAAGTGCATATGCTGTACAGTGAAATTAAGATTGTGCAAATGTCTGGTCAGTGTGTTTAGCGCTCTCACAGCCTGTGAGAAGCTGTTGAAAAGTCTGCTGGATCTACAGCTGATGCTCCTGAACCTTCTCCCACATGGTAGCAGGGAGAACAGGCTGTGAGATGGGCGGTAAGGGGCTTTTAGGATATGTGACACCCTACAGATGCAGTGTTCGCTGTGGATGTCCAGCAGCAAGGGGAGGGGGGCACTTCTTCACCACCCTATTCAGCTGATGTTTCAGCTGCCAAACCAGGAGGTGAGGCTGTAGGTCATAATACTCTCAATGGCGCCCCCTGTAGGACGTGGTCAAGTAGACAGTGGGTCAGTGGACATTCTTCTAAATGGGAGGAACTGCTGTTGGAAACTTCTTGGCGATGGCTGTAGTATTGGTGTTTAAGGTTTTGTTTTGCCAGGTAGACTCTGAGACACTTGGCACTGCTGACCCTCTCCACAGGGTCAGAGGTGATGGTCAGAGAACTGTAGGCATGTCTGCCGGGTTTCCTGAACTCCATCACCATCTCCTTTGTTTTTACTATGTTAAGGAATAAGTTGTGGGACCTGCACCACAACATCAACTGCTCCACCTCCATTCTGTATTCTGTATGCAGCCTCATCGGTATTCTTAATGTGGCCCACCACAGTTGTGTCATCTGTGAACTTAATGATATGGTTGGTATTGGTGGAAGTGCAGTCATGGGAAAGCAGGCTGAACAGGAGGGGGCTCAGGACGCAGCCCTGAAGGAACCCTGTGTTCACCATGATGGAGCTGGATGTTCTTTTTCCCACCCTCAGGGGCACATTTTTAGTCGCCCACCCTCCCCCTCCCCCTGCCCCCCAATCCCCTCTCCCCACACAAACACGCCTCTGTTATTGATCATATCATATGCACAGCTGTTAAATGCAGAAAATGCCGACTAGAGAAATAATTTCCCTTCATCGCTTTGGCGCCCCCTTGTGCGCATTGCATATAGTGCATACCCACTTTTCGCGCCACTGCCCACCCTGACTGGCTGCTGCTACTGCATCAGGAAGCTGAGGGCCCAGTTGCAGATGCCAGTGTCCATGTGCAGCAGCCTCAGCTTCTCCACCAGCTGCTGTGGAATTATAGCATCAAATGAGTACCACGGGGCGGCAGTCATTTAGATTGGCCGGGTTGTTTTTCTTTGGCGTGATGGTGGCGCTTTTGAGGCAACACAAAACAAAACAAAAGCAAGTTTAAAATCACACATGATCAGTGCGCTTTTATGTGAGACACAGAAACATTGTACATTTTAAAAAGAGTTCTCCCCACACACAGCTGTTCACGGACACCTTGGTGCCCTCTGTCTCAGACACTAACACCTCACTGTTACACACAACCAAAGGAATAACACCTGGGCATTTAGGGGAAAGAACATAAACTGTAATTATAGGTGTTTTGTGTGTAAATTAACTTTACCAACCATAGATCTGTTTCAAAGAAGCCAGTTTGAGATGAAATAGTAGGTAAACACAGATGTTAGTAATGACACAAATTGAAGTTCTGTTTATTTTAGGTGTTAAACACCTATTAATTATCTTGTGCTGTTTGCCAGAATAGCTGCTATGAAAAATAAATCCTCCAGTCAAACCTGTCCTATTACGCTTTGAACTATTTCTTCTTTCTTTCGGGCTAGCATCAGCTCAGCATGGACTTGTTTTTACATAAATCTGTTCATATTACATATACACTGGTATATGTCCATTTCAGTGTCACAGGTTTTAATGTATTCCAGGATGCATAAATGGAGATAAATGGGATATCTCCATGGGATATTTTTTAAATACATTTTTGGAAGGATTAACTATGCAACAAATGGAGTTGCAAAAATAAAATAGCAGCATAGAGGTGGAGGCAGAACAGGTCCAAATCTAAAAATAAAACTAAATAAATAAAAAATACTGTGTGGATCATGTTCTCTGACTTTACGAGTGCCTTCAACACAATCCAGCTTGGAGAGAAGAGGAGGATGATGCAGGCAGAGGCAGCCCTGGTTGCCTGGACCATCGACTACTTAAACTGCAGGCCACAGTATGTTCACCTGAGGAACTGTGTCTCCAGTAAGCTGCGAACAAATACAGGGGCTCCACAAGGGGCTGTCCTGTCCCCGTTCCTCTTCACAATCTATACATCTGACTTCCAGTACAACTCCAATGCCTGCCGCTGCCTTTACTTTTCGGACCAGCGCACATGCGCGCACATGTGCGTGAGTTCATATCAGTCCACAAGGCTTTTAAATAAAATGACAAACACGAAAACGCAGGTCATTTTATCTATAATTTCAGTTAGTTTTAGTTTTGTAAACTCACAATACAGTTTAAGTTAGTTATCGTTTTTTCCCTTTTAATTATATTTTTTTATTTATTTCAGTTCACGAAAATGTTTTTTCAATTTCAGAGTTCGTTATTTAGTTCGTTTTCATTAATTATAATAACCCTACACTGAGCACAACCCAACATTACAACATGTTCGGCAGGATAGGTACTTAATGATAACCTTCGTCCATTACAACATTGTACGGGGACTTACACATGATGACGATATTAAGGGGTTAAACTGCCATTAGCTAAGTTAGGTTGCCTCTATCTCATCCATTGTTGTGTTGTGTTTTGAGCCGCATACAAATTATGTCAAGAGACTACTGCCCACTGTTATATCGACTCCATCCACACCGAAGTGGTACTCAAGTGCAGAGGAAACAAAACAAGACCGTGGCGAGCCGTGCCGAGTTGAGTCGACCTGCGCTGAGTAGATAAAGCAGCAGGAAGTGCTTCCTCTCAGCAGCAATCACTCTTTAACTCAAACCACCTTAATGCAGTTGTATGCAGTATATTGTGCATATAGCATTTATCTTTACATAATATAGTGTGTATTTAGTATTTATACTTACATAATATTGATATTGTGTATATTGTATTTATATTGTGTTCTTATAGTATTGTATATTGTATTAGTGTTAGCAGCTACTGCTAACACTAATACAATATACAATACTATATTAGTGTTAGCAGCAACTGCTGTTGTAACCAGGGTTATAACAGTCTTGGATTTTACATTATAGTTTAGTTTTAGTTAGTTTTTACTTTTTTTCTCTCTAATTGAGTTAGTTTTAATTAGTTTTCAGAGTGGTTTGCTCGTTTTTATTAGTTTTTATTTTTGGTTTTATGCTTAGTTTTAGTTAGTTTCAGTATTAGTTTTAGTATTTTCATACTTAATCAGGTACCCTTTAAAGAAATATATTCAACAACCAACTGTTCACAGACAGCAGCGCTACATGCTAAATGTGTGTAATATTAAGGACACACATGAACATCAACAGGAAGAAACAAAGAAAAATATGCTGTCAAGACAGTGCCCAAGATGCATTTTAGCTGGTGCGAGGTGGGGGTGGGAGGTGCAATCACAACATACCTGTTGAGAACCAAGGTGCTCAGAGCCTCTCCATCCACATCCTCTGCCACAATAACCAGAGGCTCGCGGTGCTGATGGCAATTTCCAGAGCTGGCACAATACTCTGAACGCTGGAGATCTTCTTCTCACTCAGCAACAGGTAGGCATCCTGGAACTCACACTTCTGGCCTGGTAGGAACAGAAAAAAAAAAAGAAATACAGATCACATTCTCAACTTAATGTGTTACAAAACCTGCTACACTTCAAGCCACATTTTAAGTTCAGCATCCACACGATGCATGATTCACACATGTCTGAAAGCGTGTTTCAGTGTCCTTTACTTCAGTTATCTCTAAAGATGATATCTGGGATCCAAGTGAAGCTACTGTCACGCATCATGTATTCAACAAATCAAACACTTTCATCACTACCCATGTTTATAGTCAGTTATTCAGCTGGTTTGCTGTGACGACTCCTAAAGGGAGTAGCACAAGATTAAGAATTAAACACTGTCAAATTTCAGTCTTGCCAGCTTATATTCAAAGGTACTTCTTATAAATACCCTCTGCAAAGTAAACGTCCACAAGTAGGGGGCAGCATTTTCCCAGTCAGCATGTTGAGACGTCTTTGGACACACACACACACACACACGCACACACGCACACACACACACAGCTATTGAACTTTAAATGTGTTCTTAGCCAAAATCTCATTGCCTCAAGGGACTCTACCTTCTTCAGATTACTGTTGTAAATAAAACTGTTCATATTGACTTCCCTGGACTCACTGCACCATCTTGTGGTACAAACCAGGATTACATGAAAGGACTCCCTAATCTGCCTCAACCTTTTTTTTTAACAAATTTACAATAAGTACCTTTAAAAGAGACAAAAAACTCTAATACAACAACAACAACAACAACAACCACAAAAATGTGGAAATTGAAGTCATGCAATTACCAAGAGCCAAACGACAACAAGTAAAGAGAATTAACAGTCTAGTTTTGGTTGGTTTGTTGCTCCTCTGGGCTCTTTCCAAGCCTTTCACTGTTACATTAAGTTCTCATCTTATTTAGTTCATTAGTGCACACTCTACACAAACAGATCAGATTAGGTCCTAGTGCTACTGTCATGTGGTAGATCACACAGTATATCATTTACTAGGTTAAGTGTACAATAACTTGTGCGCAAGTTGTATTTCATTGTACTTTGTTATATATTTGCATGTAATGTTGCCTTATTTAACAGCACTTTATATGCATCAATCTTTCACAATAAAGTCTTCATTGCTTTAAAAAAAAAGTATTATTTTTATGTATGACTAATCGCTTTCTTGATCACCCCTTTACAAAAAACACAACATAAAATGTGAGTCAGGCGACTTGGGCCATGTTGGTCATGGTCCTGAGAAGCCGTGGCCCTTATTTTCATTTGTAAAAGGTGGCAACCCTTGCTATGATTGCTACTAGGCCCGCAACTAGTACTACTACTGCTAGTAATCAACGTAACATAAACGACTTAACAATTGAAAACTGGTCTGAGAACAGCTGGAAAGACACGGAACTCTGAAATAAGTCACATCCGGTCTCAGTCTCGAACAAGCGCCACCAAAATGGCGAAGATCGCCAAAACGCACGAAGGTAAATTACTGCCAAAACAGCCATAAATCTGTTCTGTTTTATAATGCATTTTGCTCTATCATGTCAGTAAATGCTGTGGTTAATTGTATGATGTTATAGGCTTGTTTAGAACGAATTAGTTGTGAAAAGGTGCTAAGCACCAGGCCTCACACGACGCAACGCGGGGCTTTACATAATGGCGCTGGTGGTTAACTCTTAGCTTCCTTGTTAGCTGGAGTAGACCGTTTTTGCCATCTTACTGTGGATTTACGTGCAGCACCAGGCGCCATTGGGCTTTTTATTTGGGTCAGATAAAACTTTAAGCTAGTGCTGCGTGTTGTTGTTGTTAATGTGTCACTATAGTTGATCGTAATTTTCTACTGTGTGAATGATTCATATGGCTAACCTAGTTAGCATTAGCTACGTTTAACAACACCGCTCGTCCGCACGATGCTCATGCCTATAACTATCAGAGTCCAGACGCTGAAATGAGCTTCTGGATCGGTGTTTAGCGGGAATATTGACGGAAATGGCATTACCAAATGAGTTTTCTGTACCAAGTACTGTTGATGGTTAGCCTTTCTGTAAGACGGAAGAATTACTTGACCCCTTTTTTTTTTTGTTTATGAAAGCAGTAATTGGTGATGGACGAGCAGTTTCAAATCGCTGTGCAACAAAATAAAAATTTAACGTAACTAGTGGGAGAACACAGACTGATTTTCAGCTAATTTTATTATGTTATAATCTCAAAACATGCTGCAATCACCATTTAATTAATAGTTCATGTAAAATTGGCTTCTTTGAAATTAAAGAAATTGATTCTCAGCAAAATGTCTCAAATCTAACTTAGATCTTTTTTTTTGTCCCAATTACTGTGCAATGACCCAGGATATAATTAATTTGGTAGTCCAATCCAGACGAGGTCACCCTTAAAGCAAGTAACAGTTTGAAACATAAAATGTTACATTTTCTTCTCTCCATCCAGACTCAGACCATGTGTGCATCAAAGACTACTGTAGCCACGATTTGTTAAATGTGGTTATATTAACAGGCAGAGTGGAAGGAATTTGTAAGTTTTTAGCTTTGTGATGGCAATAAGACCCATTAGCCAGTCTTTCATGTGTGAGTTTAAAGCAGCGTTGGTGCTTAGCTGTTTCTAAGAACCTTTTATAAGTATTTAAATCTCTTTGAGAGGATCCTCTGACAAGTCCCCAACATTGTCTGCTCATGCTCTACCTGCCTCACCACTCTCCTCCCTCAGGATGTGTTTTGGTAATTTTTGTGTAATTTGGCTCACAAATTTCACTTCAAACAACAATCTCTTACAGAAGCTAGTGTAGACATCATTGTAAATAAATAGGTCATTTAATTCCCAGTGGATTTATGAACTTATTGAGCAGTCATAAGTAACACATGGATAACTTATCACTAACCTTTCCAGCCTGCTAAGATTAACATCATGTACATTTTGTTTATGTTTACTGTCCCAATGACTGTGAGGCACAAACTTAAAGAGAAATGGTGTCTGCATTCAGGTACAGTTAATTATTCCCCCTTATGTAGCAGGAAAACAAGTGTCTGAACTAGGGCTGCACCAATATATCAAGTTGGCCTTGTTGACAGATATCAGCAAATATAAGGGTGCTTACTGATGTCATTGGGTAATATCTGTTATGTCACATCAGCTTAGCGCTGGGTAAATGTTCAGAATTGTGAGATGAAGAGCTAATCACTTATAAGGTGGGGGGAAAAGAGGGAAAAATTGGCATTCAGTATTGGTCAAATTTTATTTTATTTCAAAATAGAGGCTTTTTTAGTGACTGCACTGATTTCACAATCAGTGCAGTCACTAACAAAGCTCACCATCACATTAATTTTACACATTGACAGCACAAAACCAGTGTGATACCACAGATAAATATAGATGTTGTCATATTTGCAGATACAGCCGTTCACCACCGCTGATATCAGGCGATATATCAGTCATCCATGTCTCCCTGTACATGTAGTTTTTCACCATGTTTCCATGTCTCCCTATAGACATTGAGGCCCAGATCCTGGAGATCCAGGGGATGAAGGCCAACCTGCAGGAGGATGGAGAGCAGGGCGTAGGCCTGATCTCCACTGGCTTTTATGACCAAGAGATCTATGGAGGCAGTGACAGTCGCTTTGCTGGATACGTTACTTCCATTGCTGCCAATGAACAAGAAGAGGCAAGTATTTGTTTCTGTGCCACATCAAAGAAAGTAGTTTCTTCTTCTGAGAATACTGTTTTGTGAACTACGGGCTGTCCTTTGTTAGGTGCCCCCCCCCCGAGGAGCTTGACTGCTCCCTTTTGCTTGCTTGTTTTTGGCATTTGAGCTAGGAGAATCTTGCTAGTTTGGCGAGATTTGACTAGACTCCCGTTTTCTCTTTCTTTCTTCAGGATGATGAAGATGATACATCAACAAGCTTGTTGGGACAAAAGAAGCCAGGGTACCACGCGCCAGTGGCAATACTCAATGCCATTCCTCAGTCAGATGAACAGGTATGTGTTCGTTCTCTGTTCAGCTAAACTCAGATTAAAACAGAGATCAAAATTTTCTCAAACAAAATTTTTTCTGGCTTGTATGAGAGACTATTTTACTAATAATCTCTGCATGTGTTGTGCTGCTTCTTTGCAGTATGACCCTTTTGCAGAGCACCGTCCACAGAAGATTGCAGAGCGGGAGGATGAATACAAGGCCCGGCGCAGACAGATGATCATCTCTCCTGAGCGTCTCGACCCTTTTGCAGATGGTAAATCTTGCTCTTTTGTGTCCTTATTACACCCCCCCCCCCCCCCTTTTTGTTTTTTTTTTTAAATTTTTTTTTTTTTTTTTTTTTACACCAGTAGTTTTTACTGTTCAACCCTTCGACCACAATGCAATAGCTTGCTTCCCAGACTTTAAGGCCTTCCCTGTGGTCAATCCTTTCCTCCAAGAACATTTTGTGTCACTGTTTTCTTCCCACTATCAATTTCCAACTGTTTCCAACAAATGTCAGTGTGGGCTCACAATTAATTTTCATAATGGTGGTTTGGGAGAATGTAACTGTTATGATTTTAATTTGGTGTGTGCATTAAAGCCTTTATAGGGTTACCATGCTTTTCAGCGGGAGAGGTGGTTAGGTGTTTATTGCCTAACAAACATGGGTCGCAGATGGGTTGTGTGTGAGTCGAAGGGTTAACAACCCCATGTGATTTATGATGGGAAAGTGCAGTGTCCCCTTATCACAGAAGACGAGGATGGAGATTAGCTAATTGATCTGCCCATGTGCTGTGCTTTGCCATACTGGGCACACTAGCTTTACAGATTCATAAAAAATATATAAAAGGAATGTAAAACATATGTTCTGGTAGTAGTTGAACCAGAAGCATTAACATTTTTCATAGGGTTCTGTAAGAACATAAAACTCATAAATCTGCCAAGTTCTATCATCTGGACTCTAAATTGTGTCATGTGGTAACGCAACCACCTCTCTTGGCTTGTCAAACTGCAAACTGTCTTGGGCCTCAGCGTAAAGGGCTGCATAACAAGTAGGGCTGTCCCGAATATCATGTTTTTGAGCTACAGAGATTCAAACTTCACATAAGGATTTTATGTCAGCAGTGTGTGACAAAATTTCACGCCAGGTTGAACAAGGCAGAAAGAAGGTTAAAAGAAACAAAATACAGCAAGAACTTCCATAGATTTTTTTTTTCACTGTTTATTTGATAAATAAAAATGTTAAGGGGGAATGAAGAGTCTGCATTTGAATTGGTGAAGTGAACTGCAGCATGATTATCACTGCTGTGAGTGAGGGGGCTGTCAGGCATAGAAGCTGAGATGTAAGATTTTTCCCGTTTAAAATAAATAAGCATCCGGTAATTATGAGCAAGGAAGCATAGAGAATGGGCTTATGTCTAATCTTTGTTTTATTAGTGTGACAGGGTCTGACAAAGTCACCACACATAAAGATAATGGCTCTGCTGGGATTTTGGCTGTATGTAAAATGATCGGTGTAAGACAGAAGTACTTTGTTCTCCTACATAGTGCACAGGCTCGGTGGGTGCAGCTTCCGTGGGACAGCAATAGGAGCAGGAGCTTTGTTGTAGAGCAGGACTGTTCATTGGCTTTCTGCATGCAGAGTGTCAGGTCTAAATAAGTTGCTTATCCATAACTGCGAGGTGCCCTGATCATTGCTGACAGTGAAAGATGTGCGGCCAAGCTGACATGGTAGATTTTTTTTTTTCCCACATAATTCCAAATCCATAAAGCAGAGACATAGAAAACAAACACATTTCCAAATAGTAGAATATTCGGGTACAGCCCTAATGACAGCTTATTTATTTGATTTACAATGTGGCCAGCTTTCCTATAGATCTGAGCGTTATCATGATTAGACTGAGCCTATGTAGCTTATCACGACCACTCGAAAAGTGCAGGGACTAAAAACCAGAAACAGTGAGCCAGCTACTTTACCTTTCTTTCCATATTTATTGCATCTTCACTTCCCCTGACAATGTGAGCTTAAATGGCCTGAATGTCTCAGGTTTGGTGTAGGTATATTCAGCCTGCATGTAGAGAGAGCTCTTTGTACAAAGTTGTTGTTTCAATAGAGTTTTATTATACAACTCTCTCTGTAAAATAGAAATATGTTATCAAGAAAATTGTGTACCGCAATACCACAGGCCCATACTAACTGTCCTTAATTTCTCTCCTACAGCAGTACTGCTTTGCCAGTCCTGTACTGCACTCTGTTAAGGGTGCAGCAACTCATCCTGTGTAGGTTATGGGGAACACTGAGAACTGTGCACTTGTCAGTTTGGTCAGGGTCCATTGGCTGCTTGTTTTGGTGGGAGGCTGTGAGGGGAATCAGATGCAACCCAGCTACAACAAACCTCAGCCCTCCCAGCAGCCTCTTTTGAATTTGGCTTAACAGATTCCAATAAGTTGACATAAAATATTCCCATAATGGAAAGGCACTGCCCAAATATTTGATTACATAAATTTACCTTTGTCCCACAGATGAAGTCAAGATCTTGATGTATGATGATTAAATAAGGAGTCCATGTGGCTCTGGTATTATCAGTATTTTCCTCGTATTTATATTTGAATGCAAATACTCATATTTGATTTTTATTGTGCTAATGTCCTTCTTAGGCATAGCCTCAAAGTCTTGACTTCGTATTTATCTGCTACTGTAAATAATTGGGGAAACTGGACCACAGAATATTATAGGCATTTTTCTAGTTTGTGATAATACCCCAAGAAGATGCTTTATTTTTTTTATTTTTTTTTTTGCCGTAAATCAATGCATCACAATGGTATACTGTTGTGTGTGAGTTCAAACCCTTTTCCAAAGTGTTACTAATGGTAAAGAGAAATTTTCTAGGCTTCTTTTCTGCCGGTTGAAGTCTGACTGCAGATGGACCCTTGGCACTGAAAGTGTACGTATTCTGAAGAGCACAGCCCAGGACCCCTGCATCAGTGATGGCTATACTTCTTAATCCACTTAAAGAAACACCACAACCTCAGCTCCTCTTTCTATGTATCTTCTTGTTTTTCATTAGAATGCTATGACTGTATCTAAGAAAGCCAAATGTATATTTGTATGTAATTCATTAAGACTGTCAGTGAGCTTTTTATCAGAGCAGGAACATAAGTTAATCTGTTGGTAAAAAGAGTCAGGGTTAGCTGGCTGTGTTTGTGCTTGCTGTGTTTGGAATAACTCGGGTTTGTGGAGCCCACACTGATGAGTGTCCTATGTTCTTGTTCATGCTCTTTCGCGCAGGGGGCAAAACGCCGGACCCCAAGCTGCAGGTCAGGTCATACGTGGACGTCATGTTGGAGCAGAACTTGTCCAAAGAGGAGGTAAGATGCCATTTATCTACAGATTCCCTTCAGACACCAGAGGTTGTCACATGACAATCCTTTAAGGCTAATTCATGGTCACATTTGTTTGACTGTCCACAAACCAAATGTGTTGAGTACACTTGACCTAGAAAAGTAAGCATTTCTTGTAAATCCTCCTCACCTGCTCCAAGTGTTTATATGGTTTGCAAACCAACATAAAGTCTGCATAGAAATAGATCACTGCACAACAGCGTCATCCTCAAAGTCTCTGGAATTCTACTGGTGAGATTAACATTGTTTTGTTGTGCAGTCCTCTTATCATTCAGCTGGTTTGCCAGTGAGGATTTGGTACTGTGAGGACTCCATCTCCACTGTTGTAAACGGCAGTTGTGGTAGTCCTTTTTCTTCTCTTGAAATCCACTAACCATAACCTGCAACAGATGGAGGACTGGTTCATTTCCTGCTACCCTTGAACTGAACAAGACTGCAGAGAAGGAACAAGGACTACCGTTGCCAGTTGCAGTCTAGTGGAATTGAAGTTAATCCACAGGACGGGAGGCTCACGATTGTAGAAGATGCTTATGTTGCTCAGTTGTTAGCCACAAAGTAGTTTGCAAATAAAAGATTTACAATGGAGAAATCTATAAATGAAACTATTTCATAATTTATTCAAGGATGTGTGTGCCATTAATACGCATGCACATTTATATAAGCTCGTGTGAATAACTCCCCCACCACCACCACCACCATAACAAATCAAATATCAATCTGTTGGACTCATTATCATCAGTCTGAAATCTTTCAGTTTGGTTGGTTTGACATCTAGTGAGTGTGAAATGTCATCAGTGAGCCCTCGTGCCCTTTGGATGGCTGTGTTGTCATTCTGTTTGTGACACAAACCCAGAATGAGCCTTTAGGTAGTCTTGTGCTTCATTGCGACAAACTGTGGAGTGATCCTGTGTGTGTGTCTGTTTGTGTAGAGAGAGATTCGTCAGCAGCTGGCAGAGAAGGCCAAATCAGGGGACCTGAAAGCTGTCAATGGGTCTGCTGCCGCCCAAGCTGTCCCAAAACGTAAGCGTCGCTGGGACCAGACAGCTGACCAAACCCCCACCAATGCTACACCCAAAAAGATGTCCAGCTGGGACCAAGCTGATGCCACTGCTGAGGTAGACCACACAATTTCTGTATCTCATTAACCGATGATAATCCATAAACGACGTTGATGTGTCACTGATGTTTCTGGTCCCTGCAGACTCCTGGACATACTCCTGCACACACGCCTTCAAACAGCCGATGGGATGAAACTCCTGGCCGCCCTAAAGGCAGTGAAACCCCAGGGGCCACTCCCAGTACCCGAATGTGGGACCCCACTCCTAGCCACACACCTGCCGGTGCTGCTACACCGGGCAGAGACACGCCTGGTCATGCCACACCTGGTCACGGTGGCGCCACAGGAAGCGTTCGCAAAAACCGCTGGGATGAGACCCCAAAGACAGAGAGGGAGACCCCAGGGCATGGGAGCGGCTGGGCTGAGACCCCGCGAACAGACAGAGGAGAAGAGTCCGTGGGCGAAACTCCGACTCCAGGAGCCAGTAAGAGAAAGTCTCGGTGGGATGAAACCCCTGCCAGCCAGATGGGATCCTCAACACCACTGTTTACCCCAGGAAAAACTCCCATAGGCACACCAGCTATGGAATTGCAAACCCCAACTACAGGTAAACAGCCTTGATTTGTGTTGTTTCTGAATTAATTTTATTTATTATGGCCTTTCTTTTAAATGACTACACACAATTAAACTCCTGTTTCCTTCAGCACACATGACTCCAGAGCAGCTGCAGGCATGGAGGTGGGAGAGGGAAATTGATGAGAGGAACCGGCCTCTAACAGACGAAGAGCTGGATGCCATGTTCCCAGAGGGATACAAGGTCCATGGCTATTTAATGCATTTCACTTTGCGACAACAAACATACGTAAAGGTCATTTAAAAGGTGTCTGTACTCACAGCTATTTTTTCTTCTCCGCAGGTGTTGCCTCCTCCTGCAGGCTATGTGCCGATCCGAACTCCGGCCCGTAAGCTGGCAGCCACGCCCACTCCGATTGGAGGCATGACAGGCTTCCATATGCAGGCAGAGGATCGCACCACAAAGCAGATGAATGACCAGCCCTCAGGAAACCTCCCCTTCCTCAAACCAGATGACATCCAGTATTTTGACAAACTGCTGGTGAGCATCAGCATGAATGGAACATGGTACAATCAGTGTGAACTAGCTGTTTGTGTCTGAGGTTCATAGTTTCTGTCTTTGTGCTAGGTGGAGGTGGATGAGTCCACTCTGAGTCCTGAGGAGCAGAAAGAAAGGAAGATCATGAAACTGCTGCTGAAGATTAAAAATGGAACTCCTCCCATGAGAAAGGTTGGTTTCTAATATTTTTATTACTCTGTTTCATGTGTCCCAAATTGAGTATTGGCACAGTATACATGCTTCTAATTGCAAGATCAACACCCAGCACTGAGCCTGTATGTGGCTGTAGCTACCTCTCAACCTCCTATCTGAGGTTTCAGCAGAGGTCACAGTGTAGATCTTCATGCTCTGCTGTGAGCAGCATACAGAAACATCCAGGATGTTGTCTTACATGACAAGTTCCAGTTTCCCCGATCCAGTTCCACTGCTCAGTATGTCTACAAGGTGAAAAAAAAATAGCGATTTTGTGCTATACATAACATTGTGCACACACAGTGTCACATTAGTTTGGAGTGTGCAGCTAATATTAGCTGCACATTTTTCTTCACTGCAGGTTATAATTCTGTCACTGTCTTTGTTGTAGCGTTGTCAAATATATTAAATTTCAGGATTCTTTGAGTATGAGGTCTCTCCTGTGTTGGCTCTTAACAGACTCGCCTAATGTGCTCTGTAATATACTACAGAATTTGACTGACCGACCTTCTCTTCCCTCTTAGGCTGCTCTGCGTCAGATCACAGATAAGGCTCGTGAATTTGGAGCAGGTCCCCTGTTCAACCAGATCCTGCCTCTGCTCATGTCACCCACCCTGGAGGATCAGGAGCGCCATCTTCTGGTGAAAGTCATTGACCGCATTCTCTACAAACTGGACGACCTGGTCCGACCATATGTACACAAGGTGGGCTCGGTGTGAAAGATCATCTATGAAAGCTCAGTTTAAATGGCGTCTCTTTGAGAAACTAACTTGTGGTCCTCTTTCTGTGTGCAGATCCTGGTGGTTATTGAGCCACTGCTGATTGATGAGGATTATTATGCCAGAGTGGAAGGCAGAGAGATCATCTCTAACTTGGCAAAGGTACCATAGAGCACCTTATTCTTTTTGGCTTTTCACGCTGAAAACAATATTAAATGTGGTTTGTGCGAACCATTCTCGCCTGTTCAGCCAGTCCGTGGTCAGATCAGGGCTAGTTGTTCGCTAGATCGATACCAGCACGAGAGCTAGCAGACGTGACATTTATGCCTCGTCTGTTCTCAACCTGCAACCGCTGGTTACAATCCACTTTCATTAATCTGCTCTTTCTTTAAAGTTTTCTATATATATATATATATATGTATATTGTTTTGTTTCTTATGCCAGTGTATGAGAAGTGCTGCCGGGTGCTAACACCATCTGTCATGTCTGAGCTGATCAGAGTAGTTCTGATGTGTTTGTGAGGCTAAACGATCAGCTCACATTGAAACTCTCTCTCTCTCTCTCTCTCTCTTTCCTCTGTGTGTCTCAGGCTGCTGGTTTGGCTACTATGATCTCCACGATGCGACCTGATATTGATAACATGGATGAGTACGTCAGAAACACCACAGCCCGAGCCTTTGCTGTAGTGGCCTCCGCCCTTGGTATCCCCTCTCTCCTACCCTTCCTGAAAGCTGTGTGTAAAAGCAAGAAGTCCTGGCAGGCTCGGCACACAGGCATCAAGATTGTGCAGCAGATCGCCATCCTCATGGGCTGCGCCATTCTGCCTCACCTTCGCAGTTTGGTTGAGATTATTGAACATGGTCAGTTAACTTAAACTGTTCTTAACATATGTCTCAGGCCGCGTTAAATAGACTATAGTCTGGAATTTACAGACTTTATTTAGAGTAGTACTAGAGGCCAAAGTACTGGCATCCACACGCATAGTATTTTTTAATTTTACCCCTTTAACTATTCTAACTAGTAAATCTATAACTATTAACCTGCACCACATTCTACACTCAACCTTTCGTTCCTGCATGTGATCGCATTCATTCATGTCAGAACTTTAAAGTGTCTTGTTTTGAGTATACGTTGTTCATAATTGTTGCTAAAATGCATTGGAGCTCTGACTGTTGGCTGTTTGATGCTGCAGGGTTAGTGGATGAGCAGCAGAAAGTGAGGACCATCAGTGCCCTGGCTATAGCTGCTCTTGCTGAAGCTGCCACGCCCTATGGTATTGAGTCCTTTGATTCAGTGCTGAAGCCGCTGTGGAAAGGCATCAGGCAACACAGAGGAAAGGTGAGCAGATTTGGAAAGAGCGCGTATATAGCATTCAGTGCAAGATCAACACCCAGCACTAAGCCTGCCTGTGGCTGCAGTGTGAATATTTGCTTGCTATAGTGTCTCCTCAAAGGAGCTGCTGCTGTCAGCAGAGGTCTGATGACAGACCATTTAAATGCTGCTGGGAGCATCAGACATTACTAGTCATTATAAAGGAAAAATCTGTGAACCCTGTCTGAGTTTATATCTTACATTCTCTCCTTTGGTCACCAGGGTCTGGCTGCGTTCCTCAAAGCTATTGGTTACCTCATCCCACTGATGGATGCTGAGTATGCAAACTACTACACCAGAGAGGTGATGCTGATCCTCATCAGAGAGTTTCAGTCCCCTGACGAGGAGATGAAAAAGATTGTCCTCAAGGTAAGGAGCAGCTGGTGTAGTGTATCTGTCATAACAAAAGGAAGCACCTGTAAGCTGTGAACTAATTTACTGTAGCTCATTCTCGCTTGTTCAGCCAGCACATAGTTGCATCAGGGTCCACTAGATGAACACCAGTATGAGAATTTCCAGAGCGACTTCTAACATGTTCCCTCAGTTCTCATTCTCCACCTGTTGGTTACATTTTTCTATCTACGCGTCAGAAGAAACGCATCAGTTTTCCTCCTTGTGTTTTGTCTCATAGGTAGTGAAGCAGTGTTGTGGCACAGATGGTGTAGAAGCCAACTACATCAAGACTGAAATCCTGCCCCCCTTCTTCAAGCATTTCTGGCAGCACAGGATGGCTCTGGACAGACGCAACTACAGACAGGTTAGCAAAACATAGATGGTAATCTTTAGCTAACAGTATTTTTGACCGTGTCCTTTTTGTGGTTGTGTAACAAGATAGTGAATGTAATTTGTATGAAGTCAAGTTATATTTCATAGCTTCATATTTAGTAATATTTAATAACAGTTTCCATTTAAATGTGCCTTTCTTTAAAGGCAGCATCATGTGACTCAACTAATGGAGCATAATGGAAATCAAATCTCTTGCCTGTGTATAGATGTTAGGTCAACAGAGATGATTCTAACAGAGCTAAAATAGACCTTGAGGTTATAATATATTGAGTAGTAAAACACACTGGGTCCTTAGAGCTTTGTGAAGCTTTTGCATGCTTGTCATAAGTTACTGTCTCTGTCCAGCTGGTTGACACCACTGTGGAGTTGGCTAACAAAGTGGGAGCAGCAGAGATCATCTCACGCATCGTCGATGACCTGAAAGACGAGGCAGAACAGTACAGGAAGATGGTGATGGAGACCATTGAAAAAATCATGGGCAACCTGGGTGCAGCTGACATTGACCACAAGCTGGAGGAGCAGCTGATCGATGGTATTCTGTATGCCTTCCAGGAGCAGACAACAGAGGTGAGAGGGATTTAAAGAGAAGAGTTTTTCTTAGTCGTCGTCCCCCCCCTGTAGATCTTTGTAAAATGTTTTGTTTCTTGTTCCCTTCTCTTTCGTCTGCAGGATTCTGTGATGCTGAATGGTTTTGGTACAGTGGTGAATGCCCTCGGGAAGCGTGTGAAACCCTACCTGCCACAGATCTGCGGTACGGTGCTGTGGCGTCTCAACAACAAGTCGGCCAAGGTCCGTCAGCAAGCTGCTGACCTCATCTCCCGCACGGCTGTGGTCATGAAGACCTGCCAAGAGGTACATTCAGCTCACACAGCATCTGAGACAACCATGTAACTGAGTCCACACACACTGATACACCTTCTGCCCGTCTTTGCCCCTGCAGGAGAAGCTGATGGGTCATTTGGGCGTGGTGCTGTACGAGTATCTAGGAGAGGAGTACCCTGAGGTGCTTGGCAGCATCCTGGGAGCACTGAAGGCCATTGTTAACGTTATTGGTATGTAACCTTCAAAAATCATGGGAGTATTTTATTGATAGTATGTAAATAAAAGCTCTTCCCCTTGGTGTCACACGTTGGTTTCTGGATTGCAAAGTTGTTAATTTTTCTACTGCTTCTCTGTTCTAATTGGAGACAAAAGTGACCGTATTCACACAAGAGGTTGGGGTACCGAGCTATCATGCTAGCATGCCTTGCACAGCTGCACATACTTGCTAATTAGTATTAAATACAGTCTATTTAGATATTACTGGAATACTCACCAAAATTGAACATCTGCTGAAGACACTTGAAGCTGTAGATGTCAGCAGACAGCTGACATCTTTAGCCATTTAAAGCTACCACCTTTGTTCCAGTATGTATTGTTTGGGTTTTCTTTTTTGAAACACAAGAAAATGAATACGTTTTCCTCAGTGAGATATTAGCTGAGATTCTTACTGTGGCATGTTTGTGTCTCTGCTACTGTTCTGTGCTAAGAAATACAGTTTACTCTGCCTGCAGCGCAATCACATTTCAGGATGTGCAAAGGGACGTGCTGATACCTGCTCTCGTTTCAGGTATGCACAAGATGACCCCACCAATCAAAGACCTGCTTCCTCGTTTGACTCCCATCCTGAAGAACAGACATGAGAAGGTCCAGGAGAACTGTATCGACCTGGTGGGCAGGATTGCTGACAGGTCAGTGGTGACAAACATCAACCTCAAGTTTTTCAGATGTGATTGTGTCCTGTTCTAATTTTTTGCATGTATTTTAGGGGTGCTGAGTATGTGTCTGCCAGGGAGTGGATGAGGATCTGCTTTGAATTGCTGGAGCTGCTTAAGGCACACAAAAAGGCCATCCGCAGAGCCACCGTCAACACATTTGGTTATATTGCCAAAGCCATTGGGTGAGTATCTTCTGTCACATACGCAGCTTAGATGCGTAAGGTTTCCTGTTTATTTTGTCTCACCTGCTTAAAGTGGATCTAAAATATTTTTCTATCTGACTTTCCTCCTCACAGTCCTCATGATGTTTTGGCCACTCTGCTCAATAATCTTAAAGTCCAGGAGCGACAGAACAGGGTCTGCACGACTGTGGCCATTGCCATCGTTGCTGAGACCTGTTCACCGTTCACAGTGCTGCCGGCCCTCATGAACGAATACCGCGTGCCTGAGCTCAACGTACAGAACGGTGTCCTCAAGTCGCTCTCCTTCCTGTTCGAGTACATTGGAGAGATGGGCAAAGACTACATCTATGCTGTCACGCCGCTGCTGGAAGATGCACTCATGGACAGGTAGCTGGATCCTGATCCAGTATGGCTTAATTTTAAACTGGACACATTAGTTTGGATAAAAGCAGTGCCAGAGGAATTTTTGAGATCCTTTCAAAGTTTTTACTCGCAGATGCAAGGGTTAAAAAAAAATCAAAGTGGATCCTGTATCTGATGTGTCTGTGTCCTCTGTTCCCCTGCAGAGACCTGGTCCATAGACAGACAGCCAGTGCTGTGGTCCAGCACATGTCTCTGGGCGTCTACGGTTTTGGCTGCGAGGACTCTCTCAACCACTTGCTTAACTACGTGTGGCCCAATGTATTTGAGACGTCACCTCATGTCATACAAGCTGTGATGGGTGCTTTGGAGGGGTTGAGGGTCGCGCTCGGGCCCTGCCGCATGCTGCAGTACTGCTTACAGGTCAGGACCAGGACTGGAAATCCTGAAATGTTAATCTAATTTCAGTCCATGTATGTTCTCTACTGCTGACTAAATCATTTACTGCTTGTACTTGACTCACAATAGTGTATGTGAAGTATAAAGCAATGAGAGCTGCATCTTATATGCTTGACAGTTGATTAGAGCTTCTTTAACCCCTCAGTGGTACTGGCTCTTGAAGTAGAAATCCAGCTTTGCTTTCTGTGCTGAATGTCTAATTCTTTTTTTTTTTAGATTTGATTATATAATGAACAGCAATAATGCACATCTAGATGCATATACAAGGAGATAGTCACAGGCAGATGCATTCAGATGAATTACTGGTCACTTGAACCTTTTATAGGAAGTTTAAACATTAAAGCTGCGTGTGTTGTGCTGCAGGGTCTGTTCCATCCAGCCAGGAAGGTCAGGGACGTCTACTGGAAGATCTACAACTCCATCTACATCGGGTCCCAGGATGCCCTGATTGCTCACTACCCGCAGGTCTACAACGATGAGAAAAATGTCTACGTCCGCTACGAGCTCGAATACACCCTGTAAACCCCCCCCCCCCCCCCCAAAAAAAAAATAAATTACAGTCTCTCTCTCACACACACACACACACACACGCACACTTCTCTCCATCATCCCCTCCAGACTGGTTTTATTTAGCAGCTGTGTTTGTCACGTTCAGCTTCTCCTGTTCACTCTGAACTGGACGTAAAGTAATCTTGTAGAGTCTGTATGTAATTTTTTTTTTCCTGTTGTGTTTTGGGTTTTTTTTTGAGTGTGTGCTGTAAGAACCAGCTGAAGTCAGACAAGCTTTGATTTTTTTTTTTTAACTTGCAGAGCAGTCATTACCACAATGTTTTAAATATCTGGGTTTCATCTTTATGTATTGATTATCGGTAGGACTCAGTACCAGCCACACCATTTCCATGTTTCACACCTCCTCTGTTCTTATTAGATCCATGCTTTATTTAACTGAATAAAATGTTTGTGTATAAAAATCTGTGAGCTTTTTTTCATTTATATAATTTACATGCAGAACATGGAGATGTATACAGACACAGAAGAATAGAAGTGGAAAAAGGTTTGAGACCAAGCGTGGAGTTTGAGACTGAGATTGAGCTTCGTGATCTGGAGCAGCCACGTAACTCACCGTTTACAGATGATTTTTGCTTTGTGACATGGTGCTTTTAAGAAAATCAAGCATAACATTATGACCACCTCCCTGAATCGTTTTGGTCCCCATTTGCTGCCAAAACAGCTGTGACCCATCAAGCCATGGGCCCCAGTACGCTCCTGGAGCTGTGCTGTTGGATCCGCACCAAGATGTTAGCAGAGCCTTTAAGTTCTGTAAGTTGTGTGGGGGGGCCTCCATGCATCTGACTTGTCTAGTACATCCCACAGATGCCTCATTGGATTGAGTTCTGGGGAATTTGGAGAGCAAGTCAACACCTCAAACCTGTTGGTGTGCTCCCCAAAGCCATCGGGGCTGGTCTGCAACAATGCTTAGGTGGTACAGTTGTGTTCAAAATAATAGTGCATTCAAAAACATGAATAAAGCTCAGAATCCTAGGTTTATTTACAGGCATTGGGGACACTGCACATTATATTCTAAATCAAAACGTAGAAAAATGTATACATTTTCCAATTACTTTACAGGAAATGAAAAATGAATGTTGGGCTGTTCAAAAAAACATTTTTCTTTATAAACTCACATATTTACTTTATGAAATGAAAAATCTTTAGGAATTAGCATTCCTGTGAATCACTAAACTAATATTTAGCACCGTAACCACTGTTTCTGAGAACTCCTTCACATCTGTTTTGCATGGAGTCGACCAACTTCTGGCACCTGTGAACAGGTATTCCAGCCCAGGATGATCTGACAACTTTCCACAATTCCTCTGCATTCCTTGGTTTTGCATCAGAAACAGCATTTTTGATGTCACCTCACAAGTTTTCTACTGGATTAAGATCCAGGGATTGGACTGACTACTCCATAACTTTATTTTGGTGGTCTGGAACCAAGATGCTGCTCGCTTGTTTGGGGTCTTTGTCTTCTTGAAACACCCGTTTCAAGGGCATTTCCTCTTCAGCATAAGGTAACATGACCTCTTCAAGTATTTTGATATATAAAAACTGATCTATGATCCCTGGTATGCGATAAACAGGCTCGACACCATAGTAAGAGAAACATCCCCATATCACGGTGCCTGTACCACCATGCTTCACTGTGTACTGTGGTTTGAGTTCAGTGTTTAGGGGTCATCTGACAAACTGTCTGGGGTCCTTGGACCCAAAAATAACAATCTTAATTTCATCAGTCCACAAAATGTTTCTACATTTCTCTACAGGCCAGTCGATGTGTTCTTTGACAAATTGTAACCTCTTCAGCACATGCCTTTTTTTTAACAGTGGGACTTTATGGGGGCTTCTTGCCGGCAGATTAGCCTCACACAGGCGTCTTGTAATTGTCACAGTACTCACAGGAGCTGATCGTTGGCTGAGTCTTTCCCATCCTGGGTATTCTTCGATCCATTTGAATGGTAGTCTTCCATTTTCATCCATTTCTCTCTGGCTTTGCATTCCATTTTAGAGCATTGGAGATCATTTTAGCCGAGCAGCCTATCGTTTTCTGCACTTCTTTATATGTTTTCCCCTCTCCAATCAACATTTTAATCAAAGAACGCTTTTTCTTTTGAATGATGTCTGGAACGGCCCATTTTTCTCAGGTTTTCAGTGAGAAATGCATGAACAACATGTGTTGGCTTCATCCTTAAATAAGGGCCACCTGATTGACGCCTGTTTTTTCACAGAATGAATGACCTCACTGATTGGACTCTGTACTATTTTTTTGAACACGCCCCTTTCAATTAATTATTCAATTACACAGACTCAGGATTATGCATCTCATGAATGTTGGGTCTGTTGGTTTTCTATGACTCTACTGCACCTACTGGTAAATTATTTGCCATGTAGTAATATGATTTCTAGCAAAAATATTGATTGATCTGGTTAGTCATGTTGGGCTGCTATTATTTTGAACACAACAGTATATGTGTCTGTGAGGACATATACCACCTAATGGACCTCATGTGAGTGCAGATCCCTTTGGCCTCAGCCCCTCTAGTTGGATGTGATGGTGCAAGTGTAAAGCTCAACTGCGAGTCTCACACAGACAAAAAGTTACTAGAAATATTTATGTATATCAAGCTTGGATCTTCATAGGGGAAATACAGCAAAATTAAAACAGTATACATTGCACATCCTAGCTCACTATGATACTCAGTTAGAGAAGCTACATCATGAATATGGTATATACTTTGTGATAGCAGGTATGCTTGATCAAAAAAAAACTATATGTTTTTTGTACATGTGATAGGGAAGAAATTGGACTTTGTTAATAATTTTAATAAACTTATCTGAGTGTATCCATATTGGTCTCAGCAGAGATAATATGTCTTTGTTGTACCACCACATGTCTTAATGCTACTTATTTTATGGTGTGTACATGCTGCCCAGATGAGAACAACTCTGTGAGTGTATTACTGTGAACTTTAACACAGGCCTCTGACCACACTCAACCCTCACGAATCTTATCATCAGAAAGGTACATTATATCACCACTGACGTCAGTCACCTGGTTCAGCCAAATCACATTTTGGGTGACTGCTGTATTCACCTGGTTCAGCTGAATCACCCGAGTCAGCGTGTTCCTGGTGAGTCCAGCAGTCAACCTGTTCAGCCAAATGTTCTAGGTGTGCACTGTTTTCAGTAAGTCTTCTTCTTCGCTGTCTGCTCTCACTCACTCACGTTTTGTACTTAGCAGCAGCTGGTCAGAGGACTTATATGATGCAGGTTAATGGAGACCTCAGACTCGTGAATCATGATTCAGTAGTTAGATTTGGCTTATTAACCCGGGTGATTCAGGAACCAGCCAGCACTACTACAAAGCCAGAAAGAAGAAGGCAACCTGGGCAGGGTTCTCACACCAGGCTAAATATTTTCTACAGAAAATTGATTTCTGATTAAATAATGTAATCTGTAGCCAAAGTGAACATCTGTCATGCTGGATATCACTGTGTCTTACAGCAAACATGTTGATTGTTATCTTGGGAAGTAGTCTTTGATGAGTCCATACACTGTCATGATCCTGGGTCTGTGACACAGCGTTTTCATTTTTTTTGACTTTCTAATATTTTTATTTAATGTCTCTTTGATTCTTACTTTTTTATGGGGTTTTGTAGTTTGAGTTTTGTACTTTTTTGAGTTCCTGGACAGGTTTATATTTGTAGCCTCAGATCTTAGTTTAGTTACTTAGATCAAGATGGCACCGTGTGTGGCTTGCCATCCTTGGCTGTCAGTTCTGTTAATGCTGTGTGTTTTTATAATGTTTCTGTCCTGTTTGGGCACCCCAACAGAAAAATTACATCAATATTTAGTAGATCCTCCTTTTGCAGAAATAACAGCCCCAAAACGCTTCCTATAGCTTCCAATGAGAGTATGGACTCTGGTTGAAGGTATTTTGGACCATTCTTCTTTCCAAAACATCTCCAGTTAAGTCAGATTTGATGGTTTCTGAGCATGGACAGCCTGTTATATATGTATATATATATAATATACATTTTCTCAAAAATCGGCAGTGCGCTTTATAATCCGATGCGCCTTATGAATGAATTCTTGTTTTGCACACTGACCTTGAACCAATATTATGTGATACACTGCGCTCAAAAATCTGTCACAATGTTTTAGTGCGAATTTGGTAAGGGACGCTTAACAAAATATCGACATTTTCCAGAGCATACAAGGCGTACGGGGGAGAGACACCTAGCGTACACTTTTCAAATAGTTGAGCGCTGCCATCTGACCACCGATGGCCGAGGCATCAACATCACTGCACCATTGGCGTGGTCTGCAGCGATATGGCCTCTGGTCTGGCAGATCAGTTCAAAAGCCTCATTGAATTCTCTAAAATAATCCATCATCGATTCACAAAATGACTCTACTGACGATATTAGACAGGAACAAGCTGTGAGTGTGGCAAAGCAGGTGTGGAAAGCAGCCGAAGCCGCTTCCACTTCAACAAGAAGTGGATACATTGTTCCAAAAATGGAAACGTATGCAGTAAACCACAGAAAACTATGATGGATCTGGCCTATTTTCATCAGTGCTGGCCCGGATATTTGTGCGTAATCTGGCGATTGGCGGCCGACACTCTTGCCAACTTTTGTGTAACAAAACTCACTATCGGCTGTCTCAAAAGTCGCTAGAAGTTGCTAAAGGATGAATCGAGGTCCGGAGGTGTGTGTGCTGTCCCCCTCAGTGCCAAAGAGAGATCCGGGCCATGCCACAGCATATGAAGGGACGCAGTATGAGCGCTGTATGTACACAAAACACGGTAACAGCGGCGTTTTCAGGTTTGAGTCAAAAAGGGATTTCCTTTGTTTTTTCTTTCTTTTTTTTTTTTAAATGTTTTTTCTTTGCTTATATCGGTAACTACCTATAATAAATAAAGGGAATACTTAAACAACACAATATAACTCCAAGTAAATCAAACTTCTGTGAAATCAAACTGTCCACTTAGGAAGCAAGACTGATTGACAATCAATTTCACATGCTGTTGTGCAAATGGAATAGACAACAGGTGGAAATTATTGGCAATTAGCAAGACACACTCAATAAAGGAGTGGTTCTGCAGATGGGGACCACAGACCACTTCTCAGTACCTATGCTTTCTGGCTGATGTTTTGGTCACTTTTGAATGTTGGTGGTGCTTTCACACTCGTGGTAGCATGAGACAGACTCTACAACCCACACAAGTGGCTCAGGTAGTGCAGCTCATCCAGGATGGCACATCAATGCGAGCTGTGGCAAGAAGGTTTGCTGTGTCTGTCAGCGTAGTGTCCAGAGGCTGGAGGTGCTACCAGGAGACAGGCCAGTACACCAGGAGACACGGAGGAGGCCGTAGCAGGGCAACAACCCAGCAGCAGGACCACTACCTCCACCTTTGTGCAAGGTGGAGGAGCACTGCCAGAGCCCTGCAAAATGACCTCCAGCAGGCCACAAACAGTTAGAAACCGACGCTATGAGGATGGTATGAGGGCCCAATGTCCACAGATGGGGGTTGTGCTCACAGCCCAACACCGTCCAGGATGCTTGGTATTTGCCAGAGAAAACCAGGATTGGCAAATTCGCCACTGGCGCCCTGTGCTCTTCACAGATGAAAGCAGGTTCACACTGAGCACATGTGACAGACGTGACAGAGTCTGGAGACGCCATGGAGAGAGATCTGCTGCCTGCAACATCCTTCAGCATGACCAGTTTGGCAGTGGGTCAGTAATGGTGTGGGGGTGGCATTTCTTTGGAGGGCCGCACAACCCTCCATGTGCTCACCAGAGGTAGCATGCCTGCCATTAGGTACCGAGATGAGATCCTCAGACCCCTTGTGAGACCATATGCTGGTGCAGGACAATGCTAGACCTCATGTGGCTGGCGTGTGTCAGCAGTTCCTGCAAGATGAAGGCAATGAAGCTATGGACTGGCCCGCCCATTCCCCAGACCTGAATCCGATTGGGCACATCTGGGACATCATGTCTCGCTCCATCCACCAACATCATGTTGCACCACAGACTGTCCAGGAGTTGGCGGATGCTTTAGTCCAGGTCTGGGAGGAGATCCCTCAGGAGACCATCCGCCACCTCATCAGGAGCATGCCCTGGCATTGTAGGGAGGTCATACAGGCACGTGGAGGCCACACACAATACTGAGCCTCATTTTGACTTGTTTTAAGGACATTACATCAAAGTTGGATCAGCCTGTAGTGTGTTTTTCCACTTTAATTTTGTGTGTGACTCCAAATCCAGGCCTCCATTGGTTAATAAATTTGATTTCCATTGATGATGTGTGATTTTGTTGTCAGCACATTCAACTTTGTACAGAACAAAATATTCAATGAGAATATTTCATTCATTCAGATTTAGGATGTGTTATTTGAGTGTTCCCTTTATTTTTTTGAGCAGTGTATATGGAAATAGATCAGTTTTTTGATATTGCGCCTTATAATGCGGCGCCTTATGGTCCACAAAATATGGTGCAGGTGTATATATACTTATGTATAGGAGTATGAAGACTCTCTCTCTCTCTCTCTCTCTCTCTCTCTCTCTCTCTCTCTCTCTCTCTCTCTCTCTCTCTCTCTCTCTCTCTCTCTCTCTCTCTCTCTCAGTGTATTGTGTGGGTGCATCTCATTTTTGTTTACCTTTGTGCAGAGGTGGTCTCTCCTGGTTGCTCTGCCCATTTGTCAAATATACACCTGAAGCAGATTACTCATTACTGATTACTCACCTGTTCCTTATGGATGCTGATCAAGATGGGCTGTTTAAGGCTGAAGGAGCCTCTCAGTTGTTACTGGATTGTTGTATCAGAGTAAGGTATAAACGTTGGATCCAGTCACGGCTGGTTGCGTCCTTGTGGATGAAGCGCTCTTCTCTGCACAGACCTTGCCTACCTTGCACCTTTTATAGCAGTTGGTCTCAGTTTGTGTGAGTCTACAAACACATCAGCAGCCCTCATCCTGCTAATAATTCCCATGCCCTTCTTCACTGAACAAACCAAGGTCAGTTGTAACTAAAAGCTGGTTCTGTGTCTGATCCACTTCAACAGTCTTTGTTCTTGGAAAATTCCTACACAGGCACATTGAGAAATAAACTCAAAAGGAATATAAGGTTACAGTTGGATGGTTATAGAAAGGTTAAAGACATGTATGGCTGTTCCTGGTCACTTTTCCTTGCCTTTGGCAGAAACTAAAGCTCAGAGCTCAAAGAAAGTGATCTTCAAAGTCGATTTAATGCAATTTAATTTAGTTTTACCTATATAACACTTAAGACATCTATCTATCTATCTATCTATCTATCTATCTAATCCCTGATTGGCCAAGTACTAAATCATTTTGTACAACATTGGTGAAATAGATAATTCACGTGTCACCTGAAGTGCTAAACAGTTTCATCTTCAACCGTAAATGTGCACATACTGGTAGATACATGTTCACAGAGGCAACAGCATGCAGTAACAGTTGTTTTAGTGCACAGATAGACCAATTGGTTCTCAGTTTTGGCAGCTCAGTGAAACCGCTGCACTATTAAAAAAATCTTACCCTCTGTTTTTTAGAGTTAAAATAGATCTATTGAACTATTTCCCAGCAGTTTTTCTTAGAGTAGCTTTGTATGATCACAGTTAAAAATCTCTTATCCGACTGGATGCTGGTGTGTTACGCGCTCACTTTGTGCCACCCATCTCCCGCAGTGGGGTTAGATAACTGATAGTGAGTAGATGAGCACGAAGGCAGCCTGGGATATCAGGGGCACTTTGTGCAGTACCTGTAGTTTTTTAAAAAAACAAACAAAAAGAACACCCTGAGTAACTGCTTTGAACTCCAGTTCAGCTTCACCTGCAAACAGAAAGTTGCACTTTTGGAAGTTTTTTTTTTCTTTTTTTCCTCCCCAGACAGAGCTTTAGATTTAAAGGTGAATCAGTGAATGTGTCCTCACAATGACACGTGTTGGTATTCTGATTAAAATCACTGTTTCATGTCACACACAGATTCCACTGTAACGGTGGATCCTGGAGATGATGGGAATGTTTGAGTGTAGATGAGGCTGAAATGATCTGAAGACTTGAAAACTGAACTAAGTGAATTTAAAGTGACTGAAATCAACATTTTGAAAGTTCTGCTGTCTGAAATTCAGAATATGAACCTCCACACATTTTCCACTGAAAATCTGTGATCACAGGGTCTACAATGGATCGGCAAACCATGTCCGAGTCCGCCTACACAGCAGGAGGATCCAAATGGACCAGGATCACTGATTCAGACCGGATATGGTCCAGACCCAATTCAGGCTCCAGTCATTTCCCAGCTCATCCAGTCCGGATCCGTTCATATTGGATTCATTTTCCCGTCACCATCCGCACTCTTTAATTAAAATGTCTCATTCTCCCAAACGGCACTGAAATGTTTAGAACCTATAAAGTTGAGACATTTCTGAGAACATGAAACTGTGACTGACCTCTGACCTTTAACAGTGACTCAGTGTAACGTCTCTGCGGCGCTGTCAGAGAGCCGTCATCTATTGGTGAAGCTGGTCTCAGACCAGATTAGACATTAAATCAGTCTTTCTCTAAATCTCATTTTATCCAGTAATGGCAGAAATGATGAAAAATTAATAAAGTGAGGCTGTTACTCCACCAATAGATTCTATTTTTTAAACAAATAAATGGCTGATTAAAGTGGCTTGTCATGCTCCACACTGAAATGTGCGATCCTCCATCCATCGGATTAAAATCGAGGCGCCACTCTTCATTTACCTGTTGCCATGGTGAATCCCACTCCATTGACGATGGCTTTGTCTTTAGGTTTATGAAACCTAGAGTTGTAGCTAGACCTGCTTCCTGGATCAGTGCCGTGGTCTCCTGTTTCTCAGAGGTTTACAAATTGTTAAAAGAAGAGCTCCCTGGTGGTAAACGCGTCCCAGCATTTTTGTTACCATTTTTTTGTTGTTTTGAAAGGTGTGCATCAGAATCACCAGTTATTTTAAAGTAACAAACTGAGAAAGTATTTTTCACGTGGTTTTCAACTGTTTGATTTTGAAAATACAATGTTTCAAAATGCACTTCTCTTAGTGAAAACAGCTTTGACCAAGCATGCCACAGTTTCAGCACACCTAGAGCAGTGATGTGTCAGCCACGCCTGACTTTCTCACTGAAATCTCTGTGATCTGTGCATCAGAATGACCAGAGCAGTGAGGTGAGGGACAGGGAAACAGTTTTGCTTCTAAACTACAGCAGAAAGAAGAAAGAAAGGGGGGGGCTCTGCACACAACCTGATCGGGGAAGAGGTCCTCTACCCTGCATAGCATCTCCACAGCATCCCCTAGGGATTGGGGGGGGGGGGGCTGTCCTCACTCCCTGCATGCGGAAGAGGCCCTCTGACCCGGCTTACATCTCCACAGCATCCTCCAGGGATTGGGGGGGGGGGCTCTCTCCAGTCAATCCTGGGGCGCCAAACCCCACCCTGGAATCCTTACCTCCAGTAGGCCCCGGGAACTCACAGTGAAGCCCCCAATCACGGTCTCAGAGAATCCACAGCAACACAAGCCTCGTGCCCTTGGTATCCCAATGATGTCACGTGCCTCTGGTATCCCAATGATGTCACGTACCTCTGGTATGCTGTGCTGCCTTTGTACCCCTGGTATTCCAGGCTGCCTTTGTGCCCCTGGTATTCCAGGCTACCTTTGTGCCCCTGGTATTCCAGGCTACCTTTGTGCTCCTGGTATTCCGCGCTGCCTTCGTGCCCCCGATATTCCGCGCTGCCTTCGTGCCCCCGATATTCTGCACTGCCTTCATGCCCCTGGTCTGCTACGCTGCCTTCGTGCCCCTGGTATTCCAGGCTGCCTTCATGCCCCTGGTATTCCAGGCTGCCTTCATGCCCCTGGTATTCTTCGCTGCCTTCGTGCCCCTGGCATTCTTCGCTGCCTTCGTGCCCCTGGTATTTTTCGCTGCCTTTGTGCCTCTGGTATGCTGCGGTGCCTTGGTGCCCCTGGTATGTTGCACTGCCTTCGTGCCCCCAGAATTCCAGGCTGCCTTTGTGCTCCTAGTATGCTGTGCTGCCTTGGTGCCCCTGGTATTCCAGGTTGCCTTCATGCCCCTGGTATTCCAGGCTGCCATCGGGCCCCAGATATGCTGCGCTGCCTTGGTGCCCCTGGTACGCTGTGCTGCCTTGGTGCCCCCGGTTTTCTAGGCTGTCTTCGTGCCCCTGGTATGCTGCAGTGCCTTTGTGCCCCTGGTACCATGAATGTGACTTTGGCGTGTTCTGCGCCCCACCCTCATGTCCCTGGTGTCCCACGCAGCCTTTGTTCCCCCTGGTACCATGGGATGGGACTCAGCTGCTGCACACTCCCCATCGTTGTGCCGCCGGTACTACTTGGGACCTGAAGTGCACAGCTGCAAGGTAACCAATAACATTGTTGTCGTGAGTACTGGTAGCACCCACTGGCCAAATCCCCACCGGTGCATGTTACTCATTCAGTGTGGGTGGGTGCTCATTGTCTCGCTGTGCTGGCTGGCTGGCAGGCTGGCCCCATGGTGCCCCTGGTACTCTGTACACAGATGGGCCAGGGTACCAGGGGCCCACGCCCCAGCACCGGCCGCCCGTCTGGTCAACGCTCGTGTCTTCAAACCTTTGTATTTTTTTTTTTTTTCGTTTATGGGTCACTGACATGTTCTCTGTTTGGCCCATCTTTTTTTATCCTCTAATATTTCTACCACCTCAAGTATAACACTTCAGGAGTTGAGTTACTGTTGGTAAAACAACAACAACAATACATTTACTCCTTACAATAATATTGTTGCTGACTTAGTTTTATTGTCTGCAGAACCTTAGATATCCCCAAAGGTTTTATTAATTGTAATAAAGCTGAAATGTCTTTGTGTGATTTTTGTATTTAAAATGACATCATAGGCATATTATTAGTCACATACACTCAGTCTTTGAATCTGTGGGTGTGTTCATACAGAAACAGGTTTGATTTGTAGTGTCAGCAGCTGCTGTGACAGAGGACAGACAGCCTTGTGGACAGTTTTCTAAAAACAGTGTCTGTGATCGCAACCTTCACATTTATAATTTATGTCACTAGACTTTTTTGGTTTCTAACGATTTAACTTTCCATGCCCAGAGTTTACTTATTGTGTAACCCTGGTAACTGCTATGAACTCATCAAATCTCATCCAACAGCATTTTTTTCTGTTTGTGGATACTTTTTCTGATCTCCTTTTGTAATTTTTGCCATTTAGAACATTTAATTTATCTTCAATCCCAGCACTTTTATGCTTTATAGATTTAGCACTAGTTTAACTTAGTATATGTGTTTGTGCTTTACTGCGGCTGATGCAGGCAGATGCTTCTGTTGTACTGAGTTGAGAACTCATCCGATTCCCTTCATGATTCATACATTTCTGATTCTGTAGGCATTTGTTGAAAGTGCCATCTGGCAGTGTCTTTTATCATTTTCATAAACAGAATAACACGGTACTAGAATAACATGAATAAATTTTACCATCTTATTTTAGTTCTGGCCAAATAAAAAAGCTGATCATTTACATTGGGTCCAGAGTGATATCTACCAATCATATCAGGAATTACATTTGTGACTTAAGGTGGTACCGATTTATTAGCAAATATAAAGCCTGCAATGCAAAATCTAATTCTCTGTGTTTTTATCATGTTGTTTTGCACCTCAGGACCCCCATATATTAGGACCACAGACCTAAAAAGCAGCCACTGTTTAAAATACTAAATCCTCATATAACCTACATGACTGCAGTCCTCACAGGATGATTTTAGGTCATCCTGAGCAAAGAGAATCTCTCTTTACACTCATCTATTTTTCATACATTGTGTTACTTATTTTTGGATCGTGCAGTTTAAAGTGTTTCGGCCTCTGCATCCAGTGGATGGCAGCAGCGAGGGACGTTCTGCTTGTTGTTGATGCTGAGGAAGCTTCTCATCCACTTCTGCATCTAAAGAGACAAGCACGAACTTCCTGTGTGATCTCCGTTCAGCTGACTTCACCCTGGCTGCCTCTCTGGGAGGCTTAAAGGCGCTGCAGTCCGGGGGGTAGAGAGGCTTCTGTGGGCGGTGTATGGCCCGGAGAGACGCCTGGGACATTTGTGCAGCAGCATCAACAGCAGAACAGCAGCAGCAGCAGCCATAAATGTGGATTGTTTACACCGGTCCGACAAGCCTTTCCTGTTTCCCCGCCTCCCCGCGACTCCGAGCGGCCGCCTGTACTCAGCAGCGTAGCCGCAGATAGCGTCAGTGGAACGGGGCTGATGGCCCTGGTGCTCGGCCCGGCCTCCATCACCCTCAGCGTCTGCCTCTGAGACTGCTAGAGAGCTACAAAGCCGCACTGCTACATCTAGTCGCCTGAAGTCGTGTGGGAAGAGCAGAGAAAGGAGAGGCGGAGCGGGACTCGGGGCGCAGCATCGCACCGTGCATGGTGCTGTGTTGTCGGAGGGAGTGGATGTGCAGCCAGAGCTGACCCGGAGATGGCTGTTCTCAAACTGGCCGACCAGGTAGGACCTGCTAGCCTGTTAGCTTAGCCTCCAGACCTGCAGCAGCACAGTATTTCCCCTCTTTTGTCCGGGAGAAAAGTGTTTTAATACCGCATGTTGTGCCTCTTTTCCGGGAATTTAGTTTTATACAGCCTAGAATAAATGCATTTTTACCCCACAGATTGAGCACAGACCCCTCCATAAATGAGCATGAAACTAAAATAAGAAAATGCCCTGTTTATAAGCTGTAAATGTCGTTAAAATGAGGACAGCTCATCTCTCATATTTCCTGTTTCCTCCTGCAAGCAGTTCATGTCTGCAGTAACTGAAGTGCTGAGCTGAGGTGTAGATTCAAAGGACTTGAGTATTTTTAATTTAAGGCTCCTAAATTTCAGGAGGATTTTCAGTTCGTTATTTTGATTTGGGACTTTACTAAAATAGCTTTGCATAATTCACAGTTTTAAATATTCATTACTGGCCCTTTATGCAGCCCTTCCGTTCAACCTGTCTGAATCAGGCTGTTTTAGCTCCTTGCTCTTTAAGGCCCCTCCCTAAAAGCCCACGTTCATCCCATTGGCCAGTTTCTGGAATCCTGCAGCAGAGTAACACCAAGCCCCTTGTAAACTGTACCGCTTGTACTTCTTGGCCACGCTTTGCCCTTGTGATAAAATCCAAGATGTATTATTCTAAAAAACAGTTAATATAAAATGTGCATTTTTATCACGCAGTTTAATGTAATTCATTTGTTACTGATTTATTAGGCTAGCTTCTTGGCAAAAATGGCCACAAGAGCTAAGCATGTCTGTTTTCTAGATCCTGCTTTCACTAAGTGCTCCAGTGCAGTACATTTTTTTTTAGATTTTGTGTGTTTAAATAAACAACTATCTGATAGTAATTTATCTTGTATTCAAAATGTCCAACTTTTGCTAGCTTCAGTTCAACATTTAAAAGTGAAAATTTGATAATTTTTTCTTGTATGATGGTTTGACTAAACTGCAGCTTTATCAATAATGAAAATGATTGGTAGTGACCATTTAGTCCAAAAAATAACCCAAAAAGTGTTTAAATGTCTCGCTTTGTTAAACAAAAGTTTCCAAAATACATTAAATATTAAGTTTTAGTCTAATTGTTGCTCATTATTTTTTGTTTAGTGACTAATAGTTTCACCTTGAAGATGTGGAACATTCATTACTTCATTAATTATTCAGTATAATATTAAAAGAGTTTTAATAACTGATCCATGCCATTAAACCTCATTTTTCAACCACAGTGCCAGCCAATTCATGGGGCCCTTATCTAAATCTTCCTTTTCTCACGTTAAATGACAGTACTGACTCATTTTAGGTTTGGAGTGTTGGTTGAACAAAATAAGTCAAAGTGCTTGGCTCTTGTTAATTTGATGGATATTTCAAGATATCAAACAATCAGTTGATTAATCAAAGGCATAGTTGTATTATGAACCTATAATTGAGCACATTTCATTTTAATACTCCTAATACATTTTATTTAAACATTTTTACTTAACTAACATTTTATTCAAGGACATTTCTTTGTAACAGAGCAGTTTCTATACTTTTACCTAAGAAATCTGAATCCTTCATCCACCAGAGTCGACATGTTAAAAATGCTCATTGACTGTGTGTCAGTAGTGCTGTAATGTTCAGATTTCGTGGGAAGACCTCCAAGTCAAAAATGCCTTTTCTGATAAACCATTTGTCCCAAGGAGACATACTTGACATCTTTTGCCATCAAAATATTTTTTTTTTCATCAAATGACCTGAAAATAACAGGGGTTGTTCATTACTATGCTCTTCGTTATTAAAATCAATTTTGTGTTTTATTGAATTTAATAATGCCTGTTGTCCTCTGGGGTCAAAAAGACCCCACAGCACAAAGTGGCCCAATGGGTCAAATTGTCACCCCGTACAGTTTCCAAAACATCTCTGATCTCAGATCTTTGATGTGTGAGATCAAACAATGGTTATAGCAGCAAAATAAAACAAAAGAAATAAAACAGAGCCTTTCTCACAGGTGTTTAGGTGTTTCACATTGTGCAACATGCAGAGGACGAAGCTCTATACTGCACCAGAGGCCTGCGCCCTAATTTTTAACAATTTTGTGGGAAAGAATGACCAGGAAAACAATGCTGAGTGTAATGAGGAGGAAGAATCAACTAAAGAGGAGGAAAATAATGATAAGGTGACAGATCCAACATACAGACCACATGCTACCTCTACCTCTGAAGAATTCCCCACATCACCTGCTGCAGAAATAAAAGATGGGTATGAAATGAAAAAAAAAATGAACATGATGATAGAGTAAAATCTAAAATGTTAGAAGTGGAGAACTGTGCTCACAATGAAGAGGAAGAATCAACTGATGAGAGAGATTCTGAGCAAGAGTGCCTCTGCCCCTGCCGCACTTCTGGGGGATTTACCCATTGGTCAGTCCAGCTGACCAATGGGTAAATCACCCAGAAGAAGTAGTTGCAAATTCTGCCCTTGCCAGAATGATCTCAAGACATTAAAAATATGCCAAAAATACAATAAATACATCTGCAAAGATCACGCCATTACTACTTGCCTTGTATGCAACTTTAGGGCCCAGTCAGACAGTTTTTTCTGAAAAAAAAGTTTTGAAATATAAAATGTTTTGGAAATGAATGTTGGCATGTTTTATATGTCATTTAATGAGTTGGAATAAAGTTGTCTAAAAAGTTGAAACACAAAGATTGGTGATAATTTATACCGTATGCTATAAAAACAGTCAAACTCGATGGGGTCCATTTTGACTCCACAGGACAACGGGTGTAATTATTTTTACTCAATAAAAAGGTGAAAGTTTTTGAAAATGAGGTCTTACTGGCCTTGAACTTCAAAAAAGAGAAAAAAAAACTGTGTGTATGTGTTTGACTGAACTTGTTATTAAGTGTAGCACAAAATTGGGTGAAGTATCCACTTTATATTCCTTAAAAACGGTCAAACTCAATGGGGTTTTTTGGCCCCAGAGGACAAAGGTGTAATTATGGTGTAATTATTTGCTGCCATTAAAAAAATTGAGGTGATTTAAAAAAATATAACCTCACTAAACTCTGCCAAATACCAGTCTGCAATATGTCAAATAGTCCAAATTATATTAATTCAAAGTAATTATTTTTAAATTTTATTTTCATTCAAAAATGGGGTATACTTTTATATAAACAAGAATTATTGTCCCTAAATTTCAAACAGATGGAAAAATTTGGGGGAATGCATTGGACTGAAGTAGGACTAAAGGTGTAACACAGAATTGATCGACAAACACAATGTATGCTTTAAATAACAGTCAAACCATTTGGGATCTTTTTACCCCAGAGGACAAAAGGTGTATGCAAATTGGGAGGACATTATGAGGGCTAAAGGTGTTCAGAGAAATAGAAAGTTGAACAATTAAA
The DNA here is from genome assembly GCF_007364275.1 of Archocentrus centrarchus. Lineage (NCBI taxonomy): Eukaryota > Metazoa > Chordata > Actinopteri > Cichliformes > Cichlidae > Archocentrus > Archocentrus centrarchus. Next base: position 34,726,622 of record NC_044366.1, read on the forward strand.
ACTGTGTGACAGACTCAAAAGCTCCAGAACACCAACTAAATGGTCAAAGTGAAGCAGGGTTGGAGTTTTGGAGGAGCCATCAGGACATATGTTCAGGGACCTGAGAGTTTGGGAGACCCCAGATGAGAAGAGGCTCTGAACAAAGTGACTGTTAGTTATATCATTTTACAGTCACACACATCAGTTGAAAACTGAAAGCAAGAACAACGAGACACAAAACAGCCACATACAGAAACAAAACACAGAGAGAAAACAAGTACAGTGAGACAACCTGAGAAAGAGATACTGACAATTAAGACAAAGAGACACTTAAGGGCCACAACGAGTCTTGTAACAGCTACATGACACAAAATAGCTACAAAGAGACAGGCATCAGCTTCAAAGAGACACTTAATGGCTACAAAGAGATACTTGTTGACAACAAAGAGACACAACAGCTACAGATAGACACACAGTGGCTACACAGTGACTTGGAATGGCTACAGAGAGATACTCGATTACAATGAGACACAATACAGTGGCTACATAGGAGTAAAAAATGAATAGACACACAATGGCTACAAAGAAAATGCAGCAGCTACAGAGACATACAGAACATACTTGATAGAAACATTAAAGCAGAAGTATAAAGGAATACAGTAAAAAAAAATAGAGCAGATGTACAATAAGTGGCACCACTGAGACGAAAGTATAAAAGTACATGAATTCAGGGGAATATGAAGAAAAACAGCAATACGGAGAAAAAAAATAAGAGAGGAACTGATCATTTTGGTGGATAATGCTGTGACTTTTCGCTTACTTTGGGAACCTCTGAAGGCTTTCCTGATGTCACATTGCCATTTTTTTAAAAAGTTAACCTACTCAGCATCTCTCTGTAGAGCTCTGATGTGGTCATATGAGATCTGTCTTCAGGGAGGAAGAGCTGCTTTGTGCGTGTGTGTGTGTGTGTGTGTGTGTGTGTGCGTGTGTGTGTGTGTGTGTGTGTGTGTGTGTGTGTGTGTGTGTGTGCATGCGTGCACAACCTAGAACTGTAGCACTTCCTGTTATTTTCAGACATGCTGATGATGCCTGATAACTGGATGCCTCAGACGCTTTTCTTTTCATCATGGGCTTATCGACCCTGTGTATTGTAAAAGTCCCGCTGCTGTAGTGTCTGTTTTAACCAGTGATCTGCTGGATTGATTCAAAGGTCGACGTCAGACCAAGAAGTCCTCAGATGACTTTGAATAAACACAAACTGCTGATGGGGTTATGTTCACGAACTGTTTCTCCCTGTTTTTAATGTGTGTGTGAAACAGAGTGAAAGACTCTGTGGGGTAGAAAACTCATCAACAGAACGCAAAGGAAGTACAGGAAGTTGTTGACTTCTGACTTTCAGCCAAAGCACAGTTGCGTGTCGTGTTATCATGATTTGAACCAGGTGAAACACTGACCTGTTTAAAAAATGACTGTGATGCAGGAGAACTTAATCTGCTTTCAAATACATAATTTCCTAATTTTCTTATTAAACTCAATTTTAAGACTTTCTCAACCTTCTTTATAATTAGCCCAAACCATACAAAGCTGAATAGCATATAATTTTCAGGAAAATTGCAAGGAATGTTTCCAGGTAATTACAAGGACACAACACACTTGTTACGCTTTCACTGTTTGAGGAAGCCTGAAGTGTGCTGCCGACCCCGAGGAGAAGAAACTGAGCCAGTCTGAGGCCTGTTACCGTCAGGGGCGTCAGCGGAAATGAAGGCACTTTTGCAGAGCACATGTATTTCAGGTTAGCCTGCATGTGTGCTTGCAGGATGTCTGTGGAATGAAAACAGTGTTAATCAGATGCAGGATGTTTGTGCAGAATAAGGAGGAGAGAGGATTATGCTGCAGTGGCCAGGGTTCTAACAGCCAGCTCCACTTGGTTCTTGTTCCTGATTAGTAAACACCTGGACTTACTAAGTGCTCACAATTTGATTTCTCTAATTACAGTGTCAAAGGATAAAGCAATGAGTAACAACTTACAGAGGGAAGGATAATACCTTTGTTTTTCTTGATTCTCTATACCAAAAATAATTTTTTTATAAAATAAATTCCCCCAAAACATCTGCAAAGTATGTTGATCAACTGAATGGTACTGACCCAACTTTTAAAGAACTATTTCTATATTAGCTTAAACAAGATAACTTTATCTGCTTCATTACGTCTAACAGGATAAGATTAGCCAAATATGATAATGTTAGCTGATTGTTGACCTAAACTGGATATCACTAGTACATTAGTGGATATAATAACATTGTCTTTTGTCATCGGGTCGCTTTGAAGCTGACACTTTGGACATTCCAGACTTCCGTTGTCTCGATACGCCTCTAATTTATTTACAACCAGGTCACATGTCAGTCAGCTACGCTGTTCATTGGTTGCTCACCTCAAAGGTGAAATAAGTTTAACTTGGGACCTGCCATTACACATCAGTAGTGTTTTTTTTGTTGATGTTGTTTTGGTTTTTTTTTTATCTGTAGTCATTTGAAATTACTGAATGTCATTGATTTCTATGATCTTTGGCTGCCACAAAAATTAGCATTTTTTGGCTTTTGTTCCTCCTTAACTTGCCCCTGATCATCTATTCAGCAGAGGTGGCAAAAGTACAGACATTCTGAACTTAAGTAGAAGTAGAGATAGTTTATTTCAATCTAAATTCAAATTCTAATGAGTGCACTCAGCATGAACACTGTTCTGTAGCTCATGCGCAGAGAAAAAGAAAGAATGAGTGCAGTCAGGGGTTACAGTGGGATTCAGCAGGTGTGGAACCCTAAGACCAGTCGTAGTGGCTCAGCATGGGGAAAAGAAGCTTCCTGTTGTGAGCTCCAGTAAATTCCTTAGTGTGCAGGCTGTGATCAGCTGCTGCTGCTGCCTCTGAGGTTTACTGCTCTTTGTGGCTTTACACAATTGAATTCAACAAGATGTAACCCAGTATTTCACAAGCTATCTTGTCTGATCTCCACCCCCTACACTGACAGGATACTGTAAACTGGCCGTGAACCACCACAGCTGCTGTGCACCTGTCCAACACAGACCTTTACTGGAAATTCACTACAGTACAACAAGCTAACCTGTTTATCCTGCACTAAACTGGAGTATTTTCATGCAACCTTTGAATAACACAAAGTTTGTCTACCTCAGTTGTTTTTTTTTTTTTTACAATATCAAAAAAAATACATAACTAAAAACATAACTTCACATGATAAAACCTTTTAAAAGTTTGTCAGATGCCACTGAGCAGTCCTTACCTTTAAATCTAACTAGGACTGCGACTATCGGGTGTTTTAGTAATCAAGTATTCTATTGGTTACGTTTCTGTTGCAGGTCTATTTTTAGTTGCTGATCAGAGATTAGAGGATAATGGAGCTCCTCTGTACTGAACGGGGTTCCCGTCATTACTAAACGATTGCTAGTGCTAATGGTGGCGCCCGCTAGCAAACTGGTGATTGCGATCTGTTCCAGTATCTAACAGCTGAAATTACCAGCCCAGTGAGCACACCACACACACACACGCACACACACAAGTGTAGAGAGTAGTGGAGGTGTGGAAGAACGTGTCAGCGAAGATCCACTCTGCGTTAAAGAGTTGTTTTTCTTTCCCAAACCACGGAAATCCGTCGCAGCTCAGAGAACTTTATTGCTGCTAATGCGGGTGAAATGCTCCACTTACAGGGGTTGGACAATGAAACTGAAACACCTGGTTTTAGACCACAGTAATTTATTAGTATGGTGTAGGGCCTCCTTTTGCGGCCAATACAGCTTCAATTCGTCTTGGGAATGACATATACAAGTCCTGCACAGTGGTCAGAGGGATTTTAAGCCATTCTTCTTGCAGGATAGTGGCCAGGTCACGACGTGATGCTGGTGGAGGAAAACGTTTCCTGACTCGCTCCTCCAAAACACCCCAAAGTGGCTCAATAATATTTAGATCTGGTGACTGTGCAGGCCATGGGAGATGTTCAACTTCACTTTCATGTTCATCAAACCAATCTTTCACCAGTCTTGCTGTGTGTATTGGTGCATTGTCATCCTGATACATGGCACCGCCTTCAGGATACAATGCTTGAACCATTTGATGCACATGGTCCTCCAGAATGGTTCGGTAGTCCTTGGCAGTGACCGCGCCCATCTAGCACAAGTACTGGGCCAAGGGAATGCCATGATATGGCAGCCCAAACCATCACTGATCCACCCCCATGCTTCACTCTGGGCATGCAACAGTCTGGGTGGTATGTTTCTTTGGGGCTTCTCCACACCGTAACTCTCCCGGATGTGGGGAAAACAGTAAAGGTGGACTCATCAGAGAACAATACATGTTTCACATTGTCCACAGCCCAAGATTTGCGCTCCTTGCACCACTGAAACTGACGTTTGGCATTGGCACGAGTGACCAAAGGTTTGGCCCGGCCGTGTATATTAACCCTGTGGAGCTCCCAACGGACAGTTTTGGTGGAAACAGGAGAGTTGAGTTGCACGTTTAATTCTGCCGTGATTTGGGCAGCCGTGGTTTTATGTTTTTTGGATACAGTCCGGGTTAGCACCCGAACATCCCTTTCAGACAGCTTCCTCTTGCGTCCACAGTTAATCCTGTTGGATGTGGTTCGTCTTCTTGGTGGTATGCTGACATTACCCTGGATACCGTGGCTCTTGATACATCACAAAGACTTGCTGTCTTGGTCACAGATGCACCAGCAAGACGTGCACCAACAATTTGTCCTCTTTTGAACTCTGGTATGTCACCCATAATGTTGTGTGCATTGCAATATTTTGAGCAAAACTGTGCTCTTACCCTGCTAATTGAACCTTCACACACTCTGCTCTTACTGGTGCAATGTGCAATTAATGAAGATTGGCCACCAGGCTGGTCCAATTTAGCCATGAAACCTCCCAGACTAAAATGACAGGTGTTTCAGTTTCATTGTCCAACCCCTGTACCTGGTGACACCTGAGTGCTGCAGAGTTTAAACGAAGCATCAAACCAACAAATTTGTGTTGAGGATGTTTTTATAATGGAATTATTTGAGTTACTTGAGGAATTGTTGCAGCCCTAAATTTAACCTCTCTTCTTCCTTCTCCTGTCCTCTTTCTTCCATCTTTCTCCATCTCTGAGTGAAGTTATCTCTCTCACTTTTTTCTCTCCCTGGAAATACAGCAGCTGGACTTTTAGCTAGCAGACACACTGTGTGACAAACTGCAGACACTTTGTGTGTTTGATGATGTTTGTTGAGCATTTAGAAACGTTGCATTTGCCACAACACGTTAGTCTTCTGTAGCTCTAGCTAGATGATGAAGTACCACAACCACAATTTAAAGACCAAAAACACCATTGGGGAACAATCCGTCCCACTTATAACCCTTTAACACAGTGCTATAAATGATACATAAATTCTATGGTTTTACCTCTTTCATCTCTTGCATACAATAAGCCCCGGGGATGGATATGCCAATATGACTGGCTTTGTGTGTTATTGTTCCCTCCATTTAGGCTCAGGTGACGGGAAATAAAAACCTCTGTAAAGTAATGAGTCTGTGATGGAAATGTAAGGAGTAGAAAGTACAGATATTTGTGTAAAGGTGTAGGGAGTAAAGTAAAAAAAAAATTCAAGTAAAGTACAGATACCAGAAAAATCAACTTAAGTACAGTAACAAAGTATTTGTACTTGTTACTTCCCACCTCTGCTATTCATTTGCTAAATATCTCCATGACTCTTACTTCTGTATACAACTAAGTTTAAATAAGTTTAAAATCGTGGCAAGGCTGTATAAAATTTTTGCGTTGATCTCCTTGCCTCACATTTTCTAAGTGAATTTAGAGCATGACCTAATTATGGGACAGAATAGTCATCAATAGAGATTAATAAATACGTTGGAAACTGAATATATTTAGTACTTTGGTCTAAACACTTTGGTCTTGGACAAGCATGTGGATTTTTTTTTCTTTTTAATAGTATTTTGGGGTTTAAAATTGCTGACTAGTCAAAACAAGAAACCCTTGAAACTTGTCTGGGAACCTACTGGCTATCATCTGAACACTAGCTTCTAGAGACTGAAGCCAATGTGTTTATACAGAATAGAAGAACTGTGATATTATTTGAAAATATATAATGAAGAAACACTGAATGAATCCTTAATTCCAAAAAGCATGGCCAGAGATGTTTGCTGTTACCAGCAGGCTGACCCTGCATGTTGAAGAACATTTTCTCATTGTTATTGGTTACTAATGGGATCTGGGTCACATTGGTTCTGCCTTAAGGCTAATGAGAAGTGTGTGTGTGTGTGTGTGTGTGTGTGTGTGTGTGTGGTGTGTGTGTGTGTGTGTGTGTGTGTGTGTGTGTGTGGTGTGTGTGTGTGTGTGCTGCAACAATGACCTCCTGTGTTTGAGATAGCCTGCAGAGATGATATACCACGAAGACTATTACAGAAAGCCAAGTCCTGATGTCACTTCCTGTCTTAACACGTGTTCCTCTAGCTTCAGTGCATTTTTCTCACTCAGCTTTTTCTTTCATTCAAGTCACCAGCTGTTCTAGTTAGTTCTTCCCCTGAAACTTGAACTTGAAACTATGAATTGTTGCCTTTGCTTGTGGCACTACCAGCCAAGTCCCTGATTGATGCCAGCTGAGTGTTTTTGTATTTGAGGCAACGAATAAGCAATCAAGCTCAACATGCCATAATCCTGTTCCCCTCACTGTGTTTCACGAGTGTGGGAACAAGCACAGAAGAACATAGTGTGTTGCTAACTTAACCGTGTTGCTAAAAGCTGGTTACGTTATTTGCATCAGTGTGGTGCTCTGCCGTTGTTACATGCTAGATCTGATCACAACTAGAAGTTTTCAAAACACCAAAGTTGCACAGTGGTAGAAAAGCATCTCCTGTGTGCTGTATTCATCTGGAAGGTGATTAATAGGTTCACTGTTCTGCTAGCAAAGCCAATAAAGCCCTGATTATAGAAGCTGCCAGAAGGACGACCACTTCAACAACTCTCAGTAAAATCTACCCAAAGTGAAGGAGTCTGAATATTTTGTGAAGTTGATTTAAATTGTTTTTGTATTTTCTATCAGTACACCTGGCTGCCCTCACTCTAAGCAGTGCGTGAGATGATGGGATGGTGTGGCATTATAGCAGAATTACATTCAGGGGAATGAAACAGTCAGATGAGGAAGAAGGGTTGTGATGTGCTGCAGTTTTAAAGCAGAAGTGAAACGCTTCTCTGTGGTTGGTTCCTCTCTCTGGGTTCTGAGAAGGAGAGACTGTGCAACAGGAAGTGAGGCAGGAGTAGCAGAAACACACAGGAAGTGAAGTGAGGCCTGCCTCTGCTCAATCTGGTTCAGAAATAACACATCTACGTTTTGGTTTAAATTTTAGCAGTTTTTGCGTGTTTGCTGTAGACATGCATGTACTTAACATCAGCTGATTAACAAGCTGCTTTGTTATGGAGTCTCTCACACCCTGAGAGAGCAAACCTCCACCAAGGCAGCTCGCTCTCTGGGCAGTATTTACTTTTAAGGGAATAGTTTTGTATTTTGTATATATTCATTTTGTTTTCTTTGTTCATTTTTAAAGTACTCATGAAGTTTGTAGTGCAGTAAAAATATAACGTTTACTTCGATTCCACAAACATTATGTAGGAGCAGGTCATAGATAAGTATTGATTTGTAAATAACTGGCTTATTATTATAATATTTTACTTCAGTATATTTCTGACTAACTAGGCAGCTCATTCTCTGTTTCTCGACAATAATTTCTTTAAAGTTGGAACACAATTTAGGGTCAACTTGAAAGAAAGGCAGATATGCAATATAAAAGTGAGGTCAGGGTTCAAATGTGACGTGATATTTGGATGCAAACTGTAACGTGTTATTCAGGATCCCAGAATCATTCCCTGTAAGCTGTCAATACAAACAATAGCAGTAAGAAACAGATTTAAAGTGCTCTATATAGCATTATTATCACTCTGACCTTCAGATCAATCTATTGACCTTGAAGGAGAGGTCAAAGGTCAGATATGACCTGCTGTTTTAAAGCTATTTTAGTTCTTTCTTTAAAATGTTCTGCATGCGTGTTATTTTTCTCAAACAAATGTAATGATAACTTGCTGATCATATTGCTTCCTTCTCCTAAACAAGATAATACTACCTACTGTTTAGGTCTGAATATAATCCTAAATTACATTACATTAGTCTGAACAAGCTAACGTCACCTGTTATCTTAGGGCAAATAGTATGATATTGGCTGCTACATTAGCATAAATAAGATAAAGTTAGTTGCTTTGTTAACCTGAACATACTGCTGCCTCATATGTTAGCTTAAATAGTGTAATATTGGTTACTTTATTAATGATGCCATAAGGCAGATTTTCCGTGGTCTGTATGCTGTTAACAGACGTCTGTGTTTTCTTGTTATTTTGGGGTATTTACTAAACAAGAGTCACTGCACAACAAAATTAAACCCAATCAAGAGCGATGTGACCTGGGACGTTACACCATAGATGCATACTGTTCACGCTAGACCCATCAAACTTCACACCCTTCTTCACTGACTTTACTATAATAGCACTCTCTAAGTTTTTCTTTGGACTTTGGGTGCTTTTTCACTCATAATGGTTTTTTTTTTTGGTGTTATTTTTAACTGACAG